>NW_023416324.1:164372626-165856067 GCF_014108235.1 Myotis myotis
AGCCCCCAGAGAATCGGATGGTGAAGCCGGAACAATCCTCTGCAAGCTGGGCATGTCTTTGAAGTCAGCTTCCCTGCTCTATTTTCCTCCACAGCACTTATCAACAACTGAGATACCACATGTGTGTTTCCTTCCACTAGAATGTGATCCCCATGAGGGCAGGGATTTTTTTTTTTTAAACTGCATATTTACTGCTCAATTCCCAGGGCCTAGGACAACGCCTGGCCCACAGTACTCATTCAATAAATATTTGTTGGGGGAAAATGAATGAATCTTAAATTTGTTCAAACCTTAAACTTTACTGTGTGATCTCTAAATATTTATTGTTAATATAAATGATTTCTCCTCAAATGCTTGAATAGAAATCAATGTGTCGTGTTTTCCACAAAGTGGGGGCATTGGATGCCTGCACATACCACAGCTCCAGGCTCCACCACAGAGTAAAGTTTCGCTTATGATCAGACAGCAAGGATGAGAGGATAGAGCTGTGAGCGTCAGGGCCTCCTTGTGAAGGGAGAATCAGTGTGTAAAAGGCTTATGTCTCTGTGCCTCAGCCAGATCAGTGTTTCTGGGAGGTGGAAGTACAGGAAAGTTATACCCAAGTGACAAGACAATGTACACAAACTTGTTTATCCGGTACCTGACACACGGTGGGTACCTAATAAGGTTAGAAAAATCTCTATTTACATCTGATCTCCAGTGAAATCTTGATGAACAAGACATTCAGGGAACAGTCTGTACAAAACTCCTTGACCTCAGAAAAAGAGTCTTTAGTCCCTTTGTTTTCCTAGTACTTTGCACAGTGTGTGCTTAAAAGGCCCTTAATGAATACTCGATGAATGAACAATAAAATATTGATTTTTCTGGATGTTATATTTCAGGCCTTGTGGCTGAAAAACATTCTAAAATATGTGCAGCAACATTTCTACAATAGCAAGAAAAGAGTAATGAATGTCCTTATATCTTCCTATGAAATACAAATAGTCGTCAGCAAGTACCTTGACTATCCTGACCACGTGTCACTGTAGGAGGCTACAAGAGGAATAAGTACAAAAAGGGTAGGAGATTGAATATTTTAGCCCCAAGAAATCATGGAGCATTGAAAGAATTTCCTGATATCTTTTCTTGAATCTCAGGGGTAGCACTTATGAGGCACTAGGACCACCTAGCCCCATAACCTAATTTGACAAATGGGAAAACCAAGGCTGAGAGAGAGGAAGGGGCTTCCTGAGGGCGCTAAGTAAGTGAAGAGCATTGGCAGGACTGGGACCTTGGCTTCTTGACCTCCAGTTCTTTTTTGTTTCGTAGATTTGACTCTATCTCCTAAGATTAGAAAACAGAAAAAGAAATTCTGATGAATTCATGTTTAAAGTCTATATTAAGGGGAAGATATTAATTTGTCTATAAGGATGTTTATTGAGATCTTACTTTATACTTAGTACCGACTTAGCTACTGCAGTATATGAAGCAAACATAAAATTGTGTGCAATGATGTCAACATAAGAATGTCCGAGCCCATAGAAAATGTGTATGAAAGTTTACTAGAGTTTATTTGAGCCAAAACAGAAGATACACCTGGAAGGAAGATCTCAACAGACTGAGAAAAATGCTTCTGAGAATGGCAGCTTGCAGCTTCTTTTAAGCACTTTTGAATAAAGGGAGGAATGTAAGGAAGATTCCAGGAAGGTGGGAGAAAGCAAGGACTGAATTACAGGATGGTTAACAAGATTTGTGCTCTTTTAAGAGTGGTTTGCTTCTGAAAAGAGGCATCTCGAAGGTGTATTAATTTAGGTGCATATAAACAATGGACAGAGCTTGCTTAAAGCAAAGGTAAATCTTGTACTAAAGAAGTTATATGCCTAGGGCATGACTATCCACTGTGACCTGCCCAGTTAGAAATTTATGATTAGATCATCTGTGAGATTACTTTCCTTAGAACCCTTTTGTCCATGATGTTGATGATGATGATGATAAGTTTCAATTTTTCACTACCTGTTATGTACAAGCATTGGGTGCTTTACATGTATTACCACAAGTAATTCTTACAACAGCCATATAAAATAGGTGCCTATGTTTCCCCTCTTTGGGTTGCTCATGATAGAAACCAAACCCAAAACAAGCTTTAAAGGGGTGGGGTGTTATTATTTGCATACATAAATGAAAATATCAGGAGTTATCTAGCTTCTGGCTAGGCAGCATCCACATGCTCAAACAATGTCATAATATCTCTCCCCTACCACCTCCTCTATATCAGCTTCAGTTTCTAGTATGTTCTTTCCACATGATGAAAAAGATGATCCCCGGTAGCCCTGGCTCCCAGGAGCCTTAGAATTAATAATTCCAGAAGGAGAGAGTCCTGTTCTGACTCCACATTCATTATGTCTATGAAAATGGGATACTTTGGCCAGTCCATATCTCCATAGGGTGGGGGAGGAGCGCTTCTTTAATCAGTGGAATGGAAGAGGGACAATTCATAACCCCATTCAGAGACTCAGAGAAATCAAATAATTGCCCAAGGCCACAGATAGCGGTTCTCAACCTGTGGGTCGCGAACAATGAAAATACATCCTGCATATCAGATATTTACATTAGCAAAATTACAGTTATGAAGTAGCAACAAAAGTAATTTTATGGTTGGGGGTCACCGCAACATGAGGAACTGTATTAAAGGGTCATGGCATTAGGAAGGTTGAGAACCACTGCTAGAGGCAGAGCTGGGACATCAACTCAAAATATTTGTCTTCAAAGCCTTCGCTTTTTTTTTAAATTAAATTTATTGGGGTGACAGTAGTTAATATGATCATATAGGTTTCAGGTGTGGGTTTCTATGTTATAAGAGCTGCATATTGCATTGTGTGCCCACTACCCAAAGTCAAATCATCTTCCATCACCATATATTAGGCCCCCTTTACCTCCCACATCTTCGCACCCTTCCCTCTGACAACCACCACACTGCTGTTTTTGTTCACAAGTTTCAGGTTTATATCCCACATATAAATTATATCCCACATGAAATGATATGGTTTTAGCTTTTTCTGAATAACTTACTAGTATTTCACTTAGCATAATATTCTCGAGGCCCATCCATGTTGTTTCAAATGGCAATATTTCATGCTTCCTTATGGCTGAGGAGTATTCCATTGTGTATATGTACCACCTCTTCTCTATCTAGTTCTCTGTCACAGGAAGTGTTGGTTGTCTCCATGTCTTGGCCACCATGAATAATGCTGCAATGAACGTAGGGGTGCATATATCTTTGTGAATGCATGCTTTTCGGGTATATACCCAGGAGCGGGATTGCTGGACCATATAATAGCTCCGTTCTTAATTTTTTTGAGGAATCTCCAGACCGTTTTCCATGGTGGCTGTACCAATCTACCTTCCCACCAGCAGTGAATGAAGGTTCCCTTTTCTCCACAACCTCTCCAACACTTGTTATTGCTTGTCTTGTTGATAATGGCCACTCTAACAGGTGTGAAGTGATAGATCATTGTAGTTTTGATTTGCATTTCCCTACTTGCTAGTGAGGTTGAACATTTTTTTCATTTATCTATTGGCTGTATGTCTTCTTGGGAGAGGTGTCTGTTCAAATCCTCTGCCCATATTTTTTTATTGGGTTTTGTTTAGTGTTGAGTTTTATGAGTTCTTTATATATTTTAATATTAAACCTTTGTCGAAGCGATTGTTTGCAAACATCATCTCCCATATGGTCAGCTGCCCCTTTGTTTTGCTGTTGGTTTCTTTTGCTGTGCAGAAGCTTTTTAATTTGATCAAAGCCTATGCTTTTTAATGTCTTTCTGGGTTTGGGTTTTTCTTGGGTAGAGGAAAGGGGAGATAATTCACAGACCTTAAAATCCTCCATTTAAAAAGTGTACAATTCAATGAAAAGCCTAATTTTATCATCAGGCCAGATGTTCTCAACTTTGGTGGGATCAGTGCTCAGTTGTGAAGTATGTGTTTAGCAATCTGTTGCTATTAATGGTTGAATTACCAAAATTACTGAACGATTTACTTTTAAAAATATAAATCAGGATAAATTAAAGATTATCCCTCTAATAATGTCCTCATTTCCTTGCACTCTGAGGTACTCTTTTGTGTGTAGCCACCAAAACACCTGCTGAAGAGGGTGCGTCCCCTGTTTTGAGTGTTTCCGAGGGAGAGATGGCGGAGACCTGCTACAGCTTGTCATTAACAAAGCTTTCCCCTTGTAAGACACTCCAAGAAAGACATATTGTATTCTAGGAATATTAGTAGAAATGACAAATTTGTTTGGCAATATTGCAGATTATAAAATTAAAATTAAATCAATATCATGTCTAGATTCCAGTGATGAAGACTAGAAAAAAAATACAATAAAAAAAGAGAACTCATCCCCTGAGGGATCCAAAATATTAAGAATTTTGGAATTAACCTAAAAGGACACACAAAAACTATTCAAAGAAAGTTGCAAATCTCTAAAAGGAAAAAATATATAACATTGAATAAATAGAGCTTCTGGCTGGGAAGATGCTACTTGGCAAATGGTACAAAAGCCCATGCAACCTTGGGCCACATTAATACTCTGCTTTAGAAAGAGGGAGGGGATGACCCTGGCAGACCACACCCTTAGGGAAATCCAGACAAACCAGAACGTGTCTTCGGCTGGGGGGTGGAGGGGTGGGGTGGGGGGCGGGGGGCGTTGATGTATGTGGCCAGGCTGGCAACAGGTCTAGAAACCACATCGTGCCAAGAACTAACTGAGCAGGTTACTCTGGATGCTAGAGAACTGGGGGCATTTCCACTGGGTAAGAGAAGATTTAGGGGCTGGGTTGAAGCTCGGCAGGGCGGGCGGGGCGGGGCGGGGCGCGGAGAGGGGGCTACAGTGAGTGAAGATTATTGGAAGAGAGATGTTGGCTAAGACAAGGTAGCAGCTTTTGCAAGTTAAAACTGTCATCAGTAGAAATTAAATAACTTTGTGAAGCTGGCAGGCGGATGATGTTAATAAGCACAAACGACTTGTCTGTAGTCACCCAGGAGGGGCTCCTAGTGCCGTGCCACTGCTGCAGGCTGCTTTTGAACCCAGCAGTGCACTTAAAAAGATGCAGCAAAGCAGGTGCGAACAGCCAGCGGCAGGGGAGTCACGGGAGAGCTACCAGTGTCAGAGCGTGACAAACAGCTCTGCGTGTCCTGTGGGGAGGAGGGTCGGCCTGCAGCAGCGGTTTCCCAGGGGGAAGTAATGACTTCTGACAAGGAACAGGGAGGGCTCTCTGTCAGGAGAGCAGGGGCTTTTTGACAGGAGCACGATGGTGTAGGACCGAAATACAGGGATTTCTGGCAGGAAATGTTGACTTCTGACAGAATATCAGTGATTTCTGGTGAGAGAACAGAAATTTCTGAAGCGTGGTGCTTTTTCTCGGGACAGGGATGGTTTGGAAGGAGAGTGGTGGTTTCTGACACAACAGTGATTTCTGACAGGAAAACGGTGATTGCTGACAGGAGAGCGCGGATTTCTGACCGAACATTAGTGCCCGTTGTATGGGGGAGTAGTGCTTGGTGACAGAAGGCTTTGCCACAGGAATGAGGGTTTGGAAAGACAGAAAGCAATCCCACAGAAGAAACTGGAAAACAACGGGGAGAGTCGGGAAATAGCTGCCGGTCCCGGGCGTGGAGGCAGTTATGAGGAACAGGAACAAGGTGGATGATGGATCAGGGGAGGCTCATTTGGCAGAGGGGGGCTGAGTGGGCTGGAGGAGGAGTATCTGGGAGATTTACACCATAAAGACTTGGAGGCAGGGGAAGAGAGGGAAATCTGGCGCTTCTTCAATCCCCAAGCCTTGGTTTTGACTCAGGAAACGAATACAAGCTTTTGTCCTTTCCATTGATTACATATTCTGGGCAAGGGAAGCAGGATGGGAAAGACGTGATCTCTCTAAGGCTGGAGCCGTAACGTCACCCAGGAAGCAGGTCCTGGAGAGAAGTCAGCCTTGTGGCAGAGAAGAAACGGAATTAAAGGAGGGGGTATCAGGAAAGAGCTTCTGATACAAGCCCCGGGCTAGCAAAATCCTGATCCGAAGGGCAAGTGATTCCCGCTGTCCCGGAACCGCAGCCTGGGCCATTTGCAGGGTCCTCCTCCTGCAGGTGGGTAGGTTTGCTGTGAGCAAAGCCCAGCGGTGCACACCCGAAAGCAGGATGTGTCTCAGAGGGAAGGAACGCGTCTTCCCTCAGACTGAGCTCGCATTGACCCCAGCTCCAGCGCCACGTCTCCCACGTGACTGGATTCCTGCGGGCGCGGAGCGCTAGGAGAATTCTAATTGTGCAGCTCCCAGAACAGCTGCAGCTTCCCGGGCCAGGAGCTCCAGACTCGCACTTCCGACCGGACGCGGGGCTCAGCACCGCTTCACACAGCCCTGCAGGCCTGCGGCAAAGGAACGCACAAGCCTCCTGCCATGGCTCTCCCCGGGAGTCCCTACCACGTTCTTCCTACCGGGCCCGGGAGCATGGTCTTTTCTTTCCAGCTGCCACCACCTCTCCTCCCCCTTGGGGTTCCTTTGAACCCCAGGCTAGATTCAGAGCAGGACGCAGAATTCCCTGGCTTCCTTCCTCCCACCTCTATGCCCCTGGCTGGCCCTCAAGCCATTTTATTGCTGCAAATGCCAACTGGGGAATAGACAAGGTAGTAATAAAATTACAGATGAGAAAGCAGATTTGAGATTTTATTTAATCTTCAAAAAATTGCATTTCTGAAGAGAATGGTGATTTTTCTCAGGAGATGCCAAGTGGCTGGTTCTCTCTCAGGTTGAGAACCACCGTCACAGACCTCCCCAGGCAGAGCCCTTCCCCACATGCCTGCCTGAGGAGGCGGCTAAAAAGCTCTCCTGTCCTTGTCCGGGTCACTGCTAAGCTTGTCCCGGAGAGCGGCACTGTGTCCCAGTAGGTGATCCGCTCAGAACCTCCAGATCAGTCCCTTCCTGTGGAGACCTGCCAAATCTCCCTCGCCGGGTGGCTTTGAGCAAGTTAGCTCATCTGTAACATGGGGGTAAAAATGCCCATTTCACATGCTTGCTGAGGTGATTAAATGAGATGAACAAAGTGTTAATAAAATAATACAGCATCGGGCACCCAGAAGGCGTAGTCAGTTTGGTCTTACTTCTCACTGGGGGAAAGTGGTGCCCTTGAAGGAAGGGCTGCGGCGGGAAAGGCTGCCTTCCAAAGGCACCCAGCTGACAGCTGGGTGGAGGCTGAATCCCATGGGAGCCTCACTGCAGCGTCAGGTGCTCGGGGTGGGGCTTTTCTGCACAAAGGCTGTGTCTCCTGCACAGTCACCAGAGGGCAAGCAGCAGCTGCTGGGTGTCTGTGCCAGCACCCAGCCCACCCTGCTGGGTCAACCATTTGTGTTACCTCCTTCCACACAGAGAGACCAGGTTCCTTTGCTCTTGTCATCAGAAGCCTTGGCAGGTGGAGAGCGGCTGCCACTGCCATGGGTTCCCCTGTTCTCATCGGAGGGGCCTCCTTGAGTGGGGACTAACCTGCCTGTTTTGGGAGCCTGGCAACCACTGGCCTCCATTGGGGTGATTTGCAGGATCTCAAACTTAGAACCTCCTACCGTTATATCCCACGGCCCCTAAAGAGGCTCTCTTTAATTAGCTGCAGCAGGAAAATACTAAAAATTGAAGTCCAAGGCCCTAGCCATACTGAGATGCTGAGTGCCTCAGCATGAGAGGGGCTTCCTGTGCGGGACTATCGTGATCATTACTCCTTTCTGTCTTCATTTCTGTCTCACGTAAGTCGGTAAGATGGAAGACAGGGGTACATCTCCAAGGGTGAACCTGTGTGTTTCCCTTTCATTCTGCCCTCTCACTGGTGCCCAAGGGCATCCCAGTCCACATACAAAAACCGCAGCAGGCTTAGACACACAGGCTCAGAGAGTGCTTGCAAAACCAGATTTTCCTCTCCAAAGACTACACAAAACCAGGCTTGGGGAACAGCAAGAGTCAAACAGCTGGAGCCCAGATAAGAGGAGTGAGGGCATCTGAGTCCTTGAAGTGAGGGGAGTGGGTAGAGTAAGGGAGCAGGTGGGAGGGCACTCAGTGTGAGGCTCAGCATGGGTCCCCGCCCACCAGCAGCACTGGGCGCTTGTAAGGCCTGGAACAGCAAATGGTGGCTTCGGGAACTAATAGTAGGGATGAGGTCAAGAGGGAAAACCTCGCTCTTGAGCAGAACCAGGTGGAAACTTCTCTAGAAGTAGGAGCATTGATGAATGTTATGGGTTCAATGAACTCTGCACTGCTGAGGGCGTTGACTGTGGTAAGAAGGCTCTTCTCAGATAAAGGAATTTCCAATGGAAGAATTCTTTGCAAAAAGGTGTAACCATTTTAGCCAAAACTCTTAATTTATAAGCATAAAACTAATTGAATTTCTCAGGTAACTGGAATACCTTTTTATACTATTTTTAGGAAGAAGAGATAAATAATGAGGAATCAAAAACAAATCAAGGATTTATTTTTTAAAACAACAAAATATCAGAAACTTCCTGGAACTCCCCTGGCCAGAACAACCCATCCTGTTACACTTTCTCAATAAGAATAACTGGTGTTCAGACAGATGACCTTTGAATCACCAGGTCATCAAAGGAAAGTTTCCGTTTACTCAGCTGCCAGAAGTGTCATTTCCTTTGCAATATAGTGAAGTGGAGCCTGACTGTGCTTCTAAATTAACTACAAGCTCCTTGAAATTGATTTTTCAAGAATTCTAACATCCTTTGGAAAAAGGTGACACTATATATAAATCGAATGTATTGTGCACTCAGGAATGAGTTGGTCTTTGAGAAGAACCGCATATGGTTGCATCCTGTAGATGTTTGGCTGGAATGGTTAATGCTAGTGGTTCTCAACTGGGGAAAGGGAAATATTTCCCCCCTATGGAGTATTTGGAAATATATGCAGACATTTTTGGTTGTCATAACTGGGGGGTGGGAATAAGGCAGGATGTTACTGGCATGTAGTAGAGAGAGGCCAGGGGTGTTGTTCAACATACTACAAATGCACAAAACAGCCCTCATCAACAAAAAAGTAACTGACTCAAAATGTCAATAGCGCTGAAGGTGAGAAATCATGGCTCTCCGTGATGCAAAAAGAAGAAACACTTCTAGCAAGGGCCAGTAGGGTGGCTGCCCAAAGCTATTTACAGGCCTCGGGGCCAGGATCCAGAGGCCTGCCTATCAGCCATTTGGAGGTCTAGTCTCACCTTACCCAAGCTCTTAGGGTGGTTATATGATCTAAAGCCAGGACATTCATCTGCAATGAAATACAACCATCGGAATGTCTGGCTGCTCTCTGCTGGCAGCAAGGCCTCGGTTGAGTCTGGAGCGAGACAGAAGGAGTTGGTTGTTCCAGCAGAACCTGGGACTGAGCCCCTCGGTCAGTGCACATCTTCCTCGGGCAGGACTGGGCCGGGGCCGCCAGTGCTCACCTGGTGCAACGACCTCTTCCGACTTTCACTGGCAACCAGGTCTTTTTGTGACCAAAACCTTGCTTCTTTGGATGTGTTAATGTCATCAGTAAAGTCTAACTTCAACCAGGGGCCAGAGGCCACTTAACACATTGCGGGCGGATCACAAGCATTCTCGCGTTTTCATATTACGCAGTGTTTTACATAAATGTTAAAGACACGCCTTAAAATTAAATACCCATTGCATTTTGAAGTGATTTATTACATGTTCTTACAAGCTAATATCTTTTTAAAGCATGATACGTTGTAAAATGTTTTTTGTACTTGTTCAATAGAAACTTATCTGGCCACTGGGTAAAGCTAGCAATGAAACTACTGGTGCGCAGTGTGTTAAGATGATTGCATTACTTGGCTGTGGTTATTCTTTGCGTTTACATTTTACAGTTTAATAAAGGATTTCCCTGATCTGAGAGTAGAGGGAATTATTTTTGAGAAACTAGCTAATCTGGAGGTTGCCTGGAGGTTGGATAACTAACATAGTTTGCTCTGATCTACTATCAGCATTTGTCAAAAATATTAATATGATGTAGCAATTAATAAAATGTACATAACAGAAAGAGTGATCACAATTATAATATTTTTTTGTCAATGGGTATTTTCTCAATCAATAAATATAAAAGTATAAATATTATCATGTGGAAGTGAGCCTGGGAATATTTTGATGATAAAAAGGACTCAGATTGGAAAAAGTTAGGAACCAGTGGTTTGATTCTCAGAAGGTTAATTTCCCATTTTTTAATTTGTAAGCAGGGAGGCATAGACTCTCAGGTTGGCTTCCACAAACTCATGTGACTAATCTCTATAAGAAAATCAAGAACAAGTACAAAAAATTGGCTTACAATTGATGCATTATAATTGGCTTACAATTGATGCTTTAAACCACTTTTGACGAAAAGTTAAGAGCTCTTCTATTGGAATGTAAAGTATGCAGACTAAAAAAATTCCTTGCAAGTGACTCAAATTCTCTGAATTCTAAAAGATACTCAAATGGCTATAGTGTTTAGAGAAAACTAGTAATGGAACTCTTTGCCTTCAGTTCTTTGTGATGAAAATCTAAAATCTCATCATAAAAACTTCAAAATAGATTCCAGTGCAACTATCTCAAGGGGGAGAAAAATATATTTGTTAGACTTAATCTAGAGTCTGGTATTGACTGGTATCCACTAAGGGACTTTCTTCCTGTCGTTAATATATATATATATACTGTAAAATTCCATTATTCATACAATATCTTTTTATTTGATAAAAAAGTAACTATATTACATTTGTAAGGGGGAGATGGGATTGATTTGGAAATGGAAACCATGGATATTTTTCTAGATGGGTATTTTTACTTTCCCTGTTACATGGAAGATGACAAAATTAGGCAGGAAATTACAAAAGTCTGTCACACAAAGAAGGAAATTACTTGTGTGGTGTTCCGTGTAGAGAAAATACACTGAGTCCACTGCGGAGGTGCTACAGACAAAGTGAGGGGCTCGGTAAATTTTTTGTTTGTTTCTGGGCATCACTGCCCACACCAATACCAAGGGCCATGCCCTAAGTGGGGCACTAAGATGGGTAAGGTGCTGTTCCTGCCTTCAAGATGCTTATGGTCCATTCAGGGGAGAGTTGGGCATATAACTGGACAGTTCCAGCCCAGCGTGATCGGGACCTTCATGAGGCCAGTACTAATTGTGGGTGGACACAGCGGGGCTCTCACATCCAGGATTCTGCCTGGACAGGACTAACGTGCTTCCCAGGACTGACGTTTTCCACGTGGCTCTGAAAAGAAAAACAACTACAGAATCACAAGGTATGATAAGAATCCTTCAGAGAAAAAAAAAACAGGACATGGAAATACTGTCAAATCTAATACCTTTACTCATTCGCACTTGGAAAGAGAAGACTGGCAGACACAGAGGCTCTGGGGTCGGCAACACCTTCCTCCCAGGTTTGCTCAGGTTGTTAAGGAATCCCCAGGGACACCGGCTCTTCCCATTAGCAGTGAATTAGACCAGAGGACGCACCACAGCTGCACTAATCTTTGCTGTATTGGATTACAAAGCCGAGTAATTGCCATTTAAGTTTCAAGTAATGGTGAGGGCATTCATCTGTGTTTTCATTCATTCATACAGCAATTAATTTGTAACTAAATTAACAATAAAAATGGTTATGTGATCCAATAAAGTAGTCATGATAGCAGGGGAAAAAAAATAATCTCATCTGTTTTACTCTACTAGCAAGGCCAAATCACTTTTCCCCTTCCCACTGTTGTTTGTCTCTCTGGAGAAGGTTATTTTCAGGCAAACAAAGTGGGGACCGGGTGTGCAAGCTGGCGCCTGTCAGGGGCCCAGCCTCAAAGGACAGGAAAATGGGATTTGTGTGACACAAAGCATTGTTGACTTGAAATGGTACAGGCAGGTAGGTCACTACTGCAACATGCTCCCCAGTAAGGCCAGGAAACAGGCCCTCTGGAATTGTTCAAGGCAAAGATAGACACAAATTAGTTCAGAAGATGTTAGCAGGGAATTAGCAAACTGGGGCTCTTGGACAGCATATGGCTAGCAGACACATTTTGTTTGGCCTCAAAGGGTTTTTAAATCTTTATATTTGTTTCCAATGTTTAAAAATTAGGCTATTTCACATGACTATTCAGATCTCAAATTCTCTTGAAAAGTTGGGAAATTGTTTGCACTACATCTACATTTTTGTCTGGCAACACTTGTCTGGAGTAGAGTTGGCAATGCTTGCCAACTTACTGCAGTCTCCACCACTCCCTATTGTCCTATACTGTGCCTGCCTCCTTCATTATTAACATGCCTGGCTTCTATAGGATTTGAGTGTGAACCCTAGGCCAGTGGTTCTCAACCTTGGCTGCACATTAGAATCACCTGGGAATCTTTTTAAAATCCTGATTTCTGGGCCTCATCCTCTGGAAATTCTGTTTCTTTGTTACTAATGTTGTGGCCCCACCCCACAACAAAGAAACAGAATTTCTGGAGGATGAGGCCCAGAAATCAGGATTTTAAAAAGATTCCCAGGTGATTCTAATGTGCAAGCAAGGTTGAGAACCACTGGCCTAGTCACTTACAGAAGTAACCTGCTTTGGTTGCCCTATCAACTTCACTTTTTAACTTTCTGGGACATTTTATTTTTTCAGAGCTTGAATGTCTTCTGCATGGAGAGTGTTCCTTGACCAAAGGTTTTTTGGTTTTGACGTTAAACCTATTGCCATAGAACCATAGACTTATCCAAAGGGAAGTTAATTTGGAGAGCCTGCCTCATTTAGGAACAGAGGCTCAGAGAGGCCAAGATCCATGTTCAAGTTCACACAGCAACTTGAGACAGAACCAAGACCAAAACCAGTTCTAGTACTTTTCCTACTACATTTCAGCCCTTCTGAGTGCTCATTCATGATACTGCATGTCCCAAAGCAAGACTATAATTTCCTGAGTCACTGTGCAGTATTCCCACCTCGGAAAAGTTTGGATAGTGTAGGCCTATTGGGCATGGTTATCTGTTCTCCAAAATGGCCCCTGGTGATGAGATGCAGTGTTGAAAGCTTAGTTTCTGATTTAGTCTGTTAACTTCTGAGAGCCCTGAACTAGGAATGAGGCCAAGTGGGATCAAGTCCCAGCTTTTCCTCTTACCAGCTGTGTGACCTTGAGCAAGTTTCCTCACCTCTCTGAGTCAGAATTTCCCAAGTATAAGACAGGAACGCCTGCCTCACAGGATGTTGTGATGATCATGGGACATAACACACATGAAAGTTCTCAGAAAAATGTAAACAGTTAGATAAGTGCTAGTTACTATTACAAGCTCTTGAGCTTTGGTATCAGAGAATCTCAGAATTCCCTAATTTTAAAGGCAAGGCAATGGAGGCTCAGCCAACTGGACCATCCAGTCAGCCACGGGCATTGTTCAGACAGCAAATAGGCCTCGTGTCCTCAGTCACAGTTGGACTCAATGGAACTCAGTTAAAGCCGTGTAGGTCCAAACACCAAACACGTGGGCAGCAGAGGAAGCCTCCGCTGGCCATGGGGTGAAATGGAAATGCTTTAACCTCCCCTTCTTAGCGTTTGTGAAAGCAGAGTCCCAACCTCAGACACAGAGTCATTAAATAGCTCTCATTCTAGGGGAGAGGCAGAGAGGAAGAAAGATGTTGGCACCCTCTCTCCTTAGCATCCTCAGGCTGGGACTCTGGGTAGCACCAACTGACTCACAGAGTAGGAGACTCTGTGACCCTGGAGGGAAGAGCCCCACACTTGCTGGTGGCTGAGTCCCTGTCATGAGCATGGACTTGGAGACATTACACTGTGCAAATGAACACCCGCTTTGCAAAGTGGTGGGACCTGCCAGCTCTCTAGTTTAACTAGATCTCTGCAGTGACATCCAGGCATGTTCTGCATTAAACCAGAGTTGGTAATTTCAGAGGGAAACAGCCCTGAAATGGCATGAAAGACAAAATTCTGTTCCTTGAAAAATGACACCATATGTGTCTGCATTGCTGCAGTTAGGGTAAAAGGCTTTTCCTCCTTTTGTTACTCATCAAGCTGCCAGTGTTAATGTCAGGTTTGCAACAGAACCATATACTAATGGAACCTAAATTAGCTCTAAAATTAGCTCTTAACAAGAAACTGGAGGCTAGCTCAAGGCAAGCAGACTTCTCTGACTGTGGGAGATGGGAAGCATTTTAGCAAAGCAGCCGCATATCGATGGTCTTGAGCCTCTAAAAAGATTACCCTTTGCTCTGAGTGAATTGCCCAGGAAGAATTGTCTGCTGTCTGCCTATGTGTCAGGAACTAGCAGCTCAACCTGTAGTTTTAAGAAAACCTTCCCCCCAAACAAAGAAGCTATTGAGAGATTGGAGTGAGGGTGAGGATGAGAGAAGGATTTAGGGCAGTGGTTCTCAACCTGTGGGTCGAGACCCCTTTGGGGGTCGAATGACCCTTTCACAGGGGTCACCCAAGACCATCGGAAAACACATATATAATTACATATTGTTTTTGTGATTGATCACTATGCTTTAATTATGTTCAATTTGTAACAATGAAAATACATCCTGCATATCAGATATTTACATTACGATTCATAACAGTAGCAAAATTACAGTTATGAAGTAGCAAGGAAAATAATTTTATAGTTGGGGGTCACCACAACATGAGGAACTGTATTAAAAGGTCGTGGCATTAGGAAGGTTGAGAACCACTGATTTAGGGGGTCAGATCTTGGTTGACGACCAAGGATCCTGGAAGTGGCAGTGTTCTGGGTTTTAGAGCATGTTCCATTATTATTGTTTATCTAACACCTTCAGAGAACCCAGACACTACAGGAAAACAAGTGATGGAAAATACTCATATGGTTGAACAATGTTTAGCAGTTGAAATAGATGATTGTGAGTTATCTTTCACCATCCTGAAAAATTATGGAGTGAAAATTTTTCTAAAGCACATCCTATCAGTAGTAACATCTCTGAGATATTGATAGAGTGATAAACTTCACAAACAAGCCAAGTATTTATTGCCCTTGGCTCATCAATGATCCTAGGTTGGAATTTAAAGGTCATTGGGTCAGCATTTTTTTATAATTTTGTTTTCTTTTTAAATCCTCACCCGAGGATATGTTTATTGGTTTTAGAGAGAGAGGAAGGGAAAGATCGAAAGAGAGAGAAACATCAATTGGTTGCCTCCAGTATACCCCCCAAATGGAGATCAAACCTGTACCCTTTTTGGTGTACGGGATGATGTGCCAACCAACTGAGCCACCTGGCCGGGCCTGGGTCTGCATTTTGAAGGCCGTTTTGATCTGGGAGTTCACTCCAGGTTTGTGGACCAGGGTTGGTGGCAAAAGGAGAATGTAGGAAGTAGGATGGTGATTAGAACCACTGAAACCTGCCCAAGGAAAAAACCAAAAGAACTAGGAAACCAGATAGATGCAGTCAGAGAGCAGCAGGAAGCTGACATTAGTTTAGGTGCAAAGTGGTCTGAATTAGGTACCTCCCACACACAATCAGGAAAAATGTATCCAATTCTGTCAACGAGGTGCCTACATTCCTCATCCACTTCCAGAAAGTATGAATTCCTGTGTAGCCAGGGAGCATCTCTCAGGCTCACATTTGGGGCATGTGAATTCCATGCAGCTCACACCCTGCACCTGCATAGAGCACAGTTGGTTGAGCATTGGGGTGCTTGGGCTAAGTCCTCCTCTCAGCCTCCCAGGGCTCAGTCTATTGGAATGATAAGATGGGTACATAGACAACCAAAATATACATGAGAGGGGGTCAGAGCGCTAGCAAGGGCCCAAGCTTGGGGCTATGAAGGAGCAATTAAGTCTGTGTTATATCTGGAGAGTCTGCACAGAAGTGATATCTGAACTGGACCTGGAAGGAAGGGTACAAATCTGTTACAGAATTTTTAGACCATCAGAAGCCAAAACTCTAAGCCTATTTGTGAAGAAAAAAAAGATGGTGTCATAAAAAAACCTTTGTCATGAGTTCTAATCCCAGCATAGCATTAAAAATTGCTGTGTGTCCTTGACTAATTCGTTTAACTTCTCTGCATTGATCTTCTCTGGCAATTAAGCAAGATGGTGTGTGTGAATGTGCTTTGTAAAAGATAAAATACTACACAAATTTTTATTGTTAGAAATGATACGTGTACTGCTTCACGGGGTTGCTATGAGACTTCTTTGAAAGTGCTAGTCAAAAGAAAGTTGTTATTATTATAAAAAAAAAATTCTAGAATCTTCTGGCCCCAGAAAGAACTGCAGATGTAATAAAAGTTTATCGAATTATTAACAACTGAAGGAAAAATGGAAGCCCGGAACACACTGTATTAGGTTAGCTAGAATTACAACAGGCAGAAACCTATTTCTTATTAAATAAAAAGAGAGCCTTTTCAGTGAGATAAGCATCAAGTTCTCTACTGATGCTTATAAATCAATTTTTAAGGTAAAGAACTTGCTATCATAATTGTTCATTTTTCCTGCCACAGCTTGGCAGGGCAAATCTCATAAACTCACGACCTTTTGTGTTGGTACACATACATCCATCTTCTCAGATTATCTCTGCAGTTTAGGATCTGCCGTGCAAATGTACCAACACTGGTGAGCATGGGCTCCCATTTTGTCCTTTTCTAAATCTGCCAAGAGCTTCATGAGATCGTTTCTGATAAACCTCATCAATAAAACAAGCTCCCTTTGAATATATCCCTCAGACGAAAGAAAAGGGGAGATTCCCAATTAAAAACAGCCACAGACCACAAAACTTGACAGTACACAAATTGGAAGTATTTTAGTTTGCTAGGCCTGCCATAAAGAAGTACCACAGAATGAGTGACTTAAACAACAGAAATCCCCGCTGCCCGCCCCCAATCAGGGTGTGGAGGATGGAAGGACAAGATGCTGGGCCAATAGCACTGGCTTCTATTGAGGCTTCTTCCTGGTCCTGTAGTTGGCCATCTTTTCCCTGTGTCTTCACATGGTCCTTCTCTTGGTGCCCCAATTTCCTCTTCTTCTAAAGACACCAGTCATATTGGATTAGGGCCCATTCAAACGACCTCATTGTCCCTTAATTAGCTCTTAAAAAGTCTTATCTCCAAATACAGTCACATTCTGAGGTACTGGGGGTTAGGACTTCAATGTATGAATTTGTGTGTGGGGGCAGGGATGGGGGGAGGGGGAGGTGTCATGATTCATCTTGTAAGAGGAAGGCACACATGTAATCTCTGAAAAAGCAAAAAGCCCCTAGGTAACCCCCACAATGCCAGTGGAAGACAAAGACATTCACACCTTCTCCTGCACAAATGACACACATCTGTAATATGTGTTTTGTCCACTCTTGGGGCTGTATGTGGCCCATGCAAGGGCACAAATGGCACCATGCAGTACCTTTCTGTTGCAGCAGCCCCATGGAAGGGGTTGTGGGAGAGGAGGAGGGGCTTGTCAAGGTCAGCTGTGCTGGCATCTGAACAGCAGCTGCAGGAGCAGCGGGAAGGAATGGGGAAAGGAGAGAGGGCACCATGCAGCTTTGCCAGGAACCATGTGGGTTCTTTCCCCTGACAATTTTACTTTCCTAAAGGAATTCCCCTGGCCAGTTAGGAAGCCAGGGAGCAGATCCCCCTCCCACCCCCAAGCCTGGTAGATGCCATCTGATGGGGAAGATGGAGATGGAAAACACTGTCTCATTAACAACAAGCTGCCCTTTCAAATTTCCAACGAAATCTGCAAAGAAAAACAAGTGTGTTCAAACGCCACTTCACCCCACCCTGCAGCTGGGGGCCTGGGCCCCACGGTCCGGAAGCTCCCGATTTTCCTATGGGAACGGTGTCTCTGCTTTAAGGCATGCTCCACAATGCCTGTAATTTTCCACCTGTAGGACCTCCCTGACAGATACAAGCCTAAACAGGAGTAACAAAGGGAATCGGGGAAGCACAGCTCTCAGCCTAATGAAATAGGATCGCCGAGAGACGCTTGGAATTAAACCAGTCAGAACAATGACCAGAATTACTGAATGCCTCCTGTGTGCAGGCATTTACGTACATGGTACAACGTAACCCCCTCACTCTGAGGTAGCGATCATTGCCTTCATTTTACAGAGGAGGAGGCCCAAGTGCAGCAAGGTTTCTTCCCCAGGACCAACAGCTATAGGTGACAGGGCCGGGTTTGAAACAAAGCAGGGACAGCTGTTCACTGGACGGTGCTGCCTTCCCCGCACGCAGGCAGCACGGCCCCTGGAGTCAGCACCAAATGGCCTTCCTTTCACCTCTGCCAAGGGTAGCCTCATGCGGCCACTCAGGGCCCTGCTCAGGAAAGCACCCGGAAGGCCCACAACAAAGGGGTATCGAACTCAAGTGTCACTAGGTCCTGACAGAGGCCACACTGGGCCATGGGGTGGATGCCAGCGCCCTGATTCCGGACAGTTACTGGAAGGCCTGTGAGAGTCCTGGCTGGATTAGTGACGTGCTGGCCTGTGGGCCACAGATAACCGCTCAGCTTTAGTCCTGCTGCGTGAGGGACAAAGTGGACAGAAGCGGATTTCCAGACCCTGGAGGAACGGCCCCCTGAGGTCCATGGGGCCCCTCTTCTTCCCTCTTTAAAAGGTCGGTGTTTAATCCAGAGACGTTACAGTGATGTCTAGTCTGAAACAGCAATTTAACCGAGGAGACGGAACGTGGAGAGCAGTTATGCCTCACACGGTCGCTGTTCTCTTGGACAAACTATTTCTCTGTCACATGCTTTGCTTCTCTGGCTGCCAAACTGGGCCAATGAAGCTGACCACCTCTTTCCCTGAGGGGAAAGGAGAAAGTGTTTACATTCAGCAGAGCTTGGAGCTCCTGGAGAGAAGTGTTAGCTAAACACGGTACCTTTCCAGTGGAATCTGGGCTTGTTTTCACTGTCACTGCCAAGCTCAAAGTACGCAGCATTCCAGATGTGTCCTGTGGAGCTTTAAGAACCTTTTTTATTTCCTGAGTGTTCTGAGAATGAAGGTGCTAATGTGTTGTAGAAAACTATGTATTATCTCTTTTGAAATTTGGAAGCTTTAACTAGGTAAGGGAAAATCCGATTAAGAAGTCAATCTAGTCATTAATTTCTATTCACACACAGACCCTCCCTCTTGGCAGGTGTCGATCAAAAGTTTATAGAAACACTGTCAATCCCAGGAAACCCTGCCTCACTCTCTCATCCTCAGGGAGAGGAAGTATTTATTTTTCCTTTTTCTTAATCAAAACTACTTTCTTCCCCAAAGCGCTTTCTAAACAGCATTGATTTTCCCTGGCTTGAACTGGCCATTAATAATGCTGAGTCCTCCAGAGCCTCTTGAATGCCTCGTCTGTGTTTGGGGTTATATTTGTTTGCTGAGGCCCTCTGGGAGTCTGCCTCCCAGCTGAAGGTGGGTAACCCAAGATGGGCTTTCAGGGTGATTCACGTCACAGCCACATCCCAACCTGGGTCAGGGGGTGCGGGAGTGAGTTTGTCTGAGGCTCACCCCACCCTCAGCACCTCCACCTACAGCCAGGTCCAATCAGTGACCGTCTCCTTCTCTCAGCGCTTTGCCAGCAGGCAGGCACCTGCTAGAGAGCTCACTGGTAACCAAGGTGTGACCTGCTAATGAGATGAAGGACTGTCCCTGAACCAGATACCTTTTAGGGATCTCTAGAAACTCTCTGGCCTCTCCAAAGGCCACTTGCTTCAGCCCCAGTCTTCACTGCAGTGACCAATTCTGTGTGGGTCCCAATAACCTTCACCTGGCCTGACCCAGGCCACACAGTTCACCTCCAGTCATGGGGCTTCCCTGTTGATCCTGACACAAAATGCCTCGTGGACCACCTGGTGTTCATGCATGCGCACCGCGGAGGAGTGGAGGAGTGAGGGAATTCACACTCCATGGGCCAATGTCTCCAGTAGATGGGCGCCAGTAGATACCTCGGTCTCTTCCTCCTCCAGGCTGAGAAGGAATGTTGCATGTAGTTGTTATTGGCCTCAGAAGATGGTCTCATAGAATGAGCAGTTGTAGTTTATACAGGCTGTGGCCAGCTTGGAAATACGCCCTTCTCTTGGTTCTCCCTCAGTTGTGCTCCCCTTTTCCCTTACTCCTGCTCCTTGGGATTGCCTCCCTGATAAAGCAGACATACTTAACACTTACATCAGGCCTGCATTCTGAGGAATCCAGGGTAGATAGTCCTTCATAAGTATGTGAGCATGTTAAAGGGGGCATCTAGAAGGAGGAGCTATTAAGACTCAAAGAAAAGCATTCTAACGATGGAATCATGGACAGCGTGGTTGAAAGTGGGTGATGTCAGTCCAGATTTTCAAAGAGAGTGTGTGTCGGGAGGGAAAGGTGAAAAGGGTTCCCTGACCCAATATTAGCAAGTATGGAGGCTCCCCCACACCAACAAGCAATTCTCGAACACCAGCGGGGTGTCCAACAATTCAACTCAATCCTGACACTGTCCACCCAGAGGGAGAATCAGACTTCACAGGTTGAGGGCTCAATCCTACAAGATTGCTCCTGCTCCCAACTTCAGACCCCAGTTTGAGGCCCAGGTATCTATACTTCTGACAACTGACTATAAATCAGAGGTTCCTATGACCCCCTCTAGGGGTTTGATTAATTTGCTAGAATGGCTCACAGAACTTAGGGAACCCATTTACTCACTAGATTACTGATTTATTACAAAGGATATTAGAACATACAAACCAGCAGTCCAATGAAGAGATGCAGAGGTTGAGGTCCTGAACACAGGAGCTTCTGTCCTCGGGCAGCTTGGGGAAGCAACATGGAAGTGCCTGGAAAGAAAGGATTTCACTGTCCTCCTGGGTTTGTATGAAGGCTTCCTGGTCATGACTGATTAAGTCATTGGCCATTGGAAACTGAACTAAATCTCCAGCCCTTCTCCCCTCCCTGGAGGTCCTGGGGGTGGGATTGAAAGTTCCAAACGTGTAATCACAGGGTGCCTAAGGAAGGGGGCCAAAAATTACCTCATTAACTTAACAAAGACATCTCAATCCCTTTCCATTTAGGAAATTCCAAGGGTTTTTCAGAACTCTGTGCCCAAAACTAGGACTACAACCAAATATACTGTATATCCCTTATTATACATCACAACGTCACAAAAGGGAATAACGCTCTCGTCTCCTCTTCCTTCTGCCATTGCCTTGGCCCAAGCGTCTCTCTGCCTGGCTGTGCTGTGACACACTTTCTTCCCACTCGTACATGCTGCTTCCCAAGGTGTTTCATCCCAGAGAAACACCTGCCCCCTCTGAAGGAGGCTGCCTCAATTATAAATGAGCCTCCAACAGAGAAAGATGTGCTCCAGAGAGGGAAAGGAGAAAAACAGGAAAACAAATGGGCCACAATGTGTCTCTGAGTACCTCGGGATGACACAAACTTCACTTTCTCTTAGGCCCCTGGTTGGAGCCCTGAAACCCTCAGGATGGTCTGCAATCACCTTGACTGCCACTTTCTTCATGTGCTCGGGGCTTCTCCACCTCTGTCCTTCCTTCCCCTCAGCCTCTTTCCTCTGCTCACACGCGCCCTTTTGCTCTCCTCTCTCTACATGTCCAAATCCTCTGTGTTCTTCAGAACAAAGTGCTAGCTCCTCCAGGAAGCCTTTCTGGATTCCCAGTTGGGCTTGATCTCTCGGTCCTCAATCTTTTCCCTTCTTAACTTTCTTACCTCTGACTGTAAGCATCCTATTTGCAGGTGTCTGGCTAATTCTCCTCTGTGAGTTGGTAAGGAAATAATGAGGGAAGGCAGGAAGGAGACTCCGTGGGCCCAGACAAGTGTCTTCTGAGTCTGGGAAATGCAGGGTCAGTGGCCAGTTTTCTTTGCTTCCTCTTCCGTGTGCATTTCTGATGTTGCTAATGACAAGTCACAGCAGAAAATCTCAAATGTGCTGCTCTCAGGTAAGGTGTTGCCTGAGGTAATTCTCTCTTGTTGCCTCCCTTTACCTTGCTGAAAAGCCTGTGCATCCAAAGCTCATTACTGACTCCAGTATGGACTTTGTAGAGAAAAGCTGCCTAAGGACATGACAGGTGCTATGGCTGGGCACCAAGCACCCAGGGGGAAAGAGGCTGTGCTGGGGGGTGGGAGGCCCATGAACCTTACTTTCTCCTCAGTCCTCCTCCCCAGCCCACACTCTTGTAGTTCCCTTTGAGTCTGCTCGCCTCTCCTTCCTTTAACACTAGGTTTAAATCCATGAGGACTAGATCTATTATCTTGCACATTTGGACAATACTCTTTTGCACATAGGGAGCTCTCATACATCTGTACTGAGTTAGTAAAGACAGACCATTTCCTTAATCCAAGTTGCTTGAAGAGTAAGGAGGCACGGGTGAGGCATATCGGAGATCCTAGTTGCCTTCTAGACCTACTGAATCCTGTGCTTGATGTGACCCAGGCATCCTGTAGACTTGCCGGAATAAATATAAGACACTCTCCCAGACTCCTACCCCCTGGCACAGCACAGGAAGGTGGAAAATCACTATCTGTTTCGTAGTTGGGGAACTTGAGGCCCAGGCTGTTCAGTGACTTGCTGACAGAGCTGGCAATAGTGCTGGGAGAGCCAAAACAAGCCCTGGATCTTAGCCTCCTGGTGCTGTGCTCCTCCCTCCTGTGTAGCCCGCCTCCAGCTCAGGCCACTGGGCTCCAAATTAATTAGGCAACAATGAAGTCTTTGGAGGAAGCTGAAAGTGAGAGCAAATGCCTGAAGGGACTGGTGTGGGGAGGCAAACCAGAATGGCCTGTTTTCATTGATCTTTGATTGTGCCAATAACTGCCAGCTCCCAGGGCAAGCAGCTGCCATTTCTGAGTCAGCACCCTCAGGTGAGACTAGGCCTGCCCAGAGTTCAGGCATTTCGGGCTCTTTTTATTCCCCCCATGTTCTTTGTGTGGGAAGTGGGTCTATGCAAAACAAAAGGTTTCTGCTGTCTTAATTAGCCAAGCAGCTTGGAGCCTGGAGTCCTGGGAATACTGTCCAGGGTCATCTACAGCTCCCGCCCTTCCCATAAGCTTATCTTAGAATCCCCAAGAGACCCACTCTGCTGATGGAGCTAGATACAGCTCTGAAGATGCTGCAGGAAACTTTGAAACACAAATATTTTGTGAAGGAGTTTGAAAACTTTCATGCTGCTTAGCAAGTTTCTTAGCATTAGCAGTTATTCAGGGCCACCCAGAGTGCATATCCCCGGGAGAAGGAGAAGGCCTCCAACAGGAAGAGAAAATAAATTCTCCAATCCATTGGCTGTCTTGGAATAGTGAGAAGGACCATGGACTTGGGAGTCCTCTTGCCGCTGAACTCACATAGCTAAGGGCTTGCCTGCATCCACACAAAGATGTTTAACCCACATCTCAAACCTAACAGAACCCTTGATTCCCTCCCTCTCACCTCATTATGCACCTCCCTTCAATCTTCCCCATTTAAATAAATGACTTCATTATCTACTCCAAAATAAATGGATTTGGGCTTAAACCAAAAGTCTAGATTCATCCTCAATTCCTCATTTTATCACATCTCCGAAGCAAATCTTTGGTTCCATCATCACAAGATATACTGAATCTGCTCATTTCTCTTCATCTCCATTGCTACCATTCTCTTCCAAGCAGCCGTCATCCATTCGAACAACCCATTTGGGTCTATCTACAGCCACCCTGGCTCCATGACAATCCCTTTCATCATGCAAGCATAGTAGATGCTCAAAAAATATTTTGGGCATACGTGAATATTTTCAACTAGAGTCAGTAGACTACAGTGAGCTGACTTCCAGAGCAGCAATTACAAGGGCCTGGGAGCTGAACCTGCAAGTAGAAGGGAACCTGTAACTGTACGAAGCCAAAGCAACTCTCTGAAAAGAGAACATTCAGATAAACCAGTTATTTGTTTTCACACAATTTTCTTTTAAATCTTAAAACTGAATTTAAAAAATTTTCCCACTGATTTCAGTAAGCTGGTCAAGAAGGCAGCCTGCAGTTTATAAAAGCCTCTACCTCCATCCTGTATTTGACTTCTCACAGCGGAGTGGGCATGGTATTGGCTGAAGAGGCGGAAGCTTTGAGGGAAAATATGGCTTGCCCAGGAAAGAGCAGACTGGGATGGAGGGCCAGCCCAGTCAGACTCCTTGGCCAGTACCCCTGGAGGCAGCAACTGTGTTGGTTTCACAGGCCTTGGTCAAGGTCCACCAGACACAGTGTTTGTGCGGAGCTGCGTGATAAATACTTGAGAATAAGGGTGAGGACAAGATGGGAGAAACTTCGTTTAGCTTTAAAAGAATCTAACTAGCCAGGACCTGGGTATTCAGATACAAGACTGATTCTGTACATCAATTCCATTAAGAGAAAAAAGACTCTAGAGTAACCCTTTTTGAGGTCACAGTTCCATAGTATTTTGGAGCTGGAAGAACTGTGTTAGGTTCTGGGAAGAGCCCTTGTCCTCAGGAAGAATACAATCACAGGCATGGGATTAAGCGCCAAATGGCTCTAAGACAAAGCAGAACATCCTAAGAGTGTCACCAAAGTTTCCAGAAGCAAGTCTTTTTAGCCATGACCCTTAAGGAAAGTTTCATGGGGGAGAGAAGATCCTTGTGACTTAGATCTAGAGGAAAAAAGTGCAAGTTTCACAAGCAGAAATACATTCTGAGAAGAGGGAAGAGTTTGAGCAAAGGAGACCAGAAAGGTCAGGGTGTGTTAGCAATATGGGGAACAGTGGTGACATGATCACAAAGTGAGTTGAGACAATCAGCTCATTCTTCACAAGGACTCTTCAGTGGGAGTACCACTGGCTTGGGTTCCAGCCCCAGCTCAGGCACTGATTCCCTGAGGGACCTCTCTCTCTGGACCTCTGGGCCTGTACCTTCATCTTACTAATAAAAGCCTAGGTGGTCCTCACACCGTCACGCCGTGATGTCCTCATGCCGTCACAAGATGGCTGCGTGCACGGGGGGGCGTGCACAGGTGGGCGGGACTGGGCTTGACACTGTGTGTGTGTGGCATGGAGCCTGCCTGGGAGTCCCACCTCCTCCCAGCTTCATGCGCGGCCAGGCCTGGGAGTCCCATGGCTCTGCACAGCGCGGGGGAGGTGGGTCCGGCGTGTCCCCACATGGTGTGGAGGCCTGGGGGGCTCAACCTCCCCCGAGTGGTGTGGGGGAAGCGGGTCCGGTGGGTCCCTGTGCAGCGCGGAGGCCTGGGGGTCCGCAGCTCCGGCCTATCTCTTTGGGGGCAATTCATCAAGGAGCCCCGGATGGATGGGCAGGGGGGACCTCTTTGGGGGGATCTATCACAGGGCTCCTGCACTGTGACAGGGCACAGGCCAAGATGGGGGACCCCCCCCCCAGTGCACAAATTTCGTGCACTGGGCCACTAGTCCTATATAATAAAAGGCTAATATGCAAATCAACCAAAAAGCAGAATGACCGGTCGCTATGATGTGCACTGACCACCAGGGGGCAGACGCTCAATGCAGGAGCTCTCACAGGGGGAGCACTGCTCAGCCAGAAGCCAGGCTCATAGCTGGCAAGCACAGTAGCGGTAGCAGGAGCCTCTCCCGCCTCCGTGGCAGCACGAAGGATGTCCGACTGCCATCAGACATCCCCCAAAGGCTCCCAGACTGTAAGAGGGCACAGGCCGGGATGAGGGGACTTCCTCCCCAAGTGCACAAATTTCCTGCACCGGGCCTGCAGTCTATAAATAATAGGGTTTTCCAAAGATGCTGAGTGAGGCCTCAAGTTCTACAGAGCTGCTGCTTTGATAAGCTTTCATATTGAGCTGCCTGGGGAGACTTTATTTTAAGAATGGCTTTTGTGCTTGAAAAATGTTTAAAAGCCACTCATCTGAGTAAATGAGTTCCCTCCAACTGTATAATTCTATTTCTGCTGCAGGCTTGAGAGTTCCTCTGGTTCGTCATTCAAATGAAGTATGACTCATTTAGGATTCACTAGGTGCCTCTGAATTGTCTATGGCTGTATTAAGTCATTTGACCTGTTTTTAGCAGAAAATCCAATTTTTATTTATATCCTTAGGAAAAAGGAGCCTGGTGCAGCTAAAAGAGTCTTAGGAAGCAAGTCAGCAGATCTGGCTGGTTCCATGCTGTAATAACAAATATCATTCATAATAGATACAAATAAAAGAATGAATATGTGTTGACTAAATGCTAACTAGCTACACCATCTGAGGAAGTCTCCATGCCTCTCCAAAATGCCTGCCTGGCCTGCCTTAGAGCACTTTTAGGAAGATCAAATGAGAGAATATGCTTGAAAGCTCTTTACAAACTGTAAAGTGCTCTATAGGTATAACCAGTGGCCCAGTGCATTGATTCATGTACATTGAAAGAAATCAGGCTCCCTTCTCTCTGGTTCCAGGGTGTGTCACCCGAGAACCGCTGCTGCCAAGTCACCGCAGCTCAGCAGCTCCTGGTGGTCAGTGCGCATCATATGTATGGGCTGGTTGGCCGGGCACTTAGCCTTTTATATATATAGATGTACCGGGTGGAGCATGGGCTTGCGACAGCAGCTCTCCCTGGTGACTACAGAGGCATGGTTTGACTCAGAGATCTCAGGAAGTGACTGATTTTCTCAGACAAGCCTTTCTCAGCTTGTTGGTAAGCAAAAATAAATTTAAAACTAAAAAAAATAAAGACTCGTGCTGCCTATTTTAGGTGTTTCGTCTCACTCCAAGTCCCAGCTAGACTTCTCAGCCACAAGGTAATGGTAGAAACCTAAGGAAGGAGCCTTGGCCAAGACAAACCTGAGGGAAGTCAGAGGCGGAAGGTCTTGTCTGGCTTCCAAAGATATTTATCAGTTCTTTGCATTGTTTGTGAGCTCAAGATGGGGCTTTTAAAGTTATTTTTGAATTCCTAATCAAAGCCACATCATTAGGCAAATAAATTAATGGGCACATTTTCTGTGTCAGTTTAAGGAAACACTAATTCTTCCATCAAACTTATTCACTGATAATTCACCTATCAAAACTTCACCAATGACATCTGTCTCTCTTTAGCCCAAGCTACCATCGCCACAGGTTTCTTTGAGCCTGAATTGCCAGAGCTATTTTACAGACTATTCAGATATGCTGGTCTTCTCAATCAAGGGGTTGAAACATCAAGGGACTGCAGTCCTACCTGGGCTGTCAGACTGGGAGGCCAGAAAGAATGCCTTACACATTCCATGGCTCTGGAACCTAGACTGCTTGGCCTGGCTGAAGGTCTCTCCAGTCTGGCCCTATTCTAGTTGTAGTAAAGTTTACTGACAAAAGTCCTAAACTGGGAAGAGGAGACAGACCTCAATTTTTGTCTGCCTCTGCTCCTGATAGCATGTCCCTTCTGTTGTATGTGCCTCAGTTTCCCCACTGGTCCAAGAAGGAGGTTGAACTAGTCCAGGCTGGAAGCTCCATTAATTCTTGGGAGTGGGGAGTGAACTCAGGGGTAAGAGGGAAGCTGAGACGACAGAGCAGTTCCGTTTTTAGCAGGTTGACATATTCTAAGTAAGGTTTCTTTTAAGAAGGATGCCATTGCTAAAAAAAAATTAAAATGCTTGAAAAACATTGGCCTTCACTGTGACTCTGAGGCTGTCCCAATTTTCCTTCCCTCCATCCCTGCAAGAACCCCTATGTACTCTTGCTGCAGTGACTTTACTCAAAACCCCCATCCCAATGTGTAATGTTTGGACTCAAATTCCAGCCTCACCTCCTCCAAGAAGCCAACTTGTCAGCAAGGCTCTCTGTTTCTCCTGGACAACTTACTGGGTGTACGTGGAGCCATGCCTGCTTTGGAGTGCCCTGTGCTGGGTGTCTCAATGTGCCTCACTTCCCCAAGAAACTTTAAGACTCCTGGGCACAGGAACCAAACTCTGGTCCCAGCATCAATCCTGAGACACCAGGGATACCCAGTAAGTGTCTTGCAGGAATATCACAGGATTGTGTTTGTTTGGCTTTACTTTTAGCTTTGGAAGCTACTCTCATCTTCAACTGCACTGTTGTTTTGCAGGGTAGCTTTGACTAGGCAGAGAACAATATCTTGCAGTTTCTTTGTGAAATTGCTGAATGAACACTGAGGCTAATAATAAAGTGTGCTGGACACTCTGAGGTGCTGCATGTGTCCCGCCTGCTGGGAGAGTGACTCGCAGAGGAAACCCAGGCCTGCCTGGGAGGCAGGAAGGGTAGCATGTAGGAACTGATGGGTCCTGAACTATGACAGACAGAAGCAGATGGGATGAGGCCCACAGGGACATTGTGTTGTTCTGGGGGTGACCTGAACATTGCCAAAGGCAGACAGACCTGTCAGGAGGAGCACTGTTCTCTCACCTGGTGGATTTTGCAAATCCTTTTACCGTTTTCTTAAAAGAAAACTCTTCTGAATTCTGTCTGTAAGTTAGGCTGTGGCCAAGATTTCTTTTAAAAAATAGGGCACATTACACAGTTATTGAATTATCAAGCTTTTGTCAACATCATCATTATCAAAATTAGATCCAGGTGTTCGGCTAAGCAGCTCTTTGCACAAAGCCATGTAAAGGAATAAACAAACTTCCTTCAGTTCTTTGGGAATTTAGCTGAGAAGCAAAAAACAAAACTGATATGGATGAAAATGTTAAAAGACATGCCCCATATACAGAAAATCTGAGCACGCAACATCATGACGGGATAGAAGGGAAAGGTGCCTAAACCTCAGTCAGATCTGTGTCCAGCTGATGGCTATCACTTGGGCTGGTGGAGAGAGAAGAGTGGATTTTGAGGATCATTTCACACTCGTTTGAGTCTAAATGACCCAGATTCAGAACTCTTGAAGACAGAGAGCATGTCTTTTTTATGTCTGAATCCTCACGGTCCAAAACAGGACTCAGCACTTAGGCTGTAATTTGAACATAAGAACTATTATTTTATTGCTGCTATAGTCTCTGTTGTGAGGCTCCCTGTATCACCTACTAACTATCCTCCCGGGTGAGGCTGTCATAACGAGGAGTGATGCTCACAGACATCTTCAACTTACTTTTGTGGGGAGTGCACCATGTCACTGTTCTGGAACCCCTTTTCCCCAGAACTCTATAAGCTGGGACAACCATTTATGAACCCCATTTATTAAGAGATAACAATTACCAATACAATGAAATAGATGCCATAAAAACTCTTAGCATTCTGATCAATTAACTAAATAAATGTACAGGGCAGAATAAGTTTTTATAGCTACCTACCTTAGACCTTTCGGGCTGCTATAGTAAAATACCATAGTCTGGTGACAATGAAATATCTTTAACACATTTAATATAATAAACTAGAGGCCCGGTGCACAAAAATTTGTGCATTCGGGGGGGGGGGGTCCCTCAGCCCAGCCTGTGCCCTCTCGCAGTCTGGGACCCCTCGGGAGATAACAACCTGCTGGCTTAGGCCTGCTCCCAGGTGGCAGAGGGCAGGCCCAATCCCTAGGTGCAGCCCCTGGTCGGGCTCAGAGCAGGGCCGATTGGGGAGTTGGGGCGCCGCCCCTGTCATGCACAGAGCAGGGCAGATTGGGAGGTTGTGATGCCACCCTCAGTCACGCTCAGGGTAGGGCCAATTGGGGGGTTGGTGCACCGTCCCCTGTCACACTCAAGGCAGGGTCGATGGGGAGGTTGCGCGCCACCCCTGTCACGCACAGAGCAGGGCCAATCAGAGGGTTGGGGTGCTGCCCCCGTCACACACAGAGCAGGGCCCATCAGGGGGTTGGGGTGCCATCACTCTCACACTCAGGGCAGGGCCGATGGGGAGGTTATGGCTCTACCCATCACGCACAGAGCAGGGCCCGTGGGCGGGGGGGGGGGGGGGGGGAGGCGGTTGGGGAGCTCCCCCCTATCAGGCACAGAGCAGGGCTGCTCAGGGGGTTGGGGCCTCGCCCCCTGTCACACACAGAGCTGCAGGGGGTTTGGGCGCTGCCCCCTGTCATGCTGATCCCGGTGCTGGGAGGCATATTACCCTTTTACTATATAGGGTAGAGGCCTGGTGCATGGGTGGGGCCGGCTGGTTTGCCCTGAAGGGTGTCCTGGATCAGGGTGGGGGTCCCCACTGGGGTGCCTGGCCAGTCTGGGTGAGGGGCTGAGGGCTGTTTTCAGGCTGGGAGTGACTGAAGTTCCCAACCGCTCCTTTTTTCCTTTTTTTTTTTTATTCTGGGCAAGCTTTACCTTGAGGCTTGGCTCCAGCTCTTAGGCCTCCGCGGCCGAAAGTAGGTTTCTGGCCTTTGCTTACAATGTTGCAAATCTGCTGGCTGAAGTCAGGTGGTATTTGTTACAATGTTTCTTAAACTGCCTGCTCAGAGGCCTGCAGCCGCAGGCGGGGAACGTTGCAGTCCTCCGTCATTGAGGCAAGCAAGCCTCATGTTAGTTTCAAGCTGCCTGGCTGCCGGCCGCCATCTTGGCTGACAGTTAATTTGCATATCTCGCTGATTAGCCAATGAAAAGGGTAGCGGTCGTACGCCAATTACCATGTTTCTCTTTTATTAGTGTAGATTAAGATGTACTCAATATTTATTAAAGGTTTAGTCATTTAAAATTAATGCTTAGCTTTAATTTCAAATGCTTAGCTTTTAATATTCATATTTTGTTAATAAATGTTTACTTATTTTATTTATTTTTTTAAATATATGCTATTGATTTTTTACAGAGAGGAAAGGAGAGGGATAGAGAGTTAGAAACATTGTTTAGAGAGAAAAACATCAATCAGCTGCCTCCTGCACACTCCCTACTGGGGATGTGCCTGCAACCAAGGTACATGCCCTTGACCAGAATTGAACCTGGGACCCTTCAGTCTTCAGGCTGACGCTCTATCCACTGAGCCAAACCAGTTAGGGCTACTTATTTTTTATTGTCAAAAAAAATACCATAGTCTGGGTGACTCTTAAACAGCAGACATTTATTGATCACAGTTCTGGAGGCTGGAAGTCCAGGATTAGGGTGCCAGCATGGTCTGCTGATGCACACATGGCAGAAGGGGCTAGGGAGTCCTGTCCGATCTTTTATATGAGCACTAATCCCATTTGTGAGGGCTTCACCCTCACGACTTAAGCATCTCCCAAAGGCCCCATCTACTAATACACTGCCTTTGGAGTTTTAAAATTTCAACATATGAATTTAGGAGGGGGACACAAACATTCAGGCTGTAACAGATCCCCATCCCACTCCTGACAAATCAAAGCTAGGCCAACTCAAGGGGAGGGAGAGCAGAGATTCTATAAGCACATCAATATACAGAAGATACGCCAAAGAGGACATAGGTGGCCAAATGTCTAAAAGGCTGAGGGCACAAGGCAGGACCTGGGAGTGAGAGCAGTGGGGTGGGAGACTGAAGGGGCAGGTTGGGGTGGGGGTGCTGAACAGAGAGAGGGCCAAATGCTAGGGGCCTCTGGCCTAGCTTAAAAACCTAGGGCCGGGGGAGGCCAAGGCATCCTGACTGGAGTACAAGAGCCACTTTGACTCCCAACCTGACAGCCTTTGACTGTTGGGAAGATACAGCTCACACTTGAAGAGCTGTTTTGTACATTTTTTCTGGACTCCATGGTTCAAGGATAGGCTAAGGATACAGTTGTATAAGAATCTGAACACTGCTCTTCCCTTTCCCTCTTTAGGGAGGAGCTTTGGACTTGTCTTGTGTGCATTTTTCCCTTTCTTCCCTAAAATAAAAAAAATCCTATTGTAATCAGTTTCTAAAGTTGGTGTTCAACTCCCTGCACTTTTTCTGTGTCTGATGGAGGCTAGTCAGTCGCTTGGACCTTTCTAAGTGGACACTTGTGGGTACTGGCGGGCAGGAGGGTCAGAGAACCGCACAGCATCCCAGGTATCAGCCTCATCGCTGCCCATGGCACCCCCCACTTGCCTCCCAACTCCCACCCCCCGCCAGACTTCGGCCTTCTCTACTTGGAGCTGAAGGTGCCTCATCACTGCTGGTGGAGATTTACCCTGGTGGCCCATCTGGAGAGAAGGGAAGAGGCTTATAAATCATCACAAAGAAGGAAAAAGCAGGATTTGAGCAGCTGCCTCTGCTGGTGAAATTCAAAGGAAAGGTGTTTCGGGACCTATGAGTTAGGTGGACAGGCAAGAAGAAGAGAGCTGATGGCCAATGGAGATAACACTCCTGGAAGTTCTGCTTCCTGCACCCAGGGCAGGCCCCAGGCTAGCTGGAGGGGCCTGGGCTAGAAAAAATATACCTGAGAGACAGCCCAACAAATTCCAAGGAGAGGTGGGATGGGGGGCAGGGAAGCTAATGGTAAGCAGTTCCTTTTGCAAACCAGGGGTGAGCCACTAACCTGGAATTAGGCAGGGAGAGGGGGACTACATGATTTCAACTTGGCTAGTGAATTACATTTTACAAAGCACGGTCACAACCATGGGGCCACAGAATAGGACAGCAGTCTTAGGAAGCCGTGCCATCATCGCATCACACCTATTTTACAGACGAGGAAACTGAGAGGTGTGTCAGCACTTGCCTGCAGGGCGGTCCCCAAAGGGGAGAGGACCACTGCTTGGTGAGGCGATGAATTAGTGCTTCAGGGGAGCATACGTCAGTAGGCATGCATCTGTTGTATTGCGTTTTAAAAAATATAAATAAAACATCAAACCTGAGATCAAGGATACTGTTACTTAGGAGGAGGCTGTATTTCAAAAGTGAGTTTATTTAAAGTTAAAGTATTAAATAAATAATATTACATATGGTACTTGGTTTTGATACAGAAAAAGAAAACAAAAAACCACACACCCTCAAGGTGGGAAACCAAGTATTGATGGTGACGGAGATGATGACAGCTACCCGTTTTATCACTAACTATGTGCCAAAGCCTTTACAGATATTAAATCATTTATGCTCACGGCAGCTCCTTGGGGCCAGTACCGTTATCATCCTCGTTTCACATAGAGGCTGGGGAGACAGAAAGGCGCGGGGTAGAGGACTGCACCCAGGTGCTCCGACCAGGAGCCGGGCTCCCCATGCAGCTGTGAAAGCCCCTGACCAGGGTTTCTGGTGCAGGGGGGTTGAGATAGCCTGCCGGGTTGGGGAGGGGTCCATGTGCCCTTCCCCCTTCTGATGTAGAACTATAGGAGCCTGGATTTCATAACAGCAGTACTTCCCGATGCAAATGAAGACAAGCCAGTGACAGCAGACAGCGAGGTGATTTCATTACCAGCTCCAGGTTCGCCTGTTTTCTGCTTTGAGCAGTGGCTCTGCTGCATAGTTGATAGAAGGCCTCAGGCAGAATCCCGGCTAACTCAGTTGCAAGCTGGCCTTCCTGCCTGCCTGCCTGCTAAACTCTTCCAGATGATTCTGGCTGGATTTATCAGACAGGTCCTCTCTGCATTAGAGGAGGGAGCTACATCTGGAAAATGCCTGAAGAGAGGCGAGGAGAGAAGCTCTGAGTTCAAAGGCTCGCAGGACCAGCTCACCCCCACGGATGGCAGGAGGAAAGCAGTTCATAGGTCTCCGGAATCCCTCAGCTGTGCTCCTCACCTTCACACGGTGGTTAAAAACCATCCAGCACATCCTCCAGCTCACGCTAGTGCTTAAGGGCAAAAGCTTTGGAAATGAGATTCACCGCTCATTAGCCAGGTGGCCTCTGGCCACTTGACCTCTCTGGGCCTCAGTTTCCCCATGTGTAAAGTGGGAATAATGAAAGTGCTTCTCCCAGGACATGTGTTAAGTGCTCAGTCACGGCAGTTGTTGCTGCTACTGTGATTATTTTCCCCCAGGATGGGGTGCAGGCTCACATCTCTCTGAGGAGAACTAGCTGGGGTTTAAAGTCCAGGCTGATCTACCAAAGCAAAATAAATGTTAGAAATACTTATTTCGATGTAGTTAATGCCCCCACGATGATACCAAAGAGGCACATGGGCAAGTATACTAATTGAGGGAGACATTTTAGCCAAAGTTGAAAAATCAAAGTGGCCAAAGTTGAATTCATGATCTCTCCCCTCAGTAAATAGACCTCTAAGTATTCAGGCTGGGAGCGGGAGGTAGGGGCGATAAGGGGAGAGTATCAAGGAAATGACGCCCCTCTTCCATGATTTGGGACGGGTTGAACTGGTTATGCCACCCTGAACTGAATGTGCCTCCCAAGCTGCAGACTTCTACCATGGGGGCAGAGCCAGCCCCAGTAAGCTCACTGCTTGGTGAGAGAACAAACTGGATCATACCTGCGGGGAGAAGTAACTAGAAAACCCAGAAGGCTCTGCAACACACTAGCCCAGTTTCTCCTCCTCAATGCACCAATCATATGAGGAGCCAGGGAGACAGAGCTCAGGAGTGTTACTCTCCTAGGAGTCCCTCCACCTGGAAACACGGGGAGCGAGGAGTGTTCCCCTAACGCCCCCAACCTGGTAGCACAAGTCACAAATCTCAGAGTCATCTTAGACATGGTCTCCCTCACCCCCTCCCTGCGCCATATGCTACTTGTTACCAAGTCCTGTCAATTTCACTTTCTAATGATGTCTTAAATCTGTCCTCTTTTTCACTCTATGGTCATTACCTGGTAGCCCAAGGCACTATTATCTTTCACCTGATCTCACATGCCCCTCATCCACTTTTCCTGTTTCTAATCTGTTTTCCACACTGGAGGCCCCAACTCTTTACTTTTTAAAAAAAAAAAACACAAAAAACAGTTCCTTCTTGTCCTTTAGTAAAAACTAAAAATTCAAAATGTGGGTCCAATGCTCTGCTGGTCTAACCCATACCTTGGGCAACATGATGTTCCCTTTCATCGTAGGTGCTCCAGCCACCCTGCTTTCTTTGACTTCTGGGAAGAGACAGCCTTTGTTTTGCTTCAGAATCATTTTCCTGTGCTATTTGCTCTATCTAGAATGCCCTTCCTTCTTCCCTTCCCTTCCCTTCCCTTCCCTTCCCTTCCCTTCCCTTCCCTTCCCTTCCCTTCCCTTCCCTTCCCTTCCTTCCTTCCTTCCTTCCTTCCTTCCTTCCTTCCTTCCTTCCTTCCTTCCTTCCTTCCTTCCTCCCTGCCTTCCTGCCTTCCTATCCCTTCTTCTGGCTAACTCTCATTCATTCTTTACATCTTAACTCAAATGTCACCGTTCCAAGAAAGCATTTTCTTTAGTAAGGAGAGCAGGTCCCCTCACTAAAGCATTCAAGATTTTTGTGAGCTCTCCTTTCAATGTATTTATCACATTGTATTTACCACAAAAAAAAATTGTATGATTCTTTGATTAATACCTGTGTCCCCCGCCGTACTCTAAGCTACATGAAGATGAGTCATCTTACCTCTCAGTACCCAGCACAGTCACTGGCACATAGTAGATGCCCAAGAAATACTTGCTGATTGGCTGGATGAGAGAGAAAATTGATCAGAGAAATGGGTGCTGTTCTAGTGGATGGTTTTGGAGATCAAATGCCCTTCTTCTGGGAAAGTAGGGCAGCCTGGGGATATGGGATAGGGGGCTTGTGTATAAGTGGAGGCAAGGAGCACAAGTGCTGGTCTACAATCAGTGGCAATAAGCTAGCAGATCCACTGGCTGTACATAAAAAACATGATTATAGCATCACGAGTGACAAATGGGGTAGAGCAAAGGAGAGGGGGGTTCCTGGTGGGACCCTTCTCAGATGGATGCACACAGGATTTGAAACTCAGCTCGAAGAACAGAAAATACAGTTACTAGCAACAACCATGGCAAAAATCACCAACAATATTTGTCTGGGGTGTAGAATCTTATAGGTTGCTGTATCTATAGGTGAGTGGAGAATGTCATTTTGTGGACTGCATGGCACCGAAATCCCCTCTTTAGTTTTGGAGAATCCCCATGGCAAGAGTCTTCCCAGGAGGCAGCGAGCTTTGTTTCCACCTGTTTCCCACGCCTGGTTCTCTAGCTTTCCTGGCGAGTCTCAATGCTTCCCAACATCCTTGAATAAATTCCTTTTCTGCCAGAATTAATTTCTGTTGTTTTCAGCCAAGGACCATAACTGGTAGAGTCTGGGGCCAGGAGGGCAGTGACATCTGGCCTCTCTATGCAGCCAAGCATAGGGGTACCAAGCATGCAGCCAGACACCCCGGGAGTGGCAGGACTGCTTTGGAAACCTGGAAGTTAGTGGCTCCTCAGGGAGGGAAGGTGGCCGTTTTGAGCCAGACATAGTCTTTGGGTAGAGTCAGAGTTCCCACAAATCTGTGAGTAGAGGCCACACCAGAGAAATCATCCTATTGTCAGGATACACCCGTGGGATGGGTCACCCAATAGAGCCCAGACTGGTGGCCTGGGAAGCACCTTGAGAGACGGAGGCCCAGGGAACCCACAGATGGCTCATGGCCTCGAGGAAATGCAAATCCTGCCCCTCCCGGGCTTCCTCGGACGTGTTGTACTTTCCCTGGAGACTGCACTCCATTCATCTGTTCAAGAAACTTCCCACCCCTAGGATGCTGGGGCCGCTATGAAGAATAAAACATGGGAGGATGTCAACAGTGAGCAGAGTGCACCTACCACACTTCCTGCTGCCTTGAAAAATAGGATGTCAGTGCAGGGTAGGCCCTCGGCCATCTAGTCTCGTGCTGTCAGACGCCAGGGGGCCTCAGAATCTCCAGGGAACTAGTTAACGGTATGGGTTCCCACAGACTTCCGCAACCCCACGGCTAGTCCACCAGACCTGGGTGAAGCCCCAAGTTTGTTGTGCACTTTCCTAGGCGATCCTAATAGATGTTTGAAAATAGTCATTCTAGTCCTTTAGTCCATCTTACATAGGAAGAAACTGTGACTCAAAAAGAAATGTCCTCCTGGCCGTAGCCTACCAGAGAATCCGTTGTTGAGCTGGACACCAACCCCAGCCTCCTGACTCCTACTCCCCTGGACTGGCCAGTTACGTGACTTTTGTCCCCTCACAGGGCCCTCCCTTTCTGATTGTAAGAGCAGCAGCTTGTCATGGGGAAATGCCAGAAATAAGGATAGACGCCCTGGTCTGATCTTTGCGAGAGAAGCTGCCCTTGGCCTTCGCTGAGTAGGAAACCTCATAGCAAAGCCAGGGTTGATACTGCAATCAGGGCTTCCGCCTGACACGGTAGCAGCCCCGGTTCCAGGTCTGGTCTTCCAATGCCATGTGTGGCTTTGGACAAGGCATCCCCCTCCCTGGGTCTCTGTTTGTCCGGTTTATAGAACAGGGATGAAGCTGCTATCTGCCCAGCCTACCTCCCAGGCTTCTGGCTTGAATGTGCTTTGTAAGCCCCAAGTGCCGCCCAAGTGGGAGGGATTACAGACACCAGCGACGTGACCGGAATACTGATTTCCACTCCAAGTCCCTTGAGGACGTGCTGGGCCTGTCTTGGAAAATATAAAGGAAACTAAGAAGCTGCCAGTGATGCAAATGGGAGAGTCTCAGAGTCTTACGGGCTGCCTGGAAGGGAGAGCCCTTCTGCTTGCACAGCGCTCCTGTGCCAGGGAACGTGCCATGCAGGAGGCCCTCTCAATGCCCAGTGCACGTGTGTTGGGGGTGTGAGGAGTTACGGGACCAGGGCCCTGGTACCTGTGGCCTGACCCTGCCAGGACCCTCTGTTCGTCTCTTAAAGAGTCCTGGCTCAGGAGCTCTAGGAAGTGTGCAGAGGACCCCACGCACCGAAAAAAGTGATACCCCACGTTTTCCTCCCTCGGCATGTGTTGGCTGTTGGCGCAAGTTCAAAGGAGTAGCTTAGCTTAGCCAGAGTATCTTTCCTCCTCACTGCATCATGCCTCTCAGAACCATTCCCCCAGCTGACAGGAGTCCCGGTTGGTTCCCCTGAAGTGACCAGGATGCCAGGATTCTTGCCCCGTTCTGCCAAACACTTGCTTTGTCCTCTTGCTCAACCCCTTCATCTCTTTGAGCCTGTGTTCTCATTTGTAAAGGGCAGGACATCATCCTTCCCCTCCCTCCATTACCAGTTTGCTGTGCCCAACGAGACCACATCGCTGTGATCATGATCTTGTAAGAGAAGAAGACAGAGGAGGCCTGGACCAGGAGGGGGGTGGGCATAGAAAGAGCTCCAACCCCAGGAGGCAGGAAAGCTCTGCAGAATTGTTTCATTCCTGCCCCTACTTGGGGCTGTCCTGGGGCAGCAGGTCCTTTGCATTAGGACACCCCTTGGTCCCCGGTGCTGCTCTTGGCCACCCCAAGAGGAGAAGACATGTCAGACTCAGGGACCTGTGGTGACTATGCCGAAAGAAAAGTTTTGAGTCAGAAACCTAAACAGACAATTCCTTGACACAGGTGTGAAATCACCTGGGCCAGTGGTCTTCACTTTTTTTTTTTTTTTTAACAGAACCCTTTCTTCATAAGATCTTAAAGCAAACCCCTTATCAGCTACTTGAAGAACCGCTGGGACTCCAGGCTGCACTCTGATTTACTGTGCAGATAGGGAGAGTGAAGCTCAAAGAGAGGATGGAAATGTGACTGAGGCCACTCAATAAACCAGTGGTTAAAGCAAACAAAACTTTAAAAACCACCTTCCGTGCAGGTCTCTAAACCTTGGCACAGGTGTCTCCAGCTCTGTGAGGCATCAAGGAGAAACGGAAAGTTCCTTCATTTCCAGGCTATTTACACCCCGGGAGGAAGAGGGCTCCGAGAGGGGGCGTGGGGACATAAATGGGGCAATGCACTGACACCGTTGCAATAAACAAATCTCCCTAGGCAGCAGGGGGCTGTGGTCTCTTTTGAAAACAAGAATGTTCGGCAGGAGGTTTCTAGTGCTGAGCCCCCTGCTGAAATAAAGCAGAAGCAGGCCCAGCAAACCGGACAAAAGAAATTCCTTCCAGCTGCCTTGGCTCTGCCTCCTCAATGGCTCCTCAGAGAGCTGGCAGCCAGGTTTTGCTGGTGGCCTGACCGACCGCACAAGGGCCCCAGATGTCTTCCTCCATTAGTCACAGGGCACTTCATGAGGCATGAGCCAGGGAGGGGCTTTTGGTGGGCTTCTCGGGTTGGCTTCCTGCCAGGGGAAGCTGACAGCCCAGGGTGGGGAGCGGGCAGAGTCGACCCTCCGCCCTGCACTATGTGAGGATGGGAAAGGTGGGCAGGGACTGAAGGCCGGGCACAGGGCGTTATCGCCGAGAGATTTAGAGACTGGCCAAGGCCTCGACAGCGCTGGGGGAGGGGATCAGCCTCTGATGTCTGTCCAAGCGGCCCAGCCCAGCGGAGGAGGGAGGAATGCACTCCAGCTGCTCAGCTGGGGGGCGGGGAACAGGCTGGATTGCGAAGCATCCTGAGGAGACTCCGGGAACAACGGGTGGGCTCTCCCGGCCACCGGGATGTGCCGCCTCTTGTGCCTGGTGAGCCCCCACCTTCGGCACCTCTAGAGCTGCCGAGGGGTGAGCCAGGCGGAGGACCCTGCGGAGGACAGGCGCTGCCGGGAACAGACAAGGGAGGCCGCGGGGCGTTTATCATCAGAGTGGCTGCCTCCATTCCTCTGATCTGAGGAGTAGGTGTTGCCACCAGATTAAAGCAGAGTTGCTTTCTGAAAGCAGCTGAGGTGGGGCAAAAGGCCCCTGGGCCTCAGCTCCCCAGGTGGGTTTTGCTCACCTAGAAAACCTGGAGCTCGCAGAGAGGTTCTGATCAATCCCTTAATCCCAGCATATGGCAGGGCACCCTTCCTCTCTGTTCCCCACCTTCCAAGCCCCAGCCACTCCTGGCCGTGAGAGACTCTCAGAATGCTCCAACTGGAGGGGCCCTCGGAGACCTGGGAGTGTGGCTTTCACTGTTCTGGAACTAAGGCAGCGGTTCTCAACCTGTGGGTCGCGACCCCTTTGGCGGTCGAACGACCCTTTCACAGGGATCGCCTAAGACCATCCTGCATATCAGATATTTACATTACGATTCATAACAGTAGCAACATTACAGTTATGAAGTAGCAACGAAAATAATGTTATGGTTGGGTCACAACATGAGGAACTGTATTAAAGGGCCAGAAGGTTGAGAACCACTGATACGGAGAGGCCTCCAGGGTAGTGCAGGGGAGGCCCAGGGGTGAGGCTTAGGCTACCCCCATTCCACTCAAGACTCCCACTTTGATCTTTACTGCATTGAGACTCTGCGTAGGATGTCATTTAAACAAGAGACTGATACTGGGCACAAGCTTGAGGTCCTCTTTCAAGTTTGTTGTTCTCGCTTTCACTTTGCAGTGCATGACCTTGGGCCACTTAAAAACCTCTGTGTCTCAGGTTCTCCATCTGTAAAATGAGAAGAGTAATAGTATGTAATGCACTTAGAACATGTTGTGCTGAGTCCCAGTAGAAAACTGAGGGATGGTTGCTATTGTTATCATTACTATTATTTTAAGGTGAGGCCCAGAGAGGAGAAGGGACTTGCCCAAGTGACAAGGGAACTTGGTAGCAGAAAGGTGAGTAACACCGAGGCTTCCCAACGACCTAGTGGAATCCTTTGTGTCTTGGACATTTTGAGGTTGATCCTCCATGGAAATCTTTGAAGATAAACAAAAGCCCCTTTGGGGGCGGCCATGCTATTTAAGGGACCTCTGGCACAACCTCTATGATCCTCAGAAGAGGAGGGGGGTTGAGGAGAGGAAGAGAGAAAGGAAAGGGGAGAGGAGGAGGAGGTGGAAGAGGAGGAGTCTTGAATCCTCTTAGCTACTAAATAGGAGCTGGTGCTTTATCTTGGCCTGTAACAAGATACAACACACAGTGGCTTATAAGCAACAGAAATGTATTTCTCATAGTTCTGGAGGCTGGGAAGTCCAAGATCAAAGTGCCAGTATGGTCCAGTGAGGACCCTCTCTTTGGTTCATAACTGGCACCTTTCACATGGTGGAAGGGGCTGGGGAGCACTCTGGAGCCTCTTTTATGAGGCACTAATCCCATTCCCGAGGGCTATACCCTCATGACTTAAGCACCATCAAAAATACCATAACTTTTGGCCTGGCTGGCATGACTCAGTGATTGGGCATCGACCTATGAACCAGGCGGTCATGGTTTGATTCCCAGTCAGGGCACATGCCTGAGTTGCAGGCTTGATCCCCAGTAGGGGGCATGCAGGACGCGGCTAATCAATGATTCTCTCTCATCATTGATGTTTCTGTCCCTCTCTCCATCTCTCTTCTTTCTGAAAATCAATAAAAATGCCAAAAAAATATATTTTTAAAATACCATCATTTTTGAGGGTTAGTTTGGACATCTGAATTTGGGGGACATTTAATCACCAGCAGATGATCTCCCTGGGGATGTTCTTGAGGGGATATCTTCATTAGGTAGAGGAACTAGATTTGAAAAATATTTCAAGGCTAAGAATATTTTTTGGAGGATAAGGACTACACTTTGGGTTGCCCAGGGTCTCAGCCTGAATATGGCCAATTTCAGTACAGTCGCAGCCTCTGAATCTCTCCGTTCCATCTAAGTTGAACCACAGCCCCCAGTGGCCCAGGTGAGGTCAGGGACGCTGCGGCCAGCTTCGTAGGGACCCTGCTCATTGCCTGAGAAAGTCAGTGCTTGCACTCAGCAGTCAGAGAGAGTCGGTTCTGAATCCTATCACTTTGTGGCTGACTAGCCAAGGTATTAAACCTAAGCCTTGGTTTAATCATCTATAAAATTGGGATTATAAATCTTGCCTCATAGTATTACTGGGAAGATCAAATGGGATAATGCACTTACTGGCACGTAGGAAGTGCTCAATAAATGCTTATGACTAGTATCAAATGTGGCTTCCTGCCCCTGTGTGTATACAATGTCTTTCCCATCTTCTGTCCAGCTGGGGCCTATATTAGTTAGGATTTAGTTGCCTGCAAAGAAATAATTCCAAAATAGTGATAATACAGAAAAGACAGAAGTTTATTTCTTCTCACATAAAATCTAGATGGGTGATCAAGAGTAGAAAGTAGTTCCCCAGTGTCTGGTACCCAGACACTATCTTGTAATGCCCATACATGACCTTGACCTCATGGTCCACAATGGCAGCATTCAAGTTCCAGGCAGTAGAATGAAGGAATAAAGGAGCCAACGGGTGCTTATAACTATCTCTTAAGGAAAGCTCCTGAAGGCTGTTGTACTACCATGTCTACTTATATGCCGTTGGCCAGAACATAGTCACATAGGTCACCTTTAGCTGCAAGGGAAGCTGGGATATGCAGTCTTTATTGTGGACAGCCATGTGCCCAGCCATACATTGGTGGATATATTCCTGTAGAAGGAAAGGATGGATATCAGAGACCTGCAGCAGTGTCTGCCCCAAGCCTCTGGCTTGTCCAGGCCAGCTGGGCAGCTGGGAGCCAAGTACCTGAGCACTAAACAACAGGGATGGGATCATGCTGCTTCTACTCATCCACCCACAGTGGCTTCGTCTGCCACTGAGGATGTGGGAACACTAAGGGCACTTGCATTATCAGCAGTCGCTCCTCCATTCGTGTCAAAGCCCCCTGAAATCACATTGTGCCTCCTCCAGTTTCTTCCACTGAACAAGTCTGTCATTCCTGCCAGTCTGCAGGGAATTTTACGGTGCCCTTCATAGCGTCATAGAACTTTCATCAGTTCCTAGTGGCCTGCTGTTCTTTACCCTGTTCCCTTGAAGGTGCCCTTGAGTCTCCATAAAGCGTGTGTTTTCCATTCAGCACCATGCTCTTTGTTCCTTATGGCAGGTCCCACACCACTTTGTATACCTTTGTTCACACATTGAATCAAAACCTTTGGCCGGAACACAACATAAGAAGAGAGAGAGAGAAACCCCAGCAGAGTAAACAACCTAATAACAGAACACACGGCCATGGCCCAGCAGAAGCTCACTGGCTGAGTGTGGTCCCAGCCAGGCAGTGGCCAGGAGAGGAGAGAGAGTGCCCAGTGCTGTCCCCCAAGTCAGCTCTCGCTGTCTGACAGCACAATTTAAGTAGCACTGATTGGGGGTGAGGGGGTGGGAGGGAAGGGGGAGAGGGGGAGAGGATGGGCAGTTCCTCCTGAAAGGGGTGTGAGGTGGGTGTGGGGTGGGAGTTGACTGCCGCTGAAATTGAGAAGAGCGGCCAGCCCACTGCTATTTCAGGAGCCCAGTGTGGTTACTCGGGGAGCTGTAATTAAGCTCATCTATAATTTGATGAGTGGAAGCAGCCTCACATTTTATAGAGTAATTAAGTCTCACTGAGAGAGCAGCACACGGTGTTTCGGGGACCAGCACCCCCTAAGGTTATTCCCCATTTACACTCTCAGCTCTTAGTACATGTCCACCGATGCCGAGGCCAGGATGGTTCTCAGCCGCAGTCCTGAGACTACTTCCTGACCCTGCACGCTCCACCTCAAGCCTCCATCAGCGCCCAGGCCACTGGAAGATCCCAGACACAGCGGACACACTTGCTGTGCAGTACAGGAAAGGCTCAGCCTCCCTTCGTGCTGCTCTCTGCAAAACTGTGGGCCAGGAGAAAGCTGAGTTCCATGCTCCCCACACTTCACAGGCTACATGGCCAGCCTCTGACTGAGCAGAGTCCAGCCCAGCTCTAGGTCCCTGATAGGGAGACTGAGGTCAGCTGGGGAGAAAGGAAGGGGTCCTGGGGAAGGCCTGGGTTTCTGTCTTGGCTCTCCCACTTTCTTTGACCTTGAGCAAGGAGCTTGACCTACCTGAGACTTAGTTTCCTCATCTGTGAAACGGGAACATGGTCTGCCTAACTCATAGCTGTTTATGAGGATCAGATGAGAGGTAAGTTGTAAGCACATGCGGTTAGTTGCGAAGGGCACGTACATGTGAGGATCGTCAGCAGCTCCCTGCGTGCATTAAAACCTCTCCAAGTTCTTGGCTGCACGAGGGGACTCAGCGGGCCACTCGGCCTGGCGTGAATCATCAAGAATGAGGGCTGCGATGACCACAGCTGAAACCTTCTGTTCAGACAGTGAGGAGTATGGAAACCTTGTCGCATGAGGGACCTGGATTCTTGACCTGACTTGGCCATTTCCAAAATACCCAGTGGACTAGTTGAGAATATTTAAATTGTTCTGTGTGGGTCCCAGTCATAGCCAAGTGCCAAAAGGGTTGGTAGAGGTGGTAGATTTCAGCTCAGTCTTTGGATGAATTTCCCCCCACCAAGGAAATGGCATCTGAGGAAGTAATGAGTTCTTGGTTCCTGGAGGCTTCAGAGCCTGGCCATCTCCCAGGAGGCTGAGTTCCCTCCTTCCTTCCCCGAGGTTCTGGCGGGGCAGGGGGCGGGGGGGGGGGGGGGGGGGGGGGGGGGGAGGAGGAGGAGTCCTGGCAGCCTCTCCCAGCCCTAGTCCCTGGTGCTTACTCTATACCTCTGAAGCCACCACTCAGAAACCACCTTCTTCAGTGCCTGTAAACACCCGGAAGGCCTTATGATGCTCAGGGTTGGTTTGTTGGTTTGGTCTCCACCAGAGCACTCAGCCCCACAGCCCTCCTTGTTCCATCTCCTCACCTGAGGATTCTTGAGCCCTGGGCTCATTAACCCTCAAGCCCTTTGGGGGCAGTTCCAGAATCTCTCTGTCCAAGCTTTGGGTTTCAGGGTCCCTAAAGCCCTCAGAAATGCCCCTGACAGAGTCAGTGTTAGCCCAGTCAAGGCAGAGCTCCTGTAGGGGGGCCGCTGGTGGGAGCCTCCAGCACATTCTCTCCTAAAGAGTGGCACCCAGAGCCCTGAGAGAGGAGGGGAGCAGGAGCCGGCTCATGTGGCAGCACTCTGTGGTTGTTCCTGCACACGTGCTCACCGACTTCTCCCACTGTTACATAACGGAGGTGTTCTCCCCTTCTTATTTTAGATCCTGGTACCATCTGCCCTGGTTTTCATGCATCAGTAGCTCCAGGCTGCAGCTTAGATCTGGCTTGGCCGCCCAGCTCTATCCCTCACTTGGTGAGAGACTTAGAGTTGTCTGTTTCCTTTGGTATAAAATGAGATTCTCGCTCCACCCTACCTACCTCCCAGGGCTGCCGTGAGAGTCGGGGGAGAGGAAGGGGTGAACTGGCTGTGTAATGTGCTCAACTATACAGATGTCCCTGGTTGTTACCTGGCAGCCTGAGCCTGGTGTCTCCTGAGCTGGGGCGGGGAGGGGGGGAGAGGAGGGAAGGGTGGGGGTGGGAGCTCTGCTTGCTCACACCTGCACCTGCACCAGGTTTGCAGAGCTGGGCCCTGTTTGAAATACAGGAAGTGAGCAGGCCACACAAGGGGGGAATCTTTGGCAGGCCCCCTGCTGTGGGCAGCAGGGGCACAGCCCAAGCAGCTTGTGGCCGGCAGGGCCAGGCAGCCTGTCACCTGCTCACAGTGCCTCTTGGCCCAGGGTGGACTGTCAAGCACATGTGCTCTGTAACAAGGCATTGTCAGGTGGTCAGTGCAGGCTGACAGCAGGCCATGGGACCCACGGACAGAGGTACTACTGGGCAAAGTCTGGGGTGCAAGCTGAGCCTCGCCTGAGGCCCCTCCCACAGTTAGAGGCTTTGTCTACTTGCTTTCCCTCCTCTTGACTGAGGCCCCAATTGAGGCCCTGGACTGAGAGCCACTGGCTGAAGGTCACACCACAGGGGTGCACAGCAGGACCGGCAGAGGGTACTGGATGCTCTCCAGTCTCACAGGCCCTGAGGAAGATCAAATGAGATCATGAATGCTTGGTCCCTGGCCCAGGGACCTGCTGACTGGGAGATGGGAGTGTCCGTCAAGGGGCCCAGGCTAGTCCTACTGGCCGGAGACAGTGGGAGAAACATCAAGCCTCACTGACCCAGGGAATCCTTCCAAGGGGTGGATGCTGGAGACAGTGCTCCTCTCCAAGGCAGCGCCTGGACAGTAGGACTGGACAGTGAGAGCCGGTGGCAGCCTTTGGAAGGTTTCATCTCTCCCCTCAGCCGCACAGGAAGGGGCAGCTCTCTGCAGACAATCAGTGAGGGCCTGGGTGCCTGCTGACCCTGACCCACCCAGTTCCCAGGGCTGTTGGGGCCGCAGGGTCAGTGATGGTGGACAGCAGCACTCCGGGGACGGTGACACTAAATAAATCACTTCCCCTGTTGAGAACCACCACCTCTGTTCTGCCCACTTCAGCCGGCTCTTGTGAGGATCAAAACTCTGCACCTCAGTAGGCACTAAGCTGCCAGAACGTGAATGGTAAATGTGAGGTTTTAATTAGTACTGAGGTTATCTGGAGGGGAGGTTCTCTGGGGTTTTCAATCACAGGGACAAAAATTAAAACTCAGGCAGCTTGCAGGCCAGCCCAGCAGTTCTAGCTTTCTCCTGGAGACCCCAGCAGACTTGGATGCAGCTTCTCCAGTGTTCACGTTACTGCTGACCCCAGCTCTGAGCGTGAGACCTTCTCCCCCGCCTGCTAGATCCTAGCTATCCATGCATTCCTTTTCCTTTAATAAAATTAAGCACGAGCCCTAGCTGGTTTGGCTCAGTGGATAGAACATTGGCCTGTGGACTGAAGGGTCCCGGGTTCGATTCCAGTGAAGGGCACATGCACGGGTTGCAGGCTCAATCCCCAGTAGGGAGTATGCAGGAAGCAGCCGATCAATGATTCTCTCTCATCATTGATGTTTCTATCTCTCCTTCTCCCTTCCTACCTGAAGTCAATAAAAATATATTTTTAAAAAATTAAGCATGAAAATAAAAGATGTGAAAATGCAATTCTGAAAGGCAAGCTCTGTGAGACAAAAAGATCTTACTGTTATGTAAACATGATGGCCATCACATGTCCCTCTCTGGGCTCTATGGCATTTCAGATCTGCCTGCCCTCACTGTCATCCCTGCAGGCCTCTCGGCCTCACCTTGCAGAAGGGAGCTGGGACAGGGCACCCCTGACTGAAGACAGGGGACAAAGGGACACAGGCAGGGTGAATTTGCTCACTGTGGGATCTGCTTTTCCTTGGCACTGCCTGAGCCCCGTGGTCAGTCCCAGCTGCCGAGGTCCTTCTGCCTTCTCCTAGCATTAGCTCCACATTGAAGCCAGATAGCTACAGAGCCGCGGGAGCTGTTTCCTAAGGGCCTCGTGTGTTTGTGCCAGTGGGGATCACAAACCCTTTGAGAGACCTCAGGCTTGAGTGGAAACTCCCAGCCAGGAGCACAGGGTGTTCCGGCTGCGGGTGCAGGGCGCCCTCTCGTGGCCGGCATGGTCCTTCCAGGGAGGACGGAAGCGCAGTGCTGTGACTGGCGAGGCTTGACACTCAGGACCCTGTCCGAGGCCTGCAGCCACCTGGAGGAGGGTAGTGCCTGGTTTAGGTCCGAACATCCAGGCCCTGGGAAATTTCAAGGATGGAAGCCTTCAAACCCAACTCTAAGAAATGATGATACACAGCCTATCAGTGACCTGACTTCTTAATTAAAAATAAGGCCACAGCCCTCGCCTGTGTGGCTCAGTTGATTGGGAGTCATCACATGCACCAGGTTTGGGTTCGATTCCTGGTCAAGGGCACATGCCCGGGTTGTGGGCTCAGTCCCTGTTAGGGAGCATGCAGGAGGCAGCCAATCGATGTTGCGCTCTTACACCGATGTTTCTCTCTCCCCCTCTCCCTTCCTCTCTCTCTAAAAATCAATAAATTATTCTTTAAAAAAAGATAAAGCCACAGTAGGAAGGCAAGCCATCAATGAAGGCCACCCTGAGGCCTACAGAATAGGTGTGTGTGTGTGTGTGTGTGTGTGTGCAGGATGTGTGAGTGTGAACACCACATGAGATAGACAGAGACTTGCCCCACCCTGGGGGAGAGAGTGCCACAGTGCCTGGCCTTTGCACCATAGCTCCTGCCCAGGATGCCTCAGGGGTTCTACTCCAGGCAAAACTAATCAAACTCAAACCAGAAACCGCCCTCTTAGCCAAAGAGTACCTCTCACTTAGTCTGTCCTAAGTCTTAAAAGAGGTTGGAGAAATCTCAAATGTAAATCTCCACAACCTCCCACCCCCTCCACAGTCAGTTCTGAACTTTGGCCACACACACCGGCACCATGGACATGAAGAAAGGTGCACCATGGGCACATGAGGCTCAGGCGAGGTCACAGAGCTGGACCCAGAGCGCCCTGGAACACAGAATGTGAAGCAGTTCTACAGCAGTGACAGGAACATGTGACCTGGACCATCCACAAGCAGTAAAAGGATTATGCATGTATCCTCTCTGGGCTGCAAATTCTTTGTGTACAAAAAGAAAAGAATCTGTCCCCTTACTCCTGAGACTGGCTTAAGGATCAAATGAGATACATTTTTTGAATGGGGTTTTGGCTTAAAATATAAAAGATTAGGATTCTGTTTTATAATAAATCTATTTTTAATACAAAGATATTTCCCCCAAATCTTTGTATGAAATCAACTCCAGAAAGATAAGGCACCATGTTTGCCCTGAAGTTTAGGGGCCCTGCCCACCACTCCGCACCCAATGGAAGAGGCCCAAGCCACTCACTGTGCACCGAGTCAGGCTGGGCTACCCATTTCGGTTGATACTAAAACTGGCAGTGGGCCCTCCTGGGATGGTGGACAATCCACAAGTGAGTAATGAAGAGGTGACTACATAAGCTCCTTCCTTCCTCCCTCCCTCCTTCTTTTCCCTCCCACCCACCAGGGCTCCCGACAGAGGCCAGCTAGAAACTCTTCAGTGTATGTAGATCCTGTCGGAGATCGCTCCAGGCAAGTGGGTCATGATCTGCATTCGCAGCCACCAGTAGTAGTCCATGGGATGGTAGCGGGTGTAGGGGTTGGCGGCGGTCAGGGCGTGGGTGATAGCGTCGATGACGGGGGTCGTGTCGGTGGAGCCACTGTTGCAGTAGGTCTCCATGGCGGCAACCTTCTCATCAAAGTACTTCTTGCCGTAGTCCTTGCGCACCACCTCGGGCAGCTCATCCCACATCTTATTGGCGGTGGCCTGGATGCCCTCAGCGCTGTAGAGGCTGGTGGCAGCAATGAAGTTGCCGGGTTCCACCACACAGACCTTCACACCCTGAGGGTGCATCTCGTAGCGCAGGCAGTCGGAGAAAGCCTCCACCCCGAACTTGGTGATGCAGTACGGGGAGCGGGCCGGGTTGGCCATGCGGCCCAGCATGCTGCTGATGTTGACCACACGGCCTACAGAGGAAGACAGCAAGCACTGCTCAGGGGTATTGCCTGGGGGGTGAGGGGATGATGGTGGGAGAGGGCCTGGGGCCTGGCATGTTTCCAGAGACCTGGCTAGAACCTGGCCTCCTGGCCTCTCATACTTATTTTATCTGCCTGCCAGGCTGGGGCCCAGCCTGCACCACACAAGGTCTGAGGGCCTTCTCATTCATCGTCAAGGCCAGCTCCCACCCACACATCAGTATCAACATCCCTGACACTTTCCCAGCAGCCAGCTGTGCTGGGCAGGACGGAGGAGGAGGAATGAGTGAGAATCAGAGCTGCATACCAGGAGGGCACAGTAAACGCACAAAACACAGCTAAGCTGTGTCTCACCTCCCACGTTCCCCCATTGTATTTCCCCCCCAAATGCTATTACCTGTCAGTGCTCTGTTGGCAAGCATGGAGGGGCAGGGGCAGGGGCAGCAGAGGCAGGGGTAGGGGCAGGGTTCTGGACCTGACTTCAGGGCTGGGACATGTGGGCAGAGTCTCGGGCCCTGAGGAGAGAGTGATGACCACAGAAGGCTCTCCCACAGGCCCAGCGAGGTGTGCCAGATCACAGCTTCTCCCAGCCCTGGGGGCATGGAAGAGGCAGAGCCCATCCAGACAGACAGCCCGGGCAGACCTGGGACCCACTCACCCTGGGTGTGCGCCCAGGAAAAGGCACAGCCCCATCCTGGGCACTGTGGGAGGCTCCTTTCATAAACCTCTAAACTGGAAGTCACTGAAGGGCTGCGGTCTCCTCCTAAAACCCCACAGCGCTCTCTGGGTTCATCCTGTCGTTGCCGGGCCCTCGGGGTAGATCACATGGATCTTCCCCTTTTTGCCATAATTGTCTGTTCTTCTAGGGAGGACATGTGAATCGGTGGCTTCTAGGTGGTTTACTTACATTGGCTCCTAACATGGTTTGGGCATGTGGTCTGTACACAAGGGTGGCTGTTCCTCCAGATTAGGTTCCCAGAGTGGGATTTGCTGCAGAGAAGGCTCTATTTTCCGAAAAACCACACATCCCTTTCCGCCTGCCAGGCCACACCACCTCCGCTCAACACCACCCACAAGCCCCCACAGGGCCCCTGGGAGATGTTGGATCTGCTGAGACCTATTCCCATTCTGAGCAAAGATGAAAAGGTGGGGCAGGTCCAGGGGTCATGAGGAAGGTCCCTTTCCAGCTCACCTTTGGCCCTTCGGATGAGGGGGAGAAAGGATTTTGTCACCCGCACTGTGCCCCAGAGGTTCACTTCCGCCACCTGCTTGTAAGTCTCCATGCTGGTGAACTCCACCTCCCCGAATGTCGAGATGCCCGCGTTGTTGACCAGGCCCCACATACCTGGTTGGGAGGGAACAGAACGGAGGTCACCACATGGGCTAGATCACCCATCAGCCTGCAGCCCATTCCCCTCCTCACTTTCATCCTTTTCCCCAGGACTTGCCAGCTTTGTGCCCAAGGCTCTCGGGACACCTTCTAGAGTCACCAAAGAAAACAGGAGACAGTGCTGGCTGTAGCCCTCCCTTAGATCTACCACCAATCCTTATATTTCTTCTGCCTTAACTGAGTCTCTGGGCCCATCATGACCGAGCCCTGCTGGTGCCCCAGCCTGGAGTCCCACCTCACCTCACACACTTCCACTCTATTCCAGCCAGTCTCACCCCACACTCTGCACGGGGCACTGTGTAGTCATCCCTGCCTCTGAACTTCCCCTCTTGCCAGAAGCCAGGGGAACCTCAAGAGTCTTCCAAGCCAAGCCTCTCTGGAAGACCGGAGAGGGGACCCAGCGTCCAATGTCACACAGCCAGTAAGAGGCTCGGTCAAGCCTTGATCTCGGGTTGGGCCTCCATCCTGCTTCACCCTGAGACCCAGCTAGCAATGACGCCATCCTCTGACCTCCCTTCTCTGAACCATGCACTGGTGCTGGTTATCATGTGGCAAGCCACAGTGACCCGGTAACCTGTTCCTCAATACCCCAGGTGTGTACACCTGGCCTGTGCAGGTAGAGAACACCCCTCAGCCTTGTGTGGTCCCACAGGTACAGGGTCGGAGCAAATGGACACTCACCCAGGATACGTGCGCTGGCTATTTCCACTAAAACCAGCAACGGGACAGCTGGCTTTTCTAGACACAGAACGCTGGTGCTAGAAGGCTCCTTGGAGGTCACGTCGTCTGATATCTTATTTCAGAAACAGGGATACGGACCCCTGGGGAAAGGACTTGCTGCAGTGTGCCCGGTACATTAGAGGCAGCGCCTAACTGGGAGGTGGCAGTGAGGAGGCAGTCGCGTTTTAAACACCCTCTCTGAGTTCTGTTTTTTGGGGTGCAAGGACTGAATGCGCTGGAGCCTCAGGACAGAACAGGCCCTGCCTCTCTTTTTAAATTTATTTTTAATTTTTATTTATTTTTTAAAATTGTTTTATTGCTTAAAGTATTACAAAGAGTATTACATATGTCTCCTTTTTTTCCCCCCCGCCCTTGACAATCTCCTGGCCTCCCCTACCCCCCAGTGTCTTATGTCCATTGGTTATGCTTATATGCATGCATACGAGTCCTTCGGTTGATCTCTTACCCTCCCCTCCTGCCCCCCAACCCTTCCCGGCCTTCCCGCTGTAGTTTGACAGTCTGTTTGAGGCTGCTCTGCCTCTGTATCTATTTTTGTTCATAAGTTTATAATGGTCTTTATTATCCATAAATGAAGGAAAAATACCACATGATCTCAGGCCCTGCCTCTTTGTTGTGGAAACCCTCAGAGTTCAGTCTCAGGGAAGCGCCTCAGTCCCGCCCCCTGCCTGTGGGAACTCTGGCCCGCCTGCTTTCTGAGTTCATCATGGAATTTGTGTAAATGACAGAGTAATTGGTCTCTGGCTGCTCCCTTCCGTGCTACCCAAATTAACGCCTTCATCAACTGACCTCTGGTGCCTTCTCCTTCAATTATGGGAAATTAAGGACATTTATTAGGGAAAGGAAATTGCTGGTTAACAAAGTCCTCATGAAGTTCTCACTCCCACTCACCGAAAGCTAAAGCCTGGCTCTCAGGTCTTACCAAGGACCTTGCAATGACTCAGCCAGGACAACCCCCCACAGCTGCCGTCCCCTCTCCTCCCCTCCCCTCCCCCAGCCCTGCAGATTCCGCCATCCCCTCCCCTCCTCTTCCCAGGAGGCCTCTCTCGGCCCTTGCCAAGGCTGATGCTTCACTCTCCACCTTCCTAATGGTAAGCCATCAATCTTCTCTCGTTTTTGCAACTTCCACTTTTCCATGGTCCCTGTCTCCTTCTCTTCAACGTCGTACACATTAGGTACTTAATAAATGTTGGAGAGGTGAATACAAATACCATGTCTCCATATCCTAAAGTACCTTCTCTTGACCACGCTACTCCCTCGTGCTATTCTCTGCTCCCTTCCCCTCCGAGGCCAGTCTTCTGAGAACACAAGCTACCCTCCCAGTTTCCCATTTCCCTGCCATTCTGGGTCCCAGCCCCACTACTGGCTGCTCTGGTTATCAAGGATGCCACATGCTAATGATGCCCCTTGTCTTCACTCTCAACTTCTCCACCATATGAGTGCTACCGATGGTGCCTGACACTCACTCCTCCCTCGGCGTTAATAATATCCAAGCGTCTCCTCCATCCTCCCTGCCACCTTTCTTCTACCTGCCCCACTAACATACACGTGTCCCCAGTGTCCTGTCCTAGACCACTTTTCCTCAAACTATTCACACTGCTGCCCGGCCAGCGTGTCTGTGGTTGAGCATTGACCTATGAACCAGGAGGTCCCGATTTGATTCCCGGTCAAGGCACATGCCCAGGTTGCAGGCTTGATCCCCAGTGGGGGTCATGTAGGAGGCAGCTGATCAATGATTCTCTTTCATCATTGATGTTTCTATCTCTCTCTCCCTTCTTCTCTGAAATCAATAAAAAAAATTCATGTTTTTAAAAACTACACTCAGTGCTCAGGCAGCCTCATTTTCTTTATGTTCATGGAATTTTCCAGCTGCTTTGTGTTCGATTCATATGGGGCAGTATCACACAACCTAAAGTAATATTTCTTCCATCTAACATCAATGACATCTGACACTGATACCCAAAAAGGTTTACTGAAAGTTGGCCTGTGAAAGCACACTGAGCCTGGGTGATAAGCAGGACAGTGTGTGGACCCAGGAGCTCTCTGGGGGCCTCATGACATGCCTGCTGGTCGGTGACAGCTGTGCTCCTGCGGCAGCCCCATCACAGCAGCCCCATCACACCTCCATTTGGAGGGTCCCATGCACCCCTCGGCGGTCAAGGCTCTCTCCTAACCCCAGTCCCCTCCTCCTGACAGGCACTTGCCCTAACCACACCGACATATCAAGTTCCCAGCTGCCCCGCCCTGCCCCTCCTCCTTGTTAATAGTTTCACTTTAACGGTTGACTCCTCTGGCTTCTTCATTTCTCCCCCATCTGATGACTACTGTTAACATTACTGATAAAGATCAAAAGGACAGCTGCCAGGCCCTGAACTAAACATTTTGCATCTACTAATTCACCTGACCCTCACAACCGACCTATAAGGTAGATATTAAATTGTCCCGTATCTGGGTGAGGCAACTGAGGCTCAGAGAGGTGAAGCATCTGCTCAATGTCACCCAGATAACGAGTGGACAGGATGGAATCTGGACCCAGTCTGTGTGAGGACACAGCTCTCATGCTTAACCCTGTGCTGTTACTGGCTTCCTCTCATGTCACTAGAATCGGCGTCTGCTATCCTGTTTCCACGGCGTAGTTTGGGTCCTGTATTACTGGGAAGCTTCTCCCAGGTCTGCCTGTCTTCGTCTCTCTCCTCCACCTCCATCCCGATCCAACCGCCTCAGCCAGAGTCTCCTCTCTCAGTCACGTCCTGCTCCGAAGGTTCCCTTCCCTAGTGGGGTATGTGAAGCATTTTCCAGGCTTCTCTCACCCACTTCCACTTCCTTTCAAGCATTCTGCCTTCTCTGAACAGCCTGCCACTCCTCTGACATCAGGGCCCCTCCCACCTCGGCTGCTTCCTGGCTCTGCTGAGCCCCGCACCCGCCACCCCTCAGTCTGAGAGCTGCTTTTTGTTGAAATGCTACCCATGCTCCTGCAGCAGCCAGATCTAGGTATGAGCACTGGATGGCTCCCAAAGCACTTTTCCCACTTCACAGATGGGCAAGGTGAGGCCCACACAGGTGAATATGCAACCCTCTTACTTCTAGTAAGAGGTGAAGCTCCAAGTAAATCCAGTCTTCTCACTCCCAGACCCAGGGTGTCCCAGATACTAGGGCTTTCCCTGCTCGTGGCATAATGTCTCCAGTGCTATAACTGTTCCTCACCAGCGTCCACTTGGCTGGCCACCAACCACACACTCCTCCTGCCAGGCTGAACCCTTCCTGGTGCTCAGTACACTACCAACTACACACCAAGTGTTCACACAGTACATGTTTACTGACGGTGAGGTAAGTGGTTTCGAGATCAGACATGACCACAGCCTGCCACTGGCCCACCCCCTCGGCCTTTCCCTGGGGAGGGGAGTCACAGGCTCCAGATGCCCAGTCCCTCAGAGTCCTGCTGGGCAGCAGAGGGGCTGGTGGCAGATGGCTCGAAGCTCTAATCAGACAATCCCCTTCATCTTACCCACCCCCCGCAGGCTGGCTCCCCTGGCTTTGGCAGCAACTGTTCCATAGAGCCAGCGTGAAGGGCACCAAACTCACATCAAAATGTGCCCTCCACTCGCCTCCTGGGAGCTTCCTGCCTGGGCAGAGGGAGGGTCAGAAGCACCACCTCTTTAGGAACCACAAGCTAGTCTGAAAGCTCTGGGAGGGCGCCACCTGGAGTTCAGAGACAGCATTGCCGGGGAAAGGGGCGAATTTGAGCTGTTTTACCTACCAGGATGACAGCACCTGGAGGGAGGGAGGCAGGAGATCGAAGGGAAGGAGGGAGTAGGAGAAGGGGAGCGGGAGGGGAGGAGAGGAAGTGGGGAGGGGAAGACCTGCACAACTATGTATCTAACAGATTTATTTTCTTTTCAGACCTAAAAACCTTCAAATATTCTCCCCTCCCCCCCAAAGCAGTTTGGGTTCAGTGAGGTCACGTTGAGGAGTTTATCAGCCCTCACTGAAATGGGCCATCAGGAAAAGGTTCATGTCTCAGGGGTGGTGCTGGGGTTTGAGCACCTCCCCCTTGTGGCTCTGGATTCACTCCGCCTTGTAGGTAAGGCTAAGTGCCCAGGGAGTGGAAGCGGACAAGGACCAGGGCCTTGAGCAGCCCCAAGACCTGGTGCAGCTTCATTCCAGGCTCAGGTCTACAGGGATGATTCCTTTACACGGGCATTTAAATCACTGCAAACCCACAGGCCATAATGAGTGGCTTTATGGTGCTGACTGCAGCTGTTTCCCTCCTCAACATCCCAGCTGCCAGGGAAGGCAGGAGGGGAGGATTTGCCACGGGGGAGGGTGGGGTGGGGGAGCTGGCTGCACCTTTGGACTGGTAATCATCCTAGTGCAGCGTTCTCAACCTGTGGGTCGCCACCCCTTTGGCGGTCGAACGACCCTTTCACAGGGGTCGCCTAAGACCATCCTGCATATCAGATATTTACATTACGATTCATAACAGTAGCAACATTACAGTTATGAAGTAGCAACGAAAATAATTTTATGGTTGGCTCACAACATGAGGAACTGTATTTAAAGGGCCAGAAGGTTGAGAACCACGGTCCTAATGTATCCCTCCTGTCTTTTCTTAATGGGACAGAAGCCCTGGTCTGCCTGTTAACTACTAAACAGGTGTTCCGGAACTCACAGGCCTCTCCTCAGAGAGCAGGGGGGCCTGGGAATGGCCTGCTGTGGGGTGGGGGTGGCACTGGGCTGACACGGTGACGAGTCAGTGACAGGCTGGCAGCCAGAGCAACAGCTCCTCACAGCACGGGGGCTTCTGAGGTGCCGCTGGGGCGGCAGCATGTCCCCTGACGGATGATGCTCAGCAGAGTGCCCGGCACTGGCCCTGGTCACCCCACCCTCCGTCCCCCCTACCAGCAACTGAAGTCACTGCTCAGGAGAGCTGTCCCCAGCCCATTCTGTGGGGAAGCAGAGAGCTGAGGCACAGCCTTTCTGCCTGGGCTGTTGGGAAGCTCAAAGGTGAATGTTACAGATGAAGTGAGGAGACTGAACTGGCTTCCCCCGGCAGCACCATCACACTGGGTTCTACGTGAATGGCGTGCCCTCCCCTCTGTGGTACCACAGAGCCCCTCCCATCAAGGCCCTCGTGGGCTGAACTGGGAGGACACTTGAGTCCTTATGTTACAGAAACTTTCGGCATCATGTGCCCCTATTGGCTATTGTCCCCCAAACTTTCTGTCCCTTTAGCTTCGGGGGCACTGTACCCAACCTCTCTGACAGTCGTGTCTTCCCCTCCTCTGGCGCCCAATTGCTCATGTTCCCCAGCAGGCCCTCCTTGCATCGCTCCCACTCCTAGTGTCACCTCCAACCCTAGACACCTGAGCTCCAGCCCAGATACTCCCCCAGGGTGTCCCTTGGGCACTTCAGCATCTCCACACCCCTCAACTTGCTCCTCCATGAGGTGTACCAGGTGTCCAGGATAGAGGCCTCTTGTCTCTCCCTCATCTCCACATGCATGTCACCAACTCCAGCCAGCTGTGTCTTCTCAATACTTGAAACTGATCCTCCTCTTTCCCAATACTCACGGCCCTAGTTCGGGACTCTTATTCCCATGCTGTCACCACAGCCCCCAGAGAAAGCTTTCATGAGTATGACCAGGTCATTCCCCTCAAGGAAATCCCCTTCAGTAGCTCCTACTGCCCTCAAGAGAGTGGCCACCTCCCTTGCCTGGCACCCAGGCCCTGGACGTGCTCCCTTCTAACCTCATTTGCTGCTGCCACTTCCACCAGACCTGACTCCTGACTTGTCCTCCCCTGCATACCTGTGTGCTTCCCACCACTATTCACACTCTCCCCTCCTCCTGGAATGCCTTCCCAGCGCTCTGCCACAGTCTGCCCTAACTGACCCCTTCCTCACCTCACCCCAAGAAAGGACATAGAAATCACCCGAGTCAGCCCCCACCCCCCCGCCTCCCCAATAAACTGTGAGGTCCTCGAGTACAGGAACTGTGTCTTGGCCACCTTTGTGCTCCCAATACTTCGGCCCACCACCTGGCTCCGAGTAGGCATTCGGTGGGCATTGGCTGAACTGACCTGAACCAGAGCACATCCATTCAATCACTCCTGTAGATTCTGAAACCACATCTGGCTTTATTTCCCATTCCCTGATTGCACTGTGTGTTTAATTCAACCCACTTCCTCCTCCTGTGCAGAAGGAAGAGCTTGAACATAAAGAAAGCAGTCTTTTGGCAGGATACCAGCAAATGGAGGGTGGTGTTTAGAAAGGCGCCCGTGTAGTAACCCACTGCCCCAAGGGGCCCCCTACCTTTCTCAGGGTCCTCCAGGCTCGAGCGGACGACCTCTACTGCTTTCTCCACCTCCTCGCCTTTGCAGACGTTGAGCTGAACAGTTCTCAATCGATCACTCTTCAAGCTGTCCAGTTCCTTGACTCCAGCATCCCCTTTGTCCTGGGAGGAGAGAGGAGCTGCTTCACCCCCTGCCTCTAGGATGAGGACCAGGGCCAAGGCCGGGGGCTGGCCCTGTCCCTGCCTAAGCCTGGGGCTACTAACAACGGCAGGCCCACCTGGGCCTAATCCCTGAGCACTGATAATGTACCAAGCACCAAACTACGTGCCATAGACACAACCATGAGCCCCTAAATCCTCACTGGCAGGGCAATTCTCTAAGCAGAACTTAAACACTCAATGCCGGGGCCAGGCATGTGGTGTCACATGATAAGAAGGGGACTCTCGGGAGCGGAGCACAAGTCTCACCTCTCAACCCCCCCCCCCCCCGCCCCCAGCTGTTGTCCACATGTGAATGTGAGCCCAGGGTTGCCAGATGCTTAGATTTTTATACTTGTAATTGGGATTTCTGTGCAAAAGCTCCTAACTTTTTAAGTGTTGGCAACTTATTTGGGTTTTCTAAAAAAAAAAAAAATATGTGGGCCAAAGCACATCCACCCGCCACCTGTGACCAGCAGGCTGCCCGTTTGCCACCTCTGTTCTAAGCCAAGGCCCTGAGACCTGCAAGTTGGTAAGTGGCCAGGGCCAGGCTCTGCTGCCAGTTTGGCCACTAACCAGGCTCTGTGCACTCAGGTGCATCCCTCAACAGGTGCCCGGTTTTTCCAGCTACAGTTAGTCATAAGGACATCGCCACCTGTCCGGACCTGCTCAGGTTAATGGAACGAGGAAATTGTTTTTTTTAAAAGCCCATGAAATGATAAAGCGCTACGCAAATTCAGGTGTTATTACACACGAGAAAAGTATCGCTCACTCAGCAAACATGTCGTGGGCCTCTGTGCTAAGTACTGGAGACACAAAAACAAATAACGCAGCCCCTGTTCTCAGAAAGCCACGTTAGGGAAGGAAGCAGATGAGTAAGCACACAGTACAGGGAGTATTTGCTGCAGGAAGCCTCGTGGGAGGTGGGGGGTTGCACAGAAGGTGGGGCAGGCAGGGGAGACTTTCAAAGGCACTGACAGCAGAAGACACGGCCAGAGGGGCCCCTGTGGATGGGGCACTTCCGGAAGAGGTGAGAGGGTGCTGCCAGAAGCCACGGCAGGGGCAGCAGAGGCCTGAGGACGTTGTGGACAAGAGGCTGAGAGGTGGGCAGGGGTCTGTGTGGGCAGTGGGCAGCTGCTCGGGGGTTTGAATAAAAGCAGATGTCATTTTTGGGCATTTGCTATGCTTCCCATGGTGCTGGGCACTTGACACGCATTCACTCTATTAGCCCTCACATCAGAGGCAAGCGGCATTACCACATTCATCTGTCTATGCCACATATTTTCACAATAGGCATGAGCTACAAACGAGGTGAAAATTAAACAGTCAGTCATCATTTAATTGGCAGCGATCTTCTCAGTGGTGCAGGGAGCAGTGACGCATCTCACAGGGGACAGGAACAGCTGCCGGAGGATGAAGCGATAAGAGGAATGCCGACTCTCAGCCCAGGCTTGCCCGAGGCACAGACAGCTGGTACTGAACAAGTGGCAGAGCAGAAGCACAAGGAGGGTCAGCATGTCCGTGGAGGGTTCTCTATGGGGTCGTCTAAGTCTCGTTAAGTGGTTCGAACAAGGAGGACTCGAACCCCAGGACTGCAGTTCAGTGTCAGAGGGATGTACTGTCAGCGGGACTCAGGAGAGAATGGTGAAGGGCCGTGTCAAATGGGAGCCGACTTGTCCTACGCAGCCCAGAAAACAGAACCAGGGCCAAGAAGGCAAATCTGGTTCAAAATGAGGAGTAACTTTCAGAGTCCGGGGATGACACGGGCTGCCTAGTGCAGTGAAGGCGAATCTATGACACGCGTGTCAGAGGTGACACGCAAACTCATTTTTTTGGTTGATTTTTCTTTGTTAAATGGCATTTAAATATATAAAATAAATATCAAAAATATAAGTCTTTGTTTTACTATGGTTGCAAATATCAAAAGGTTTCTATATGTGACATGGCACCAGAGTTAAGTTAGGGTTTTTCAAAATGCTGACATGCCGAGCTCAAAAGGTTCGCCATCACTGGCCTAGCGGTATTCAGACAATGATGGTGGAGGTGGGGTTGGGACAGGATGGGGAACATGGTGCAGAGAAAACCCCTCCTCGAAGATCTCTTCCCACCCTAAACTGCCATCCTCTCCAGGGATACCCTACCACCACCCCACCCAGTGTCTCTACTGAAAAAGCAACATGCTTGAGTCTCTGCCCAACCTGGCACCAGGAATGGCAGCTACACCCAGAATCATGTCTGCACAGAGCAGCCAGGTGTGAGGCTCGATTCACGCAAGGCTTGGCTCTGAACGCCGCCCCTCCTCCTGCCCCCCCGCCCCGATGTGCCATCTTCCCAAATGACATGGCAGGTGCTCCATCTACCTGTACAGAGGGGCAGCCAAGCCTGCAGTTTCTGCTGCCGTTTCCACAGAGGGTTCCAGAAAAGAATTCCCTGGGGACGCCACCTTCGAGTCCAGAGGCTGGAGGGGCTGGTGCCACAGACACCTCTCTTTTCCACACACAGCACACAGGCACCAGGAAAACATGACTTGTTTTCATGCAGTTTTCATATCGAGGCCCTCAAATGCCCCTCGAGCTGAGCCCAAGCACTCCATGTCTCTGAGGGGGAGCTGACATCAACTTCCAAAAGGATAGATTCCAGCTGAGATGCACAAGAGATACCTGAGTGTCCTTTCCTCTTCCTGGGATCTTTCAGTAACTCCTGGACCCCACACCCCTGGTCTCTCCCTGTGCCTCTGGCCAGCATGGAGCCAATGCTCCCGTGTCCTCGGGGAACCCCCTCACCTCGGTCAGGGGGTCCACGTGAACTTAGGTTGGCAGCTTGGCAGCTAAGAGCTTTCTCTCAAAGGAAGCTCGGGGTCATCTCATAGCCCACAGCTTCAGGCTTAGCATTCAGGCCGCCAGGAGGGAAGCCCCACCTTCCTACCTTCACCTGACAGACCTCCTCAGGAGTCCGCACTCATCTCTAAGCAGCCTGCACACCCTGCTCCTGACAGCCACCTCCATGGGGAAGGGGACCATTGTTTTGCCCCAGCTGTTCAAAGGAAACCTTTCCCAACGGCCCTCGGTCTGCAGGCTGCAGACGAGGTGGCCCGTCCCCATCCTCAGGCCAAGGCCGCACTGCCTGGGCCACACCGCATCCCTGGCTCCACATCTGTCTGCTGCTCAGAGACGAGCTTTCGGTCCTGCTGCGTTGGTCCCTTTGTAAAGGGGCAGTGCCTTCTGTCACTATCCCTTTAAACTTCATCTGTAAGCTATGTTTTCCACACCTGGATGAAATTCCAGGCAAGTCTTAGTGTTTCCACTCATTCTCAGATAATAGAGAGACTCTTTGTTTTGGCACAAAGAGTCCAGTTCGGTCTGCTCATCAAGTAACTCCAGCCCAGCCTGGGTTAAACCCAAACCTTCCCTCAAACTTGTATCCAGTTTAGAGCCGGCCCTGCCGCAGGCCTGATGGAGTGTGGGAAGCCCGTGTGGGACGCCAGGCAGCAGGGGCAGAGGTTGTCTTTCTCACTGTGTTCTAGCCGCTGCTGCTCTCTTACTCCTTAATCTCAGATCCTCCCAGGGTTGGATGCAGAGGCTGACAAGTGAGGGAGCAAGACTCTAGTCTTGTGAGGGTGGTGCCCTGGCTAGCCCTCCCTCTCTGGGGCACTTTTGTGGGTTCCGAGAAGATCCCTCCCCTGGAGACTCCTGTGCCCTTCCTTCCTCCTACTGTGCATCTTCTCCCTCAGCCAGGGCTTCCGGGAGCCACCCCTCTGGTCAGGTCGCATGACCCTCTCCGAGTTTCACTGGGCAGGTGCCCTTAAGATGATTCCAGCGGCTCTCCCATTATCCACATCAGGTTCAGGCAACAGTGTCCTGCCCAGGCAGAAGGACAGCCCTTCCCCTAGGCAGCTCTCCTGCACTGCTTCCAGACGAGCCACTCTGGCCTCTTTCTTGGGCCTTGCAAACATGAACACGCCATTCTGTGGCCTCAGATGCCAGGGCACAAATGGTAAGCTCTCCAAGGAGTTCTCTTGAAACCAACTTCATTTTACTTGAGACCAGATGGGAAATACCACAGCACACTATCAACTCTGTCCAACCCCTCCACCTCCTCCACCTCAATGTATTACAGCGTGAGACAGCTGATGGGCTAATCCTGGCAGAAAGGTTTCACAGTCTCCCAGCATTTGTTGTTAGTGCTCTAGCACCTCAAGGCCGGGTGTAAGGACACTCAGCACTTGTTACCTGTGAGCATCTTGTCACATGTCTGAGAAACACTGTGACGAGAGAAGCAATCCTAGGGCGCTGTACTAGTTACAGGAGAAGCAGCAGGAGGAGCTAGCAGAGAAGATAGAGAGAAAGGTGTCTACGAAGTCAAGAAACAAAGTGTTACAAACAAGAGTCGTATGGTCAAGTCTGCTGACGGGTTGAGAATGGCCTGGTCTGAGAAGCAGCCGATGGATCTGGCATCCTTGACAAAAGCCGCATCAGAGGCATTCAGGGCCCCTCCTGCTCCGGTCCTGCCCTCCTTTCCCAGCTCATCTCCTCTTCTTCCACGAGTTCCAAGAGGGCACTGGGCTTCAGCCACGTCAGATGACTGGCAGTGTCTGGCTATGTCACCTCCATCCATCACAGGGAACTCCTGTTTATCCTTCCAGATGGCGATGAGATGCCACCTTGGCCCGTCGAGCCTTCCTTATGATCCCAGAGAGAGGCAGGAAAAGAAGATGGGGGTGAATGTGGCAAAGGGTGTGTTCAGTTTTAAAGAGGGAAAGAAGACCTCACCAGGAAGGTGACATTGGAAGGAAGTGAGGGAGCAAGTCTTGAAGATATCTGGGGAAGAGGAGGCAGCCAAGCCAAAGCCAAGGAGGGTGTGTACCTGGTGGCTACAGCAGGAGGCCTCTGTGGCTGCAGCCTCCTGAGTAAGGAAGAGGAGTGTGAGGTGAGAATGGCAGGGGCGGGGGGCGTCAGGAGAGGAATATAAGGTTTTGTATCAGAGGAGGAGCCCAGAAATAAACCCTCACATGATTTTTTTTTTTTACAAGGACCATTCAATGCAGGAAAGGACAGTCTTTTCAGAAATGGTGCTGGGGAAACTGGATATCCACATGCAAAAGAATAAAGTTGGACCTTTACCTAACACCATATACAGAAATTAACTCAAAATGGATCAAGGACCTAAATGTAAGACATAAAACTCTTAGAAGAAAACATAGCACAAAAGCTTCATGACATTGGATTTGGCAATGACTTCATGGGTATGACACCAAAAGCATAGGCAACAAAAGAAAATAGGCAAACTGGACTTAATAAAATTTTTAAAATTTTGTACATCAAAAGACACTACCCTCAGCGTAAAAAGACAATACCCAGAATGGGAGAAAATGTTTGCAAATCATGTAACTGATAAGGAATTAATAACCGGAATATATAGAGAACTCTTAAAACTCAACAACAACAACAACAACAACAACAAACAACCCAATTCTAAAATGGGCAAAGGGCTTGAATAGACATTTCTCCAAAGGGGATAGTATGAATGACAAATGAGCACATGAAAAGATGCTCAACATCACCGATCATTAGGGAAATGCAAATCAAAACTACAGTGAAACATCACCTCACACATGTTAGGATAGCTACTATCTAAAAACAGAAAACAAGTACTGGCAAAGATATGGAGAAATCAGAACCCTTGTGCACTGTTGACGGGAGGTAAAACAGTACAGCTGCTGTGGAAAACAGTTTGACAATGCCTCAAAAAATTAAAAATAGAATTATCACATGATTTGAGTAATTCTACATCTGGATATAGGCCCAAAAGAATTGAAAACAGTATCTTGAAGAGATATTTGCACACCCATGTTCACAGTAGCATTATTCACAGTAGCTAAAATGTGGGAGCAACCCAAGTGTCCATCAGCAGATGAATGGATAAGTAAAACGTAATATATACATACAATGCAATAGTATTCAGCCTTAAAAAAGAAATTCTGTAAGATGTTACAACATGGACAAACCTTGAAGACTTTACACTAAGTGAAATAAGCCAGTTACAAAAAGACAAATACTGTATGATTCTACTTATATGAGGTACTTAGACGATGTGAATATATGTAATATCACTGAACAGTACACTTAAAATGGTGAAGATGGTAAATTTTATGTTATGTGTATTTTACTGCAATTAAAAATAACAACGTACAAAACAATGACTTTGTGTGAAGGACAATGGTGACAATGATGACCCATCTCTTACCTTCAACAAGCAGCCAGCAAACACAAGGAAGCCTTTTGAATGCAGATGCTTGGCTAAGGAGAACCCAAATCCAGAGTCGCAGCCTGTGACCAGGACGGCTTTGCTGCCAACCTGTTTTAGAAGTTTAGACCCCACGTTAGGAACCAGGATCCTAAGTGCAGAGTGACCCGTCCTCCTCTGGGCAGTAACAAAAAGTGCTTCCGGAGTGGACCGTGCCTAGGCCTCCCTGCCTGCTGTTTTCTGTCAGGAGAAGCACCATAGTCTAGTGGGAAAAGCTTGGACTCAGAATCAGGAGACTAGGTTCTAACCCAGACTCTGCGACCAACTAATAATGTTGCTTGAGGTCCCCTTTCTGGACCTCGGTTTTCTCACCTGCAATCACCATTATCACAATCATCATATCATCTTCGTCATTACTTACCACGTGCAAGCATGTGCATGCATGATTACTACATGGAGTTATTATTAGAATTGGTACAGAAGGCAGTCAATTGATATTTTCCTCTCTTAATTCTCATAACAATTGCATATAGTAATCATGATTATTATATCATGCTACGAATGAGGAAACAGGTATTTTTTAAATGCCCAACATACTAAGTGATAGAAATGGAATTGAAATCAGGCCTGTTGGATTCTAGAGTCTAAACTCTTAACCTCTAAAGCTCATTTGAAGGGAGGTTTGGAGGGCGGGGGGCAGAGAGTAGGTTAAGAATGTGAGCAAGTGGCTCTGAGTGTCCTAGAAGCTCTGAAGCCTGGTACTCGGAAGGTAGCTCAGGGCCCAGGGGGCCCAGAGGGAAGGGCTGTGACCACCTGGCTGGTTCCCAGGTAACTGGGCTGCCACTCACCGGGTTCACTGCATCAGCGTAAGTGCGACGACCCACAGGGACGAAGGAGGCAGGGTAAAACAGCAGTGTGTGCCTGCAAGCGAAGAGGAAGCCATGAGCACAGGCTGTGGACACACCCAGACCTTGTTCCTGGGGCAGAAGCAACTCCGAGTACCCTCAGCCACCAGTGAGCAGCACTGACTGTGCCCCCACCCGGAGCCCCTGGGGACAGCCTGCTGGTACCACTGAGAAAGAGGTCCTCTCTCCTCCGGGGTTGCTAGGCTGGTAGGAAGTGGCCATCAGTTGCAGTGACCATTTCTGCCACTGTGTAGGAAGAACTTTCAGGTGATACGGCTTTGCTAACAAAGCCTTCTGCAAATTCCATCCCTTAGCCCTTGGGTTTTATGCTGCTTCCTGATAGTCTTTTTAAAAATTCTTTATTGTTTAAAGTATTACAGATGTTTCCTTTTCCCCCTATTGAGTTTTTTTTTTTTTTTTTATTGCTTAAAGTATTACAAAGAGTATTACATATGTCTCCTTTTTTTTTTTCCCCACCCTTGACAATCGCCTGGCCTCCCCTACCCCCCAGTGTCTTGTGTCCATTGGTTATGCTTATATGCATGCATACAAGTCCTTCGGTTGATCTCTTACCCTCTCCTCCTGCCCTCCCACCCTCCCCGGCCTTCCTGCTGTAGTTTGACAGTCTGTTCGAGGCAGCTCTGCCTCTGTATCTATTTTTGTTCATAAGTTTATAATGGTCTTTATTATCCAGAAATGAGTGAGATCATGTGGTATTTTTCCTTCATTGACTGGCTTATTTCACTTAGCATAATGCTCTCTAGTTCCATCCATGCCATTGCAAATGGTAAGAGTTCCTTCTTTTTTACAACAGCATAGTGTTCCATCATGTAGATGTACCACAGTTTTCTAATCCATTCATCTACAGAACTTAACTTTTTATTTTGAAATAATTATAGATTCACATGCAGTTAAAAAAAAATAGACAAAAATGCCCTGTACCTTTCACCTAATTGCCCCTAATGAAACTTGCAAAACCACAGTACAATATCACAACCAGGATATTTACAGTGATGCGGTGAAAATACAAAACATTTCCATCACACAAGGATCTCTTCTGGTACCCTGTTATAGCCACATCCACTTCCCTCCCACCCCACATCCTCTTTAACCACTACTCTGCTCTCCAACTCTATAATTTTGTTATATCAAGAATGATATAAGTGGAATTTTACTCTATTTGACCTTCTGGGGTTGCTTTTCTATTTACTTTTTATTTTTTATTTAATTTATTGGGGTGACATTGGTTAATAACGTTCTATAGGTGTCAGCCCTGGCCAGTGTGATTCGGTTGGTTGGGTATCATCCCGTGCACTGAAGGATTAGCAGTTCGGTTCCCTGTCAGGCACACGCCCAGGTTTCGGGCTAGATTGCCAGTGCGGGGTGTGCAGAAGGCGGGCAATCGATGTTTTCCTCCCACACTGGTGTTTTTCTCTCTCTCTCTCTCTCTCTCTCTCTCTAAATCAATAAAGAATTATATAGGTTTCGGGTGTACAATTCTATAACATATCACCTGTATATTGTATTATGTGTTCACCACCCCAAGTCAAGTTTCCTTCCATCACCATTTATCATCTCTTTACTCTCCTACCTCCCCCTTTCCCTCTGGTAATCACCACACTGTTGTCTATGAAGCTTTTTGTTTGCTTAATCCCTTAGCTTTTTCACCCATTCCTCCTCCCCGCTCTCCTCTGACAGCTGTCAGTCTGTTCTCTATATCTATGAGTCTGTTTCTATTTTGTTTTTTATTTTTTTCATCAGATTTCACATAAGTGAAAGCACATGGTATTTGTCTTTATTTGACTGGCTTATTTCACTTAGCTTAATACTCTCCAGATCCATCTATTCTGTCTCAAAGGTAAGATTTCCTTCTTTTCTATAGCTGAATAGCATTCCATTGTGTAAATGTACCACAGCTTTTTCATCCACTGATGGGCACTTGGGCTGCTTCCAAATCTTGGCTATTGTAGATAACGCTGCAATGAACATAGGGGTGCATATATTCTTTTAAATTAGTGTTTCAGGTTTCTTCAGATATATTCCCAGAAGTGAAATTGCTGGGTCATAAGGCAGTTCCATTTTTAATTATTTTGAGGTAACTCCATACTGTTTTCCACAGTGGCTGCACCAATCTGCATTCCCACCAACAGTGCATGGGGGTTCCCTTTTTCTCCATATCCTCACCAATAATTTGTTGAATTATTGATGATAGCCTTTCTGACCACCATATCACCACAATAAGGTGATATCTCATTGTGGTTTTAATTTGCATTTCTCTGATGATTAGTGTCATTGAGCATCTTTTCATATGTCTGTTGGCCTTCTGTATGTCCTCTTTGGAGAAATGTCTATTCAGGTTCTTTGTCCACTTCTTTATTTTATTTTTATTTATTGATTTGAGAGAGAGAGAGGAAAGAAGAGAGAGAGAAACATTTATTTGTTTTTCCAACTTATTTATGCATACATTGGTTGATTCTTGTATGTGCCCTGACTGGGAATCAAATCCACAACCTTGGTATATTGGGACAACTCTCTAACCAACCAAGCTACCCAGGCAGACCTTTGCCCATTTTTTAATTGGATTGCTTGGGGGTTTTTTTGATGCTGAGTTTTATAACTTCTTTATAAATTTTGGATATTAGCCCCTTATTAGATGTATTAGCAAATATGTTCTTGGCATTGCTTTTTTCACTCATCGTCAACATGGAGATTCATTGAGATTGTTGCATTTATCAATAACTTGTTTCTTTATATTGCTTGGTTGTATCCAAAGTCTAAGGGCTGTGCAAAGCCAGTAATAAGAGCAGACTGGGCCCTGGCCAGTGTGGCTCAGTTGGTTGAGTGTCATCCCATGCACCAAGAGGTCAATGGTTTGATTTCTGTGTCAAAGCACCTGCCCAGGTTGTGGGCTCGATCCCCAGGGACATGCAGGGGGAAGATGACTGATGTTTCTCATTAATGTTTCTATCTATCATTCTCCCTTCCTCACTCTCTAAAATCAACAAAAACATTTTTAAAAGAAGAGCAGGCTGTCAGGTGTCAGGGGAAGGGGGAAGGACAACATGCAAACACTCCTGGGGAGGATTTCACCTAGACCAGTGATGGCAAACCTTTGAGCTCGGCGTGTCAGCATTTTGAAAAACCCTAACTTAACTCTGGTGCCGTGTCACATATAGAAATTTTTTGATATTTGAAACCATAGTAAAACAAAGATTTATATTTTTGATATTTATTTTATATATTTAAATGCCATTTAACAAAGAAAAATCAACCAAAAAATGAGTTCGCGTGTCACCTCTGACACGCATGTCATAGGTTCGCCATCACTGACCTAGACAGATGGTGTGTACTGGGTGACTGCTGCTCTGAGGCACATGGGAAGATACACATGGGAAGGGATGGGTGCTGGTCTGTTCAGGCATCTCAACAGGGAGTTCAGGTTAGATGGACATCATACAGGTGGGAGACCTGGGTGCTGAGTGGGGAGATGAGCAAGGAAAAAACATGTAGATGGAATAAGAAGTCAGTGTGGGGGAGAGCAGGTATTAGGGTGGCATGGTGCCCCTAGGGATAATATATTAACTTGGTCAGTATGAATAGAGAGGGCAGACTTAGGAACAGGAGGCCTGCTGTGAGAGGTACTGATCGCCCCATGGCTGGAGGTATAAGGCTGTAAAGTCACTTGTTAAGGTTTTATCACAGGATCCACCCACAGGTGGGGACAGGATTATGAGGCCAATTGCGATTCAAGCAAAATGATGAGGCCCAAGATTTTCCCCACCCAAAGACCTCTGGTCTGATCCAGGCAATGATCCCTTCCATCCTCCTCATACAACTGGGTCTCCCTCCCGGACCTCTGCTGACACCTTTGCCCTGAGGACAGCTAATGCCCTCTGACTCAGCTCTACCCCAGACCACCCTGCCCCCAGTCCCTTGCCTAACCAGTTATTTCTACAATCCTTCCAGAAGATTCAGAATCTCCCCATGACAGCCCTTCTTTCCCCTCAAATGAGCCAGAAGCTTGACTAATACTTCACTTCCCTTTCATTTGAGGACAAAACCTTTATAAAAATATTTAACTTCCTTTGGGATTATTTCCTCCTCTATAAAAACCTCCAGATATCTTTAAAAGCAAGCTTGAGACAGATTTTTGCCATAGAAATCAATGACTCACTGAAAAAAATAGTTGCAGGGAGCCAGGGCCTTCCCTCTTCAGTGAGCTGTCACCTCTGCTGGAAGGGCCATTTTAACTCTACTTTTAAGGTGTCTTCTGGTAGTTGAAGCCCCATCTCCAACCAAGCTGCTGTCTCCCGGGGAAATGCTTTTAAGCAAATGTTGCTATAAGCCTAAATGCAGTTCTTCCAAACATATTTATTGGCATAAAAAATACCCATCCATATTCCAGCTGCTGGAACTTTGAATTTAACCTAACACTTACTTTCATTCCTCTTAAATATAAAGACAAAAGGTATTATGTTTCCTGGCTCTGGCTGCTACAGAGGACAATGAAGTAGCAAAGTGCACTGAATCCCCTTGGGAAGGGCAATCCCAGAGCTCTCAACGAAGAGCTGCTTGTTTCATCTGCACGTAGCTTCTCTAAACACACAACAGTTCAGTGAAGTCTCAGGACAGTTTAGTTAGCTGCTTCATGTGTAAGGTTTGAAAAGAGGAGTCACCCAGGTGATCAGTAAGACACATCCTGCCGTGCAACTCCCGATGCGATGCACTGAGAAGACGCACCTCACCTGGGTGGCACCTTCCAAACATGAACACCTGAATCCAAACACGAGGACATCACACAAACCCCAACTGGGAGACATTCTTCCAAAGTGTCAAGGTCAAGAATGACAAAGACTCAGGAACTGCCCCTGATGAGAAGAGAGGAAGGAGACATGACAACCGAAGGCACTGCAGGCCCTGGTTTGTACCCTGGACCAGGAAAGGTCCATGCTTGGGCCATCTGACAAAACTTGAATCCAGTGTGTAGGTCTGTTAACACGTATCAGTGGTAATTTCCTGGTTTTCATGATTGCACTATGGTTTTGTAAGATGTTAACATTGAGGGAAGTTAGGTGAAGAGGATAGAGAAGCCCTTTGTACTACTTGGGCAACTTTTGTATCAGTTATTTCCAAATAAGAGAGTAAAAAATCTGATGGAAGATATTCTTCTGTGCCCTGTGTGCCCTGGGAAGGTCTCTGTCTTCTGAGGACACCTTTGAGTTTCCTTTGCTGGTCGAAGGTGGGCGCTGAGTGTCACTTTGAGAGTCAGGCCTTAGGACCACCTGCATCATCCATGTGTGAAGAACTCCCTCTGCTTTGCCCAGAGAGTGTGGCACTCAAGGCCACCTCTACCCTTCAGTCTCTTACCTTGTTCCATTTTCTCTGTTAGAGAAACTCAGGGTTTTCCCGGGGAGCTTTGACAGGGGCCTGGAGAGGCGGGCAGTCAGCATTGTGGCCACAAGAGGTAGAATGACGGGCCTCTTCCTGGCGGGTTCTGAAACACAAAACACACCCTCAGCATTGCCTTGTTGTCTGCAGAGGTTTAGGCAGGAGTGGACACTTTTCTTCCAGGTTGTGAAAGCCAAACTGAGCCCTGCACCTAGGCAGACCTCTCCTGCACCTTCCTCTCAAGCTGTAGCCTCACGTGATAGTAAGTGAGGAGGAGGGGACGTCTAGAAATCTGGGTCCTGCTTCTGGCTGCACCACCAAGCCTGGACCAGTCACGAGGAGGGTGGACCAGAACTGTCATCCTCAAACCAGGCTGTGCAGCCACTATTGGGGGACCCAAGGACCCATCCTCTCAGAGGTTCCCACTCCATGAGCCTCATTCTCCGTCCGTGGTCCCCATTTCCATCATCCATCTGTGTGACCCAAGACACCAACCTTCTATCTCAAGTGGCCCACATGCCTCCTAGGTAGCTTTTCCAACCACACAGGAACTGGCTCTGAGGCTGAATCATCAGTAACTCATTATAGCATGGGGACTGGAGTTATTAAATGAGACACACTTTAATCAACCTAAATTAAAACACACACACACACACACACACACACACACACACACACACACACGCAGTCTCTCCCACCACCCTACCACCCCCTTTCAAGGTTAAATCAACCTGATTGCAACAGGGCCCAGATTTAGTATCTCCTTAAGGCCCCTCAGCACGTGACTATTTGTGGATTATTAAGTGTGGATGAGGGTGTAGATTGTTTGCCTTCCTGTTCCGGTCAATTGTGATAATAATTCCTCCTGGCCTCAGGGAAGGAAGGGGAGGATGGGAGGGAGTGAAGCGAAGCAACCACAGTGGAGAGATGTTGCTCTTTTCCGGGTGAGCTGTCCCAGCGTCTCCTTTGCACACCTGCCTGGAGTTATATACTGTTCTTACCAGTACAAGCTTTTGCCTGGAAGGCAGCTCCTCCCCTGCCCTTTGCTGTCACCCAAACTTAACTGGGCCAACAGGTCTGTAATAAGTTCACTAACTAGCCAACCACTGCAAGTTCACTGCAGGAAACAGGTGGAGGTTTAATCTGTTTAATCCTCAGGGAAGAAAAACAAACAGGGATCTCTAGGCTCGGCCTCCCCTCCCGCTCCTACTCACCACACCCCATTGCCAGCACTGCAGTCAAATTATGTGACTTCCTCACCTAAAAGTCTCCTTCCCATGCCTGTTGAAACACCCTCTGCTTCCCTTCCTAACCTTGTCTGGTACTGCCCTCCGCTGTGCTCTCTGCACTGTGACCACACTGACCTTCTGGAAGTTTCTGGCGTATGCCAAGCTCTTTCCTGCCTCAGGGCCCTGGCCCTTGTTCTTCCTCAGTCCAGATGGCTGAGTCCTTCTGACCCTTCAGATTTCACAGAGGATGCCCCCTAATCCCCCATGCAACACACAGAGGTTCTCTCTATAAGATCACTCTTCAATCCAAAAGTACCTTATTTCACTTTCTCTTCTCCTTTTAGGTCATAAGCTTGATGAGTCCAGGCACCTTGTCCATCTTGTTCTCCACTGAACCCCCAACCCCAAAATGTTTACAAGAAACCTGACACCAAGGAGGCCCTCAGTGAATCTCTGCTGAGTGGGGACAAGCTGTGTGCTCACAGACCCCACTCTCCTCCATCCATGGAAGGCCCATGCCCATGATGCCCAAGCCAGACTCCGATCCTTTAACGGGGTGACCCAGCTGGCCTAGCACACACCTCCTCTTACCAGAACTGGAGTCTGAGGTCACCGCCACCGGGTGATCTCAAATCCAATTGTCTATAATTAAAGCCCTTTCCATCCCTTAGGCTCAATACTTGTGGCTTTGAATTTTATTTTCCTTAGAGTCAGCAATATCTAAAAGTGCTGTGAGAATCAAAATATTTTAAAGTGCACAAAAGCTCCCCACCTTGGAAAATGTACTATTCACATATTGTGTCTTATATGCAGAATGGCAGGCTTGTAGATCTCCTTCTTCTTCTTTTCTTACGTTTCTTAAACGTGTTGGTATTTTCACTCCAAACACAATACTGGAGGCAATGGGATTCCCACATACTCTTTGGGGTTCTCTGTCATCTTAATGCAGCGGTTCTCAACCTGTGGGCCACAACCCCTTTGGGGATCGAACGACCCTTTTAAGGGGTCGCCTAAGACCATCGGAAAACACATATATAATTACATATTGTTTTTGTGATTAATCACTATGCTTTAATTATGTTCAATTTGTAACAATGAAAACACATCCTGCATATCAGATATTTACATTACGATTCATAACAGTAGCAAAATTACAGTTATGAAGTAGCAACAAAAATAATTTTATGGTTGGGGGTCACCACAACATGAGGAACTGTATTAAAGGGGCGCAGCATTAGGAAGGTTGAGAACCACTGTCTTAATGCCTTGTGCTGGGCTTTATTCTCTGTAAATATTAAGTTCTCAAACTTGAAATAACACTCACTTGCCTTTTGGTTTAGAATCAGAAATGGTTATGGGAGGTAGTTGCTAAAGAACGGCAGAGCAGCTGTTGGGGTTGGAAGACAGTCTCCTTAGCCTTGAACTCAATTAGCTACCCCAGGGAGACTTGGCACAGGGGGCTTGACTCCCAGCAACCAAGTTTATAAGATATTATTACAAAATCAAAATGCTCACATGTCAATCTATAATCTGGGTGAAACGTATCGAACACTAAGAACATTTGGGTCTGCTCTCAAGGGCACCTCCTTTCCATTTGCAATGCATAGCCCATGGGTAACCTGTGGAAAGCATGAGGAGCCAGCATGCATCCTTGTCCTGATGCTGGCTCCCTTGTTGAGCTCTGACAGGGTCAAGGTGTCCCTGCAAGGAACAGACATTCGCAGTAATGACATCCTCAGAAGAGGTGGGACATCATCAAGAAACAGGAACATGGCAGGCAGCAGGCCTTGGGCAGGACAGAGAAGTCACTTGGTTCTGGACATGAAGTCTAGATGCGCCTTGGCACTAACAAGTGGGAAGGGAAGGCACTGTCCCACTGGAGGGGCAAGCTGGGTTTAGGCAGGGAACTATCCTATGGAGGGACCCCACACTAAGGACCGTCAGACGAGCAAGCTGTGTGAGATTCCCATGTCTGGCAAAGGCAGCCTCTCTTCTACTTGGCTGTTTTGTTTGCCAGTCTAGTGTCTTAAAAGGCAATGTAATTAGGCAACTACATGATGCTTGAACTCATAATACAAATAGTTTTCACTTACTATCTTTTAAAAAATATATACACTTTATTGATTTTTTACAGAGAGGAAGGGAGAGGGATAGAGAGTTAGAAACATCGATGAGAGAACAACATCGATCAGCTGCCTCCTACACACCCCCAACTGGGGATGGGCCTGCAACCAAGGTACATGCCCTTGACCAGAATCGAACCTGGGACCCTTGAGTCTGCAGGCCGACGCTCTATCCACTGAGCCAAACTGGTCAGGGCTTCACTTACTATCTTAAGCCTACCCAGATTGCCTTTGTTAACTGCCTAGACACTGTGGGCATTTGAGTTTGAGGTCCCTCACTAGATAGATGTATATTATCCTTTGGCTATTTTCCTTCTGATTGCTTATTATAATCTTGCCTAAAAGTTCCAGCTCAACTCAGCTATGCATGCTAACTGCACAGTTAAGGGGGCTTCCTTGAGGCTGTTACAGAATTTACCTGGCAACTGAAAAATACACAGGGAGTACTCGGAGATCCAGGATAAGCCCATTTATTTTCACATGTACTAGTACAGTGACTCAGGGGGTCAGTTCTCCAAATCCTGAGTGAGTGAATATGGAGGAAGCTTTCCTTTTATACCCTTTGGTTTCTTTGTTTTCTATCTGTTTCCTAACTACCAGGCTTTTGTGGTGGGCTTCCACAGCCCCTCCTGAGTGAGTTGGAATGGGGAAGTTAGATTATATCTAAATGCCTGGTCTTGGGGGTGCCAGTGATCCCCCCACACACATCCCCACTAACTAAGCTGTTACATTCTTTGTTTATGGCCCCTTTGTAAAATGGGAGATTTCTGGGAAACAGGTTCTGCCAGACAGGACAGGTATCAATGGAGTTAATTATCCGCTAGCAAGAGTGTGTCTTAGAAGGCAGGTTACTGGTACAGATTCAGATTGCTAGCCACCCCTCTTTCCCCCCCCAAATGTCTTATATTCCCCATCAAGGCCACCTGACAAGTTTTAAAGCCCTCGTTCAAAAAAGATGCCTGTTAATCCTTAGAAAAATAACTATTGTGGAACAAAAGTCTAAAAGCACTATCTAGGAACATCAAATGACATAGTGGACATTGTTCTCACTACCATTTTACCATTAATACTCTGGTGACTCTTATGTACCTGTGTTTAACAGAGAGCCCAGCTAGGCAAACCTAACACAGACACTTGGATTAGTCTGAGAGACACTCTAGACTTACTAGCAGGTACTGGCCAGTTCTCCCCAGAGACCACTTCACAAACACTCTCTGCAGTGGTCTCTCCTGCTCACCTGATCCCTGGGCTCTTAGACCTGCCTTTCACCCACATGCAGCTTTAGTTGGACAGTGAGACCTCCTCCCAGGTATGAGGTACTGGGTCGGGGAAAGACACCGACCCAAGATGAACCCATCACTCTGTCCCCTGGAACTGTGACAGAATGCAAATCAGCCTCTGAAGGGCAGGGATATGTGATCTGGCTGCTGGAGTGGAGAAGGGGGCAGTTATGCCACAGAGATACAGAGATGGAAAAAGCCAACCTGCAGAGAAAGAGAGAAGAGCCAGGCACAGGGGTCCATGGAGAGAGAGAGAGAGAGAGAGAGAGAGAGAGAGAGAGAGAGAATAGAGCTTCCTTCAGCAGGTGGATCCTGAGAAAGAAAATACCAACTAAGAAGGGCTCCTGGAGGCTAGCTGGGCTCAATTTAAAAAAACACACACAAAAAAACAAAAACAGAGCCTAGCAGCCATTTCTACACAAGGGCCTCTCATCCAAACTGCAGGTTAGGAAGAAGCCTGAACTGAACTACCTGCCTCTGAGCCAGCCTTTATAAAGGAGTTTCTGGAATCCTATTTCAACCAATAGGACTGAGGCTTTCCCTGTCCAACTGGAGCTGCTCAGTATTAGCCCTATTAGCATCTTCACCAACCAATCAGAGCTGCTCCATTCTGACCAATCAGGGACTCTTGGACCAATCAACCAGAGAATTTGGAGTCCTCATTTGCATTAGGTCAGACCAATCAGGGACCGGGAGTGGGGACTTCTGTCTATATAAGTCAGCTCCCCCTTGGTTCTGGAAGCATACTCTCCCTTTCCACTGAAGTCAAAAAGACTGCCTCTCCTCAACTGAGGCTGAAACACTGACATGTTTAGCCAGAACACAGTAGAGCTGCCACACCAGAGAGGGGCTGGCCCCAGGGCTGCCTCACTCCAGGGCCTCCTAATAGCTGTACTACTTCATAATTGAGCGATATCACAATCGAGCTGCTTGCACTGAATAAAGTTTCTTTCTTCACCCCACCCCAAACTTGGTGTTGAATTGACGCCAACCAGCGGTTGAAAGACAGATCTGCCTATGAGGCCCTGCTACACTCCTGCCCTCCAGCTCTGTACATGCTGGTTAAGCAGCTTAAAGTTTCTGTTACTTGCAGCCGAAACGATATTGGCTAAAACACACTGAAAGCAGGTTCCTTCTTGGATCATTATGATTAATTTTTAAATTTGCTCCATATTCTGAGAATGCCACGATGTAGATCTTATAATGACAACAGGAACGTGGGCCTCCCTCTCTGTACTTCTTGATTTGTTACCCGAGGGAACCGGATCCAGTTACCCAATAGTTGTCAGCCAAAAGACAACTCGAGGATAATTTGATGAAAAGGAATAAACTTTATTGCAAGCCAGCAAGCAAGGACACACCAGGGGTTCACTTCCCAAAGTGGCATGTCCCCAGATAAGGGATCAGATTCATCTTTATTCAGGGAAATCATGAATAAAATTCCATGTACAGGTGGGAACATTCCTGCGCATGCGCAGTTGGAAAACATGCCTATACATACATTACATATGAAAGACTGGTGGAAAATCTCCGCCCCCGGCAGGAGAGTTTAATATTATAATGAGGACATAATGAAGTGGTCAGAGTCTAAAAGTAGAGCCTACTATGACTTGCTGGCAAATTAAATGCAGGATGTGAAAGAAGGAAGAATCAAAGATATTTTCAAGATTTTGGTGCAGATGAGTCCAAGTGACATTAGTCCAACTGACAGATGAAGGGGCCACTCAATTCATAAGTGCTTACCACGTTTCAAATCTGAGTATACAAGCTGGGAATTCTGATCCTCACTGGCCCCTCCAAATTCTATCTTCAACTAGACTTTTCTCACCTACTCATTATACCCTTTGCTACACCCTCACCAAGCACTTTCCAATTTCCAGGCCTTGCTCATCCCATACCAAATCTGACTTCTTCATCTGACCAAGTCCTAACTGATTCAAATTGACGCCTACTTCAAAATGCCTTTCCTGATCTCCTAAATAAAAAAAATAAAAATCTCTCCCCAAATTAGCATTTCACGCCTTCCTTCTGTGTCTCTGTAACAGCACTTACCTAGGGAGGGTAATACGTAATACATTTCTGTTTACAACCATCCACAGCCCCCATCTAACCACTAGGCCCCAGTGGACCAAGAGTGCCCCCACAGATAGGACTCACGTGTTGTACCATTGATTTCTGGTCCTACAGAATATCTACTCTGGTGCTTGACAGGAAGCAGGAGCTCTATAGAAGTGTGTTGAGAGAGAATATGAAAGCTACACACATTTCAAAGGTCCGCTTCCCCCGCAGCAGCCCGGGGTGTATGCCTTATGCAGGGGCGGGGTCAAACGCTTGGGCGGGAAGTACATTCGCTACGTCATAAAGGATCCCGGCAGCGGAGGATTAAAGGCGGCCCTCCTGCCTGTGCCCTCGCAGGGTTAGACGGCGACTCCGCATCAGCTGACTTTGTTCAGATTTTGGCAGACCCGCTGGAAAAAACCGTGCAGAGCTCCACGACGCGCGCAGCGTCAGCCCCTCCCCCGACAGGGACGCGCACCCCAGGCCCCCTCTCGCCCGAGCGCAGCAAAGCGCGCGCCGCCGGAGGCGCGCAGGCGCCGCCACCCCACGCGATGCGGCGCAGCCAATCTCGGGGCCACCTTCCCTTCCCGCCGGCAAGAGACCGGAGCCAGGGGGGGACCAGGAGGCTCGGCCGGAGCCGCGTTCCCATTGGCTGAAGCGGCACCGCCCAAACAAAGCCCCACTGTACTGCGGCCACGCACCCCTAGGCTTCCGTCCCCATCCCCCCTTACCCCCCAGCATCCCCAGCTTACTACCGCGTCGCCCCCTCCTTCCTCTGCCCTCCTACTGTCCCGGTCCTGTGGTCCGTCCTGTACTCCAGCAACGGCCGGCTTGGCTAGTGCTCAAGGCAGCTGGACCGGCGGCCAGACCTCAGTCTAGCATCCTTCCTAAGGGCGCCGCGGGAAGGGAGGGCGCGCTCACCGCGCCGCGACCGTAGAGCCTCCTGGAAGGCGCGGAAGAGGAGGGGTGCTGGGCAGAACAGAGAGACGGCGGAGAAGGGCGCGGTGCCCAGAGCCCGGGCTGGAAGCAGGACTACAATGTGACCTTGGCCGGGTTCCTTTCCTTCTTGGGCCCAGGGTTCCCTAATGTAAAATGTGGCAGCAGGGGACGATGAGTCGCGAGGGTTTTTATCTGGGAGCCTTGGGGCCGCTAGTTCAACCTGGGCGGCCTCCTGCAGGGTGTTATGCCCAGAATTCAAGATCCCCAAGAAACCATGCCAGGGAGTCAGTCCGATGCAAAAGCAGGAGGTCCTTTATTGAGTTAGCTAACCCGACCCGGACCTCCAGTCGACGCAGCGACCGGAAACCGAGTGCGACCCATGTGAAAATCCGGGCTTTCATAGTGAGGGGAGGGGAGCTGGCTGTGACCCTGCCGATTGGCCAGGCGCAAGTCTGAGCAAATGGCCTCTGCCCCATCACAGGGAACCTCATTCCTAATAACGCCGGGCGAGGCTCCCGCAGGGCAGACAGAAGGCCCGGAGGCCGGCGGGTAGGGACCATCAGAGGCTGAGACGGGTCTGAGCGGGATCAGTCCATCTTCCTACCTTTGCTCCGCCGCGGCCACAGGGCCGGCCTGCAGGGCTGCATGCCCCCTTCCCCACCCGCAAACCGGAGACCCGGCTAAAGGGCCGCACAAGGACAAACCGGGCTGAGGGCGCGGGCGCGCCCCACTCCGGCGGAACAGATGCGGGCCCTTCCTCTGACCCCACACCCAATGGGGAGGGACCCCGCCTGTGGAGGGTTCCGCTGAGGCACTCGCCTTAATCCGGCGCTTCACAGGTACCCGCGCTCCTGGCTTGGCAGACCGACTGGGGGCGCTGCCGCCGTTTCCTTCTCGAAAGCCGTCTACCCGCTCGCACTCCGGCGGCCTCTGCAACCCGGATGCGCCTAGACACCTAGGGCGCCCGCGTTCCGGCTGCGCAGGCGGGTCCCGACCGCGGGAGTCGCCGGGGCGGGGAGTGCTGCCGCGCCACGTCTCTAGGTGCTGGGGCGCCTGGCCTGGCAGCTCCGGTAGAGCGTCCCCCCAGCCCTTAGCGCCCAGCTGCCTGCTAGGCGCCCCCTGCAGCCAGTCCGGCTCGGCCCTAAGCCGGGCGCAGATCTCACCGCCGTCGCCCTCCAGGAACCCGCCCAGGCCAGAGAAGGTGCTGCTTCAGGAAGTGAGGACACCCTGGTGAGGAGGAGGCTCCTTCCAGGTCCGGGGCGTGCTTGCTGTCTTTAGAGCTCACCAGGGGTGGTTGGTTTTTAAATTTGTCTTTTGATCAGATGAAATTTTTTTTATAAAGATTTGCTCCGAAGGGTGTTTAAAAATAGTTGAATAGCACAGCTTCCCAGAGTGTCAACAGGACAGCGTCAGAGGACAGGCTGTCCCACCCCCGCCAAGTCTCCAGAATAAGAAACAGGCTGAGGAGAAAAGGAAATTATCCGGGCTGTAGCTCCAAACCATGAGTTTCTTCAAGGCTGTGTCTTCTTCATCCCCAGCTCCTGACCCATACAGCCTGGAAAACTACTGGGGCGATCATGGAGGGAGAATGCACTTGGTTCTCTGTGCCCATTTCCCAGACAGACTCAAGCCAGAATACCTGCTTCAGTGCAGTGTTTCAAAGGAGTTACTCTATGCCATGGCCATCAATAATAACGAAGAGCTACACTGAGTCACCAGGTTCTCCTTTTAGGATTATGCATTGCTGGAAGAGCAGTTAATTACAGGAGAATTAATATTGCACTTAGGAAAACCATAGGTCCTGACTTTGGACTGAGAAGTAAATGGAAATACAGTTCTATTCATGGAAGACAAGAAGAGAACAATTGAACTGCCTGTGGTTATATCAGACTCCTGCTGTGGCTGACCTATCTTTGTACTCCAGCTTTGCTGAAGTAACCAGCTGCATACATGTGTAACCCAAAAAGCACCTTGGCTCAGCTGCACCCCCTATCATCTTGCTTCAGGGCTTCTCTGTCACTGCAGCCTGGGACCCCTGCAAAAAACAAACACCTCATGGGACCAACTTTGACCAAGGCAGGCAGAGGCTGGGGGAGAAATACTCCACCCTTCCATTCTAGTGGGCGATTCCAAGATACATTCCATACACCTAGCCCCAGCTGCCCATGGTAGTGCCCGTCTCGATCAACTCAATCATGCACCCTTGGATTGCCTTTCTCTTTCCCTCTTTGCTTGTTTGACTCTTCAGAGTCCATCACTCCTGTTCCTTGGGATTCATTCTCCTACCTGTATACAAGTCCTTGTTCAGGCTCTGTTTGGGGGAACCCGTATTAAGCCATTAGTTAACCCAAAAGAGGCATCTCAGTCCACCTTCCTGGCCTCATTCTCACCAAATCAACTCTACTAACAAGGAATTTATTTGTTTAGTTTGAGCTTTTGCTCCTTTTCTTTCTCAGTTGCCCTGCCCTCCAGAGTATCATTAATAAGCTCTCTGAGACAGGCAAAATCCCCTTTGGCGATCCCCCTGCCCAAAGGGTCACAGTGTTTGCTCCCATTCCTGTATCAGCATCATACTCTCCGAGGAGAGAGGGCCAGCTGAAGGGCTGGACTGGGTGAGAGTCTCACAAAGCCATTCTCAGCCCCACCTTAAACCTCTCCACCCCTTTCAAGGTCCTGGCTGCTCACTTTGAAAATGGGAAAACAGTTCTGGGATTGAATGTGGAAGCAGAAACTGTGGGACCCAGATTCCTCCCAACATGGCCCATGCCAAGATTTTGTCTCCTTCTTAGCCCCTTTCTTCCCCCCTTCCCCATTGCACCATAAAAGCAATTTCTCTGCCTGGATAAGAGGCCTCAGGCCAGGGTCTTAGGTACTTAGCACATTTTCGTCTCATTTCAACACTAAGAAGGTGGTGTTGAATTTTTACCAAGCTAGGTTTGGTAGAGAAAGAGCCCTCACTCCCTGCCTTCAAAGAGGGAAATGGATATGTACATAAGCTAATGAATTGTTAGAAGTCTCCTGTAAGTCTTCTAAAAAAGGGGGTTTTGACAGGGGTTCCGGACAGGCTTTGTAAAGTGGTAGCATCCCAAAAGACCAGGTTGGAATGTAGTGCCTTCTGAAGATCCCCTTGCCCAGAGAGCCACATTGTTTGCTCCTGTCCCTGTATCAGCTCCTAATTGCCTCCTAGCACACCCCCTTCTTGAGTCCCAGCTCAAGCTAGTCTTTGCCTTGTCTTCCTAGGCCCCATGTCTCCCATGCTAGATCTGGCCCATTTCTGAGTGTCCCTGGTCTTCTCCCCACTCAGTGTTAAGCATTGAATGCCAGATGGAACAGGGGAATCCTGCCGAGAGCCAGCCACCTCGAAGCCCTCCAGGAGCCCACCCAACTGTGCAATGCTGAGGTCTGCTGAGGAATAGAGAATAATAACACCATCTACTTCTATACCAAACCCACAGGTTTTCTGCTTTTCTTGATGCAATTGAGTTTTCTTAAAAAAAAATAAATAAATAAAAAATAAAAAAAAAATGGAAGGGAGGGGGCAAGAAATCTTACCCTTAACCTGCAGAATTTTAGAAGTATCAAATGGCTTTTTCTATAATTGACAGTGAAGGAAAGAAAAGGCCCAATGCATTATTCTAAAACAGCTGTGGTGCTCAGAATCGAGTGTGCTCATCTTCACATGACTGTAATACTGAATTCTACCAATGTGAGAACTGGAGGCCCAATGTTTTCCCTGAAGTGAATGAGTAAGGAAAACCAGTGTTGGGACCTTAGGGAAAAGAGGAGCTATATCAGCATCTGCATCCCTACCGCCTTTCTGTCTCTTGACTTACAGATTTACTTAAAATGTTTAAGCCACAAAGTTGGGGGTCATAGACTAGAAATTTAAGCAAAGTTCTTTTGAGGTAATTGGGATCTTTAAAGAGGGGAGAATATAGGGAGGCAAAAAAAACCAAAACAAAATAAAACAAAAAACACAACTGCGTCCCCATCACTGTTCATACCACCCCAAACTACAGCAACCCATAAGACGTCCGTCCTTCCTTCAGTGGACACGGATTGAGCCTTTATCCTATGCCAGGCATTGGGCTTTGTTCTGGAAAGCCATGCTATCCCAGTACAGGTTCCTGTCTTCAGTAACACAACCTGGCAGTTAGTGACTGGCTGCTGTGCACCTGACACTAGGCCAGGTGCCTGGTGTGCATTATTTCACTTAATCTCTGCAACAGTCCTGAAAGCAGCCCAAGACTATCTCCATTTTGCAGCTGAGGACATTGAGGCTTTGAGGGCTTGAATAAGTAGCCCATAGCAACACAGCTGGGACGTGGCAGAGACAGGTCAACCCGAGTCTGTCCCACTACTAGGACGTTTTCAAGCACACCACCAATTGTCCTATGGTTCTTGCTTTGAAAGACAAGCATGACGGTCCACATTTACAAGGCTATTTGGAATACAGAATTTTGGTAACCAGTTAGACTTTGTTTCTGTGAGTGATCCAACAGAGGTTGGAATTACTTAGAAATTACACGGAAACTTCTTTCAATGAGGACAATACATGTGCCATGATCTGATGCCCTCAATAGAAAAAGTAATTATAGGTTCTAATTGGTCAGACAAACTTTGAAAGACAAAAATACAGGACAAGATTCTTAACCCTTAAATCTGATTTCATATTCTCAACTTCAAATTCTGTTTATTTCAAAGATTATGGAATATGTTATAATAAACTTTTAAAAACCAGGATACAAAGCTATATGCTTATCTAATATATTTTCAATATTTTTCCAATGAATGTATATTATTTATATTTTCTGATTATTCTACCAGGAGCAGAGCCTGCTGTTTCAAAAGGGAAATTGAATTGCAAAGCTGCTGCCTCTTGTTTTGGGTTGCCAGCACCTCTTCCCAAAGGGCCATTTGCTCCTCCCCAACCCCATCCTCTCACACCAGGCTCTTCCCAAGACTACTGCTAAGAGTTCTCACATTCAACATTCTCTTACCTTGGCGGGCTGTAGCAAGGCTCCCTCAGCACACTCAGCTCAGCACGCAGGATCCTCTCAGGCAAGTTGCAAGCCAGATACACCTGGAATCTTCTTAATTCTCAGTTAACAGGCGGTAAAAAGACACCCCAGGAGACCTCCCCCAGGCTTTATGTGTATTATTTCAATGCTTGTCTTTAGCTGGGAAGGGAGATTCTCACACTCATGCTAACCAAAGCCAACTAATGATACAATACAATATTCGGAGTTCTGAATGTTTGTGTGTTTGTCACTGAGGCAAAGTTCAGCTTTGTAACTATTTGTTTTAAGTTTAAAATGTCTATGAATTTGGCCCTCTGACAAGCAGAGGGTCAAAGGCAGGTGCCACTACTTGGGGACACATAAGAAAAAATGATGCCAAAGGGCAGCTCCAGCCAATTCCATCTTGAGCTCTCCCTGCCAGATATGTGTGGGCATAAACGAGCACAGGAACTGACCTGAACAGAATGAGAGTGTCCTGACTTCCCATCACAGCATTTAAATTATGGGATATCAAGGAGAAAAGTAACCACCACAAGGACTTTGTCTCCCCTTCTGGGGAAAGGATTCGTCCCTTGGTTAGGCCACAGGGCCCAGATATCCAGTCAAACATAATGCAGAATCAGGACCTGGGAAAAATTTCAAAATGGCCAGCAACTTTGGACAGGCTCAGCTGCAAGAAGATGGGGCCAAAACATGCCCCTTGAACGTCACAGTGGCGGTAAGGGGAAGTATATCTGGAATACAGCTCCCTTAGGGCATCTTTTAATATTACTATACCCTGTGGTTAAAGTTAGTGGAAATTTACAACAACCAAATTCCGACAGGACAGCTAATGGCCTAGACCAGCGGTAGGCAACCTTTTTGTGAGTGCGTGCCAAAACCAGCAAAATCTCTGACTCAAAATTCTTCTGCGTGCCAACCCTAATTTTTTGAGAACATGTTACGCCTACTTGATATCTCTTAAGGTGTACGTATGTGAAGAACCTTGAAGAAATAATAAAATTCATTTGAGCGACAAAAACACAGTATATGATGATGAAAAATACATTTATTTTTTAATGTATACATGTACACTGATAGTCCGAGAAAACTTTATGACTCCGTTTGATATTATCAGTGGGACTTTTGCTGCTGCATCACTGTTGACAGAGATTTTACATCAGGTTTATATTTCGTGAGCTTCAGAGATATGCACGAGCTACTACTTTCATCCTTCAGGCTACTCCTATTACGAGACTTAACAAAATTCATCACTGAGAACAAAGATTCACAAGCGTATGTGGATGAAAACATGGAGAGTAACGCTGATGCAAAGTTTTTTCAACAGAAAAAAAATTCTGGAATGGCATTTCAAGTCCTCAATAGTTTGTTTTCGACATTTCTCTCTGGTACTACTGTCTTTAATCGCTTTTTTTCAATGTTTTCCAAGTCAACTCTAAGGTCAATAAATTTCTGCTTCCAAATTGAGCTACTCTGAAATTCAATCAACTGCATTTCAAAGTCAGCCATGTCTATCCATGAAAAACATTTGTAAGTTTAGTTCCTCCAGTTTCATGCTGTTTGGAAACCTCATGAATTTTGCTGTCTCTTCCAGTTCTCTGAATTTCGCAAATCTTGAGAAGAACTGCTCAATAGTTGACTCGATGATGTTTAAAAACAGCTTTTGAAGGCTTTGACAGTCTGTTCTGTCATCTTTTGGGAGGTCTTTGATGTGCCGCTTGAGGTTTGGGAAATATCTAAATCTCTCACCATCCACATCCCTCTTAAAGACTTCCAGTTTCTTTTCAAAAGCCTTTATGTAACCAAACATAACATCAGGTGTCTTGCCAGTTCCTTGTAATTTAACATTTAAGTCATTCAAATGTTCACAAAAATCTGCAAAGAACATCAGTTTAGAAACCCACATGGCGTCAGACAATTCTTGGTAAGAAACATGTTGGTTATTCAAGAAGAGCGTTATCTCATTTAAGCATTCAACAAATCGTTTCAGAACCAAACCTCGGCTAAGCCATCGAACATTGTTGTACATTTTCAGTCCTTTATACACAGATTCTACCTCATTCAGTAAAACTTGAAATTGTCTTTTATTTAAAGTCTGAGCAGAAATGTAATTAACAACTTTGGTAACTGTTTGCATCACTTCCTGCAGTTCCTTCAGGCCAGCTCTTGCACATAAAGCCTCCTCATGCAATGAAAACCTATCAGTGTATGACCAACTTCTTTCGCAAACAGATTTACAAAACCTGCCTTCTCACCAGTCATGCAAGAAGCACCATCAGTGGTGACGGACAATACTTTTGAAATGTCAATTTGTCGAGAAGAGAATTCATTCATAACTGCTTTACATATTTCAGCCCCGGTAGTACACTCAGGTAGAGTTAGAAGGGCAACCATCTCTTCACATATTTCATCACTTTTACAAAGTCGAGAAAAAATGGCCAGCCTGGATGACAATGTAATGTCTGTACTTTCATCAATACAAATAGAAAAAAATTGACATGAAGACAAATCTTTTGTTAATTGTTCAGCAGTATTACTCGCCAACTTAAGTATCCTATCCTTAACTGTTTTCCTGCTCACGGACAAGTCTTTAATGCCCTGAATAATCTTTTCTTTTTCTGAGAGGGTTTCATGTGCCAGCAAAAGTTACTGGCGTACCGTGTTTGGCACGTGTGCCAGGGGTTGCCCACCCCTGGCCTAGACTTTTCATGAATGAAGGTTTGGGTCACCCTACCAGGTTAAGAACCATGACTAGCTGATGGCAAAGGGACAATGGAATGGGCAGTTGGAAAAAGCAATTATAAATACCAGCTACAATCATGTGACCAGTTACAGAAACAACGACTGTAATGTCATGAGTATTCCTTCCTTATTTTGGGGGGAGGAGGGTGTGTGATATCTTCGTTTTCTTTCTTCTCTTATCACCTTATTATGTAACATGAGATGTTTTGACTTTATATGGTATACTAGTATATCATAGTATTGTTGACTTTACATCATAGTATTTAAATTATGGGATATTAAGGAGAAGAGTAAACACCACAAGGACTTTGCCGTCTCTTTTGGGGAAAGGGTTAGTCCATTTTCTGTTGTATACGGGATAGTTGTATCATTTTAGCTGGAATTATGCCCTTATTTTTTATTGTCTTTATTTGGAGATTAAGTATGATTAAGCTGATGTGTATGGGTGCCAAGCTGACAAGGAGTAGACTGTGATGGTTAAGTTTGTAAGTCAGCTTGGTTAGGCCACAGTGCCCAGATATTCAATTAAACATTATTCTGAATGTTCATGTGAAGGTGTTTTTGAAAGCAATTAACATTGAAATTGGTGGACTTTGAGGAAAGCAGATTACCACCATAATGTGAGTGGGCCTCTTCCAACCAATTGAAGGTTTTAATTGAAAAAGGCTGACCTCCCCAGAAGGAGAGGGAACTCTGCCAGCAGACCACTTTTGGCCTTAAACTGCAACTCTTCCCTGGGTCTCTACTCGCTGGCCTGCAGATTTTGCATTTGTAAAAGCTCTACAATCATGTCAGCCAATTCCTTAAAATCTCCCCCACCCCCACCCCTTCTTTCTCTTTCTCTTTCTCTTTCTCTTTCTCTTTCTCTTTCTCTTTCTCTTTCTCTTTCTCTTTCTCTTTCTCTTTCTCTTTCTCTTTCTCTTTCTCTTTCTCTTTCTCTTTCTCTCTTTCTCTTTCTCTTTCTCTTCTCTCTCTCTCTCTTTCTCTCTCCCCTCCCCCCCTCTCTCTTCCCTCCTCTCCCTCTCCCCCTCTTTATCCATACACATCCTGTTGGTTCTGTTCCTTAGGAGAAACCTGACAAAAATACCCACCCAGTGTGGTCTGCAACCCTGATTAGATTTCGAAACAACACTGAAATAGATCCTTCTGCTCTGAAATTGATCCTCCTGCTGCAGGACCCAATAGCAGCAGAAAGGGCCCTTACTCAGGGGCCTAGAGCACAGATCAGAGGCAGGAGGGTTGGTTGCAGGCCAAGCTGGGATACGGCAAGCCTTGCTTCTCAACGTCTCCATCTCCAGAGATCTCTGTGCCCACTGCCCTCCAGGTGCTCACAGCCCTGGGAGGCGGACAGACACCACTGCAGCTTATTCAACTCCAGGGCATCTGGGGCCAGATGATGTAACAGGCAAAACCATGAGGTTCTGGGAGGTTGGAAGAAGGGGATATCCCTTCAGGTTGGGGCCAAGGAGCAGGCTACAAGGAGGAGGTGACTACTTTGCATCTCAAAGTCAACAATAGAGAGAATATTTTTCCTCCAAATTTTTACTTTGAAAAAGTTTAAACTTACAGAAAAGATGAAGGAAGAGTATAATGACACCCATACAGTCATAATCCAGATTCCTGAATTGCTAACAGTTTGTCACATTTGTTTTTTCTCTGTATTTATACACATACACAGATAGTACATACACTTTGCTGAGTCATTTGAAAGTATGTTGCAGACATCATGACACATCACGCCCAAATATTTCAGCAGATACTCAAAAGAACAAGGCAATTCTCCTACATAACCATAATATGATTGTCACATTCAAGAAATTTAATATTGATAACAATAATATGATCTAATTAATCTATAGTCAAGTTCCTTCAATTGTCCCAACAGCATCCTTTATAGTTTTTCCTCTATATTAAGATTCTAATCAAGGATCATGACTTGCATTTAGTTATCATGTCTCTTCACATTCTTTTAATCTAGAGCAGTACCCTGCCCTTGGGGAGGGGAGTTGTCTCTCATGGTATTGACAATTTGATGAGTTCAGGCTACTTGTTTTGTACAATGTTTAAAGATCTGGATTTGGCCTTAGCTGGTTGGCTCAGTGGATAGAGCATTGGCCTGCGGACTGAAGGGTCCTGGGTTCCATTCCCATCAAGGGCACATGCTTGGGTTGGAGGCTCGATCCCCAGTGGGGGTGTGAAGGAGGCAGCCAATCAATGATTCTCTCATCATTGATGTTTCTATCCCTCTCTAGCTCTCCCTTCCTCTCTGATATATATATATCCAATCAGTCTGGATTTGTCTGATTGTTTCCTCATGATTGGATTCAAATTAAACATTTTTGGTAGGAATACTACATAGGTGATGTTTAAGTACAATTAGGACAGGCTGAGATGAGGAAGGGTACACCAGACATAGGGAACAGCAAATATTATATCCCTTGGATGTGAAAAAGCCCAGCATGACTGGAAATAGCTGTGGTTCCAGGGAGCTGCACTGTGGCCTGGAGTCTATGGGCAGGGGAACAGGGGGACTGGAGAAGGTAAGTAGAGGGAGAAGGGTAAGTGGCAGGAGAGGAGAGTGGCCAGGAAGTTCGGTCCATGTTCATTGGCCTTTGTTCAGAGGTCCCTGGGAAATCAGTCTCTGGAGGCATATTAGCTTTTTACAGAATCATAAAAGCCTCAAAGACCAAAAAGCCTTCAAGACCCAAAGAAAGGAGTCTCAAATGGTATAGTTGCAGGCCCCTCGAAGAGATATTTTGAACAACAGGGCCTTCCTTCCCAAGCATCTCCCAGAACACAATATATTATTGGAAAAAGAGAAAAATCTCAGTTAAGTAAATGGGAGCATAATCACTTTTAGAGTCATTTCTCTTCTTTCACTACTGTCTACCAGCTCTGTCATTATCTGTTATCCTCAGAGATGTTTCCTCTCCTCCCCCCCCACTTTCCTCTCCTTCCCAGACTCCCAATCCAAAAACCCGAGATTCCCCCAGATACCCTTCCCTTCACCCCTCACATACCTGCCTGGCCAGCCCTCTCTGGTGGGTGCTGCAGAGGAACGGGAGGAGGCAGGCAAGAGCCAGGCCACCAGGTACTAGCTGCCAGGACTGCCCTCTAGGGCAGCTTCAGTTGGGGACCTTGGGACATGCCCAGAGGCAGATCACTTCAATAGGCCGTGACTCAGAATGGGGGTGCAGGCTATGGACAGGAGGCAAGCTGTGGCCCAAGCCAGTGCCCAAGCTAGAAGGAGGAGCTTGTAGAAACGAAGAGAGTCTGAAAAGATGAGGCTGAAGAATGGGTGGGGGTAGGGGCTAGGAAGCATATCTCCTGAATTCCAAAGAAGAAGCATCTCAGTCCATCTGCCAGGCCTTGTTCTCACCAGATCTTTCCCAAGCTGCTGAGGAGGAATTCATTTGTTTGGTTTGAGATTTTGCTCCTTTTCTTTCCCAGCTGCCCTGCCCTCCAGGGCATTACTAATAAGCTCTCAGAGGAAGGATGCATCAGAGACTCCCAGGAGAGACGGCCAGCTGAAGGACTGGACTAGTTCAGAGTCTGACAAAGCCATCTCAGCCCCGCCTTAAACCCTTCTCCTCCTTCCCACGGTCTGGCTGCTGACTTTGAAACTGGAGAAATTCTCAGCTCACGGTTCTCTGAAGGGCCAGATCTTCAATTGCAGCCTGCGTCAAAATGACGAAGCTGTGAAGTACTCCTAGTCTAATTAGAAATTAGCAGTTGTGCAGATCTGAATACTTCTGAGTCAAAAAACTGGCCCCTAGTTCTGCCACTGTCCAGCTGTGTGACCTTGACACCTCTCCTCCTCAAGCCTCCAACTCTGCGTGCACAGGACAGGCAGGTTGGGGTGACACTGAAGGTTGCCTGCAGTTCTGATGTCCCATCATTTTTATCCAGCACGATGCCCTCCTGACTCCTCCACTTTCGGAACTGCCCTTTCAAGTTCCGCAGAGCTGTGATCAGGACATACACAGCAGAAGACACGGTGGAGAGCCAGAAAAGAGCCCGACACCCCTCCCCCTCCCCAACTGTGGTACCAACTGGCTAAAGGCTCCCAGGCCCTAGTCCATAGCCTACCCCTTCTTTTCCCACCCAGGTCCATACCCCACTGTGAGGAGCCTTATGCCTGTGTGTGTGTGTACACCCCAGCCCTATCTACTTTCCATACATAGTCACCTCTTGGCCACCTTAGGGCATAGGGATGAGAGTACCAGCCATACATATTCTGGAAGATACATCTGGGAAGAGGCCTATGCAGACCCTAGAAGTAGTTCTAGGGTTCTCTGGAAAGGAAATTCTGGGATTCCAGAACCCCAGGGCATGGTCAAGAAGGGGAAGTATGCAGGCTCTAGGTGGACATATCCCCTTGACCTCATAGAGCCCATCCTCTGTGGGAAGGACATACCCAGAGGTGAGCCAGAATGGAGCTTCCTACAGCTTGGGACCCATGGCAGGGGCCCCTCTGGCCCTGGTCCCAGGGAAGTACTAGACATGGGGAAATAGGCAGGTTCATACACTAGTTGTTTCAAATAAATTTTGAGGGGAAGCAATTTGGCAATATTTTTCAAAATTCAACCTGGAAGTTCAACTTCTAGTAATATATCATCTAGATTTACTGCAGAAGTGCCTGATGGTATGTTTACTATAACACTACAAATCAAGGCACATGCCCTGGTTGCAGGCTCAATTCCCAGTAGGGGGTATACTGGAGGCATCCAATCCTATATAATAAAAGCCCAGCGACCGAATGGCAGAATGACCAGAATGACTGGTTGACCAGTCACTATGACACACACTGACTACCAGAGGGCAGACGTTCAACGCAGGAGCTGCTCCCTGGTGGTCAGTGCGCTCCCGCAGCGGGAGCAGCCGCTCAGCTGACTAGGATGAACGGCACTCCCACAGCGGGCCAATCCCTGCAGGCCACACCCCCCACCAGTGCACAAATCCCGTGCACCGGGCCTCTAGTCAATGATACTTCTCATACATGTTTCTATCTCTCTATCCCTCTCCCTCTCTCTCTAAAAACATTAATAAAAACATTTTTTAAAAAGCTGCAAACAATCTAAATGTCAAACAGTGAATGGGAAACTAAACTATGGTACACTAATTGAATGAAATATTTATTGCTGCCATTAAACAGGATAGGCTGGTGTGACAGATATATATATTATATAGTGAATATAATAGGTTTTAGAAAAACATAAATAGCATGTAAACAACATCCAATAAAAGAGAGAAAGAGAAGAAAGTAGAGAAAAGAAGGAAAATAATGGATAAATTTGAAAGCAGAAAATGTTGAATAATTAAATATTTAAAGGTCATAAATCAAGCAAACTGTTAAATAAAATATGTTCTTTTCTTTTACCTTAAATATATCTCACCCTGAAAGTCCAGTTTCAAATTTAGAATTCTCACATCCTCAGACTTCTGCACGATAGATAGATAGATAGATAGATAGATAGATAGATAGATATAGATAGACACATAGATGATAGATAGATAATAGATAGATAGATAGATAGATAGATAGATAGAGATATAGATATAGATATAGTGAAAAAACAAGTTAAGGATCTTATGTATAGTATGACTTACTGTGTGTTATGCTTACGTTTGCTAAGAAATCTTTCATGAGGAAGTATAAGAAGCTATTAACCTCTGGTTAGTAAGAGCAGGGGTTGCTGGAGGCAGCTTTTACTTTACACCTCTGTCAGTTAGAATTTGTTATCAGAGCATGTAGTACTTTCATAATTAAAACAATAACAAAAAGGCACTGAGTAAAAGTTCTTAGAGGCAGCCAATAACAACCCAGCTTCAATCAACAACAGCAACGGGAAGCTGTCAGGTGCAGGCAGTGTGCGAGGCCATGGCCAACACAGCCATGCACCCTAGAGTCTCCTTGCCAGTCCACTGGAATAGTGCTCAGCCAGTTGCTGCTGGGTTTTCTCCTTCATTCCCAAAGTTAGAGGGACCCTACAGAAACCCAGGAGAAAATATATCACACACTGTTGTGTGTTTTCTGCAGGGACTTCCCTAGAAGACTGCCAGCCTGGGCAGTGGGAGCCCCTCTAACTGCTGGCTCACACAGTTGGTGGTGCAAGCCCTGCAGGCTCTGGGAGAGCTTGGACCCTGACCTTGCCTAGTCTCACCCATGTGGGCAGTGGATCAGAGGATTTTTCTGCTACTAGGAAAACAACTCAAAGCCAGCCCTGCTCCAGCAGTGAGTAAATATCAACATCCCCAATTCTGAGATAGGCCCAAAGAGATGCTCTCCACCCAGGCACAGAGTCCTCCAGGGCTAGTTCCTGATCATTGGCCTGGAAGCTCCTGGACCTCAGGGACCAGAACGGATTGATTTCTGTACCCCCCGTGCCTGGCATAGTTAGTGCATGACACGTAGGTGATGCTGCTCAAATGTTCCCTGAATTGACACTAGGGCATGTCCTCTCCCCCTGCCACCTCACACTCCTGCAAAGAGCTTACTGTTCCTGCTCTTCATTCCTTAGGGCTTGGGACACTCTGAAGGTGGTCCATCTTCTTGTAGAATCTGCACTCTGCACCCAGGAAACTCTTGATGACTTGCTCACTGTAATACTGGCAGCTTATTCTAATCTAGACATTTTAGAAAATAAAGATTACTACTCAAATAAGTTAAACACTTCATATCCTCTCACCCTCTTGCTCTAACGCCATACCCCCCTCCTCCCCCCGTGGAACTTACTCCCCTGGTGGATCTTCTGGCCTTACATTCTACGTATTCCTTCATTTCCATCTGCCAGAGCAACTCAGGCATTTCCACCCCAGCTCTCAGCACTGGCTGTATCACTTTTCCAGGCTTCCAGGAGCCACCCTAGAGTTTGCCTCATCTCCTGGCATCCAGGCAGGGAGTTAGATCTGACTTAGCCAGTCTCAGACCCCAGTCCTCTGGATCAACTCCCAATCCCTGAGCAACCAGCTGTGTTTTCCTAAGAAGCAATGGCCTGTTTGGTAATGAGCTAACTTGGATTTATTTGCTTTGCTTCCTCACTTCCCTTTTCCCCCTCATTCACATTTTCCTGGAACTCAACCCCTCCTGGCAGTAAAGATCTAGTACAGGAGCTTTGCCTCAGGCTCTGTTTTCTGGGGAACTGGGCTGAGGCAGGGATCTAAACTGTGTAACCTGTTGTGAGAGAAGGAGAGGCTTTCTTCCTGCCCTGGGACTGAGAAGTAAGACCCTCTACTGTAGGAAATAGGAAATAGGAATAGGAAAACCCAACTTTTATGGAAAGATATTAAAGTTTTGGAATAGTAACACCAAGGTTAAATAAATAGACATTTAACAGGCTCAAAATACAGTTGACCCTCCGTGTTCTCAGTTTTACATCCATGGGTTCAACTAACTACAAATGGAAGATATATTTTTCAAATCCTAGAAAGTTCCCAAAAGCAAAACATGAATTTGCCCCACACTGCGCACCACATTGAACCCATGTGAATGAAGTGATGTGTAGGCATATCCCGCTGTAGTCTGCATGCCAATGGAGACTATATGCAAATACTACGTCATTGTACATAAGGAACTTTAGCATCCTTGGATAATGGTACCCACTGGGGGTTCTGGTACCAATCCCCATTGGGTACCCAGGGTCCAGTGTCGAGTCCCTCACTGAAATGAAACAGCACATTTTCATTGAAAACAGCTTGGGGAGGGTGCTTAGCTGAGGCGGCCCAAGCAGCAGAGAGGGGTAAAGGAGGATGAGAGTGTACCGTGTGCTTATTTGGTTCTCGGCCTGTAATATATTTCTGCTTTTCTCAAGGTGCATGATGCTCCATATCCTGCCAAAAGTATGACGAACTAAAGTATGTGAGGGGGATGGGGCTAGAGGGAGGGAGCAGGATAAACTGTTTCAGAATTTTTAAAAGGCTTTTAATGTTTAGAAGAGCTGCATTGCAAGAAAGAGGGAGGGGAGTGTGGCAAAAGTTGGTGAACATCACACCAAAGTTCCTTAAGACTCCAAAATCATAGGCTTTCTTTTATGTACAATTTCAACCCAAGACCCCTCCCAAGAATGGGTTTGTAGTCAGGAAAGGAAGGGGCTTGTAAGTAAGAAAAGACCTCATACTGCCCAGCAGGGAGAGGAAGGTAGATCCCTGTGGTCATAAGTTAACAGACTCTATGGCTGTTTAGAGGGGTCATAGTGATGCACATTTGATAGGGGGCATCATGTTTGTCCAGTGAAACACTGGGAGTATGTCCTATTCTCGAGACTCCTCTTTTCTTTAACTACTGCCAGGAAGCACTGTCCTACTGTAGAGAGGCTCAAATGTTCATCAGACTCAACCAGGAGTGACCAGGAAGTGCAAAATCAAATGATAGATCTGTCTTTATATTTTATTACCAGAGGCCCAGTGCACAAAAATTCATGCACTCGGTAGGGGGTGGGGGGGGGGGTCTCTCAGCCCAGTCTGTACCATCTCCAATCCTGGACCCCTCGGGTAGGGTCCAGCCCTCGGCCTGCGGGCCAGGGGAGGAGGGACCAAGAGGCCAGTCCAATGGCGGCTTGGCTCTGTCCCCACAGCTCCCTCCCACTGCACCGCTGGGACCCAGGACTGACTTCCGCCGTGCTGGCTGGGACCCTAGGCTGGTGTTCAGTTGTCCGTCTGAACATTTAGGTCATGACGGACCTGACTCTTTATATATTAAAATTATACTAGAGGTCCTGTGCACAAAATTAGTGCACTGGGAGGGGGGGGGTCCCTCAGCCCAGCCTGCGCCCTCTCATAGTCCAGGGCTCTCACAGTTCAGGATCCCTCGCTCCTTACCGCCTGCCTGCAGCAGAGGCGGGAGAGGCTCCCGTCATCGCCACTGCACTTGTCAGCCATAAGCCCAGCTTCTGGCTGAGCGTCGCTCCCCCTGTGGGAGCATACTGACCACCAGGGGGCAGCTCCTGCATTGAGCATCTGCCCCGTGGTGGCCAGTGCAGGTCATAGTGACAGGTCATTCCGCTGTTTGGTCAATTTACATATTAGGGTTTTATTATATAGGATAATAAAACCAATTATTTCTTCTGGGACTCCAACTCAGTGTTTGATACAGATGTAAGATCCAAAGAGAAATAAGGAGTCCTGAACAAAAGAAGTCCAGCTAATTTTCACTTAGATAAGATGCCCCTGATTCTACACACAGTCCTCAAAGGCCAGACAAATGAAGAAAATACAAGCTGAGACAAATGTGAAGGGTCCTGACACATGGTCCTCCGGATAGGAGGCAAGAAAGCAGCAGTTGCTGGAGGAAGTAAATGCTGAAAAGGTGGTTCTCAACCCTGGCTGCACATGGGAACCACCCAGGGAGATTTTAAAAGTGCTGATGCCTGGGTACCACACCCAAAGGGTCTGATTCAGTTGGTCCGGGGTATGGCCTGGTGGCCAGAAAATTTTAAGCTCCCCACAGGATTGTAATGTGCAGGTCAAGGCTGAGAGCCAGTGTTCTAGAGGAAAGAACACTTCTGTTCTTGATTCTCTTCACTTGTCTCCATCTGCTACTCTCCCCCCTATTCTTTTTTTAAATATATTTTTTAAAATTGACTTCAGAGAGGAAGGGAGAGAGCGAGAGAGATGATAAGAGAAAATAACCCATTGGCTGCCTCCTGCACTCCCCACACTGGGGATCTAGCCCGAAACCCCAGGCATGTGCCCTGACCAGGAATCGAGTGGAGACCTGGTTCATAGGTCCACACTCAACCACTGAGTCATGCCGGCTGGGCCCCCTGTTCTTAAGAGTCTTTCCCCTCTCACTATTGGCCAAGGCAGCTTGTACCCAGAGCTCAGATGGGTTGTGCTGACTGGTCAGGTCATGGGGTAGAAGTCAGCTCTCCAGGGCGTACCCTTCTGCCCAGCATCACAGAAACTCAGATCCACCCTCCCAGGTTTCAGCCTCCCCTCCACCTCGCTGAGTGAATTCCGGTCCTTTGGCAGCATGTTGCATACAGAATAAAGCTTGGGGAGCAGTGCCTTGAGTATCCAGAAAGCTCCATTGGGAAGAAAGATGCAGAGCAGGGCAATCCGAGGTCCGTACAGCCAGAAAATCCTTCTCATTTCCTTTTTAGTTTACAACCCGTCAAGAACAGCCCTCCAAAGAGAGGGTTAAGAGTTCTTTCCCCTTTGATAAGTCTGAACCCACAACACTGGTCTGTTGAAATGACAGGGTAAAAATAGCAGGCAAAACCGTTAGACTCATTATGCCTTGAAAGCGAATCAATATTCTTTCAGGCTCAGATAAACTATTTCTGCTGAGACCCATTTGTAAATGTGAAAAGCTCTTTGTAGAAGGGAACAGCGGTTTCTACAGAATTCTACATTCTGGACTGTCACGGTGTTCCCTTTCCTGATTACCCTTCAAAAATTAAATGGGATCCTTTTTAGTTTATTCCAGCTGGAAATCAGCCAAATATATCAGAGGCTGAAGAAATACATGTTTTTTCCTTAAAACTAAACTGACCTGGGCCATCAGATTGTAGTGCTCTTGAACCTGGCACATATGAAGTGCTTGGTAAAGGTCGTTTTATTACCCCCAAAGGTGGTACGGGTGAGGCAAACCCTCAAACAAAGACTAAGCACTTCTTCAGCTTTGAGCAAGTCCCAGGCGCATCGGCCACGCCTGAGAAAGGAATGGTTATGAGGAGTCCGGAAGGACAACCTGCCTGGTGGGTGGGGGAGAGCAGCCAGGGGAGAACTGCCATGACTTTGCTTCTCTCTTCTCCTTGAAGTCAGCCTGGAGCCGTGGTTCTCAAGCCACAGTGTGCAACAGAATCACCCCAGTTCCTGACTCAGTGGGACTGGAGTGGGGCCTGGGAATTTGCAGGTCTAACAAGTTTTGGGGTGCTGCTGCTGCTGCTGCTGCTGGTCTGGGACCTCACTTTGAGACCCACTGTCCTGAAGAAGGTTGTGCGGTAAGGCTGGAAAACCCCCTGCTAGGACTAACCCAAGGGGCTGTGTCCCTGTAACCAGACTAGGAAAAGCCTTCTTCTTAACTTACAAAAAACAGATGCCTTATTGTTTTCACCTGGGAGTGACTCATGCAAACACCTTGGAACTCCTTTTATTTTGCTAAAAGAAAGTTATGTTCATAATATTTTTTAGGATAATGACTTAAAACACCATTTCTAGCCTCTGCATCTGGGCTGCCACACTCATTACTGTCCAAGGTCCCTGAATTCCTTTCTGCATCATCTCCCTGCCCGCCTCAGCCCCAACCCCCACAAGTGGCCTGACAGACTCTCAAAGTGTCTTGATGAACAGCCATGTGAGATTTTATTGGCATTTAGGGTTAAACAGGAGTCTTAACCCCAGTTTTGCCAAAAACTAGCGCCCTCTCTCTCTCTCTCTCTCTCCACCTAGGTTTCCCCATCAATAAAAGGACAGTTTGGGTTAATAAGATAATAAGAGTAAAAATGACAATGTTTTGATATTTATAGATTACTTTGCACACATATCTGAGTTAATCCTTGTGAGTTAATTTTTATTCCCTACCCATTTTTTTTCACAGAGACTGAAAGAGAATTGGAAAAGCACAATCATTTTTGAGAACCAATTTTTTTCAAATGACCACATAGGAAATTCTGCTAAAACTATCATGGAGGACATCACACACAGTCCCTTATACAACAGTTTATGTGAAAAATTCCTCCTCCGATTTAGTTTCTGACAAATATGTTCCTCCAGATGATAGCATATGCATCATTTTACAAGGTAGAATGAACTTCTTAGCCTTCATGTTTTCCTTCTGTTCCAGTGGCCAGGAAGCTTAGAGCTATTTAGGCCAAGAATATAATAACCATTTAAATTTCAAATTCCTGTAATTTTATCTCTCACATCCTATAAATTCTTACACCTAAATGTTTTCTTACATAAATCATCTGTGATTAGGGTGACAGTGTAATTGATTGTCTAAATGGGACGCTTTTCAGAGTAAAAGGGCCACCATTAATAATTATGCCAGCGTGACAGATGTAAACCAGGATGGTTCCAGGTGAACCTGGATGGGTGGTCACCCTGCCTGTAACTGGAAATAGGCTTGGTGAAAATTATATACAATCTAGAAGCCTGGTGCACGAAATTGATGCATGGGTAGGGTCCTAGGCCTGGCTGGTGATCAGGGCTGATCAGGGCCTTCCTTCCCCCAGCTGCTGGCTGCCAGCTGCTGACTGGGGTCTTCCTTCATTCTGCGCCACCCAACTGGTGGTCAGTGCACATCATAGTGGGCAGTTGAACTCCCGGTTGGTCAAACTCTTGAGGGGATAATTTGCATATTAGCCTTTTATTATATAGGATAACATTCAATTTGACCATGTAGGTGCAGCAGCTTAGGGTCTGATTAAATTTAATAAAGTCACATAGAGCTGAAGATAGGATATAATTCGTAGGAAACAACCGCAACAAAAGAGATTCTGAATGTATTTGCAAGTCTGGGAATTAACGGGTACAGTACTGATGGTACAGCCTCTACCACTTCATTTCCCTAAGCGCCAGGACATCCTGTTCTGTGGCTGGTGGCAGCTATAAAATCCCTTATGGGAGGGGCTTAGCAAGGCAATCTGTTTAGAAGGGAAAGAAGGAGGGGGGCTTTAATCTGAATTGTGTAACACTTTACTGAAGATCTTTTAAAATGTGGATTGTCCCTCTCAAAAAATGGGGTGGTATAGATGAAGATTGTGTGGCTCTAAAAAGCATAGTTGCCAAAACCGGTTTGGCTCGGTGGATAGAGCATCGGCCTGCGGACTGAGGGGTCCCAGGTTCGATTCCGGTCAAGGGCATGTACCTGGGTTGCGGGCATATCCCCAGTAGGAGATGTGCAGGAGGCAGCTGATCGATGTTTCTCTCTCATCGATGTTTCTGACTCTCTATCTCTCTCCCTTCCTGTCTGTAAAAAATCAATAAAATATACTTAAAAAAATAAAAATAAAATAAAAAGCATAGTTACCAGGCAGTCCTACTGCCTGACACCCTCGTAGGGCATGTCACCCAACATCTATCTACTCACACACTGCTAAACTCCCCCCTCCCCCAGCCTGCAGAAAACAGGACTGATCTGATGGTCATTGCAGGACCATGAAGGCACAGAAGGAGGCCACCCAAGGATTGGTGCTATCAACGGACAACTGGGCGGCCGTGTTCCTACTCAGACACACTGCTCAATGCCTTTTCCACCTTTCCCTTCTTCAGTCACAGAGGCAGGTGAGCTTGTTGTGGCCAGGTGTCAGGGGTAGGCTGAAGTTTGGGTGTTACAAGAGAGGAGGGTCTGGGACAAATGTGTTCCGCCATGAGCAGGCCTGAGAGGCTAAGTGTGTATGGAGGGACTTCCTGGAGCTCAAGGGTCCCCAGTCTGCCCTCCCCACCTCTCTGCTACACCCAGTTACGCTCTGCTGCTGGCTCTTCCCCTCCCAGCAGTTCAGATCCCAGAGCCTCACCCAGGCTGGAGGAAGCTGTTTCGTCTCTACCAAAAACCCACACTAGAGGGCGCTCTTCTCCAACGTCAGGCAAGGTGCCACGGAAGGAAAAGCTCTAACTTCTTTTTTTTTTTTAAATATATTGATTAAGATATTACATATGTGTCCTTGTCCCCACGTTACCCTCTACCCCCCCTCCCCCCGCTCATGCCCTTACCCCCCGCCCCCCGTTATCCGTGTCCATTGGTTAGGCCTATATGCATGCATGTAAGTCCTTTGGTTGATCTTTCCCCCTTACCCCCACCCTCCCCTCCCCTCCCTCCAAAGCCCAACAGTCCAATCAATGCCTCTCCGTCTCTGGATCAGTCCTTGTTCATCAGTTTATGTTGTTCATTATATTCCACAAATGAGTGAGATCATGTGGTATTTATCCGCTCTCCAGTTCCATCCATGCTGTGGCAAATGGTAAGAGTTCCTTTTTCTTCTTCCTCTTCTTAAAGAATACCTTTCAGCATTTCATATAATGCTGGTTTGGTGGTGATGAACTCCTTTAGCTTTTTCTTATCCGTGAAGCTCTAACTTCTGCTTAAAAGGCATTATGGCCGGCGGGCCTACTGGCTCTGAGCAGAAGTGGCAGCCCCGGGCTGGCCCTCTTGAAGGCGCTGCTCCCGACAGACAAGGAAGCTGGGCCCACCAGGCCCCTGAGCAGAGGCAGCAGGGCGGTGAGGTGTGAGTGGGTGAGGGGAGGACCTTCCAGCGCTGTGCTCTTAAGGGGAGTCAAGTGCCTTGGGATCTGAGGAGCTGCTGGGTGGCAAGGCTGGGTAGAAATTCTTTCCACAAGAGATGACACTTCCGGGAGCAACTAAAGCCTGTGCAGTCTGGGGAGCACAGGAGGGTGTGTGAATTGTAAAGTGCCACCCACAACCATTGTTATTCGGCGTATTAATCTCTGCAGATATGGACATTCTGTAAGGAAGGCCCAGGTGTCCCATAAGAGCCATCTTGGGCCAGGGCTCACAGGAAAACCCCCAGTCTGGCTTGCCTGGTTCTCTCTCCCTGGTGTTTTTCTTCATGTTTTCTCATAAAGGTCTGATTTATTTTTTAAATTTTTTATTAATCCTCAGCTGAGGATGATTTTTAGAGAGAGTGGAAGGGAGAGGGAGAGATAGAGAAACATCCATGTGGGAGAGACACATAAATTGGTTGCCTCCTGCACACACCCCGACTAAGGCCGGGGAACCTGCAACCGAGGTATATGCCCTTGGCCAGAATTGAACCTGGGACCCTTTAGTTCGAGGGCCAATGCTCTATCCACTGAGCCAAACCAGCTAGGGGGTGGAGGCCTGATTTTTAGAGTGGCTTCCAAAAGACAATTCTATAATCTTTAGTTTTCTAGTCACAACCTGTTTTCAGCTGGAAGAGAGAAAGGTTTGTTCTGCATGCAGGTGAGAACACTGAGGTTTAAGGAGGTTCACTACCTTGCTGAGATGCGACTAGAACCCTGAGCCTTCTCACCCCCAAGTTTCTGCTCCCAGACTGCATCTGGCTGCCTCTTCTCAATGGAGAGCGTCTTTCTCAGCAAAAGACATGGAGTTAAAAAGAAAGCTGTGCCTGAAAAGACAAAGAGAGAATCTTACAAGCAGCAAGAGAAAAACAGTTAGTTACCTACAAGGGAGTACCCATACGACTGTCAGCTGATTTCTCAACAGAGACTTTGCAGGCCAGAAGAGAGTGGCAAGAAATATTCAAAGTGGTGAATAGCAAGAACCTCCAACCAAGATTATTTTACCCAGCAAAGCTATCATTCAGAATTGAAGGTCAGATAAAGAGCTTCACAGATAAGAAAAAGCTAAAGGAGTTCATCATCACCAAACTAGTATTATAGGAAATGCTGAAAGGTATCCTTTAAGAAGAGGAAGAAGAAGAAAAAGGTAAAGATACAAATTATGAACAACAAATACACATCTATCAACAAGTGAATCTAAAAATCAAATGAATAAATAATCTGATAAACAGAATAAACTGGTGAATATAATAGAATCAGGGGCATAGAAAGGGAGTGGACTGACAATTCCCAGGGGGAAAGGGGTGTGGGGGGAACGGGAAGAGACTGGACAAAAATCGTACACCTATGGATGAGGACAGTGAGGGAAAGGGGGGGGGCGGTAAGGGCAGAGGGTGGAGTGGGAACCGGGTGGAGGGGAGCTATGGGGGAAAAGAGGAACAACTGTAATAATCTGAACAATAAAGATTTTTTAAAAAAAGAAAAAGAAAGAAAGCTGTGCCTGGGCTGAAATGTTTCAACGAGGCCAGGGCCTCAAAGCAACACAAAAAGACCCAGAAGTGAGCATTACCTGTGAGCCGGGGAAGCAGTTCCTCTGCCACTGATGCAGTGCCAAACCAACATCCGTGAGCTCTCTGACTGGGCCTTTGGGATGGGCAGACAGGTCAACTGCTTGCCTCTATAGCACCTCAGGTTTTTCTTCACCCAGACCAGAAGGCAGCCCTCAGCTGGGGCTGGGTATGCAGTACTGGTGCTGCATGTGTCCCCAGTAACGTGCAGCCCTCAGAGTCTTCAGCTGGAGAAGGGAGATGAATGGTTCCACGTAAAGCCCAAGGTGGCCCACGGGTCCACAAATACGGCACGTCGCAGCCCTCCCTCTTCCCACTGGGAGGAATATTCCGCACAATCCATTGCTTGACTGTGAAATGACCTAGAGGTCCTCCCTGGACATACTGTCCTAGCTGGGCATTCTTGGGGGATACATGCTGATGCTGTCACACAGTGTGAAGATCTGTGTAGTGGCAGACTGAGGTGTTTAATGAAAATGTTGCGTTTAATAACCCAGCTAAGCACTAGCTCTCTCTACGGCTTGAGTATGAGCATCTCGAGGACAAAAAACAACATGGCGACTCACCCTAAGTGCATGTGCCCCCACGAACTGAACATAAGGCATATGATGGGTGTTTTAGGAAGTACTGGTCTAATCAAACAGTCTTCTTGCTCACCTCATTAAGACTCGGCTACCTCTCTTGGGAGAAATTGTTTTACGGGAACACAGGGAGGGTCCTTGGATGTAACAAGCCAACATTTTGAAGCACAATAACCATTTAAAGGCATCTGGGTTTTTTTGTTTGTTTTAATGAACCTCTGAAAAAAGGATCTTCCATGAGTACAAGTTGTTGCCACATTTCTCCTTTGTTTTTCTCTCAAAAACCAACATTTTCCTCCCAAGAGAATGACTTCATTGGTGTGTTTCACCACCATTGAAAAGCTAGATTGTGCCATGAGAATAGGCTATTACTCAGCTCATATTGATCTCGAAGATCATCTTTAAAGTGTCAGGGAAAGGGAATAAGACAAAATATTCCTGAATTTTTCATGTATTTTCTTTGTTGGTAGTGAACTCAAACTATATGACAAAGGTTTAGTAAACAAAACAATATGGTATTGGCATAAAAATAGGCACATAGACAAAGGAAACAGAACAGGAAGCCCAGCAATAAGCCCATGGGCATGTATTCCACTAATCTTTGACAAGGACACCAAGAACACTCAATGGAGTAAGGGCAGTCTCTTCAAGAAATGGTGTTGGAAAAACTGGATAAGCACATGCAGAACAATGAGATCGGGACCCTAATCTTACACCGTACACAAAATTCAACTTGAAATGGGTTACAGACTTAAGTGTGAGCATACTTCTGGGTTCCACACTCTGTTCCATTTATCTATGTGTCTGTTCTTTCACCCATACCACACTGTCTTGATTATCGCAGCTATGTGGTAAGTCCTGAAGTTGGACAGTGTCCATCCTCTGACTTTGTTCTTCTTCATTGTTGTGCTGGCTGCTCGGGTCTGGGTAAGATTTGATAGGCAGGAATGGAGGTGAGAGCACTCGAGAGGAGACTGAGCGAAGGTTTGATAGTGGGAAAGGGGAGACACAGTTTGAGGATCCGTGAGTAGTTTCAGCTGTCTGTACCCTAGTTTTATAAACGTAGTTGTGGCTGTGTTTTCTAGAAAATAGATACTTCCAACCACAGGTGGGTGTTGGAGTACCCGAGCCTAAGAGAGCTTGTGGCCTGGCTATCAGGGGCATTTTGCCAGTCATGGAAGTTAGGAGCCCAGACTTAATATTGTGAACTTTTGTTGATAATGTGTCTATCTTTCAGTCTGACATGAGGGCAGATTGAGAAGCCTCCCCATTTTTCTAGCTGTGGGGAGTCAGTGATATTTGGAGAAAGACACTGATTTGGAGTCAGGCGACCTAAGTTCTAGCTTGGGCTCTGCCATTTCTGGCCTCATAATGTGATACAATTCACTTCCCCCTTTGTGCCTCAGCTCCCTCTTCTCTCTGGTGGGATGATGGCAGGTGCCCTCTTGGCCTCCCAGGGGAGTTTTGTTTCTGTTTTGGCTGGGTACAGTGACCTTTACTGATGATGCACAACAAGGTAGGACTCCCTAAGCCCCTCCCCTTCTCCAGGGGGTCTGGGATGGAAACTGTGGTGAGGAGATTCTCAGTGCATTGGGGATTGACTTGGGGCAAGGACTCTGCAGCAGCTGAGGGCCTCTTTTCCTCTCGCTGGGGCTGGTGGTCCAGGGGGCTCTTACTCCTTGGAGGCCTTGTGGACCATAAGGTCCAACATCCTGTTGCTATAGCCAAAGTCATTGTCATACCAGGAAATGAGCTTGACAAAGTGGCCATCGAGGGCAATGCCAGCCCCAGCATGAAAGATGGAGTGGGTGTCACTGTAAAAGTTGCAGGAGACAGCGTGGTCCTCAGTATAGCCCAGGACGCCCTTGAGGGGGCCCTCTGATGCCTGTTTCACTACATTCTTGATATCATATTTGGCAGTTTTTTCCAGGCAGCAGGTCAGATCCGCAACTAACACACTGGGGGTGGGGACACAGAAGGCCATGCCAGTGAGCTTTCCAGTTAACTCAGGATGCCCTTGCCCACAGCCTTGGCAGCACCAGTAGAAGCAGAAATGATGTTCAGGCAGCCCCTTGGCCATCATGTCACAGCTTCCCAGAGGGGATATCCACAGTCTTCTGGGTGGCAGGGATGGCATGGACTGTGGTCATGAGTCCCTCCACGATGCCAAAGTTGTCATGGATGACTTGGCCAGGGGGGCCAAGCAGTTGGTGGTGCAGGAGGCATTGCTGACAATCCTGAGGGAGTTGTCATACTTGTCACGGTGCACACCCATCGCAAACATGGGGGCATCTGCAGAAGGGGCAGAGATGATGACCCTCTTGGCTCCGCCCTTCAAATGAGCCCCAGCCTTCTTCATGGTAGTGAAGACACCGGTGGACTCCACAACATACTCAGCACCAGCATCACCCCTTTTTATGTTGGCAGGATCTCGCTCCTGGAAGATGGAGATGGACTTTCCATTGATGACAAGCTTCCCGTTCTCAGCCTTGACTGTACCTTTGAACTTGCCATGAGTGGAATCCTACTGGAACATGTAGACTATGTAGTTGAGGTCAATAAAGGAGTCACTGATGGCGGCAATATCCACTTTGCCAGAGTTAAAGCAGCCCTGGTGACCAGGCGCCCAGTGTGGTCAAATCTGTTCACTCCGACTTTCACCACCGTGTCTAAGGGTTGTGGCTGGCACTGCTCAGGAAGAGTGGCTATCTGACGAACAGGAGGAACAGAGGCTCTCTGCTCCCTTCCCAAGTAGCAGGGCCTGCACCTCCTCACTGGGTTTGCATAAGTTATTAGGAGCATCAATGAGGAGGCTCCAGCTACAGACCCAGCCCGGCTCTCAATTTACCTTAGTTTATCTTAAGTTCCTTAAAGGTGAAGGACCTACTATTTTTCTGTATGTCCATAGTGCCTAGCACAGTGTCTTGCTTATAGGAGACATTCAAGGAGTATAATTTTGGCTTTTTAAAAATAGAAAATGTTGAGGGAGACCTTGCTTGATAGGCATTTATATGATATAGTCAGTTGACCACAGGCTTAGCGTGATCAGGTGGCATAAAAGTAAATGTGCGGTGTCTAGTAAAGGAGAAGCACACACTCAGTGACTCAGCCTTCACAGCCACAGCGATGGCCCTAGAGAAACTGCCACACTGGCTCCAGGAGTTATGTTCAACAGTGTTCCTTGCAATATTGTCGGGAAAAACCGTATGTCCATACGTAGCTGGTCTTTATGTGGACGAATGGTTTTTTAAATTCATTTTATTTAATGTGTTAAAACAAAAATATAATTTTCACATATGACATCTGTTATACCTTTAAATCAAGACTTGGATTACCTAGACTTTATAGGTTTGGGGACGGAGAAATCCTAATTTAAATTTGCCACCATTCTATTACTTGTTAATTTTTTTATTTTAATATGAATGATATAAAATGTACACATTGTTTGCAATTTTAAGGAACTAGGGATTTTTTAAAAGATGTCTTATTATATATAATGGTTACATGTTTAGTTGAGAAATGGTAATATACACAAAAATTAAGTACCTTGATATGGACATATGTTCTTCTCTTGGGTAAATACCTAGGAGTGGAATTGCTGTGTCATAGGGTATGTGTGTGTTTAACTCCATAAGAAGTTGTCAAACTGCTTCCTAAAGTGGCTGTACTAGTTAGTATTCCCAGCAGCAATGCGTGAGAAATGCTGTTGTCACACATCCTTACTAACACTTGGTGTGGTCAGTCTTTTACATTTTAACCATTCTAGTGGGTATGGAATGATATCTCATTGTTGTTTTAATGATGACTGATGATGTTGAGCACTTTTTTATGTGCTTATTAGCCATTCATATATCATTGGTGAAGTGTCTATTCAAATCTTTTATTCATTTCTTTAATTGACTTGTCTTCCTATTACTAAATTGTAAGAGTCTTTTATGTATTTAGACTATAAGACTTTCATCAGATATATTTGCAAATATTTTCCTCCCAGTCTGTCGCTTGTCTTTTCATTTTCTTAACAATGTCTTTTGAAGAGCAAATATTTTTAAACATGAAGAAATCCAATTGGTAATTTCTCTTTTACAGTTCATGCTTTATGTGCCCTCCCCCCCCCAAAAAAAAATTAAAAGATGTCTTATTCTATTTATAATGGTTCACAAAGATTTTGGCCCAGGTTTTCTCCTAGAATTTTTAGAGTTTTAGCTCCTGTGTTTAGGTCTATGTTTCATTTCAAGTTAATTTTTATATGTGATGTGAAGTGTGGGTGGAATTTCATTTTTTTCCAAATGAATATTTTTGTATTAACATCATTTGTTAAAAATACTATTCTTTCCCCTATTGAATGACCTTAGTATCTTAGTCAAAAATCAACTGGTCATGGATGCATGGATGTTTCATGATGCCATTCTTTCTTTAATCTCTATGTCTATCCTTTACACCATTGCCACACTGTCTTTTTTTAATGGATGTTTATGGTATTTTTTTAATTACAGTTTTCATTCAACACTATTTTGTGTTAGTTTCAGGTGTACAGCACAGTGGATAGACTTTCATATAGGTTATAATGTGTTCCCTCTGATAATTCAAGTGCCCACCTGGAACCATGTACAGTTATCACAATAAAGTTAACTATATTCCCTATGCTTTGCCTTCTATCCCCATGCTGATTTTGTAACTACCAATTATTACTTTCCTACCCTTCACCTTATTTCACCCAGCCCCCCCACCCCCCCACCAACATCCCTTCCCCCTGGCCTCTGTCAGCTTGTTCTCTGTATCTATAAGTCTGGTTTAATTTTGTTTGTTTGTTTGTTTTGTTCTTTAGAAACCACGTGCAAGTGATATCATATGATATTTGTCTTTGTCTGTGATGTGAAGTGTGGGTGGAATTTCATTTTTTCCCAAATGAATATCCTTGTATTAACATTATTCACTTAGCATAATACCCTCTAGGTCCATTCATGTTGTCACAAATGGTAAGATTTCATTATTTTCTATGGCCAAGTAATAGTCCATTGTATATATGTACCACAACTGTTTTTTATTCACTTGTCTATTGATGAGCACTTGGTTTGTTTCCATACCTTGGCTATTGTAACTAATGCTGCAATGAGCATAGGGGTAAACATATTCTTTCAAAATAGTGTTTTGGGTTTCTTTACATATATACTCAGAAGACTACCACTGTTTTTATTACTGCAGTGCTACAGTGAATCTTGACGACAAATAGTATAAGTTCTCCAACTTTGTTCTTCCTTTTCAAATGTGTTTTATTATTCTCAGTTATTTGCAATTCTATATACATTTTTTTAGTTAGCTCATTCATCTCAATATCAAAAACAACTAAATCTGTTGGGGTTTTTATTTTTAAGGGAGAGAGAGAAACATCCATCAGTTGCCTCCTGTTGGTACCCCAACCAGGGATCAATCTGCAATTAGGAATGTGCCCTGACCTAATGGAACCTGCAGCATCTCCAGAGCTTGGAAGGTCAGCTCTTCTTTCTCATCACTGCTGGTGGAGGGTGCTCAGATGTCACCCTGCAGTCAGGGTCCAGTGTCCAACAGCTGTAACTCTGAGGGTGAGTTCCTCTCAGCTTCTATCCTACTTCCTTATTGGGGTTCACATGGATCATGTCTGTTTCCTTCCAGACTTGAGATATTTGCAAGTTGTGGTCATATGCCCGTGGAGTCCTCTCTATTCCAATTTAAATATTTCCCATTCCTTTAACTGGGCCACCAAGCCAGGACAAATCTGTTGAGATTTTTATTGAGATTATGTTGAATGTATAGAGTAATTTGGAGAGAACTGATATCTAAATGATGTTGAGTGTTCTGATTATTGTTAGTGTGACATCTTTTCTTATCCTTTTAGTTTTAATCCATCTATGTCCATCTATATTTGAAGCTGTTTTTTTGCTTTATTTTTTTTAATAGAAAATAGTTCTTACTTCTAAAATACAGTCTGACAACCTTTGCATTTTAGTCAGCGTGTGTAAACTATTTACATTTAATATACTATATAATAAAGAGGTAATATGCAAATTGACCATCACTCCAACACACAAGATGACTGCCCCATGTGGACACAAGATGGCCACCACAAGATGGCTGGCAGGGGAGGGCAGTTGGGGGAGACCCAAGCCTGCAGGGAATGGCAGTTGGGGGGGAACCAGGCCTGCAGGGAAGGGCAGTTAGAAGTGACCAGGCTTGCAGGGGAGGGCAGTTGGGGGCAACCAGGCTAGCAAGGGAGGGCAATTAGGGGTGACCGGGCCAGCAGGGGAGGGCAGTTGGGGGCAACCAGGCCTACAGGGGAGGGCAGTTGGGGGCGACCAGGCCAGCAGGGGATGGCAGTTAGGGGCGATTGGGCTGGCAGGGGAGCAGTTAGGCATCGATCAGGCTGGCAGGGGAGTGGTTAGGGGGTGATCAAGCTGGCAGGCAGAAGTGGTTAGGGGCATTCTGGCAGGTAGACAAGCGGTTGGGAGCCAGCTGTCCTGGATTGTGAGAGGGATGTCCGACTGCCCATTTAGGCCCGATTCCACAGGGTCCCAGATTGGAGAGGGTGCAGGCTGGGCTGAGGGACACCCCCCCACACACATGAATTTCATGCACCGGGCCTCTAGTCTACTCTATAAAAAGCTAGGGTCCGTAATGTCCAAAATGACCGAACGGACGACCGAACACAGGAAGTGCAGGAAGCACCTCTAGTTCCCTCCCCACCCCCCGCCCTGGCCCCAGGCTCCAATTGCTGGATGATCAACGGGAAACCAAGGGGAACTGGGCTAGGTGGCAACGGAGTGGGACTGGGGACTGGTGAGTGGGCACAAGGCAGACCTCCTGGTCGCTCCCCCAGCCAGCAGGTTCCAATCGATCCTCAGTTCCTTCTGAAGGGAACATGGTGCCTCCACTGCGCAGCCTCCCAGGACACAGACTCTCCGCTGTGAGAGGCTCCGGAACAGAGACTTCAACAAGGACTTCAATGCCTGCAGCGACCCTCAGCCTTCACTGCTTGGAGGTGGACAGAGAGCATCAGCTTTAAAGCACAAACACCCTCCTTGGGAAAACCCGCCACCTCCCTACTCCACAGCTTCCATGTCTGCAAGAAACTGTGCATGCTCCTCCCTGCAGGATGAGCGGCGCCAGAGCCTGAGTTGAGTGGTTCCTCGATGGGGGAGGGGCCGAGCCAGGCAGCTGAGCCAGTGCAGGGATGCAGGGATGGAGGGAGGGCGGGCGGGGCAGGAGCAAGGGGCCAGCCCTGGTCCCTGCACCTCCTCCCACAGGCATAGCCTTTCATGGTGTTAAGATAAAAGGAGTTGTCTTTTTCTAACTGTGTCGGGGTAAAGGAAACAAGTGTCTGTTGACTTCCAATCTTACTCTCCCAGCCGCCAGTTAATCCCTCTGGATTCATCATATACAACCTCCAAAGGATTCGAGGGGCAGGTTCAACCTTCGTTCCATAATTGAGGAAACTGACCAATAAACACATGTGTCTCATGCCTCAGTGTCAACTCCCATGGAAATCTCTGGGTAATAACTCAGATTCTATATCTAAGGGTATATTTTCTTCTGTTTTCATGTTTAATTCAACCCCAGGAATCAAATAATACAATAAAAAATAAAATGAGTTCAGAGGGCTCAGCATCGTATTCTCAGGGCACTTGGTCCCACACAAACCGCAGAGCTCAGTTATCCTGAGATGAAAGAAAAGGAAAAAGAAATGCGAAAGGTTTCCCAGCTCAGTCACAGAGACATCTCATAGCCATATACTAAGGACACGACATTAACTTAGGGGTGGAAAGGACACAAAAGGAATAGAAGATGGAGCCATTTCCACTCAGATTCAAACCAAGTTAAACGAGGCAGGAGAAACACTGGATGCCATCTACACTAATAAAAGAGAAAAATGGTAATTGGAGTACGGCGCTACCCTTTTCATTGGCTAATCAGGGCTATATGCAAATTAGCTGCCAACTGAGATGGCAGATAACTGCTAACAAAGATGGCAGCTAATTTGCATATGTAGGCACAATGCAGGGAGGCGAAAGGGAAAGCAGGAAGAAGCCCCCTGCCACTGACAGTGATCTGAAACCCAGGGGGGAGCTAAGAGCTGGGGGGCAGGGCAAAGGCGGCCCTGGGGCCACCTTTGCCCTGCCCCCCAGCCATGATTGGAGAATCAGGTGCCTTTGCAGCCCTGGCCAATGATAGCGGGAAGTAGGGGTGGAGCCAGCGATGGGAGCTGGGCATGGTCGAAGCTGGCAGTCCCGGGAGCTAGGGGTCCCTTGCCTGGGCCTAAAGCGGAGCCCACGATCGCGGGGCCGCTGCAGCTGCGGGTCCCCGCTGCCTGGGCCGGACACCTAGGCCAGAGGCGTTAGGCCTGGGCAGGGGCGGAGCCTGCAACCGCGGGGAGCTGGGGGTCCCCTGCCCAGGCCTAATGCCTTGGCCAGAGGCCTCAGGCATGGTCAAGGGGCCGATCCGGTGATTGGTGATCAGAGGGTGATGAGGGTCAACTCCTCTGGCCGAGGCATCAGGCCTGGGTGGGGGGGCGGAGCCGGGGATTGGGGGGATATGATGGTCCCCTTGCCCAGGCCTGAAGCCTGGGTCAGAGGCGTCAGGCTTGGGCCGGGGGTGGAGCAAGCGATCAGAGGGAGATGGGGGTCCCCTGCCCAGGCATGATTCCTGGGCCAGAGGCCTCAGGCCTGATGGGGGTCAGAGCCAGTGATCGGAGGGAGATGGGGATCCCCTGTCCAAGCCTGACACCTCTGGCGGAGGCGTCAGGCCTGGGCAAGGGGCAGAGCCAGCAATCGGAGGGGTCTGGGGGTCCCCTGCCCAGGCCTGACACCTGGGCCAGAGGCATCAGGCCTGGGCTGGGGGCAGAACCAGTGATGGGAGGAAATGAGGGTCCCCTGCCCAGGCCTGACACCTCTGTCAGAGGCGTCAGGCCTGGGCAAGGGGCCGATCCTGCGATTGGAGGGTGATGGGGGTCAACGCCTGAGGGCTCCCAGTATGTGAGAGGGGGCAGGCTGGGCTGAGGGACACTCCCTCCCCCCCACACCCAGTGCACAAATTTCGTGCACCGGGCCCCTAGTGGAAGAATAAGATGAAACAATCCAGTAGGGAGTGTCGCACACCTCACAGGGACAGCACCTGGGGCTGCGGACATGATGGGAGGAGGGAAGGGGCTGAGTGAGAGGAAGTGCATGGAAAGTCTTGGGAGTAGGAACAAGAGGGTGATATGTGGAAGGTGGAACCCACCAGGTGATGACAGGGGGCAAGCCTGCAGGAGGTGGCCAAGTGCCCCCACCTCTGCTGAGGGGTGCATGCATCTGTCCTGGGAGCTGCGGCTGATGGAGAGGGAGGCTATAGGCTATGGCTCTATGTGGATGAGTTGCCAATGAGAGCCTCCCTGCAGCCACAGTACTCGGTGTTCTTAACACAGCAGGAGCACAGGATCATGTACACAACGTCACGAAAGAAAAAGCATCCTATTCTCAACTTATTCACAGACTTCTATTTCTGGTATCTATATTCCCAATGTGTCCACAGGTATACTTGGAAAAAGAAAAAAGATTTGTACATGTTATGACTGCATCTTTAGAAAACCCAAGTGATCACAAGCAGAACACTTTTAACACCTAATGAGCCAAATACACTGATGAACAAAAATAGACCCAGAGACACAGACGCATGAACAGTCTGTGGAACCTCAGAGGGAAGGCGGGGGAGGGAGGGTGGGTGGGAAGAGATCAACCAATGGCCTTATGTGCATATATGCATCACCCCTGGACATAGACAATGGGGTGGTGAGACCTGGGGGGAGGGGGTAGTAGGCTGGAAAAGGTTAATGGGGGGAAAAGGGGACCTATGTAAACCATTCAGCAATAAAGATTTAATTAAAAGAGTAAAAAATAAAAGAAAATAAAAAAGTAAAAGAAAAAAGAAAAGAAAAGCCAAGAATAACTGCCCTGGCCAGGTGGTTCCGTTGGTTGGAGCTTCGTCCTGTACATTGAAAGGTTGCGGGTTTGAACCTGGGTGGGAGTGTGTGTGGGAGGCCACTGAGCAAGTGGTGCCTGGAGGAGGGAGGCTCCTCAGATCTAAACACAGTCCAGGCCTCACCCATGATCCAAGGCCCATCCTCTGCTGAGTGAGACCAGACCTCCCAGCTTCCTGTCGAGTCCCTGGTCTCTGAGTCATAGGGCCGCTTCCCCATGTTCCCCAGAATGCACTGCTCAGTAACCATCTACACCAGCGGGTCGCGACCTGTGGGTCACAACCCCTTTGGCGGTCGAACAACCCTTTCACAGGGGTCGCCTAAGACCATCCTGCATATCAGATATTTACATTACGATTCATAACAGTAGCAACATTACAGTTATGAAGTAGCAACGAAAATAATTTTATGGTTTTGTCACAACATGAGGAACTGTATTTAAAGGGCCAGAAGGTTGAGAACCACTGATCTATACTAATGAAACAGTAATATGCTAATTAGGCCAGACATCCCTTCAGACAAAGCCATGGTGGTGGGGGCTGAGGCACAGGCGGTTAGGAGCGACCAGGCTGGCAGACAGAGGTGGTTAGGGGTGATCATGTAGGCAGGGGAGTAGTTAGGGGCACAGACAGGCAGGCAGAGTGGTTAGGGCTGATCAGGCAGGCAGTCAGGTAAGCGGTTAGGAGCCAACAGTCCTGGATTGCGAAAGGGATGTCCGACTGCCGGTTTAGGCCCAATCCCCCGAGGGGTCCTGGATTGGAGAGGGTGCAGGCCAGGCTGAGGGACCCCTCCCATGCACAAATTTCATGCACCGGGCCTCTAATTCTATCTAATAAAAGAGAAACATGGTAATTGGCATACGACCACTACCCTTCCCATTGGCTAATCAGGGCAATATGCAAATTAACTGCAAGCCAAGATGGTGGCCGGCAGCCAGGCAGCTTGAAACTAACATGAGGCTTGCTTGCTTCAGTGACGGAGGACTCCAACGTTCCCCGCCTGCCACTGCAGGCCTCTGAGCTGCAAGCAACTATGTAACAAACATAGAATCTAAACAAAACCTCAGAAACCTGCCGGGCTTCAGCCAGCAGGATCGCAACATTGTAAGCAAAGGCCAGAAACCTACTTTCAGCAGCAGAGGCCTAAGAGCTGGAGCCAAGCCTCAAAGCTAAAGCTTGCCCAGAATAAAAAAAAAAAGAAAAAAGAAAAAAAGGAGCGGTTGGGAGCTTCAGTCACCCCCAGCCTGAAAACAGCCCTCAGCTCCTCACCCAGACTGGCCAGGCACCCCAGTGGGGACCCCCACCCTGAAGGGTGTGTGACCAGCTGCAAACAGCCATCATCCCCTCACCCAGGCTGGCCAGGCACCCCAGTGGGGACCCCCACCCTGATCCAGGACACCCTTCAGGGCAAACCAGCCGGCACCCACCCATGCACGAGGCCTCTACCCTATATAGTAAAAGGGTAATATGCCTCCTGGCACCGGGATCAGCGTGACAGGGGGCAGCACCCAAACTCCCTGATCGGCCCTGCTCTGTGTGTGACAGGGTGCGGCGCCCCAAACCGCCCCCCACCCCCCCACGGGCCCTGCTCTGTGTGTGACGGGGTAGAGCCATAACCTCCCCATCGGCCCTGGCCTGAGTGTGAGTGGCGGTACCCCAACCCCCTGATAGGCCCTGCTCTGTGGGTGATAGAGGGCGGTGCCCCAACCCCCTGATGGGCCCTGCTCTGTGCATGACAGGGGGCTGCGCCCCAACCCCCTGATTGGCCCTGCTCTGTGCGTGACAGGGTACAGAACCCCAACCCCCCTGATGGGCCCTGCTCTGTGAGTGACAGGGGGAAATGCCCCAACCCCCTGATTGGCCCTGCTCTGTGCATGACAGTGGGTGGCGCCGCAACCTCCCCATCGACCCTGCTTTGAGTGTGACAGGGGGCGGTGCCCCAACCCCCCAATCGGCCCTACCCTGAGCGTGACTGAGGGTGGAATCACAACCTCCCGATTGCCCTGCTCTCTGTATGACAGGGGGCGGCGCCCCAACTCCCCAATCGGCCCTGCTCTGAGCCCGACCAGGGGCTGCACCTAGGGATTGGGCCTGCCCTCTGCCACCCGGGAGCAGGCCTAAGCCAGCAGGTCGTTTTCTCCCGAGGGGTCCCAGACTGTGAGAGGGCACAGGCCAGACTGAGGGACCCCCCCTCCCCCCCAAGTGCACAAATTTTTGTGCACCGGGCCTCTAGTCTATATAATAAAAGCCTAAGTAACTGTTACAGCAGAATGACCAGAACGACTGGTCGCTATGATGTGCACAGACGCTCAATGCAGGAGCTGCCCCTGGTGGTCAGTGCACTCCCACAGGAGCACTGCTCAGCCAGAAGCTGAGCTCATGGCTGGTGAACGCAGCGGTGGTGGCAGGAGCCTCTCCCGCCTCCACAGCAGCACTAAAGAGCAGCGAGCAGGCGGGCAGTAAGGAGCAAGGGGTCCCAGACTGCAAGAGGGCGCAGGCCAGGCTGAGGGACCCCCAGTACACAAATTTCATGCACTGGGCCTCTAGTATAATATAATAACCCAATAAAATGGAATCGTAAAAAGTACTCAATCTACAAGAAAATAGGGAAAGGGGCAAAAATAACAACAAAGAACAGATGGGATAAGATTCAAAACAAATAGTAAGTTGGTTAGATTTAAATATAGATTTTTAAAAATCAATATTACCACTGGGTAAATAATTTTTGGTTGACATATTTTTTATTACAGTACTTTATTTTTAATATATTTTTATTGGTTTCAGAGAGGAAGGGAGAGGGAGAGAGAGAGAAACATCAATAATGAGAGAGAATCATTGATCAGCTGCCTCCTGCATGCCCCACACTGAGGACGAAGCCGCCCACAACCTGGGCATGTGCCCTGACCAGGAATCAAACTGTGATCTCCTGGTGACCTCTTGGTTCATAGGTCAATGTTCAAACACTGAGCCATGCCAGCTGGGCTTATTTCAGTACTTTAAAATACCACTTCCTTGTTTCTAGCTTGCATATTTCCTGATGAAAAGTGCATTGTCACTTTTATCTTTGTTCCTCTGTTTTGTTGTTTTGTTTTTCTTTTTTCTGATTTCCTTTATGTTTTTCTTTATACCAATCTTTAAAATTCAGCAGGTCGACCATATGTGCCTGGCAAGTGTTTTTTCCTTGTGTTAATCTTTCTTTGGGTTTTCTCAACTGTCAATCTGTGGTTGGTCTTTTTTTTTTAACTTTGGAAAATTCTCAGCTATTATTTCTTCAAATATTACCTCTGTCCCAAATTCATTCTCTCTCTCTCTCTCTCTCTCCCCCTCCCTCCCTTCCAAATTCTCTTTTGTCTTCTTTTGGCAAATCCAGAGACATGTATGTTAGACCATTTGATATTGTCCCAGAGATCTTGGGTGTATGTTTTGCATTTTTACCCTTTTTCCTCTGTGTATTTTGGTTTGCATAATTTCTCACCTATCTTAAAGTTCACCAATTCTTTTCTCTTTTACGTCCATTCTGCTGATAAGAATGTCAAAGTAATTATTTTGAGATTGTGTTTTTCATTTAACATTTACATTTGACTAGTTTGAATAGCTTCCATCTCGTTGCTAAAATCCCTTGTTTATGTATGTTGTATACCTTTTCCACTAGTTCTTTTAATATATAAATTATGGCTATTGTATGGCTTTCCTATTGCTTTTTTAACAGATTACCACAAACTTAATGGCTTAAAAGAGCACACATGTATTATCTTACAGTTCCAGAGGTCAGTAGTCTGAAATGGGTCTTTAAGGGCTAAAATCAGTGTCAGCAGGCCTGCATTCTTTCTGGATGTTCCAAGAGAGACTTTGTTCCTTGCCTTTTTTAATTCATAAGACACTGTTATCACAGATGCATGCAAGTCCCCATTTATTTATGTGTTCCCTTGAATCCCAATTCCAATTCTCGTTCCTCTCTCTGTCCCCTATATATGTAAACATCCTAATGTGTTTAATGTGGATCTTTTTGTTTGGGTTCTTACAAAATACTGTATATTTTGTTGTTTGATATACATATGTTTTAAATTACATAAATGGTAGTATAGTTATATATTGTCTGGTTTCATACTTCTTAAAAATATATTTTTACTGATTTCAGAGAGGAAGGGAGAGAGAGAGATAGAAACATCAATGATGAGAGAGAATCATTGATCAGCTGCTCCCTGCACACCCCACACTGGGGATTGAGCCCACAACCCAAGCAAGTGTCCTGAGCTGGAATCGAACCATGACTTCCTAGTTCATAGGTCAACGCTGAGACACATTGGCCGGGCTGATTTCATACTTTTTAAGCACAGCACTGTATTTTTAAGATCCATACATATTATGCTATGACTAATCTTCTGCTTCTAAGTGCTGTATAGCATATCATGGTGTGCATCCACCATGAGTTATTCCATTACTCCAGTAATGAACCCAGATTGCCTCCAACTTCACAAATAACACTGCAATACATTCTCTCTTGCATGACCTCTTATGAACCTGTATGAGATTTCTTTGAGACAAACCAGGAGAGGAATTGCTGGGCCACAGAATATATACAATTTGACTAAATCCTGATTCTCCCCAAGATGGTGGCACCAGTGCCCTCTCCCACCAGCTGTTCAGGCGGTTTCCTATAACCCACAGCTCACAACATGTGGCATTATTCTACTTTCTAACATTTACCAATCTAATAGGTATGAAATGATGTCCCTTTGTTATTTTAATCTGTGCTGCTCCGGTGACTAATTTAAATCAGTTTGCCTTTGATCCATGTGACTCAGTTGACTTTTTTTCTCTTGTGTATCCTCAATTGGGAATGTTTCCCAGGCCCTTTTCAGAGCTTCCCACAAGTATCATTTGGCCTTTCTGCCTTGTTTATTGTCATCACTGATGGCAATCAGATGTAATCAGAGGCAAACTGATTCTTTCCTCTAGTCATTGGCTTACATGGTGAGTGGGACTATGGACATGCAGGTGCCTGAATTTCAGACTGCAGCTTCCGTCAGCAAGACTGTTGCTACCATAGTGTTTGTTTTATTGTAATTGCAATAAGTAATTAAATAGAAGTTTTCAATCACCATATTTGGAGCTCCGTACTCAAGAAGAGAAACCACTTCTTTCTCAAGGTGTTTGTTAATGACATTTAAAAGCCATTCTGGCCCGGCAGGCATGGTTCAGTGGTTGAGCCTCAACCTATGAACCAGGAGGTCATGGTTCAATTCTTACTCAGGGCACATCCCCGGGTTGCGGGCTTTGTCCCATGTAGGGGCTGTAGGGGCGAGCAGGAGGCAATCAATTAATCATTGATGTTTCTATCTCTCTCTCTCTCTCCCTCCCTCTCTGAAATCAATAAAAATATATATTGAAAATAAATGTTTTATTTTATTTATTTTTTAAGTGTTTACAGTGTTTGTATTTATCTAAGCAACATATATACATTTTCAGTTTTAAGATGTTAACTAAATTTCTCTGACAAACATGCTTTTAATTTATTGATTTCAGAGAGAGAGACAGAGAGAGTGAGAGAGAGAAAATGAGAAAGACAAAAAGAAAGAGAAAGAGAAATATCAACTTGTTGTTCCACTTATTTATGCATTCACTGGTTGATTCATGTATGTGCCCTGACCCACGATGGAACCAAAACCTTGGCGTATAAGGACAACACTCTAACCAACTGAGCTACCAGGCCAGGACTGCTTTTTTTATTATTAACTAGAGGCCCAGTGCACAAATTCATGCAAGGGTGGGGTCCGGCTGGCCTGGCCCCAATTGGGGTGGATCGGGGCTGGGCCTGTCGGGAGGAGGAGATGGCAGGAGGTTGGCTGGCCTCCCACCTGGATCAGGACCCAATCAGGGCCCCCCGATCAGGGCCGGGCCAGCTGGGGGGAGGGGCCGTGGGCGATTGGCCAGCGGGACCCACCCCTGCTTGGGGTTGGGGGTCGATTGGGGCAGGGCTGGCCATGGGGAGGGGCTGTGGGTGGTGGGCCAGCTGGCCCTGCCCCCAAATGGGGTGGGTGGGGGGTTCCAATCAGGGGCCAGTGGCCTGGGGGAGAAGCCATGGGTGGTTGGCCAGCTGGCTCTACCCCTGATTGGGGTGGGGGAGGCCGGTCTGGGGGAGGGGCTGCAGGAGATTGGCTGGCCAGCACCGCCCCCTATTGGGGAGGGGGGGTGATCAGGGGCGGGGCTGGTAGGGGGGGCGGGAGGGGGCGTTTGGCCAGCAGGCCCCACTCTTGATTGGGGTGGGAGAGTCGGATCAGGGGCAGGCTGGCAGTGGGGAGGGGCCTCAAGGTTGGCCGTCGGCCCCACTCCCTGATCAGGCCAGTTCGCTGGCCACAGTGGACGTCATAGCAACTGGCTGTTAGGTCATTATGGTCTTTACGGTAGCTACCTTTTTATATATATAGATACCAATAACATTATAGAGTTAATGCAGAATCCTAAAATAATCTAGTGGTCACTAAATTGCTTAGTCCTTGCTTTGAATGCTGTTGTGTCCAGCACAGGTAAGCCGGCAGTCTTTCATATGCTCAAACACAGAATTTTTGGTTGCTACCAAATCAGCTGGCTTGCAAACAAGAAGCCACCACTTTAAGAATGTTTTAGGTGTAAAATAAATTTTAAAAAGCCCTTATGCTTTCACCTCTCTAGGAAAGACATGCAGCTGCATGATTTATCTGTTTGAGAGTCCAAGGCTGTGTCTTGAATGTGTGTGCAATTCTATGAAGAAAGTCAGGACTGGGAGGAAGTTGGTTCAAAAGTAGAATTTGGAAAACAAGTAAGACTGTGTCCAAATACCCTCTCAGTAACAAACCAAATGAAAAATGATGTAAACTTCCTCTAAGTACTTTCATATGTCTAAACATTTTAGGCATCGGGTAGAAATGCTAGTACTTACACCACTATTGCTCAGTTAAGGACAGGATCAAGCTACATAAATCCTCCCAGGGTGGATTTGTCTAAGGTCAGATGAGCAGTCAAATTTCCCTTTGCAAGTTCCTGAGACTCTTGTCACACAAAGTCCCAGAAACTGGGTTGTAAGTGTGGGTCATCGCTTTCTCTAGTCATCTGTCAAGTACATCCCATCCTAGATGTTTTCTGAGTTCTACCTACATTTTCACAACAATGTAGCCTCCTGCTCCTTCTAGTCTAGGCTGATCTTCTGCACAGGTGGCCAAATTTTACTACTGGATGAATTACATTTGGCAAAGACAGTCTGTTTCTTTAAGAAATAAAAAAAAAAATGTGCCTCTTTGTACCTCACCCCACTTGATTTGCAACACCTCAGCTGTGGTTATGTTAGAGAAGAACATAGCTTTTGCCCGGCCAGTGTGGCTCAGTGATTGAGCGTCGACCCATGCACCAGGGGGTCACTGGTTGGATTCCCAGTCAGGACACACGCCCAGGTTGTGAGCTTGATCCCCAATGGGCCACGTGCAGGAGATAGTTGATTGATGTTGATGTTTCTCTCTCATCGATGTTTCTATCTCTCTCCCTCTCCATCTCCCTTCCTCTCTCTCTAAAATCAATAAAAACATATTATTTTTTTTTAAAAAAAGAACAGGGTTGTCATGGTTTTAGAAGAAAACATCACTGCTAGCCACCCCACTGGTTAGTAGCAGAGGGAAGGTTGTGTCCAGGGCCACAGTATATATTGTGTACAGTTTGCAGACTGTACAGAAAGGCCAGTAGAGCTGGTGAATGGGGACCAAAATCCAAGCTCTGTGTCCTGACTTAGAGATAGGTCTTCCCCAAAGGGGCCCCACAAATGTGGCCGTAAGCTACCAGAGGCCCCACAAAGTCAGTGTTAGATCTAAAAGGGCCAGATTCAGGGAAGGCTGAGAACAGGCTGAGGCTGCTGTTCTGCCCTGAACCCAGGCACTGTGTTCTCTGTTGCACCCTGTAGAAATTATATGCCTATGACACTGCCTGGAAATGACTTGTCAAATGTCCCTTGAGGGCAAAATCCCCCTCCTCCACTGGGAACTGCCATTTGCAACAGCATGGATGAAGCTGGAGAGCATTATGCTAAGTGAAATAAGCCAGTCAGAGAAAGATAAATATCACATGATCCCACTCATGTATGGATTATAATGAACAACATAAACCGATGAACAAAAACAGATCTAGAGACAGAAGCATCCATCAGATGCTCAAACCTCAGAGGGAAGGTAGGGGAGGGTGGGGGTAAAGGGAAGAGATCAACCAAAGGACTTGTATGCATGCATATAAGCATAAGCGATGGATGCAGACAACAGGGGGTGAGGGTGAGGGCAAGACTGGGGGGATGAGGGGACAATGAGGGGATAAAGACACATTTGTAATACCTTAATCAATAAAAAATTTTTATATATATAGCCAGAGGTGCTGCTAAACATCTTACAGTACACAGAACATTCACCCATAATAGAGCTATCTGATCCAAAACATCAATAGAGCCTCTACAAAGAAACCCTAAGAACATCCAAAGGTGGATGCAGGGTAATAGTGTGGTTATTTTAATCTAATATTTAAGAGGTGCCAGCTGTATATTTAGGTTTTTCCTTGAAGTAAAGGGTTTTCCCTCCACCCCAATCCTCCCCCATCCTACCCTCATTTCCTTCTCACCTGTCCTCAAGATGCTCAAAATAAACTTCTACATATATTGTGTGGGTATCCATGTGCATGTGTCTATGTGTGTATTACAGGGGAAAACAGAGACAGGCTGAGAAAGAGAGGAAGACACTTAAAGAGGCAGAAAGAGATGTTCAGAGAAAGACAGATAGTAAGGGAGTCAGGACAAGTGGGGCAGGGGAGGGGAGAGAGAGAGAGAGAGAGAGGGAGAGAGAGGGAGAGAGAGAGGGAAAACCACAGAAGACTGACATCCAACTAAATTTTTTTCAACAAATACCATCTATAATATACAAGAGTCTGGAAATTCAGCCAAGTCCCTGTGCTCAATGAGCCCACAATATTTTCAAGAGAAAAAGGCTACCAGCTGTAACACGTGTGGAAAGTGGAAAGCTCACGATAAAATCATAAACAAACTTGGAGGGAATGTGGAGGAGGGGCTGACATTCTGCAGGAAGTAGGGTGCAGAGGAGGCCTCAGGGTGAGGTGACTGTTGAGGTGAATGGGGAGGGAAGGCATTTTTGTCAGGTGAACAGAATGAGGAGTGAGGATTCTTGATGGGTGAGTTTGGGGAATGGTAGAGGGCTAGGAGGTGAGGATGCAGGGTGGACATGGGCAGTGGAGGAGTAGAGGTGGGAAATGAAGTTTAAAAAGGCAGTTATGACCCCCCGCATTACCCCCTAATTCAGAATTAGACCTTGAATCCATGCTAGAAGTTGTGCACATGGCAGATGCGTGGAATTCCGGGTGTAATATTTCCTCACTTCTTTCAAGTTTTACTCAAGTGTCACCTTTTCAATGAGATGTTCCCTAAAAATTTTCAATCCACCTCCCTGGCATTCCCAGCTCCCTTGTCTATCCTTTCCGATAGCATTTATCATCTAATAACATGATACAATAAACCTATTAATTTAATGTTTATATTCCTTGACTAGAATGTAAGACTCATGAGAGAGATTTTATTTTGTATATCAATGTATCTAGAACAGTGCTTCATGCATAGTAAGTGCTCAGTGAATACTTGCTGAATGACTAAATGAATGAGCATGGAGATTAGAAGCATTCCTCCAACTGTCAGCCCCTTCCCACAACTTTACATCTCATGGCTGCTCCTCAGGAGGTGTAATAGATTTTTAAAGTTGCATAACAAATTACCACAAATGTAGGGTTTTAAACAACACACATGCATTATCTGACAGTTCCTGTAGGTAAGGCGTCCAGGCACCGCTTAGTTGGGTCCTTTCTCTAGGGTCTCACATGACTTCAATAAAGGTGTCAGCTGGGGTTGGGACTTAGCTAAAGCTCTACTGGAGAAGCGGCGACTTCCAATCCCTCAGCTTATTGACAGAGTTCAGTTCCGGTAGCATGTGATGCAGGGCTTTCATTTCTCCCATTTCTTCCGTTTCTGTTGGCTAGAGGCTGCCCTCAGCTCCTAAGGCTAACGTGCAGTTCCCTGCCATGTGAGGTTTCCCAATGTGGCCACTTGACAGAAAGGGAGACAGAGACTCCAGCAAGATGGTCATTATGTGACACTAGAGGCCCGGTGCACGAATTTGTGCACAAGCGGGGTCCTGCTGGCCCACCCCAATTGGGGTCCCCCCATCCCAATTGGGGGCGGGGCTGGCTGGGGGGAGGGGCCGTGGGTGGTTGGTCAGCCCCCTGGTCAAACTCCCAGTCAAACTCCCCGTTGAGGGGACAATTTGCACATTAGCCTTTTATTATATAGGATAATGATGTAATCCCATGCACATAATCACCCACGTCCTGTCACTTTTGCCATATTCTATTGATTAGAAATAAATCACAGGTCTCGCCCACTCAACAGGAGGGATCACACAAGGGCGTGAACATCAGGAGTTGGATCAGAGAGGTCACTTTAAGAGAAAGGCCCCCATAGCGGGGGACAGCTGGAGGTGATGCTTCTGCTATGGACACCATCAGTCCCTTGGTCTTATGCACACCTCAGTCTCTGCACATATTAGACCTATATATGCATGTGCCTGCCTCCTCCCACAAGATTGGGGAAGAAACTTCTTGTTTATTTTTAGAGTCAATTTCTAGTGCAGAGCTTGGCCTATAGTAAAACATTACGATTCGAAGAGTGGGTAGAAGGATGGATGGATGGATGGATGGATGGATGGATGGATGGATGGATGGATGGCTAGTGAATGGATTTATGGATGAAAAGATGGACAGAAGGCAAAATGAGGTAACAAAACAAGGGAGAAGGCAAAATACCTGGACAAAAGTAGAGTATCCCCCACCTGACAGTGGGTCCACTCACTGTGAAAGACAAAGATATGAGCAATAAATTATACATATGCTCCAGCCTTGTTACTGGAACTGCCACTTGGAGTCATTTGATCAGAGCAGCCAAGAAATCAGAGGTAAACAGTCCATTTTTGCCAGATCTTCTTTTTCCTCCTCAGGGAATGGCAGTGGAAAAAATCATGAAAGCTGTCCAAATGTTTCATGTGTGAAGGCACCAATGAGATCCTTCAGTTCTCGGTGACTTTGGCAGGTCTGGAGGTATTTCCTAAGAAATAAACTGAAGGAAGAAAGCAGAAAAAGTATTCCTTTGTAATCTTCTCCAAGGCTCTAGGCAAAGGCCTTTGATAACAAAGGATTTTGAAAGTGCTTCATACAATAAACATTGAATTATGAGCTAAACCTTCTTGGGAAATTGCTCCAGTGCAGGATAGTAAATCAAGGTTGTTCCTGGCTTGACCTCTGAGTCCAAGATGGAAGCCAGGTCACAGGCACCGCTAGAGGTGGAGGTAGGGCCTCAGGCTATTATTCCTCTGTTGGGACTGTGGGAAGGCCTCACAGTTCTCAATGTTGCTTAATGTGTTTTCTACCCACATGCTTCATGGGAGGAAAGATTGTGACATTTTCTGGCTGAGAGCTTTAGACTGGGTGACCTTGGATTAAACCTTTATATATGTATCCGTTTTTCCCCCCTTTTGCTTGAATTTTAATGATTTCTTTATCTCAGCTGATCCATGACTGGTAATTTGCTTTATGTCATGTAAAGGTCATTAATAGGCAAGGTGAGTGAACTGTGACAAGGTCTCACTAGAGGCCATGATATTTTCTGTCTCCTAATCAGGGCCAGACTATCATAAGGCTGAAGAACACCACTGTTTTTAAAGGTGATTACTGGGCCTTTTGCATGGGTCCAGGTTTGTAAAAATAATCATAACAGAAATCTGGGAAGTGTCTGGTGCTTAGTCTCCTGGGGAGTAGATGGACCTCAGACGCTCTGAATATTCTGACATGAAGAGAATGTCAGATTCCAGGGTAGGTAGCTAACTTTTAAATAAAAATTTTAGCCTGATTTCTCTTTCCATGTGTGTGTTGTTGTTTTTTAACATAGCCTATCAGTACGCTGGCACCTCACTAAAGGAACCTAGAGAAGCCGATGAATGACAATGGGATACTGATATTGCCCTGAGAGCAAATGTGTAGGGAAAATTTTGGAATTTCCAAAAGAACAGTGTTTGTTCTTGTTTTGAAAGCCATGTTCTCACTTGAGAAGAAAGGGGCTTTACTCTGTTCCTCATCACATTGGCTTGGCTTGGTTCCTACCTCATCGTTTAGTTCTTCCTCTAATCCGTAGAAGTCCTAACCTGAGGAGCATAGTTCCTCTGGATCCAAAGCCAGTAACTAGACCTGGAAACATCATGGGAAACATTAGAAGAAGACCTGCTACTTCCCTGTTGGGGTCTCTGTGTACTGAGTCCACACTTCAGGCCCCAACTTCTAAAAGCTTTAAAAGCTGACTTTGCACAGGAGGAAAGCTTTGTATGAAGTAATCAATAAGTATCGATTCCCCTGTTGGGTGCACAGCATTTTGCTTGGTACTATGAGGAGACACACAAAAAAATAAAGTCACGACCCTTCCACTCTGTGGCAGATGTGAATTATTCCAGGGTCACCAGGAACCCCTGACCAGAGAATTGACACTACCTGGGGAATATTATAACTTGGGTAATTCCTGGTGCTCACAGCCCATCTGAGTGGATTCATTCTTGGTTCCCAGGTAGCGGCAGAGAAAATGCAGAGCCATCATCTTGTTCATTTCCCTAGAATGGACTAGTCAAGCAGGTTTCTGTGTAGGAAAAGAGTGAGTCCACACACCCACCCCAGGTGTTGGTCCCAAGCCTGTTTGCTCAGAGTTCTCCCTGTATCCCATCCCTTCACTGAGAGGTTTTTTATGGCATGGACTAGGATCACGTTCAATAAACAATTCTAAATAAAAAGGCTCTGTCTGAATACAAGACTTGCTTTCAATGCATTCCCTCAGAACAAAAGGGTAAGACCCAACCTTTCCTCTTTTCCCAGTGAATCTTGTATGATTGCCTCTTTCTTCCTAAACATGGGTTTCTCAGACTGCTAGTTTTTCTTCTTTACTCATTTCTTCTCAAGAAATTTAATCCCTATGGAGTAGTTTTCAAATGGATGAACAGTTCTAACAAAAACTGCTTTCTCAATAGGTCTGTATCTTTCTGACTTTCTAATATGTAAAAATGCATTTGGACACAAAGGGCTTCCTGTCTATCTTAGTACTACCTCCTGTCTACCCTGGCCCACTTTTCTCTATTCACACAGCCCCACTCATTTTTAATCTAGTTTTATTTGTTTAATTGATTTTTTTGTTCTGTCCTCTTGTTTGGACTATAAGCTCCATGAGGGCAGAGGCCACATCTGTTCTGTTCTCCACTGTATCCCCAGCACCTAGCAGAGCATTTGCCATTTAAGAGAATCTCATTAAAATATTTGTTGAATGAATGAATAAGTAAATAAATGAAAATATTCATAATAAGAGACATATCATGGTTTCCTTAACCAATTAAAAATAAAATGCAGCCCTAGTCAGTTTTGCTCAGTGATTAGAGCATAGGCTGCTGACTGAAGGGTCTCGGGTTCAATTCCAGCCAAGGGCATGTACCTCTGGTGCAGGCTTGATCCCCAGCCCCCTATTGAGGTGTGAATGGGAGGCAACCATTTGATGACTCTTTCTCACATCAATGTTTCTGTGTATCTCCTCCTCCCTTCTACTCTCTCTAAAAATCATTTGGGGGAATGTCCTTATCTACACTAATAAAAGAGAAAAATGGTAATTGGCATATGGCGATACCGTTTTCATTGGCTAATCAGGGCTATATGCAAATTAACTGCCAACTAAGATTGGCAGTTAACTGCCAACTAAGATTGGCAGTTAACTGCCAACAAGATGGAGGCTAATTTGCATATGTAGGCACAATGCAGGGAGGCGAAAGGGAAAGCAGGAAGAAGCCCCCTGCCACTGACAGTGATCTGAAACCCAGGGGGGAGCTAAGAGCTGGGGGGAGCTAAGATCATGCCCCCCAGCCATGATCAGAGAATCAGGCACCTTTGCTGCCCTGGCCAGTGATAGCAGGAAGTAGGGGTGGAGCCAGCGATGGGAGCTGGGCACGGTCGAAGCTGGCAGTCCCAGGAGCTAGGGGTCCCTTGCCTGGGCCTAAAGCGAAGCCCACGATTGCGGGGCCGCTGCAGCTGCGGGTCCCCGCTGCCCGAGCCGGACGCCTAGGCCAGAGGCGTTAGGCCTGGGCAGGGGCGGAGTCTGCAACTGCGGGGAGCTAGGGGTCCCCTGCCCAGGCCTGACACCTCTGCCGGAGGCCTCAGGCCTGGTCAAGGGGCCGATCCAGTGATTGGTGATCGGAGGGTGATGAGGGTCAACTCCTCTGGTGGAGGCGTCAGGCCTGGGCGGGGGGCAGATCAGGCTATCGGAGGGTGATGGGGGTCAACACCTGAGGGCTCCCAGTATGTGAGAGGGGTCAGGCTGGGCTGAGGGACACTCCCCCCCCCCACCCAGTGCACGAATTTCGTGCACCGGGCCCCTAGTTTATTTATAAATAAATAAATAAATAAATAAATAAATAAATAAATAAGTAAGTAAGTAAGTAAGAAATGCAGGGCACAGCAAGAGTGGAGGGTAAGCAGTACCAGATATGTCAGAATGGGGTTTTGGAAAGTGGAACAGAGTGCAAAGACACTAACAAGGCTGACAAGTCCAATGGCAGGGCCTGTCATCATGGAGGTGAATGTCCACAGCCAGCCCAGGAGACATGGAAGTTGATCCGGGGGAGGTAGCAGGTGAGCATGTAGAGACAATGTGTGTGAACTGCAAAATGGCTGTTGCTTCCCTTCTACCTTCCAAATCTCACATGAGAAAGGAAATTCTGGAAAATTTGGTTCAGCCTAGCCAAGTTGACACATTACAAAGTCATTATAGTGGGCTCTCACTGTTAGATGAATGAATGAATGAATGAATGAATGAATGAATGAATGAATGAATGAACAAACTGGCACAGCAGCAACAGGCACTTGTCCATCTGGTCTCCCTAGAATGAGAGCTCCATAAGGGACAGGATTTTTCTCGTGACTTGCTGTGACCTGAGCAGGCCACAAATACCCCAGAACTAGAACTACTGAAATACAACTAAACTGCACCCTGAGGAAGTCAAGGTCAGATTCTAGAATTTTGTTCTGGAAGGCCCCAGGTTTAGCTAGCTCAGATTTTCCACTTTGTCAGATGGTCTTGCATCAACTCCGATGCAATTGCAGCATCTCTGTCACCTTTGTGTCTCCCTAACCCTCCATTCAATCTCATTTTTGTTTTAAAAGAAGTATGCCATGCCCTATCTGGTTTGGCTAGGGCCATGCTCTGAGTTTGGCTCAGAGCATCAGCTCATGGACTGAAGGGTCCCAGGTTAGATTCCCGTCAAGGGCACATACCTTGGTTGCAGGTTCCCCAGCTCTGGTCAGGGTGTATGCAAGAGGCAACCAATCACTGTGTCTCCCTCAATTGATGTTTCTCTCTGTCTGTCTCTCTAAAAATCAATGGAAAAATATCCTCAGCTAAGGATTAAGCAGAAAAAGATATATGGCTCTCTGCCCCTATGACTCTATCTCTATATGTCAGAAATAACAACTGTCAACCAAGGTGCTCACTGACGGGTGGATTACTAGTTCCATTGTGCCTTTCCTCTTTGTGCTTTCCTATGTTTTCCACATTTTTTTTCCATTGAATGTGAATTACCTTATCATTCCATACACAAAACACTTACAAAAGTGCTTTTATGTGCTATCACTAAGGTGGCTGGAGCAATAAGAAAAGAGAACTAGTGTTTGTAAGTTTTTAAAATAAATATTGCCAGCAGAATCTTACATCTCAGCATGAGCCACTTAAAGTATAGATGCTACTTCTAAAATTACAATATCATTGGCAAGTGAGATATAGGGAAGATCAACAATATAATATTTGTACTTTGTGCTCAAATTTCTCTCAGACATGGAACCCTGGGGAAATTTATCACCTGCCAAATGTTGCTGATTTTCAACTTGAATTAGATTTTCCTTGATCTTTATACCTTATATCAACTAAAAGACTATATACTATATTTTTCCACAAAAGTACAATAAATAAAATAAAGCAAATAGAGATAACTTCCCATTTACTATGTACTAGAGGCCCGGTGCATGAAAATTCATGCACTGGAGGGGGGTCCCTCATCCTGGCCTGCCCCCTCTCACAGTCCCAGAGCCCGCAGGGGCAGGAGGCAACCTGGTGATCAGGGGAAGGCGACGCCCCATCACACCTCTCCTGCTGCCACTGCTGGCAGCGCAAGCCTCGGCTGGCCCTGGTTACCTGAACCTCAGGCGGCCCTGGGTGGCTGGGCAACCACCATCTGAGGCTTGCCTGTGCCTCGGGCTGGCCCTGGGAGGCTGGGGGGCTGAGGGGACTGGGGGACTCTGGAGGCAGGTGCGTGGAGCGGCCGGGCCCGCCCGGGCCTGGCCTTGCCGTACTCCTGCTGCTCCGGCAGGGCTGAAGGGACTGGGTGCCACCATCTTGTGTCTGTGGGCACCACCATCTCTGAGGGCAGGGCAGTTAATTAGCATATTCTCTACTTATTGGCTGTGGGCACTGCCATCTTTGCGATGGTGTGAGGCTCAATTAGCATATTCTCTCTTTATTAGATAGGATTATAGCTGCAGAATTACATGGTTAAAGATTAAAGAAAGAAAAGATGTCAAGAAATGGTGTTTGTGGACATGAAAAATGCAATTATCACTGTCTCGTGGACCTAATAAGCAGTATAAAGTAAAATTAAAACAGAACTAGATATTTGGCTTTAAATGAAAACCAGGGCATATTTGAAGACCAAGCTTTTCATCCCTGTTTCCATGGCTGGATAAAACCTACTGGCAGTAAAAAGGATAAAAGTTTCTTCGCCCAAACCTTCCTAAACAAAGCACTAAGATGGCCTCAATAAAGCACAGAAGGAAGGTTAAGATTGTTCTAAATTTTGGAGAGCTAAATTTTATTTTCTCAGTTTCCTCCTGAACTATTTTTTTCTGCAAAAAGCTTTATTATTTCTATTTAGTCTACAGCATGGGAGAGGGCTCTAGTGTGGTTAAAACGCTGTGTAGTGGTTGAAGGGAAAGGCTCAAGCAGAAGCCAGGGAGATGGAGAGGTGCCCCTCAAAGGCCTCTGGGCTCCAAAGGCTCCTAGTCATGTTTGCAGGTGAGCCTTTTGAAGAGATACTCACCCTGGCCAGCCTGTGGAGGTTAGTCGGGTGGTTGCCCATCTTCTCAATGAGTTTCACCTCCTCATCCATGAAACGGTTCTCCAGGAAGTCACAGAGATGAAGGTCTGTGCAGGCAGAACTGAAGGCATGCAGTTCCAAGAGAGCCTGGTTCAGGTTCTTCTCCAGGACCATGGCATCTCCAGTTTCCATAGCATCCCTGAGTTTTACCACTCTCATCTTGGGAAGGGCTTCTGCAGGTCGTGAAGAGGGCTTGGCTGCCACACTTGTTTTGCATTTACAAGAGATGCTTGGCACCCTCAAGCTTCTCCTGGGCCAACTCCCAGAAGGAGTGGCCCACACCCTCTGGAGCCACATTGTCTAGGTCAGAATAGAAGCCCAGAGAGAGGTAAGTGTAGGACACCCTCAGATGCCAGTTGACCAAGCGGTTGACAACAGACTCCACCTCAGTGGAATATTTCTGACTAATTTGGGAGCTCATGGTTGCTCAGCAATAAGGAGTTAAGCTCAAAAAATGGTGTTTGGTAGTCTCAGAGGCTGAGTGTGGCTGAGATCATTCCAAAGGTGGTGACTGGAAAAGAGGTTGGAAGGTGGTCAGAGGCTAGAAGGTGGGTATATCCTGCCGAAATATTGTTGAAGCAAGAGACAGATCCTGGGGGCTGCTGAGAGCATTGCCTCCTCCTGCTCTAGTTCTTTATAAAGGTGAGTCAACAAGAGGCAAGCTGGCTTCTGTCCATGGTCTTCCTAAGCCTCTCTTCTTCTCTCAGACTTCTCCCTTATTTTATCCCCAAGTTTGACAGTTCAACCAAGCAAGGCTGGGGGCCCTCTTGACATATGAAGGATAGGTGAGGAGACAAGTTTAGTGCCCTCTCCCATCATTTGTATCAAGACAAAAGTGGGTGAGATGAGCATCAAGGGTAGTTTTGGGAAGGGGTGTGAAGGATGAAGACAGATGGAGAGTCAGAAAAGGGACCTTCATTGCCTGAGAAGCATATGGAAGGGAAAGGACCAGACCTCTTATAAGGGGAGCATTATGGGAATGCTGCATGTGTCTGAGTTCTGGGTTTCATTTGCACTACATGAGAGCATGACCTTTTATTTCCACCAAAGAAACCTGTCCAAAATTAGCCAGGCACTTCTTTCAACCCCCTCCAGTATGGCTCAGGGGTTTCACTAAAACCTCAGGACTGGTTCTGGTCTGACCTCTCAAGGCTTATCACAAAACGTCTGTCTTTCTCCTGGAGTCTGAGGTACTGATCTCTCAGCCACAATACTTCATCATATGTTGATGATGAATCCTTCCCCTGAAAGAATCTGTTCTGCAATTTGGTGGAAGAACCAACCAGTCTATTTGGTTCCTACAAATAAACTAACCCATGGAACATGAAATATTCCCCTTCTCAGCCAGTTATTTCATGCTGGAGAGACAGATCTTTGCATTTACCAAGCGTCCACTAGACTGGGTGCCAAACAAGCTCATGGGGGTAAGATCATGAGAACGACACACAGATGAAATTCTTCTGGTGTCAAAACAAGCCCTATGAGGACACATGTACTTGGAACTTGAGTCCATCTCTTCTGTCTTGTGGTGGGTTACTACAGTTCATCAGGAAAATAGTTCGGAATTTGCAAAATCTCCAAATCCTTCCTGGGGAGTCTTGGCTTTCCTACAGCACCTTTGTGAACCTAAGATAGATTTATTAATCACCCTCTTGATTGCACCACTATTATTATTCCCATTAGAGTAACATAGGGCAGAAAAATAGAACCTGTGTTTGCATTTCCTGTTTCAGGAAAACAATTTCATCTGAAGAGAATAGCAGATGCTGTTTTCCCATGACTATATTCCTCCCAGTGCCCAGGCTAGAGGGCCTACAACATAGAAGCATCTTTCCCAACAGCACTCTCCAAATGCCCTCCTTCCTCACCCTATACCTATCTCTCCAGCTTTCCTTCTCCATGGTGAGTGCACACAGAGAAAACGAAAGGGGGCTCTGGTCAGTGTTTCTCAATGGTTATAGCATCGGCCCGCGCACCGAAGAATTGCAGGTTCGAATCCCCATCAAGGACACGTACCTGGGTTGCAAGCTTGATCTATGGTCCTGGTCCTGGTTGGGGCGTGTGGGGGAGGCAACCAATAGATGTGTCTTTCTCACATCGATGTTTCTCTCTCTCTTCCCCCTCCTTTCCACTCTCTCTAAAAGTCACTGGAAAGAAGGGTGTCCCTCAAGTGAGGATTAACATAAGATATGTACAGAGTTATGTAACAATTCAAGGGTTTAAATGGTTCTCAAGCTAATATGACCCTCCCCTAACTTCCTTTTGTAATTCCCCTGACCTACCTGGGGTCCTGTCTGCTTCCCATACTAGGTACCAAATCACAGTCATGGAATTTTAAAGTGGCAAGAAAGAGGATGAAACTTTGATCTGGAAGAGGAACTGCCTTCAGCTGCAAGTTGATGACAAAGCTGGGCCTGAAACCCTCCTGTGTTTTTGTTCACAGACCTATGTTCTTTTGAGATTCAATCCCTGGGTGTAAACAATAACAGCCTGTCAAGTTACCAAAACTAAGCTAAGTCAAAGTAGGATAAGCCTTTGTTGGCCATAACATCGTTGAGAGGAGACTACAAACTCTCTCCTTCCCAAGAGTCTCACGGGGTCTGAGTAGGGTCTAGGAACACAGAGGATATGTTCAGTCACATGAATCCTTCCTTCCCTCTGCTATCCACCCATTCACAACATGACTCATTCTTAACACTGTTTAGCTTCTGGCCTCTATAAAATCATAGAGGCTCAGGAAAGGAAGGGGCCTTAAAGAGCATGCAGAATAACCAACTGTCTGGGTGCATCTGAGATCACATATGCTAGAAGCAGCTGCAGGTCTGAAGGCAACTCCTGATGTTTAAGCCCATACCTGTGTCCACAGATCCTGGCGAGGCCTAAAGATCTGGTGAGTTAATCTGAATAGGAATTAAACTACGTATTTCAAGCCGGAATGTTCACTATGCCACTTGAATTAATCTACTTGGCAGTCTAGGCTGCAACACTCAGGTAGTAGAACTGGGGAGTACTCTCCGCGCATCTGATTTTCAAGTAGGAAGTCCTGTGAGTATCCCTCTGCTCCGCAGGAAGTCCTAATGTAGCCACTCATCCCCTGAACCATTTCCTCAGCCCAGGCTGGCCCTGGACCACAAATGTGCTTCCTCCCAACCCAACACGGGTGCTGTGGGAGGCCTGGTACAAGTGACCTGTGTTGTGCCGACCCACCACTCATCTGCTCACTGGGACAGTGCCTCCTTTGTACCATTGTTTGTTTTTTGGCTGTTTGGGTTTTTTGGTTGTTGTTTTTTTAAACTTTTCCTTCTCCCCAGCTTTAACCACATTCCCTCAGGGCCTCAGTTGAAGCCAGCCCTGCCCAAGCATATTACCACAACGGAATTTGTGATTATCTCTAAGTAGGCCATGGACATCTTTTCAGATGACCCTTCTGAAGTGAGAGAGTCCCGGGAAATCCAGTCACTTCCCCTCAAATGGAAGTACAAGCCTCTGGAAAATTCCACAACCCTGGTTCCTGGTTACTGGAAGAATAGGGACAAGGGGTGTGTTAGGTTGATGCCTAATCTTTAGGGCATCGATTGGGTTCTTTTGAGTGAGTTAGGGTAAATCTCCAGGAAGTAGAATTCTCAAACTGGAATAGTTACTATAACAACATGAAGATAATCTCAGGGCAAACTGTAGAGAGAGAGAGAGGGAAAAAAAGGCAAATGTTTGTTCATCCCTTAGGGTTAAAAGTAGAAACCTCCTTCAGGTCCAAGAATCTTTCTTCAGATGAGCCCCTCCCAAGCCTTTATAATAAAACCAAAGACCTTCTATTCATGGTTAAAATTTCCCTATTTGAACCAGATTTGATGAGCCAAATCTTTCTTTCACATATTTTTTCTTGAAAAGTTTGTTTTCTTAAATGTTTGTTATTTTAACTACGTCAAAGCAGCTCAGCATAAATATACAGAATGTACCAGGAAACCAGACATTTAATCATTAAGGGCAAAATGTTTATAAGTCATGTTTACTTGAGAGTTCATGACACCAAAGATAAAAACATTCCTGGCCCACCTCAGGTCAATAGACTTCTTGCTCTGGAGACCAGAGTACCCCCTTGTGGTCTCAAAGTTCCAGAGTGATAACTTTGGATACTGTGGGGTCCTGAGGGTCCCTAAGCTTTGTCCTTCTCTTGAGTGGAAGTGGCTTGGGGATGGGGAAGATAAAAGACCACTTGCAGCCTCCTGATGGGCAGAATAGAGTTGCCCTGGACCATTCATGACAGGATGCAGAACTCCTGAATCTTCAGGAGTTTGCCTGGTTAATGGCCACATCCAGCTTTTGCTGTAAAAGCCACTGCTCTAGGTGAGGGAGGCTGAAGGCAAGTGACCAAAGCAAGTACTTAGAGGGGAAAAGACCTCGAATGGCAGACTCCAAGGATTTTTTATTTTTTTTATTTTTTTTGTTAATCCTCCCCCAAGGATATTTTTCCATTGATTTTTCTTTTAGAGAGAGTGGAAGGGATGGGGAGAGACAGAGAGAAACATCCATGGATGTGAGAGAGACACATTGATTGGTTGCCTCCCGCACATGTCCCGATCAGGTTCGGGGATCGAGCCTGCAACAGAGGTACGTGCCCTTGACCAGAGTCAAACCCGGGACCCTTCAGTCAGCGAGCTGACACTCCTATCCCCTGAGCCAAACTGGCTACAGCAAGGATTTTATCTTATATGTTGAATCTTCCTAGTGTCTAGCAAAATGTCTGGTCCTTAGGAAGTGCTCAGTAAACATTTGTTAAATTAATAAATGATTGATTTATAAGACCAAGTTAAAGATTTAAGCCTGGGGATAAGGAAGGCAAAAGGAAATATAAGGGGATTAGTCAGAAACTAGGGAACCTTAGTAAGTTTCAGCATCATTGTCTCAATAGAGAAGGTTCCTTTAACCCAAGACCCAAGCCCAAATGCAACTCTCACTAAGGTTGTGACATATGGTGTGAGCTTATTGACACTTGAACTTTCTCATGGCAAATTAGATAGTGGCTTGAGATAAAATATTGCCAATGGAGAGAGAGAAGGGATGAAATAGAAATGTAGGAAAGGCTGGGTGGGGAGAATTTGGAGGCTAAAAGTATTTAGTTGTCAAAGAATAATGACTTAAAGGTGAAAATAATATGAAGACAAGTTCTAGTTCATGGGGTTGCTGTAAGGAGTAGATGAATTAACCAACACACGGAGTTCCTGAAATAGTATTTGAGTGCCATTGGGTAGATTCTTAATAAAAGCAGCTTTCTCCTCCTCCTTGTCCCTCTCCATTTTCATTAAAGGTATGGCTATCCTACCTAGACACCTCAGAGTGCCTACTCCAAGGAAGCTCTGCCACTGATGTCTTTATCTGAATCTCATGATTGAAGGCCATGGACATACCCCTACCTCTGCTGGTTTCCACTGAACAGATAGAAATAAAAGTGGAAGTGTCTTCTCTCCAGGGCTACATCAGGAAAGCTCTGAAAGCCATTCTCTCACAGTCAGAATGTTTTCTTTGTTCCTTTGAGACAGAACCAGCAACTCTGTGAGAGACAAAGAGGCAGCTGACTCAAGCTGAGTAGATGCTCTGGGCCGGGTGATGGCTGCAGAGTGGTAGCTGGGGCTGCAGCCCTGAGATTTCAAAACTTGCTGTGTGCGGTGGTGGTATACATCATGACAGCATGTGGAAGACTTTTTAAAAAACTGAACACATGTATTTCCAAATGTCAGATTCTCATTCAAAACACTCCCCAAAACACTCATCCTGAGCTCTCCTGCGATGTCTTCAGGGCCCTCAGCAAACAGAGAAGGACCAGATACAAGTCTCGCCCCTTTTCTGATTCTTTCCTCAGAAATATATTCACACCCTCATTTAGTCAACAAACACTTACTAAACTCCTACCTTGTGCCATGCACTGTGCTGGAAGTTGGGGCTTAAAAAAAAAAAAAAAGTAAGGCCATATTCCTTTCCACAACCTTGTGAGAAAGACAGAAGAACCAAAGACTGAGATGTTGTGTGATGTGTTAGAGTGAGTTGATGCAAGCAGCCCCAGGAGCACAGAGGAGGGTCACAGAGCCCAGGCAGCGTTTCAGAGAAGACTTCCTGGAGGACAAGAAAGAGTTGGCTGGGTGAAGAGCCAGCAGGGCCTTCAGGTAAAGGAGCAGCGAGTGGGATGTCCAAAGGCAAGTCAGACCATGGCTCAGTGGTTCTCACCCTAGCTGCACACTGAAACCACTGGCAGAGCTTTTAACAGTTACTGATGCCAAGCCTTCAAACAGACCCATGAAGTCAGAATCATTGGAGGTGGGGCCCAGAATCACTCTTAAAAGCACCCCAAGTATATGTAACCAGAGTTAAGGGCCACTGGTCTAAGGAAGAGTCACCAACACAAAATCTTCGGAAAAGAAAAGCACAAAGAGTACTCCAATAGCTCACTCTACCAATATTCTGAAACACTGGCTCTTAGAGTCTATGCAAAGTGTGCAAGATCAAGGGATGCACTGACCTATTCTTGAGTCTGTAACAGATCTACCATATAGCCCCCACCAAATCCTAAATCAATGAAGTATGTGGGTCTCAGTCACCTCCTGTCCCCCATACCCACTCGTCTGCCCACCCACTTGCCTCTTCCAGGAATAGTAGCTCATGAAAAATCACTTGCCATTCTTAATGGAGTGTACTATGGTCCTACAATCCAATAATAGTCCCCTCATATCTCTAATGAGGACCTACTTGTAAACACTAATTTTAGAAAACTTAAGAGTAGTCTTCCAGGTCAAACACAAAACTCCAGACACAATACAACTTTGCCTTTGACAAAGTAAATAATAAATAAAACTTGGCCATTTTCTTAGAGACTTGGATGGAAACATAGAAATCATGTCTCACTCTAAAAGGGAAAGGACTACCTTGGACCAAGAGACTGGCCAATCGCTCTCATCCACGAGAAGGCAAATGTGGAAATGGGTGTGAATCCCAGTTTAGTCACTCACTGCACCATGTTAGGCACAATACTTAACTTCTGTGAGCCTGTTCTCTTCTCCGTGAAATAGCTATAATCACATCTACCTAACGTGGTTGCTGTTGGCTTAAAGGAGAATATATGCAAGGTATCCAGCATAACAAGTGCCCAGTATCTGATAGCTGGCTGATCAATCAGTGATAACTCTTATAACCGGGATTTATTTGACATTATACTTTATTATCAGAAGCTGTGTTACAGGAGTGGAGATAGCACAGGAAGTAGAAGGATGGGCCAGGTCGAGGTTCTCCTCCTGCTGCCACTTTCTCTTGTCCTTGGAGGCAGCACATGACCCCCAAGACATCTCAGTCTCTCAAGAGTGCTTCCCAAATGCACATATGAAGCCCCAATACCCAGACGATGACAGCATCCAAGAGTTTGCATCTCACCCTTTGTTGGCCTACGCCCAACCCATATATGATGCTCCATCACCTTTTATGTACTGACCTCTCTGATGACCAGCACTGGGAAACTGCCCTTCACTCCTCCACACTCTATTGGACTTGGCTAAAAAGGTTAGTTCCAAGATGGTATGCTAATGGAATTTTGTCAATTATACTGTAATATAATTCTATCAACTTCCCATGAAATTCTATGGATTCTATATTATAAACACCTGATGGCTGAACTCCCCATTGAAAGCTTGGGAAACTCTATGAGTTCACTCAGCTAGAAGTAAGAGAACCAGGGCAACAGCCTCACTGTCCTATTTCTGGACCTGGACTCTCTCCACCAATCTGTGTTTTGTTTTGTTTTTTTAATTTTAGAAAATTAAGAAAGACAAAACAACTCTTATTGCTTATGCATGGAAAAATCCTGAATTCTGCCTAGCTCGCATGGCTCAGGGTTGAGCATTGACCTATGAACCAGGAGGTCATGGTTCGATTCCCGGTCAGGGCACATGCTCAGGTTGAGGGCGTGGGGCATGCATGAGGCAGCTGATCAATGATTCTCTCTCATCATTGATGTCTCTGTTTCTCTCTCCCTCTCCCTTTCTCTCTGAAATCAATAACAAATATATATTTTTAAATCCTGAATTTTTTCCATGTTGGAAGGTATGGACAAGGCCCTGCTGCCCTGTATGTATTCATAAGAACTTACCTCATTTTATACAGGATTGCAAAACCAGAAGAAGATTGTTTTCCAGCAAACATCTGGAAAAGCCGAAGGCCACAATAACTTGACTTAGGATTCATCTAATGCACTACTAAATGGCAGCAGATGTCTTAGCTCCTGGAATTTGACCGATGATAACATTAGATTGTAGACTAAATGGCTTTCAGGTGGCCTTTTTCAAGGAAGGAAGGAATGAGCAGTGTCATCTTTCTCTGCTAAGAAGGTTGATAGATATTTAACCTGAGGGCATTAACCCCTGGCCACTCTCCTAGCTGAGCCCTTTCACTCTTCCCTATGTTGGGCAATATGATGGTTAAAAGTGTGAGTTTGGAGTCACACCTCGGGGTTTAAATTCTCAGTTCAGCACTTGAGAGAAGCTGCTTGACCACCTCTTTCCACCTCGGTTTTTAATCTCTCTAATAAGAACAGTACTAATCCCTGCCTTGCAGGGTGTGGTGACAATTAGAGCTAATATGTGGAAGGCACCTATATGGAACCTGATATGTCGTGTTTCAATAGTTAGGAGCTAGTATTATAATTTGTTCTAGGTTGAACCCTGCACCTTCCCCTCTATGTTCCTTATTGAATAAAGTAGATGTTAGGGTAGATATAATTAGAAGAATGACTGTGTTCAGGGAAGTCACCATGATCAGAGCAGACCTGTTTTGTTTCTCCAACATATCTCAGCAAGATACGTGACTTGACCACAGTCACCCAAAGAGAAAATCCTGCATCTTCTCACCACCAAATCTATATATCTTTCTGCATCTGGTGGCCTACCCTCTGCCTTCCCTCTTGTTTCTACGGACACAGAACCCTTGCTCCTCTCAAAAGCTAGCCTCTCGAAATGTGCTCTGGATCCCATGACAGTCTCCTACTTAGGGCTGCTCTTGTAGTCTCCACCCACCTCTCCTGCATGGTTAATATTTCTTCTGGACCAAATCATCTTCATGTGCATGCTCTTAGTATCTCTCTTAACCTCCATGTCTACTTTCAGTTATTAACCATTTCTCTCCTTTCCTTCAATATTAAAGAGAGTTGCTACCTCCACTCCTTCCACCAACCAACTCAAATTTGGCTTCTATTCCCTCTACTCCATAATGACTGCTCTTGTCAAGGTCACCAGTGACCTCCATATTGTTAAATCCAGTGGTCACTTCTTTATTTTTATCTTCTTTGACCTCTCAGCAAAGGTTGATGATTTCCTCCTTCTTGAAACACTTTCTTCCCTTGGCTCTGTGATAGCTCACTGTCCTCTGTTCGTTCTGTTTCCTTTATTGACTCCTTCTCCTTTACTCAACCTCTATAGGTCAGAGGGTATCAGGGATCTGTTCTGAGCACACTTTCGTTCTATTACTGTATGCTTTCTCTTGGTAGTTCCATCCAGTTCCGTGACTTTGAGACCATCTATGTGCTTATGATTTCCAAATCTCTGCCTCTAGCCCTGACTTTCCCCCCAAACTTGACTTGAATATCCAACTGCCTTTTTAATGTTTCTACTTGGATGTCTAATAGACAACTCAGGTATAATTTATTCATGAAAAACTTCTTGAGTTTTACTCCCAAACTTTCTCCTTCCTCAATCTTCCCAGTGTTAGTCAGTGGCATGACCATCTACCCAGTTGTTCAATCTATAAATCTAGGAGTCAGTCTTAATTCCCCTCTTTTCTCATTTTCCATATTCAACCCATCAGCATGTCTTGTCCACTTTATCTGAAAAGCATATTTCAAATCCATCCTCTTCTTTTCATTTTCAGTACAGTCACTCTAGTCCAAGCCATCATTACCTGAATGACTACAATAGCTTCTCAGCTGATCCCTCTGTAATCACTTTACAATTCATTCTTGTTGGGGCAGCCTAAATGATCTTCTCATGCTCTTGCTTAAAACCCTCCCATAGTTTCCCATTGTACATAAAATAAAATCCAAATTTCCCAAAGCAGGGTATAATATGGCTCCTGCCTACATCCAAACTCATTTTGAATCATTTTCCTCTTTGCCCTCTCCACTCCAGCCACACTGGTCTTTCTGTTCCCTGAAACACAAAATCTGCTCCCATCTTGGAACCCTTGGTAGGGTTCTAAGAATTTCCCAGGAAAGCATTCTAAGAATTTCCTGGATGGGGTTCTAAGTGTTTCTCTCTCTCAGAGAGTTTCCCAAGAAAACACTTCAAATAAAGTCTTAGAACTGGCACTTGTTTCTGGAATGCTATTCCCCATGATCCTTGAGTGACTGGTTTCTTTTTATCATTCACATCTCAGCCTAGAAGTAAGTCCTCAAATAGGCCCCTTGCTAACCACCCAACTAAAGTAGCCACCCAGTCACTCCCTAGCATGTCACCCTAGGCTCTCATGTATATTTTCCTGTCTCTGTATCTGACTCTCCCCTGGAAGGTAAGCCCCACAAGAGCTAAGGCATGTCTTTCTTCTTCACCACTACATCTGCAGGACTTAGTGCCTGAACATGGCAGTGCTTGACATGTGTTGTTGAATGGATGGATGAATGAGTTAGCAACAGAGCTAGGACTAGAACCCAGGCCTCCTGCCTTCCAGTTCAGAATTCTTTGCCCTGAGCCATATCAAGTTCAGTTTTTTATCCGTTTGATTGCTTTCTTCTGGTTTACCAGATACTTGGTGCCATTAAATTCTCACCTCGTTCCAGCTCCTAGTGATAAAGAAAATGGCCATAAGGGGGCAAGAAGGAGAGGAAAGAAGAAGTGAAAAAATCATAAAGTATGTAATAAATCCTGCATGTAAAGAGAATTAAACATTCTCTATTCATGTAATCATCCAGTCACATCCAGTAAACACTTGGGCAGTTTACCAGGAATAACAAGACAAATCTACTCTGAAGGAACTGACAGCCTCCAGAAGGAGACAGAGGCCTCAGTGTGATGGAGAACAAAGTAGCATGGGCTGTGGAAACACAGAGCAGAGAGTGAGGAAGGCTGCCTGGAGCGGGCGAGAATTCAGGAAGACATTCCAGAGAGGGGAACTTTGGAGCTGCCTCTTAAAGAGTGAATTTGTGCTATGGGAAACTCTTAGTCTGAGTTTTCACATGAAAGGTACAGTTATGTTTCCCCTTTATTTTAACTAATGAAAGAAAAACCACTTTGGAAGAGCATACAGGTTGACTGTGGTAGTTGAAAGAACTACTTATTAATAAGTAGAGGTTTCACCAGGGAAACTTTTTTTTTTTTTTAAGATGGGATTGTTTTTTATCCACCAAAAATCATTTCGTCTTCCCTGAGGGTCTTATAGAGAAGCCTTTGAGGCAATCACCTATACACTAAAAGATCATCCAACCAAAGAACTGCTTTCCTGCAAAACCACAGGCCGCTTCCTTGAAGAAATGAGCTGTCAGGTAAAAGCAAGGCTTTGCAGTGGTGACAGAATGAGGTTGTCCTGTGTGTGTTGATATGGAGAAATACATTCATACATGAAAAGAAACAAGTTTCAGGACACTGAACATTGTCGCTAGTTTTGTTATATTAGGATCTGCTTAGGAATACCTAGAAGAAACAATACAAACATAGCAATGGTTATCTCTGAGGTGTGCATTTCTGAGTCCTACTATCTTAATTGTTTACAACAAATGTGTATTATTTTGGAATTAAAAAAATTTGACTTTGGGTGGTGGGTTTTAAATAAAATAAAGTCTGGTTTAGAACACAGGTCTGAATTGGTTTATGGCACCTAAGAACTTGTGCATGGCTCTACATCACAGAAATATGTAGAGAGAGGATTTCCCTGAATTATATCATTTATGAATATTTACAGGAAAAAATAAACTGAAACACAAAAAGATAATGTGATTTTTCTCATGCTGGGACTTCTTAGAATAGTACTTTGAGCCCCACAGTTATTGATTCAATACTGAGGAATAAGTACATGAATATATTGATCTCCAACTTACACATTTGGAAACCAACAACATTGCTTTGTGAAAAATGGCAACTGTTTAGAGTAGAGGGAAATCTTTTTTATGACATGAACAAGAGTATTTCTTGGTGACAAATGTGATGCTGATAAAAAAGACACAGAGCTCTAGCCAGTTTGGCTTGGTGGATAGAGCGTTGGCCTGCTGACTGAAGGGTCCCGGGTTCAATTCTGGTCAAGGGCACATGTCTGGGTTGCAGGCTCGATCTTTAATAGGGGGTGTGCAGAAGGCAGCCAATCAATGATTATCTCTCATCGTTGATGTTTCTATCTCTCTCCCTCTCCCTTTCTCTCTGAAATAAAAAAATAAATAAAATTTAAAAAAAAGAAACAGAAAATTACAGGCTAGCTCTTTCTCAAGAAAACAATTCAAGTATAAGTCTCTAAAATATTACCTCTAGTTCCTTTTGCATATATTAGAATGCTCAGTAAATTCTTTGAATAGACAGGTCCCTTCCATTTATTTTACAAGTATTATTGAACACTTACGTGGGAGTGCAGCAGTAAGTCAATGAGACAAATTCTCTGCACTTGCAGAGCTTATAGTCTAGTGGAGAAAACACAATAAACAAGAAAAGACATAAATAAAGGATATACTTTCAGGTAAAGTATAATGTATATATATAAAAGGCTAAGTGACTGTCCGACCAGCCCACCAACCAGTTGGTATGGCACACACTGATCACCAGGGGACAGATGCTCAATACAGGAGCTGCTGAGCTGCAGTGACTTGGCAGCAGCGGTTCTCATCATTGATGTTATAATCTCTCTCGCCCTTCCTCTCTGAAATCAATAAAAATATTTTTAAAAATAAAATAAGTAAATAAAAAGTGACATTTGAGCAGGAATATGGATGGGGGGAGGCATTCAGAGTTCTGAGGGGAAAGTATTACAGGAGGGACAACAAGAGTCAGTGCCCTGAACAAGAATAAGAATCCCTTCTTTTCCTGAAAAGGTAAATATCCCCCAAAAGAGCTCTCAAAGTTTAGTATGTTATGGATTCACTCCTGTTGCTGTTGTGCTTTTGTTTTGTTTTGTTTTTATTTTTTTTAAATCTTTATTGTTGAGATTATTATGGATGTCCCTCTTTTTCCCCCCCATAACTCCCCTTCACCTGGTTCCCACCCCACCCCAGGCCCTCGCCACCCTATTGTCTGTGTCCATAGGTATTTCATACATGCATATAAGATCTTTGTCTAATCTCTTCCCGAAACCCCCCGCCCCCACATTCCCTTCCCTCTGAGAATCACCAATCTGTTTCATTTCCATGCCCCTGATTTCTATTCCATTCACCAGTTTATTCTGTTCATCAGATTTTTTATTCGTTTGATTTTTAGATTCACTTTTTGATAGATACGTATTTGTTGTCACTTTGTTGTTCATAATTTTTTATCTTTACCTTTTTCTTCTTCTTCCTCTTCTGAAAGAATACCCTTCAGCATTTCATATAATACTGGATTGGTGGTCATGAACTCCTTTAGCTTTTTCTTGTCTGTGAAGCTCTTTATCTGACCTTCAATTCTAAATGATAGCTTTGCTGGGTAGAGTAATCTTAGTTGTAGGTTCTTGCTATTCATCACTTTGAATATTTCTTGTCACTTCCTTCTGGCCTGCATAGTTTGTGTTGAGAAATCAGCTGACAGTCGCATGGGTACTCCCTTGTAGGTAACTAATTGTTTTTCTCTTGCTGCTTTTAAGATTCTCTCTTTGTCTTTTGCTCTTGGCATTTTAATTATGATGTGTCTTGGTGTGGTCCTCTTTGGATTCCTCTTGTTTGGGGTTCTCTGCGCTTCCTGGACTTGTAAGTCTATTTCTTTCACCAGGTAGGGGAAGTTTTTTGTCATTATTTCTTCAAATATGTTTTCAATATCTTGCTCTCTCTTTTCTTCTGGCACCCCCATAATTCAATGTTGGTAAGCTTGAAGTTGCCCCAGAGGCTCCTTATACTATCTTCATATTTTTGGATTCTTTTTCCTTTTTGCTCTTCTGGTTGGGTGTTTCTTGCTTCCTCATATTTCAAATCATTGAGTTAATTCTCGGGATCCTCTAGTCTACTGTTGAATTCCTGTATATTATTCTTTATTTCAGTCAGTGTTTGTTTAATTTCTGACTGGTCCTTTCCCAGTTTTTTGGCATTCTCACTATGATCCTTGAAGGTCTCACTAAGTTCCTCAGAGGTTTCTAGAATATTCTTGAATAATCTTATAACTGTGGTTTTGAACTCTATATCCAGTAGTTTGCTTTCTTCCAATTATTTTCATTTGTGACATGTTTCTTTGTCTCCACATTTTGGCTGCTTTCCTGTGTTTGTTTCTATGTATTGGGTAGCTGCTAACTCTCCTTGAGTTGAGTGGCCTTGTGTAGTGGGTGTCCTATAGGGCCCAGTGGCTCAGCCTCCCCAATCACTTGAGGTGGACACTCTTGGTGCACCCCTTTGTGGGCTGTGTGCACAGTCTTGTTGTAGTTGAGCCTTGATTGCTGTTGGTGTCACTGGGAGGAATTGACCTCCAGGCCAATTGACTGTAAGAACCAGCTGTGTCTACACTGGAAGAGCTGCTGTGCAGGAGACACCCTTACGGAGCACAACTTGCTTCAGTGGGGCTCTGGTGCTCACTGAGTCTGCCCCTTGAGTGTGTTGCTTATGGATGTGTAGACTTGTAATCTGGTATGGTCTCACACTGACCATTGGGTACACTGGTTCTTGGGTCTCTAGGGAGGTGCAAAGTCAGCCACTGCCTGGGGCCATCCAGCAGGAGCTACAGAGAGATCTGCAGATTCCTCCTCTTTATATTGGGTTTGGAAGTTCCCAGATGAGGCCCAGCTGTGAAGCAAGGCAGGCTGGTGCTGGTGCTGGCATTGGGCATTTTATTGATATCTTTAGGGCTCTCTGACCCAGCTGCAGCTTGTTTGACAGGTTTTAGGCTGAGAAATGACAGGCCATTCATCTGCAAAAGCTGCTATACACAGCTTGGGTTGGGTTGTAAATTGGGTGGGGAGGGTCTCAGGGAATTCCAGGGCTGAGCAAACAGAAATGGCTGCCAGTCAGCCCTGCACCAGGGAGGTCCCAGCATGGGAACAATGACTGCTGTGAGCATCTGCCATTGGAAGAAAGCTGAGCCCGCGTTCTTGCCCCCATGCCAGACAGTCCAGTTCTCCCCTTATGTGTCTGGGTCCCCCAGAGTCTGGCCTGGCACTGAGCTCAGAGGAAGCAGGAACTTGTAAGTTCAGTTAGTGGTGCTGGCCTTTTAAGAGGAGCTTCTGGATCTCCAGAAGCCTGTGTGTCACTCAGCCCCAATCTGCACTGGTTTTTACAGTCTGTAGTTCTTATGGGCCTGTAGGGACTTCTTTCCCCAGCTCTGGGACCCTAGGCTAGGGGGCTGGTGTGGGGCTGGAACTCCTTGCTCCTCCAGGTGGCCTCCCTAGAGGCGACCTCCCAATTAAAAAAGCGACACACCCGGATTTAGTTGTAATTTTGATGTGGTTGTGGGAGGCAGCAAGTACAGGCATTTACCTACGCCACCATCTTGGTTCCTTCTGCCTGTTTTGTTTTTAACATATATTTTTATTGATCTCATAGAGGAAATGAGAGGGAGAGAAAGATAGAAACATCAATGATGAGTGAGAAACATTGATCATCTGCCTCCTGCATGCCCACCATGGGGGATGGAGCCCACAACCCAGGCATGTGCCTTGACCAGGAATTGAACCTTGATCTCCTGGTTCATAGGTCGATACTCAACCACTGAGGCACTCCAGCTGGGCTGTTGTTTTAATGTTTATAATGCTTAGTTATATAAATTTTTCTCTATTACTAACAAATTTGAAAATGAATTTTACTTAGGATCTAAGTATCCTACAAAGGTACTATCTTATCTATATGCCACCAAAAATACCTCTTGCCTATAACAAAGGCGTGGAATCCAATTCTTGAGTCTAAGCTGCTCATTCCACAGAGATACATAAAGCCCAACCAGAAGTACCCTTGGACTTAAACCCCACCCCAAGCAGTGACTGGGAGGGTCATTAAAGGTACAGAGAGGAGCTGCAGAAGACACCTTTGGCATTCTCAGCTGTTAGCCCCAACTGTTGCAGAACTGGTATCTAGCCTATACCCCAAGCTCTGATGGAGACAGAAATGCTCGTCTCTACTTCACAGTGGGGAGACTGAGGCTCAGAGAAGTAAGTGGCTTACCCGGGATCACACAGAAAGTCAACTCCAATTCCTAAACTTCACTCTGTTGCCTAAGCCACATTCCAGACCAGGGACCACATGGGGTAGAACCCCTGCTCCATTTCAGGAAATGGGATTGATTTTTCATTTACACAAAAATGAAAAATAAACACCAGATGTTTGAAAACATTGTAACTCATCCTTACTGGAACTTCAAAGTGCAGTCCGCCTAAGAAAATTAAATTAGAAAATCCACATAGCAAAAAAAACCCCACAATATTTTGAATGAAATGCACTTTGTCTTTCTCTCTCACACACACACAAACAATATCTCATTGTTTCTTCTTCAGGGAGCAGCTGTGAAGGAAATTGGGGGAGGGAGATGGTCAAAACATTTCATCTTTGTGTTTTATACAGAGCTAAGCTTTTAGCCCAGCCCTCCTGGAACTGCAGGGGGGTGTGGCATGCATTAAAATTAAACGTCAGTGACCTGATGAAGCTTATAAAATAACCTGGGAGAAGCCAGTCACCCAAACAAGGCATCTCCAATTGGGTGATTTTGCATCTGGAAACTGCCTTCATCTTGATAAAAAGGTATGCACTGTAGTTTTAATTTTTATTTAGGATGAATAATGCTTAAAACAGAGACAGTCTTGTTTTTCTATCGCCCCTTTTCAGCTAAAAATTCATAACTAACATGATTATGAGACTGACATGCTGCCTGCTGCTTTAAGAGGGCCACTTAACTAACATTATCAAGGGCTTGTGCCAGTAGCTTTGCAGACTTGATCTAATTTTCCTCAAACAAACTGAGGTTCAGATATCTGAAGCAACAGGCCCAAGATAAGACGGCCAACAAATGCCAGAGCTCGGGTGCCAACTCAATGTTGACTCACCTCAAAATATTCTACTTGCAATATGTACCCTCTCTGTACTAACTGAGACAGTTGAGAGAGCTTTCCATACACCAATACTATATTAGATGAATTCTCGGGCTTATTATCCAAATGCTCATTACAGTAAAATACTGAAAAGCGAACTGGAATTGTGTGGATAGAAAATGCGTTTAACAATATGACACAAAAATGTGTTCTTCAGAAGATATGTTTTCTTGTTAGATTCAATAGCTAGATGAGTTTTCAAGACTCATTTGCTTGTGGAAACATATTGTATGTTACCACGTGAAATCTAAAAATCTAGTCCCTAATGTTCTTCAGCTTTTTGAGATCAGAGACCAGGTCCATGCTAACAGGCAGGTGTTAGGAGTGCAGTCTTTGGAGCTCTGGCAGAAGTTCTGGCTCCACAGCTTACCAGGACATAAGCTGGGCAAACTGACCTCACTGAGCACAAAGAGAAGGTCAGCGTTGGATTCTTCCAGACGGATGGTTTGGAGATTCAGTGCCTGGCACATGTAAAATCCCGAGGCCAGGGCATCTGGGTGGGAAGCTCAATGAATGTGAGCAGTGGTTCTCAGAGTCAGTGCTGGCCCAGTGGATGCCCCTTAGAATTATCCTTAAATTATTTACTATTCAATTAAAATAGTATTTAAATTACATATATTTTAAAAGTATTTAAACTCTTCTCATTAGGACAATCTTCCCGTTCGTATTAATTAGAAGATGCAAAAATATGTTATATATACCCAGGTTCATAGGTACATGTTAATGATGTGATTTATCCTCAGCAGGTACTCAGTGTTAGAATTAGAATGGAAAGGGCATTGAAAAATTATGGATTTTATGAACCCTTTCTCTCACAAAAAAAAGTTTTAACTATAGGAATAAAATTCCTGCCATAAAGAGGTATCTTTGGGAGAGATGCAATCAAGGGGAATTAGCCTTGCTCTGAAATCCTCCTACAGAGCTAAAAAACATATTTCAGCCCACAGTAGAACATTTTGTAATAAGAGAGTTGTCAGCGCAAGATGTGGAACTGACTTTTGGTGTAACTGTCACGTGGTGAGGTGAGACTCATCAGGCTATGGAGGTGGTGTGCAGAAGGAAGCCTGGCTCAGAGCCGCTGCAGAACGGGCAGCTGGAGAGGGGGTGCGAATCCCAGCTCTCTGCCCTCTGGGCCTCAGCTTCCCACATGTACCCCTGGGGGGGGGGGGGGCGCGGGGCGGGGAGGGAGGGGGGAGGAGAGGGGAGGATTGGATAAATGGCCTCTAAGGTCCTATCCAGTGTTTGGGACCCTCTGGATGTGTATAATGTGTGGCCCTCCTTTGAGGTTAGATCTCCTGGGCAAGGCACTGAGTGTGGCGCCTACTGGGGGCCAAAAGTAGATCGAGCTCCAGTGGTTCCAAGAGCCTTTTGGAAATGGATGCAAATTTTTGTAGGTTTAGGCTGGGTTTCTGCAAATCCATCATCCCTGAAAAAGTTACATGGTGGTAGGGCTGATGGGAAATGGGGCTTCAGAGACTAAGGGAGGTGGGCCCCCTACCCCTGCAGACTTGCTCAAGGGGCGGGCACTCAGCCATCACCCCTCCCCCCACCGCCACTGGCAGCGTTTACTCGTTATGTAATTTTTCTTTTGAAAACCAGCCAGAAAACTTCCAGAAGAAAAGCTATTGATCATTAAAGTTATTTGAAGGTTTAGAGACTCATTATACAGTGGTGATAATTATTCCTATTATGACACATCCTTTTAAATGCTCAGATCTGAGAACATTTTGCTTGCGTGGATTCAGTCCTCCTCATCACAAGGAGAAAGGCAAAGAGCTGGAAATAGCTCTTGTGCAGCTACAGGCAGGGAGTCACGCAGAAGAGAACAGACTGAAAGCAAGTCAGTGAGAAAAGCAGGGAGCAGCCTGGGAGCAGACCCTGCCAGCAGCCCTGCATTGCCCCACCCACTCCCACCCCCACCCCCGCCCTTACCCCCGCCCCCACACCCTCCCACTGCCCCTCCTCAAGGCAGCTTCTGCTGCCAGAAGGGTACTTTGGGCAGAAATACTGGTTGCAAAGTTGCATGCCAGCTACTCGTCCTCTAGTTAATTGCACGTCTATGAAATATATCCCCAAAAGAATGTAAAAAGAAGAAAAGAAAAAAATCAGAAACAATCATTTGTTTCTGCTTTTCATAGTAATAGTAACTAGCATTTATTGAGCATTTTCTCTGTATCAGACGCTGCTCTAAATGCTCTATGATTTCATTTAATTCTCACAAAACTTCATGAGGTGGGTGATTACTATTCCTACTTAATAGACCAGGAAACAGAAGCATAAGTTGGACACAGTTATACTTACTAGTAGTAGGTGGCAAAGCCAGAATTCAAAACCTTGACCGGGACCTCGCTGCTCCCTGTCAAGGTTTCCAGCCCTACTCCTGGGTTGATAAACAGCTCAGCAAGATTGGGGCAGGGGTGAGGGGTGCGGGCAGGAAGGCATTTCTCTTATGAGTTCCATAAGATACTAAACGTTGTAGTGGTTTGTTTTCATTCTTTCTCTCTCAGGAGAGCTGACAGCTTCAATCTCTCCCTTTGCTGTCTGCTGCCCCCACATTGTTTCTGTTCACTCAAATATATACCATGCCTGACACCACATGGTTCTGTGGAGGGGCCCGAGGAGAAGCAGAAACAGTGTCCACCCTTGAAAAATGCCTAATTCGGTGAGGGGCAGTGGTTGCAGCACAAATCCAACAAACTAATATCAGGCAGGGTGTGCTCTACGCAGGTGCAAAGGCTCTAGAGCAGCGGTTCTCAACCTGTGGGTCGCGACCCCTTTGGGGGTCAAACGACCCTTTCACAGGGGTCGCCTAAGACCATCGGAAAACACATATATAATTACATATTGTTTTTGTGATTAATCACTATGCTTTAATTATGTTTAATTTGTAACAATGAAAATACATCCTGCATATTAGATATTTACATTATCATTCATAACAGTAGCAAAATTACAGTTATGAAGTAGCAACGAAAATAATTTTACGGTTGGGGGTCACCACAACTTGAGGAACTGTATTAAAGAGTCGCAGCATTAGGAAGGTTGAGAACCACTGCTTTAGAGAGAGGCTCACCAGGGGGCGGGGTAGGGGGGTGGGGGGTAGGGGGGTGGGGGGTAGGAGGGTGGAGGGGCCCTCACAGCAGTGCTGACAGTTCACGTGGCCCCTGGGGGATACCGGGCTGAGTGGGAGAATTGCCCACAAAGGGACCGGCCAGCCCAGAAATCTTTCTCCAGAGATTGCTCAAAAGACTCCCGCTGCTTTGCTTCCTCCAATTCCAGGTTCCATCTCAGCCACCAGCCCCAAGATGGTGACTGCCCTGCTGCTGCTTTCAGCACTGGCCGGCCTCTTCCGTGCGGCAGAGGGACAAGCATTCCATCTCGGGAAGTGCCCAACTCCTCCTGTGCAGGAGAATTTTGACGTGAATAAGGTGTGGTAAAAGGCTAACCTCCCGCTTGTTTTCTGTCTCCTGTTTGAACGGCACCCTACAAGGCTCGGTTATATCGTTCTGCTTTGATGGCCACAGCAAGCCTGGGGGGACCTACTTACCTTACGTGTGCTTCTGAGACAAGAACTGGGGGCAGGGAGTTTCTGTAAGCCAAAACCAGGAAGCACCAGTGGCCATGTAGGAAAGTGAGACAGAGAAGGCAGAAAAGCAATAAAGCCTGCTTTCAGGATCAGGCTACTCTGTGAACAACGGGGTTCACTCCTGCTGAGGATCCTCTGAAATGTGCGGAATGTACCTCAGATTGTCCCAGGGATGGGTGCAAGTGAGCCGTGGGAGCTCCTGTGGCAAAGCTGTCTGGCAGAGAAGGAGACCGAGGGGCAGTGTGTGTGGGAATTGTCTGTGGCTGGAGTAAACCCAAAACAAAGGTGGACGCAGAGGACACGGGACCAGGCATCAACAGCAGTTGCTGCAGTAGCATTGTCCCCCATTCTACTGATGAGGACGCTGAATGTTGAAGCGTTTATAACCTACCCAGTCACACAGCTACTGAATGCAGACTGGGATTCAAAACTCGGCTCCCCAGCAGTGCAGAACACCCACTCAAACAGGGCCTAGGAGAGGACAGAACTCCCTAACGCAGTGGTTCTCAACCTTCCTAATGCCGCGACCCTTTAATACAGTCCCTCATGTTGTGGTGACCCCCAACCATAAAATTATTTTCGTTGCTACTTCATAACTGTAGTTTTGCTACTGTTATGAATCATAATGTAAATATCTGATATGCAGGATGTATTTTCATTGTTACAAATTGAACATAATTAAAGCATAGTGATTAATCACAAAAACAATATGTAATTATATATGTGTTTTCCGATGGTCTTAGGTGACCCCTGTGAAAGGGTCATTCGACTCCCCAAAGGGGTCACGACCCACAGGTTGAGAACCGCTGCCCTAAGGGGCTTTCTTGTTACCTGCACTAAAGAGATATCAATATAACCAGCTCACCCATGTATGGCTTTTCTTCCTCAAATTAGGCCCAGCCTTAATGAATACCTGTGTGGCCAGGGGGATGGAGCAGCAGAAAGAGGTGCTTTTGGGTGGCATGATTTAAAGGCTCTCATTGTTACTAACTCAAGGCTAGAATCTCCCCATCCTATATAATAAAGAGGGACTATGCTAATTGACCCTGATGCCGTCACAAAGATGGTAGCACCCATAGCCAATAAGGAGGGGATATGCTAATTGACTGCCTGCCCTCAAAGATGGCGGCACCCACAGCCAATAAGGAGGGAATATGCTAATTGACTGCCATGCCTCCAAAGATGGCAGCACCCATAGCCACAAGATGGCTGGCAGGGGAGGGCAGTTGTGGGCAATCAGGCCAGCAGGAGAGGGCAATTAGGGGCTACCAGGCCAGCAGAGGAGGACAGTTGGGGGTGACCAAGCCTGCAGGGGAGCAGTTAGGCATCAATCAGGCTGGCAGGGGAGTGGTTAGCGGGTGATCAGGCTGGCAGGCAGAAGCAGTTAAGGGCAATCAGGTAGACAGGCAGGTGAGCACTTGGGAGCCAGCAGTCCCGGATTGTGAGATGGATCCCAGATTGGAGAGGGCGCAGGCTGGGCTGAGGGACATCCACCCCCGTGCACAAATTTTGTGCACTGAGCCTCTAGTTAAGATATATTCTCCTTTGTAGAAGTTTGTATCTCTCTTTTAAGAAGCAATTCATGCCCTCAGTGGATAGTGTGTCAGCTTGTGGACTTGAAGGGTCCTGGGTTCAATTCCGGTCAAAGGCACATGCTAGGATTATGGGCTCGATCCCCAGTAGGGGACATGCAGGAGACAGCCGATCAATGATTCTCTCTCATCATTGATGTTTCTATCACTCTCTCCCTCTCCTTCCCTCTCTGAAATCAATAAAAATATATTTTAAAAAAATAAGAAGCAACTCACTTGTTATGAATAACATTGAAGTTGTTATCAGTCACTCACAGCTCAGTGTGAATGAGTGTTGGGACCTCATAGAGCATGGATAAAGGTAGAGAATGAGAGAAGAGAGCTCAAAGCCTGAAGGGGGTAGGGAGAAGAGACACCATCAATAGAGTTCAAACAGGAAGGTAGGTAGGACAGATACAGTACACCAAAGTCTACATTGACTTACTGCATTAATTATTAAGGCTGATTCCTTTATTCAGGTATAGGAGGCTTTACAGAAAAAAATCCAGAGAATTTGAGTTACATTTCAGTTTGGGGATAAAAATCCCAAGATACTTTGGAAATTATAATTGATCTGTATTTACAAAAGTCCTTTGAGATATAAAGCAGAGAGTTTTACTGAGATATAATCCATAAGCTATATAATTTACCTATTTAAAGTGGTTTCACTTTCAGTGGATTTTAGTATATTCAGTTATGAAACTATCACGGCAGTCAATTTTAGAACATTTTTAGCATCTCAAAAAGAAACTCCATACCCATTAACAGTTACTCCCCACTTTCCCCCAACCTTCTCTGCCCCAGGCAATCAATAATCTATTTTCTCTCTGTATGGCTCTGCCTATTCGGGACATTTCATAGAAATGGAATCATACAATAGGTCTTTTGTGACTGACTTCTCTTACCAGCACAATGTGTTCAAGGTTCATCCATGTGGTAGTATAAATCAGTACTTCGTTTCTTTTCATTGCCAAATAATATCCTACTGTATGGGTTATGCAACATTTTATTCATCGGTTCATTTGGGTTGTTTACACTTTTTGACTATCAGGAATAATGCTGCTATGAGCATTTGTGCCCAGGATTTTTTGTTTGCTTGTTTGGTTTCATGGTCATACATTCTCAGTTTTCCTGGATATATATCTAGGAATAGAATTGCTGGGTCATATGGTAACTCCACATTTAACATTTTGAGAAACTGCCAGGCTCTTTTCCAAAATACCTGCACCATTTTATATTCCCACCAGGAGTGTATAATTCTCATTTTTCCATATCTTTGCCCATACTTTTTATTGTCATATTTCTGATTATAGAAATTTTTAGTGGAATTTTTATGAAGAAATTTTTATGAAGTGGTATCTCATAGTGGTTTTGATTTGCATTCCCTTAATAGCTAATGATGTTGAGCATCTTTTCATGTGTTTATTGGATATGTGTCTGTTGAAGTCTATTGCCCATTTTCAGTTGGGTTATTTATCTTTTAATTATTGGGATATAAGAGTTCTTTTTTAAAAAAAATATATTTTATTGATTTTTTACAGAGAGGAAGGGAGAGGGATAGAGAGTTAGAAACATTGATGAGAGAGAAACATCAATCAGCTGCATCCTGCACTCCTCCTCCCCTTACTGGGGATGTGCCCGCAACCAAGGTACATGCCCTTGACCGGAATCGAACCCGGGACCCTTCAGTCCGCAGGCCGACGCTCTATCCAGTGAGCCAAACCAGCTAGGGCTAGAGTTCTTTATATATTTTAGATACAAATTCCTATCAGATATATGATTTGCAAGTTTCTTCTCCCATTCCATAGATTCACTTTACTTTATTGACACATAAAAGTTTTTAATATTAATGACTTCTAATTTATCTATTTTTTTCTTTTGTTGCTTCCATTTTTGGTGTCATATCTAGAAAGCCATTGCCACCCTGGCTGGTGTTGCTAAATGGTTAGAGTGTAAACCCACACACGAGGGTCACAGGTTCGATTCCTGGTCAAGGGCTCATATCTGGGTTGCAGGCTTGATCCCCGGCCCCCGTCAGGATGCATGCACTTGGTAACCAATCGATGTGTCTCTCTCCCTCCCTTCTTTCTTTCTACCCTCTCTAAAAGTCAATGTAAAAAATATCCATGTGAAGATGAATAACAACAACAAAAAAGCCATTGCTTAATCCTAGGTTATAAAGATTTACTACTATATTTTCTCCTAAAATAATTTTAAGTTAAATTTTGTATATAGTATAATACAGGGGCCCAACTTATTCTTTCACATGTGGATATTCAGTTGGCCCTATTTGTTAAGAAGACTTATCCTTTCCTCATTGAATAGTTTCAGCATTCTTGCTGAAAATCAATTGATCATTTATGTAAGAGTTTATTTTTGGACTCTCAATTTTGTTCTATTGATCTATATGGTTATCCGTATGCCAGTATGATACAGTCTTGATAACTATAGCTTTGTGGTTAAGTTTTGAAATCTGAATGTATGAGTCTTCCAACTTTGTCTTTTGGCTATTTTGGGTCCTTTGCATTTCCACATGAATTTTAGGATCAGCTTGTCAATTTCTGTAAAGAGTTTGTTGGGAGTTTTAATAGAAATTACATTAAATCTGTGTGTATATCAATTGCCATCTTAAAAATTTTGTCTTCCAACTCATGAACTTAAGATATCTTTCCATTTACTTAGGTCTTATTTAATTTCTTTCAACAATGTAGTTTTCAGAGTACACGTTTTATGCTTTTCTGGTTAAATTTACTAATATTTCTAAGCATTTTATTTTTTGATGCTATTATAAATGGAATTTTCTTAATTTCACCTGCAGATTGCTCATTGTAAGTGTAGAAAGAGATTTGATTTCTGTATATTGATCTTGTAGCCTTTAATTTTGATGAATTCATTTATTCTAATACTGTGTGTGTGTGTGTGTGTGTGTGTGTGTGTGTGTACCTTCGGATTTTCTGTGTACAAAAATTATGTCATCTGCAAATAGAGAGTCATACTTCTTCCTTTCCAGGATTCTCTGTAGGCATTGCATTCTCCTATGTAGGAAGAGAAATGGAGACCTTAGAATCTGGGAAAAGCAAGAAAATAGAGTCTCCTCTACAGCCTCTGGAAAGGAGCATAACCTTGCCCACATCTTGGCTTTAGCCCAGTGAGACCTGTGTCAGACTTCTGACCTACAGACCTATAAGAAGTAAATTTGTGTTGTTTTACGCAAACTGTAGCTTAATATATACACTATTTGCACCTGACTCTTTTTTTATTTTTTTAAATATATATTTTATTGATTTTTTTACAGAGAGGGAGGGAGAGGGATAGAGAGAAGCATCGATGAGAGAGAAATATAGATCAGCTGCCTCCTGCACACCCCCCCTACTGGGGATGTGCCCACAACCAAGGTATATGCCCTTGACCGAAATCGAACCTGGGACCCTTCAGTCCACAGGCCGACGCTCTATCCACTGAGCCAAACTGATTAAGGCTACACATTACCCTTTTAAAAGAGGATGTATAACATTCCACTGTTTAAATGTGTCATTATTTACTTACTCGGCTCCCTACTAATGCTCCCTGAGACTGTTTCCTGTCTTTTATTATTACTAATTGTACTGCAACAAATAATCTTGTGCATACATCATTCCTTTCACTACATTTCCAGAAGTGAAATTTCTGGGCCAAACAGTATATGTATATTTAGGTGTGCTAGGTATTGCCAAATTACCCTCCGTGAAGGTTGTAAATTGGTTCAGTCTCTATGCCAGGCAATGTATGGAAGCCCACAGTTGCACACTTCCTTTAAAGTTGACTCTGTACACCAGAGTTATGAACTGAGAGCAGGCCCCAGTGGAAGAATGATACAGGTCTTCTAAATCCTGATCATCTGCCCAAAGCCTCTGAGACCAATTCCCTATGTGGGGTCACATGAAGAGAACTCAGTTACCCCTGGAATCCCACAGTGAACATATCTAACTTTGTACACAACTCAAAGATGCCTTGAAGAATCATAAAACGTTTGAGATGGCACCTTACATCATCTAATCCCTTACTTTGACAGAGATTCGAATTTCACATAGATTTTTGTCTGAAGGGGACACTGAGAGCGCATCTAAATAAAGAGCACTTTAGGAATAGAAGGTGGCATTCAGTCAATGCCTACTCATCCGAATCACTTATTCTCCTCTGAATCGTTATCTTGCTCAGTTGCTACTGGGAACAAGGCAGCCCATTTTGCCTGGTTTCCCCAGGAAAGGGCTCTGCTCTGAAAGACAACAATAGAGGAGAGTTTGCAGGTCCCCAGAGAGCCACAGGGTTTTGCTCTACTTGTTGTTGTCTCTGCAGTATCTTGGAAGATGGTATGAAATTGAGAAGATCCCAGTGAGCTTTGAGAAGGGAAGCTGCATCCAAGCCAACTACTCACTAATGGAAAACGGAAACATCAAAGTGATAAACCAGGAGCTGAGGTGAGTGGCTGTGGCGTCAAAGGCATTGCACATCCTGCAGAGAGCTGTCCTGGAGGGACCGGGTGTCCTTGCCGTCTGGTTCAGGGAGGGTTCGGCCATGGCTGGGTCAGACTGCCTGCTCACAACAGGCCCTGAGAGGAACGCTTTTGGCAGGCAGGACGGTGGGGACGAAGAGTCACCCATTTCCCTGCCCACTTGCTGACCACCTATTGTGCACTGGATCCTGCAAGAGGCACTGGGCACTCAATGGTAACCCAAACTTCAGGGTTCCTGTTCTCACCGCAAAATAGATACTCTGGTAGCAAAGGACATCAGGGACCATCTTGTCTGACCTCCAAACCAAGAGAGAAGCCCTTCCTATACAGCTACTGCCAGAGGCATCCAGCTTTGCTTGCAGCTTCCAGGAACTGGGAGCGCATCACCAGCCATGACAGTTTATCCCATCTCCCGACAGCTTCAGCTATTAGAAAATGCCTTTTCCTATTAAGCAAGGATCAAATACATACGGAGCCACATACTAGGTTATGTGAACAGGATATCCTATACAAGTGCACCTTTCTGTTACTGAAGGCTTTTCCCAGATTGATGTTTGATCCCCAAATTCACATTTTGAAAAGCAACCATAAACTTTAAAAAGCCTCAGGAAAGCTCCTACCCACCCTCCATCAACAAAGATAACAGCAACAATAAAAACAGTAACTAACAGTTATTAAGCATTTCCTATATGCAAGGCACTATTCTGCGTGTATATCTATAATAATAAATAAATAATATGCTAATTAGACTGGACATCCTTCCTGGACGAAGCCGGGGCTGCAGCTGTGGGATCCAGGCAGCCACCGTGGCTGCGATTGCCTACTCTCGCACGAATTTCATGCATCGGGTCTCTAGTGTATATATACATGTGTATGTACCTATATGAGTGTGTATGTACAGGGTGGGGCAAAAGTAGGTTTACAGATGTTCATATGGAAAATAATACAATAATTAATAAATAATTCAAGAATAAACTGTTTCACATAGTCACAGCTGTAAACCTACTTTTGCCCTACCCAGTATATTGATATAATCCCATAACAACCCTGAGGTAGTGCTATTATTAACCCCATTTTTATAGGTAAGGAAACTGAGGTACAGTGAAGTAAAGAAATTTGCCCAAGGGTCACACAGCTTATAAGTGATGAAGCTGAGATTCCAACCCAGGGAGAAGTGATGCACGAAGAGAACTGGAGACAGACCCAAAAAAAAACCAGAAAAGGCTGAGAATATAGGGTTGTCCTTCCAGTTCCCTATGGGCTCTGAGAATTGTGTTCAACTTCAAGAAAATAACTACAGCCCAGCCTGAAAGTTATTCAGGCTCAAAGGGACCTTCTGTGGCCATCCTATTATCCACTCAGCTTCCAACAATGGGTCGATTCCCTGACCTGCATAAACCAAAGAAACAAAGTAAGGACCTTGAGGGTCTCTAGGGAAAAATTTAGCTCATTCAGAGCCCAGGAAGGGTTACAGGAACTGAGTTGTAGACACCCAGAAGAGATCACAGGAATTCTGCAGGCCCTAACGTTGCAATGATTATTTCAAATATTTTGTCCCATTCTATGACCAAGAATCAGACAGTGACACAAATCCCAGCACCTATGTGATCTCCCCACCTCTCCTTCAGAGTTAGCCAGGATCCTGAGTGTTAGGTCTCCTTGCCTCTCGGGTCATACCTGGTTAAGGTACAAGGAGACATGAAGAAAGGTTTGCTAGTTCCGGAAAATGGTCTCATTTCTCCTTCCAGGAGTCCTGCAGTGAGTGGAGCAGAGAGTCTGAGCTAAACACTAGACACTGCCAGAGTATTTGAGGGACAAAGCAGCTGGCACAGGGTTGGGAGCTAAAGGGCTCAGGCTTTTGAGGAAGGCTGCCCGGCTTCAAATCCTGGTTCTGCCACTTACTAATGACAAGATCTTAGGTTAGTTGTAATAATCCTCTCAGCCTCCCACTCCATCTGGGTAAAATGGCAATAAGCCCTCCCCCCAGAGGGCTTTGTGACTAAGAGTGAGGCAACACATGTAAGGCACTTAGACCAGTGTTTGGCGTGTATTAATCTTTTAATCAATATTTCCTATTATTGTTCAACTGCTGCTACTTTTGAAAAATTCATGCATTTTCCCATGAACAAGTTATGAGTTTATGATCAGAGAGTGGTGTTTTAAAAAACGTTCTGGAGCACAATGCAAATGATAGTGAAAAGGGGAAAAGCCTGATGGGAAGAGACTAGTTTGTTGCTAAGCAACTGTATGCAGATAGAGATGGACCATCTTCCCAATGGCTGAGTTCCAGGTGAGAGAGCAGGGCTCTATCTCGAGCCCTAATTAAGGATAAGCAGACAAGGCATCCAGGATCAGCACAGTGGTTCCGACCCTCCCTTACCTGGTGCTTGTTGGCTGGTTTCTAGGATATTCATCACCACTAGCCAAAGCCTACTGACTTTCTGACACATACTATTGCTCTAAATTTAGTTCCCCACCTGGAGGACTGATTAACAGGCAGCTCCTCTCCCGGCTTCCTAGGAAGAGCACCCTGGCGTCTGAGCACCCTCCCTCTGTGCTGCCTCCATCCCCAGGCCTTTCTGCTCTCCCCGGGGTCCATGAGGTCACTGGGAGTTATCCAGAAATGAGGCTATCTCCCTCCAAAAGAGTGAAAGTATTTCACACACCCTAAGACCAGCACTTTTATATATGTACCATTTTATATACCACTAAGGAAGAAATGACACTGCCAATTGTAAGTGTAGGGTGGCATTAGTTGTAAGATGCACATTTCTTCATATTTAATGTCTCTAAGATCTGGATGCACCTGAGAATCACTGAAATAAGGTGTTTGCTCATTGCCTGCTTTACCTGGCGTACATTGAAATCTCCCACATTCAGTCAGAAGCTTGCTGAACTGAAAGGGGTCTCAGAGTTCATGTGTATGAACCCTTTTATGGGAAAGATGATCCCTAAGGCCAAAGAGGGTCTTGCAGATCTCCAGGCTCCATGTTTTGGCCGCTTCTATTTTACAAAAGTGATTCACTTTTTTTTAAAAAAGTGAATTCTCAGTGTACTGGGTTGTTTTGTTTGTTTTTCCTTTCCCTCCCTCCCCCCCTTTTTTTACTTCCTCTTTCTGGAGCCTTGCAGACCACTACCATACAGTCCAAAAACCAGTGTTGAAGTGCAAGGGCCTAATGTAGTGCCTAGAGCAGTGGTTCTCAACCTTCATAATGCCACGACCCTTTAATACAGCGCCTCATGTTGTGGTGACCCCCAATTTCATTGCTGCAAATTGAACATAATTAAAGCATAGTGATTAATCACAAAAACAATATGTAATTATATATGTGTGTTTTTCTGATGGTCTTAGGCGACCCTTGTGAAAGGGTCGTTCGACCCCCAAAGGGGTCCCGACCCACAGGTTGAGAACCGCTGGTCTAGAGCATTGCAATTGCTGCTTTTCATTTCCCCAAGGTTGTCTTCCTCCGCTTGGTCTCAGAGGCAGTCGCAAACTGAAGAGGAAAGACTAGAACTGGAGTCTAACCTACCTTGGAGATCCTCTTGAACCAGAAACCACAATGTTGGCCACTATGCTTCTTAAGTGTAACAAATCTTGCCTTTCGTCGGTTTTTGGCTTTCATGAGTTCAGGTTATTTTTTCTTTTTTAATTCATTGCAGATCTGATGGAACTGTGAACAAAATTGAAGGCGAAGCCTCCCAGAGCAACTTTACCGAGCCCGCCAAGCTGGGAGTAAAGTTTTTCTGGTGTAAGTATCCACTTCTCTCAGGAGGTTTCAGGGACAAGAGATAAGCAAACTGAGGGCTAGAGCCCTAAGCTGGATGCGGTTGTGTCCCATCTGCATGTCAATAATGATTCAATGCATAATTATTTATTGAGCACCTACTCCATGCCAGGTACTGAGCAAGTTGCTGGAGATGCAACGATGAGGAAGACAGAGCAGGCCCTTGCCCCTGAGGAGCCTACATCCTGGTGTGGATAGTGACAAATACCCAGGCCGTTTACTATCAAACGGTAGTGAGTGTTGCAATAGAGGAAACACAGATTGGCCCACACAGTGCTTGAGCAGTAGGAGACCCAATCCAGTCTTGTTTCCTAGAGGAAACGGAAGCCTAAAAAATTAGTAGTTATTAACAGAACAACTAGCATGTACAAAAGCTTAGAGATAAGAAATTGATAAGAGTAAAGGTAAGTCTGAGTCCTCGTTCTGTCTGCTACTTTCCAGCCACATTGTTGGGGTCCCTGAGAAATATTTAATTGCAGGCATTTGCCCTCTGAGTTCTGGACTAACAGAGGATTGCACATATGCAACAGAGAAAGTACCATATATTAGTTTTATTGCTGAATTAATTAGGTTAATTCAGCTCAGAACTGTGAGACTTTCTTTTTTAAAAAAATATATTTTATTGATTTTTTACAGAGAGGAAGGGAGAGGGATAGAGAGTTAGAAACATCGATGAGAGAGAAACATCGATCAGCTGCTTCCTGAACACCCCCTACCAGGGATGTGCCCGCAACCAAGGTACATGCCCTTGACCGGAATTGAACCTGGGACCCCTCAGTCTGCAGGCCGACGCTCTATCCACTGAGCCAAACCGGTCAGGGCTGTGAGACTTTCTAATGCCAAAAGTGCTTGGGAGCACCTCTCCCCACCTGTGGGGCAGACACAGAAGTGACCAGCTGCAAGAGGAATCACTACCCTCCTCCCCCACTTCCCCATTGATGAAGGGCCTAGAGTGGGCAGAGAGGAAGTTCTTATTCTTCTGTAGACCAAGATAGGAATGCTGGGAGGAGTAGAAAAGAGTTCTTCCCACACATATGACTGTGAGCAACTAACTTCACATCTACACCTAATGTTGTGTAGATAAACTAGATAACACATGCTCTGTATGTTGTAAAGGGCTTTGTACAGGCCAGTTTCTCTTGTGGTTTCTACGAATAAGAAAGTTAAATAAGGAAAAGCTAGATGACAAGAGGTGGGCTAGAAGGGGTCAATGGGTGGGGGGAGGGGACATATGTAATACTTTCAACAATAAAGATTTAAAAAGAAAAGCAAGAAAGCTAGGTGATATAGGCACAATCATTGGACTAATTAGAGGCAGAGTTGGGACTAAAACCTAGGTCTCCAAACTCTCAGTTGAGGGATGGGGATGGGAGGGAAGGTCAAATATTATGGGCACAACCTTCTTAAGGAAGCCAAACAGGAACTAAAAGAGGCAAGAGTTGTTGGCTGGGGAAGCAGAGGAGGAAGGGATTTATTGTTGAAGAGGTCAGGTGTTTACACTGGGTTTTGCAGAGTGTATGGGAGATTATGGGAAAGAATGTTCCAAGTGGAGAGGATGGCATGAGAAAAGGCCTGAAGGGTCCATGAAGTAGAAGACAAGACTAGGGAGGGTCTCCAAGGCCATGTTAGATAACTTGACGGTCCTATCCTAAAACTTTGACAGTCAAAGTTTTCTAATAAAGAGACATGGAAGTTTTCTTTACTAAAGGAAAATATCTGGGTACATTTATGCATGAGTGCTAGACCCCGTGGGAGGAAGACAGGATACGCATGCCTGAGTTTGGGCAGTGGGGCATGCTGCTGCTGCTGACGTATCGCTCAGGGCTGAAGAGCTCTCAGTCCAGCTGGGAACCCACAGAGCAGTTGACACTCCACAGTAGCAGATATATGGTAAATATATGCTCTCCTGAGTGAGCCAGGCAGGTGGCACCAACCGTGTTAGAAATGTAAGTCAGAAACAATACTCAGTCTAGCTCCTGCAGCCTTGTCCAGGCTTCTATCCAGACATCCTCCAAGTGTTCTTCTGTTTTTATATTTATAAGCAGGTAGAAAGTCAGAGGTAGGAGGGATGTTGGTGGGTGGTCATCTGAACTTGTCCTCTTGTGTGGTCCTGATAATCAGTTGGGTCCTTGACCCCCAGCCAAGCTCTAACCACGCTCATACTGCCTCCTTTGTCCAGCAGCTTAGCTCTGGTTTGACTTGGCAAACAGTGAGATTATTTTTGATTGGAGGGGGTAGGATGCTTAAAACCCAGCAAATCACCCAGGACTGCATATGTGTCCAAGTCTTTTGTTCTTATGCTGTCAGCACACATCTATCTCCCATGCGGGTCCATCTGCCACTTAACTTTCACAAGCTGTGCTATGAGTTTTCCTTGGTTTGAAGCTTGGCCTTGGAGGTCAAATTCACAGAGGAAATTTCTGGATTCAGTTGGAGAGGGCAAATACCCTATCTCTCCCCTTAACGACCCCTTTAATTTTGGGCTTTCAAAGCTATGTAGCTATCAATCAATGAATCTTCATAGACCCTTTGTAAAGAAGAGCTTATAACTTGTTACCACCTGATTTACTATATTCTTAAGAATGGAAGGATTTTCAAAGGACAAGCAGGAAGAGAAACAAACAAACCAATGTTAGCCACTACCTCCTCCCTTGGTCAAGTTCTGGAAACTGGGTGGTACAGACTCAGAAAGCCTGAGGCTCCTGACCTTACATTCTTGACTCAGCTTAACTCAGTAGTGCCTCTATATGCACTAGTGCTAATCTAGGAGGTCCAGCCAACCCCCCCTCCCCTCCCCCAGCAGTTACTATGGGCTTCTAGAGACCAATCTGCTACCAGGTCCTACCAGGGAGGATCAGGAATGCTAGCTCTGAACTCTGGCTGCATATTAGAATCACAGGGGACTTTTTAAAAGTACCAACCACCTCTATATCAGAATCCAGGGAAGGCTGGGGAAGGGTGTAGTATTGGTCAAAGCTCCCACACAACTCCCACATGAAGCCAGAATTAAGAACCACTGATTTAGAAGAACCAAGACCCCAGAATCTGGCTTCCAGGTCCTGCCGATGAAGGTTTCTCTTGCTCTGGTCCCTCCTAATACTGCCCTCCTCTGGTTCTCAGTGATGCCTTCGGCTCCGTACTGGGTCCTGGCCACCGACTACGAGAACTACGCCCTCGTGTACTCCTGTACCACAATCGTCTGGCTGTTTCATGTAGATCATGTTTGGATCTTGGGAAGAAACCCATATCTCCCTCCAGAAACAGTGACCCATCTAAAAGATATCCTGACCTCTAATAACATTGACATCGAGAAAATGACCATCACAGATCAAGGGAACTGCCCCGAGTTCCTGTAATGAGGCAGGAGGCTGCATTCACCCCATGTTCCTTCTTTTGCTTTGCTTTTCCCCCACCCATCCACCTCTCATGACAATAAGCCAACCCACCATGGCAAACCATCGCAACTACAGAAGGAAACTTAACAGCAGGAGCCAGTGGAGAGGAACTCAAGGAAAATTGGCCCAAACACTTAGACGTACACTACCTGTTTCCTTGCATGCCTAATAATAAACTTTTTTGCTGACCTGCTGTACTCACAGTAAATTCTGATTTGGAACAATTATTGTGGATTTTAGTTATAAATTTATGTTTGGAAATTCTTAATCAGTTGTGTTGGAAAAAAAAAACAAACAAACACCTAAGTACTGAACAGTTTAAGTTTAAAGGTAACAATCCTGTTTCTGGAAAAGGAAAGCTGATGGCAAAGACATATTATGGATGACATGGATCCACGTGCCCCTTCTGCATCAGGTGCTCCTTTGGGAAAAATCACTTAGGGTTTTTGAGTCTCTGACAGGCAGTTTCCTTGAAGCATTTATTTTCTTATCAGGAGGTCTTCAGAGTCAGGCTGAAGAATGGGACCATCTTGGGTCTGTGCAAGAAAGAAGAGAATCTATCAGGGAGAACTTATGGGAAGTTTTTTAAGAAAAATTTTTTTGGGGGAGGTGTCTTTCATTCAGCTGATATTTACTGAAGTCCAACTGCATTCCAGGCATTAAAAGCACAGAATCCCTGTCCTCCCACAGAGGTTCACAGGCCAGCGAGGGAGCCTGACGAGTTAAAATGAAATTATAATCCAAGCTGAAGAATGCAGAGTGGCATGAGAGGCATGTGGAGGAGCCATGGGAGCTCCAAGAGTCTCCAACCCTGCAAGATACAGGCACCCACAAGGTTGTACAGTCACGCCTCCGGGGTTCCAGCTTCAGGGAGTCAGGAACCTCCTTGAGATATTTTTATATTGTGACTTTCGAAAGCAAAAAGACCCTAGAATTATTACCCTGCAATTTCATTTAGCTCAGGTAATATTTATCATCTACTCCTGTGTAGGGAAATGAATAGAAAATGAAACCATATGATTTTTGCCTTTTCAGCCTGAATATAAAATATTAATTTCCTTGAGCACTTGAGACACTTTAATACTTTATATTGAAGGTTACAAAAATTCCAAGGATCTTAATATGTACAATTTTCATTTTGCTAACTACATAAGATCTCAAAATGTAGCTTTTAGTTTGAAATTCTTAAAGGCTGAACCACTGGGCAAAAAGACGGTACAGAGGAGGTAGGAATTGAAGGAGAAGACCCTCTCTTCCCAGCTGTGCCTGCTGCTGTGCCCAGCGCTTTATCATACTGCCCACTCCACCGCAGGGCACGTGGCTCCTCTGCTAAAATATAGTTCTTCCCAAGAGTGTTAAGCTGCTTATCTAGCTCTTATCTCATGATCCAAAGTAAGTTGTGATCGCATTCCTCTTAATAGCTGTCTGGTAACATCTAAAGCAATGAGCATGACTACACGTTGTACCTGTTCCAGTGCCTTGCCCTATACATAGGCTCAAATTTTTTATTTAAATGAATTATTGAATGCGTGAATAGAGAATGGACTTGAAGTTTTTGGTGTTTTTTTTTTTTTAAAGGAAAAGGAAACTATTAAACAGGTATTAGGGATGACTGAATCTGAGGGGGAAAAAATTGGGAATCCAGAGGGCGGCATGGGGGAAGCAAGTGTCTAGAAGAAACATGGGGGAAACAACAAAAAATCCTAAAGGCAAGTGGGAAATAAATAGCTCAATAAAGACAATAGTATATAATAAATCCCCTGTGCCTACCTTCAGCTCCAACAGTCACCAACGTTTCACCACCATTGCTTCAGCTATCACCCACCCACCCCCAATTTTTTAGAGTGTTTTGAAGCAAACCCAAGGTATCACATCCTATTATTTTTCCCATGGCTATCTATGTATAAATCTCTAGCAAATACACTTTATAAACAAACAACAAAAAAACAAGGTTATGCTTTGTATCTTGAAGGTGCTCCGAGGATGCAATCGCTATGTAATTTAAAAATTATTTTACATAATCTGGGCAAAGGGGACTATGTATGCACAAATGTTCAGCATAGTTTCACTTGTAGCCCCCTAATTGAAAGGAGTTAAACTAAAAGAGCAGAGGAATCCTATATAATAAGGAGCTAATATGCTAATTAGGCCAAACAGCAGAACAACAGTCCGGATTTGGGGGCTTCGAGGGCCGGCCAAGGCAGCCAGGGCTGTGAGGGCCTAGCCTCTTGCACGAATTTCGTGCATTGGGCCTCTAGTGGGATCATAAATTATGGAATAGCCATTAGATGTAATGTTGGGCATTCTTTAAAAGACTACACAATCATATCGGAGCTGGTGCCTGCCTACCCACACTCACTGCTAGGAGGAGGGAGGGTAGTTCCTGCATATCCTTTGCTGTCTGTAGTGCTAGAATCTAGAGCATGTGTTCCACCTTCCCACTCATGCCCGAGTGGACCAAGGTATGTCAACCTGAGTTAGTGACGGCCAATCCATGGGATAAACAGAAACCTCTGATTTGTTTGTGGCCTAACTGAATGGAAAAGATAAATTAGGCAAACCAAATCAGGATTTGGCTTTAAGTGATCTAGAAAGAGATGACTGAAAATTGTGGAACTGTAGTCATGCAGTCTGGGATGGCCATTATTGACAATGAACATCTGAAGTTAGGAGAGTACGGAACAGAAATGCAAAAATAAGCAGGGACCCCATTAAAGGCCCCTGAAGGAGCAGCTTCAGTGACTGATGGCTTTCTGGGTTCCCGCTCCAATGCCTCTGGAGCTTCACCACTTAGGTTCCTGTCCTTGAATATTTCTAAGTTTAAGTGCGTGCACACACACACACACACACACACACACCTTTTTTCTCAGGTAATATAACTTGACTAAGTTAATGTTCCTTGCAACCAAAATAGCTCTAAGACAAAACTGTTCACAATATAATGTTGAGTTAAAAAAAGAAAGCAGGATTTTAACTATGTTGTATTTAAAGTTACTTGAAATGATGGCATAAAGTCAAGGACTAACAGTTAACAGAAACAAAAAAAGAAAGCAATGAGTGTGTTAGAATGGTAGAATTACAAGGTGATTTTTAAATTTTTTATTTATTTGTTTGTTTATTTTTGGCTATTGGTATTTATAGTGTAGTTCCAAAACTTTAGACCCTAAAACTTCCTTCTAGTTCAACCTGATTTCTCTGGCAAGTCTAGTGTCAAGCCACCCCAAATAGGCATTTTCTTCCAACAATTATCTCAGACTTTGAGACCCCTCTGGACTATTCTTCCATCCCACCACTCTCCTAACGCATCTGAGAGGATGGCTTAGTTTATGAATATAGGACATGTTATTAAAGCAATCTTTACTACCAGCAAGTTCCTCTGCACACTTCTAGGAGACATGAAGGGAGATATCAAGTAATTTAGAAAGTTTTTATTTTCATACTTGTCTAAACATTATGTTACTTTAGAAAAGATTTCCAAAAAAGACCATTCACCTTGAGAATTATGAAAAACTATTAAAGTGTTTTAAAAATGTATTAAATATGGTCAACTTTAATATTAAAATCATTGTTTTGACTCACTACCAAATAAGAAATTGAAATAGACTCAATAACACTGGTTATCTAATGTTTTCCAACCAAACAAGGTAATCTGAACTGTTGGAGAGGCCCTGTGGCAGAGGGGTCTAGCACTTTTCCAGCCGGGACTCGGTAGCCTCCAACCCCAGCAGGCCTCTTCCCCTCACAGGCTGTCCCCTCAACTATGTGTCATAGTTGAAAGAGCCAAAATAGATGAGGTTTCTCTAACATTTATAGTTCTAAAGGTTTGTATGTGATTAATAAAGTACAATTTTTGCTAAGAAGGAGGGAGTACCTGTACCTTTATAGGAAAAATAAGCCATAAACTTAAAAAAACAACTCTTTTCATGTTTTGTGCCTTTTTCTAATCTTTATCAAGGTACACACACACACACACACACACATACACACACACACACACTGTATTCTGTTTTTTAAACAATATTTATGTCTTTTTTTCATACTATGAATTAGTTGGATGTACTAGTATATGTTTTTCCACAGAATGCACACATTTTACCAATATAACATATTATATTCTATTAGTGCACTAGAAGTATTATATTTAATTCTCCTGAATTTTCCTACATTGGTAATTTAATTAAAATATAGAAAGGCCAAGCTTAGCCACCTCTTCAGCAATCTCAATGATCCAGAGACCCAGGGGAGCAATAGCTCACTGAATTATGAAGTGCTCCTCAGTGAGCAAGGTTGGAAGGACACTTGAGGCAAGTGCTGTCAGAGGCCAAAGCTCAACACACATGGTCAAATATGTAAACCTTTATTCCAAATCTCTTAACCTAAGAGACCGAAGCCTAACGATGCTCTGGATACCTGCAGAAAGGTAGGTGCTCAGCTTCTGCTCAGACATTTTCGGTGCCCCTTGACTGACGTGTACTCTCCTGTCTGACATCCCAGCCCTCGCAGTGGTCCTCCCAGCCAAGCTTTCCGGCCTCTTCTCTCTCTGTTTCTTCCCAGATACCAGTCTACTGGTTCTCAACCAAAACATGCCACAATTTCCTGGGAGAATGTATCAGTTCCTTGGGAAGACATCCTCATATGTGGAGAGAGTGGGCAAAAAACAGCAAAGATTGCAAAAATTCCCCCGAAAAATCCAGGTTTGCTTTCATGCCTCAACTGAGAGCCATTCCTTTGTCAAAGAGAACTGACTACTTACCACTCCCTGTGTCTCCCATCTCTACAACTTTGGTACACATCATTCCTCTTATTAAAATCTCCAGCTGTCAAAATCCAACCCACCAAATGTACATCAGTACTTTTGCAGAGCAATTTGACAAACTCTGGCAGAGATGAAGATGACACACCTTTGATCTAGTAATTCTATTTTTGGTAAAAATCCTAGAAACATTCTTGCACCTGAGCACAAGGAGATATGTGCAAAAAAAATGTTTATTACATCTCTGTTTGAAAGACCAAGAAACTAGAACAACCTAAATGTCTATCAACTGAAATTTTTATTTTAAAATTGTGGTATACACACACACACACACACACACACACACACACACACACCTGGGAATACTATGCAATAGTGAAAATGAACTAGAGCTATATGTAGCAACATATCCTATCTAATAATAGACAAACATGATAATTGACCATACCTTCGCTACGCCTCTCATTGGCTAATCAGTGTGATATGCAAATTAACCGCCAACAAAGATGGTGGCTAATTTGCATACTGCAGGCAGGGCTGGCCAGCGCGAGCCGCCATCCAGGCCCCCATGTGCCGCCTAAGCCCCGCCGCCAGCTGGGACCCCCATGTGCGGCCCTGGGCTGCGGGGCTTGGCAGCCGTGATCGTGATTGTGATCGTGATCGTGATCGTGATCGTGATCGTGATCGTGATCATGATCGGAAACCGGGCCACAGGCAAAGTGGCACCCCAGGACCCAGGAGCTGCCTTGCTGCGGCCCGTGACCGTGATCGTGATTGGAAAGCCGGGGGCAGGCAAGGCAGCCCCCTGGAATCCAGGAGCCCGTCGGCAAGGTCTGCAGGTGAAGCAGCGATCAAGCTATGAGGAGGATGGTGGGGGGCAGAAGGAGCTACAGGAGCAGCTCTGGCTGGAGGCTGAAGATTCCCACCTGAGCAAGGAGCAAAGACTGAAGGTTCCAGCTGCAGCGAAGACTGTGTCCAGAATGAAGATGGAAGGCGGTGGCCAGAGTGAAGGCCTGGGTCCCGGGTGCCAGAGGAAAACTGGTGCAGGCAGCCAGGGGGAAGAGGCCTATTGCACAAATCTTCATGCAATGGGCCTCTAGTGTAATTTATAAAATACATATATTTATAGATAAATAAAAATATACAGAAAGTAAAAGGCAATATGCAGGAGGATACAATATATAAATGACATATATCAGAAAATTTATATTTAACAGAAGTATAATGAAGTTCAGAAAATAATAAACACCAGAGTCAAGGTGCTGGTTACCACCAGGGGGTAGAGAGAGGGTGTTGCAAGTGGGCAGGGAACACGGGTGGCTTCCATTGATTTAATAATTATATTAGTTTCCTGTGGCTACTGTAACAAATTTACCACAAACTTGGTGGCTTAAAATAATAGAAATTTGCTCTCACGGTTCTGGAGGGCAAAGATCCAAAGTCAATATCACTGGGTTAGAATGAAGATGTGGGCAGGGTGGTGTTCCCTCTGGAAGCTATAGGGGAGATCTGTTCCTTACCTCTTCCAGGTTCTGGTGGCTGCCAACATTCCTTGGTTTATGGTCACATCATTCCAAACTTCAAATATCTTTCTGCTCTACCATCACAAATGTGTGTGTGTGTGTGTGTGTGTACTCACACATGTGTGTGAAATCTCCCTCTGCCTCTCCCTTATATGGTCACTTGTGATGGCATTTAGGGCCCATCTAATAATTCATGATAATCTCCCCATCTCAAGACCCTTAACCTAATTACATCTTCAAAGACTCTTTTTCCAAATTTACTATTTACAGGTTACAGGGACTAGGCCCTGGTATCTTTAGGACAGAGGGCAGTTTTCAGCTGAATGGTGTGAGACAGTGGACATAGACTCATAACCCTCTACCTTGAGTTACAGTTACATGTGCATCTGTCTTACATCATACACAGACCGTGAACTTCTCATGGGAAGAGAGGGCTTCAGGAGGCTGCAGAGCAATGTAAGGGAAATACTGCAATGGGAAACCTAGAAGGCTAGGAGTCATGCTCTAAGGGCAGGCTGTATGAATTTGTCATTTTAGATGTGGAGCAATCTGGATAAGATGAGATTCCGAGTATGACACCTAAAACCTGACTCTTGTCATTTTTAGAAATTTATGTGAGTCCCATCTAAGATGTTAAATTATAATGTTTAAAGAGTGGCACCTCCTCCAAAAATAAATGAAACCTGACGACTAAAAAACAAACCTTTCAAAAATTGAATGGGTTGTATGCTAGCTTATAGCAGTAGAATTTCAAGCATTGAGGACAAGTCAGGAAAAAATAATTCCAGACTTATTATATAGGCAGCCACCAGCTCTACCTGCTTTTAATCCAAGCTTTGTATCTCAACCTCTTCCAGGTCAAACGAGCTGCCAGTACTCTGTGAGTCAGCTTGGTTCCCAGGAGGTAATTAAAGGGTTCAGGAACTCCCTGGCTAGAATGAACCAGAGGAAGCAGGTGGCCACTCCTCTGTCAGTTCAGCTGTGACTAAGCACATGTTTGTTCCTTCTCTGCAGACTGGTCCAAGCAGGTCTTAGGAGGCCAGGACATTCCCCACAAAGTCAGAGGACTCCCTGCACCCTCCAAATGAGGGAGTGGTTGGAATAACCAGGACCAGCCCTACTGGAGAATACTAAGGAAATCTACAAAGCTGAGGCTGACATATGTGGCGTTCTGCCAAGGGCATTTTGTCAACAAAGTGTACTGTGCATAGGGGAAGTCTAGATGGGCCGTTTTTAGCATCCAGGAATTACTAATATGAATAACCTCTCTACCTTGGCAGACTTAGAAGCTAAAGTTGTTGGTATTTCATTTGTCAAGTCTTAGCTTAAATGGCATCTCTACAGACACCTACCTGAAAGTGATTGTCCCAGTAACCTTCCATCCCATCACCCTTTTTATTTCTTTTCACCAGTTTTCACAATCTGCAATAACCTTGTTTGCTTATTTGCTTGTGCATTTATCCCACTAGAAAGTAGGCTCTGTGAAGTCAGGAACCCTACTCTCTTTTTTTGTACATTCTTATATCCTCAGAGCTTAGGATAGTGCCTGACACATATTAGACACTCAACAAAATTTTACTGAATAAATGAATGAATGAACAAATAGACAAGCAAATTCAGAGGCTGAATAAATGCCCCAGGATCCAGAAAGAATCAGTCACGGAAGTGAAAACAAAATCCAAATAAATGTAACTATCCTATTGCCGGGGCTGACCAGCAAACCCTGAGCGACAGATGAACAAATTGCTCTGACACACTTTTCTGTGAAAGAAAAAGTTTTTCCTTTAGAAGTAAAAAGCAGTCCTGTTCGCCTGCCTCCTTAGACTTTTATTGTCACAACAGCTTGAACTAAAATTAACCTCTAGATAAAATCAGCAGGGTAAGTATCCTTGAGAAAGTATATGCTTCTACAAAGTTGGGTCTTTAAAGATTAAACATAGAGATTCTAGCAAAACGCCCTGAGGGATTGGACTTGTTTGGAAAAGTCAAGGTAGGAGCTGCTGTCTTCAGCAAGGTCCCCTCAGAGGCCCCCGACTTTTTGGAGAATCTGCCTTATAGACATTCCAACCAAGTCCTGTGCTTCCCCACATCCTATATTTATGTGTCTCAACATATTCAGCTAAGATTGTTGCCCAGTTTGCTCTTTCCACTATATTCCCACATTTACCTCTGAAATATCATCCCCTTCAGATGCATATTCATTTTCCAACTGGAGGAATTGAAGTCCAGCAAAATGAAAGGACTTGAACAAAACTATGACTAGTTATAGTTATTACTTGAACTTGGACTATAACTTCTATCAAAGAAGTAATTTACTCATAGGATGTTTTGGAGATTTTTTTTATCTCATTTTGTTCCTTTCCCCCACAAATAAAACAACAAAATACCTCCTACAAGAAAAGTGTTTTTGTCTCCATGAGACAAAAAACTATGCTACAAAGTCAGTGTTCCATTTGGCAAGTCAATAATCACTCCGTGGGCGGTTATATTCCAGGAATAATTATTAAGGAGGCAGCTTTCACTATGTTACGCTACGATAGTCTATGTTATTAAAGATGAGTGAGAGGACATCCTACTCCCCAGGGCTACCAGGTACACGAGATGGTCAACATGAAGTCTTGGACTCAGACTCTGGTTATTTTTAGCATTAGGGATATTGTTTCATATGATTAAGGGACAACTTTACCAGGAAGCAAGGGGTTGACTGACTAAATGAGAACTTCCCAGCATCTAAGGCCATCTGGACAAGGACAACACAGGAAGCCTGAAGAACAGGAGCTTCTAGTACCCACTTCCCCTCCTCCCATGAGACTATGCTGCCTCCTAGTCATTTGAGAGGCAAATACTGAGTGCATGCACTTAATACATTGAATGAGAAACTTTCCTAATTTCTTTTTTAAAAAAATATATTTTATTGATTTTTTACAGAGAGGAAGGGAGAGGGATAGAGAGTTAGAAACATCGATGAGAGAGAAACATCGATCAGCTGCCTCCTGCACACTCCCTATTAGGTATGTGCCTGCAACCAAGGTACATGCCCTTGACCGGAATCGAACCTGGGATCCTTGAGACCCCAGGCCGAGGCTCTATCCATTGAGTCAAACCAGTTAGGGCTTTCCTAATTTCTTAATAAGTCTGAATGTTTTATCGGTGTCCAGTTCTCATTTTCTCTTTGTATGTTATAGAAAGTATACCCCAGCTCATTCATTCATCCTTTCTTATTTCTTTCTCCTTGAAAATGTCATCAGCTCTGAAAACTGATTTGAATTATAATAGCCAAATATCACTGTCTGTCATCGAAAGGAGATTTTTTTTTTAGTTCAAAGAAATAAAAGCTTTGAGGTGCCATATATTCTCATGAGTAAGTGCCCTGACTGGGGATTGAACCCGCAGCAGTGAAAGAATTACCACAGTAATGGGATACTCTATGAAGATCAGTGATTTATTAAAGAATAGCCTATCTTAGAGACTCTTTCTTAGCCCTCAAACTAACCTCACCATTAACCGACATTAATTATGTCTAGTGTTGTAACAACCACTGCCACTGCCATCTTAAAGAAAGGCATCTCCCTTTAAAATCACAAGGAGCAATTAATGGGTGGCTTCCTGAGAGACAATTTTCAGTACAGAATGATGGTGCCCTTAATATTAAACACGAAACTGAAAAAATCACAAAGCAATAAAAATAAAGAATAATTACTATTTCAGAATAACAAAAGGAAACTATTCAGGTAGTAGAGCAACTTTCCAAAAGCAGAATTGACAGAACATCCCAGAAAACACCACTTGAAGTTACCAAATTCAATATAGTGAAGAAATAGCGCCCTGGCTGGCTGGCTCAGTTGGTTGGAGCATTGTCCCAATATGCCAATGTTTTGGGTTCAATCCCTGGTCAGGGCACATACAAGAAGCAACCAATGAATGCATAAGTAAGTGGAACAACAGATTCTCTCTCTCTCTCTCTCTCTCTCTCTCTCTCTCTCTCTCTCTCTCTCTTTCTCTCAAAAGAAAGAAAGAAAGGAAGAAAGAAAGAAAGAAAGAAAGAAAGAAAGAAAGAAAGAAAGAAAGAAAGAAAGAAAGAAAGAGAGAAAGAAAGGGAGGGAGGGAGGGAGGGAGGAAGGAAGGAAGGAAGGAAGGAAGGAAGGAAGGAAGGAAGGAAGGAAGGAAGGAAGGAAGGAAGGAAGGAAGGAAGGAAGAAAAAGAAAGAAAGAAAGAAAGAAAGGGAGGAAGGAAGATAGTTTTCTATCTGAGGAACAAAGACTGGTAACCAATGCAATGTTTTCAGTTACCTGTTCTCAGGGTTGGTTTGACTCATTATTTGAATTATGCCTAAGAACACCAATAGCTCACATATTAGCTTTGGCAGGAAGGCTGCTATTCTTATTCTTAGAATTACTGCCTACAAAGAAATTCAATGGTCAACTCTAAATTATCTCCTTGACTCTTAGCTGTTGGTTAGCCAGCCTGTCTCTCCCATGAGATAGATGGCAAGGGCCTTTAAGAGCAGAAACCCTGTCTTATTCATTTTTGTTTCCCCCCTTATAGTAGAGAGGAGTGAAGTGAACACATAATTAGGTGTGGAGCCTGGCTCAAAAGTCAATCCCGTTTTGAGGACTTTTTTTTTAAATTTGTTCTAGTCTTTATTTCTGTCTTTTTGGCATTTTAAGATTTTTAAAAAATAATTTGGCCAAAAGTACCTCAGACTTCATATTTCCAATTAGCTTGTCATAGATTTGAAACATTATATAAATGGTATTGTTACTTCCCTTGTGGCCGTTATTTTTCTTTACTATTAATCAAGATCTGAAAATCACTAAGTTATATCTCGGATTCTAAAATGTTAATTTAAATACCACAAATTATAGACACAAGCTTGTACCAAATATTATGGGTGACTGAAAGCATGTTATTTCAAGCATTTACAATTGGGATCCACCCACAGACCATAGTCTTCAGAGTCTCCAAATAATCTCAACATCTCATCCACAGAAATGATTCCACCGCCGCCCAGCTGGTGTGGCTCATTGGGATGAGCGTCGTCCCGTGAACCAGGAAGTCACCAATTGGATTCTGGATCAGGGCACATGCTCGGGTCGGGCTAGATCCCTGGTAGGGGCATGCAGGAGAGAGCTGATAAGTGTTTTCCTCTCACTGATGTTTCTATCTCTTTCTCTCTCTCCCTTCCTCTCTCTGAAATCAATAAAAACATATTAAAAAACAAAACCAAAAAGAGCCCAAGCTGGTTTTCTCAGTGGCTAGAGCATTGGCCACAGACCGAAGGGTCATGGGTTCAATTCCCTGTCAAGGGCACATACCTTGGTCGCAGGTTTGATCCCCGGCCCGGTTGGGGCATGTGTTGGAGGCAACCAATCGATGTGTCTCTCACATCAATGTTTCCTTCTATCTATCTCTATCTCTCTCTCCCCCCACCCTCCCTTCCACTCTCTTTAAAAATCAATGGACAAATATTATCCAGTGAAGATTTTAAAAAAGAAAAGAAATGTTTCCACTGCCTCTCTGGTGTCTCCAGTGGCACCTCATTCAGGCTTGGCTGCTCAGCCTCCACCGTGAGTAGCAGCAAACTCGACCTCTTTGAAGGGAGGTGCCTTGCAGTTCACATCTAATGTCTGTGAAAATCCAGCAATTCCATCAAGAAAAAGAACACCCACACAAAATAAAAATGCCAAAAATCAGGTTAAAAATGCCAAAAGGGCATTGTTTTAGGTACACTGCTTTTCAGAGAATTGACCTGGAGCCTGCTTGTATTGCTCACAGTCTAGAGGGAAAGATAAACAAGAAAATAAACCAAAACAATGTAGGATTCGAAGATCACATGGAGTTGGGAAGCTATCATCTACATTAGAATGGGGCATTATGCAAACACAGAGAAAGGTTACCTGGAGAGTCAGGGAAGGCTTTGTTCAGAAGCAAATCCTGAGCTGCTTTTGGGAGAACAAACTGGAGTTACCAGAAATAGAAGGGTGAGGAGGCAGCACTCCAAGCAGAAGAACGACTGTCATGCAAGAGAACACAAATAATTCAGGAGCCTCTGGGGCCCAGGGTCTGAGGAGGCACCATGAATATGAAGCTAGATAGGCAGCCCAGGTCAGATTCTCTCCAACAGCCTGGTACACCATGACAAGGAGTTCAGCTCTTACTCTGAAGGTGAAGGGGAGTGGTTGAAGGATTTAAATCTCAGAAGTAATTTAACCTGCATTAAAAAAATAAAATCAGAAAACCAACGTATTAATTCATGGTGAAAAAACTTGCCTGGAAAGCAGATCTGAGGCCGGAGTCCTCTGGGTAGCAAAATGCTCTGCCTTCAGGTTACAGCAGGTGATGCCGGGTCTGATGTAGAAGGGGTTGGTGAGGCTCAGGAAACCTCATTCTTTTTTTAAATATGATTTTATTGATTTCAGAGGGAGGAAGGAAGAGGGAAAGAGAGGTAGAAACACCAATAATGAGAGAATCATTGATCGGCTGCCTCCTGCATGTCCCATACTGGGAATCAAGCCTACAACCTGGGCATGTGTCCTGGCCAGGAATCGAACCATGACCTCCTGGTTCATAGGTTGACGCTCAATCACTGAGCCACACCGGCCGGGCACAACCTCATTCTTTGCATAGTAGGAATCCCCTTACCACCTGCCCAACAACCTTCCCATTGGGCGGAGCTGATAATATTCAACAATGACTCTGGCAGCAGAGAAGGATTGAGAGAGGATGGGTGAGCATCAAAGTGAGAGGACCCATGAGCTCAATGCTGAATTAATGGTTGATGATGACAGCCTGAATGCAAATGATAAGGCAGATTTAGGAAATTTGTAGGAGTCACAATCAGGTGGACCTAGGGACCAACTGGATATGGAAGGTGGTGGGAAAACCACAAGGGGAAGTAGAGGAAGGAAGGAGTCTAGCCAAAGACTCAGAGGAAGGCTGGTCCTGCTGACATCTTGATTTCAGACTTCTAGCCCCAGAACTGAGAGAATAAATTTATTTTCTTTCTTTCTTTCTTTCTTTCTTTCTTTCTTTCTTTCTTTCTTTCTTTCTTCCTTTCTTTCTTTTTTTCTTGTTAATCCTCGCTGAAGGATATTTTTCTTTCTTTTTTTATAATATATTTTTATTGATTTCAAAGAGGAAGGAAGAGAAGAGAGATAGAAACATCAATGATGAGAGAGAATCACTGATTGGCTGCCTCCTGCACGCCCCCCATCCCCACCCCCCACTGGGGATTGAGCTTGCAACCCTGCATGTGCCCTTGACTGGAATCGAACCTGGGACCCTTCAATCCACAGGCCGATGCTCTATCTGCTGAGCCAAACCAGCTAGGGCAGGATATTTTTCCATTGATTTTTAGAGAGAGTAGAAGGGAGGGAGGGCAGAGGAAAGAGAGAGAGAGAGAAACATCAATGTGGGAGAGACACATTGATTGGCTGCCTCCCACACACACAGCCCGACGAGGGCTGGGAATTGAACCTGCAGCCCTTCTGTGTATGGGCAGATGTTCTAACCACTCGACAACACCAGCCAGGACAAGATAATAAATTTCTGTTGTTTTAAGCCATTCAGTTGGTGATATTTTCTTACAGAGGCCACAGGAAACTAATACACCAACCATTTCCCTGTGTTCATGTTTCCAAGTTTACAAATACTGTATGTGCATTTAGACATTTACCATCTAGTCTGGTACTTCTTGTTTTATATTTCTTCATTAAACTATGAGCTTGTCTTTAAGGACAAGAATTATGCCTTGCACATCATTGTTTGCACAGCGAATACTTAATAAATATTTATGAAATGAGAAAAAAGTGAGCAAACATTCTTGACAAAATGTAGAAATTGTCAGGATTATGAGATGACAGCAACTGGAATGGGCAGCCAGGAATACATAGTAGCTGACATGAGCCTCAAGGAGTTTTTACCTTGGTGAGTATGAGTCAGGATAGGGGGACTAGTGATGAAGGAAGCAGCCTTGAGAATCAAAGAGAAAGCCCCACCCCTCCCAGCTCTGTGCTCTAAGACACCAAGGTGAACTGTCAGCCATGATTGGTAAGAGCCACATGGGAGAGAAAAACCAGAATTCTGTTAATGTGAAAAGCAGGCAACATTTCGGGAAGTCACCTGGGGTCTCAGATAGACTGACACTCCGCGGGCCTGTACTAGCACAACAATACCACTTGGTAAGCAGACACCTGTCTGAGCCTCCAGAGTGTTCCCCATCACTTAACCACCCCTAGGTCCCCCCAGTTATCCCAGAAACTAAAGGGGTAACACTTGGTACATCAGAGTCCTCTGGGAATTATATGAGCCTATTGTATTTCACGATGGCCATTTTCCTTTTCGCTTTGTTGAAACCAGCCCACACTGTTTTGGTTATCAAATATTCTGATTAGGCCCAGGGTATGAGCCGTTTGTGAGGATGGTGGCTGGAGTGTCCAGCTCATGGGGCCGAAGAGAACACTGAGATGCCTGAAGATGACATTGGATAAGGAGGCTGGAGTTCCAGGAAGGCTGATGGTGACAGGGATGGGAGTCCTGGTGAGTGGAACTGGCCTTGGGTGTGAAAGGGCTTGCCCACCACGCCACTGGAGCTCTCTGAAAGCTGGCTGAGCTGGGAGAGAAGCTCCACTAGCCTGTTGGTTCCTGAAAGCAGCTGCCCCAGGAGGGAAGGGCTTGGTCAGGTCCCAGGGCCTGGAGAGATGAAAGGTGAAGTTCAAGTGCTTATGGAATAAAACACATTTGTGCTAAATTCTGCTTAGAGTTATTTTAGTATTGATGTTGTTTTGTTTTATTCTATTCTAATCCTTCAAGATATATACTACCACGTTTAATATGTATGCTAGCATGATTAACCAGAAAATTTTATTCCTGTCCACTCTATAAATGTTCTTTATTTCTATATCCCTCTGTGAAAAGAGAGGAAGCAGGTAACAAGAGTAGTTCACATTTTTTATGTGTTCTCTTTGGCCCTATAAAAGTCTAAGGGAATGTATCCCTCAATTCATTGTTTCCTATTTGGAGGGCTCTAGTAAAAATCGAGGTGAGTTTCAGCTCCATAATCCTGTACTGAGTCAGTGCTGGCACAGATCAAACATGCTTCCGGTCTCCGATCTGAAATGTGGCAAATGCAATTGCCTTTGACAAGCGCAGCTGAGCAGCGTATTTAAGAATGTCAGGATATTAGGGGTAGGGTGGAACTTCATATAATGTCACCTAAGGGCTTGTCTTGGACAGAGTTGGGTTTCCAAGTAGGTAACCATTATTGACAGGTAATTAGAAAGAACAGTCAGTAACCTACAATGCAACACTATTGAGGCCACCGTTTAAAAAAAAAAATTCTAGGGGCAAAGCTAGTGTTTTTACTTTGACTTTATTTTTAATTCAATTCAGTTTAAGATGCTGCCTGGAAAACCCCATACATGAGAAATAGAAGCAAATTCTTTTGTGCCCTAGAATGTTCTTGGTAGGAGATATATTTAAAAAAAAAAAAAAAGATTATGGGAATCCTTCAGCATTTCCTACCCTATGTTTCACAGATTAGACTGTTTGCATATTCCACTGACCTACTTGGCCCCCGCTGCTAGTTCCCAAGCAGGAGCTTTTCTCTGCAGCCTCCCTTACCTTGCTTTCTCCTGACTTCCAGTCCATGGTGGGGAGGAACAACTAGACACCAATTGCTCTTGTTTAGAGTTTTGTGGCTCCTACTAAGGAATTTTGACCCCCTACACCAGCCTTAGCCACAGGAGAACACAGAAGGCCTGAAATCCTATCTACAGCACAGGCACACGTAATAAGAACACCTGACTGACACAAATAGGAAGCTATACTTCATGAAAACAGCAACAGTGCTCTCATAGAGCACAGAACCAAAGCTTGGAGAGACCGAATTAAAACTAGGTGTGTGTGTGTGTGTGTGTGTGTGTGTGTGTGTGTGTGTGTGTGTCTAACAACAAAGAATCATTTTTTAGTAAGTGTTCTGAACTTAAAATTAAAAGAAAGAAAAGAAAATGCTGTAGTTCAATTTATGAAACAAAGCAATAGTTGGGACCTAGAAAAGGGCCTGGCACGTATCAAGACCTTAATGAAGATTTTTAACTGATTGTTGAAAGAATAACCTCCTCCTTTAATGCCTTTTTAAGGGCACCATTATTTGGGGAAGAAATTTTAGAATTTACTCATTTATTCACTGATTCAACCAACACTTACCGAGGGCTTCTCATGGACAGATACTGCATTCATTAAGTGATGCTGCTGGGGTGTTAGAAGAAATATGCCTGCTCCTGAAGAGGCCACCATAGGAGATAGACACTTAGAGAATTTTGATACTACTAGGGGTCCAGTGCACAAATTCGTGCACCTTGAAAGGAACTGTGGGCCTCAAGGCTGCTGTGGGCACAGGGGCAGGTCTCGGCCAATCCTCCACTCCCCCGCCTGGCCCTCCTGCCACACCCCTGGTCCCCTGTCTGCCAGCAGGGCAGCCCTGCTCCCATTGCCACTGCTCCCACGTGCTGACGGCGCTGGCCCCACTCACACCCGCTGATGGTGTGGAGCAATTGAGGCCGGAGCCAGCAGCGGGTGCGAGCGAGGCCACCACTGTCAGTGGGTGCAAGTGGCGGCTGCTGCCCCGATCACCACTCAGGAGCAGGGGGAAGTGGAGAAGCCCTCTGGGGCGATTGGGGCCTACAGCCACTGCTCACACCCACTAATGGCATCGAGTGATTGGGACTGGCACCAGGCACCAGCAGGGGGTGCTAGCAGTGGCTCCAGCACTGGCAGTGGGTGCGAGCATGGCCAGCGCCAGCAGCAGATGCGAATGCCGGGCAGGACCACAAGGCACAGGAGCAAAGAATTTTCAGTAACCACCAGAGGCTTGCTCCAATAACAGCGACCAGTGCCCTGCCTTGGTCTGGCACCCCCCCCCACACACACACACACTCACCTGCTTCACCATCCCGCTGCGGCCAATGCCCACCATGTTCCGCACACACCCCCTGGTGGTCAGTGCACATCACAGAGACCGGTTATCCGTTGTTCAGTTGTTCCGGTTGCTCAGCCATTCAGTCTATTTGCAAATTAGCCTTTTATTATATAGGATGAGATAGAGGAATACAAATAACTTCTCAGGATCTCAGTGCAGCCAAAGACTGACTCTGCCTGAGAGGAGTAGGCAAGAAGGCAACCTTTAATCTGGGGTAATTCCAGGGAAAAAGTAACGTGTGGCATTGCACACAGATTGGTAGAGGTATTAAAACATGAAGGAAAGCAGATACTCTAGCACCTCACAAGGGTAGTCTGACTGGTGTGAAGAACATAGGGAGAAAAGAAATGAATGTGAAAAGACAGGGAGCCTGCAAAAACAGATGGCACCAGATTGTGAAGGCCCAAGGAGTTTGGAATATGCTATGCAATGAGCAGTCGCTGAAGACTGAGTTCTTAGAGCAAAAGACAAAAGGAGAGAAAGGTCTAATAGTTTGCCCTGTGCCTCACACCATGTCTGGCAAAGCGGAATTAAACGTAATAAATTAAGGTTCATTACGTAGCCAATTTTTTTTTTTGTAGTATGAGAGCAGTATGAAGATGAATAGACAGTTAAAAAATGGAGATTGGTGCCTAGATCAATAATAATATTACATATGTGAGGAATTTCACACTAGAACAAATGCAAGGGACGTGAACACAGTATTAAAGCCAAAAGTCTTCCTATTGAAAACAATGACTATATAGGCTTTCGCATCACATGTATTCTGAATCAAAGTCTATACTCCTTATCCCATTATGAGTTCACAGAATAATAAAATGCATTAGAACCTGGCAAAATTAACACAATAAAATTACAATAAAGGGCATTGCTTATTTCTTGAAAGACTTGCAAACACATGGAAAATTTACAGTCACAAAAAAACTGAGTGATTTCTAGCAGGCACAAGAGAAATTTGTAGCTTAGCCAAGAAAATATTAGACATTTCCTATTTATCATTCCAAGGCTCTTTACACTACAGGTCTTGCCTCTTTTTTCTTTCCATTTGTTGTCTGATAGGCTTTGGAAAAGAGTAAGTACTTCCCTAGCTTCCCTTGATTTAACTAGTTTTTAAAAGGTCAGGAAACACTTAGGAACTAATGAAATCTTTGTATACCCGACAAGTGTGCAGTCTCAGAAAGAATTTGGCAACTTGGAGGCTTTTGTGGCGAGGTCAAGGAATCCTCCTGGTAGATCTCTTAGAGGAGAAGAGAAAGGTGGAGAGTGCCACAGTTGCAAATCATAGCCATTTTGTAAACAGAAAATGATTAATCTTTGTCCTTGGCGCTCTCTCTCTCTCTCTCTCTCTCTCTCTCTCTCTCTCTCTCATACTTTCTGTATTTTGTTTAAATAATCTTGCCCCTGCCACCATGAATTTCTATCATGTACTACAAAATCTGTGATTATCTTGTCTCATGGAGGGATTACCTGATTAAAAACAAAAACAAAACAAAACAAAAAACAATGTGCTATTCTTGGCAAAGAAAGAGATGCTGCTGACTCAGTGGTCATTAAGCCATAAACTGTGGGTATTTTTCCAGAGGTGGAGGTTGGGGGGGCACTATTATGTGTTCGCTCGGTGAACCCTGGTGGATGATTTAGGCTGACAGGGCGGAGCCAGCCAGAGAAGCTATTTCCAGCTTTGGAATTCTCCTCTCGGTGAGAAATCAAGTAGCACTGACCTCAGCAGCCTATTCCAATGAGCAGAGAGCCAAGTAGCTCAGCCAATTCAGGGGGCACAGTAAAAGTGTCTCCTCTTCTCTTCCCTGTAAATGGTGTTGAATCAGGCAACTGATGAAGTCTTCAAAAAGAGAGAAGTAATTGTCAGGTAAGCCTTAACTGTGTATGTGTTTTTAAATACATGATTTGGCTTGAGCTCAATAGCTACTTCCGAAAACTGAAAGCAGAATGGAAGATTCTGTTCACAATCCATCTCTGGGACACACAGGAAACATAACACACAGACAGCAAAACTCAGGGCGTGGTGGAGATGACTTCCTACAAGAGCAGATCTCAGCCGAGGCATCGAAGGGGAGCTCTGTTGAGCAGCATTTGGCAATCTTCTTTGGGTTACACTGAGGAATAAAGTGGTTCAATGATTCTATAAAATAAAGAGAAGCTGTACAGGCACTTACCATCTTGCAGTCACACTAATATTTTATTTTAAAAAAAAAAAAACATTAAGAAAGTCCTCTTCATCTGCATTCACTTTGAGTGGGGTTCAGAGTGGAAGAAATAATACAAGAAACAAAAGTTTGACTTTTAATGAGGGAGACATTTTTCAGAATTCTTCAGGGAACTCCCACTCCAGTGCATTATTAACTGTAATAAAACACATTGTGTCATACTGCGGCAGCTCTTTTCATTAGCGTGCCTGATAGCAAGGCAGTGCTAAATTAAGGGCCCAGTCAAGGTTAGGTCCAGGGAGGTGACACCCAGGAACAGAGCAAATCAGCCCAATAATTTAGAACATGAAGGGAAGTTTTATGTATTCCCTTGAAAACAGGATGAGCACCGCTGACTGGCGCTCCAGCTGACAGGGCAAGAGAGGCAAGTGTTGTAACCTGTGGTAGGAAGGATTCAGGAAGGGAGGTGCCATCCTGCTACCCCTCAGTGAGAACCCTCTCTCTGCCTCAGGGGCTGGGCAGGGCTGTCAGAGCATGACCTCAGAGCCACTAAACAGTCTGGAAGCTGTGGCTAGAAACAGGGGTAAGGCCAACAGAGGGAGGTGCCCTGGGGTGGCTGTGAAGGCCTCTGTCTTGCTTGGGGAAATCCCTAAGGAAAACAGCAGCTCTGACTGCCAAAGCTGTTGCTCTTCTATCCTGCCTGCTCACTTCCTCCTCTATTATCTCCATTCAGCATTCATTCCTTTACTGAGCCCAGAAACTCAGCTACGGCTGGGGGCCAGACAATGAAAACAGAATTATTTTCATGAACCCTGAAGCCATTCCTGAGGAGCAGAGTCCTAAGGAGGATGAACTAAATGTTGCTCCTCTAGGCACAGATACTGAGTTAAGGGAGATGAGACTTGGGGCCTGGAAATAGGAGACCTGAGCGAGAACACTGCCAGTGGGGTAAGATAGAGATAGCCCTTCCCCATCCCCATTCTCTCCTCCCTCCCCTTGTACCAGTGGCCAGACATTGCTGGGAACCAGGCATCAGTTCAATCTGAGGAAAAGCTTTCTTAGAGCTGTCCAAAGACAAAATGAGCTGTGTTGTAGGGTGGTGAGCTCCTGGCCACTGGGGTTGTTGGAGAAGGGATTGGATAGCCATCCGGTGGGATGGACAAGGTCCTTTCCAGACCAAGTAGTTTGTGAATTCACAGGGGGTGGGTCGGCTGAGGGGTCCGTTCTGGGTGGACTAGGCTGCTCTGGACTGTCATAAGGATGATGAAGAGGCCTGATCGGGAAAGAGTGGTGAGAAAAAGCCTGGTGATGAGGCAGTGGGGACTGGAGGTAGGAGTAGAAGGGGAGGAGGTGTACAGGGCTGTCATAACAAAATACAACGAACTGGGCGACTTTAAACAACAGAAATTTAATGTCTCACAGTACAAACTTAAGGTATCAACAAAGTTGACTCTTAAAAGGAAAAGTCCTAAAGGAGAATCTGTTTCATGCATCCCCAGCCTTCGGTAGCCCAGGTGTTCCTCAGCTTATAGATGCATCACTGAGAACCTGTCATCACATGGAGTCCTCCTCATCTGTCTCCACATGTCCATCTTACAGGAACGCTAGTCATATTGGATTAGAGGCCTACCTTACTCCAGTATGACATATTAATTTAACTAATTTGATTTGCAACTACCCTGTTTCCAAATAAGGTTATATTCCGAGGTTTGGGAGTTAGGACTTCAATATAGCTTAATTTTAGGGGACACATAATTCAACACATAATAGGAAGCAACTTGCTTAATGGCTGAGACCTCCTCTTTTCCCAACTATCCATTTCCAGTACTGACACTGAATGGAGAGAGGCTGGGTGGCTAGAGTAGACACCACTCCCTCTGCTGGCCCGAGCTTAATTTCAGGTACAACATAGCTCTGAGATTGTTCCCAGGGCTTTGAAATTCTGCCCTTCCCTATTCTCCATAGAACCGCTTCCCCTCATGACATCCACACCACTCCCAACCTGGACACCCACATCTCCTCACACCCTAGAGCTGGGGTGGGGAACATCTGGCCCACGGGCTATGTAAGGCCCTCGAAATCATTTGGTCTGTCCCTGCCAAGGCACTAGGGGTGAGTTGATTAAAAGTTTGAACAAAGATAGCAGGCTAATTTTTAAATTGAAATTTTGTATGGCCCATAAATGATGTTATAAATATCCAAATGGCCCTTGGAAAAAAAAAAAGTTCCCCACCCCTGCCCTAGAGCCTTGAGCTTTCCTTCGCTCTTATCAAAGTCCACCTTGGGATCTTTTATCTACACCCAGACACAGAAAAACTTGGAGTGTATGAGGGTTTTGTTTTTTGTTTTTCATTTTAGAGACTTTCACAAAGACCTAGATAGCTTCCAAAGCTTCTGGCCTGTTTTACCCAGTTTACCTTAATTCACATAGTTACCTTAAGTGAATTCCCTAGATTTTGGGGGGGAAGACATTATAAACCACCATTATAGGAACTTTTGCCAGTAATACCTTCCTTGGAATTACCAACACAGGAGGAGAATGCGGTAAAATGTGCAAACGCCAGACTACAAATCTGAAGTTCTATGACCACGCACTATGGACTGGCTGTGTGACAGGGTGGTCAGGTCATTTCCCCTCTGTGTCCCTCAGGTTCTCCAAAATTTATTTCTAAAAATGAATTAGACTATTCCAATGCTGATGTTCTATGATTTCATAAAAGTCAATATTCTATGACCTCACAATAGGTCGCTAAGGGTCATTTCAATGCTGACATTCCACGATTTTATCATAGTGTCCAACTTTTTATGCGAGTTCAGTGTTAGGAAAGAGGAGACTGATTTCTCTGAAAGTCACCCAGGATCTTTGAGGAATGATGTCACCTTTGAGCTTCAGTTTTCCCACCTATAAGTTACAGAAATAACAATATGGACTTCATATGCTGGTGGGGATGAGGGTGCTCGGAGAGATGTACAGCTCTGCGCAGAGGCAAGCCAGCAACCTCCGAAGGTTCTCTGCTGCGGCTCCTGGGCTCCCGCGCCCGTGGTACCGCCCAGCCCACGGGAGGGCCAGGGGAGGGCGGGGCGAGCAGGTTGGCTTTGTTCTAGCCCCGCCCACGCCCCGCCCACGCCCGCCCCCCCTAGATATCGCGAGAGGGCGGGCCCGCTTGGCTTCGGCGTCGGCGTCGCTCCCGCGCTGGAGCGGTAGGCCGGCTTCTCTCCGCGTCCGCGGGCCGCGGTGCCGTGTCGGTGGCCAGGGGCGCGCGAAGAACCGCCAGCCGCGCGGCGTCGGCTAGACGCCAAAGCGTCGGGGTCGTTGTGTCGTGGGAACGACGCCGGTGGCCGCCTCCGCGACAGCAGGTGCGGCCGCTTCAGCTCGGGGCGGGCGCGGCGGCTGCCCGGCGAGTCTCGGCTCGCGCCTCTCCCTTTCCTTCCTGGACCCGACGCCCAGCAGCGACCCTGAACCGACCGCCGGAGGGGCGGGCAATGGCGGCCTCGACGGCTTCTCACCGGCCCATTAAGGGGATCCTGAAGAACAAGACCTCTACGACTTCCTCTGTGGTAGCCTCGGCCGAGCAGCAGCCCAGCAAGAGTGTCGACGAAGAACTGAGGTGAGTCCCCAGGGACGGACGCCCGTCGCCCGGCGGCTACCGACCCGGCCCGGCCCCGGCCCCGGCCCCGAGCGCGGGCGGCGGCGAGGATGCTGCTCGGGCGCCGCTCGGGTCTCCTCTGGCCGGCCCGCCGGCCGGAGAGGGGTGAGTCTAAAGAAGGCAGGAGCTATGGCGTGTTTATCTTTTTTTTTTTTTTAAGTATATACGCACTTTTAGTATTTTTAGAGCACACATCATAACCTTTGAACTTTCGGATATTGGGAGCATTAAAGAATCACACTGAAGTTTCAAAGCTTCACCTGTTAAGCGTTTGTTATTTCTTCATCTCGCATCTGAGGTTTCTGAAATTCTTCAGTAATTCAAGTATTTTCAGTAATTAAAGTAATTAGGCGTGGGAACCCTTGGCCTGGGAACTCTAGTTTCCAAAAAAAGAAGCAATTTCTTCCATTTTTTTAAGTGTCCTTCTCAATCTTACGTGAACCTTGTCAGAAGCATCGTGCAATGCGCCAAGTCTCCCGGTCCTGGTTTGTCATTGCCTCTGCACCTCAGAGGAACGAAAAATGCCCAAGTCTTTTATTTATAGTTAATGGAAAGCTACTTATTGCTAAGTATATTTGCATCTGCAGGGAGAGTTTGAGTGCTTTCTAGCCTTCGTTCTTCTTTCAAGACATATCTAAACTCAGACAGTTCAGAAAGCAGCAATTCAAAATAACCCAGTAATAATGTAGCGACTCTTGCATACTCACAGGTACACGTGTAAAAAGATGTTGACCCATAGCATTGTGTGTAATAATAAATAATTGGAAGCAACCCACAGTCCATTAATAATTATGGTACATTTGTATAATGGAACAACATACCAGCCTTTTAAAGAGAGTGAGAGAGATGTTTATGTACAGAGAAAGATACCCAAGGAGCAATGCTCAATGGAGAGAAAAAAAAAAATTGCAGCCTTGTTGGGGTGGCTCAGTGGTTGAGCATGGACCCATGAAGCCGGAGGTCAGGGTTGGATTCCTAGTCAGGGCACATATGGGCTCCACCCCAGTGTGGGGCGTGCAGGAGGCAGTCAGTCAATGATTCTCTTACCATTGATGTTTCTCTCTCTCTCCCTCTCCCTTCCTCTCTGAAATCAATAAAAATATATTTTAAAAGAAAAAATTGCCATACAGTATATGTACTATAAAATATTCCACTGGGTTAGCAGTGCTAGAGGGCTTGTTATAAAATGCTAAAAAATATGAAGACGCTACATTTTGGAACTAAGGCTTCAGAAAACTTAACTGAAATCTGTAAAGTCATAAAGTGAGGATGTTCAGGAAAACTTAAGAGTATTGGAACTAGGGCATACCCATTTAAAGGACCATCTTAGGTCAATAAAAGGAGCTACTAGTTGGTGATGGTAAATTTATGTGGATTTGTGTTACCTTGAAGAAAACATAAGTAGGACCACAGCTTGGAATCATGACCTTTGGGGTTGGAAAGGACCTTGTTTGTCTAGCAGCTCCCCCACCCCCATTCTGGAATGCTTGACTCTTACATTCTGTAACACAATTTTCCAACCTCTGGGATAAGCCACTTCAAATGGGGATGAGGAGTAGTGGTTGATGGGATTTAGAAAGCAGAATCTCACCAGAACATAGCTATAACAGAAAGACCAAGATAGTTAAAAAAAAAAAAAAAAAAAAGTCAAAAACTATAGAAGGCTCTTCTGCAGCAGGAATACAGTTCTCACTGGCATTTATGTTTTTAGATATCAGTGGGAACTTTTTGTTTGGCTACCAAGTGGCTTATAATTTTCTTCTGTTTTTCTCTGATAGCGTCTATTCTCAACTTTGATCTGCCATAAAATCCTATGGCCCCACTCCATGTATGGGTTGGCCTCGTAATTGGGGTTACCTCCAGATCTTTTTACCTTGAAAGTCACTATAGTAGACTGACTCACCTACATAGGGCTACTTCTTCTGTAGGAGCTGCTATCAGGGCAGATTTCATTCCAAAGGAGCCTTTTACAAGATGGGTGACTTTGATTGCTTTTCTAGTTAGAGAGTTATAGTCTTGTCTTTAAAAGGAGCTACCTAATTCATTGAGGTTCGTGATGTTCGGTTCCAAGTAATAATCAGTGTTACATGGCAGTAAAGCAGAGAAACTGATTATATTGGTAATACAGTGACCTTTGAACAACATGGGTTTGAACTGCATGGGCCCAGTTTTGATTTTCTTAACTTTTCTTTTCTCTAGCTTAAGTTAAGAATACAGTATGTAATACATATAACATACAAAATACTGTTTTGTTATCAGTAAGGCTTCTGGTCACAGTAAGATATTAGTAAAGTTTTTGGGAGTTGGCACCTCAACCCCCGCAAATGTTCAAGGGTCAGCTGTACAATATACATTATTATGTATTTATGTCACAGCTCATGCAAACAATATTAGTGACTTTATGAGAGCCTCTTTGAGCTGAAACAAAAGTATAGTTGAACATATTTGAAACAGACTTTTTGTAATGTGTAATTTTAATACAACCAGTATTCCCCCTTTTATATAAAAGGACTGAAAATAAATAACTCAATTACAATGCACTTAAAATTCAGAAACTAATAAGTGTAATGTAGTAGTCTAACTTTAAATGTTGGAACAGAGTATAAGGCAAACGAATCTCATCCTATATAATAAAGAGGAAGATGCAAATTGACCATCACGCCCTTGCACAAGATGGCTGGCAGGGGAGGGCAGTTGGGAGCGACCAGGACTGCAGGGGAGGGTAGTTAGGGGCGACCAGGCTGGCAGGGGAGGGCAGTTAGGGGCAATCAGGCCGGCAGGGGAGGGCAGTTGGGGGCGTGGAGCAGTTAGGTGTCGATCAGACTAGCAGGGGAGTGGTTTGGGGGGGGGGGTGATCAGGCTGGCAGGCAGAAGCCGTTAGGGGCAGTCGGGCAGGCAGGCAGGCAAGTGGTTGGGAGCCAGCAGTCCCGGATTGTGAGAGAGATGTCCGACTGCCAGTTTAGGCCTGGTTCCACAGGGATTGGGCCTAAACCGGCAGTTGGACATCCTCCGAGGGGTCCCAGATTAGAGAGGGTACAGGCTGGGCTGAGGGTCAACCCTCCTCCTCCAGTGCACAAATTTCGTACACCAGGCCTCTAGTATTAACACATTGCGTACCGCATAGAAATCTCTAAGACATACGCCAGGGACCACACGTTTTTGGGCAAACTGCACGTTATTTAAATCATCATAATGCACTTTAGGTGTTGTTTTTCAATAATTATAACATTTTTATTTACAAAAACAATTAAAGTTCCTAGTACTTTTTTAACGTATGGTACTGCATAAAACATTTTCCTCTATGAAGAGGGACCAAACAAAATTTACATAAGTATCTAGATTCACTCCTTTTTCCATGGGCGTGAAAAACGAGAACACTCGTGAGCGGTCCTTAACAGATGGCGCGTGAAACACGAGAAAACTCCTGAGCGGTATGAAATGTGTTAATATAAAAAAACCAGGGATGTAAGTTAATTCTGGTTATTTTCGGTAGTTGTGTTCTATAAAGTCACCACAAACACTAAGTTAGTAAATACTGAATCATAGCTCCCAGGTGAAATACAAAGCTAAGTTTCTGCAAGCCTCTGGTCACATTTTAATCACCAATCCTATGTAATAAAGAGCTAATATGCTAATTAGACCAGACTGCAGAACGACCTTCCAAAATGACCAGTGGGGCAGGGGTCAGGGCTGAGAGGCGGCTGCAGCTGCGAGGGACTGTGAGGGCTGAGGCAGCTGTGAAGGCCTACTCTTGCACAAATTTCATGCATCGGGCCTCTAGCATTATATAAGTTTTAAAAATTTTGTTTTTGTTAATGACACCTTATTTAATATATATTGTTTGATTAACATTGAACACATGGCCAACAGCACTGTCACTCATGTCTAAATGAAGTTTATATAATACACATATTTTCTCCTTTAGGCACATCACAGCCTTCTTGTTTTTGGAAATACTAGATAGCACTTCAGCACTACACCTGGGAGCCAGTTTAAACAGCAAAGTCACTAGCAAAAAGCAAATAACATGGAACTACATATACTGCCAAAAGGACACTTACAGTATGAGAGCTGAAACAATGTAAAAGCATCTCCTTGTTTTCCCTCAGCTGGGAATGTGCATTGGGCAACTCAGATTTTTCCCTGCTCTTTGAGAGACTGAAGAAAGTGCCTCTGAATATTTATTTTGAAATTACAGATGAATTTCAGCAAGTGCCCTTATTTGCAAATCTCAACCATACTTTTTATTGGTGTCTTTATCATGTAAAATGCAGTGGTAATTTCCTTTTTCTGTACACACCACTTCTCTCCCACTACCACCACCATCAGTTGTTAAATACAACATTTTATTTAACAAAAAGAAACCTTACCAAGGGGTTTTTTTAAAAGGCCAGAATTGAGTTGTCTTATTCCATTAGTCTTTAAATTTTTTGATTGTGCATCTTTTTAGTAGGAAAAATTTCAAATACGCTTCCAAGTGTTTGTTTATAATATTTACACATGTACTACTATCATTGGATAATATCTCAAAGCTAAATATACACTTAAAGTAAGGTTCTTATAATGCCATATTTTGAATGGTCTTTAGAATTTTTTTATACAGTTCTTGTCAAATTATCTTTTTTAATTTCTCTGCTGTTATTAATATTCTCTTTATACTTTGCATTTGTAATATTATCTTCAATGACTAATTTCTTCAAGTTACCATTAAATTGGATAGATTCTGTAGATCCACATAATTAGGAATAGGTAAATCTCAGTACATTGCAACACACTGTTCAAATAGTTAGAACTCTACTGTTACCTCCTATGATTGTGGAATTCCCATTCTTTCAGGATACCTTGAGTATAGTACATAACTCATTAAGATCTAATGCAACAATTTTCAAGCAGTGTGCCACAAAAAATTTTAAGATAATGCAATACTCCACTATTTAGTCAGGGGCACTGACCTCTTTTCCCATAGATCAGTGGTTCTCAACCTTGGCTGCACATTAGAATCACCTGGGAATCTTTTTAAAATCCTAATTTCTGGGCCTCATCCTCCGGAAATTCTGTTTCTTTGTTATGGGTTGGGGCCACAACATTAGTAACAAAGAAACAGAATTTCTGGAGGATGAGGCCCAGAAATCAGGATTTTAAAAAGATTTCCAGGTGATTCTAATGTGCAGCCAAGGTTGAGAACCACTGCCTTAGATTGTCAAACAAAAAAAATGACAATAGCCAACATAAACAGTAGCCATCTGAATGAATCAAAATTACACCTTTTTTATTTTGTCAGATGGGCAAAAAAATATATTTTTTGGTGTGCTGCAGAATTTTAGTAATTAATGTGTGCCATGAGATGAAAAAGATTGAAAATCGCTGATCTAATGTAACAGATATAGTAAGTATGTCCATTTCATCAAAAACAAGACACCATTTATTCTAAGCTGTAACATGATTTTATGTACTACCAAGAAAGAAAAAAGTACTGCCAATTTATAAGATGCCATCTATTTTAAGATATATTCTGTTTTCAGAGATATTAAAATGAGAATGTTCATTTGGAATTGTTGAAAGTATGGTATTAATATTAAATATTACTAATGCTATCCTATGAGAAGTGTGTAGGCTAGTAATTAATTAGGAACTAGATTACCTGGGTTTGGATCCTGTCTGCTACTTATTTGTTCTGTGACTGCCAGTAAGTTATTCATTATATTCATGCCTAGTTTAATTATTAAATGAGGTAATAAATGTAAAGTATTTAACCCAGTACCTCAACTTCAAATGTTACTCTTATTTTAGTAAATAAACATAAATACTAATTTTTCCCACATCTCAGAATCACTGTGTTCAATTAAAATTCTGTAGTAGTCTTGGGTTAGTAATGTAGGCAAATTATGTTTGAAAAAAAATGTGCTTGGATTAATTTCTTTTTTTAAAATATATTGATTTCGGAGAGAGAGGTAGAAACATCAGTTATGAGAGATAATCATTGATCTGCTGCCTCCTGCACGCCCCACTCTGGGGATCAAGCCTGCAACCCAGACATGTACCGGGACTGGCAATCAAAACTTGAGCTCCTGGTTCATAGGGTGATGCTCAACCACTGAACAGCACTGGCCACGCATATAAGTGTGCTTTAACTTTGTCTTTTTCTGCCTATAAAGGGATGTATTAAAGTCTCATTGAGTAAAATTTTCCAAAAGTGAGTTTTATTTACTAATTGCTTTTATTGTTAAGTCTTACTTTAATAGTTCAGTAATGGTGTCAGGCTTCAAAGACTTGTAATTTGTCACCCTACATAAGTTGAATCTTCATTTAAAAGAACCATTTCTTGAAATGTGCAATTAAAGTTTAACACCCTGAAGCAAAATCCTGCTTCCCACTCCAAGCGTGGCTAAAACTGTCAAAGGAACAAGTCACAAGCAATAAGGAAGTATGAGTAAGTCTTTGAGATGGCATCATATGGGCTATCAAAGTGAAAGTGAGAGTGGTGACTTTTTCTGGACCAGATTTAGGCTGCAGGAAAACTACTCAGCCAGAGTGAGGAAAGAAACTGAAACCGTTAGGTGCTCTTACCCTCACAGCAGATCTGCAGTGCATGTGGTGGTGCCCCTATTTTTTGTAAGTGGAGATAAAGACCTAAAGGAGGTCACAGGAACAGTTCCTGATACTGTTGGGATTAAACTCAAGTTTTACTCCTTGGGTTTTGTTGCTCTACAACTAATTTTAATCTGCCAAAACTTTAGAGATGCTAATTTCTATATCCCAGTGTACTCTGCTAACAGTTTCTTCTACTTCACTACTTTCCACCTAGGAAGTCCTACCATTGTTTGGAGCCTGTTGTTTTATGTCTTTATTTAAATTCCTTTGTTTGCAAGATACTTTTATCATCTTTGGTTCTGAATAATTCTAAAGATTTCTTTTTTTCTTAGCATTGTGTTGAAGTAGAATGAAGCTTTGAATATATAAAGCTTTAATTCTGTTTCTAGTGGAACGTAAACTAAACGGCAAGCACACTGGGAAAAATTTGGGTTACATAAAATGTCGTTTATACCTTATTTAAATACCTTGGGTTGTGTGTAATATGGATTAAATCTCTTAAAATTTATAAGAGGGTTCCAATAGGTAGGCAAAAGATTTAAGCAATTCATACAAGAAAGTAAAATAAATATTTTTTCATATTACTTATTAGGTAATAAGCAAAGAAACACAAAACAGCTTTTAAATACTGATTTATTCTGCTCAGGTGGAAAACACACATACAAATATCTGATCCTGGCAAAGTTTTAGTAATTTTTGGGGACATTACAAATAGTCCTCTCTTATGCTCTGGTTTCTCTTCAGACCGCATAAATCTTTCGCCTTTTACAAATAGTCCTCTCTTTTTAAAAAGCTGTATGGCAACATAATGTTAACTATAAAGGTCTTGATAAAATTTAATCCAGATATGCCTATCCTGGCAAATTATCCTAAAAACATCATGGAATAAAATATGCACAAAAATGTTCATTTCTGTTTTATTTTAAATACAAAACCCTTGGATTTAATCTAAATATCTAACATTAGGTTAAGAGTTTATTGTTGAATATTAGTGCAGTTATTAAAAAGGTAAAGACTGAAAAACATACCTAGGTTGCAGGTTGGATCCCCAATTGGGGTGAGTACAAGAGGCAACTGATCAATGTTTCTCATATCAATGTTTCTCTCTCTCCCCCCTCCTCCCCTTCCTTCCTACCCCCTTCCTCTCTTTCTAAAATCAATAAAAATATATCCTCAGGTAAAGATTTTTTTAAAAGGTAAAATACTAGAAAATACAAGCAGCTTATGATAAAATACATATACTGATAGGTTTTATATCAGTACGTATATGTATTTTATAAATGTTGCATCATTTTATATATACTGAAAGCTTATGTGTTTTTTTCTTATCATACACAGTTGAAAGTATGCAGAAATCAAAATTGTTAATGGGTTAAGGTGCTGGGATTATGATTTTTAAATTTCATTCTTAATTTTAAGAAAACATTTCTGCTTGTGTCCCACAGTTTTTCTATAATTGGCTCACAAAGCAGGTTTACAAATATTTTGGTGTCCCCCTCACAATTAGAGATACCTTTTAAACTCCAAAGGTCCATCTTCATTCTTCTCTCCTAAGCAGTAATAACAATAAATTGTCATTTTTAACTCAATATTGTTAGCATCATTGAGGAAATAACCTGTTTTACTTTGAGATTAGGAAGCATGAACAAGGTCGTTAATATGTGTTTGTTTTTTAAATATTTCATATACATACAGAAAAGTATATTTTGAAGCTTAAGAAGTTATAAAACAAACGTCTCTATAACCACCATCATGGTCAAGAAAAAGAATATTTCCATTACTTCAGAAATACCTCCTGTCCTTTCCAGTCTCCTTTCTCCTCCCTGCTATCATAACCATTATCCTGACTTTTATGGTAATCACTTAATTATATATCCCTACACATTTTAGTTTTGCCTGCTTTTGAACTTTACATAGAGATGTACTAGTTTTCTTTTACAGTATCCTTAATAGGAAATCTTAGTGGGACTATTTACATAGGTTTAATGCAACTTTTAGCTGTGCTTTTCTGCTTCTAACTCTGACTTAACTCATTTCAGAGGCATTGTCTTATAAGGAGGGAACATTTAGTTACTGGATCATGGGTCTCCCTTCTTTTTTGCTTTAGAATTGCTTTCTTCACAAAATTAATCTTCTTTTCTTAAAACGTGAATCCTTTTCTTTCATTATCCTTCTAATCAGAAGCTTTCTGATAATTTCTATCTAAAATCTTTAGAGCCCTTGCCGAGACCGGTTTGGCTCAGTGGATGGAGCGTCAACCTGTGGACTGAAGGGTCCCAGGTTCGATTCCGGTCAAGGGCATGTACCTGGGTTGCAGGCACATCCCCAGTGGGAGATGTGCAGGAGGCAGCTGATCGATGTTTCTAACTCTCTATCTCTCTCCCTTCCTCTCTGTGAAAAATCAATAAAATATATTAAAAAAAAATTTAAAAAATAAAATAAAATAAAATCTTTAGAGCCCTAGCTGGTTTGGCTAGGGATTGAAGGGTCCTGGGTTCGATTCTGGTCACGGGCACATGCCTGGGTTGCGAGCTCAATCCCCAGTAGGGGGCATGCAGGAGACAGCCGATCAATGATTCTCTTTTATCATTGATGTTTCTATCTCTCCCTCTTCCTTCCTCTCTGAAATCAATAAAAATATTTTTTTAAAAAACAAAATCTTTAGAGAAATGTATCTCTTTCCACTGTAAGTTTCCTTTTATAGAATGTGACCATGAGCAAACCTAATCATTTGCTGTTTAAATTTACAGAAATCTGTAGGTAATGGAACTGTTTAGCAAAATAAAATGTCTGAAGCTATAGATTTAGTTAAATAGAAAGCTGATTGCTTTTTAGAAACCTCATTCTTTGACAGATCTTAAATATTGAGCCTTGGAGGGCAAAGGAAGAAGACATTCTGTACAAAAACAACTTAATTATGTTTTCAGAATACCTTATCTCAAACCATTTTCTGTGGTGCTAAGTGAGATCTGGTTTCAGGATTTTTAACCCAAAACTTTAGATTTTAAGATCTTTAAAGCTCCTTATGTTTATAAGGAGCTTTTATAATTTTATAAGGTGCTTTTATAATTTGGTTTCATTGGCATTATTCCAGTTGATTCAACAATTTTATATAGTAAAAAAGGCTGTTATTAAAACTCCATTTCATTATAATTTCCATGTGGAGTTGATATAGCCCAAGAGAGGATGTTTTCTGGGCTTGTCCCTAATCACAGGACTAGTGAAAGGTGACTGGAACTTGAACCTTAAATATCTGTCTCCTAGTTAAATTTTTTGTGTTTTTTTTTCCTGCCACAAGACCAACTATTACTGATAAGACAATCTGAAACTTGGCATCTAAAAATGTCAATATAAAGCAAGATGTATTTACTCAGTCTAGTTCAATCAAGTGTTTTTTTTAATACTAACAACATTTAAATTTGATGAGTTGGAAATTCAGTTATATGCTGAGTGAATAAAAGAAGCTCTTTAAAAAAGAAATTTTATTTCTTTGCTTAGAGTTAATGCACCAAAAGAACATAAATTCAGGCTTACTTGCAATGAATGGACACATGTATTTTTAAGGTGACTCAGAGCATAGTGAAGTGAATATAATGTTAAAGTTTAAGTATGTAATTTTCCAAGAGCATTTCAGGATCAGGATATTAGTAGATTTGGGAACATTAAAATTATCTACATTTAAACTTCAACAATATGGACCAAATGCAGAAGGTATGATTTGAATCTGAATAAAATCTACATTGATTCTTTTTAAAGTAGTATTATTTTCAGATTATATAACCAAGTTATAAACTGTATATGTGACAAAATGTCAGCTGACAGAGACCTTTGATGTCCTTTTTAATGAGTATATAAAGATTTGTAATTAAGGCATTAATTATTGAACATCTTAATAGTTGTGCAAATATTTTGTTGAATGGATAATAACAAGTGTTCATGAAGTACTTACAAAGCATTTCTATTTCTCTTAAGTAGATTTATCTTATTTGCAGTTCCCCCTTGTCCACAGTTTCGCTTTCCATAGTTTAAATTACCTGCAGTCCAAAAATATTAAATAGATGCGAACAACTATATGCTAACAAATTTGACAATCTGGGAGAAATGGGTAAATTCCTAGGAACATACAGTCTTCTAAGACTAAAACAGACTGATTACAACCAACAAATTCAAAGCAGTAATCAAAAAACTTTCAACAAGCAAAAGTCCTGGATGGTTTCTCAAGTGAATTTTACCAAACATTCAAAGAAAAACTAACACTTAATCCTTCTCAAGCTTTTCCAAAAAATTCAGGAGGGAAGACACCCAACCTCATTTTATGAAGTCAGTATTATCCTGATTCCAAAACCAGAAAAGGAAATTACAGAAAAAAAAATTATAGGCCAATATCCCTGATGAACATGGATGTAAAAATCCTCAACAAAATATTAACAAGCTGAATTCAGCAATACATTAAAAAGATTATATACCATGATCAAGTGGGATTTATTCCTGGAATGCAAGGTTGGTATAATATCTGCAAATCAAATAAGGTGATGCACCCCAGAAACAAAATGAAGGACAAAAATCATATGATCATATCATTAGATTCAGAAAAAGAAATTGACAAAATCCAGCACCCATCCTATATAATAAAAGTGTAGTATGCAAATTGTCCCCTCAACCGGAATTCGACCAGGCAGCAGGCTGGTGGGGGGAAGTGAGGGAGACCCTGGTGCTGGCAGGCAGCCGGGGGAAGTGAGGGAGGCCCCGGCTGATGGACGGCAGCCACTAGGGACCTTTACCATTGCACAAATTTCATGCACTGGGCCTCTCGTTTATGGAAACTCTTAGCAAAGTGGGAATAGAAGGAACACTGTTCAACATAATAAAATTCATATATGACAGACCCACAGCTAACATTGTACTCAATGGGGAAAAGCTAAAAGCATTTCCTTTAAGATCAGGAACAAGATACCATTCTTATTCAGCATAGTATTGGAAGTCCTAGCCACAGCACTTAGACAAGAAGAAGAAATAAAAGGCATCCCAATTGGAAAGGAAGAAGTAAAAATATCAGTATTTGCAGATGACATGAATACTGTATACAGAGAACCCTAAAGTTCCACCAGTAAGCTATTAAAACTGATGTATGAATTCAGTAAAATAACAGATACAAAATTAATCATTTGGTTGCATCTTTATCTTCTATATATATAAAAGATATATATATGGGGCTAATATGCAAAGTGTCCCCTAGGGAGTTTGATCGCTCACTATGACATGCGCTGACCACAAGGGGGTGGCACAGAACGAAAGAAAGCCCTGGCCAGCAGCCAGCAGCTGGGGAAGGAAGGCCCTGGCAAGCAGCCAGAGGCCCTGATCGGCCTTGATCGCCGGCCAGGCCTAGGGATCCTACCCGTACACGAATTTTGTGCACCAGGCCTCTAGTATATCAATAATGAAGTATTAGAAAGGGAAACTAAGAAAACAATCCCATTTATAATTGCATCAAAAAAAGTAAAATACCCAGGAATAAATTTAACCAAGACAGTAAAAGACCTGTACTCAGGAAATTATAAGACACTGACAAAAATCATTGAAGAAGATACAAGTAAATGGAAGCATATACCGTGCTCTTGAATAGGAAGAATGAACATCATTAAAATGTCCATACTACTCAAAGAAATCTATAGATTCAACGAAATTCCTATCAAAATACCAGTGGTGTTTTTCACATAACAAATAATTTAAACATTTATGTGGAACCACAAAAGACCTTGAATAGCCACAGAAATCCTAAGAAAAAAGAACAAAGCTGGAGGTATCATGCCAGCTGATATCAAATGATACTACAAGGCTATAGTAATCAAAACAGCATGGTATTGGCATAAAAACAGATACATAGATCAATGAAACAGAATTGAGAGCCCAGAAGTAAACCCATACCTAGATGGTCAATTATTGTATGACAAAAGAGGCAAGAGCATACAGTGGGGTAAAGACAGTCTATTCAATAAATGGTGTTGGAGAAATTGGACAGACAAATGCCAAAAAAAAAAAAAAAAATGAAAATAGACCACCTTATACCATATGCAAAAATAAACTCAAAATGGATTAAAGACTTAAATATAAGATGGAAACCATACAACTCCTAGAAGAAAACAGGCAGTAAAATCTCAGACATTTCTTGAAGCTCTATTTTTTTTTTTATATATATATATCATTGGGCAAGGGAAACAAAAGAAAAAATGAACAAATGGGACTGCATCAAACTTAAAAATTTTTGCACAGCAAAGGAAACAACAAAATGAAAAGACAACCTACTGAATAGAAGATAATTGCCAAGGGTACATCCGATGAGGGGTTAATATCCAAAATTTATAAAGAGCTCATATAACTCGCCCTAGCCAGTTTGGCATAGTTGGCCCATGAACTGAAGGGTCCCTGGTTTGATTCTGATCAACGACACATACCTTGGTTGCAGGCTTAATCCCAGCCCTGGTTGGGGCATGTACGGGAGGCAACCAATCGATGTGTCTCTCTCACATTGATGTCTCTGTCTCTTCCTCCTCCATTCCACTCTGTCTAAAAATCAATGGGAAAATATCCTTCGGTGAGAATTAACAACAAAAAAGAACTCCTATAACAACACCAAAAGCAACCAATCCAATTAAGAAATGGGCAGAGGCCCTGAATAGATACTTCTCCAGAGAGGACATACAGATGGTCAATAGACATATGAAAAGATGCTCAGCATCACTAATCGTCAGGGAAATGCAAATATAAACCACAGTGAGATACCACCTCACACCTATCAGAATGGCTATCATCAGTAAATCAGCAAACAAGTGCTGGCAAGGATGGGTTAAAAGGGACCCCTTTTAGTGGGAATGCAGATTGGTACATCCACTGTGAAAACCAGTATGGAGGCTCCTAAAAAAAAAAAATTGGAACTGCCTTGAGACTCAGCAATTGCATTTCTGGGAATATAACCAAAGGAATCAAAAATACTAATTTGAGAGAATATGTGCATCCCTATGTTTATTGCAGTGTTATTTACAGTAGCTAAGATATGGAAGCAACCCAAGCACTCATCAATAGACAAGTGGATAAAGAAGACTGGTACATATATATACAATGGAATACAACTTAACAATAAAAAAGAATGAAACCTTACCATTTGAGACAGCATGGATGGACCTAGAGGGTATTATGCATAGTGAAATAAGTTCATTAGAGAAAGACAAACACCATATGCTTTCACTTACATGTGGAGTCTAAAGAGCAAAATAAACAAAATAGAAACAGACTCAGATACAGAGAGCAGACTAATGGTTGCCAGAGGGTAAGGCGGTTAGGGGACTGGCTGAAAAAAGTTGAAGGGATTAAGAAATACAAATTGGGCCCTACTCAGCTTTGCTCAGTGGTTAGAGCATTGGCCTGTGGACTGAAGGGTCCTGGGTTTGATTCTGGGCAAGGGCACATGCCTGGATTGTGGGCTCAATCCCCAGTAGGAGATCGAGCAGGTTGGTGTGCAGGAGGCAGCCAATCAATGATTCTTATCATTGATGTTTCTATCTCTCCTTCTCTGAAACCAATAAAAATATATTTTAAAAAAGTTTTAAAGAAATACAAATTGGTAGTTACAAAGTAGTCATGGAAATGTAAAGTACAGCATAAGTGATATAGTCAGTAATATTGTAATGCCTCTGTATGGCGCCACGGGGGTACTGGAAATACTGGGGGAAATGCTTTGTAAAGTCTAACCACTGTGCTGTTAACTTGACACTAATACAAAATAAATTGAATGTAAACAGCACAATTGAAAAATACAATTTTAAAAACAAAAATATTAAATGAATTCCAAAAATAAACAATTCATAAATTTTATTTTTATTTCTTTTTTTCCTCTTTATTGTTGAGAGTATTACATATGTTCCCCTCCTTTTTCCCCTGTTGCTCTCCTCCACAAAGTTCCCACCCCACCACAGGCTTTCACCACTCTATTGTCTGTGTCCATGGATAATGCATATATGTCATAAGTTCTTTGGTTAATCTCTTCCTGCCACCCCACCACCACCACCCTTCCCTCTGAGATTCATCATTCTGTTCCATGTTTCCATGCCTCTAGTTCTATTTTATTCATCAATTTATGTTATTTATTAGATTCCATATATTAGTGAGGTCATGTGATATTTGTCTTTCTCTGACTGGCTTATTTCACTTAGCATAATAATTTCCAGGTCCCTCCATGCTGTCTCAAAGAGTAAGAGGTCCTTTTTTACAGCTGCATGGTATTCCATTGTCTTAATGTACAACAGCTTTTTTATCCACTTATCTGTTGATGGGCACTTGGGCTGTTTCCAGATCTTAGCTATTGTAAATTATGCCGCTATGGAAGTAGGGGTGCATACATTCTTTCTAATTGGTGTTTCAGGCTTCTTAGGCTATATTCCTAGAAGTGGGATCACAGGATCAAATGGCAGTTCCATTTTTTAATTTTTTGAGAAAACACACTGTTTTCCATAGTGACTGTACCAGTCTGCATTCCCTCCAGCAGTGTACTAGGGTTCCTTTTTCTCCACAATCTCACCAGCACTTGTTTGTTGATTTATTGATGGTAGCCCTTCTGTTAGGTGTGAGGTGATACCTCATTGTCATTTTAATTTGCATTTTTCTGATGATTAGTGACGTTGAAATCAACATCATAGTCAAGGAGGTCATGTGATATTTGTCTTTCTCTGACTGGCTTATTTCACTTAGCATAATAATTTCTCTCAAGAACAGGAACAAGACAGGGATGTCTGTTTTCACCACTCTTATTCAACATAGCACTGGAAGTTCTAGCTACAGCAGTCAGACAAGAAGAAAAGATAAAAGGCATTAAAATTGTCAAGGAGTAAGTAAAACTCATTATTCACAGATGACATGATATTACACATGGAAAACCCTACAGAACCCACCAAAAAAAAAAACTACTAGACTTGATAAGCGCATTCGGCCAAGTACCAGGATACAAAATTAATATCCAGAAATCAGTGGCATTTTTATACACCAATAATGATCTCCCTGAAAGAGAAACTAAAAAAGAAAAGAAAAGAAAAGAAAAAAAATCCCTTTTATTATTGCAAATCTTCTATATATATATATATATAAAAGGCTAATATGCAAATTGTCCTTGGGAGAGTTCTACTAGATTGCTAGGTGTACGCTGACCCACTGGGGGGGGGGGGGGGGGCAGCTCGGAATGAAGGAAGGCCTATTCACCAGCCAGGCCTAGGAACCTTACCCGTGCACAAATTTTGTGCACCGGGCCTCTAGTAAATAAATACATAAATAAGCAAACGTAGGAATTAATTTAACCAGGGAAGTAAAAGACCTGTACTCGAAAAATTACTGGACGCTGATAAAAGAGATAGAGGAAGCTACAAACAAGTGGAAGAATATACCATGTTCATGGATTGGAAGAGTTAACATTATTAAAATGTCCATACTATCCAAAGTGATCTAAATCTATAGATTCAATGCAATCCCTATTAAAATACCAATGACATATTTCACAGATCTAGAACAAATACTCCAAAATGTATATGGAACAAAAAAAAAAAAAAAAAGACCCTGAACAGCTGCAGATACCTTGAGATAGGAGAACAAAGTTGGAGGTATCAAAAGATGATATCAAGTTATACTACAAAGCCATTGTTAATCAAAACAGCCTGGCACTGGTACAAGAATAGGCATATAGATCAATGGAACAAAACTGAGAACCCAAAAATTGACCCAAGCCATTATGTTCAATTAATATTTGACAAATGAGGCAAGAGCATGTAAGGGAGTAAAGAGAGTCTCTTCAATAAATGGTGCTGGGGAAATTGGACAGGTATGTGCAAAAAAATTTAAACTAGACCACCAACTTACACCATACACAAGAATAAACTAAAAATGGATAAAAGACTTAAATGTAAGTCGTGAAACCATAAAAATCCTAGAAGAAAACGTAGGCAGCAAAATCTCTGACATCTCCTGTAGCAGAATTTTCACCTATAGATCACCTAGGGCAAGAGAAACAAAGGAAAAAATAAATAAATGGACTACATTAAACGAAAAAGCTGCACAGCCAAAGAAACCAGCATCAAAATGAAAAGGGAACCCACTGTTTGGTAGAACATATTTGCCAATGATACATCTGATGGGTTAATTTCCAAAATATGTAAAGTACTCATACAACTTAACAAAAGGAAAACAATCTAATTTAAAAATGGGCAGAGGACCTGAATAGACACTTGCCCAAAGCGGGCATACAAATAAACGGCCAAGAGACTTGAAAAAAATGCTCAACAATTCATTGTGCACCATTCTAAGTAGCATGATGAAACCTCAGTGTGAATCGTCCCTTTGTCCAGCATATTCACATTGTATACTAGTACACTACCTGCCTGTAGTCACTTACTAGCCATTTGGTTATCAGATCAGCTGTTCAGGTATCACAGTGCTTTTGTTCAAGCAACCCTTATAGTAGCCTAATGCTATATCACAATGCCTACATTCGTCACCTCAGTTCATCTCATTAGGTAGGCATTGTCATCTCACATCATCACAAGAAAGGTGATGAATACAATATATTGAGAGAGAACACATTCACATAACTTTTATCACAGTATATTGTTATAATTGTGCTATTTTATTATTAATCTCTTACTGTGCCGAGTTTACTAGTACAAATTAAACTTTATTATAAGTATGTATATACAGGGAAGAACATAGTATATATAAGGTTCAGTATTATCTGCAATTTCAGGCATTCTAATGTGTCCCTCAGAGATAAAGGGGGACTGCTGTATTCCATTTCTGAGCAAAGCCTTATTTTTCTAGATTAAAAAATAGAGCTATAATTTTGTTTTTTTGCAACTTAAATCTTTATTTAGTGGTATATGAAATTAATAAAGTTTTTCCCTATCGTTTAATGTTCTGATTTTTTGGTTGAATGTTAGAGATCGTTTATTAAAGCTGGTGACAATGAAACAAAGGCTGGGGAAATGAGCCTAGGTAGGCTGCTTTGGTTCACTAAGAATTCAGAGAACAAGGGGCCTTGAGAATAGATTCAGGGAGTTTGCCTGGAATGAACTGCAGCTGCCCATTGCTGCCCTGTTTGCAAGCCTCATGGGGTCCCTTAGAGTTTAGGAGATGCATACCTGTGGGGAAAAAAGGAGGGGGGCAGCGTGTGGGTGTGCTCCTGGGAGGGAGAGCAAGCCTGATTCTTTTGATTAGCATGGATATCTGAAAAAATTAGGCCAAAAAAAATTCCTGTTTGATATTTTTAATCACACTGTTACTAACATATAGAAGATCAGAAATTCTTAACTATTGAGATCAAACAATGTATAAATTTCAATTTTTACTGTTTTAATTCTGTAGATCAGGTGAAGACTAAATATGTCATAGTGTGTTTTGAATGCCTGGTGAAGATTCTGAATAATATGTTTTTAATATGTGGGCACTAAGTATTTTATAAAATATTTACCAAGATTTTATTTTAATGACTTACGGTTTTTTTCCTAAATCAGTTTCTATTCTAGTAAAGTAGCTGTAAAAATAGAAGTTAGCAGTCAACTAGAAACTGAAATGTGGGATTTAGATATTTGTGAATTTTAACCCAGTCAGTATGGCTCAGCAGTTGAGTATCGACCTAGGAACTAAAAGGTCGCCTGGTCAGGGCACATGCCCTGATTGTGGGCTTTATCCCCACCCAGTACAGGGGTATGTGCTGGAGGCAGCCTACGATATTGTTCCTATCTCATCAATGCTTCTATCTCTCTATCCCTGTCCCTTTCTCTTAAATATCAATAAAAACGTATTTTTAGATGTTTGTGAATTTTAGATGTGCACATTTTTTATCTTTTATTGCTTTGAGGAACAGTTTTTTTCTTTTTCTTTTAATTTTAGTAAAAAATCCCAGAAGTGGGATGAAATGAACATCCTGGCGACATATCATCCAGCAGACAAAGACTATGGTTTAATGAAAATAGATGAACCAAGCACTCCATACCACCGGTAATGTTTGTAGACATCATTCCTTTTTTGACTTGTTTACATTTTGCATTTGATATGAATTTCTGGATAACAGCTGATTTGAATTTGTTTTTATATTTGTTACTGGAGTGCTAATTAATAATCCAACTGCATATATTGCATATTTTGGGTAATAATATAACTAATATGTAACTTTAAAATTGGGCTTGTTTGCTTCCAAAATAGAAATCAGGGACTTACTCTCTTTGCAGAAAATAACTTCACAGATGTTAACTATTTTTTAACCCATTCAAAGACAAGTGGTCATTACTACTGTTTGGTGTCCTTATTTTTTACTCACATAATATTGTAGTTTAGATCATTGCATTGTTATTGTTGGCAATTTTGAGTCTTCCAAAATTTTTAAAATCATAGTGTGTGGCAGTGATTAGTATAAAGACAAAAATAATGTGCCAATAAGCATTTTGAGAAGATGGAGTTCTAAATAAGTAGAAATACCTAACGCAGAGCATGCCTTAACTTGTATCGAAAAATAAAGATTTTCAGGACTGAAATATTTTGTCATTGAAGTGTAAGTTCATAAATCCGGAAGTTATTGTTAAAATAGAATTAAGAAATTCTGTTTTAAATCAGTGGATGAAATCTTGGGAAGAAGCAAAGTTGAGATAACTTGATGATAAAAACAGTAAAAAGAATAAACATGATTTTGGCAAGGGTAGAAAGAAATAAGGAAATAGGAAGTACATATACTGAAATACTAATACTAATAAACTTGAGGGGAAAAATAGACATATTACTTATGAAAAGTTTATATTGTTTTCTCCTAATTACAGATATACTTTAAGACATACCTTAAAACGTTTATTGTACCAGAAGCCAAATTTGGGGCTTTCTTCCTTTTCAGTAAAAGTAGTAGACTATTTTGTAACTACCAATTTGTACCTCTTAATCCCTTCACTTCTTTCACAGGGATATAAAAGTACAGTATGGGGAATATAGTCAATATGTATGGTGCTAGGTGGGTACTGGAAATTTCAGGGGGAACACTTTGTAAAGTACGATTGTCTAACCACTATGTTGTATACCTAAAACCAATATAAAATAATATTGAAAGTAAACTGTAATTGAAACAGAAAATTAAAATTAAGTAAAAATAAAAGTAGTAGATACCCCTTACTTACCTGCGTTGGAGATACTATCCTGAAAGACTTTAGATCGAACATAATTCAAAAAAATAGCTGTACTCATTATTTTTAGGCTTTATATTTAAAATATAATAAATCTGAATGGTAGATGAGCCACGTCCAGCACGGCCAGTGGTGAACCTGAGGAGGGGCGGTGAAGGATTAAAGAAGACACACAAGAGAATATAGTTCGGACCAGGTAGATCACTGTGCCTGGATGAGGAAACAGTGACACAGCCTGTAAGCTGAAGCTTTATTTTATAGTCAGATCACACAAAGCTAAACAGGGGCAAGATGTTTACAATGTTCTTGTGAATTTCAAATCTGCTTCTTTCTTGTTGTTGCCATTCTCTGAACTCTATCAAGCTTTATTTAGGCAGCACTTGCTGCATGTGCAGGTGCACACACATACACACACTCACCCCCCCACACACACACCCCCCTCCCCTCCTGTAGCCCACATCCCTTAGCTACCCAGGCCTGCAGGGTCGGACTGGTCAAGCTTACAACCATAGCCTTTTAGCTATAATTGTGCTGTGAGGGCTTTGCCCTCCAAGCTGGGACTTGTATGTGGCTTTGCCACAAGTCAGTCCGAGGCTTGATCCAGTCCCAATTCTGCAGCTGCTGTCCACAGGTAGATATGCTTTCCCCCCCCCCCCCCTCTCTCTACCTTACCCATATTCTTCCTCTGAGAGTCTCTAAAGTTATTTGGTCCCTAAATGATTGAGGCTGTGTGTATGTACAAATGTATGTGCTTATGTTTTCTCGATGTGGTGCTCAGTTTTACCAGCTCTTTTTTTCTTAAAGAGCTTTTTTTTTTTTTTTCTTTAAGATGCTTTTTATAGCCCTGGCCATTGTTGCTCAGTGATGAGTGTTGGCCCACACATATCAAAGGATTTCGGGTTCAATCCCCAGTCGAGGGCCTGTTCCTGGGTTGCAGGTTCGATCCCTGGCCCCATTCAGGCACATGCAGGAGGCAACCGATACATGTGTCTCACATCAGTGTTTCTTTCTCCCCCCCTCCCCAAATACTCTCTCTGAAAAGCAATGGAAAAATATCCTCAGGTGAGGAATAAAAATAAAAAAGGTAAATTTATAGTTGTTTGTATGGAAAATAAGACAATAAATAATAATACAAGAATAAACCGTTTCGTGTACTCTAAACCTACTTTTGCTCCACTGTGTGTGTGTGTATACATATACACAAACATATAATTCATCTGTAAATTTTATAACAAAGCCTAGATTTTTTATAAAAGAGTTCTACAAATTGATAGATGATTCTGGCCTCTGCTTAATGTAAATGAGTTTATTTCAGCTTCACTTGGAAAAAGAGCATCATTTAAACCATAGCACTTATTTAACTTGCCTCCTTAACAAACCAGGAAAGGTATAAGTCATATAGATATGTAGATATGTAGGTATATATTTATATCTCTCTATATGTAGCTAAATTCTGTTTTATATACTTTTCAGTGGCTTGAAAATTAAAGATGCCCATTTTTGCAATTAAGTGGGGAGCAAATATTTCATTAGAGGGTAGATCTAGAATGCTAAATAGCGTTTAAAACTTCCTGAATGAGGTCTTTAGGGTCCAATTTTGTTATTTTACCTAACCTTATGTCTGTGTAGATCCCTTTGTCTCATCTTCAGGTTATATAACAGTACATATTGTAAAATAGACAGTGAGGTGGTTTTGTTTGTTTGTTTGTTTTTGCATTATTTGTCCCCCCACCCCCACTGGATGGAATAATCGAAGTATTTTTTTCAGATGGTTTGAATTTTCAATATTTATCTTCATAGTTGCAGTAGTGTTGTTTTTTAATCATTTACTTTTAAATATTTGCATTGAATTGAAACTAAAATTAAACTTCAAAGATAACAACAGAGCTATAAATGTCTTGATATTTTAAGTAAGTCAATTGGATTATATTTACCTTGTTTTTCTGCTTGAAAAATTATAGTTCCATTATTAATTATAATCTGCTTGTTGTCCTAGTATGATAGGTGATGATGAAGATGCATTGAGTGATTCAGAAACCACTGAAGCCCTGACCCCAGATACATTAGCTAAGAAGTAAGTACTGTTGACTATAAAGCATTTTCACTTATGCTGGTTTTTAAAAAAATATATTTTTTATTGATTTCAGAGGGGAAGGGGGGGAGAGAGAGAGAGAGAGGAGAGAGAGAGAAGGGGGGGGGGGGGGAGAGAGAGAGAGAGAGAGAGAGAGAGAGAGAGAGAGAGAGAGAGAGAGAGAGAGAAACAGAAACATCCATGATGAGAGAGAATCATGGATTGGCTGCCTCCTGCAAGCCCCCCACCCGGGACCGAGCCTGCAACCTGGCATGTGCCCTTGACCGGAATCAAACCTGGGACCCTTCAGTTTGCAGGCCAATGCTCTATCCACTGAGCCAAACCAGCCAGGGCACTTATGCTGTTTTTAATTGTGCAGCGTTAAAGGCATTTTACTTGTACAAGTGTAAATAAAAAGCATGTGCTAAGTATATCTGGATTTTTCATAACAACTTTTATAGTCTTGTTTCTAGATTAAAATCAAGGTATGCAGGTGACAAAGATTAGAGTACCAGAGCCTAATACACTGATTGTGGTTTTTTGTTTTGTTTTTTTAATATTGCTGCCTCCTGAGTTTTAAAGATAGATGTGAGGAAGGCAAAAATAATTGCATTTCTAAACAAAAGCTCTATTTCTTTGCTGTTCATTGATTTCTCACCCTCCAGTCTTCTTGTTGCATATTGGTTTCTACACCCATCTCACTCTCTTGCTTTTTATTTTCCTCATCAAGTTATAGCTAGTATATTAATGAGCTTTAGATGTTTTAATGGTACTCAAAAGTTAAACAAGTCACTGAGTCAATATAAGAATATGAGAGTGTTGATTTCTTTGCAAATGATTGTTTAGATTAGCTGCTGCTGAAGGCTCGGAGTCAAAGTATCAGGTTCATGTACAAGAAAGCAGTGAAGATGAAGACAGTGACCTCTCACCTGAAGAACAAGGTAGTTTTATTTCCTGTTCTGCTTTCAGCATTATGCCAATAATTTTTGCTTAAAATAAACCCATTATTTGGAAGATTGTAAAATGGTTTTCCTTTTTGGAAAGTGGATGAGAGAGATTGGGAGCAACATTTTTAAATTCAAATTCTACTTATGTGTGTTTATTGTATTGACAGTCATTTCCACCTCGATATCAAGAATTTGGGAAAATATTACCATCTTTAAAGTAATTATTGATGTTCCTCTGTACTTTTTTAGTGCCTGGCATAGAGTAGATGCTCAGTAAATATTTATTAGATTAACGCTTTTAGAGTCATTGAGTGTTTGGTTTTAAAGTGAATAGAAATAAAAGCTAATTTCCCAGTTGTTTGTGCTTTTTCTGTTTCAAGGCAGAAAAACCTGAATAATTCCAGATAGTCAGGCATAGTAAGAAGATTTTTATTTGGTTCCATCATACAAAGAATGATAGTGTCATAGGAAAGAAGATAAAGATCACCTCTCAACAAGGATGGAAAAGGCCTTTGTAGCCCATATAGCACATATACAGTAAGGCATTGCTATCTACTCATTATTTCTGTTTTTGCAGTAACAGTGGTTATGTATGGAGGTTCGGAGAGAAGGAAGATATTTCACCTTGCTTTTTATACCTTTTGAATTGTATGAATGTAGAATCGTTTTAAGAATTAAAAAATGTTTATATAATTTATTTTAAACTGTTTTTAAAAGGAAAAAACCATAAGCCTATGTGTAGGAAAAAAAGATGCAAGAAACACCCACATATCCTCAGAAAAAGAAAAAAAAAGAGAGTAGTAGTGTACTTAGAGCTTTGAAATGTAGAGACTACATATTGTAAAAGAAGTTCAGAATCTTTGTCATAGGCAGCTGCTAAGGTATAATTTGTTATTCCTTCCTCACATCCTTAGAATATAGCTTATTCAATGAAATTATGATAGTCTGAGCCTAATTGTCATAGCATAATCTCAAGTTGTATTATATTTTTGTATCCACAGTGACTTCCTGACTTCTATTTTCCCAACATATACCCCAAAAGGCCCTTAAAAGGGTTTCAGATAGAAATTCTGTATGTTGTTTTTTTCATTATTCTCTAAAAACATGATCTATTGAGAACAGGGAATTTATTATTAACCTATATTGACAATTTTCATTAAGGGTTTTTTCCTTAAATTGTACTTCTGGGAATTAGCCAGCAGGGGGAACTGTTGAGTAGTTGGCAATTTCACATGTTCAGTTTTCACTAGAGTTACTGATGCATATATACGTATATGCATGTTTATTACTTATAAACAAATTACATGTCTTATAAAAAGCCTTGTTTATTGACGGAATTTTTTGAAAAAAATTGTCTTGTAACTGATAGCATAACAATTAAGATACTGGCTATGGAGTCAAGACAGATCTAAGTTTGTACTTCCGATATGTCATTTGTCTAATTTGCTTAATTTCTCTGAGTCTACATTTCCTCATTTCTAAATCGGGAGCTTTAGAAATATTGAGAGCCATTGGTATTAAATTACATAAATTTAAAGCACTTAGCACTGCTTCTTGGCATATTATAAGTGCTCAGTAAATATTAACTTTTAAGAACTTAAAATAATTGGTATATTCTCCATTATATTAGTTTGTAGGATAGTAAAAGAAAATATAAAAAGAATAATTCACTTGTCTAATCCATGTGGTTAGTTCATTATTATTACATCTGGGCCTGAAACCAGAATGCCCTTGTACTCTGCATTATGTTACTCTGCCATACAAGGATTGTAGATAAAATGAATATATTCAAAGAAGACTAAGACCATTTGTATATTAGCAGCTTTCTGTGAAGTGAATAGAAATTTATTAAATTATGTAATAAATTTTGAGTATTCCAAAACTAGAATCCTATCTAATAAAAGAGAAACATGGTAATTAGCGTACAACTGCTACCCTTCCCATTGGCTAATCAGGGCGATATGCAAATTAACTGCCAGCCAAGATGGCGGCCGGCAGCCAGGCAGCTAGAAGCGAACATGAGGCTTGCTTGCTTCAGTGATGGAGGACTCCAACATTCCCCGCCTGCCGCTGTCGGCCTCTGAGCTGCAACTCTAAGCAACTATGTTACAAATATAGAAGCTAAACAAAACCCCAGAAACCTGCTTTTGTCACCGGGCTTCAGCCAGCAGGATCGCAACATTGTTTCAAATACAGAAGGTAAACAAAGGCCAGAAACCTGCTTTCAGTAGCGGAGGCCTAAGTGCTGGAGCCTCAGAGCTAAAGCTGGCCCAGAGTAAAAAAAAAAAAGAAAAAAGGAGCGGTTGGGAGCTTCAGTCACCCCCCAGCCTGAAAACAGCCCTCAGCCCCTCATCCAGACTGGCCAGGCACCCCAGTGGGGACCCCCACCCTGATCCAGGACACCCTTCAGGGCAAACCAGCCTGTCCCCATCCGTGCACCAGGCCTCTATCCTATATAGTAAAAGGGTAATATGCCTCCCAGCACCGGGATCAGCGGAGCCGAGAGGCCTCCCGGCACCGGGATCAGCGTGACAGGGGCCAGCGCCCAAACCCCCTGATCGCCCTGCAGCTCTGTGTGTGACAGGGGGCAAGGCCACAACCTCCCTATCCGCCCTGCTCTGTTCGTGACAGGGGAAGGCGCCCCAACCCCCTGATCAGCCCTGCTCTGTGCCTGATAGGGGGGAGCTCCCCAACCCCCTGATTGCTCTGCGGCTCTGTGTGTGACAGGATGTGGCGCCCCAACCCCCTGATCGGCCCTGCTCTGTGGGTGATAGAGGGCGACGCCTCAACTGCCCCCCACCGGCCCTGCTCTGTGTGTGACGGGGTAGAGCCATAACCTCCCCATCAGCCCAGCCCTGAGTGTGACAGGGTGTGGCGCCCCAACCCTCTGATCCGCCCTGCTCTGTGTGTGACAGGGGGTGGTGCCCCAACTCCCCTATCGGCCCTACTCTGTGAGTGACAGGGGGGAGCTTCCCAACCCCCTGATGGGCCCTGCTCTGTGCATGACAGGGGGGAGCTCCCCAAACCCCTGATTGACCCTGCTCTGTGCGTGACAGGGTACAGAGCCCCAACCCCCCTGATGGGCCCTGCTCTGTGAGTGACAGGGGGCAGCGCCCCAACCCCCTGATTGGCCCTGCTCTGTGCATGACAGGGGGTGGTGCCGCAACCTGCCCATCGACCCTGCCTTGAGTGTGACGGGGCGGTGCCCCAACCCCCCAATCAGCCCTACCCTGAGCGTGACTGAGGGTGGCATCGCAACCTCCCGATCCACCCTGCTCTGTGCATGACAGGGGGCAGCGCCCCAACTCCCCAATCGGCCCTGCTCTGAGCCCGACCAGGGGCTGCACCTAGGGATTGGGCCTGCCCTCTGCCACCCGGGAGCAGGCCTAAGCCAGCAGGTCGTTATCTCCCAAGGGGTCCCAGACTGCGAGAGGGCACAAGCCGGGCTGAGGGACCCTCCCCTTCCCCCCGAGTGCACAAATTTTTGTGCACCGGGCCTCTAGTATATCTATAACAAGCAAAACCAAGTTTATTATCTCTTAAAATTAAAAAGAAATAATTTTCTTAGGCTATAAATATAATTCACCAAAAAAAAAAAAAATACTATTATATCAACTCGTAGGAATAAGGAACTACAAATTAAAAGTGCCATGGTACCTTTCTTTCCTTTCAGATCAACACGGATTAAAAAGAAAGACAATATCTCTTTTGGTGTGAATGTGGAGAAATAGGTTACTCATATTACTATTGGTAGGCATGGAAAATGAAAACTAAAAACAAAACATCTTTTGATCTAGTAATTCAGTTTCCCAGTGTTTAATGTTTTTTAAACATATTTAATGAAATCCCATTTAATATACATGTGTACATAAAATTACAAAAATAAAAAGTGCACAAGAGTATTCCCCTTTACTATATGTGATGTGTCAGTTTTTTCTGTTCTTCTTTTTTTCTTTAAATGCTAATTGTGAGTCAATAGTCATGAAGCACGGTTTGAAACCACACTAGTTAATATTACAAAGATAATAGAACAAATACACAAAAATGTATGTATATTACATAGTAAAAAACATTGAAAATATAAAGGGGGAAATCAGGAATCTGTGATATAGGGGATAAAATTGTTTCTCATACTTTATAATCATTTTTAAATTATGTAAACCTGCTCTGTATGTGGCAGAATTTTACTATGCTTCTCATGAAATTGTGTTACTTTGTAATGAGAAAAAGTGTTATCTTTTTAGTAAATTTATATGGTATTGGAGGCAATTAGAATGTTTTATTTTTTTATATTGCTTTGTACTACATCATCTGAATACTTTAAAGGCATAACTAAAAATTTAGTCATGAGAACTTGGTCTCTTTGATGGTCTTTTTTTTTTTAATCTTAATTTCAATCCTCTTTACAATATGGTACTCTGAAAGAGTAAAACAAATCACAAAGGAATCTATAAGCAGAGAAGAAGAAAGATACTTGGCAAGATCTTTATGGAATGCTGAAATGGATGTTGGTCTCAGAACTTTCCTGAAAGTGATTGATGAGTGATGATATGAATTATAAATGCCTGTAAAACATAAGTATACATAATGATAAAAACTTGGATTTAGAGGACATTGAGGAAGTACTTTGAATAGCTGTATTCTGAGAGATTTCTATTTCTTTATGCCTTTTTGGCATTAAAATATTTTTATGAATGCCATAATAAAACTATGGTGAATGAGTTTGAATGCTCTCTTGTTTGACAAAATAAATAGTTGGCAATTTTATATCAACCCCCTTTTTTGTTTTTTTAATTTACAGGTCTAAGAAATTTTAAAATCTTAGACTTATTTCTTCATAAACAGTTGATCTTTAAAATGCTGTCTATTAATTATGATCAGCTATGTTTATTTGTTGCTTGTTTAATGTTTCTATGGTGAATATAAATAAAAGAATAGTCCATAATTACTTCACTATAATAACTGTAATAATAGGTTTTTCTTAAAATTACTCTGGGGATGAGGTTGCGTTTTTAGCCAGTATTTTTTTAAATCCTAGTAATTTCTTAATGAATAGTAAGAATTTCTTAAAGAAACTTTTTGTTAATTATAAAAACTTGAAAATATTAAAATTATTCCATAGTTTCTTGGCCCAGAATTAGCCACTGTTACTTATTGAGTCTTATTTTCTCTCCATATGTATGCATGCACATACATGCAGGCTTTGTATATAATACTTCTACATAGTATTCATCAGTTTCTGCTCAGACTGTCAGTACACACACACACATACAGTATGATAGTTTGCTTTTTTCCCCTATTCAACTCTTTCTGGAAAGTTTTTCAGTATCTTTAAATTTTCTTCACAAATAGAGCTACTCAATGGCTTTATTCTTGTATTCCAATTAAGATATTCCTGAACCATCTAAAGCAGAAATTGACAAACTTTTTCTTTAGAGGCAAGAAAGTAAATACTTCCGGTTTTATATGCCATATTGTTCTATTGCAGCTACTCAGCTCTGCCTTTGAGCACAAAAGCAACCTTAAACATTACAAAAACAAACGAGCATCACTATGTTCCAGCAGTACCAACAGATATAGGCTGTAAAGTTTGCCAGTCCTTGACCTAAAGACTTCCTAAGTCTATTTTTTGTATTTTATAGAAAAAAAGCGACAGTTTGAAATGAAAAGGAAGCTTCACTACAATGAAGGACTGAATATGAAATTAGCTAGGCAATTAATTTCAAAAGATCTACATGAAGATGATGAAGATGAAGAAATGTTAGAGAGTGCAACTGGAGAAAGTATGAGCATGGAAGAATCAAATCAAGGTTAGGTGTTTAAGAAATATTCCTGAGACTCTTGTAATCCTTTGTGCCTAATAGACTTTATTTTGCTTTAAACTTAAAGAACCTCAGAATATTTTGCTGGCATTCAATTATGCCAAAAGTTTCTAAAATTTAAACACCTGTGGCCAATCTCAAAATAATAAAGTTTTTTATGCCAAGAGTTGATTTAAGACCATATTTTATATTATATATTAATGTGTTTTGGTTTACTTGATTTTAAGCAATGATGTTTGTCTTCATATTAAGCTGTATTTTGTTTTTAATGTTTTAGATCCTGTTTGATATTTCATAATCTAAATTAAGGTTTAAACTTTAGAAGAAATGTTTTTAATGTGGAAGATTTGTTTTAATATCCCTTTGGGTACAAATTCTATTATATGTTTTCAGTGTTGATTCTTTTGACTCTTGGATTGACAGGTTATTTGACTAATTGGTTTTTTATAAATCCTCACCTGAGGATATTTTTTCCATTGGCTTTTTTAGAGAAAGTGGAAGGGGGCAGAGGGAGAGAGAGAAACATCATGTGTGTCTCGATTGGTTGCCCCTTGCACATGCTCTGAACTGGGGCCTGGAATGGAACCTACAATCCAGGTACATGCCCTTGACCAGGAATTGAACCCTTGACCCTTCAGTGCTCAGGCTGACTAACCATTGAGCAACACAGGCCAGGGCTTGTTTTGTTTTCTTAAGTATCAGACAGTCTGCCCCTGCAGCCTACCAACTCTTGATCAGTCATAGGAAATAGATTTTACTTATTTATTTATTTTTAACAAGCTGTTATTTTGGTATTCCATGAAGGTGAATCTTCTACACCACTAATACAGATGTTGTGCCTGTTTTACCTACTCTTTGTAGTTGCAAACATGCTTTTCAGTCGAGATGTAACTTTATTTGTTGTGCTTTGGATGGCTAAGTCTTAGGAAAGTAAATTATTGTTTTGGTGAGCATATGTGAAATATCAGTATTCTGTGATAGAATCTGATAACTCTCATTATAATAAAAATACTATTACAGTATTTTTTGATATTCCATATTAGGCTTTATTTAGCCTTTTGTATAGTTTGTTTTCTGTTTCATTTTTTAATTTTTATTTATTGATGTTAGAGAAAGAGAGGAATGGAGAGAGACGGAGAAAAAAAAACATTAATTTGTTGTCTCACTTATTTTTGTATTCACTGATTGATTCCTGACCTGGGATCAAACCTGAAACCTTGGCATATCGGGATGGCGCCCTAACCAACTGAGCTATTCAGCCAGGGTGATACAGTTTACTTTATTCAGCATTTCATTTCCATTGTATACACTATAACCTGTTTAGCTTATATTTAACTTGAACAGACTTTATTTTGAATAATTGTTATATGCCTTTTTTAGAATTTTTGTTTTGTTTTGTTTTTATTTTTTTTTTAATTAAATCTTTATTGTTCAGATTATTACATTTGTTCCTCTTTTTTCCCCCCATAACTCCCCTCCTCCCAGTTCCTGCCCCACCCTCCGCCCTCACTCCCCACCCACTGTCCTCATCCATAGGTGCACAATTTTTGTCCAGTCTCTTCCCATATCTCCCACACCCCTTTCCCCCCCGCCCCAAGAATAGTGAGTCCATTCCCTTTCTATGTCTCTGATTCTATTATGATCACCAGATTATTTATTCACTTGATTCTTAGATTCACTTGTTGATAGATGCATGTTTGTTGTTCATAATTTGTATCTTTACCTTTTTCTTCTTCTTCCTCTTCTTAAAGGATACCTTTCAGCATTTCATATAATCCTGGTTTGGTGGTGATGAACTCCTTTAGCTTTTCCTTATCTGTGAAGCTCTTTATCTGACCTTCAGTTCTGAATGATAGCTTTGCTGGATAAAGTAATCTTGGTTGTAGGTTCTTGGTATTCATCACTTTGAATATTTCTTGTCATTCCCTTCTGGCCTGCAAAGTTTCTGTTGAGAAATCAGCTGACAGTCGTATGGGTATTCCCTTGTAGGTAACTGAGTTTCTTTCTCTTGCTGCTTTTAAGATTCTCTCTTTGTCTTTTGCTCTTGGCATTTTAATTATGATGTGTCTTGGTGTGGTCCTCTTTAGATTCCTTTTGTTTGGGGTTCTCTGCGCTTCCTGGACCTGTAAGTCTATTTCTTTCACCAGGTGGGGGAAGTTTTCTGTCACTATTTCTTCAAATAGGTTTTCAATATCTTGCTCTCTCTCATCTTCTGGCATCCCTATAATTCTGATGTTGGTACGCTTGAAGCTGTCCCAGAGGCTCCTTACACTATCTTCATATTTTCGGATTCTTTTTTCATTTTGCTTTTCCGGTTGGGTGTTTTTTGCTTCTTCGCATTTCAAATCTTTGATGACTTGATTCTTGCGCTCCTCTGGTCTGCTGTTGGGAGTCTGTATAGTATTCATTATTTCAGTCCGTGTATGCTTAATTTCTAGTTGGTTCTTTATCATAACATCGAGGGTCTCATTAGATTTCTTGAGGATCTCACTACATTTATCGGCGGCTTCTAGACAGTTCTTAAGAGACCTTAAAAGTGTGGTTCTGAACTCAATATCCTCCATTGACAGTTTTGTCCTGTTTCTTTGTCTCCGCATTTTTTATGCTTTCTTGGTGCACCCCCTAGTGGTCTTTGTGCGCAGTCTTGTTGTAGTTAAGCCTTGATTGTTGTCGGCAATACCAGGGGTGATTTGACCTCCAGGCTAACTGGCTATGAGAGTCTGCTGTGTCTGCAGTGGGAGAGCTTCTGTGTTGGATCTCTAGGGCGGTGCTAATCTAGCGTTTGCCTGAGGCTATCCGGCAAATTGCTCTGCGCAGGGCTTGGGCGGGGCGGAGTGAGCAGTTATGGCTGTTCTCAGTCCTGTCCCTAGGGGCCTACAGGGTGGGGGTCTACAGGGCGGGCCGGAGCGAGCAGTTATGGCTGCTCTCAGTCCCGTCCCTAGGGGCTCTGCCTCACAGAGTCCCAGCAACCGCTGCAAACCTCAGAGAGAAAGCTGCCTTCGAGTTCCGACTGAAGCCAGACAGTCCCGCTTCTCCCGTTTGAGTCTGGGTCCCTAGAGACTCGCCCGGATCTGGAGCTCAGAGTCTGAAACTCCCTCCCAATTGAAAACAACAACCGCGCCCTCCGCCTCCAGCCCACTCCGCGTGCACTCCACACCTTAGTACTTCACTTCAGCACTGCGCCTCCTCTGAGTCTGGGTATGATACTCTCTTTCCTCCTAGTTGTAGAATTTCCACTCAGCCAGCCTTCCTGTGGTTCTGGATGATGTCCGTTCCGTCTTTTAGTTGTTTTTTGAAGTGGTTGTTCAAGGCAGCAATCTCCAGCGTTAACCTATGCCGCCATCTTGGTTTTCTCCTTTTTTAGAATTTATTACCCATTTTTAGTTGGCCTTTCTCCTAATTGCTCTTTGTTTCCCATTTACCACCTATATCGTAGTGATTTATTTTGATGTAAAAATGAATGTTTCTTTGGTTATGAATTTTCATCAGTTTCTGCTCAGATTTTCAATATCAATTCTTAATAACTCTGGTCAAACACTGTAAATACTTACCTTATTTGCCTCTGGGAATTTGCACCAGCAACACTGTGCCAAAGGTTAGAGGGATTTCTTTTTTTAAACCACAGCTTTTGAAAATAGCTCTTTTTGTCTTTCTATTTTTAAGATATTAGATTTCACACATATAGTACATAAGTATATTTTATTATTTAAAGATAATGATTAAAATTTGTATTAGCTCAGTGCTTGATTTTTCTTCAGTGGAGATGAAGTACTATTTACATAGGAATATATTCTATCTAGCTTCATAAAGTATACAAAGATAGAAAAGACTATAAAATAAAACAGGGAAGAAAGTTCTTTATCCTCTACCCTTTTGGTTTAAAAAATAATCTTACCAGCTTTTAAAATCTCCAGGTTTTATAGAACCCATTACTTTTTTAGCGTTATTCTTCTCCCCTGACCTCTGTTTTGTTGTTTTTATTATTTTTAAAGTAGCATATTTAGAATCTGAAGAAATATTTTATAAAATATATAAATTGTATATATTTAAATATTTTATAATTTTGAGAACATAAATGCCAATCTTTTTATAGCATTGGGTATTTGAGTTGTAATTAACTCAGCTATCCACCTGTGATTTACTCACAGAAATGTGAGTCTGAAACGTTTTTGTCTTGTCACCAAGTCGACACTCCAGTTCTGCTCTTTAGAATATTTAGGGGTATGCAGATTCTTTCATATCAGACTATTTTACCTACGTGAAATATACCATATTCTTTAGATCTTTTTATTTGTTAATCATCAATGGTGGTGGAAGGGAACTTTAGCTCAGGGAGTTCCCACATTGAGACTATACAATAAACAAATTATGTTGATTGTTTTTCTTTTATCTTTGCAGGATCTACTACAAGTGACCAACTGCAAAACAAATCACAGAGTTCATAGAAGAGATTTGTTCAACACTCATTGTTGATACAGACCCTGTTGCTATACTTTACTGCTCTTGTTCTCTACAATTCATGACTTAAGTACCAAAATGCATACCAATGTTGCCAAGAATTAAATAACTTTAGAGACTAATTAGACTTGAAAATGCCTAATTGATATATATACATATACACACATATTCTTGTGCCTAGTACTTCACCACAAATACAGCATATCATCAGTCCAAAACTGCATTACTTTTTTAAGAACACTGGTTAATTTGTATAAGATATTACATAGCTTTTTATGTTTTAGAGGTTAAATAATATCTTGGGAAGGGGGAGGGGATTTAATTTATTTTCTTCACTTCTAGATGTGATAGTCGTATAAAATTTAAGTCAAAATCCAATTGGAACAACAGATTATATAGGTTGATAAATATTCAATCTGAAAAGTATTTTAACACATTTCAACTTGATTTTTCTCTTTAAATAAAAAAGATTACAAGAATTACTATTGCATTTTCTGGCCTACTACCTTTAAAATTCCTTTTGAGTTTGTTTATGTTTTCAGGGAAAGGATTAAACTTTTTCCTCACCAAAACTAGCTTTATTCACAAATAAATTATCAGGTTAAACTTGCACTAATGTCTGCTCTTTTTTTGTACACTTGATTGGCAGACTTCAGATCAGTTTTTTCAAACAAATATAATTCTAATATAGTTTTAGCATTCCCTTTATATGTCTGTCCTAACCACCTGCCTTTGTTTCATACTCCTTTCCACATATATGCACACAGTGACCCTTTACCTTTATAAAGAACTGAAGGCCTGGTATACAGATTCGTGCACCAATGGGGTCCCTTGGCCTGCCTACAGAGATTGGGCCAAAACTGGCATTTCAACATCCCCCGAAGGGTCCAAGATTGCGAGAGGGCGCAGCAGTGCACGAATCCATGCACCAGACCTCTAGTATGCATATAAGATCTTTGGTTAATCTCTTTCCGCCCTCCCCACTGCCCCTTCCCCTCTGAGATTTATTAGTCTGTTCCATGTGTCTACACCTGTGTGTTGAGCATCTGCCCCCTGATGGTCAGTGTGCGTCATAGCAACCGGTCGACCAGTCGCCTAGGCTTTTATATATATAGATCACAAAGATTGCTGTAACATTAGGAACTCTTCCTTCTCTCACATATTCTGTCATTTGTTGTAGCAATGAAAATCTTATTTTGACTATCAATGCCTATTTTTTTTTCTTCTGATATGTGGAGAAAACGGATTTAATAGCAGCAGTACTATAGACAAGAAATACAATTCAACTGCAGAATTTCTACACCACTCTGATTTACAGCCTGCTAATTAATTTGCTATTACTAGTTTATTGTTTGACTTATGTAGACCTTAGGAAATAACTGAGGTTGTTTTTTTTTTTTTGCATGATGAGAGAATGGTGTGTAACTAGTGGTATGAAGTTAGTTCCTAAATGTATAGACAAGTAATATGAACACTTTTTAATTTAAAACTTTACTCTCTGCTTTAAGGGAATATGATAATGTATACTATGACAAATGTATTTTATTCTTCTAACACAGTAAGATTGATATTTTTACCCCCTGAAATGAAGTGCAGTTCCTGTGTTTCTTGGTTTAATGATAGTTTCATTTTTAGTCAGTTATTTGTATCTTAGTTTTTTGTTAGTGCCCAAAGAATCCATTATATGAACAGACTTTTAAATAATTTCTGTATATTGTACATATGAAATGGCTTTTATTGAACAGCTTATCTTCCACTTACAAGTTTATGGAAATATCAATATGTCAAATAAAAAGTGGGAGAGCCCTGGCCAGTGTGGTCAGTTGGCTGAGCGTCATCCAAAAGGTCACCTGGTTTGATTCCCAGTCAGGGCACATACCTAGGTTACAGGTTCGATCTCTGGTCAGGGTGCTTATGGGAGGCAACTGGTGAATGTTTCTCACATTAATGTTTCTCTCCCTCTCTAAAAGATCAATAAAAACATTTTTTAAAAAGTGGAAACATTATTTGCTGTTAGAAGAATGTTTTTGTTATTTTGAATATCTTTCTAAAATGGAATCCAATCAAAGCACTTCTGAACTACAGATACAGTATTCTAACTATAACATGTTAGCTAATAGCACCAAACTATTTCTTGAAACTTCAGTCATAGGCAAACTCTCATTTCTCGTTTTTAAGAAATGCAGAGCCCTAGCTGGTTTGGCTCAGTGGATAGAGCGTCAGCCTTGGACTGAGGGTCCCAGGTTTGATTCCAGTCAAGGACACATGCCTGGGTTGCAGGCTCAATCCCCATGCAGGGGGCATGCAGGTGGCAGCTGATCAATGATTCTCATTATTGATGCTTCCATGCCTCTCCTCCCTTCCTCTGAAATCAATAAAAAAATATTTTAAAATAAGAAATGTAGATAGTTATCTCAGGAAAATAAAACATGGCAAATAGCATGCCCAGTAGGATTTTAGAAGTCGAATGTAACTAAGTAAAACTGTTTTTATCAAATCATGAGTTTCTAATTAACATGGTATTGGACTATATAAAAAAATGAACCTTTATGATTCAAGTTATATTTTCTCTTTGGAAAAAGTTATCAATGTTCAGTTCTAGCCAAGGTAGATTTTACATTCAACTTTTTGATCAATATTACGTCCTCTGCTTAACTCGTGGTGTCATCATTTCTACTCATTCATTGTTTAGTCTAAAATTCAGCAGTGATGTTCTTTAAAATTTAATAATAAAATGGTGTAAATGGATTATTAAAGAATAACTTTAAATTGAAGATTAAGGAGAAGTGCCATTTTTCCCTAGACTTTAATTTTGTTTACATTTTTCCTTTTCAATTGGTACACTAAGTATCCCAATATATAAAAACCCAAGGTCCGTAACGTCCAAAATGACTGAAGCCTCAACCAAATGCCAGGCTGTGTGCAGCAGGCTCCGGTGGGTGGGGACTGGTGAGCGGGCTGAACTGACCTCTTGGGGAGAGAGAGAGAAGTGGGGCTGATCAGCAGACCTTGCCAGCAGCTACGCCTCTTTCTGTCTGAGAGATTAGCAGTTCAGCCCTCTCACCAGCAGCCTGGGGTGGCTATTGATCAGCCCTGCCTCTCTGATCAGGCCTGGAGATAGGCCCGGAGACACTGACTGGCATAAAAAATGACCAGTCAGAACCAAATCTGGGTGAACTGTGAGGAGCCAATGGCTACCTAGGAGGCAAAGCTTTTGACGCTGACTGGCATAGAAACCGACCAATCACAACCTAATCTGGTGAACTGTGAAGGCAGAACCTAAGGTGGGGGCTGAGGAGGGGTTTTAAGGGCAACAGCTGTTTGGTGTAAGGTGTAAGCAAGGGGTTCAATTTTTTAATGATCAGTTTGGCAGTATAGTGCATATGGCTGGATATCAGTCCAGATATAGGGATTATGTATTTTTGTCTGCCAAGAGCATCTCTTCCTGCTGAAGAAGGCTCCCCCCCCCATTTAAGGAATCCTATTCTATATACTAATAAAAGGGTAATATGCTAATTAGACCAGGTCAATTGGCCATCTTCCGGACGTCCAACTTCCTTCTGGAAAAAGCCATGGTGGTGGGGGCCAAGGTAGAGGCAGTTAGGGGTGATCAAGCAGGCAGGGGAGGACAGTTGGCGATATCAGGCTGGCAGGGAGTTAGGGGCAATCAGGCCGGCAGGGGAGGGCAGTAGGGGTGAGATCAGGCTGGCAGGGGAGGGCAGTTAGGGGTGATCAGGAAGGCAGAGGCAGGGGCAATCAGGCAGGGAGGCAGGCAGAGGGGTTAGGGGCCATCAGGCAGGCAGGCAGAGGTTAAGGGCCATCGGGCAGGCAGGCAGAGGTTAAGGGCCATCAGGCAGGCAGGCAAAGGGGTTAAGGGCCATCAGGCAGGCAGGCAGAGGGGTTAGGGGCCATCAAGCAGGCAGGCAGAGGGGTTAATGGCCATCAGGCAGGCAGGCAGACTGGTGAGCGGTTAGGAGCCAGGGGTCCCAGATTGGAAAGGGTGCAGGCTGGGCTCAGGGGACCTCCCTCCCCGTGCATGAATTTCATGCACCAGGCCACTAGTCTAAATATATAAAACCCTAATATGCAAATAGAACAGTCAGTTGCTATGATGTGCGCTGACCACCAGGGGGCACTCGTGGAACATGGTGGGCACCAGCTGTGGCAGAATGGTGGAGCAGGTGAGCAGGGGCACCAGACCAAGGCAGGGTGCTGTTCACTGTCATCGGGGCGAGCCCCTGGTGCTTACTGAAAATTATTTGCTCCTGCGCACCATGGTCCTGCCCAGTGTTTGCACCTGCTGCCGGCACCAGCCCCACTCACACCAGCTGCCGGTACCAGAGCCATTGCTCACACCCACTGCTGGGCCCAGCGCCAGCCCCAATTACTCGGCATGGTTGGTGGGTGCGAGCGGCGGCTGCCAGCCCCGATCACCCCTCAGGGCTTCTCCACCTCCCCCTGCTTCTGAGGGGCAATCAGTATTGGCAGCCACCTCTCACACCCGCTGCTGGCAATGGCCCCGCTCGCACCCACTGCTGGCAATGGAGCCGCCGCTCACACCCACTGCCGATGCCCAGTGCCGGTCCTGATCTCCCCTGAGGGCTTCTCCACCTCTCCCTGTTCCTGCGGGGCAATAAAGGCAGCAGACGGCCCTGGCCCCGCTCGCTCTGCACCATCAACAGGTGCGAGCAGGGCCAGCACTGTCAGCGTGTGGGAGTGGCAGCGGTGGGAACAGGGCTTCCAGCAGACCAGGGATTGAAGGCCACGATGGGAGGGGCCATGCAGGGGCACAAAGGATGGGCTGAGACCAGTCTTTGTGCCCACTGCAGCCTCGTGGCCCACAGTTCCTTTCAAGGTGCACAAATTCGTGCACAGAGCCCGTAGTATTGTAATAAAATACAGTGATTGACAATTGCTTGTCTGTGAATTTTACTTTTTTTGCTACCCAGCTATCTCAGGATCATGTTCCATTGGCCAAGTGTTCTTGATACCAGGAGAGGATTTTGGACTACATTGTGGTAGGGTAGTTTGTTTAGTTGTGATAGAAATAATAAAAGATATAATTTATTGGGAGCCTTTTAATTGCTCTTGCCCAGCATTTTGCTAGGTCTCAAATATAATCACACCAACCATGTAAAGCAGCTATTCCTTTTTAAAAAAATATTTTAATTTAGAGAGAGAGAAACATCTAATTGCTATTCTACTTACCTATGCATTCTTTGGTTTCTTTTTGGATATACCCTGACTGAGGATCGAACTCTCAATGTTGGCATATTGGACAATGTTCTAACCAACTGAGCTACCCAGCCAGGGCAAGCAGTATTCTTACCAGTACTTTGTAAATGAGGAAAATGGTCTTGGCCAAGTTTTTCAGTCTCAATGTATGTCTCATACAAGCTAAATTACAGAGTTTAATTCCAGATCTAACTATAAATTTCATCCGCTTTATCCATGCTTTCATTTTAGAAGTAACACCTTACAAATTAAACTTTATTTGGATTCTTGATTTACAACCTTTCCTTTAGGAGTAACATTTTTTAGGTTTTTGAAGGTTTTTTTAGTAGGAAAACTTGGAAATTATTTGAGGGTTTTATGCCATTTAGGAAAAATCCCAAAAGCACAAATATTCTATGACTAGGGATGTCTAAGTGCAGGTAATTTTGCTCATTCTGCAAGTTTGTTTCTAAGCAGGATGTTTTAAGCTAGAACAGGATTTTTTTCATAAATACCAAGCTAGCTTATAAAAACAGGCATGTCATATCACTGCATTTTATTTTTTAAGTGTTTTTATTGATTTAAAGAGGGAGAGGGAAGAAAAACATCGATTGGCTGCCTCCTGCACGCTCATTACTGAGGATTGAGCCCACAACCTGAGCATGTGCCCTGACCAGGAATCTAACCTGTGACCTTTTGGTGCACAGTAGAAAGCTCAACCAACTGAGCCACACCAGCCAGGGCATCACATCACATTTTATTACAATGTGTTTAGTGTATCAATTTAAAGGGGAAAATGTAAACAAAATAAAAATCTAAGGAAAAATAGTACTTTGCTTTAATCTTCAGTTTAAAGTTATTCTTTAACAATCCCATTTATACCATTTTATTTTATTATTAGATTTAAAGAACACTGCTGAATTCCATGAAACCCTCAATCCTACAGCATATTCCATGAAAAGGATTCCACAGCTCATAGCTTTGCACATACTATACACTTTATTCTCCTACCCCCTTGAAGACTGATAATAATGCACATCATCATATTAAAGGGCTTGAGACATCCTGCATAAAGTATGTGTTTAAAACTTGGTTTAACCTAGCAGTTTTTAAACATTTCATCATAATCACTCCACTCCCTCTTTTCCCTTAAGTAGAATCCCAAATAGGAATAGGGAAGGTAAACTAGGGTCTCCAATGTCTTATGAAAGTTGAACCTCCTAAAATAAGAACAGTTTACCATTGAAAGGGAAGATGTGGTAGAAATAACTGCACAACATTTATGGATTGTACATATTTTGCCAAGCATATGACCTTAATTTTTGGTAATTTATTCAAGAAACTACAAAATACATATCCAGGACAGATGAGAGCATGGTTAGTGTATGCTGCTGTGCTTTAGTATTGATATGAATACAAGCATACCTTGTTTTATTGCACTTAATCGGATACTGCATTTTTTAACAGATTAAAGACTAGACCCTGCACCAGCACTGGGAAACCAAAGAATTTGTGTGATTCAATTTATTGCGGTGGTCTGAAACCAAATCCACAATATCTCTGAGGTATGCCTGTATTGCTCAAAGAATTGCTGCTTTAAGCAATTTTCTAAAATGCCTTGTCCTCCCCATCAGCTCTTGCCTAACTGGCTGACAAGAGCGCATCTGCTACTCATTGGGAAAATAAAAGAGCAGATAGCAAGTCTCCCTAGTGTGGATCACAGCCGCAAGACTTAGTTACTACCCCAGCCAAAGTGTTTTGAGGGTGTGGGGTTTGGCTTCTACATTTTAAATGTGGATTTGACTCACCTAGTTTTTTATTTGAGGAATTATTTGAGGGAGGTAATTCTAAGAATAGCTAAGTGAGGGTGGCATTGGCAAATATTTAGTCATGATTTTATCTCAGCTGCCCAACATGAAATTTTTTTCAGTTAAGCATTTCAGTTGTATTACCAACTAGAGGCCCGGTGCACGAAATTCACCCACAGGTAGGGTCCCTAGGCCTGGCTGGCGATCAGGGCCGATCAGGTTCCCCACCGCCTCATGCGCCACCACCTCCCCGTCTCATTCTTCCCTCACTCCCTCAGCACCCTGCCGCCACCGCTGGTCACCCACCATGTTCCACGCCAGAGTGGAACACACTTTGGTAGTCAGCACACGTCAGAGTGAGCGATCAAACTCCAGGTCTCCAGGTCGCATTCCCAAGGGGACAGTTTGCATATTAGCCTTTTACTATATAGGATGGGAATTACTGGAATTGGAAGAGAATGCCTATAAATTTTTATTCTCTTTAATTCTTTTTGGATTGATGACAGAGTGTTGACTGGAAATAGAAGAGGATTGAGCAGAGTTATCTTTTGTATCTTAATATCATTTGACCTCATTTTTAGACAAAGATTATAAGCAGCTCTGCAGCATGTTTTGGTCTAATAAAAGCGTTCAACTTAAAAAATTGTTACCAATAATAGACCTAACAAACAGGAAGAAGAAAGTTGAGTTATACTCTTGTTTAGTTGCACTCCCTGGTATCTGAGTATCTCTTAGATAAGCAATTACTTAAAAGACAATATATTTTCATCTCCCCATGAATGAGATGCCCAAGTGAAAAATAAGTAAGCTCTTTATTGTAAGGCACTATGCCAAGCTAATTGGAAGATATGAATATAAAACTCCCTGCCTTAAGAAATTTTCAAACTTTCATGTACATACAGAGCAGATAGTACTGCTCTGGGAGAACAAGGAAGAAGTAAGCAATATACTTACTCTCTCCAGCCATTCTCTGGGGGCCTTTCTGGTAGGGAAGGCTGGGGTAATTATTAGCAAAACTTTGTTACTTAGCAGATTTTTTTAAAAATATATTTTATTGATCTTTTACAGAGAGGAAGGGAGAGAGATAGTTAGAAACATCGATGAGAGAGAAACATCGATCAGCTGCCTCCTGCACATCTACTGGGGATGTGCCCGCAATCCAGGTACATGCCCTTGACCGGAATCGAACCTGGGACCTCTCAGTCCGCAGGCCGACGCTCTATCCACTGAGCCAAACCGGTTTCGGCTACTTAGCAGATTTTTATGTAGTTTCCCTAAAAAAAAAAAAAAAGATCTCTTTAGTCATCTACCACAAAATTGTTACTAAGCAAAGTAGATCCCACAAAAAACTAGAAATCTCAAATGATTTTTAAAAAGAACAACCTAATCCAAAATGTTGGCTTTCAGAAGTTGAAACATATTTGTGGATTTTTGCCAATTAAGCTGCTGCTGTCATTTTAATAATCCCTAAAATCATTTTATTGGGGCTGGAGAGAGGGTCTGTCAAGACCACAATTATGGGAGTCCCACTCAAGTTTGAAACTCAGGTACTGTGTTCTGGTTCAGTGATAACTTTGACAAGCAAATTGGTCCCTATTTCCCCAAGTTGAAGTGTCTTGAGTTTTTCATGGTAAATCACAAAGTATGGAATTCAAGCTAGAAATTTTAAAAGCAGCCTTAGGGAAATACACATATCCACAATTGGCCAGATTGCACAGCAAATTGGACCCAGAATGGTATTCCCTTTTATTCTAAGTTTCTGTATGTAGACCTAGCATTGTTCTTTATGAAGACCTAGATTAGAATAATCTGGAATTTTATGATCTAAATCAGCGGTTCTCAACCTGTGAGTCGCCAACTTATGGGTCGCAACCCCTTTGGGGGTCGAACGACTCTTTCACAGGGGTCGCCTAAGACCATCAGAAAACACATATACAATTACATATTGTTTTTGTGATTAATCACTATGCTTTAATTATGTTCAATTTATAACAATGAAAATATATCCTGCATATCAGATATTTACATTATGATTCATAACAGTAGCAAAATTACAGTTATGAAGTAGCAACGAAAATAATTTTATGGTTGGAGGTCACCACAACATGAAGAACTGTATCAAAGGGTCGCGGCATTAGGAAGGTTGAGAACCACTGATCTAGATGAAGGCACATGGGTAAATGTAAGGTTGAGGGGAAATGATGTTTATTTGTTAGGACATTATTAAACATTGATTAAGCACCAACTATATGCCCACGTATATGCTGGGCAGTGTGCATAAAAAGATAAATAAAAGGTGGAAAAAAGGTATGTAAGTACTGTGCCCAAAATCAAAATAAGATCGGTAGAACAGAGGGTTCAGGATGCCCATTGCTTACATAAGATGTCGCACAGATAACAAACACCATGTCCAAAACAACTCTATTTTCCCCCAACTATTCTAAACTGTTCTATCCCCCACTCAAAACATTCTTCCCAAATCAATAACTTAATACAATATTATTTCTCAACATCGATTGCTTTCATTCTTTCAAATATGCAGAAACTGTCCAGTAGTAAACCTTTTTGACTCTACCTCCATGGTATATTAAGTCTCTCCCCTTCTCCAATCCCTCCTGCAGTATGCTACTCAAGCCACCATTACACTTTGCCTGTACTCCTGTCACAGCCTCCTAAGTGATTTCCCCACTCCCAGTATATCCCTTTCCAGTCCATTTTCTATAACAAGAAGTGTTACTAAAAGCCTGTAAGTGATGTCTATACTAAAAAATTAGTCCAGAAATTCTTAGAATGGCAAAACTGCACTGGCCCCCACTTACTCTTCAAATCATCTTGTACCACTCTCCTGCTTTATTATTACAATCTTTTTTTTCCCAGTTTCTCAAATTCACAGTTTTTTAGCACCTAGATACTGGTAAGTTTCTTGCCTGAAATGCTCTTCATAAATTCTTCATATTGTTTTTCTTCTCATTATTTAGGTACAGTCATAACTTCTCCAAAGGTCCCATTCTCTGCCCACACTACCTAAAAAAGATGTCTTTCCTATTGTTCTCAGACTCTTGTTTCCTTATTTTATTTGCTTGGCTATTGCCTTTTTCACTAAATAGAAAGCTTCATGAAGGCAGGAGTTCTTTTACTTATTCCAGTACTTGTAGAGCTTTGTATGGGCCAGCTCAATAGAAGCCTCAATAAATGTTGGTTGAATGAATAAAGGGAAGATAATTGTCATAATGTAATTTACCTTTTCCATCCTATAGCCCTTTAATATTCATACTTAATGTTTGAACACTAGAACTGGAAAGGATTTTAAAAATCAAGTAGCCTAATGTCCTTGTTTTGCAAAGAAGTCACCCCAGGCAAAGAGAAGTCAAGATTACCCAACTGATTTTTGGCAGAGGAAAGACTAGAATCTAGTTTCTCTGACTCCTTATTTTTCACAATAAATCCCTCTTTGGATGGAACAGCTGTAGCCCTGTCTTGGCTTAGTGGTTATTTATTTATTTTTTTTTTTCAGTGTGGAGAGAGTTAAGAACTCATTATTCAGGATTATCTGAAAATCTCACCCAAGTAAATTTCTCAAAAAATCCTAGTACCAAATCTCTGACTTTTAAGCATTTTGGAAGTAAATCTTGCTAAAGAAGGTGGATTTCCTAATATTCACAAGCCAAGGACCCTAGATTCTTAACTTATTGACTCCAGTTTGTTCTGAACATTGATTATTGTACTGTCCGAAATACAATCTTACCCTCAAGAGCCCACTGAAGGGCTTTCCCTAGGCCTTACTATGCTGGTCTTTTTCAAAAGTAAGACATCTGAGGGTGGTGACCAGCCCTGGATCTGGGCTTTGTGACTATTTTGCTTGACGCCAAGAAGCTTGTTTTCATTTCCAGCTTCCTGTCTTTGTTTCTGGCTGTAATTACCAAAAAGCTCACGCCAGAGTGAATGGGTAGTTATGTAGCACTCCTTGAACTACTCCCAGCCCTGCTTGTTTTAAAGGAAGCTCTTTACACTTCTGAGAAGATATCAGTTGTCAGGTTCTGTGATCAAACTAGAACATGAGTCAGAAAAGTTCTATGAATTTTGAGAACCAGGCTTGGAATACTTTGAACAATTAGATTTCTGTTCTGTCTAAATTCCAGAAAATTACATACGTTGGCGAGATTCTTATGAATAATTAAAATGGGAGGACATACTTTACTTAATTCTTCTTTTATTTTTATTATTATTATTATATATTTTTTGGCTTAAACAAGACATTTATTATCCCACACTTCAGGAGGCCAAAATTCTGAAATCCAGGTGTCCGCAGGGTTGGCTCCTTTTGGAGGCCCAGAGGGAAAATCTGTTCCATGCCTCTCTCCCAGCTTCTGGTGGTTGTTGTCAAGGTGAATCCTTGGCTTGTAGACACATCGCTGCAATCTCTGCTTCCAGCTTCACATGATTTTTCTCCTCTTCTGTCTCTGGTGAGTCTTCATGTGCATGACCTTTTTTATTAATTTATTTTTTATTTCAAGAAAAACGATTTTAAATATAATAATGATACATGCAATAAACATTAATATTTTAAGAAAAATGATCTTAAATATATGAGTAAATTCAATAAACATTAATATCTCAAGAAAATTATTTTAAATATAATGTTACATGCATTAAACACCAATTATTCAAGAAAAATGATCTTAAATATAATATCACATGCAATAAATATTAATATTTCAAGAAAAAAAGAATTTTAAGTATAATAATATTACCAAAACTGTACTAACATAGTATGATATCACAAAAGTAGTAGGAAATATTAAAATTCTGCAAATAACAGGATTACTTCTATTATATTCTAAAATATTTTTTCCCCTCTGGCTCTATTTTTGTTCATCAGTTTATGTTGTTCATTATATTCTACAAATGAGTGAGATCATGTGATATTTATATTTCTCTGACTGGCTTATTTCGCTTAGCATGATGCTGTTGCAAATGGTAAGAGTTCCTTCTTTTTTACTGCAGTGTAGTATTCCATTGTGTAAATGTACCACCGTTTTCTAATCCTCTCATCTGCTGATGGGCACTTAGGCTGTTTCCAAATCTTAGCTATGGTAAATTGTGCTGCTGTGAACATAGGGGTGCATATATCCTTTCTATGGGTGTTTCTGTTTTCTTGGGATATATTCCTAGAAGTGGGATCACTGGGTCAAATGGCAGTTCCATTTTTAATTTTTTAAGGAAACGCCATGCTGTTTTCCACAGTGGCTATACCAGTCTGCATTCCCACCAGCAGTACATGAGGGTTCCTTTTTCTTCACACCCTCGCCAGCACTTGTCATTTATTGATTTGTTGATGATAGCCATTCTGGCAGGTGTGAGATGGTACCTCATTGTTGTTTTGATTTGCATCTCTTGGATGATTAGTAACTTTGAGCATGTTTTCATATGTCTCTCAGCCTTCTTTATGTTCTCTTTCAAAAAGTGTCTATTTGGGTCCTTTGCCCATTTTTTGATTTGATTGTTTATCTTCCTTTTGTTAAGTTGTATGAGTTCCCTGTAAATTTTGGAGATTAAACCCTTATTGGAGATAACAATGGCAAATATGTTCTCCCAAGCAGTGGGCTTTCTTGTTGCTTTGTTGATGGTTTCTTTTGCTGTGCAGAAGGTTTTTATTTTGATGTAGTCCCATTTATTTATTTTCTCTTTAGTTTCCATTGCCCTAGGACCTTTATCGGTAAAGATATTGCTTTGGCATATGTCTGATATTTTGCTGCCTATGGATTCTTCTAAGATTTTTATGGTTTCCCGTCTTACGTTTAAGTCCTTTCTCCATTTTGAGTTTATTTTTGTGTATGGTGTAAGTTGGTGATCTAGTTTCATTTTTTTCCATGTATCTGTCTAATTTTCCCAACACCATTTATTGAAGAGGCTGTCTTGACTCCATTGTATGTTCTTGCCTCCTTTGTCAAATATTAATTGAGCATAGTGGTTTGGGTCGATTTCTGGGTTCTCTATTCTATTCCATTGTTCTATATGTCTGTTCTTGTGCCAGTACCAGGCAGTTTTGAGAACAATGGCTTTGTAATACAGCTTGATATCTGGTATTGAGATCCCACCTACTTTGTTCTTCTTTCTCAGGATTGCTGCAGCTATTCGGGGTCTTTTTTATTCCAGATGAATTTTTGGAAAGTTTGTTCTAGGTGTGTGAAATATTCGGTTGGTATCTTAATTGGGATTTCAGTGAATCTATTGATTGCTTTGTGTAGTATGAACATTTTAATGATGTTGACTCTACCAATCCATGAACACGGTATATTCTTCCATTTGTTTATGTCTTCCTCTATCTCTTTTTTTCAACGACCTGTAGTTTTCTGAGTATAGTAGGTCTTTTACCTCTTTAAGTTTATTCCTAGGTATCTTAATTTTTTTGGTGCCATGGTAAAGGAGAATGTTTGTTTAGTTTCTCTTTCTGTGAGTTCATTGTTGGTGTATAAATAAGCCATAGATTTCTAGGTGTTAATTTTGTATCCTGCTACATTGCTGAATTCATTTATTAAGTCTAGTAGTGTGGCTGATGAAACCACCGCTCGCATCCACTGCCGGTGCCTGGTGCCGTCCTGATCTCCCCTGAGGGCCTCTCCACCTCCCCCTGTTCCTGCTGGTGTGGCTTAGTTGGTTGAGCATCATCCCATGCACCAGAAGGTCTCTGGTTGGATTCCCAGTTACTGCACATGCCCCGGTTGCAGTCCCAACCTCAGTAGGTGACGTGCAGGAGGCATCAGATTGATGTTTCTCCTTAATGTCCATGTTCCGCCCCCCGCCCCCTTACTCTCTCTAAGATCAAAAATTTTAAAAACATACTAAAGAAAAGAAGTTTGGTTGTAAAAGGGAAGATGGAGATAGAAAAATAGATGAGGTTCAGCAGATATTTGTATGTTTACATTTTACAATTTTTTTAGTGTTGATTTAGGAGATAGGAAGTGGAATTTCACCTTTTGTATATAAGTATGAATGCACATGTTACTAGGTAAAGTTTAGAAATTAATCATCAGCAATGAGACTGCATCAAACTGAAAAGCTTCTGCACAGCAAAAGAAACCAGCATCAAAATGAAAATGGAACCCACTGTATGAGAGACAAATTTGCCAATGATACATCTGATAAGGGGTTAATTTCCAAAATATATAAAGTACTCATACAACTCAACAAAAGGAAGACAACTCAATTTAAAAATAGGCAGGGGACTTGAATAGACACTCTCTAAAGTGGACACACAAATGGCCAAGGGCCATATGAAAAAATATTCAATGTCATTAATTATCAGAGAGATGCAAATTAAAACACCCTGCCAGTGTGGCTCAGTGGTTGAGTGTCAACCATGAACCATGAAGTTACAGTTTGATTCCTGATCAGAGTACATGCCCAGGTTGCAGGCTCGATCCCCAGTGGAGGGTGTGTAGGAGGCAGCCGATCAATAATTCTTATCATTGATGATTTTCTCTCTCTCTCCCTCTCTAAAATCAATAAAAATATATTTAAATAAATAAATCAACAAACAACAAGTGCTGGCAAGGATGTGGAGAAAAAGGAATCCTAGTACACTGCTGGTGGGAATGCAGACTGGTGCAGCCACTATGGAAAATAGTGTGGAGCTGCCTCAAAAAATTGAAAATGGCACTGACATTTGACCCTGTGATACCACTTCTAGGAATATATCCTAAGAAGTCTGAAACAGTCAGGAAGAATATATGCACCCCTACCTACTTTCACAGCAGCATTATTTACAATAGCTAAGATCTGAAAACAGCCCAGTGCCCATCAGTTGATGAATGGATAAAAAAGCTGTGGTACATTTACACAATGGAATACTATGAAGCTGTAAAAAAGAAGGCACTCTTACCATTTAAGAGAGCATGGAGGGACCTGGAGAGTATTATGCTAAGTGAAATAAGCCAGTCAGAGAAAGACTAGTTTCACATGATCTCACTTATACATGGAGTCTAATGAACAAAATAGATTCAGAAACATTGACACATGCAACAGACTAACATATTTCAGAGAGAAAGGGGTGGTGGGGGAGGAGATTAACCAAAGAACTTATATGCATACTAGAGGCTCAGTGCATGTATTCATGCACCAGTGGGGTCCCTTGGCCTGGCTGGTGATCAGGGCCTATTAGGGCCATCTCGCTCAGTCCTGATAGGGGCCAATCTGGGCCAGCCAGCCAGGAAGGGACTGCAGGAGGGCTCCAGGGCATATCCAGCCCATCTCACCCAGTCCCAATCGGCCAGACCCAGCAGCAAACTAACCTACCTGTCAGAGCATCTGCTCCCTGCTGGTAAGTGCATGTCATAGCGACTGGTGGAACAGTTGAACAAATGGTTGAATGAACAGTCGGACACTTAGCATATTACATTTTTATTATATAGGATATGCATAACCCATGGACACAGACAATAGTGTGGTGAAGGCCTAGGGAGGGGGGCAGGGGTGGGGTGGAGGGGAAAATGGGGACATCTGTAATACTTTCAACAATAAAAATAAATTTTAAAAAATACATAAAAATAAAAATTAATCAGCAGCAATAACATTTTGAAAAGAGACCTATGAAAGTACCTAATCAATAACCTTGCTTTATTTTTTTTAAAGTAGCTCCCTCCTATCAGTGCACATTATAATGCAGTGCAAGTTTACTTATTGTTTTTTGATAGTGTGGGTTTATGAGATTTATTAATATTTTCCATTATTTTCATGTTGTGTGCCTTCAAAAGATCATCTATTTTTAAACCATTAATTAGTTTCTAAACAGATGGCACAACAACTGAAAAATTATTTTTAGGGTCAGAAGCTTTAGTATATAATATTAACTTAGAGCCCCAAACTTTATGGTTCTTTGTTCACACATCTTATTAACAAAAGTTATTGCATCCAAAATTTAGTTAAAATTAAAATATCTACTGTTGGCGCAAAAAAAAAAAGTCTATTGAGAAAAACATTTACAATTACCACCCTCTATTTTTTGTTATATGAAACTTTGGACAGTAAAAGTGGCAGGTATTAGAGAAAGGGGATATTCCAATACCCCAAAACAAGACACTTGAGCACAGAGCTAGACAGCTTGGAGCTAATTTTGGAACTCAGCAGTCAAAGCAGATTTTTTTCAAAAGCATATCTGAGAAAAAATAGATTTTAAGCTTACATTCTTTTGTTTAAACTCAATGTGTATAAAATTAAACATAAACTTCTACCAAACAACACCAAAGTTGTGAAGCAGTGTCTTCCTATCATGTTACCATGTAAAGTCATTTTTTATGCCCTCTTTGTCTTCACCTTTACATCTTATCAATTACTAAGCTGAAAATATTACCTTTAAAATGTCACTTAAATCTGTCCTTTTTACAGATTCTCTCTAAATCTGTCCTTTATATAACTACTAGAGGCCCAGTACACGAAATTCGTGTAGGGTCCCTAGGCCTGGCCGGCGATCAGGGTCAATTGGGATCTTCTGGCTGCTGGCCAGGGCCTTCCTTCCCCAGCTGCCAATTCTTTCATTCTGCGCTGCCCCCTCGTGGTCAGCACGTGTCATAGTGAGCGGTCAAACTCCCATGGGGACAATTTGCATATTAGCTTTTTATTATATAGGATTCTGTTACCCTTGCTAAGCCATATCCATCCTGTTCCTGGATGTTAATTTCCTCTTAAATGTGATCATGTATTACAATATCTCCTGGTTTAGCCCAGCCACTGTGGCTCAGGGGTTGAGCATTGGTCCAGGAACCCAGAGATGGCTGGTTCGATTCCAAGTCAGGGCACATGCCAGGTTGCAGGCTCAATCCCCAGTATGGGTGCATGCAGGAGTCAGCCAACCAATGATGTTCCTCTCTCACCAATGTTTCTATCTCTCTATACCTCTCCCTTTCTCTCTCTCTAAAAATCAATAAAAAAATAATGTTTATTTAAAAGGCAATATTCCTGGTTTAGAAAGCCCCTGGCTCTCCTACACGTGCAAGATAAAATATAAACAGTTTGCTTTTATATCTTTATGCTATGGTGCAGGTACACCTTCCAGGCATATTTCAAACCCTGCATTTGGATAAAGTTAGACTGCTTGCCCGGCTGACATGGCTCAGAGGTTGACTGTTGACCTATGAACCAGGAGGTCATGGTTCGATTCCCGGTCAGGGCATATGCCTAGGTTGTGGGCTCCAACCCCAGTGTGGGGCAAGCAGGAGGCAGCCGATCAATGATTCTTTCTCATCATTGATGTTTCTATCTCTCTCTCACTCTCCCTTCTTTAAGAAATCAATAAAAATATATATATTTTTAAAAGTTAGACTGCTCATTTTTTCTCTAACATAGTTCTTGCTTTCTTGACTTCTTTTTTCTTTTTCTTTTTTTATCTTTATTGTTCATATTATTACAGTTGTTCCCCTTCTCCCCCCCCACCCCCATAGTTCCCCTCCACCCGGTTCCCACCCCACCCTCTGCCCTTACCTCCCCAACCTCATCCATAGGAGTACGATTTTTGTCCAGTCTCTACCCGCTTCCCCCACACCCCTTTCCCCTCGGGAATTGTCAGTCCACTCCCTTTCTATGCCCCTGATTCTATTGTATTCACCAGTTTATTCTGTTCATCAGATTTTTAGTCACTTGATTTTTAGATTCACTTGTTTTTTTTGTTTTTTTTTTAATTAAATCTTTATTGTTCAGATTATTACATTTGTTCCTCTTTTTCCCCCCCATAACTCCCCTCCTCCCAGTTCCCACCCCACTCTCCGCCCTCACTCCCCACCCCCTGTCCTCATCCATAGGTGCACGATTTTTGTCCAGTCTCTTCCCGCATCTCCCACACCCCTTTCCCCCCCAAGAATAGTCAGTCCATTCCCTTTCTATGTCCCTGATTCTTTTATGGTCACCAGATTATTTATTCACTTGTTTCTTAGATTCACTTGTTGATAAATGCATATTTGTTGTTCATAATTTGTATCTTTACCTTTTTCTTCTTCTTCCTCTTCTTAAAGGATACCTTTCAGCATTTCATATAATCCTGGTTTGGTGGTGATGAACTCCTTTAGCTTTTCCTTATCTGTGAAGCTCTTTATCTGACCTTCAATTCTGAATGATAGCTTTGCTGGATAAAGTAATCTTGGTTGTAGGTTCTTGGCATTCATCACTTTGAATATTTCTTGCCACTCCCTCCTGGCCTGCAAAGTTTCTGTTGAGAAATCAGCTGACAGTCGTATGGGTACTCCCTTGTAGGTAACTGACTGTTTTTCTCTTGCTGCTTTTAGGATTCTCTCTTTGTCTTTTGCTCTTGGCAGTTTAATTATGATGTGTATTGGTGTGATCCTCTTTGGATTCCTTTTGTTTGGGGTTCTCTGCGCTTCCTGGACCTGTAAGTCTATTTCTTTCACCAGGTGGGGGAAGTTTTCTGTCATTATTTCTTCAAATAGGTTTTCAATATCTTGCTCTCTCTCATCTTCTGGCATCCCTATAATTCTGATGTTGGTACGCTTGAAGCTGTCCCAGAGGCTCCTTACACTATCATCGTATTTTCGGATTCTTTTTTCATTTTGCTTTTCCAGTTGGGTGTTTTTTGCTTCTTCGCATTTCAAATCTTTGATGACTTGATTCTTGCGCTCCTCTGGTCTGCTGTTGGGAGTCTGTATAATATTCTTTATTTCAGTCCGTGTATGCTTAATTTCTAGTTGGTTCTTTATCATAACATCGAGGGTCTCATTAGATTTCTTGAGGATCTCACTACATTTATTGGCGGTCTCACCAGTCTTTTCGAGGGCCTTACTAAGTTTATCGGCAGCTTCTAGACAGTTCTTGAGAGACCTTAAAACTGTGATTTTGAGCTCTATATCTTCCATTTCTGACATTTGCGTCCTGTTTCTTTGTCTCCGCATTTTTGTATCTTTTCTTGGTGCACCCCCTAGTGGTCTTTGTGTGCAGTCTTGTTGTAGTTAAGCCTTGATTGTCGGCAATACCAGGGGTGATTTGACCTCCAGGCTAACTGGCTATGAGAGTCAGCTGTGTTTGCAGTGGGAGAGCTTCTGTGCTGGATCTCTAGGGCGGTGCTAATCTAGCATTTGCCTGAGGCTATCTGGCAAATGGCTCTGTGCAGGGCTTGGGTGGGGCGGGTCCCTGGGGATCTACAAGGTGGGCGGAACAAGCAGTTATGGCTGCTCTCAGTTCCATCCCTAGGGGCTCTGCCTCACAGAGTCCCAGCAACCGCTGCAAACCTCGGAGAGAAAGCTGCCTTCGAGTTCCAACCGAAGCCAGACAGTCCCGCTTCTCCTGTTTGAGTCTGAGTCCCCAGAGACTCGCCCGGATCTGGAGCTCAGAGTCTGAAACTCCCTCCCAATTGAAAACAACAACCGCGCCCTCGCTGCCAGCCCGCTCCGCGTGCACTCCGCACCTGAGTATTTCACTTCAGCACTGCGCCTCCTCTGAGTCTGGGTATGATATTCTCTTTCCTCCTAGTTGTAGAATTTCCACTCAGCCAGCCTTCCTGTGGTTCTGGATGATGTCCATTCTGTCCTTTAGTTATATCTCTGAAGTGGTTGTTCGAGGCAGCAATCTCTGGCGTTAACCTATGCCGCCATCTTGGTTTCTCCTCATGATCCTCTAGATTCACTTGTTGATAGATATGTATTTGTTGTTATAATTTTCATATTTACCTTTTTCTTCTTCTTCCTCTTCTTAAAGAATACCTTTCAGCATTTCATATAATACTGGTTTGGTGGTGATGAATTCCTTTAGCTTTTTCTTATCGGTGAAGCTCTTTATCTGACCTCCAATTCTGAATGATAGCTTTGCTGGATAAAGTAATCTTGGTTGTAGGTTCTTGCTATCCATCACATTGAATATTTCTTGCCACTCCCTTCTGGCCTGCATAGTTTCTGTTGAGAAATAAGCTGACAATCGTATGGATACTCTCTTGTAGGTAACTGACTATTTTTCTCTTGCTGCTTTTAGGATTCTCTCTTTGTCTTTTGCTCTTGGCATTTTAATTATGATGTGTATTGGTGTGGTCCTCTTTGGATTTCTTTTGTTTGGGGTTCTCTGCGCTTCCTGGACTTGTAAGTCTATTTCTTTCACCAGGAAGGGAAGTTTTCTGTCATTATTTCTTCAAATAGGTTTTCAATATCTTGCTCGCTCTCTTCTTCTGGCACCCCCATAATTCGGATGTTGGTTCACTTGAAGTTGTCCCAGAGGCTCCTTACACTATCTTCATATTTTTGGATTCTTTTTTCTTTTTGTTTTTCCGGTTGGGTGTTTTTTGCTTCTTCGTATTTAAAATCTTTGACTTGTTTCTTGGGATCCTCTAGTCTGCTGTTGGATCTCTGTATAATATTCTTTATTTCAGTCAGTGTGTGCTTAATTTCTAGTTGGTCCTTTTTCTATCCTCAAGGGTCTCACTAGACTTATTGAGGGTCTTACTAAATTTATCGGTGGTTTCTAGAAAATTCTTGAAAAACCTTATAACCGTGGTTTTGAACTCTATACCTAGTAGTTTGCTTTACTCCATTTCTGTCATTTGTGACCTGTTTCTTTGTCTCTGCATTTTGGCTGCTTCCCTGTGTTGATAGAGTGGCTTTCTGTGCTAGATGTCCTATAGGGCTCAGTGGCTCAGCCTCCCCAATTACCTGAGGTGGACACTCTTGGTGCACCCCTTTGTGGGCTTTGTACACGGCCTTGTTGTAGTTAAGCCTTGATTATAGTTGATATCACTGGGAGGAATTGACCTCCAGGCCAATTGACTGTGAGAATCAGCTGTGTCTGCAGTGGGAGAACTTCTGTGCTGGCGACACCCTTCTGGGGCAAGACTTGCTTCAGTGGGGCTTTGGTGCTCACTGAGTCTGCCCCCTGAGTGTGTCCCTTATGGATCTGAGGAGTTGTGATCTGAATGGTCCCACTCTGACCACTGGGTACACTGGCTCTTGGATCTCTAAGGAGGTGCTAATTTAGCCTCTGCCTGAGGCTACCCAGCAGGAGCTACAGAGAGATCTGCAGATTCCTCTTCTTTGTTTGGGATTTGGAGGTGCCCAGATGAGGCCCAGCTGTGAAGCAATGCAAGCTGCTATGGGGCCTTGGGCCTTCTTTTGGATGTTCTGGGTCTCCTTGACCCAGCTGCAGTTTGTTAGGTAATTTTAGATTGCAAAGGGCCAGGTCATTCATATGCAAAAGCCTCTCTGCACAGCTTGGGTGGGAAGGGGTTTCAGGGAATCAACAGGGCAGAGCAAACAACTATGGCTGATCCTCAGCCCTGCCCTAAGGGGCCCTGGGTCTCAGTGTCCTGCAGTAATTGGTAATCGCTGCAAGCACCTCTGAGAGAAAGTCGCCCTAGAATTCTGCCCGATGCCAGACAGTCCAGTTTCTCCCCGTATGAGTCTGGGTACCCAGAGACTCGCCCGGAACTGGAGTTCAGGGCTGTTGGGAGCTTGTGTCTCCCTCCTGATTGAAAGACAACCGCGTTCTCAGTTGCCAGCCCTTTCCGCGTGCGCCTCCGTACCTCTGCACTTTACTTCTGCACCTCCTCTGAGTCTCAGTGTGCTTTTCTCTTTCCTTCTAGTTGTAGAATTTCCACTCAGCCAGCCTTCCTGTGGTTCTGGATGATGTCCGTTTTGTCTTTTAGTTGTATTTTTGAAGTGGTTGTGGGAGGCAGCAATTCCAGGTGTTTACCTGTGCTGCCATCTTGGTTTCTCTCTTGACTTATTTTTCCTTATCAACCCTCTATCATGATCTTTTCTGTCTTTTAGGTCAAGTTCCACCTCTTTCATTGAACTTTTTCATATATGTCATTTCCCTTTGAGTCCCTCATGTATAGCATGCTTATTTCTCCTTTATTTGTGTACCTGTCTCCTCTTCCCCTGGACTAATGACATCTTTCTTATATTTTGTAACACATACAAAGGTGCACAATAGGTGTTTAATTATTCTTGACTCTTGAGGTATATTGATGAGTGAAGCACTAGTATGTGACACCAATCTGTAATGACAGAGCCCAGAGTCAGTTTACAGCTGGATAAAGGTGGAGGGAGCAAGAAGAAAGGTTGCTTAGATTCTAATGCCTTGAACCTGTTTTTCTATTGGATGTAAAAAAAAAAATTACAGTTGCATTGCTCTACTGTCCTCTTTTCTCTAGATCTTGAACACCAAGCAAACTTGCAGGATTGTCAAGGTATTATCTATATGCAGATTCCAACAGTTGGATTTGGGCTACCACAGACACATCTATTCAGTATAGATTGAGCTGAGTTTACCCACCTTGTGCAAGGCCTTGCAATAATCAGCAGAGGTAGGGAATAGTGATGACATAGTCTCTCTCTCAGGATTGGAGTAGGTTTGCCTTGAACAGCTGTCTGCTACCAAATGCTGGTTAGCAGAAAAACACAATGATATTTTATATTTTTAAGTGACGTGTGGGTCCATGGAGATTAAAATGTTAATTTCAGCAGATTTGTCAATTTTACTGAGGGAAAAGGTGTCAGAACACTGTCCTATCACCAAAAATAGCTTCTTGAAGGCAGTGGGTGCCTGCATTTAGAAAGGTTAAAAATAAAAACAAACATTTTTACATACTTTTTCAAGTGGTGGTAAAATATGCTTTGCTTTACCCAAGGAATTTTTCAGTGTGTTTATTTATTATCGGGATAGTTTCTTACATAACCCAAATGATACACATCTCTGCCAAATTTTCATGAATTCCCAGGGATTTTTCTTCTGCCTTATTCATTTTAAGCTATTTATTGATATGGGAAGACTTATTTAATAGCATTTTTTTATCCACACCACATGCATCTTCATCCAGTTTTGAAGAGAATTTGTTTTTGGCTGCTGTTCGATTCCAAAAGAACAAATTAAGTAAGGTAGGTGATTGAGAAGCTGGTTGGCAACTGGGTTTTAGAATAGTTTTGTTCTCAACCTGGTTTGCTTCAATTACACATTACTCCAATTTCCTTCCTATATTCAAATAGCAAAAAATAGGTTTTGCTAAATATTGTAAAAGTAAGGGAGAAGTTATAAAAACATGGACGGTGGCAAATTTGTGGATATGGACTCACATTACACTATTGAAAACAGATGATGCCTTTTTATTGTTACACAGAGATGGCAGAAATAGCACTGCCATGGTTCTACATGTATTAGGTTTTACTGGGATTGAAATCATTTTTCCTAAATAGTAACAAATACAGTGAAAGCTTGACATGACTTGGGTCCTAGCATGAGATCCTCTGTAGGTTTGAAAACATGGGCTAACAACAATACTGACAAAGTCTGTGCCTTAAAATAGATTTTTAACTTTTATCTTTATTCGTTGTACACATCAGTATTGATTTTTAAAATTTTGTAAGATTCTTGAAGCATTATATAAAGAATGTTGTATAGACACAGACTACTACAGATGTCTTAGAAAAACAGAGTGTCTTTCATAGAAAGTATGTATATGGAGAGTGTCACATTTGGTGCAAGTGACAGAAACCAAATTCTTAATCAAAATAGAATTTATAGCTCCTGTAACAGAGGTAGATCTAATGTTAGCTATGGCTGAATTCTTGGCCAAGCTGTGTCCACATTTTGACTCTACTTCTCTCTGTGTTGGCCTCCATTCTCTCCACCTAATGGTAGAGTTGGCTGCTGGTACCTGTTGTACAGCATTGTTAGAAGCTTGAGATGGGGGGGGGGGAGGGGGAGAGAGAGAGAGAGAGAGAGAGAGAGAGAGAGAGAGAGAGAGAGAGAGAGAATCCTTTTCCTACAGTTTGGCAGAAATCCCAAGGACTCTGATTTGGCCCAGTCTGGGTTTTAGAGAGAGAATCCTTTTCCTACAGTTTGGCAGAAATCCCAAGGACTCTGATTTGGCCCAGTCTGGGTTTTATGTGTGTACACCTTGGAGGGGGCAGGGATGCAGATGGCAGAGTGTGGATGGAAGACTCTGGGCAGACCTGGATCTCATGTTACTCCTCACCAGGACTAGATGGACCAAGAAGAATCACTAGGGATGAGGGAAGTTTGGCTAAAGGAAGGAACAATGTACAGATAAAGCCCTTCACTGCTTATTTAAACCCTTTATATTTAAGCCCTTTTAAATCATTCAGAACTTTGGTGGGGGGGGGGGGGCTAATTTCATTTGTTGTCTGAATTCTACAATACTTTCTGTATAATAAGTATTATTTAGTTTTTGTTTTAAAATGGTTTTCTTTATATGTAACTTTTGTTTAAAAAGGAAATTTCAGATTCTAGATTAGAAAAATTAGATTAATGAACTCAATTAGTTGTACAACTTGATAACTAAAAGTAATAATGCCTACCTCTCTGGTATCATCCACCACTCTCCCTCTTTCTTACTTTTGCTATTCCTCAGATATGAATCCCAAGTTCATTCTGACCTCTGGAACTTAAGTTCTGTTCTCTCTACCTAGATGGCCCTTTCTTCAGATTACTTTACAGCTTGTTTTTTTTTTAAATTTTTATTTAAGTCTCTATCCAATGTTACCTCCTCCCTGATCACTCTATAACCTCTGTCTTGTTTTATTTTTCTTCACAGCATTTACTACTCTTGAAATTATCTACTATGTGTTCTTGTTTTTGTCAGTCTCCCTTTCCACTATAATGCAAATTCCATGAGGGTGAGGATGTTGTCTGATGGTTCATGACCTGTGCCTGGTGTCCACTGACTGAATACATTTAGTTTCTCCCAAGAATCTATAAGGTGGATAAGACAGAACATACATCTTTTTTATAGTTAAGATGGTCTCAAAAAGCTGAAATAAATACCTTAAATGCATTGGCTGACAGTGATTGGGACTAACGTGAGACTAAAATCCCGCTCTCCTCTCTCTCGGGTCTGTACCACCATGGTCTGCCTGATGTCATCTGTTTTTCTCTTCTTTGCCTCCGGAGTGGTTACAGAATATTTCTGCAATCACTGTCTACATCACTCATCACAGCAACCAAACCACAGATTGACTCTTGGTGAGAATTCTTAAGGCTCTAACTTCTGCTGTTTCTTGACATAATTTTTCTACGGCCAAAAATGAAGTACTTATAAACCTATGTACTTTTCTCCATCTCCCATTTCATATGTGGTCAGAATATTTAGCTAACCCCAAGTCTTGGCTTAATTTTAATGAATTAATTCCTTTATTTAATATGGATTTGAATTCCACTCTTCTATTTACTGATATAAGTCATTTAATCTCTCCAAGCCTGTCTCCTCATTTAGTAAATGAGAATAATAATAGTGCATACCTCACAAGGCTGTTCTGATGATGAAATGGGATTATATAAAGTGCCTGACACACAGTGATGGCTCAGTAAGTAGTAGTTATGAACTATATTGTTATGTTCTATGCACTCGTTCATGTGAGGATACAACAATGAACAAGCCAGATTGGAGCCCTTCTCCCTCAGAACTTTCAGCCTAATAGGGAGATAGTTAAATAAACACAACATACATCAAGTACTCTAAGGGCAGAGGGTGTTAACCTTGGGCTTATTCTTGACTCCTCTTCTCTCACACCCCACATCCAGTTCATCAGCAAATCATGTCAGCTCTACCCTCACAAAACATCCAGAATTTGACCGCATCCCACCACCTGTATGGCTGGCACCCTGGCCGAGGCCTTGGTCAACTCTCTCCTGGATTACTCTGACAGCCTCTACCTGGTCTCCCTGCTTTCACCCTTATCCCCTACAGTTTATTCCCCACAGAGCACCTGGGGTGATTCTGGTAAACTCAAGTCAGATCATGTCATTTGTTGTAGGCAGGAAAATACCCGCCCCCCCCCCCCCCCACACTCCCTCCCAATGTCTATGTCCTCATCTCTGGAACCTATGAATATGCTACATGACCAGGGGACTTTGCATATGTGGGTAAGGACCTTGAGATGCAGAGATTTTTCTGGATTATTCAGGTAGGCCCAAACTAATCACACAAATTCTTAAAAGTGGGTACCCTTTCCTGACTGAGGTCAGAGAAGATGTGACTACAGAAGAATGGCCACAGAAATGTAAACTGCTGGCTTTGAAGGTGGAAAGGGAGGGCCTCTAGAAGCTAGAAAAGGTGAAACGGAATCTCCCCTAGAGAATTCTGATTCTCCCCAGAGCAAAGCCTAGAGCCTCCAGAAGAAACGCAGCCCAGCAGCTACCTTGCTTTTATCCCAATGAGACCTGTTTCTAACTTCTGACCTCCAGAACTGTAAGAGGAGAAATTTGTGTTGGGTTAAGACACTAAATTGTGTTCATTAGCTACAGCAGCAATAGAAAATTACTAGTTCACTCTTAGGTTCAGAACCCTCCCGAGGGTCCCCGCCTCACACAGGGTAAAAGACGAAGTGCCATGCAAGGGAGCTCCACGCCTCTGTCCCCCTGTGGCTCTCTGACCTCACTTCCGTTTGGTTCCCCTGGCTCACCCTGTTCTAGCCACACTGGCCTCCTTACTGTTCCTGAACCCTCCAAGCACTCTCTCCACTCAGGGTCTTTTAAGGACTGTTCCACCTCCAGAGACCCACATGCTGCCTCTCAGTGCCTGTGACCTCTGCTGAGATATCACCTCCTTAAGGAGCCCTTTCCTATTGTCCCAATAGAAAATAGGCACATGCCCCTTTGCCCTGGGCACGCCCCATCCACTTTATTTTCTCATTGACACTCATCACCACCTGACATATTATTTAATCATGTATTATCTCCCCACCCCTTTTTGGAAAATATAGGCTAACTTGCAACTATGCTTTTGCTGCTATGTCTCCTTGCATGGAGTAAGTATTCAGTAACTATTTATCAAATGAATTGAATGGATGAATGAGGGGGAGTGAGGGGAAGGAGGGAAAGAGAGAATGCTGTGGGAACACAGAGGGGACATCTAAGACAGTGTAAGGGAGTGAGGGAAGACCTGGAGTGAAGCGTGTGTAGAAGTGAGCCAAAGGCAGGACTCATTTTAGACATGGGAACAGCATGGGTGAGGTCATACAACTGTCCAGCAGGCTGAAGTATAAGAGGCATCATGCTGAGATTGGGGGACTATTTTAAGCAGCTGGATTCACTGTTAACTGTGGCACGGTGACCAGGAGAACTAGACAGCTGCTTAGGTTCAAATCCTAGCCTCTTACTAGCAGTGGGTCTTTGAGCTGGTTGCTCATCATCTTTGTAAGATAGGTGTGGAAATAACCCAGCCCTTTAGAGGTACTGTGAGGGATAAATGAGGGGAACCTGGCACATTGTAAGCATGGTGTGTTAGCTATTGTCATTACTGGCAACCAGGGGCCACTGAATAGTTTTATGCAATGGACTGACATGATAGGAGTTATGATTTAGAAGCCTTGCTTCAGCGATGTGTGCATGGATGGAGAATAATGAGCAGGAAAAGGAACTGTTTTCTGAAACGGGCTTTACATGAAATATGAAACCTTCTTTGAGCTAAGAGTGATGCTTACTTTTATTTTCAGAAATGTTTACTATGTAGTTTAAAATGAGTTAGATGACTCCGTATGAAATAACACAAGGAATTTTTGCTTATCTGACCATGGTGCAATTTGGTGGGTCAAAAACAGCTTTTAAAAAACAATAATAGAAAATGGAGCACAACATTTGGGAAAGGTAGTACTATGTCATGCCATTTCTGTTTTAATTACATATGTAGATATATATTTTAAAATATTTTGATTGATTTTTAAAGAGATATGGAAAAATGATGAAAGAAAAATATCATCGATTGGCTGCTGCCTGCATGCCCCCTCCTTGGGATCAAGCCTGCAACCAGACATTGTGCCCTGACTGGGAATCAGAACAGGTGACCTCTTGGTTCTTCAGTCGATGCTCAACTGCTGAGTCACACCGACTGGGCCATATGTGGATATATTTATCCTCACATATGCATATATTACACTCACACTCACTGGTTAGCTTATAAAGTGTATTTCTGACCATGGATCAAGTATGGTTTCATGAGTTTTAGAGACACTGTTCATGGGACCTGTTCTAATTCTTATTCTGTAGGCTACTCGTGCCATTCTGGTGAGTCCTTCCCTGAATCTTTAAGTTCTTCTGGCTCTGTCGAATTATGACTCTAGATGTAGGAAATCTCCCTGTTTGGGTGTGTGTCCTAATGTCTTGCTGTGACATAGTGAGTTAAAAGCAAACCCCAACCACTCCTTAAAGGACAACTCCAAGGAAGCAGTTGGCAAAGCATAAGCCATAGCAGAACAGCTGCAGGAGGCTGAATCCAGATCCCACAGTACCTTGTGTTTCCAAGTTCAGGAGTGGGAGGAAGGATGGGAGGTGTGAACTGTTTATCTCCATAGTGCCACCCACCTCTCTGCCTTTGAGCATCACATCCACAAGCTACCAATAGCTCAGTGCAGTCCCTCTGCCCACCCTGGCCCCTTTCGGTTGCCAATTATGGAATAGCTAAGAAGAACTGTAAGTGCTACACCAGAATATTGGAGGTGCGCACATGCCCCATGGTCATCTCTGCAGAACTTCTTTGCTAGAAGTTGCCTGGCAGGTCAGCTGCTCCATGAGTGGAGTGGGGTGTGGGGAGTTGGGGGGGTTGACTGTGTCTAATTATATGTGTACAGCAATGTAACCAATGCCCACATACCCCTTTTGCCAATGGCTACATGCCACTGGCACTAGCCCACCTACTAGCTTTGCTGTAACAGATTTTCTAGAGGTAAGAAAGCTGGGCGTCAGAACTATAAGGAACTAGATTAGTGGTGGCTGGGACCAGGAGAGTTGGACAATATCTGCTCTTTAAATTTAGCTGTCTTGTGACTGATCATGCAGAAAGCACAGTGCTTTGAACAGCATTATACTTTTAGGCACTGAGGCCCCTGGGTGAGAGTGTGGGGTTAACCCCTTGTATTCCGGGACTTTGTCCCTTTTATAATAGTTTATTCCTTGTTTGGGCTATTTTTACTAACTTGCAACATTATCCTTCCCCTTGCATCACATCTCCATAGCACATACATTTTGTATTTTGAATATGTAGTTTTGGATTTGTAGCATTTGAGCAAGTATTCGTTTGGTGCAAAAGGTTATTAATAATATCAACATTACAATGAATACCTCCTTCTGGTGAAATAAAACCTCTTTTTTTTAAAAAAAAAAAAATGCTTTTATTGATTCTTTTTGAGACAGAGGAAGGGAAAGGGAAAGATAGAAATGCCCCCTACTAGGGATCAAGCCCACAACCTGGGTATGTGCCTGATGAGGAATCAAACCAGTGACCTCTCTGTGCATGGGACAACACCCAATCCACTGAGCCACACTGGCCTGGCCAAAACCTCTTTTAAAAATACTTTTTTTTTTAATTAAAAAAAATCAAATTGTAATGTAGATCTGTACCATGATGTAGAACAAGAACTAATAAATTAGAATTCATCATCTTCCCCACCCCCACTCCCACTCCCCACCCGCCCTTTTTAACAACAAGAAGCCATCTTGTCATTTGGAGAGATTAAGAAATGAGGCATCTACAAAACATTTTAGCATATGGTTGGGGTAGGTAGCTTCTTAGCTTTTCTAGTAAGGGACACATTTGTCTCTATTCCTTCCATTGGTGAAAATTAAAGAAATGTTTTTAATTTCAGCCTCAGAAATCAATAGCTTGGTTTTATCTATCAATACCAATTTTATCACATGAAGAAAGAAGAGGAAAAATAAGACAAATTTATTTCCACTGCCTTCTACTTCCCTAGCACTTCTGCCAAGAGTCTAGAGGCAGTTGAAGGGAAAAGAGAGAGATTTCAAAGAAAAGAGTGTGTTCATGTTGAAGGTTGTGGGTGGCCTTTGGTAGTTCATGAGAGAAGCAGGGAGGTCCAGGACTGGAGCACCCTGGCATCAACCTACCCTTCACTGCATGGGCAAACATTTAAAGTATTTAAATTCTAAACTATAGCAACAAAACTAAATTCCCCTAATGTTTGGATTAAACTTCCATTTTCTTATTGGGGAATACTAAATTAAAATAATAATAATAATAAAAGCAAAGAAAATAGGGTATATGGTTTGATGCCACTAAAAGGAAGTACCAAAATGTCCTTGTGATAATACCACATCCTCATGGCTAAGCACTTTCAAAGCCATGGATTCAGCATTAAAGAAAGGTTTGAATGGAAGTGCACATCAGTTGGCTAATAGTAATAAGAATAGAAATTAGCTTGGAAAAAGAAAAGAAGAGGAAAGGAAAAGAAAAGAAAAGAAATTAAGCTTGTATAAATTCCTCTTGGAACTCAGGAAAATGTTTATCTTTTTCATACTGGTATAAATTTTTCCTCAGTTAATTAGAACAATATAACTGTATTTTCTTTTTAATCTTGTAAAAAAAAAAAAGCCTAGATTTTTGGCATAACTTTTTACTCTCTTCCTCATAAGGTTTTCATTTTTTTTTTAAAAAAAAAATCATTTTAACTGTCTTATTATTTAATTTTTTTAATTCATGAGATATGCAGGATATAAATAAATAGATAAAATTTGAAACTCCCCAAACTGAAACTTTTCTTGAATTTGAAACTTTTCTTGTAATAATAAGGATAAAATTATTTTTCTGATTACAAAATATATATACATGTTTATTTTAAAAAGGAGTGACTACATAAAGGAATAAAGCAAACAATTATTGCTAACATTGAACTTATTTCCTTTCCCTTTTTTCCCCTAAGAAATTTACATTACATGATATTCTACTGTAAAGATATATTGTAATTTAACCAACATATTGTTCAAAATTTAACATATATCCTCTTTTTCTCTAGAAACAACATTGTAGCAAACATGCATAAGTATATATGTCCTATCCTTTTCTTAAGGTAAATTTAAAAAATACACGTATTTAGCATTTTGATACATATTGCCCAATTGTCCTTCAGAAAAGTTTTTATGCTCCTACTAACAGTGTATGACAACCTCTATCTGCACAGTCTCACCAATATTTACTTAATATGTTTTAGTTATACATGTTTCCTGTTTTCTTTTTGAAGATAGTTTATCTTCTCACGGGCCAGAGTTTGAGAACTGCAGAGCATATTCAGCCATGAACAGCAGGCATTTCCTTATGTGTTGTGTGTGGCAGAGGGAAGGCTGGAGGACTTGGATGTGCCTGCCTCCCTCTGCAATAAGAAAGCCCATATTGCACAGGCATGCTAGCCCCTTATTTAATATTACATATTAATTGGCACCAACTTTCTGCCAGACCTTGTGCCACGTGATAGGGATATAGTGGTGAGCAAAATAGTCTCTGCTCTCAGAGAGTTTACATTTTAATGGGTTGTTTTCTAAGGTATTATTTTCCATCTTTACCATCTGATAGGGAAGGGAAAGATATATCTTTCTAACTTGCATGTTTTATTTCTGAATTCAATATTTTTTTGGTCCATTTGTATTTCTTTCACTTAAAATTTTTTTTTTCCAGCAGTGTGATGATTACAAGTGGAAGAGGGTATAGAGGGGATAAATGGTGATGAAAATTTGTTGGTTTTAGAAAGAGGAGGAGGGGTGGGGGAAGAGAGAGAGTGGGGAGAGAGAGAAAAACAGAGAGAGAGAGAGAGAGAGAGAGAGAGAGAGAGAGAGAGAGAGAGAGAGAGAGAGAGAAGAGAGATCTGTTGTTCCATTTATTTATGCATTCTTTGGTTGATTCTTATATATGTCCTGACCAGGGATTGAACCCATAATCTTGGCATATTGGGACAATGCTCTAACCAACTGAGCTACCTGGCCAGGGCTGTATTTCCTCCACGTTTTATTATGACTGATATTGGCCTTTTCCTCCACTTTCTTCTGATTTGTCAGCATTAATCACATTAACCCTTTGCCATTGTGGCAGACACCAGTGCCCCTCTCTGTACTTGCTGACCAGGCCATGGTTTTGTTCAGATGCTGGATGGCCATGGTAAGTGGAGTTGAATTTGTTGTCTGGGATTTTAGGAGAAACAGATAATAGTGTGCTGAGCCCCAGCTCTGGCACTAAATCCCCATGTGATTGATCTCATAAGTGCCTCCATTTCCTTAACTGTAAAATAAAGGAGCTGGACAAGACAATGTTTTCAGTTTCTTTCTAGTTCAGATGGTCTTCACTGTTATGGATTTAAGAATACAAAAACAAACCCAACAATATGTAGCGAATGTTTATAATGCAAGATACTATGTTAGGCATTGAGTATGCATAGACACATAAGACACCATCATTGCTTTTAAATGATTTGTGGCCCGGCCGGTCTGCCTCAGTGGTTGAGCGTCGACCTATGAACCAGGAGGTCATGGTTCGAATCCCAGTCAGGGAACATGCCCAGCTTGTGGGCTTAGTCCCCAGTATGGGGGGGTACAAGAGGCAGCCTATCAATGATCATCTCTCATCATTGATGTTCCTATCTCTTTCTCCCTCTCTCTTCCTCTCTGAAATCAATAAAAATAATATATAAAACAACAAATGATTTGTGGGCTAGTAGGGGGAGATAGATGTGTAAACAAACAAAAAGTGATCTACTAGGGTAGACTTTTCAATGCACAGCACTGGGGCAATGGGACAATTAGCCGCCAATATTCTATATCTTTAAAGGTAGCTATTTCCTACCTTTCACAAAAATTGAGTTCATGTGGGCCTCAAGATTCGCATGAGAAAACTTAGGAGATTCTACAAGAGAATGTCTTCATAATCTCAGGGTATGGAAGAATTATTTCAAACACAAGAAGCACAAATCATAAAGGAAAAGATAGATTTGACAACATTGAAGTCAATTACTTCTATTTATCAAAAGATGCCATAAAAAAGAAGAATATCCATAACCAGGAGAAGATATTTGTAACACATATAATTGAAAAATGATATCTAGATATAAAGAAAAATGACTTTAATAAACACTGGGCAATAGAAGGGGGAATGGGGGAGGTAGAAGAGGGTAAAGGGGAGATAAATGGTGATGGAAGGAGATTTGATTTGGGGCAGTAAACACAGAATACAATATATAGGTGATATATTATAGAATTGTACACGCGAACCCTATATAATCTTATTAACCAATGTCACCCCAATAAATTCAATAAAAAGGAAAAAAGTTGATTTTTAATATTTAAAAAAACTGATCAAAAGACATGAATAGACATTTCACAAGAGGCATTATAAATAACCAATAAGTGTATGAAAATATGTTCACCCTCATTAATAACCAGGGATATTATATATATGTGTGTGTGTATATATTTATATATCCAATGAGATGCGTTTTATACCATTAGATAGACATGAATTAAAATATCTGACACCAAGTATTAGAGAGGATATGAAGTAATAAAAGTTCATTCACACAGGGTGGAGGCAATAAATACAAAGTTGTTTAACACCTGGCAAACAAATTGCCTCTATCTTACAAAGTTGAAGATATGCAAACCCCATGGCTCAGTAATTCCACTCCTGGGTATAGGCTCTGGAGATGCTCTTGTTTTTTTGTGTTTTTTAAAAATATATATTATTATTGATTTCAGAGGGAGAAGGAGAAGGGAGAGGGAGCAAGAGATAGAAACATCAGTGATGAGAATCATTGATCTGCTGCCTCCTGCACAGCCCACACTGGGATTGAGCCCACAACCCGGGCATGTGCCCTGACTGGGAACCGAATCGTGACCTCCTGGCTCATAGGTCGATGCTCAACCATGAGCCATGCCAGTTGGGCTCTGGAAATGCTCTTGTAAATGCATACAAGGAGACATGGACAGGAATGCTCATAGCATCATTGTTTCTGAAAAACAAAACAAAACTGTGAACAACTCATATGTTCATAGAAGAATAAATAAAGAATATTCAGCTTTGGCCAGGTAGCTCAGTGCTCAGTTGGTTAGAGCATAGACCTCATATGCCAAAGTTGCTGGTTCGATACCCGGTCAGGACACATGCAGGAGGTAGCCAGTGAATGCATAGATGGATGGAACAACAAATCAATTTTTTCTTCTCTCTCTCTCCCTTCCTTTATCTAAAACCAATAAATTAAAAAGAATTTTAAAGATTCTTCATATAGCAGTGAAAATAAATGATCTAGAACTGTAGTCATTAACATGGGTGAATTTCACAAACATGATTTTGAGCTAGAAAAAGTTATAGAAGAATACATATAATATTATATCACTTATGTAAAGTCCAAAAAATATACAAAACTAACTTACTTAACAACATAGTTTAGCCTAGCAGACCTTGACCATGCTCAGAACACTTACATTAGCCTAGAGTTAGGCAATTAACTTGAATTTCATCTCATGAGTAGTTTCCTTCTTCTTGTTACCAAAAGCAGGAGACACAGATGGACATTTTGAAGACATGACATAATGTAAAACCACAACACACAATATCCAAAAAACACTGGCAACACAGTACACTGTAGGCTAACTATCGGTGGTTTACCCATGTGGTCATGTGACTGACCGGGAGCTGTGGCTCACTGCCCCTGCCCAGAATCAAGACAGAGTGTGGTTGCCATAACCGGTTTGGCTCAGTGGATAGAGCGTCGGCCTGCGGACTGAAAGGTCCCAGGTTCGATTCCGGTCAAGGGCATGTACCTGGGTTGCGGGCACTTCCCCAGTGGGGGATGTGCAGGAGGCAGCTGATCGATGTTTCTCTCTCATCGATGTTTCTAACTCTCTATCTCTCTCCCTTCCTCTCTGTAAAAAAATCAATAAAATATATTAAAAAAAAAAAAAGACAGAGTGTGGTGCTAGCCTGGGAAAATATCAAAATTCAAAATTTGAAGTATGTTTTCTATTGAATGTATACCATTTCTGCACCATTTTAAGGTCAAAAATCTCAAGTTGAAGCATTGAAGTCAGGAATCTTCTGTATTCATCTTTTTACCTGTTGATTGACATATAGGTTATTTCCTGTTTGGGGCTATTATGAATAAAACTTCTATGAACACTGTTAGGCACTAAATGTTTATGTTCCCCTAAAATGTGTATGTTGAAGGCCTGATCCCCAGTATGGCTGTATTGAAAGATGAGACCTCAGGAAGTAAATAAGGTTAAATGAGGTTATAAGAGTGAGACCTTGATCAGATAGAATGTTGTGTTCTAATAAAGAACACCAGAAAGCTTGCTCTGTTTCTCCCTCTCTCCATGTGAGCAGGGGAAAGGCTGTGTGAGGATACACACAGAAGGTGCCATCTGCAATCAAGGGGAGAGCTCTCGCCAGACGCCAACCATGCTGGCACCTTGATCTTGGACTTCCAGTCTCCATAACTGTGAGAAAATAAATCTCTGTTGTTTAAGCCACACGGTGTGTGGTGTTTTGTTATGGCAGCTTGAGCAGACTAATACAAACATCTAACAGCATCGTAAGGAATTCCTTTCCTTCTTAAACTAGCCAGAGTTGGTTTCTTGCTCATTACACTTAAACCATGACTGACATAGTGTGTATAACAGAAGTTTTGGGAATGGTGGTGCAAGAATAAAAGATGATGTTGCTCAGAAAGGCCAGACAGAGCATCTCCTTATGCTGTACCCAGAAACAATGTAAGATATTACAGTATTTTGAGCCAGGGAGTCATGTGACCAGATTAGCTTTTTAGTAGTACAGAGATTTGGAGAGGGTGACATTGTGGCAGTATATTTAGTTTACAAGGACTGCCGTAACAAAATGCCATAAGCTGGGTGATTTAAACAACAGAAATTTGCCTGGCCAGTGTGGCTCAGTTGTTTAAATATTGTCCCATGCACCAGGAGGTCGAAGGTTCCATTCCTGGTCAGGGCACATGCCTGGGTTGTGGGCTTTATCCCCAGTAGGCGGTGTGTAGGACACAGCCGATTGATGTTTCTATCTCTCTCTCTCTTCCTTTTTCTGAAATCAATAAAAACATATTAAAAAATAAACACACTTATTTTCTCATGGTTCTGGAGGCTGAAAGTCCAAGATCAAGGTGTTGGCAGGTTTGGTTTCTCCTGAGGCCTGGTTCCTTGCTTGAGGATGTCTGCTTTCTATCTGTGTCTTCACATGGCCTTTCCTCTGTGTGCACTTGCATCCCTGGTGTCTCTTCCTCTTCTCATAAGTTACCAGTCATATTAGACTAGAGCCTCATCCTTATGACTTCATTTAACCTTAATTACCTCCTTACAGGCCCCACTTCCAAATATAGTCACATTCTAGGGTATTGGGGGTTAGGGCTTCAACATATAATTTTGCGGGGAACACAAACTCAACCTATAATAGGCAAGGAGCCCAGTTAGGATGTTATTTGCAATAATCCAGGGAAGAGGTACTGAAGGCCTGGACCAAGGCAGTGGCATTGAGATTTGTAAGGTGGGCACAAACTCAAAAGCTTTTACATGGGAAACAGTTAACAGGATCTGAGGTTCAATTAAATGTGGTGATTATGGGAGAGGGAGACTCCAGAAAAGTTCTCATCATAGACCATAGCCAAATCAAGAACTTACGGAACAAATGTATAGAAACCTTGGCGTTTTGGATCTAAAAGGATTGCAGTTGGGCAGCGAAAGTCTTCTTACTATGTACTAAAGGTATGAAGGTGGCAAGGGGGTGGAAGGAAGGGAGAGGAGCAGAGGGTTCACTGAAATACAGACCCAATAATGAGGGACTGAGAATCAAGTTGTGTTCTGGGCCCCTTTAGCCTACATCTACCATTTTACCCCAAACCCTTGGCTTGTTAGATATATAAAAAAAATGTTAAGATCTGAATGTTGAAAACATTATATACTTCAACTTCAACTCAGCCAATATTGAGTGAGCACCTACTACATTGCTGATCTCTGTGCCAGGTCTTGGAGTTACAAAATGAACATTAGCTAGCAGTTACTGAATTTCAGTTATGAAGGCTGGGCATCAGAATCATCTGTGGGCCTTCTGCCCAGGCCTCACCTATGAACATCTGACTTAGTAGATAGGGCCCACGAACCTATATTAAAACAAACCAACCAAAAAAAACACACAAATACTCTACATGGGATTATGTTATACAGCCATCATGAAAACTATCAACGAGTCAGGCATTATTAGGCACTTTTATGTATATCTTATTTAATTGCTACAACCACCCAAGTATCATTATCTGAGCTCATAATCTGGTAGGGAAATAGATACATGTGCACAAGTAATCATGAGAATCTGAATAGGAAAATATTACTTTGGGAGAAAAAATAAAATCCATTTATTTACCATTTATCAGACACTTAGTAAAAATGGCAGGCACTGTGCTAGGTTCTAGAGCTACAAAGATGAAAAGAACATAATGTGACCACCCAAAAGCTCCAGGTCTGAGGAGACTATGGCCGTAAAAATCTCAAATTATAATACTGAACTGAGCTCTGTTCCAATAGACTTATGTAGGAAGGGTGACCAAACAACCAGAGCACAAAGGAGAAGTCATGTCACTGTGACAGGCAAGTACCCGAAGAGGTTCCATTTAAGCCAAGTTTTAAATAATGAATGGGAGCTCACCAGGCACATGAAGGAGGCCCATTCAGGCAGAGGAAACATCAGGTACCAAGGTGGGTCTGAGAAAGAAGCATGCTGAAGTGGCTGAGAGAATTCCTTCATGGGTGGATGAACCCATTTGGAGCAGAGAGATGGGCAGCAAAGAAAGTAGGAAGGGTTGGCAATGATGAAATCAAAGAATTTGGAGTTTGTCCTACAGATCTGTGGTTTTCAAATTACACTCAGTGGAGCTGTGAGTATTCCTTGGAGTTCACTGGTGAGTCACCTGGTAATGGGGAGTGGGGCCAGGTGGCCAGGCACTGGTCTCCCCGCCCTATTTTAACCACACCAGTTCTGATTTTGTCCATTTGATGGTGGGCATTGATGATAGGCTTTTTTCTTTTAAACAAAGGGTTCCAAGGTTAAGTAAAGTTTAAAAAACATAGCTTTAGATGATATTAAACTTTTGAAGAATTTTAAGCAGGAGAGTGCTGCGGGTTTTCAAGGTGAAAACAGTTGCCAACAGTGTCCAGTGCTGAAGAGATGTCAGGAAAAACAAGTCCTTAAAAGTGTCCTTTGGTTTGCCAATTGGAAAGTGATCTTATTGAAAACAGTTGATGGGGCTGGGTAGGGAGGGGAGAATAGAATGCAGTCGACAGTGAAATGAATAAGAGGAGGAAATGTGGAGACTATGCTCTGAAGAGTCTGAGATAGAAAGCAATGGAGGGAGACGATTTGGCAATAGCCAAAGGGGAATTTATCCAGCTCCTAACTCCTTTCTTGCTAACTGATCCCCCATCCACATGGCCATGAGAGCAGGCTTCTGGAAGCTATGTTTGTAGATGGCTGATCCCTTGGTTACAGTTGCTTGGCTCTGCAGGAGTACATCATCCAAGTTGGGCCAATGCTTCCCCCAAGACATTTAGTATTTGGGTCAAGAGTGAAACCCTTTCCCTCCTGTTGGATGGTTACTTTTGGGAGCTGAGCCTGGAGAGGGAGAGGAAATGAGCTTCATGTGTGCAGAAGAACAAAGCAGATGTGTGGAAAGGACAGGCGAGAGCATCCAGGCTTCACGGGCGCTGTTTCTAAAGCCTTCTCAAGGTACATGGATAGTCCGCCACTGGTTCTGAGTGAAACCATTCTACCCGGCTCCACCCCCCCCCCCCCCCCCATTTTGCCTTACTCAAATAGTTTCTCTTATCCTTTTTGCTGTTATTTCTTTCTCTTTTCTTCAAAGAGAACAGAAAGGTCAGTTGAAATACAAGTTGAGGATGCAGCGTGGATAACTGATAGAGCCATTCTCAGAGAATGGAAGGTGAAGTCCAGAGAACAAGGGTGAAATGAATTGTCCTCTGAGATGGGTGGGTAAGAAGAATACAAATGAGTATGCAAGTTGGGGCTAGGAAGAGTGTTCCTACCTACTGACTCCTATTTTCCTAGTGAAGAGTCAAAATTATCTACAAATCACGAGAGGGCTGGGGCACAGACTGTGTAGCAAATAGCTATTGTTCTAGTGCACTAGAGATCTGGCCACAGATAAATAATACAAAGACAATTGAAAATCCTATGTATGCAGCACCCAGGTCTTGTATCACTGAATGCAGTGATACATAGTCTCAGCCGTAAAAGCCTTCACCTCTTGCCTATCCAGCCCCCTTTAAAATATAGATCAGATCACATCACACTCCCCTCTGAAAATTTTCCAGTGACTCCAACTGCTTTAAGATATAAACTGTCTCTGGTATTGCTTATCGACTAGGAGTGAGGAACATCTGGGTTGACCCAGTTCTGGATATGTGACATTGCCAGGGAACGACCTAGGGAGGGGTATGGAGGCATTGTAAAGAGTATTGTTGAAGTGGTGGAGGAAGGCAAGACAGGCAGATACCAACAAGCCTGGGAGATAAAGAGTCCTGGGGCTTTGGAGATGTGAAGTGAATGTGTGGGGGTGAGACAGCGGGAAACATTCAAGGTGGAGCTTGTACATGAATGTTCTGGGTGAGACAAGGTTTAGGGCAGGAACATTTAAGGACTTCCCAAAGTGACATACTTTGAAACACAGAGATACTAGTAAATGTTTTCTTTATTTGAATGGTACCACCTTCCACCTCTCACCAGTCACCCAAACCTGAAACATGGAGTTACCATAAAGTTTAGTCTTTTTTCCTTTTCCGTCATCACATTCAGTTGGCCATCAGATTTTTTTTTCTGTTGTATTTCTTAACTATCTCTTCATCAAAATTGCCTTGGTTGAGAACATCAAAATTGCTTAGAGCGTTTAATCTCAGTCCAGACAGCCCCACCCCTTTGCCCCACGCTGCTTCAAATTCCAATTACAGCATGGCACTTCCAGGCTTAAGTCGTTCTCATGTTTTCCCATTGCCTTAAGATACAAATTCCTTAGCATGGCAGGCGAGGTCCTTTCTATCTGGTCACTGTTTACCTCTTTAGTCATATAGTTCACTGTGATTAAAGGTCCTTGGAAAGAGCTTCCTCACCTTCTGTTGGATCTTACTTTTTCAAGATTCCTCATATTTCCAGAGACATGAGAACCCCATTTCTTTCCCCGAAGTATGACAGCTCCCTGTGCACACTCCTGACTCTGAATTTATCATGTGTTTCCTCCTTTGGTTTGAAAGCTCTAGATAGGAAATACCATTTATTTCACTTACAAACCTTGGAACCTACTGTCGGGTCTGGCCAGAGTATATGCTCAGTGGATATTATTGAATAAAGAACAGGTGAATGTGGAAATCACCTTAACTAATGGCAGGAGTTGGGGTGGAGGACTGAGTCAGAGGCCAAAGTCCTGGATGTATGTGAAAGTTTAATAGCTGTGTTTTATGGGGTCCAGCCATCGACATCCTCTCTTAGGGAAACTGCCTTGTCTACCAGTCAGCTGTCCTACAGACCCCATCCTTACCCCCCATTCCTGTGCAAATGATCAATACCAGTGACTTGTCGTGAAAAAAAAAAGTGAGCTGTGTTAATCAGATTTTTCTCCTGGGATCTGGGGATTGGGAGACAGATTAAAAGTGATAAGCTACAGGAGCATAGGTTAAAAGGATACATCAAGAAATAGATAGCAGAAGTTGCACAGTGACTCTGAAACTTGTTTTTATGACCTGTGACATTTTGGGATTCTTACCCTACTCCACTTTTAATATTTCTTCTTTCATTAAATCCTCACCAGAGGATATATTTTTATTGATTTTAAGTAGGGAGAGTGAGAATGAAAGAGAGAAAGAGAGAGACATCAATTGGTTGCCTCCTATACACACCCCTACTGAGGATTGAACATGAAACCTGGGCATGTACCCTGACCGAATCAAACCCGCAACATTTTGGCATACGGGATGACGCTCCAACCAACTGAGCCAACCAGCCAGGACAATATTCCTTAATTTGGGACATTATATTACCATTGACACCCTATAATGCTTGCTTTACCATGGGGCAGTGAAAAAAATTGTGAAATTGCTATCATTAAATGGGTATATGTAAATTTAGCCATCCACAGAAAAATGTTTATTTGATAATCAGCTTAGTTATTTGCACTGATGGTGTCATGCAGTTGAATTTTATTTTATTTTTTCTTTATTGATTAAGGTATTACATGTGTCCTTACCCCCCCAAATCCCCCCCCCCCCCCACCAGCTCGTGTCCTCACCCCCCTGGTGTCTGTGTCCATTGGTTAGGCTTAGATGCATGCATACAAGTCCTTTGGTTGATCTCTCCCCCTTCCCCCCACCCTCTCCTGCCTTCCCTATGAGGCTTGACGGCCTGATTGATGCTTCTCTCTCTCTGGATCTGTTTTTGTTCATCAGTTTATGTTGTTCATTATATTCCATAAATGAGTGAGATCATGTGATATTTATCTTTCGCTAACTGACTTACTTGCAGTTGAATTTTAATTTGAGTCTCAAAGTGTCACTATAGGCATCTTCCAAAAGGTTACTCTGTGTTGAAGCATTGAAACAATAAGTTATTGTATATACAGATTATGCATCAGGAATGCAATTAAATGTAGAAATGGCCAACTCTATTTCTAAATTTGACATAGAAGTTACAAATCTAGAAGAGGTTGGCTTGATTGAAGTGTCTGAGGACACAACCTTTAACTGTCAATAGTTTCTAGTTATCAAGAGAAGCTGTGTGGATTCCAGTAATATACAATTCAATTTTAAAAAGAGAAAACACGCTTATAACCCAAGAAGGCACATTTATAAAGCTTGTATATTCTTTGAAATGTCTCAAAATTATACTGTTAATTCCCAAAAGTACTCAAGAGAACAAGATATAACCATAGGTTATGAAAAGCAACAAACCATCATGCTATAAAGTTAGCCAGATGGTCAAAGGGCTGTATAAGACTTCAGGCAGAAGTGAGAGGCTTAAACGTAATCACCGATTATAGCACAGAAGAAAAAAGTGGTACAGTCCTTTCCTTTCGCCATGAGTATGCTCGCGCTTCGGCAGAGGCTTGCCTCCAGTGTCATCCGCTGCGGCAAAAAGAAGGTCCGGTTGGACCTCAGCGAGACGCATGAAATCGCCAATGCCAACTCCCGCCAGCAGATTCGGAAGCTGACCAAAGATGGGCTGATCATCCGGAAGCCTGTGTCTGTCCACCTGGGCCCGCAGGAAGGGCAGGCATATGGGCATAGGTAAGAGGAGGGCACTGCCAATGCTAGGATGCCTGAGAAAGGAACCTGGGTGAGGAGGATGAGAATTCTTCTCCGGCTGCTCGGAAGATACCGTGAATCTAAGAAGAGTGACCGCCACCTGTACCACAGCCTGTGCCTGTACCTGAAAGTGAAGGGTAACGTGTTGAAAAACAAGCGGATTCTCGTGGACACAGCCGCAGGCTGAAGGCAGACAAGGCTCAGAAGAAGCTTCTGGCTGACCAGGCCGGGGCCCGCAGGTCTAAGACCGAGGAAGCCCGCAGGCGCCATGAAGAGCGGCTCCAGGCCAAGGAGGAGGAGATCATCAGGACTCTGTCCAAGGAGGAAGAGACCAAGAAACAAAGCTCCCCCTCTCGTCCCTGTACAGAGTGGCCTTGGCAATTACATGGTTCAGTCATTTAATAAAAGTAGCCTTCACCTAAAAAAAAAAAAAAGCGGTACAATTATGGTCATAGTCAGCATTTATTGAACGAGTGCCATGTGGCATTGTGTTAAGTATCTTTAGAGGTCTTATCTGTCTCAACCTCGGGACAATTCTGTTGGATCAGGGGTGTTTATCTTCATTTTAGTGAGAAAGCTGGGAGCCACTGTGTTGTTAGAACACCCTCCGGGTGCATTGTTATGGCTACGCCTATACTTTTTGGGTTGGGTGTAAAAAGTATACATTTAAATATAACGTATCTATGGTGCGGGTGTTGCAAGTTGGAGTAAGGAAGCCTTACTTTCAGGACCCTATCATCTTAGAGCTGGAGAAGGCTGCCGGGAGAAAGGTGTTGGTCAGGAGGCATGTCCCCGGTGGTTCTGAGAACGGCTCCTCCACCCTGAACGCCCCTGCACTCATACCTGTCTAAAGCCCTCTGATCTTCGATGCCCACTCTAAATGCCAGCTCCTCCAGAAAGCAGTCTCTGGTTACATAAAATGATATATACATGGGAGATGTTTCTAAATGATTAAACAATGAAGCCAAGAATTGAAAGACGGATTTTTACAATTAACTTTGACCCTCGCTCCTTTCCTGGCCTCGGTTTCTTTAAAGTGAAAGGAATCGGTGGCTTAGCCTGTATCTTTCTTTTAGAATGTCTTCTAACCTCTTCAGATCTCTGCCAAAGCTGCCTTAAACAGCAACTCTCCTCGCTGAGACCTGCAGGAGGCGGCTCCTCCGCGTTGGCAGCTCCGCAGGGCGGGGCTGGAGGAGCCCGAGAAGAGGCGGGGGCTCCGAGGGAAGCGCGGCGCGCGCTCACGTGACTTCCTTCCCAAGGAGCCTCAGCTGTCGGCCTCCCAGCAACCGGTGCGTCCGCCTAACGACGCCTGCGCATCCCGGTTGGCCCTCGGGAACGCGTGTAGCCAGAAAGCACCCACGGTCGCTCTGCTCATTGGCTGGGGCTACCGTCGCTCTGGTGCGTTGCCTGAGCGCCCGCGGGCGGCACTGCCGGAAGCCCCTCCCATTGGCCGCTGGGTTTGTGGCTGGCTGGCCGCGGCTGTCACTCCCCGGCCGTTTCCCTGAGGCCGGCGCTCTGCTGGCGGTGGGAGGAAGAGGGGCCGGACTGGGGCCTGACTCGCCGTCGCCGCCGTCTTCGCGGCTGCTATGACCCTCCGGCCAGGCGCCCTGCTCAGCTCCGCGCAGCGCTAGTCCCGGCCGTGCGCCCGCCGTAGCCGTCTGGGTCCCCAGCGCAGCCGCTCCCGCGGCCCCTTAGGCTCCTCCAGCGCCGCCGGCTTGGCGAGGCGGAGGTAAAGGCAGGGTGAAGATGACGGTGGATTTCGAGGAGTGTCTGAAGGATTCGCCCCGTTTCAGGTAACCTGCGCGGCCGCCCAGCGAGGGGCCGGCGTTACGCCGGAGCTGCCTCCCGGGGTGGCGGGGGCGTGAAAGGTGGCCGGCGGGACGCGCGGAGGGCCCCGCTGCCCGCGCCTTCCGACGGGGCGAGCGGCCGTTGTCGCCGCTCTCGACCCCGCGAAGGCACTGCAGCTCCGACCGACCCGTCCTGAGCTGCGAGGCTGCCTGGGAGGAGGACCTTGCCTCCTCATCCCCCTTCCTCGCCCTCTGCCCGGGGCGTAGCGATCCCGAGGCCGGGCGCACCCGCTCTGCGCCGGGGACTGGGGTGCAGCCGCGTCCGCGAAGACTCGTGCCCTTCGCTGGCGCGCGCTCTGGTCCCCTTCCTCGTAGCTCATCCTTCCCCCTTCCTTCCGCTCCTTTCTCGTTTCCACCCCACCCCACCCCTTCTTTAAGAGAGCTTGCCGGGCAGCCTCTTGCAGTTCACTTAGTTCCTCTTTGCGCTTTTCCACTCTCCTTACCCCGTGGAGGAAGTGGGGGTGGTGGTGGGGGCGGCGGGGGGGAGGCGAACTGGGACGTCGATTTCTGTTGCGTGCGAATCCCCAGCCAGAGGGGCTCCCAGGACGGCGCTGGCGGGTGATTTGCGCCGGGGTCTGGGGTGGGGGCGCTTGGACCAACCACATTCTGTGGGCTCGGTCCGAGACCGTCTGCTTTGCTTTCCACTTAAGCTCTCTGAAGCGGGTAGCGCTGTGGAGAGGCATTGGATGGAGGGGCGAGGAGGAGGAGAAACAGTGCATTTCTGTGTTGAGGACGGAAGTAGGCTCTGAAGGTTGCAATTACGTTCCTCTTCCCGCAGCGCCGGCCCGGGAGGGCCCCAGATCACAGTCGGATGCCCCCAGCGGGTCTGTCACCCGAACTGGCGAGGGGGCGCTCAGATTCCCAGGGGCTGCCCTCCCTCCCTCCTGTGTGAGAGGCCGCGGTCCCGAGGGTGGCCAGACGGAGTACGCGCTCTTTCCGTTTCGGGCATCGTAGGAAACTCCTGAATTGTTTGGAGAATGGAGTTTGCTTGATTGTATTTTGCAGTGTATTTACAGGCTTAGGGTTGTCCTTAGGCCTTAAAACTTCCGTTGGCATTGACATTTCTTGAAAGCGTCCCCAGAGCATTGGTGTGTGTGTGTGTGTGTGTGTGTGTGTGTGTGTGTGTGAGAGAGAGAGAGAGAGAGAGAGAGAGAGAGAGAGAGAGAGAGAGAGAGAGAGAGAGAGGTCTCTAGGTCAAGCCTGCGTTGTCAATTTCTTGCATCCTCTGCCTGGGAACTAACTGTTCTCATCCTTATCACTGTTAATTAGATTTCCCGTTCTTTTTTCAGTGAAAAGCAACCTATTGTAAAACTAAGGAACTCCTACTTCTAAGAGAAAATTTAAGAACACGGAGGTTTTGACTTTTGTTTAGTTGTTAATTAAAATTTTTTTAAAAAATTGATTTGAGAGAGAGGAAGGGGGGAAGAGCTAGAGAAACACCACTTTATTTTTTTCAATTGCTTCTATAATTCATTGGTTGATTCTTGTATGTGCCCTGACGTGGGGGTGGGGGTGTGGGAGAGGAGATTGAGCCCACAACTCTGGCGAATCTAACCAGTTGACTTACCCAGCCAGTGTCTTGTTATTAATTTTATTTGTAATTTAGGGCTATTGCTTGTTACAAGCTGCACCTGGTTTGATTGCTGTTGGTATTAGCTTTTGAAACTCTCATGTTCTGCGTGAATTGAAGGACGCCGGAGACACTGATGGATTGTGTAAGACAGTTTTACAGGTTAGGTTTCAGGATTGTGTAGCAAATGAAGTAATTTTTAAAGCATATCTTATAAAGTTACACTTTCAGTGACATTTTTATTAATATGAATCAGCTATTTGTTGTGTGTGTTTTTTTTAATGCGGTAATCACAGCCTTTTTCTCCTAGAGAAAATAGCGTTGTGCGGTTTATTCCACATTTTAAATTTCATTTTAAAAAGAAAGTTGAAAGAAGTGACTTGGAGAACTTCTAGCCACTGGTGTTGGTCATAAGCCATATGATATATTTTATTTTATTTAGGGAGAGGGGGAAGGAGGAGAGAGAGAAAGAGAAAGATACATTGGTTGCCTCCCACACCCACCCTGACCTGGGATGGAAGCTGACACTTTCGACCTTCCCGTGCAGGAGATGACGCTCCAGCCAACTGAGCCACATAGGCCAGAGCATATCTTTGTTTTTTTTATATAAAGTAATCATTGAATATAAAATAAAAGGAAAAGATACTGATTAAGTTGTATTTTAGTGAAGTTTTGAAAGATGTTTCTCTTTCTCTCTCCCTCTTTTCCTCTCTTCCTCTCTCCTTTCCTCTCTCTCTCTCTCTCTCTCTCTCTCTTTTTACTCTCTCTAAAATCACACACACACAGCTTCTTTAAAAACTGGCTTTTATCTATTACCTAGAAATTTCTCCCCTATCTTATTATTATAGGACTAGAGGCCTGGTGCATGAATTCGTGCACAGGTAGAGTCCCTTGGCCTGGCCAGGGATCTAGGCCTTTCTGGGGGGCCAGCCGGGTGTGTGTGTGTGTGTGTGGGGGGGGGTGGACGCGGAGGTTGACTGGCTGGGAGGAGGGGCCGTGGAAGGTTGGCTGTGGGAGTGCACTGACCACCAGGGGGAGCTCCCGTGTCAAGCATCTGCCTCCTGGTGGTCAGTGTGCATCATAGCGATTGGTCGACTGGTTGTTCTGGTTGTTCAGTCATAATGGCCGCTTAGGCTTTTATATATATATACAGTATATAGATATTTTTATATCATTTTATAGTAATTCTTATTGATTGATTTTTAGAGAGAGAGATGAAGGCAGAGAGTGAAAGAGAGAGAAACATCTATTTATTGTTCCATTTATTCATGTATTCATTGGTTGTTTCTTATATGTGCCCTTACTGGGCATTAAATCTGTAACCTTGGCATATTAGGATGATGCTCTAACCAACTGAACTAATTGGCCATGGCCATTTTGTAGTAATTTTAGTGTCATGTAATGCAACTGCATTTTAGTTTTGAGTGTGGGAGATAATATAATTTTCTTTCTATTGAAAGCCACTTGTCGTAATACCTTTTACTGAGTACTCTAACCTTATTGATATAAAATTACACACAAGCACATATACATACACACATACATACACACATACATACATGAGTCTTTTTCTGGGTTCTATTCTTTTCCATTAGTGTACTTATCTGTTCTCTTGCAAATACCATTAATATTTTAGTTGCAATACTTTATGGTCTGTTATGATATCTGGTGGGACAAGTTTTCCCTTGTTATTGGTTTGTGCCTCCCTCCCTCCAAATTTAATGGCTGTTCTTGAATATTTTATCTTTGCAGTAGTTTCTTCAATTTCAGAAGTGAGTATGTCTTTCTATATATTTTGGTCTTACTAGTATTTTTGAAAACTTTTTGTAATGTAAAATTCATTAATGATCCAACTATATGCAGTTTATAAGAGACATATTTTAGATTTAACCACAAATAGGTTGGAAGTAAAAGGATAGGAAAAGGTAAAGCATGCAACAAGTATCCAAAAGAGAGCTGGAATAGCTATACTAATATCAGATAATATAGATTATAAGCCAAAAATTACTGGAGATAAAGGACATTTTATAATGATGAAAGGGTCAATCTATTAGGAAGACATAACACTTATAAACTTACTAGGGGAGCCCCAAAATACATGAGGCAAAAACTGCAAAAAATGAAGGGATAAATAGACATTTCAACAATAATAATTCATAAATACTTTCAATAATGGGTAGAACAGCTAGGCAAACGATCAACAGAATAGATAGGACTCCGTGGATATCTATAGAACACTACACAGTAGCAGAATTCACATTTTTCTCAAGTGCACAGAAAATATTTTCTAGCATGGACCATATGTTACACCATTAAATAAGTTTCAATACATTTAAAAAGGATTGTACTAAATATGTTCTTTGACCATAATGAAATGAAAGTAGAATCAATAACTAAAGAAAATCTGAGAGATTTACAAATAGGTGGAAATTTAGCAACATACTTATAAATAACCAGTGGAGCAAAGAAGAAATCACAAGGAAATTAGAAAACACTCTTAGACAATGAAAATAAAAACACAGCATATCAAACTTATGGGGTATGGCCAAAGAAGTGCTTAAGAGGGAAATTTATACCTGGAAACACCTACATTAAAAAAAAAAAAAGAAAAAAATCTCAATCAGTGACCATTTATATTTCTATAAATTAGCAAGCACAGCACTTTAACAGTGGCAGCAAAAAGAATAAAATAAATAACCAAAGAAGTGCAAGACTATGTACTGAAAACTACATAACGCAATTTAAATAAAGAACTAATTAAATGGAAAGATGTTCCATGTTTATAGATCAGAACACTCAAAATTGATCTCTAGCCCTGGCCAGCTCAGTTGGTTGAGCATCTTCCCATGTACCAAGAGGTTGCCAGTTCAATTCGGGTCAAGGCCACATGCCCCGGTTGCAGGCTCAATCCCAGTAGGGGTATACAGAAGGCAGCTGATGTTTCTCACTCGCTCTCTCCCTTTCCCTTCCTCTCTCTCTAAAATCAATAAAAAAACTAATTAAAAAAATTTGATCTCTAGACTAAATATAATCCCTATCAACATTCCAGCTAGTTTCTTTGAAGATTGCCAAATAATCCTAAAATTGATATGGAAATGCAAGTGACCCACAATAGGAAAAAAAAAAAAAAGGCTGAGACAGAAGAAGAAAGTTTGGAGAATTCACTTCCTGGTATAAAAACTTACTACAAAGTTATTGTAGTCAAGATAGTGTGGAACTGGCATAAGGATGGTAGTATAGATCAATGGAATAGAATTGAGAGTCCAGGACTAAACCATTATGTTTATGTAAACTGATATTTGATAAGGATACTGATATATTCTGTTTAGAAAGAATAGTCTTTTCAACAAAGGGTGCTGAAACAACTGGAAATCCATAATGCAAAAAATGAAGTTAGATCCCTACACCATAAGCAAAATTAACCCAGAATGGATCATAAACCTAAATGTAAGAGCTAAAACTATAACATTCTAAGAGGAAAACAAAGGAGTGTACTTTGTAACCTTGAATTAGGCAATAGTTTTTTAGATATGATGAGCTAAAGTACAAGCAACCTGAACAATAATTGATGAATTGGATTTCATCAACATTTAAAACTTTTGGGTTTCAAAGGACACAATATGGGTTCCAACATAGGTTTCTACTCCAGTACTCACTTGTCTGTCTCTTTACTTTTTGGGGTAGCAGTTTGCCCTGTGACCTCATTTCTTTCATGGATCAAAGAAAAATTGTTGCTTTTTCTTTGTCCAGTGTTCTATTTGTTAGGATGGAGTGGTAACATCTAAGCTCCTTACATGCTAATCCAGAAGTCTCAGTGTGATTATGTTTTTAATTTTTCTGTTAGTTAATAATGTCAAGTACTTTAAAAAGTACTCATTGGCTATTTGAATATCTTTTGTGAAATTCTGTTCAAATCTCTTAACTCATTTTTAAAAAAAGGGTTGTGTTTAATTTTTGAATTGAAGTTCTTTATTCTGGATACTTGAATATATATGTCAGATACATATTTTGTGACTATTCCCTTTCCTTTTAAAAAAATAGATACTATTTTTTAGAGAAGTTTTAAGTTCACAGCAAAATAGGATGACACAGAAAATTTTTATATATTCTATATCCCCATACATGCATAGTCTACCCAGTTATCAACATCCCTAATAAGAGGGATACATTTCTTACAATCAGTGTACCTACACTGTCACAGCTTATCACCCAGAATCCATAGTTTATACATTAGGGTTCGCGGTTGATGTACATTTTTTTAAAAAATATATTTTATTGATTTTTTACAGAGAGGAAGGGAGAGGGATAAAGAGTTAGAAACATCGATGAGAGAGAAACATTCATCAGCTGCCTCCTGCAACTCCCTACTGGGTATGTGCCTGCAACCAAGGTACATGCCCTTGGCCGGAATCGAACCTGGGACCCTTGAGTCGTCCGCAGGCCGACGCTCTATCCACTGAGCCAAACCGGTTAGGGCTGATGTACATTTTATTGATTTCTACAATGTGTAATGATATGTATTCACCATTATAGTATCTTACAGTATAGTTTCCCTGCCCTAAAATTCCTGTGTTCTGCCTATTCCTCCCCTATCCCCACACCCCAACTACGGATATGTGTACTCTTTTTCATACATAGTTTTGCCTTTTCCAGAATGTCATATAGTTGGAGTCACACAGTTTGTAGCTTTTTCAGATTGGCTTCTTTCACTTAGTAATATACACTTAAGGTTCCAACATGTCTTTTCATGGCTTGATAGCTCATTTCTTTTTAGCACTAAATAAATACTACATTATCTGGATGTACCAGTTTATATAACTGTGTAAGTGCTGAAGGACATCTGGTTGCTTCCAAGTTCTGGCAGTTCTATATAATAAAAGGCTAATATGTAAATAGACCGAATGGTGGAACAACTGAACAACCAGTCGCTATGATGTGTGCTGACCACCAGGGGGCATGCGTGGAACATGGCGGGCGTTGGCTGCAGTGGGATGGTGGAGCAGGTGGTGGGGGGGGGAGGGCGCGCCAGACCAAGGTGGGGCATCGGTTGCTGTCATTGGGGCGAGCCTCTGGTGGTTACTGAAAATTCTTTGCTCCCATGCGCTGCAGTCCCGCCTGGTGCTCACACTTGCTGCTGGTGCCGGCCCTGCTTGCACTCGCTGCTGGCGCTGGAGCCGCTGTTCACACCCACTGCCGGCGCCTAACGCTGCCCCGATCGCTTGGTGCCATCAGTGGGTGCAGGTGGCGGCTGCCAGCCCTGATCACCCCTCAGAGCTTCTCCACCTCCCCCTGCTCCTGAGGGGAGATTGGGGCCGGCAGCCGCCACTCGCACCTGCTGCTGGCAACGGCCCCAATCTCTCCGTGCCTTCAGCGATTGGGGCTGGTGCCTTCAGCAGGTGCTAGCGGGGCTGGCGCTGTCAGCACATGGGAGTGGCGGTGGGAGCGGGGCTGCCGGCAGACAGGGGACCGGGAGCCACAGCGGGAGGGGCCAGATGGGGCTGCGGAGGATGATCTGAGACCCGCCCCTGTGCCTACTGCAGCTTCTCGGCCCACAGTTCCTTTTAAGGTGCATGAATTCATGCACTGGGCCCCTAGTTATGAATAAAGCTGCTGTATACATCTTTGTGCAGATTTTTTGTGTGGACATAAGTTTTAAAATTATTTTGGGTAAATACCAAGTAGTGCAATTACTGGGTTGCATGGAAAGACAATATTTAATTTTGTAAGAAACCCCCAAACTATCTTCCAAAGTGATTGTGACATTTTATTACTTTTATTTTTTTTAATTGATTTTAGAGAGGAAGGGAGAGGGAGAGAGCGAAACATCCGTCGGTTGCCTCCTGCACACACCCTGACTGGAGATGGAACCTGCAACTTGGGCATGTGCCCTGCCCAGGAATCTAACCCTTTGGTGCATGGAACAACACTCAGCCAGCTGAACCACACAAGCACAGTTTGTGTGCCATTTTACATTCCCACCACAGTATTGCTCCACCAGCATTTGGTATTGTCAGTATTCTGGCCATTCTAATTAGGTGTGTAGTGGTATCTCATTGTTATTTTAATTGCATTTCTCTGATGGCATATTATTTTTCTAGTTGAGTTTTAAGAGTTCTTTTGTATATTTTAAATAATAGTTCCTTGCCAGATAAGTATTTTGCAAATATTTCCTCCAAGTCAAGGCTTATCTTTTTAGTCTCTTCATTCCCTTTACTTTTTCGATAATGGGAATTTCCTCTGTCTTTTTTTATATTGGATTCGGTTTTCATGTTATCTTTTCTGTTTACTTTTTTTGGCAGAGCATAGTTTTCATTACCTTCCTTTGAAAAGGTGCATTTTTTATTTTGAGACTTTATATGTCTGAAAATGTTTATAAGACTAAGTTGAAACCATTTTCCCTCAGTATTTTTAGGCAGTACTCCATTGTCTGCTGGTTTTCAATGTTGCTGTTGACACATAGGGTGCTGTTTTGATTTTTTGATTCATTTTTTTGTCTCTGAAGGTTTTTTAGATTTACTCTTTATTTCTGGTATTCTGAAATTTCATTATGATGTGCTTTAGGATGGGTCTTTTTTATGTATTTTCTTGGAGACTTTCAATCTGAAAACTCATGTCTTTTGGTTCTGGGGAAACATTATTTCTTTGATAATTAATTTTCCTCCTTTTTTGTTACTTTTTTCCTAGAATTTTGATTATACTCATATTTTGAATTAATTATCTAAATTAAAAAAAATTTGTCTTTTTATTCGAAATTTCTGGATGATATATGCAACTTATTTTCTAACCCTAGTTTCCACAACTTCTTTATTACTGTTTGAATATTCCTTTTTAATATCTGCTCATTCTTTAACAGCTTCTCTTACAGAGCTGAAGAAATGAATCATAGTTAACTTTTTTTCTCTCTGTATTATCTCTTTCCTTTGTCTTTTTTTTTGTTTTGTTTTTTGTTAATCCTCACCCGAGGATATTTTTTCCATTGATTTTTTAGAGAGACTGGAAGGGAGTGGGGGGGGGAGAGAGAGAGAGAGAGAGAGAGAGAGAGAGAGAGAGAGAGAGAGAGAGAGAGAGAGAGAAAGAAAGAGAAAGAGAGAAAGAAAGAAAAGACTGATTCATCGATTGGTTGCCTCCTGCACTGCCCTGACCCAGGCCAGGGATGGAGTCTTCAACTTGACCAGAATCAAATCTGCGACCCTTCAGTCCATGGGTGGATGGATGCTTTATCCACTGAGCTAAACCTGGTAGGACTTCTCTGACTTCTTTATTTTTATTTTTAATTTTTTAAAATTTTTATTGATTTCAGAGAGAGGAAGGGAGAGGGAGAGAGAGAGAGAAACATCAGTGATGAGAGAGAATTGTTGGTTGCCAACTGCACACCCCTTACTGGAGATTGAGCCTGCAACCCGGGCATGCACCCTTGACCGGAATCAAACCGGTACCCTTCAGTCCTCAGGCCGACACTCCATCCACTGAGCTAAACCGGCTAGGGCTTCTCTGACTTTAATGAGCCAAAGCAGGCTAGTGTATCCTCATTTCCCCACCTAGTCCCTCTCCTGTTGCTGCTTCTATGCTAGGCTATTCCTTGTTTTATTGTCCCCAGCTTTAATAATTCTCCTCTAAAAATCACCTGGACTGAAATCTTCCCTGCACGAAGTCAAGAAGCCACACACTACTGAGGGGCCCTAGGCAGACCGTTTGGGGCCAGGCCCCCTTTCTGGTAACATTATTACTATTATGTCTTCTGTTCTTTGTCCTTGTGGATTAGCAGCCCCTTATTTTCCCCTTTTAATTGGAGTTCTGGAGAAAGTGGAGATAAATAGGTATATTCAATCTGTGATGTTTAACTGGAAGTTTCTGTACTGTTGATAGGCAAAGCATAATTTATACAAGAGAACACTCTTCTCGGGGAGTGAATATGGACCAAGTGGGCTGTTGAGGAAGATTACCTGTTTGACTTCCTTTTCACTTACTGGTTGTGAGACCTTGGGCAGGTTTCTTTCTTTTTCTCAGGCTCAGAGAATGAGAATAATACTGCATGACTGAGTCCAAATGCCTTTCACTGACTCACTTAATGATGTTAATTCCCCTTCTTTTTCTTGTATCCTTGAAGAGTAGCTTAGATAATTTAGTTATGCTGTCGGTTTCCCATGTGGAAATAAACTATTGGTTGGAAGCATCTAGGATGCATGAAGGATTTGGCATATTGTACAAAAGAAAATCATCAATGTTGTGGATAATGAAACAGTAAAAGTAGACGGACAAAACTTCAGTCAACTTTGTAGGAGATCAGTAAAGGTCTTACAAAAGGGCCATGTATAGATTTTATGTTTAGAGTATTTAAGAGGTAGAATGAGCAAAAAAGAGGCGGAAAACAAAACAAAACCAATAAACAAAAATGAGGGCACAGTGCCTTTAAGGTTTAACTCTGAAATGATATCAAAAGAAAGGGTAAGTGAACTGAGAGCTCACAGAAGAAAACTACTGTGAGGAAATATGTATGTTTACTTGAGATTACATGAAGTCAGCGCCCATTGAATAGTATCTAGAATGATCTATAGGTTAGACAGATGGGAAACAATGTGAGTTAAATCTATAAACATTGGGGTAAATGAATATATTGAATATGAATAGGAATATATTCCTATTTCAGAGATGAAGAAGTTCTCCCAGAAGAAATTGACTTGATTATAATCTTACTAGAGGCCCAGTGCATGAATTTGTGCATAGGTGGGGACTGGCTGGCCCTGCCCCAATTGGGGCGGATCAGGGCCGGGCTGGCTGGGAGGAGGGGCCGCAGGTGATTGGCTGGCAGGCCCCACCCCAGGTTGGGGTGGGGGGGTTATTGGGGTCGGGGCCAGCCAGCCCACCACCCACAGCCCCTTCCCACAGCTGGCCCTGCCCCAAATGGGGTGGGGAGGCTAATCAGGGGTCAGCGGCTGGGGGAGGGCCTGTGGGAGGTTGGCCAGCCAGCCCCACCCCCAGTTGGTGTGGGTGGGGCGATCAGGGGTGAAGCTGGCTGGGGGGAGGGACTGCGGGCTGATCGGGATGGTGAAGGCTGATCGGGGGTGGGACCAGCCATGGGGAGGGGCTGTGGACGGTGGGCCGTCTGGCCCTGCCCCCAAATGCGGGGGAGGCCGATAGGGGGCCAGTGGCCTGGGGGAGGGGCCATAGGTGGTTGGCCAGCAGGCCCTGCCCCTGATCAGAGTGGGGGGCTGATCAGAGGCAGAGCTGGCAGGGGCAGGGGCCATAGGCCAGTTGGGGTGGTGGGGGCCCATTGGAGACAGGGCTGGCTGGGGAGAGGGTCTGCAGGCGGTTGGCCAGCCAGCCCTGCCCTGTGATGGGTTGGGGGGCGATCAGGAGTGGGGCTGGCTGGGGAGAGGGGCTGTGGGCCTGTCGGGGTGGTGGGGGCCCATTAGGGGTGGGACCGGCCAAGAGGAGGGGCTGCAGGAGGTTGGCCACTGGCCCCACCCCCTTTTGGGGTGGGGAGGCGATTGGGGGGCGGGGCTGGCCTGGGGGCAGGGCCGCAGGAGGTTGGCCAGCCAGCCCAACCCCCGATTGAGCCAGTTCACTGGCCACAGTGGGCATCATAGCAACTAGTCATTCCGGTCATTACAGCGTTCCATTCACTGGCTTTTTATATATATAGTTAGTAATTTGTACCTGAAGTAAGTCAGGATTCTTTATTGAATATGGTCATTTTATTCCTTTAATGTTTACATTTTCTGTGATGCTACAGATGTACTCAAATTTATATTTTTCACTGCTTAAAAAAAATACAGTTCAGTTTGAACTGTAAAATATGATAAAAAAGCTTAATCCAAGGCAGGCAATGGAGAATGGGCATGAGGATAAGTAATACCAAAGATTTTACCTTTGTTTTTCTTTGATGTTTGAAGGCTATTTTTCCAAAGCATAGATTAAGTAGGTCACCTCTTTTTTTTTAAGCACAATGTTATTTCATTGTCTTTTGTTTATCTTTTGTCTTTATTATTTGTTACAAGTTTGTTAGTATTATTGTTGCTCTTTTGAAGATAGTGTGTCTTTTTCCTTCTAGCTGTTTTTAAGATTTTTTTCCTTTGCCTTTGGTTTTAGACAGTTTCACTATGACGCGTGTAGTTGTGGTTTCTGTTGTATTTATCTTGATTGGGGCTTGCAGAGTTTTTTCAATAAAGTATGGTGTTTGTAGAGTATCTTTCATCAGCTTGTAGAATTCCTGTTTATTATCTCTTTAAATATTGCCTCTACTTCACTTTTTTTCCTCCTTCTGGGACTCAACACCACATATGTTAGAATTTTTGGCTGTGTCCTGCATTTCTTTTCTGAAATGTTACGCTTTATAGAGAATTAGAATATTTTCCATTGATCTATAGTCCTGTTTATTAAGCTCATCTCCTGCTGGGCATAAACTGCTGTTAAACCTATCTGTGGAGTTTTTCAACTGTATTTTTCACTTTTGAAATTTTTATTTGATTTTCTCTTTTATAGATCCTTTTTTTCATTTAAAAATCATTTTTATTTATTTTCATTTTTATTTTTCAATTATAGTTGGCATACATTATTACATTAGTTTCAGGTGTACACCCTAGTGATTAGACATTACATACCTACTGAGTGATCATCCCAAGTAAATCTCACACCCATCTGACACCATACATAGTTATTAGAATACTAGAGGCCCAGTGCATGAAATTTGTGCACAGGTAGGATCCCTAGGGGCTGCCAGCTGCTGGCTGGGGCCTCCCTTTCCCCACCTGTTGGCTGGGGCCTCCCTTCACACCCGCCTTGGCCTGGCACTGCCCGCTCACCTGCTCCACCATCCTGCCGCGGTCCCGCTCTCGTCAGGGCCCATCAGGGCTGCAGTGCCTCCACTGCTGCCTGCTGCCCAGCGCTGTATCACTGATGTCTGCCATGTTCTGTGCCGGTGATCAGCTCACGTCTAACTCCCAGTAGGTCAAACTTCCACCTATAGGGACAATTTGCATCTTAGCCTTTTATTATATAGGATTATTGACTATAGTTTCTATGCTGTACTTTATATCTGCATGACTATTTTGATTTTAAATTATGGTTGTATTATATATTCTATGAAGATGTTACGGCCTAACACTTATTGTTTATTCCTGTTTTGGATGTGTTGTTTCTCCACTTTTCTGGGTTATAGATAATATGTTAACTAACAATCTCATGTTACTTTTTTGATGAGTGTAGAAAAATTGTATTATATTTCACTTTCTGAATTTGTCTGATTGTTTCCTCTAGATAGACACAGTTTAAACATTTTTGGAAAGAAAACTCATAGATGATGATGTAATGTGTCATTTCTATCAGGAATCCCATGAAGTTTGTCTTCCTGTTGACAATGCAAAGTTCCATCACTGTTGCGATAGGTAGGACACCTGGGGAGGGAGAGGTTTGAAGTGGGATCAAAGATCAAAGGCCTTAAGGTAGGTAGGAGCTTGATCTTCAAGGGACAAAAAGAAGGCCAATGTGGGCTGAAGCAGAGGGAGCAAGAGAAAGAATGGTAGGAGACAAGTTCAGATGGATAGGTAGGGACCAGATCATGTTAGGCTTTATAAGTCATCCATAGTAAGAAGTTATGATTAGAAAGTTTTTAGCAGTGTTGAGAAATGATAAGGCTTATATTTTAAAGGTATTTGGAAAATGAGTTGTGGAGGGATGAGAGTGGATATAGGGGAGAGAGTGGAGGGGAGGGAGGAATGAGAGAGAGAGAAAAAAAAACATCGATTGCCTCCCACAAATGCCCTGACTGGGGCAGGGATGAACCTGCAACAGTGTATGTGCCCTTGACCAGGAATCAAACCTGAGACCTTTGGTCTGCGGGCTGATGCTCTAACCACTGAGCAGCCATCTAGGGTGTGACTCTTCATCTTGATGGTAGAATGGCAAGGTTATGTTGCAGAAGACCATGTGTGGCCTCCTTTGGGAAATATAATCTGTAATACATGGTGTCCAAAAATGCCTTGGAATCATGATGAAGAAAGTTACAAGATGCAACATGATTGAATATTTAAAACTAAAGCGAGTTACTTTTCTCTGTCAAAGTGACAATTTTAAGAGTTCTTATTGTTAGGAAAGCTTTAGGGAAAGGTCCCCATACTGTTGTAAAGAGTGTGGTTTAGTATAGCTTTTTCAAAGGGCAAAATACTAAAATATCTTAGGGTTTAAAAATTCATCTACTTTGTTTCAGCATTTTTGCATCTAGGAATTCCTCCTAAGGAATAATAGGAAAAGTGTGCAAAGTTGTATGAGCAAAGATATGTATCAGGTTGCTTATTTATTTAGTGGAAAAATTGTGCAAGTACAATGTTGGCTAAGTACAATATTGTTTAGCTATTAAATATAATGATAGCTGACACTTAGAAAATGCTTAATATATACTAGGATCATTCTAAGTACTTATAATTTATAGTTTGTACAGTCAGGGTGGTCCCCTCTCTTATGAAGCCCTGTACTGGGTTTAATGAAATTCTTAATTTTAAAACAGGAGGCCCCATTTTTTTTTTGCACTGGTCACCACAAATTTAGTTGTCATCTCTTTTTATAAATTTTTATTTTTCAATTATAGTTTACATTCAACACTATTTTCTATTAGTTTCAGGTGTACAGTATAGTGATCTCCCTGATACCATACATAATTATTACAATATTATTTATTATATTCCCTATACTTTATTTTACATTCCTGTGACTTAGTTTGTGTTTCATTTCTATGTGAACTAAGTTTTTACATTTTTAAAAGTTGAGAAAAAACAAAGGATAATTTCATGACACAAAAATTATGCAAAGTTTATATTGTAGTACCTATAAATAAAGTTTTTTTGGAGCACAGCCTTGCTTATTTACATATTTTCAATGGCTGCTTTTTTGCTACAACAGCAGAATTGAGTAGTTGGAACAGGGACTGTATTGCCTTCAAAGCTTAATATTCCCTATCTGGTTCTTTATGGAAAGTTTGCTAACTCTGGATATAAACCACTGCTCTATTCTGCCTTTATAAAAGAATGAGAATATAGTTACACGCCATATAATTGACATTTTGGTTATTGACAGACCTCATATACAGTGGTGGTCCTAATATCATAGTGTATTACTCACCTGTTTGTGGTGATGCCGGTTTCAGCATTTTTGCATCTAGAAATTTCTCCTAAGGAATAATAGGAAAAGTGTGCAAAGTTGTATGAGCAAAGATATGTATCAAATTGCTTATTTATTTAGAGGAAAAATTGTGCAAGTACAATGTTGGCTAACTACAGTATTGTACTGTTGTCTAAAAGTTATGTACAGTATATAATACTTAATAATGGTAATAAATGACTTACTGGTTTGTGTATTTACATACTATTTATTGTTGTTTTAGAGTGTATTCTTTCTACTTATGAAAACAGAGTTTGCTGTAAACTGCATGCCATGTTACACTGGCAGCCGACTCATACATCTTATATTTACTGCGCATCATGGTTGTGTCTCTCTTGTGCTTGACTTAATCATATGTTGTTTTGTACAGTAACATGCTATACAGTTTTATAGCCTAGGAGCAATAGGTTATCCAGTGGTTGGCAAACTGCAGCTTGCGAGCCACATGCAGCTCTTTGGCCTCTTGAGTGTGGCTCTTCCACAAAATACCGACTTCTGCGCATGGGCCACGAAGTTTCAATCGCACTGTACATGCGATTTTTTTTTTCTCTCTGCTAATGACTTTATTCATGAATACATGATGGAACTCAAAATAGCAAAGAACATGAAAAAAATTCAGATTAATATTTATCAACCAAATACATCAGTTAATACATCTATTTTTCATATAACTAACAAAATGTCTAAAATGCACACGTAAGAATACAAATATTCTCCATTTTGTGAAATTTCAAAGTAATGAATATTCACTTAGTAGTTTATCAGAGAAGCCTAGTTACACTGTCAAATACATGTAATTCAAAAGAAATCAAACATAACTGATAAAATAAACATCTCATGATTAAACTTTTGATAAAGTGATACTTTCATACTGAAAAAAAAAACTGTAAACACTAACTAATGTTAAATGCTGAATCATCATTATGAAAGTGTTAAATTTTTTTCCATTATTTACTGTATTGATCACATCCATGTGTTCCCAATATGAGATCATAAACATTATTTTGCAATTTTAAAATATCTTTTAGTTCACAGATTATTTCCTGGAAGTTAAAATTTACTACACCATTGTCAGTTGAGGCTTTCCATGATACAGGAATTGTTAGACACAATAATTTTTCAGTTATAAACATGATCTTTGGTTTGAAGCTGTCTTGATATCCTTGCTAGTTGAGTGGTTGTGGCTAGTAAAATATTCATAAAACAGCACAGTAGCTTCATTGGGTCAATGGCGTTGTATGACACATATTAAGAAATCTAGCAAGATGAGTTCCCCAAATCTGTAACTGACATGGTTGATGTTAAAGGAAATCAGTGAGGCTCAGCACGTGGTATTTTGTGGAAGAGCCACACTCAAGGGCCAAAGAGCCGCATGTGGCTCGCGAGCCGCAGTTTGCCGACCACTGGCCTAGGTGTGTAGTAGGCTATTCCATCAAGGGTAAGTGCACTTTATGATGTCCATATGATGAAATCGCCTAACGAGACATTTCTCAGAATGTATTCCCACTGTTAAGCAGCACATAATTCTGAAGATCCCGGATAATGTTCATGATCTAAGAAAAGTGGGATATAGAGTTATAATTTAGAATGTATAATATGACACTGCATATGTCAAAAGGGTTATATGTTAAAATGTCTGGAAAGACTAATATATTTTATCTGGAAAATGGGAGTATGCTTTTTGGCCTTTAGTTTTAAAGTTTTATTTACAATAATCGGAGTTATTAGTAAAAACCAAAAAGACAAAACAATCAAAAACACAAAACACAGGGTAAGCAAAATGGGTGAAAAAAAACCACAACAATTAAAAAACCCCAAACATAATAGTGGGAAAGGAGGCCATGCATTCCTCTCCTTTCCCCTCTGCCTCTCACAACTTACAGAAAAGTTGAAAGGATCATACAATGAACACTTACTATCTTTCATCTAAGATTCACCAGTTGTTTATATTTTGACACATTTGTTTGCTCTGTTTTACACACACAAATACATCCCTGTAAATGCACACAGCAAGAATATTTTTTTTCTGAATCATTTGAAAGTTTGGCATGCATCTGTTAAAAATAAGGAATTCTCTTTTATAACCACACTTATAACACAGTAATTACATGTTCAAAATTTTCCAGATTTACAAATAATGTCTGTAAAGTAAAGATGTTTTCCTCCTCCTGTGTAGGTAAAATCACTATTCTTCCCTACTATGCCCCTTTTCTTTACTAGTCACACAGAACACTTCACTTCTGACACTTCTGGTCACCAAATGTGTGGTCACCCCCCTCCCCACGCCCCCCCCCCCATCTCCCCCCCACAACAAACAAATCTCCTACACTAGCTGTAATTTAACTAAATTCTGACACTATCTAGTCAAAGATAGCTTCAGATCTCATAGGTTAAGGGCTCAATATGATAAGGCTGCCATTCCCCATCTCCATTTCAGATGCCAGTTAAAATTCAGATTATCACCTGTAACTCTGACCAGCTATATAGATCGGAGGTTCCCATGACCACCCCACTCAGGTCTGAGTATAATTTGCTAGAGGGGTTCACAGAACCCAGGGAAACCACATATGTTTACCAGTTTATTAGAGGATGTGGTAAAGTATGTACATGAACAGCCAGATGAAAAGATACATAGGACTCAGTCTGGGAGAGTCCCAAAGTGCAGGAGCTTCTGTCCCTGAGGAGTCGGGGTGCCTCATATTCCAGGTGTGGATGGATGTGTTCACTCACCTACCTGGATGCTCTCTGAACCCTGTACAATTGGGATTTTATGGAGACTTCCTCACTTAGGCAGGATCAGTTATTAACTCTATTTCCAGCCCCTCTCCCTTCTCTGTAGAAGGTGGGGTTGGGGCGGGGCGGGGGGGGGGGTGCATTCTGAAAACGAGAAGGCTCTAATCATGGCTTGGTGTTTCGGGTGACCAGCCTCCATCTAGGAGCCCACCCAGAGTGGCCTCATTAGAACAAAAGATGCTCCTAGTGCTCTTATCACTTCGAAATTTAGAAGGGTTTCAGGAGGCCTGTGTCAGAGATGGGGCCAAAGACAAATATTAGAACAAGAGATGCTCATAGCATTCTTGTCACTTAGGAAATTACAAGGGTTTTAGGAGCTCTGTGCCAGAAACTGGGGGCAGAAACCAATATATATATTTTTTAGTATTTCATAATGTCTCTTATAAGTAGTTTTCTTTTTTTTCTTTCAGCCTCCAATCAGGGTTGCTGCATTGCCTTTTCATTACCTTTAGCTAACTGACTGTACATTCTTTTAATCCATCATCTCTCACTGAGGTTACTTAACCATGAAGAAAATATTGGGTGATTATGGAGTTAGGAGAGATCTTGATCTAATCTGAGAACTTCAAATTGGGTAAAATTTTGTATGTCACATTAAGAATTTTGGTGGATTATAATAGAAACATAGTGCGAAGCTCTTAGAGATGTGACTTGTTCTAATTTGTATAGTATTAATTTTTGAGGCAAAATATTTTAGTGTATCACAATTTGGTATAAAATGACACTGAAAAAAACTGAAAAATACGTTTTTGAGACAGTCTGGGGAAGTCAAACATGAAATAAATATGAGATTATTAAGGAATTATTATGTGTGATAATGGCTAAGAGGTTCTGTTAAATTATCTGTTAAAGATCAATAAGCCCTAGCCAGTTTGGCTCAGTGGGTAGAGCACCAGCCCATGAACTGAAGGGTGGGTCTCAGGTTTGATTCTGGTCATGGGCAGCATACCTCAGGATCAAGCTTGATCCCCTGCTCTGATCGGGGAGGCAACTAATCGATGTGTGTCTCTCATTGCTGTTTCTCTCTCTGTTTTCACTTCCCTTCCACTCCCTTTAAAAGAATACAACACCTGAATTTGTTTTAAAGTACATCAGAAAAAAAAAAGGGGGGGATAGGACTATATGAAACAAGAATAATTTTGATAATTATTGAAACTAGGTGATGGGTATTTTTATGTGTTTGATTCATTGCATAAGAGGTTAAAAAAACATACCACTGACACCTCATTTTTTGAAATGGAAAATGAACTAGAAGGGTAACTTGTATGTGAAAGTTATCTGATATTCAAAATTTCTGTTACTTTCCAGAGGAGTTCTTTCTTATATAGTGTGAAGATATATATCTCAGGCTTATTTCTAGACATTTTAGTAGAAAAAGAATTGTTGCCTGGCTGGCCTGGCTCAGTGGTTGAGCGTCAACCTGTCAACCAGGAGGTCATGGTTTGATTACTGGTCAGGGCACATGCCTAGGTTGCAGGCCCTATCCCCAGTGTGGGGCTTGCAGAAGGCACCCTATCAGTGATTCTCTCTCATCATTGGTGTTTCTGTCTCTCTCTTCCTCTACCTTCCTCTCTGAAATCAATAAAAATGTATTTTAAAAAATAGAAAAAGAATTCTTAGCAAAAATAATTTATCTCTTAAAAAGAGTCTAATATTTTAAGGTATTAAGAAGTAATCTTGCTTTTACAGTATTTATTTTAAAACTACAGTCTGTTAAGTATGGCAGAAAGCTAGCTTTTACAATGGAAAAATTCTGTACCAATTACACAACTGTTTAATTCAAACTGCCTCTTACAATTGTAGAATGCTGTTGTGGAAATATGTTGCTTATCAATCAGCTATTGTGTAAGTTGTGTGTAATCCTTCCTATGACTATAGCACTAATGCATTACTAATACTGCTTTACTATGAGTCCAAGATATGTAACAATGGCATTTCTTTTTATTTGAATCCAGCATCTGTAGTCTGGCCACAGGTGCTGGTAGCAGTCATTGAAGTAAAAATATAACAATACTGTATTATGAAAATAGAGTTTGTTTCTAAGAAAGAAAGTCAACAGGTGACTTAGTGTCAGGGCCTTTGTTCTCTATATTAATAATGTTTTAGTTTAATTTTTATTTTAATGCTTAATAATTATTTGAGAAGCCATTTATATAGTCAATAAGCAGTTTTTAACCAGAGTTCCACATCAGAATCACTTAGAGTGGTTTATACAACATACCTTTGTTTGGACTCTATTCCAGAACTATTGACTCAGAACTTTTGGGGAGAACAGGACTCACAGATCTAGATACTTTGAAAAGGCTTTTTAGGAGATTTGGTTTTGAGCCTTTATTCAAGGACTAGTGCTATAAGAGTGTCAGAATTCTTCTTTATAATATGTAAGCAGATAATAATAAAGTCCTTTCCTGGGTGTGGAGAAAAGGGAACACTCGTGGGAATGCAGACTGGTATAGCCACTATGGAAAACTGTATGATGTTTCCTCAAAAAATTAAAAATGGAACTGCCATTTGACCTAGTGATTCTAATTCTAGGAATATATCCTAAGAACCTTAGAACATCAATCAGAAAGAACATATGCACCCTGAAGCAGCATTATTTACAACTAGTGGCCCGATGCACGAAGATTCGTGCAAGAATGGGCCTTCCTTCCCCTGGCTGCCGGCACCGCCTTCACTCTGGCCTGAGCTGCCTTTCCACCTTGGCTCCAGCCCAGAGCTGCCTTTCCCCCTACCACGCTGCCCAGAGGCCTGGAGCGGCTGGGGCGGTGTGGAACACCTGCATCGTTGCCATGGTGACGCAAGCAGCCCACCCCCGGCCACTTGGTGCCTGTGTATGCAAATTAACCCATCATTTTTGTTAATTTGATGTTAATTTATTACATCACTATTTCCTGACTGGCTGGTGGGCATCACAAAGGTATGGTTAATTTGCATCTTTTTATTAGTGTAGCTAGCTAGATCTGGAAATAGCCCAAGTACACATCCATAGATGAGTGGTTAATAAAGCTGTGGTACGTTTACACAATGGAATACTATGCAGCTGTAAAAAAGCAGGAACTCTTACTCTTTGAGATGGTATGGAGGGACCTGGAGATTATTATGCTAAGTGAAATAAGCCGGTCAGAGAAAGGCAACTATCATATGATCTCACTTATATGTGAAATCTGATAAACAAAATAAACTGATGAATAAAATAGGTCCAGAGACATGGATGCATGGAACAGACTGACAGATCTCGGGGCGGGGGTCGGGGGGGGGTGCAGGTTGGGGGTTGGTCAGAAAATATTAAAAAGAACTTAAATATATGTGCATGCATGCATAGCATATGGACACAGACAATAGTTCGGTGAAGGCCTGGGGTGAGGCAGAGGCTAAGAGGCTAAGGGGGCGGAAAATGGAGGACAGCTGTAATACCGCCAACAACAAAAGTCCTCTCCCTGTCTTTTTAACCTAATAGTTAGTACATAGTTTCCTACTGGCTGTCTCTAACTCCATCCCTTATTCTGTTTCTCTGGAACAAATAAATCATTTAGCATTGTAGCAGATAGATAGCCATTAAAGTGTTTTTAGCAGGTGAATGATGTGATAATATTTGTATTTCCCACTTATTAGTACCAAAATTATTGTGTCACACCTCAGACTGATCTCAGTAACTATCCACTGCAGACAACTTCATTATAGCACTTTGCTAGAAACCTGTTCTATGCCCAACCCAGAGCTACCTATTATCATTGTTTTGTATTCATAATTTTTCTAACATAGTAATTTCATTATTTTTACTTTTATACACAAAAATTCCCAGTGTCGCCCTGACCAGTTTGGCTCAGTGGCTAGAGCGTCGGCCTGTGGACTGAAGAGTACCAGGTTCGATTCTGGTCAAGGGCATGTACCTTGGTTGCGGGCACATCCCCAATAGAGGGTATGCAGGAGGCAGCTGATCGATGTTTCTCTCTCATCGATGTTTTTAACTCTATCCCTCTCCCTTCCTCTCTGTAAAAAATCAATAAAATATATTTTTTAAAAAATTCTGTGTCTCTACATTGCTTTTGAGATAAACTTTACTAAGGTCTTCTAATATACTCTCCCTCCTGTGTCTTCTACATTCTAATTTTTCTTTCATGTCACCTAAACAATACCATAGGTCTGCAATGCTTTTCTCTTCTGCCTTTAAATAAATTATGAAATTTTATTTTTTCTTGTACAAGTTTTAAAAACAATTACATTAATTGGAAAAACAGTATAATACAAACATGGGACAGATTAATAAGAGAAAATAACCAAATTTAATATGTGCATATGCATGGGAACCCCACATAGCAGAAGGTTCAGAGATAGGAAGAGAAAGTGAGGTGTATGTGACATTCTGAGCTAAGGATAAGGTAAGGCATTTTGGGGCTTCAGAGGGTCATTGCAAGACAATAATAAGAAAAGGTGTTCCACCCAGCTGGCATTGCTCAGTGGTTGAGCATTGACCTATGAACCAGGAGGTCATGGTTTGATTCCTGGTAAGGGTACATGCCCAGGTTGTGGGCTCAATCCCCAGTAGAGTGTGTGCAGGAGGCAGCTGATCAATGATTCTTTCTCATCATTGATGTTTCTATCTCTCCCTCTCCCTTCCCCTCTGAAATCAATTAAAAAACTACACTAATAAAAGAGAAAGATGCAAATTGACCATACCTTCGGGAAGCCCACCAGCCAATCAGGAGTGAGCATGCAAATTAACCCAACAAAGCTGGTGGGTTAATTTGCATACACAGGTGTCATGGCGACGATGCAGGCATCTCTCACGCCCCAGCTGCTCTGGACCTCTGGGCAGCGTGGGAAGGCGGAAAGGCAGCTTCGGGCTGGAACAAAGGCAGTGCCAGCAGCCAGGGGAAGGAAGGGCCATTCTTGCATGAATCTTCGTGCATCGGGCCTCTAGTGTATATATAAAAAGAATAAATGTTCCATAATTAGAAGTTTGCCCTGACTTACATATGGGTCATAAAAAGTTATTTCTACTGATAACTCTTATTATGGGCAAGGCACCTAATTGATATTCTTTATAAAAAAATCTTTTTATTGATTTTGGAATGAGAGAAAGAGAAAGAGATACAGATGGTGGGGGGGGGGAGAGAGAGAGAGAGAGAGAGAGAGAGAGAGAGAGAGATATCAGTTACCTCCTGCATATCCCCCTCTGGGGATGGAGCCCACAACTGACCAGGAATCAAACCAGTGACCTCTCTGGTTTGGGACCATGCTTAACTAAGCCACATGGGCCAGAGCCCTAATTAATATTCTTTAAGGAGAGGTAAAAGTTTCTTTTGAGCTTGCAGGGTCTTGATTGACTTCAGCTCAAAATAATTTACATACCAAAGTATCACACCTTGGGGAAGTCTTTTCTGAACCTCTACAAAATCTAGGTTTGGTATCTTGGACTTTTAGCAACAGTGATGTTATTATGAGCCCGTGGCTTTCTCTTTAACAGAGTTCACCAATTCGATATGAACTGTTTTTGTTTTTTTAAAAATCATTATTTACCATGTATTTTTACTGTGTAGTTTTGATTTTTTTTAACACTATTAGAAAAATTTAAAAATTCCTGTGCTTGTGTTTTTGTTGTTGTTGTTCTTTTATTTTTAATTTCATTACATGGTGGTTAGTGTGATTAGTTATATATCTGCTTGATGAAACACAAATTTTCTTTGTGGATTAATTAATCAGTTTTTTAAAGTGGTCCATGATTGTTTAAATAGGAGACATATACTCGTTTGCTGGGTATAAATCTTAGCTAATAGCTATACGTATGTTGGTATGGCTATTGGATCAAACTGTATTAATGATTTTATTTCTATTTAGTTCCTCTCCATCAGAGGTTACAAACTGGCTAACAGGTCTTATTTGGCCCATAGACATACTCTGCTTGCCATGCATTGTGTTGGCCTGAATAATGTTAAAAATTAACATTGATTAAAAAGTTGCCAGCGTTTAAGAATTTGGAAATTTTATGTGGATTTCTAGTTTCCTCAGGTTTTATTTCAGCTTCTCAAGCTCATACTCTTTGTTGCCTCTAGGCTTTGAACAGGCTGTTTGTTCCCTTTGTCTGGAAGTCTTTCTCCACCCCCTTTTCCTAGCTTACTCCTATTCATCCTTTGTGACTCAGTGTTAATGTCACAGCATTCCAGAAGCCTGCCTTCTTTCTCAGGACTAGCTAAAGAAGATGGATGAATAGTAAATATGCATATGAAGAAATGCTCAACTTTTTCAGTCACTTGGGAAATGCAAATTAAAACCACACTGAGATGCCATTACAAACCTAGTAAAGTGACTTAGACTTATATACTGAGTATTGGCAAGTATGTGGAGCAACTAGAATCCTCATACACCACCTATGGATTATATAAAATGGCAAAACCACTTTGAAAAAACAGACAGTTTCTTAAAAAGTTAAGTGTAATCTTATCATATGATGCAGCCATTTCACTCCTAGGAATTTACCAAAAAGAAAGCAAATATCCACAAGAAGACTTGTACATGAGTGTTTATGAAGTGAGTAGATAAACAAACTGGTATCTTCTTAAAACTTAATACTAAGTCAGTAATAAAAGTAATGAAGTATTGTTACATGCTATAACCTGGATGTATCTCAAAATAAGTATACCGAGTAAAAGAACCCAGATTAAAAAGAGTGCATACTAATAATCCATTTATAGACAATTCTTGGAAACTTAAATTAATTTATAGTGACAGAAAGTACCTGGGGAAGAAAGGGGCAGAAGGCAGAGATTGTAAAGGGGCAGGGTAGATAATGTTTATTATCTTGCTTGTGGTGATGGCTTCATGGGTATATACGTGTCAAAACTGATCAAATTGTATATTTTAAGTATGTGCAGTTATTGTATGTCATTTATACCTCAATAAAGTTGTTAAAAAACAACAGCCTAGAGAGTGTGTTAGACTAGCATTATTATTACTCCCCAACCTCCATCAGTGGGATCTCTAACTGCTTTTCTCTTGTCAAGAGTGTTACTGGAAAGGGCCTGGCTGGTGTGGCTCAGTGATTGAGCACCCACCCCTGAACCAGGAGGTCACACACAGTTCCATTCTGGTCAGAACACATGCCTGGGCTTTGGGCTTGATCCCCAGTGGTGGGGCATGCAGGAGGCAGCTGATCAACTATTCTCTCTCATTATTAATGTTTTTATCTCTCTTTTCCCTCTCGCTTCCTCTCTCTGAAATCAATAAAAACATATATTTTTAAAAAAGTGTTACTGGAAAGGGACTGGGCCTAGGCTGGGGTCTGCCTTGGGCAGGCCTGTAGTGTGTGGGTTATTGATTTTGTATAGGAAAGATTTCACAACACAAGTCCAGGTGATTTTGAGAGTATGTTTATTAAAGCTGAGGACAGTGAAACAAGGAAGGGCTTAGGATGAGATGCCGTGGTTGGCAAACTGCGGCTCGCGAGCCACATGCGGCTCTTTGACCCCTTGAGTGTGGCTCTTCCACAAAATACCACGTGTGGGTGCGCACATACCGTGCGATTGAAACTTCGTGGCCCATGCGCAGAAGTCGTATTTTGTGGAAGAGCCGGTAATTTGTGGAAGAGCCACACTCAAGGGGCCAAAGAGCCGCATGTGGCTCGCAAGCTGCGGTTTGCTGAGCCGCAGTTTGCCGACCACTGGATAGAGGAAACAACAGGAGGGAGCCTAGGTGGGACTGCTTTGGCTCACTAAGTCAGAGAAAAGGGGGCGTTGGAGACAGGTTCAGGGGGTTAGTCTGGGATGAGACCAATTGCCACTACCCATTGCTCCTGTGGTTGCAAGCCCCGCGCGCGCTCCCGTAGAGTGAGGAGATGCAAGCCTGTGGGTTAAGAAGAGGGGGCAGGGAAAGGCATGGGTGTGCTCCCTAAAGGCAGAGGGGGAGTACATACCTGGTCCTTGGTCTTTAGGGTTTTAAAATGTATGTGTGTGGTTTTTTTTTTAAATTTATTTATTGGGGAGAGAGAGAGAGAGAGGGGGAGAGAGAGAGAAACATTGATTTGCTGTTCCACTTATTTATGCATTCATTGCTTGTTTCTTGTATGTGCCCTGCTAGGGATTGACCCCACAACCATGACATTGTGACGATGTTCTAACCAACTGAACTACCTGATCAGGGAGGGCTCCTTTTGAGTGTTTTAAAGGCTGGGAGTTTAGAGGGGAGGTCTTAGGAAAGGATCTCAATAGAATATTCATCAGCTTTTCTAGGTGTGACCTTTTAGGGTCTTGGGAAGCACCAGGGCAGGGAGTAATGATCCTCTCATTGCAACTGGTCCTAGCCTGCCTGGCTTTGCTGCTCTTCTTGGGCTGAAATACAACTGAGGCTTACTAGATGTTATCTGTAGGGAGGAGAGATCAGGGGGTCTAAACTGCATGACCTTGCTACTAGTATATGCCAGAGGAGGAAAGGCCACCCTGGGACAAGGTTCTATGCCAGTTTTGACTGTTGCCAGGCACCTGGGCTTTCTTTTTCTTCCCTGGTGACCTTCTGTATCTGGCTGTAAATTGCTTGGCCAGTTTGTTTAGCTATCTGCCTCAGTTTCCCCATCCACTTATCAAGGAATTTTCCTAGCTTCTTGCTATCCTGCCTCAAAAAGCAAATGCTTCTTTAATTTTTTTAAATTTTAAAAATAATTTTTAAAAATATATTTTTATTGATTTCAGAGAGGAAGAGAGAGATAGAAACATCAATGATGAGAAAGAATCATTGATTGGCTGCCCCCTGCACACCCCCACTGGGGACCCAGCCTGCAACCTGGGCCAACACTCCATCCACCGAGCCAAACTGGCTAGGGCATAAATGCATCTTATTGGGCCGGCTGGTTGTTTATGATATTTCTGTCAGTTCCTTGACATCCAGTGGTATACTTCCAGCCTCTTTCTGCAGAAGTCTCCTCATTCCAGGATTTAAAGCCCAAGGCAAGACTCAAGTGACACATATTTTAAAATGGGAGACACTCACCTTGGCCAGCTATAATGACAGTGCAGCTACTTTGTAATTGTAGTTGTGTTCTGTTCTGCTGTGGTGGATCACTTCAATCAAATGCTAGTCTTAAGTTTCTCAGGTAGAAGTCAGATGACCATTCCACAGAGTCCCTAATCTCCCAAAGACAGATATAAAGTTTTCAGAGTGATATCCTTGAAGCCCCCTTTACTAGGCTAGAGGTGAGGTTTAAAGCACCAATCCATCCCTCTTTGATTCTAGAGTCTTATTGACAACTCTCGCTAAAGAAATCCCTTTTCCCCAATTTCCATCTCTTCTTTAGATCTAAGTCCTCCCCACCTCCACCCTTTAAAAAAATACTCAGAGGTGGGTGATCAGCTAAGTATTGTAAAACTTCCTTTGCAGGTTTTGTCCAAGTTGGGTTAGCACTTCAGTTTGCAATGTGGAAGCAGTTGGCAGGTAGTGCCTCTCAGCCTCAGCCAAGACTGAGACAGAGGTTTGTTTGGGTATCGTGTTATCTATGTGGTTAATAGAACTTTTCTGAACTCTGATTTAATTTAAAAATCTGGATTTTGCTTGAGATTAATGAATTGTGGGAGTTCCACTTTTCATTTTGTCCTTATTTTTTGTATTGGACATATCTTTTTATCAATGGTTTGGGATTGTAGCCATTCCCTAGTTTCATGATGGAGTTTCCTGTAATAATTGTTTTTTCTTTTTATTAATATTTGTAAATTTTAGGGAAGGAAGTAAACATACCCTTATTCTTCTTCTTTTCTTTTTTTGTTTTTTAAACTGAAGACTCCTTGTTAAAAGTCATCCCATTATTTCAGCCCTCACTGACTTCCATCTTCTCTAAACTTCTATAGAATTTATTTCTTACTAATAATTCTTTATATTTATTTACTATTTTATTCTTTCGTATTTATCTAGTTCCTTTTAAGTACTTTAGTGGAATAGATTTGTTTTCTCAATTTTTTTTATTTGTTGTTAATCCTCACCCGAGGATATTTATTCCATTGATTTCTAGAGGGAGTAGAAGGGAGGTTAGACAGAGAGAAACATCGATGTGAATGAGACACATCAATGTTTCTCTCTGGTTATCTCCCACATGCACCCTGACGAGGGATCAAGTCTGCAACTGAGATACGTGCCTTTGATGGGAATTGAACCCGAGACCCTTCAGTCCACAGGCCAGTGCTTTGAGCCAAGCTGACTAGGACTGTTTTCTCTATTTTTTTTTTTTTAATATATTTTGTTGATTTTTTACAGAGAGGAAGAGAGAGGGATAGAGTTAAAAACATCGATGAGAGCGAAACATTGATCAGCTGCCTCCTTCACACTCCCCACTGGGGATGTGCCCGCAACCAAGGTACGTGCCCCTGACCGGAATCGAACCTGGGACCCTTGAGTCCCATCGGCCTTGAGCAGGCCGATGTTCTATCCACTGAGCCAAACTGGTCAGGGCTGTTTTCTCTATTTTTAAAACGGAAGAGTTAAAATGGTTTATCTTTGATATGCCCCAGCTCAGATATTATAGGATTCTCAAAACTCCTTTGGGGAGTAGTAGACTAGTTAATATTATTTGTAGTTTTATAGATAATGAATAAGTCCGACTTAAAGTATTTGGCCATTATGAAATAGCAAACTTAATGACAGTAAGGATTATAGTATAGGATTTATCTATTGTATTTTGCTGTTTGTGCTAGAAATTTTAAGATTTGCTTTCTACCAAGGAATATCAACCCCTTCCCCCTCAATTGGTTTATTATTACTAGAGTAGTAGGTAATGTAGGAATGGGGATTTAAACTCTCAATTATTAGATTTTTTTTCTATTATCTGCTTTACATCATGCAATGAGATGTTATCAAAATAATAAATCGATCAGAAACCACCATAGTACCAATAAATGTACCTGAACAACTCCAAGCTAATTGCTTAATTTTGTGTATATTTTTTTCTGTTCTTTTTTGTTTTAACTTTATTGCTATAAAAGTATAATTTGAGTAGTGGAAAAAGGAGTATTTGGGTAAATTGCTTGTGTTAAAAGCTAATCTGTCCTCATGAAAATTTTTATGACATAGATGTGAGTGGAAACTAGGTGAAATATTTGAGACATACAAGAATGTGAGGGTGAAACAAGAAGAAAAACAATATGAAGCAAAGCTGTCCTTTTGCCCTTTCTGTACTAGTACGAGGCAGCCTTTAAAAAATCTTAATCACAGGGAAACCATTAGTATGGTAAAATTTATTATGTATGATCAGCATAACTGAGAGGTTATTTTGATCAGAAGTCTCTGAAAGGGTAACCAAATGCCTACAAGAAGGAAAAGCAACATAGTCACCCTTTCGCTTGCAAATTAACAGTGTAACACAAAAATCATTCCAGATGGTTCACTACTGAAAAGATTTTCGTGATTTTCCTATCATAATCTATTCCAGACTTAGTGAGATTCCTCTTAAACAAGGATACATTTTTGTGGCATGACAATCCTTTTTGTTTTCCTCTGGGAAAACACATATATGTTAATTTGTGAGATAAATTTAGTATTTCAAAGTTAGTAGTGAGTCACATTTTAAGATGAGAATTTGGGCAGATGAACTCTGAGTGGAATGGTTCTTTTCCATTAACTTCCATCCAATGTCTTCTCTCAAGTTCATGGCTGTGCAATTTTTTCTGCTCTTTATTTGCAAATGTCTTCCTTGAGAAATTTAGCTTCTTGAGTATGGTCAGAGATGAATGCGTTTTCTGATCATATTTTTAATGTCTTTTTCAGCTTATAATATTTAGGTCTGATTAAGTATAAGGCAGATATAATGAAAATTAATAAAAATTTTAAAAGGCCTTTGAATGTTTATACATTAAATAAAGTTAGTAACTTTCCTATATACCAATAAGCAGATGGAAATAAAAACATTACCAGGGAAATCCCATTTAAATTAATAACAAAAAATATAAAATAAATAGAAATGAAGTCAACATAAAATATGTAGGACTTGCCCAACCAGCATGGCTCAGTGGTTGGGCTTCGACTTATGAACCAGAAGGTCACAGTTTGATACCCGGTCAGGGCACATTCCTGGGTTTTGGGCTCGATACCCATTGTGGAGTGTGCAGGAGGCAGCTGATCAATAGTTATCTCTGATCATTGATGTTTCTATCTCTCTCTCCCTCCCTCTCTGAAATCAATAAAAATATACTTAAAAAATAAAATATGTACTTTATAAACAACAATAAAACAGAATTTGATGACAAAAAGGAAAAATATGACTAAGGAAAATCATCTGTGGCTTGAAGATTCAACATTGTCAAGATTGAATCTTCTAACAAAACACTTTTATAAGAATAACTAGTAGCCCGGTGCATGAAATTCATGCACATTAAAAGGGAGTTAATTAGCAGAAATATTTTGATATTGGTATTTGCCCTTTCTCTATAATAGAAGTGTGAGAGATTAAAGGAAATTAGTAAAATGTATATGAAAATAATATATAAATTTATTAAATAAACAGTAACAAAAGGATATAACAACAGAGGCATGATATAAAAACGACAAAAACATGATATGAAAACAACAAAAACATGATATAAAAACAACAGTGATGCAAACAATGACTGATAAAGTGATTAAACTTATTCTAATATCTCCCTGTACACCACATTAAGAGTGAAAACACTTTCAGAGTGCTTGACTAATTTCCCTTGTGATGAAGTATTTAGAACTTTAACATCACATGCTCTTCAAACTCGACAGAGAGCAACATATAACTGACTATGTGTGAAAACGGGTTCAGGTAGGAATATGCCTACTCTGTCTAGAGTTTGTCCTTGTGATTTATTAATAGTCATCACAGATGCTGGCATCACGGGAAACTGTCGTTGAATCAATTTAAATGGGAGGCCAGTGTCAGATGGGGACAAATCAATTCTTGGAATTAGAACAACCTCTCCCTCTGCAGATCCTGTTAATTCTTCAGCTTTGATAATGTTAGGTTGTAATCTTTTGATAATAAATCTGGTACCATTACAAAGACCCCATTTACTATTAAGATTTCTCAATAGCATGATGATTGCACACACTTTCAATTTTAATTTATGACACGGCATTCCCAAAGGATTAATACTATTAAGAAATTCGATGGGAAAATTTTCCTTTTCAGCATCATCTGTGGAATCAATGGAATCATCACTCAAGTATGTGTGAAAATCTCCATCGAGTATATCCAAAATGTCTTCATTTACTTTTTGAACATGCTCATTTTTTGGACAAAAAATTGCATGTTTAGATATATTTTTTGAATATTATCTATAGATAGAGTATTTCCAAAGGTAGCTTCAATAATAGATCCATTACAAATCATTTCACAGGGGATTTCAATAATATCCATTCCTGAATGAAAACTGCTATCAAGTTTGCCATCTCCAAGTTTTACTAACCATTCACTATAAGCAGAATCCTCTGATCTCATATTTGTTGTAAGAGACAACTTTCTGAAACATCCCCAAACATTGCAGTACTTTAAACTAGTTTGTACTATGGCCAATCGCATAGCATTGTTTTAAATCTTTCAACTCAAATAGATTAAATATAGATGGGGTATATCGTATATAGTTGGTGGGATTGTAAATTGGTTCAGCCTTTGGCAGGGGGAGAAAGGTTAGGAGGGTAGATAATACATTATTGTATAACAAAAGCTGTAAAATATTTATACTCATAAAACGTTTCACCATCACACTTCTAGAAATTTATCTGAGGCTTTTTTTCACTTAATCTATTGCAAATATTTCTATGTTACATTATGTCTCAATATTTTGAATAGCCCCATATGTGTATATATGTGTGTGTGTATATATATACGTACATATACATATACATATGTATATGTATATATATATATATACATATATGTATATATACATACACACTATTTAGGTGGCGGTATTTCTACAAAACACTTTCTTATTTATTTATTTATTTTAGAGAATGGTAGGGGGAGGGAGAGATAGATCGAGACATTGATTGTTGCAGCACCCCACACATGCCCTGACTGGGGATTGAACCTGCCACCTGGGTATGTGCCCTGACTGGGTATGAACCCATCACCTTTTGGTGTCCAGGATGATGCTCAACCCAACGAAAGTGTTGTGTAGCCGGCCAGGTCTACAAAACACTTTTGTAAGAATTAATGTTCTTATCTGGATGTCCCATTTATCTCTTTGGTTGTTGAGAACTTATTAAAAACAACAATGTTCAAGATGGGTTTCAGGCCACCCAAGAGCAAGTTAATTGCAACTTGAAAGAATTTGCCATCTTGCTTTTTAAAGGAAGTTTAAGTTGTAAACCTTTGAACTGGAGCTTTGATGGTGAACAAGACTCAGTCCCTGCCCTCATTGAGCAAATGGACACTTAAGTCACAGTTTGTTAAATGATACAATCGAAGTAAATTCTGGGAGCAGATAAGAATATCTGCGTGTTGGCATAGTAAAGCTTTCCAAGGTAAAGAATGTTTACATTGCCCTGGCTGGTTTTGCTCAGTGGATGGAGCATAAGCCTGCAGACTGAAGGGTCCCGGGTTTGATTCTGGCCAAGGGCACATGGCGGGGTTGTGGGCTCAATCCCCAATAGGGGGCACGCAGGAGGCAGCCAATCAATGATTCTTTCTCATCATTGACGTTTCTATCTCCCTCTTCCTTCCTCTCTGAAGTCAATAAAATATGTTAAAAAAAAAAAAGAATGTTTAAGTAGAAGGACAAATTGGGAATTAACCAAGGTGAAGAAGAGTTTAAGAAGAGAAGGGCTTCTGGCAGGGAACTGTATGTGCAAAGACCCAAATGTAGGTGTGCATGTAGAATGGTGAGGATAGAGGTGTTAATAAGGGCCAAATCATGGGCCTTTTGAGTCAGGATTTTAACCTGAGCATAGTAGATAGCTATGGACAAAAAAGGGCTGTGTGCTAACCTGACAAGCTCAAAGAAGGCCTGCATGGAGGCCTTGCAAACTCAGAGACTTAAAGTGACCACAAAGGATGGTTTGAAATTAAAACTTTTTAAACTAAAAGCAGTTATGGCAGGTAGTTTTGTATAGGCTAGAATCTTCCCTGACAAAAGTCTATCTTTACCTTAACAGTGTATCTATTTTCTTTTACATCTACCATAACTTTGGAATGTCAGGGTAACTCACCTTTTTCTAGACCTCTCAGGGCACAACCAGTGCACCAGGGTGGAGACCATAAATCCTCTCATGTTAATTGTTGACTGTTAACTATCTTGTACCCACCTGTGTAAAAAATGTATATGTCTGTCATTTTACTTTTCATCCAATCCCAGAGGTTCCCCACCCTTTTCGTTTTCCCACACTAATCTATCAGAAGTGGATTTCATGTAACCCATTTATATCTTCACTTTTAATTATAATGTATAAAATAAGGTGTAAAACTGCCATTCTCTGGAGCATTATCTCAATCCATTGAGATTTTGCTTCCCAGCAATTGTTGATAGTTTGACTCAAATAAACTCACAAAAAGTCTATATAGGTTTGAATGTTTTACATTGACAAACCTGTCTCAAAATTTTAAGGCGGTTAATCTATCTTGATCATATTTTTGCTTGTTAAAAGAACATCTTGATTGTATTGTATTGGTGTAATTAATTTCATTGGAACAGGAAAGACCTTTGGAAGATGGTTGCAGTTCTGGTGAGAGAAAATGATGGTCTGCTCTAGGTAGTAGAGATGGAAGTGGGATAGCATCTAAGTTTTTAGGAGGTAGAATGATATGGGACATTATGCTTGCTTGGAAATGACTGATGGGCTAGGAAGAGTCCAGATTTATCTTTTTTTAATTTTTATTTTTTTTTATTTTATTGCTTAAAGTATTACAAAGGGTATTACATATGTGTCCATTCCCCCCCCCCCCCCCCGCCCTAGACAGTCCCCTAGCCTCCCTTATCCCCCAGTGTCTTATGTCCATTGGTTATGCTTATATGCATGCATACAAGTCCTTTGGTTGATCTCTTACCCCCCTACCTCCTGCCCCCCAACCCTCCCCGGCCTTCCCGCTGCAGTTTGACAATCTGTTTGAGGCAGCTCTGCCTCTGTATCTATTATTGTTCAAAAGTTTATAATGGTCTCTATTATCCATGAATGAGTGAGATCATGTGGTATTTTTCCTTCATTGACTGGCTTATTTCACTTAGCATAATGCTCTCCAATTCCATCCATGCTGTTGCAAATGGTAAGAGTTCCTTCCTTTTTAGAGCAGCATAGTATTCCATCGTGTAGATGTACCACAGTTCAGATTTATCTTGATAACTGTGCAAATAGTGGTGTAACTTACTGAGATAGAGAAGAGCAGATTTGGTAAAGATAATGCCCAGTATTTGAATAATGCATGGTCCATTCAGGCAGACATTTTCAATAGGCAGTCTGAAGCTCTGAGAGAGAGATGGGCTGGAGATAAAGATTTGAAGTCTTGATATTTCAAATTCGTAAATGGGTTTTATAAGTTGGAATAATTTCCTTTTATATTTATGACAGATACATGTTAAGCTTATGCTGAAAGAGCTGCTTGCCAAATAACAGGCTTTCTGGAAGTATTTTGTTGGACATGTTTTACTTCTAGTGTTGTAATTGTGAAATTCAACCTAATTGATGCGTGCTATTTTCATTTATTTATTTTCAGTTTTCGTGGCGTTTGGAAATCCATTGTAAGGAAATACTTTATGGTATTTAGCCCTTCTGTGGTTAGACATTTAAGTTGTTTCCTATTTTATCAATGTTGCTATTGCTAGAGGCCTGGATGAGTGGAATTCCTCCGTCAATAGTGGGACTGGGGCTCTTGGGTCACCACTGAAATAAGAATTTCCAGAAGCCCCCATGGGAGAACGAGTGGTTTTTATTTGCGTAAAGTTACATTCCTCGATTTGCAAAGTCCCATTGGGCTTAAACCAGTTCTGGAAAATGTGCAGCTGGGGCTCCAGCAGAGCCAAAAGCAAAGCAGGCCAGTATCCAGAGTTTCCTTCTATAGTGGAGCTGAGTCCATTGTAGCATCAGGCTAATTACAGTCCGTTAGTCCATTGTGTGGGTCCCACGTAGCCTTGAGCCACATGGGGCGAATGCAGGGGAGCTGCCTCCTGCAACGGGAGTTTCAAGAGGACAAGAGGGCTTAGAGCAGTGGTTCTCAACCTTGGCTGCACATTAGAATCACCTGGGAATCTTTTTAAAATCCTGATTTCTGGGCCTCATCCTCTGGAAATTCTGTTTCTTTGTTACTAATGTTGTGGCCTCACCCCATAACAAAGAAACAGAATTTCCGGAGGATGAGGCCCAGAAATCAGGATTTTATAAAGATTCCCAGGTGATCTAATGTGCAGCCAAGGTTGAGAACCACTGGCTTAGAGCACAAGAGCCAAGAGAGGAAACTCCCTTTGTGCAGGAGTTTAAATATCAAATCTTCCCGTGGTGGTGGCCATGCCTATTCTGGCCACCAACTTGTTCCCAGGTGACTGACAGGTAAGCATCCTCCCACATCATCTAGACCTTACTGGGCATGTATCTAAACTGCCTCTCTCCAGTCCCTTCCCCTCTCAGTTCTCAGGGAATAGACCTGTAGAGTGTTAACTGCAGCTTCTTGGCAAAGCTGTATAAATGGCATGCCTATATTATCTAGTCTTCCTTTTACTCCTTTCCTGTTAATAATAACTAGGTTAGCCATAGCCAGTTTGGCTCAGTGGATAGAGTGCTGGCCTGTGGACTGAAGGGTCCCGGGTTCGATTCCGGTCAAGGGCACATGCCCAGGTTGCGACTCGATTCCCAGTAGGGGTGGTGTGCAGAAGTCAGCCAGTCAGTGATTCTCTATCATCATTGATGTTTCTATCTCTCCCTCCCTCTCCCTTCCTCTCTGAAATCAGTAATAAATATGTATATAAAATATTGATCGGCTCTCTGCCTGAAGCCATTCCCTATGCCTTAGACCAAATGGAATCAATAAAGCTTTTTGCAGTTAAAACAGAAAAAAAATTATTTTTTTCATTAACCTGAATTTTAGTTTTTTAAACTTATAATGGGCTTATATTTAATATACTATTTCTCACCATGGGGTTGTTAGTATAAAAGCTTTTATTTTTGACATTAAATCTCTTCCCTATTTTAATGTCAATACAAAGTACTTTTTTACATTAAATCTTTTCTCCATTTCAATGTTAGGTACATTGAATATAGTTTTCACTACTTTTCTCCCCAAAAATAAAAGTTTTAAATTTTGACTGACTATATTTGATATCTAATATCTAAGTACAATATTGACTTGGGAGATAACAAAACAAAAATCTAATAAAAATATAGGGAAGAGACTCCTTAACAATGCACGAGGCAGTAATTACAACTGAGTAGTGACAACTTCCTAGGATTCTGGGCAAGAGTTTCCTTGTTCCAATTTCATGTGCTTTGAAAATTATGAGATGATCAAATATTATGCAAATTTCAGACATCTTCTTTGACCCTCTTTTTAACTATCAAATAAATTATAGACTGTATTTTTCAGTGCGTTATTTGTTGTGAAAAAGAATTTTTTTTTTCCATTTAACATATATAAATTTATTCCCATTTATAGGGAAACTAAGAATGTAAAATTACCGTATTTACTATTTCTTGGGAACTCTTAGACACCAAAGCTCAGTTTTTAACCTAAATATTCAAATATTTTCTGGGCAAGGTTTGATTGAGGAGGCTCTTCAAAGTTATACCTCTTTATTTCTCTTTCGAGCTATACCCCAAAACAAGCACAAATGCCTGTAATGCAGAAAACCACACCTAAAAAGAGAGCAGTTGCATCTCCAGCTTCTACTGCTTCAACAACAGGCAACAACAAAAGCAGTGAAATGAAGACTATGAACAGTTGTGCTGAAACTGAGGTCATGATGTTGGGACCTTGAGATGGCTGGATTTTGAGTGCTGAAGGTTTTAAAGAAATGATATAGGTATAACTCTACCTGAGTTGAAATACTCCCTTCCTGGAGCTCGGAATTCTGAGGCTAAAAGGTTCCATGTGACAGCGCCTTCTAGGAAGCAGCCATTACAGCTCAATCTGAATTAAAAAAACATACATGCGCGCGCGAGTGCACACACACACACACGTGGCCCAGTGCACGACTTTGTGCACATTGAAAGGAAATTAATTAGAAGAAATATTTTAATATTGCTATTTTCCCTTTCTAATAGAAGCGTCAACCAAATTCACGATCGACAATGACAGATCGAAACACACGCGTGCGATTGCCCCCAGTGAGAGCTTTATATGTATCGTGCATGCACGAGTCAACTTAGCCTTTTATATATATAGAATAAACTTGCTTAATTAGACCTGCTTTCTGATTTAGCTAAACTTTTTCCAGCCCAGTGAAGCACCCCAACTTCTCTTTCAGGTAATTGTCAGTAACACAGCAGTAAATATCAACATGAAGCAGATTATTATTGTAGATCATGCAGGGAGAACAAAGGGTAAAATATTTAACTGCAGCAATGTTTGACTATATTCTATGCAGTGAGAAAATCTGAAGTCATTTTCAAGATCCACCATTTCTTTTCAGTTGGGTCAAATTCTAAGCTTTCTAAATCTCCGTTTTCCGGCTAATGAAAAGAAAATAGGATTCCACTGAGTCTCCTATCTACCTACTCCAGGACTTCTGTGAGGATCAAATGAGATGAGGCACGGGAAAACACTTCACAGACATTTGGTTAAAGTGTAAAATGTTTGTACCTGGCCATAAAGCAAGTCGTGTTCCTGGGCTAAGGAAACTCCAAGGAGGCTAGTTGCTAGGGAGAGGAAGTCAGGTGTTGCTATGTGACGTCATTATCTGGCACCCATGGCGACCATTTCTGGACTGGGCTGGGCTGTTGACCGCATTTTGCGCCATGGGGTCTCGGCAGCATCGGCTGTAGTTTGGTGGGCTGTTGCTCCAGGGTGGTGGTGAGGCCTGTGTTCCACTTGGGGAAAGACAATTTGTGGGCACCAGGTCCGCAGTGCTGTTTCTCTGTAAATGGCCAGTGCGTGTCACGGAAGCACCTGCATTGAGCATCTGCCCCCTGGTGGTCAGTGCGCGTCATAGCGACTGGTTGGATGGACACTTAGCATATTAGCCTTTTATCTCCTGTATATATAAAAGGCTAATATGCAAAGTGTCCCCTTGGGAATTCAACTGGGAGACCAGAAGTTTGATCACTCACTATGATGTGCGCTGACCACCAGGGGGGCGGCGCGGAATGAAGGAAGACCCCGGCTGGCAGCCAGGGAAGGGAGGCCCTGGCCAGTAGCTGGAAGGACCCTATTGGCCCTGGTCACTGACCAGGCCTAGGGACCCTACCCATGCATGAATTTCGTGCACTGGGCCTCTAGTATATAGATTTTTTTTTTTTTCAAAGAGGAAGGGAAAGGTTGGGAGGGAGGGAGAGGGAGATAGAAACAAAGATGAGAGAGAATCATTGATTGGCTGCTTCCTAGTGGGATCGAGTCCACAACCCCGGTATTTGCCCTTGACTGGAATCAAACCTGGGACCCTTTAGTCTGCAGGTTGACACTCTATCCACTGAGCAAAACTGGTTAGGGCTCAATCTGAATTTTAATGTAATATAATTTTATTCATTATAAATCTCTTCATGGTTTGACCAATAACTTTGTCTGAAATTGGTCACTATTATGAATATGCCAGTCACAGGAAAAAGACTAAAGATTAGAGGTTACCAAAGAAATACCTAAATAAACAGTGTATGATATCTTTTGATGTGAAGAAATTTTTTAAAATTTATTTTACATTTTTTATGGTGGTCAGTACATTTAACATAAAATGTACTATCTTAACCATTTTTACATGAATAGCTCAGTAGTATTAAGTATATTCATATTTTTATGCAGCTATTACCACCATTCATCTCCAGAACTCTTTTCATCTTGCAAAAGTGAAACTCTGTACCCTTTAAGCAATAACTTCTCTCTCTTCAGCCCCTGGCAGCTACCATTCCACTTCCTGTCTCTATGATTTTGAATACTCTAAGTACCTCATATAAGTGGAACCATAGAGTATTTGCATTTTTTTAACTGATTTATTTAATGTCTTCAGGGTCATCCATGTTGTAGCATATGTCATAATCCTCCCTCCCCTTCTTATTTAATAAAGAACAATTTATTGATTTTTTTTTTTTTTTTTTTTTTTTAGAGAGAGAAGGAGGGAGAGAGGGGAACATCAATGGAGAGTGCAACACACATCATCGACATAGACATGTGCCCGTGACTGGAAATCGAACTGGCAACTTCCTGGTGCAACTGAGCCACACTGGCCAGGATATAATTTCCTCCATTTTTAAAAATATATATATTTGACTGATTTTTTACAGAGAGGAAGGGAGAGGGATAGAGAGTTAGAAACATTGATGAGAAAGAAACATCTATCAGCTGCCTCCTGCACATCCCCTACTGGGGATGTGCCCACAACCAAGGTACATGCCCTTGACTGGAATCGAACCTGGGAGCCTTCAGTCCGCAGGCCGGCGCTCTATTCACTGTGCCAAACCAGTTAGGGCAATTTCCTCCATTTTTACAGAGATAGGTGTGGTTACCATTATTATCCAGGAGCCTTTCTTACTGTCATCTTTATATATTCTAGATTTTAATGTATGTCATGTACATATCTCCATTCCTTATGGCTTTAAAAGGCAAATCAAAATAGACTTGTCAGCAGTTATTTTGAGACTTCAACAGAACCCTTTTATAAAATGGGTTGTTAGACACAGATTTAGATATGCTACAAGTCATCTATGCTACAAATCATACCATAGGGAAAATAAGATTCATAAGTCTGTAAGAGTTTAAGTGGCTGCTCTGTCTGGTGTAGCTACTCTCTGTCTCACTTCATCACCAATAAACTCTCTTTCACTTAAAAAAAAAAGAGTTTAAACAGTAGTTTATATTTCTTTTCCTTAGAATTGTGTTAAACACAAAACATTTTGAACTTGTATGTTGCCTTCGTTTATACTTAACTTGAAAGTGTCACATTAGCAGTTTTATTAAGGTAAATATGTCATCAGTATACATACTGGTTTACTTATTTATTTTTAAACATTTATTTGTTTGTTTGTTTGTTTATTTATTTTTGTTGTTGTTAATCCTCATCCGAGGATATTTTTCCATTAATATTTTAGAGAGTGGAAAGGAGGGGGAGAGACAGAGAGAGAGAAACATTGATGTGAGAGTCACATTGATTGGTTGCTTCCTGCACGTGCCCCATCAGGGACAGAGATCGAGCCTGCAACCGAGGTACATGCCCATTGACCGGACTCGAACCCAGGACCCTTCAGTCCACAGGCTGATGCTTTATCCACAGAGCCAAACCAGCCAGGGCTACATACTGGTTTATTTCTCTCAGTTAAGTCATCTGATGGCTTAGAATATTTTCCTGTTTTTTTTTGTTGTTGTTAATATTAGGTATCACCAGAAATTTGCAACTGAGATGCTATAGATCAGTAGGTGTTTAGTGAGCATCCATGTATCTGTTGTCCCTTCTTAGCCATTGTAAATCAGTGGATTAGATGTAATGATGAACTGTGGAATATGAATAAATACTCAGTTTATATATAGGTATTACTGAAGTTGTACAGTCTCTTAATTGCACAGTCTCCTTTAGAGTATAAGTGTGGTTAAACTGGAGGATGAGGACTTGCTGAATAGAAAGTCAAGTTCGCATTACAGAGATTCTTGGCGCCTCAGCAATATAGTTAATATGATTGCATTAAGGTTACTGTAGCTAGACTATTCAAAGATGATCTAGTTTTTAAGACAATTTTGTGGACTACTGAAACACTTGATTGGTAAATTTGTGGGACAGATTTATAATCTATGCTTAAACAGTTAATGAAGTTATTTTGAAGTGATTGATCTGTGTATATGTGTTGCTTTTATTTTATTTTTTAAATTTATCTTTATTGTAGAAAGTATTACAGATGTCCTGCCTTTTTCCCCATTTTGTGTTTGCTTTTAATTTTGAGAATTTATCAGCAAAGTGTAACTATCTAAACTATATAGTGGCTATAGCTATACAAAATGAATCAGAGTTGGACTGTAATGAATCCTAATTTTATAGAAGACAAGAAATCACAGATCTTGATCTACTGTACCTTGTCTCATGGAAAATTAGAGCTAGATTAGCAACCCTTGCATTTGTAGAAGTTAGATTGTGTTTAATATTAAAAGTGACAATAAAGACTTTTGCCCAGACTTCCTGAAAAAGAATATGAAGGTTTGTTTTGTTTTTTTTAAAAAATCTAACTAATTAGTTTAAGCTTCCAGGAAGGGATTGAGAATGGAAAAGGAGAAGTGGGGAACTTAGCCATTTGTTTTTCTTGATGATTGTTAATATGCATTCTCATAATTTCTAGTTGGGAATTTTTTTTTCTCATTTTAGTTTCATGTGTCTGATATTTCTGGAAAATTTTCCAAACATCTATTTTAAAATATTAAATTAATCTCTCCCATAGGATCATACTCTTGGTTCATCAAAGTATCAGGCCAGTCCCATTTTTCAACATTTAAAAAATTGTTTTCCAACCATTTTGACTTATCTTAAAATTGATGTTTATTTTCAGCCCTTATCTTATTTGATCTCATAGAGCTTTTTGACATAGTTGATAACTCCTTCCTCCTTGATGCACTTTTTCCATTTCCCTTCTACACGCTTGATTTTTTTCATTAGTTGCTGCTGCTGCTTCCTCCTCCTCCTCCGTCTCCTCCGCCAAAAGGACCTTCCTCCGCCTCCTAGGCTCTCCTCCTCTTCTTCGTTTCTTCTTTTCTTCTTCTTCTTCTCGATCTTTCTTCTTCTCTCCTTCCTCCTCCCACCTCCCGCCTCCCTCCTCCCTCACTCCTCCTCCCTCCTTCCTCCTTCCTTCCTCCTCCTCCTTCCTCCTCCTACTTACCTTCCTCCTCTTCCCTTCTCCTCCTTCCCTTCCTCCTCCTTCCCTTCCTCCTCCTTCCCCTCTCCCTCCTTCCCTCCTCCCTCCTCTCCTCCCTCCCTCCTCCCTCCACCGCCTCCCTCCCTCCTCCCTCCTTTCTCCTTCCTCCTTCTTTTCTTCTTCATTTCCCCTTGTTCTTCCTGATCTTTACTTTAATACTTGAATGTGCCAAACCTCAGTCCTTAATCCTCCTTTTCTGTCTTTACTTTTTTGGGGGGTAGTGTCCAGTCTTGTGACTGTAAACACTATCTAAATGCCTATGATTAGTAAACTTATATCCCAGGACAGCTCAGACTTCTAAACTCCAGACTCATATATTTATCCACCTATTTAATGTCACCACTTACATGTGTATCTAATAAAGACTTCAGAGTCCAGTACAAAACTGAGTTTGGGATCTTTTCTCCCCAAACCTGTTCTGCCCATAGTCTTCTCCATCTCATTTGGTTGTAACTCTATACTTTTGGCTGCTCCAGCCAAAGTCTTTGAATACATGTTTGATTACAGGTCTACCTTCTCATTGGTGTACCCGTGCACACATTCACACACCACATCTAGTCCATGAGAAAATCTGTTGGCTCTACTTTCAAAATATATCCAGAATCTGAACATTTCTTAACACTGATTGGAATTTAGCTTTAGCCATGATCTGTTAACTAAGATCTCTAGTCTTCTGACTGATTTTTTTGCTTCCTCTTTTGTTTCCCTAAAATCTCATGCCAGCAGAGTAATGCTTGAAAAAAATGAGTCATGTGTCTCATCCCTGCTTTAGACCCTTTGGTTCCATATTTCACTTAGAATCTTTACTGTCAGACTACAAGGCTCTTCGTTGTGATGGGCTCTCCATTATTTATCTCAATTCCTCTCCTACACTTCTCTGCTTTGCTTTTTTATTTTTAGCCATGTTGGCTTCCTGGCTGTTCTTTGAACATACCAGGGCCACTGCATTGGTTATTTTTTCTGCTATTACATCCTACTTGACCACCCTATTTAAAATTGTAGCTGTCTCTGCCCCCACCCCTATTCTGACTTAAACAAAAAATAACACTTATCACTTTATAGAATATTATCAGATCCACTTATTTGATACTAGAGGCCCCGTGCACAAATTTGTGCACCAGTGGGGTCCCTTGGCCTGGCCTGTGGGATCGGGCCAAAACCGGCTCTCCGACATCCCATGAGGGGTCCCGGATTGCAAGAGGGCACAGGCCAGGCTGAGGGACCCCACCAGTGCACAATCGGGGCCAGGGAGGAATGCGGGAGGTTGGCTAGCCGGGGAGGGACCATGGGAGGGCTCCAGGGCATGTCTGGCCCATCTTGCTCAGTCCCGATAGGCAGGACCCCAGCAGCAAGCTAACCTACCAGTCGGAGTGTCTGCTCCCTGGTGGTTAGTGTACATCACAGTGAGCGGTTGAGCAGCCTTAGCATATCATTAGCATATTATGCTTTGATTGGTTGAAAGGCCGACCAGACAACTGGGCACTTAGCATATTAGGCTTTTATTATATAGGATGTTTGTTGTTTGTTGTCTGTCTTCCTCATTAAATGTAAGGTCTAGGAGGGAAGGAACTTTGTTTACTTTATTCACATATGTCAAGCAATAAATATTTGCTCCTGTTTGTTGTTAGAGAAAAGAAAGGGAAATCTCAAATTTCCTCACTTGTATAAATTTTTCTAGTTTAGTGGGGTTTTTTTAAAGTTGCTTAATTTTTTTCCTATTTTTGATTAACTATTTTGATTCTTCTCTTTGTATGTTCAGGTTTTCTATTTGATTATCAGTTGAATGAAGTGAGGGGATCATGGAAGTATAATTTTATGGTGGTATTGGAATAAATTCCTCCTTAGCTCCTTTGAAGTTTCTTTTAGTGCTCCCTTTCTGAGGTGCTCAAGAAGCCCACCAAAGGGCCCTCTTTCCTTTAGAAGTCCAAATCTTATATTATTCTATATTCTAGAGTATTATATAAATTTCCCTTTTCTCAAGATTAAAAGAATTGTAGGTATTGTAATGATTGAATTAAAAGAACATAGGCTTATCCTTGTATGTGGAAAAAACTGACTTTTTCCTTGTTTCCTTGTAAATCTAGTTGTGAGAGTTATGCAATTATTTGTGAGTTCTTTTTTTTATTTTCTGGTAACATCTAAATGAGGCTGGAGAAGTCATGACAAATTGGAATAACTTAGCTAGAGCAAGAGGGATTTGGGAAGTTACACATAAACACATGTACATTGAGATGCAGGTATAATCATCATGAGTGGTTCCAGTCCCCAGATTACATAATTGTTTTAAATGCTGCATCTATCCTTCCATTCAGCTAATTTACTTGGTAATTAACTAAACTAGGGATATGTAATAAAATGAACCATAGTCTCTCTCAAGGCCTCTTAGTTTAGCCATCCAGACTAAATAGTTGATTTAATCATATTGAGTGCTGAGTGCACTATTTGAAGTGAGCATAGTGTGCTTTGTAGAGGTGGTGGTGAGGTGCTCATACTGGGGAATAGATGGTGCCTCACTGTCACCAGTTTACTATCTTAAAATGGTTTATGGCCCTAACTGGTTTGGCTCTCTGGATAGAGTGTTGGCCTGCGGACTGAAGGGTCCTGGGTTAGATTCCGGTCACGGGCACGTACCTTGGTTGTGGGCACATCTCCAGTAGGGGGTGTGGAGGAGGCAGCTGATCGATGTTTCTCTCTCATCGATGTTTCTAACTCTCTATCCTTCTCCCTTCCTCTCTGTAAAAAATCAATAAAATATATATTTTTAAAAATGGTTTATGGTGGGCCCAGCTGCCGTGGATCAGTGGTTGAGTGTTGACCTATGAACCAGGAGGTCACAGTTTGATTCCCAGTCAGGGCACATGCCCGGGTTGTGGGCTCAATCCCCAGTGTGGGGTGTGCAGGAGGCGGCCAGTCAATGATTCTCTCTCATCATTGATGTTTCTATCTCTCGCTCCCTCTCCTTTCCTCTCTGAAATCAATTAAAAAATATATTTTTTTAAAAATGGTTTAAGGTGGGAACATTGTCTTTAAAACCCTGAGCCTATTTAGTATTCTGTTAAATTTGTATTCTTCTGCATCCTGTTTACAGATGTTTAAAAGTTGCAGGGTTTCTACAGAGATGAGATACTATCTTCTACACTAATAAAAGAGAAACATGCAAATTGGTGTCACTCCACTATGCCCACCAGCCAGTCAGGATGAGTATGCAAATTAACCCCCCCCAAAAGATGGCGGTTAATTTGCATATGCAGGCTGAAGACAGTGTAGAAGGAAGCTAAGCGCTGCAGAAGGGAGCAAAGTGGCGGAGAAGGGAGGGAGCTGAGGCAGCGGACACAGGAGTGGAGCCAGGCAGCGGAGAAGGGAGCGAAGCCCGCCGAGGCAGGCTTCGCTCCCTTCTCTGCTTTGCTCCGGTCGCAGGAAGCCCTATTCTTGCAGGAATAGGCTTGAGGAAGCCCTATTTTTGCAGGAATCTTCCTGCAACGGGCCTCTAGTATATATATATAAAAGCCTAATATGCAAAGTGTCCCTTCAGGAGTTTGACCAACTGGGGGTTTGATCGCTTGCTATGACGTGCGCTGACCACCAGGGGGAGGTATGGAATGAAGGAAGGCCCCGGCCAGCAGCTGGCAGCTGCTAGGGACCCTACCTGTGCACTAATTTCATACACTGGGCCTCTAGTGTGAAATGATTTTCTTTCTTTATTTTTAAATATGTTTTTCTGATCTTAAAGAAAGAGGAAGGGAGAGGGGGATATATAGAGAGAAACTTCAGTATGAGAAAGAAACATTGACTGGTTGCACATTGTTGTGCTCACCCTGACCGTAGATCAAGCCTGCAACCCAGGTATGTGACCTGACTGAACCAGTGACCCCCTCAGTGCACAGAACGATTCTCAACCAACTGAGTCACATTGGCCAGGGTGTGAAATGCTTTTATATACAGTGGGGCCTTGACTTATGAGTTTAATTCGTTCCGTGACAGAGCTCGTAACTCAAATTACTCGTATGTCAAATCAATTTTCACCATTACAATAAATTGAATGCTGGGCTGATGTTGTGGCATTCACTGTGACGTTCGCTGCTTCAACTAGCGGTGGGGTATCTGAAGCTGGCTCATAACCCGAATTTTAGCTCGCAACTCAAAGCAAAAAATGGGCCAAGAGACGGCTCGTATCTCGAAAAACTCGTTAGTCGGGACACTCGTAAGTCAAGGCCCCACTGTATGTATGTGTGAAATTGCATATATGTATATATGAAATGCTTTTATATACACACACACACACACACACACACACACACACACACACACACTAGGGGGCCCAGGGCACAAATTTGTGCACCTTGAAAGGAACTGTGGGCCGCGAGGCTGCGGTGGGCACAGGGGCAGGTCTCGGCCCATCCACCACGCCCCTGCCCAGCCCCTCCTGCCATGGCCCTGGTCCCCTGTCTGCCAGCAGCCCCGCTCCTGCTGCCGCCGCTGCCACTCCCATGCACTGATGGCGCCGGCCCTGCTTGCACCCGCAGACTGCATGGAGTGATTGGGGCCTGCGCCAGCAGCAGGTGTGAGCAGGGCTGGCGCTGTCAGCGGGTGTGAGTGATGGCTGCTGCCCCAGTCAACTCTCAGGAGCAGGGGGAGGTGGAGAAGCCCTCAGGGGTGATCGGGGCCAGCAGCCACAACTTACACCCACTGATGGCGCTGAGCGATTGGGACCAGCGCTGGGCGCCGGCTGTGGATGTGAGTGGCGGCTCTGGCGCCGGCAGCAAGTGCGAGCACCAGGTGGAACTGCGGCATGCGGGAACAAAGAATTTTTAGTAACCACCAGAGGCTCGCCCTGATGACAGCAACTGGCAGTGCCTTGGCCTGGCATCCCTGCTCAACTGCTCCACCATCCCGCCGCAGCTGATGCCCACCATGTTATGCACTCTGCTGCCTGCTGCCAATGCCTGCCATGTTCCACACATACCCCCTTGGTGGTCAGCGCACGCCATAGTGACCGATTGTTCAGTTCATTTGTTCGGTTCTGCCTTTCGGTCTATTTGCATACTAGGGTTTTATATATAGATATATAGATAGACATAGATATTATACCTGTAATATCTATATCTCTATATATCTATATATTTTTTTAAATTGATTTCAGAGAGGAAAGGAGAGGGAGAGAGAGATAGAAACATCAATGATGAGAAAGAATCATTGACTGCTGGCTGCCTCCTGAGCCTGCCGCCTGGGCATGTGCCCTTGACTGGAATTGAACCTGGGACCCTTCAGTCCGCAGGCTAACACTCTATCCACTGAGCCAAACTGGCTAGGGCTGAAATGCTTTTCTAAGCAGCTGCTGTACTTCCATTGAACAGTTCTGACATTCAGCAGTTTGCTAAGGTTTCTTCCAATTCAAGATTCTGTGATTCTGGGGTTGTTTCTCACTTCCTCTTAAGTTTTTTTTCTCTTTATTATTTTACATTACTAGACTATATTCTCTTAATATAACAAATACTATATCTTGCATGCAGGTGCCATGCCAGTTATAAAACACAGTGAAAATGTAAGGCAAAATTATTTTTATTATGCATTAATATGGATGTTGTTGTTATTAATGGAAGAATCTGGGAAAGTTGTAGATGTGATTTGTTTAGCAGCCCATGATAGGTCATAGAGAGAACCCTGAAAGGCTCAGTATGTAGTTACCTACCTGCTCTGATTTGCATATATCTTGAGCCTTAAATACCATTTCCAGTGGAAAGGGTAATGGAGAACCATTAAAGGGGGAATATGACAGGTCTCGAATTGTAATTGTTGATAATTTTGTTGGGGCCTCATCCTAGATGTCCCTACCATCTTGCTTCTTCCTCTCATTGTGAGTCTGCTGATAGTTCAGTCTTATTTGAAATACTTGGTCATCCTCACAGTATTATCAGTCACAGAAAAATTTTCTACATAGAAATCTCATTCCCCCCATGAAGTTTATAGTGCTCTCTTCTCCTTAAATGTATTGCCCATAACTGTGACAGGAATTCTTAGGGAATAGACATGCCTGAGTTTGTTGAGATTGCAAATGGAAATGCCTTCCTCCTCAGTCTTTATTTTTCTGGGCCAAGTTGAACGCAACATTGTATAGCCTGTAATTTTGCAGTTTTTTTCCTTAACTCTCCTTTCGTCCTCATTAAAGTGATATTACCCCTCTGTAGATGACTGGTGCCTTCATTCTAGCTTTACACGCTCTACTGTGAAAACTGGATGGGGCTGTTAAACAGTCATTAGTCACTGTTGATTTATTGATTCCAACATAATAGATAGGCCATCTCTTCTTCCACCATCTTCTTTCATGGCATAGTAGAAGGATGTTAACTCCCACTGTAATTATAGTGTCATTTTACCTGCTTGAATATGCTAAATAACTCCCTGGTCAAGAAATTCAGGCTGTTAGAGAAGGGCGGATGAAATGGAAACAGCTTTCTAAAGTACTACTGATTTTGTGTGTATGAGGGAAAAAAATCTAATTTCCTACCTGCTCAGAATAAAACATTAGACTAGTTTTCCTGTAAATAGCATCACCACAAACACATGGGTACTGAATTGTGCTCTGACTTTAAGACCTTACTGTGGCTACAATGGCTATGGCAACATTAGGTGATAGGAACGTTTCAGCTCCATTATAATCTTACTAGAGGCCCGATGCACAAAATTGGTGCAAGGGGCTTGGCCCTCGCAGCCCTGGCTGCCTCCGCTGGCCCTCACAGCCCTGGCCGGCCCTTGCAGCTCCTTGCAGTCCCAGTTGGCCCTCGCAGCCTCGGCTTCATCTGGAAGGACATCTGGAAGGTCGTTCGGCTGTTTGGTCTAATTAGCGTATTAGCTCTTTATTATTAAGATGGGACCACCATCGTATATATGGCCTGACGTATATATGGCCTGACGTTGACTGGAAGAAAGGTTGTTAGGCTGCATGTGACTGTATATGTTCAGTAGAAACCAACAACTAAATCAAATCTTAAGTTGGTCATTTCAACTAATTAGCTTGAAAGAAGTTGAAGTTTGTGTGAAGCTAAATTATATAAAGTTTAAACAGAGTTTTTAACAAAGTGAAAATTGTGGAGTTTCTTTACTGAGTCACAAACAAGTTGAATATACTGCTAAGAGAGAAGTGAACAATGATAGAGATATATGCGAGGTGCTTTGGGGGCACAGAATGGACATGTAATTGAGCCTGAGTGTTTGGGGGAAGAGTTTCTAGGACAGTGATGGTGAACCTATGACACACGTGTCAGGTGACACGCGAACTCATTTTTTTGGTTGATTTTTCTTTGTTAAATGGCATTTAAATATATAAAATAAATATCAAAAATACAAGTCTTTGTTTTACTATGGTTGCAAATATAAAAAAATTTCTCTATGTGACACGGCACCAGAGTTAAGTTAGGGTTTTTCAAAATGCTGACACACCGAGCTCAAAAGGTTCGCCATCACTGTTCTAGGAGGACCCACCTCCTAGGAAGGTAATGTCTAAATTTTTTTCTTTTCCCTCTTCATTAGTTTTAAAAATTATTTTAAAATGCATAGTTATTGCAAATATTAAAAGAATCCAGAAATACGAGTAGTCAAAGGTGTAAATCCCTAATTATACACCCTGCTCTCTAATCCCCATTCTCCAAAGTTGTCATTAATAGATTGATGAATATGTTTCCAGATTTTTTCTATGTGTATACCATCAAAGTTTTCCCCCACAAAATTGACCTCACACTATGTTTAATTTTGTAACTTTCTCCCCCCCCCCCCATGTAATAGTCTATAGTATTTTTCTATGTCAGTAGATATATATATCAATCTAATTTAAAAACTTGCTGCCTCACATAATGGTATGGGTATACTACCATTTATTTACTTTCTATTGCTGGACATGTAGTTTTCCAACCTATTATAAACAATGAATGTCCTTCTACCAAATTATTTTCTTTTGTGAATTAAATTTTAAATGATGAGTAGCATATAGTAGGCGAAGAGCATGAGGATTAATGTGAAGGAGAAACATTTTCTGGATTAAGGGAACAACATGTACTTTCAAAAAACGCTGCTGAAGAAAATGACAGACTTAGGGGAGAAGCATTTCTGTTTTTATGAACTCTTGTTTTCCTGAACTGTGTGTTAGAGTATCTTATTTTATGGAATAGACATCTATTTACTGAATAATTTATAAATATATAATTTTCTTTGTGAGATTAAAAATATTTTTCAGTAAATGTAACCAATGGAGAAGTGGAATCACAAACTGATAAAAATGACTGTTCAGAAGTTTCACAGAGGTTAAATGGATATTTCTGGGAATAGAACTATATATTAGCTATCTTTCTCATCTTTTTTTGTCTAAGTGAGAAATTCTTATCTAGAGTTCAAAATAGTTTTTTGAGTTGTTAGTCTCCACTACTATCCAGCTGAGATAAATTTTGTTTGATTAAAAAAGATAATGATTAGAAGTTGCTAGTTTATCAAGAAGGTATCTGAAAATGGTATATATGGCTTATAGTAGATGAATTGCATTTTGTTGTATATTACTCTTAACAATAAAATTTTATTATACTTAAAAAGTTTTAGTTTTTGCTGTTCCAAATTTCTAATTTTTGAATGTTGCCTGTAGTGTGACATCAAGTACTATAGTATTATATTTTTATCATAACCCTGACAAGTAAGAGTATTTGCTCATTTTTAAAAAATCACATTGGAAATAACAAATATCGCATGATCTCACTTATATGTGGAATCCAATGAAGAAAATAAATTGATGAACAAAACAAATCCAGAAACATTGAAACATGCAACAGACTGACATATTTCAGAAGAGTTTAAACAAAGAATTTATATGCATATATACATAGTCCATGGACAAACAATAGTGGAGTAAGGCTTGGGGAGGGGACAGGAGGTAGATGGAGGAGGTCAAGAGTGGGGGGGAAGGAGGACATTTGTAATATTTTTAACACTAAAGTTTTAAAAAAATACATTGGAAATAAATGGAACATTAAACAAGGGAGGCATCCTTCTGAGCTATTTCTAAAAGTAAAAGATTTTCTTTTTGGTTGCCAAGGATGCTTTGCTGTTTGGTTACTTGTTGAATAGAAATCAGAACTTTGTAAGGCTCAACTTCTAAAATTTCTTACTCATTTAAAAATATATATATGCTAAATAGTTCTAATTAGTCCTATTAATTTGAAAAGTATAAATGCTTTAAGTAAATCAGCCCAATGTGTTCTCTCATTACCTTAAATAATAATTGTATTATTTATTGTATTTCATGATTATGAAATATTTATACTTTATGTGAAGTATAATTTTTAAGCATTTATATCTATTTTTTTACTTAGAGTAATTTTAAGAGTAAAGTATACATTTAAACACATAAAATAACTTATTTTGTATATAATTTTTTTTTTAGAGCTGCTTTAGAAGAGGTAGAAGGAGATGTGGCAGAATTGGAACTAAAACTTGATAAGGTAAATTTTACTTTTTTAACTTTTAAAACATTCTTATTTTCTATAAATAATAATTTGTGTCTATAATAGTAGATGATTCACATTACTTCTTTTATCTCTGTGTGGGTAAATGCTATTTTTATCCCAATTTTACACATGAGGAACTTGAGGCTAGGAACAATAACTAGCTTGTTCAAAATCTAATCGAAGTGCCAGCGCAAGAATTTGAACCGTGTCTGACTTTATTTTTTTTTTTTTAAAGCTTATTGATTTTAGAGGGAGAGAGGAAGAAAAAAGGAAAGAAAGAAAGAAAAAAAGGAAGAAAGAAAGATAGAAAAAAGAAAGGAACATTGATTTGTTGTTCCACTTATTTATGCATTCATCGGTTGATTCTTGTATGTGCTCTGACTGGGGATTGAACCTGCAACCTTGACAATGCTCTAAACAACAGTTACCCACCCGGGGCCTCATGTCTGACTTTAAAGCTCACTATATATTCTTTATATTGTTGGAAGTTTGTTCCCTTTGTCCCCATCAAAAAGATTGTAACTATCTTTTTTGATGCTTATAAATTTGTAAGTTCCTGTTTATAAATTTGAGTGTGGCCATGTTCAAATATAAAATAAAATAAAATAAAACAAAACAAAAACTCATATTTTTTTTCCCCCATTTTAAATAGCTTTTATTTAAGCAAAATCAGATAGGATATCACCTTGGGCTTAAAGTAATCATTACCATCTTTAACCATACAATTCAGAAGCATTTTTCCTTCCTGAGCTGGTTTTAAACTGAGAGTTGGAGATAACTGTTCCCTTTATCCCCAACTTTTGCCAGAAAACAGAAAAATGTCCTATTTTTTACATAGAAAGATTAAGTTCTCCAGTGGCATTTTTTAAAATATCAACCTATATGCACTTTAGAATATAAAATAACAGTGAATTGTTTAAACTCAAAGACCCACTATTTTGAGAACTTTTTATAGAGACTTGGTCTTTCCACGTAGATATCATTGGGGTTTTTCCTTTAATCTCAGGCTCTTCTGTCATCTTTCAAGCAGCATCTGTAAAATTCCCTCACGCCCATAGACATGCGTGCCTCTCATTAATGTGGCAGCATTATTTAATGAAACTTATAGGGGTAACTTTATTTTAAATGGGGGGCTTGTGTATACAAAAGGTATGTATATTGTCATTGTAAAAAAAAACAACAGTTAACATTTTTTTTTCATGTTAATTGCTTAAAAATTTTTCAGAGCCAATGAGGCTCTTTAAAGAAGTTTCTTCCAAAAAACTGAGACAAAGCCAGGTAACAACTTTTAAATTTAAATGATACCTTTATTGTCGTCAAAAACTCATATTTTTAAAGAACTATTGCCAGAATGCTTAATATATATTTAATAATTAGCCAAAACCGGTTTGGCTCAGTGGATAGAGCATCGGCTTGCGGACTGAAAGGTCCCAGGTTCAATTCCGGTCAAGGGCATGTACCTGGGTTGCGGGCACATCCCCAGTAGGAGATGTGCAGGAGGCAGCTGATCGATGTTTCTCTCTCATCGATGTTTCTAACTCTCTATCTCTCTCCCTTCCTCTCTGTAAAAAATCAATAAAATATATTTTAAAAAAATTAATATTAAGTGGTCATATTCTCTGTAAAGGTAAATGTACATTGATTACTATCTTCTATATTAATTATTGATAATCTTGTGTGTTTTTTCGCTTCTACTCAAGAGACATTGTCTGCTATACAATAGGCAGAAATATGAGAATGACTAGAACATGGCTTCTGATCTTTTTGTTTTTTTTATAAATTTTTATTTATTTCAGAGAGGAAGGGAGAGGGAGAGAAAAATAGAAACATCAGTGATGAGAGAGAATGATTGATTGGCTGCCTCCTGCATGCTCCCCAACTGAGCATCGAGCCTGCAACCAGGGCATTTGCCCTGACCTGGAATGGAACTGTGACCTCCTGGTTCATAGGTCAATGCTCAACCACTGAGCTACCGGTTGGGTGTTTCTGATCTTACATAACCATTATTCAGTGAAAAATTTCTGGAAATAAATTAGATGTATATATTTAAATTACCTTTTTTGAAAATAGTTTACTATTTATATAATTACTAGAGGCTGGGTGCATGAATTTGTCCACGGTTGGAGTCCCTAGACCTGGCCAGTGATCAGGGCCAATGAGAGCTGGGCAGATCGGGGAGGGGTGGGGGAGGGACCGTGGGCCAAACTGGGCTTGATGGCCGGGGGGAGGACAGGGTGTGGGAGGTTGGTTGCAGGCCCCGAGGAGGGAGCCAGTCCACAGGCCCCCCTAGGAAAGGGGCTGCATCCACTGCAACCCCCCCCCCCCCGGGGCCCAAAGGCCCTGGCGGGGTCAGGAGAGGAGGCGACTGTCGCCGGGTTGGGTGCAGAAGGGACGGCCACCGCTACCAGCCAGCCGTGGGAAGTTGGCTGTGGGAACGCACTGACCACCAAGGGGCAGCTCCTGTGTTGAGCGTCTGCCCCCTGGTGGTCAGTGTGCATCATAGTGACTGGTTGACCGGTCATTCTGGCCGTTCGGTCGTAATGGTTGCTTAGGCTTTTATATATAGACTAGAAGCCCGACACACGAAATTTCTGCAAGAGTAGCCCTTCCTTCCCCCGGCAGCTGGCACCAGCTTCCCTCTGGCACCTGGGACCTGGGCTTCCCTCTGGCCGCCGGCAGGCACCAGTGACCTGGGCTTCCCTTGCAGCCCCAGCTTCATCTGGAAGGTCATCCGGAAGGACATCCAGAAGGTCGTCCAGTCTAATTATAATAGCATATTACACTTTTATTATTATAGATATGGTAAATGGTATTGCTATGTAAAGCAGTGCTTCTAAAACCTTACTGTGCTTAGATTCTTATCACCTGGGGATCTTATGTGAAAATACAGATTCTGATTTAGTAAGTCTGGAGTATCTGAGATTCTTTGTTTCTAACCTAATTCCAGGTAATACCTATGCTGTTGTTCCAGGACTGCACTTTGAGTAGCAAGGATATAAAAATTAGTCTGATGATTTTTTCAAATGTTTTGAAATCTTGAAATATACATACATAGGTATATAATGTAAATACTATAGAAACTATATAAAACAGTATTAGTTATATATGCAAAACATACAAATTTTAGAAGCACTTTGTTATACAGCATGTTTTTGGATTTTTTTAATAGTCCTATGAGGTAGGTAGGACAAGTGGTATTATTCCCATTTTAGAGATGATAATACCAAAGCCCATATGGCAAAGGGGACTTGCTTCATATCACAGTTAGAAGAGGCAGAATCAAGATTAGAACCCATATGTTTTTATTCTTAGTTCAGTGCTCTTGTGCTCCACTGTATTTCTGGATCCATGTTGGGGGAGCACATGCCACTTGGAAATTTTCTGAGGAACACTAACAAGCTTCCAGGCAAGTGTTTTTAAGAATTAATGTTACGATTTTTAATAAGAATATTATTTTTAAAACTTTACTTTTTACTTAAAAATAAATGTCTGGGATTATTATTGTTATACTAGAGGCCTGGTGCATGAAATTTCGTGCATTGGGCAGGTCCCTCAGCCTGGCCTGTGCCCTGTCGAAGTGGGACCCCTTGCTCCTTACTGCCTGCCTGCAGTGGAAGCGGGAGAGGTTCTTGCCACCACAGCTGCACTCGCCAGACATGAGCCCGGCTTCTGGCCGAGCGGCGCTCCCCCTGTGGGAGTGCACTGACCACCAGGGGGAAGCTCCTGCATTGAGCATCTGCCCCCTGGTGGTCAGTACACGTCATAGTGACCAGTCGTTTCGCCGGTCGGTTGATTTGCATATTAGGCTTTTATTATATAGGATAATTCCTGAGGTATTATATTTGTTTTTAAGCACTCTTTAAAACAGTTCTTAAACCTTTAAGGTAGGCAACAGAAGATACTATTTTGATTTTCTGGTAGATTTATGAGCGAATATATAAAAGGCAAGGCTTTTTTAAAGAATCACAGAGTAGTATAATAGGGCATCTATTCTTTTTGGGTAGAACTGCATGTAAATCACATGAAATTTTTTTGCAGGGGTGAGGAGAGCCTTACAATTTAAAGTATCTAAACAGTCCACTGACAGAATTTTTGTTAATGACTTTGCTTTTATGAGTAGGTTTTTTTCTTTTATATCATTTAGTTGGAGTTGGAAGACTGGTAAAATTCTAAAACCAAAAGATTCAAATCCAAAACTAGTTATTAAAGTATTGACATTTTACTCTCAAAGGGCTACTTAAAGGCACCGTGGAAACTTTGACTTTTATGAAAAGTTCATCTTCTATCCAAAAAGAAGTTCCATAGTTATTTTTATATTTTTCTAATTTAAGATCTTAATTCCTTATAAATAAATGTACTCTCCAAAATTCTTAAGCTATTATCTATCATTTTCACTTTAGAATTATGGGGAGTTAGCATAGAGCAGAGAGCCTGAGAGGTGTTAGAATGGTTGTTATTGAAGGTGGTGGCATTGAAGGACTAGTGGAGGGGAGAGGTTGCCCAAGACTAGTTTAGTGATTTCATAACTTTGTGCAGGGCAAGTTTCACCTTTAATATTGTAAGTCATGCCAGCAACAGGTTAAACGAGCTTGATGACTTAGCTTATATTTATTTTGCTTATAATCTATGCCACTCTTCCTCATGAGTATTGCTTCAATGAGGGGCATTGCTTTACTGGGTCCAATTACTTGTCCGTTGTGGCAGGCACTTGGGCATTGACATCATAGAGCAGTGATGGCGAACCTATGACACGCGTGTCAGAGGTGACACGCGAACTCATTTTTTTGGTTGATTTTTCTTTGTTAAATGGCATTTAAATATATAAAATAAATATCAAAAATACAAGTCTTTGTTTTACTATGGTTGCAAATATCAAAAAATTTCTATATGTGACACGGCACCAGAATTAAGTTAGGGTTTTTCAAAATGCTGACACGCCGAGCTCAAACGGTTCACCATCACTGTCATAGAGCATCATAGTTGCCATCTAGACAATTTCTGTATCTGCTGCATTTTCTCACTGGAATACTTGCTCCCTGTTTGTTAAATAGATACCCTTTAAATCACAGTTCAGTTGCCTGGCTGGTGTGGTTCAGTAGTTGAGCATCAACCAATACACCAAGAGGTGGTTGATTTGCTTGGGTTGCAGTCTTGATCCCCATTGGGGGTCTGCAGGACATAGCCAGTTGATGTTTCTCTCTCTTCTTCTCCCTTCCTCTCTCTCTCTGTGATTTTTTTTTTAAATCACAGCTCAATTACTACCCAACTTAGGTTCTTTTTCTAGTATTGCATTGCTACTTGCACAAAATTCCATTTAAATTATTATAATATTGTAATTTTTTTTTTTTATATTTTATTGATTTTTTACAGAGAGGAAGGGAGAGAGATAGAGAGTCAGAAACATTGATGAGAGAGAAACATCGATCAGCTGCCTCCTGCACATCCCCCACTGGGGATGTGCCCGCAATCCAGGTACATGCCCTTGACCGTAATCGAACCCGGGACCCTTCAGTCCGCAGGCCGACGCTCTATCCACTGAGCCAAACCAGTTTCGGCATATAATATTGTAATTTTTTTTATTAGCAGTTACGAAACAAAGCCTTGAACAAGGCTGCCTACATTTGAATCTGGTTGTACCACTTACTAAGCTGTGTAGTCTTGGGCAAGTTCCTCAGCCTTCCTATGCTTCAGTTTCTTCATCTCCAAAATAGGGAAAATAAGAGTTTCTATCTGTCTTATAAGGTTACTAGAGGCCCGATGCACGAAATTTGTGCAAGGGGTTTGGCCCTTGCAGCCGCGGTAGCTGCCTCGGCCCTCACAGCTCCGGCTCCGTCTAGAAGGTCATTTGGCTGTCCGGTCTAATTAGCATGTTATGCTTTTATTATTATAGATTATGAGAATAAGATATGTTAAGTGCTTAGCACAGTTCTTGGCACATAGTAATGTTAATGATAATGGTGTTCAACAGATTATTAGCTCCTTGAAAACAGGCTGTCTTTAGGGAAAAATAACCCTCTTATTTCTTGTGCACTTAGGGTACCAAGTTCTAAGTTTTACTTATCTCCGACCTTCACAGCAATGTTGCAGAGTTGTTATTACACTGAATTTGCACATAAAAAAGTGAGAGTTAGAGAGGATCTTACGTACTCAAGGGTAGTCAGCAAATAAGTTATTTGTATTTCCATTATCTGGCAAGTGCCCATGACATAGTTTTCACTTTATTAAAAAAAAACAACACAGTTTAATGAATTGGAACTATTAGCTTGATAATTTTGACTAATTTGACATTTACTTTTAGGTAAAATTCTTCCCCTCTTCCTAGGCTTATATTATTCAGTTCTATCTCAGTCATAGCTGTCATCTAATATGGATCTTGACAACTGGCCAAGTATCTTATCACCAAGTTAGTCTTTCTTCTGAGTAGCAGCAGTGTATATATGGTTCAGCTATATGACAATTTCATTTTCTCTCCAACTCCTGTAATAGTGACCTCTATTCTAATATTGATACCTATTTTCAGGGCCATGTTCTATGCCTCACCAATCAAAATTCTAATCTGTTGAGATTTGGAATGCTGATATCTTGCTTTCTAACTTGAATCTCCTGTTCTTCCAGTTATAATCTTTACTCATATTGCTTCTGTTCTTCAAGCTCATCTAGACTCCTGGTCTTTTAATCTATCTACTTCTGGTATTTCAGAGTCCTTTTAAATTCACTTTCCTTTCAGTGCACCCTTTTTTTGGTAATTATTTTTTTGAGATAAAATTCACTTAACATAAAATACACCATTTTAAAATGCACAATTTAGTAGTTTTTAGTATATTCACAGTGTTGTGCAATCATAATTCTAGAACTATCTAATTCTAGAACATTTTCTTCACCCCAAAAGGAAATTCTGTACCTTTAGCAGTCACTCCTAACCTCTCCCAACATCCTCTGGCAACCACTATTCTACTTTCTGTCTCTAGATGTCCCTATTCTGGACATTTCATGTAAACAGAATCATATAATATTTGGCCCTTTGTGACTGACTTCTTTCATGTAGCATAATGTTTTTAACGTCAGTTCATGTTGCAGTGTGTTCCAACATTTCTTTTTTATGGCTGAATAAAATGCCATTGTATGAATATACCACATTTTGTTTGTCCATTTGTTGATAGTGATGTGTTGTTTCTACTTTTTGGATGAATAATACTACTATGAAACCTTTCAGGCTACTCTTAATTTTATTACAATATTATTTCTCTTCTGGAGACCTTCACTTCCCTTCCATAGCAACTACTTTATAGAATTCTCACTTTATTAGTCCAACCATCTATACTCTTTATCCCATATCTGGGCTATAAAAATCCCTACAGGAGAAGCTATACAACTGTTTGGTGAAACCAATCAGCAGAGCTACATATTCCTGGAATTCTTGATGCAAATGATTTTTTACAAGATTCAATCAGGTTTATTTTATTACCTTTAGCAGCCCTTATACTTCTGTTTTCTCAAAGACTTACCACTTTGTTCTTTATTCTTAGTAATAACTAAGACTCTTCCTTTCTTTTGGTGGGAAAACCTTTATTTCCTGCCCCTGATCTAGAAATTTAACAGAACCTGTCATTATCTTTTGTTTTTCCTCCCATTCAAGTGGTAAAAGTATCCCTTTTCTTATGCAGTCCCAGACTCTAACTCCTCAGGACTTTGCTTTAGCCACCTTTCTCCTTTCCCTTCTCTACTACCTCTTTCTTTTAAGTAGATAAAATAAATTTCTCTTGATTAAAAACAAAAGAAAACCTCACTTCTGACAAGGAAATGCAAATCTTTGTTGAGTTATTACCATGTGCCAGTAGCAGATTGGGCTAAGATCTTTAAGGGTGTTATCTTGATTCTTTTATAATAACCTTATTTGGTTTGGTACCATTGTTACCAAATCATACAGAAGACACTGAGGCTTGTTGAGGTCAGTCAGGATTACTTTGATGGTTAAGTATGGCAGCAGGATTTGAATCTAAGCTGCCTGAGTCCAGAGCAGCTATCTATAACAAGACTATGTATATGTGTATATATATGTATATGTGTATATATATGTATATATATGTACAGTGGGGCCTTGACTTACGAGTGTCCCGACTAGCGAGTTTTTTGAGATACGAGCTGTCTCTCGGCCAATTTTTTGCTTTGAGTTGCAAGCTAAAATTCGGGTTACGAGCCAGCTTCAGATACCCCACCGCTAGTTGGCGCAGTGAATGTCACAGTGAATGCCACAACATCAATCCAGCATCACGTGTCTCACTCATTCACAATTGATTTGACATACGAGTAATTTGAGTTATGAGCTCCATCACGGAACGAATGAAACTCGTAAGTCAAGGCCCCACTGTATATGCATATATATATGTGTGTGTATGTATGTATATGTATCTACACTAATAAAAGAGAAAGATGCAAATTGACTGTACCTTTGCAACGCCCACCAGCCAATCAGGAGTGAGTATGCAAATTAACCAAACAAAGATGACGTGTTACTTTACATACACAGGTGCCGAGTGGCCGCTCCGGGCCTCTGGGCAGTGTGGGAAGGCAGAAAGGTGGCTCTGGGCTGGAGCGAAGGCAGTGCCAGCAGCCAGGGGAAGGAAGGCCCATTCTTGCATGAATCTTCGTGCATCGGGCCTCTAGTGTGTGTGTGTGTGTGTGTGTGTATCAAATATTTGACATAAAACGTATAACATTATGTTAGTTTTGGGTGCAAAGCATAATGATTCAACATTTATTTACCTTACAGCGATTACCACAATAATTCTAGAAACCATCTGTTGCTCTATATTATTAAAACATTATTGACTCTATTCTATGCTATATATTACATCCCCTTGTCTTATTTCATAACTAGAAGTTTATACTTCTTAATCCCCTTCCTCTTTTTTGCCTAATTCCCCACCCCACTCCTCTTTGCTGTCAGTTTGTCCTCAGTATATATGAGTTTGTATTTTGTTTATTTATTTCATTTATTTTATTTTTTAGTAATTGTCTTACTCTTTCCGACTTATTTTACTTAATAAAATACTTTCTAGGTTTATCCATGTTGTCTCATATGGCAAGATTTCATTTTTGTATGGCTGAGTAATATTCCACTGTATGTATGTATCATATCTTCTTTATCCATTCATCTATTGGATGCTTCCATATCTTGGCTCTTGAAACAATGCTGTGATGAACATAGGGGTTCATGTATCTTTTACAATTACTTTTTGTTTTCTTCAGATAAATACCAGAAGTATTTATCTGAATCACTGGGTCATTCAGTAGTTCTATTTTTAAATTTTTGAGAAATCTCTAGACTGGTTTTCATAGTGGCTGTACTAATTTGCAATTCTACCAACAGTGCACAGGGTTTCCCTTTTCCCCTTATCTTCTCCATCACCTGTTATTTGTTGTCTTTAATAATAGTCATTCTGACAGATGCAAAGTCACATCTCATATGGTTTTGATTCACACTACATATTAATATGTCAGAAGCTCTCAAAAGTTTAGTAATAAACTGTTTAACTTTCTAAACTGAGTTTTCCAGGTTTATTTGATCACGGAATCCTTCCTGTGGAATATACTGTAGACTACATATTAGGAAACATTGATCTATTATATATCTTCTTTATATGCATTTCATAAATCACTGTAATATCACTACAGCCCTCCTACTCCTAGTCAATTTCTCTTAAAACTATTCTTGCCAAGGATGCTGGTGACTTTTTGTCACCAAATTCAATATCTATATCTATATCTATATGTATATCTATATCTATATCTATTTAAATACATTTTTACTGATTTGGGAGAGGGAGAGATAGAAACATCAATGATGAGAGAGAATCATTGATTGGCTGCCTCCTGCACGGCCCCCACTGGAGATCGAGCCCACAACCCAGGCATGCGCCCTTGACCAGAATTGGACCCGGGACCCTTCAGTCCGAAAGCCGACACTCTATCCACTGAGCTAAACTGGCCAGGCCTCAATAGATATTTTTAGAGTCTTTCTAAAACGTGACTTTTATGGATTTTCAACTTACTCACCATCCGTCTTTTGATATTTTAGTCTTTCTTGACTTTGGTAAAATTATTCTCTTGTTTTTCCTCCTATGTTTCCCTCTTCTTCTTTAGTCTCCTTTATGGGGTCTTGACTCTATATGCTCTGCCCTCCACTTTTTGTCTAGGATATAGCACTGTAGCACTGACACTGTATTTGCTGATGACTCCTGTGCCTGTATCTATAACACACTCTTATATTTTGAGCTTCAAACATCTGTTTTCACTGGTATTTGATAGACTTCCCATTTGGCTTATTTCATAAGCTCATCTAGCTCAGCCCACTTCACAGGCCCAACACTGTTAACACAGAGTCTCTGCTGGCCAGTGTGAAATTGAGTTTTGTAGCAGATGTAGCCCTCAGCAAGCAGAGCTCAGGCTGAATTTCAGTCCCTACTTTTTCCCCTTCTTAGGACATAATCTGCATAACTGTATACTAGACTCGACTGTAATTTTTGAATTTGTTTCCCCTCTCCCTACCTTATTGCTTTCATTCAGTCTCTGTGATCAAATAACTCTGGAAAACTCAGTTTAAAATGTTAAACAGATTTCTTTATTACTAAGCTTTTAAGAGCTTTTGATATATTAATGTGTGGTGTGAATCCTAGAAAGGAGTTATAATATGCAGCATTTCTCAAAAACATTATCCTGAATTAAGATAATATCCCGGGGGAAAAAAAAATAATATCTTTATCTTTATTCTTTATATTTCCCTACCTTTAGTTTTTCCCCTTTTAGGGTTATCCTTCTAAAATGGAACTCTGGGCAACACACCCAATTAATGCCATTAATTGTTTCCTATTTCCTTCATATAAAATGTGAACACCCTTAGCATTGCACATAGGGTTTTCCTGATCTGGCTCTTGTATACATTTTCATGCTGCGCTAAGGTACTTCTTGTTAGCCCTGTCCTCTTAAACTTCTGGGCTTTAGCTCATGCTCTTCATAAAGTAGTATCTTCCCATTACCCATATCTGATTGGCTTGTTCCTACTGGTTTTCAGGACTTCTGTCAAGTGTTACCTTTTCCAGGAATCCTTCCTAATCCCTTCAGTCCTAGTTAAATGTTCTTCCTTTGTTCCCTCATGCATGGTTTTGTCATGTGTAGCAGTTGTGTTTGTGCTGTATAAAATTTATCTAGTCTACTACTTAGAATGAAAGCTCCTGGGGACAGAGATGATATTTTCAATTTCTTTTCTTCAAGGCTGTAGTGCAACAATTTTAAATTAGACTCCTTTTGGTCTTTTCTGAAAATATTCTGGCTCTTTATCCTCCTTAGTACCCTTCCCTCCTTCATCTATGGTTCCACATTTATCTTCTCCCCCTCAGATTGATTGATTTTTTCTAAATATATTTTTATTGATTTCAGAGAGGAAGGGAGAGGGAGAGAGAGATAGAAACATCAATGATGAGAGAGAATCACTGATCAGCTACCCCCTGCATGCCGCCCACTGGGGATCAAGCCCACAATCCGGGCATGTAACCTAGCCGGAATTGAACCTGGGACCCTTCAGTCCGAAGGCTGATGCGCTATCCATTGTGCCACACCAGCTAGGGCTACATTTATCTTTTTTATATTTATCATTCGCCCAAGATTTTGTTTTTTTAAAGAAAATGTTCTGTGTCTGAATGGAAGACATAAAGAGGCAAGGAATGGAAAAAGAGAGAGAGGGAGGGAGGGAAGAAGGAAAGAAAAAGAGAAGAAAGAATGGAAGGAGAAGGAGAGGAAGGAAAGGAGAAGGGGAAGGGGAGGGCGGTGGGGAGGGGGAATGAGTAGGGGAGGGAGGGGAGGGGAGGGGAAGGGAAGGGAAGGGAAGAAGGGAAAAGAAAAAGAAAAAGAAAAGTAGGTTCAGTCCTAAATCTTACACAATGGCCAGAACAGTAGGCATTGGAGAAATACAATCAATTCAGACATCTGCTTAGACAGACTGATATTGAAATGACCAGCAGTACTAACCCACCGTACCAGTTTGCTTCCCTTTCTTCCAACATACCACAGTTTTTATTTTTATTTTGAGTAACTTTTATCATACTGCTTGCTCTGCCTGAAGTTTCCTTTTCTTCCTCTGAAGAGGTGTCTTAATAAATTTTTTAAAAATTTACTTTATTTAACCTTTACAAACTCTTTTTTCCCTTTTTAAAATTCTTTATTGTTTAAAGTATTACATATGAATCCTTTTTCCCCCATTGGCCTCTCCCCACTTGTTCCCACCCACTCCCCCAGCACATGCCCTCACCACCCTCCTACTGACTGTGTCCATGGGTTATGCTTATATGCATGCATACAAGTCCTTTGGTTAATTTATGGGATTGAATTTGACTTGATAAAACGATTTTTTAAAAATATATATTTTATTGATTTTTTACAGAGAGGAAGGGAGAGGGATAGAGAGCCAGAAACATCGATGAGAGAGAAACATCGATCAGCTGCCTCCTGCACGCCCCCCACTGGGGGTGTGCCCGCAACCAAGGTACATGCCTTTGACCGAAATCGAACCCGGGACCCTTGAGTCTGCAGGCCAATGCTCTATCCACTGAGCCAAACCGATTCTGGCAATAAAACGATTTTTTTGTTGTTACAGATAATCTCTGGATCCTGAAAAGTCAACTTTTTGGTGTAATTCTCATATGAATTGCTTGTTTAACTACATAATTTGTAAAATTATTTTCAACCTGATGTAACTATTTTTTTTTCAGCTTGTGAAGCTTTGTATTGTGATGATTGACACTGGAAAAGCCTTTTGTGCTGCAAATAAACAGTTTATGAATGGGATTCGAGACCTGGCACAATATTCTAGTAATGATGCTGTAGTTGAGGTTAGTATTTTAAAATTAGTTAAAATGACAAATGCAATAAGACATTAATCAATTATGCATCCATTTGCGTTATGAAGAGTTTTAATGGTCCTTAAAATTAGAAGTAGAAAAGCTGTCACCCATTGGTTCTGTCTTGTACAGTTCCGTTTTCTTGGATAGTTAGAAGTTAATGGTTGATTTGTATTGTGAATATAAGTTTACTTACTGCTCGGTGAGCTGAAGCATCTACAAGAAGGACTGAGCAGGAAGAGCAGGATTTTGCTTACTAGAAGCTGCTTATAGAGGAAAGCAGAACATTAACCTAAGAATAGTGTCAACTGTATGTATAGGGGCTGCATAGGAAAGTTTTGGTCAGCTACCTATGCTAGGTTAGCCTAGACCTCTCATTATATTATGTGGTATTAATGACATTTCGTTCATGAAGAATAATAACAGGTGAAGAAATTGGTATAGTTTGATGATTATTTGATCCATAGATGCCTTCATGAGCGTAGTCTTGGTACACTCAGTTTTACTTTTAGATTTATATATGCCATTCCTATTTGTTAGCATAATACTATTGACAGGGCAGTACTAATTCTTTGACTGTTCTAGAGTTTTATGTTACTACACATAGACTTGACCTGGGCAGAGCATGCCCATGAGATATTGAGATTTTCCTTAGAAATAAATGTTATTGTTAACAATGTAACTTGATCTTTTTGTCAGAAATGCTGAAGTAATGTTTTTTGTGGCCTGTTTTAGTGGATTTTAAATAACTCGTTTTTTTTTTTCTTTTGGTTTCTTTGTCATAGACAAGTTTGACCAAGTTTTCTGACAGCCTTCAAGAAATGATAAATTTTCATACAGTAAGTGTCAGTAAGTAGGTATTAATATGACCATGTTATTTTAGTATGTTGTTTTAGTGGCAGTATTTTATGAAATAATTTAAGTTGTAATTCAGTGACTTTGAATTTGTCAACTTTTTAGTTGGGTGTTAATCTAAAATGTGTGTGTGTGTGTGTGTGTGTGTGTGTGACAGAGAAAGAGAGAGAGGTAGAGAATACATTTTATTTCCTATTCTGAAGTACTGAACTTATATTAATGAGGTACACATCCATAAGTTTTTTCTTTTAAGTTGTACCTTTGTAAATGTGTAAGCAATTATTTCAAGAATGAAGAAGTAATTTAGTTATTTCTTATTTCTTTCAAGATACAAATATTACATCCCATTTGTTTGATTACTTGACAGTATTAAAGACTGCTGTAGTATTTGATATATGTGTGTGTTTAATATTTGGTACCAAGCTGCAGTGGCTCAGTGGTTGAGTGTTGACCTATGAGTGGAGACCACATTTTGATTCCTCATAGGGGCATATGCCCAGATTGCAGGCTCAATTCCCAATTGTGCAGGAGGCAGCTGATCAATGATTCTCTCTCATCATAGATGTTTCTATCTCTCTCTCTCTCTCTCTCCCCCTTCCTCTCTGAATCAATAAAAATACATATTTTTTTAAAATTAAAAATAATATTTGAGGGCATTTTTTCCCCATGGACAGACAATAGTTCAGGGAATGCCTAGGGAGGGGGAGGTTGTGGGGTGAGAGAAGGTTAATGGGGGGGGGGAGGGGAGGGACATCTGTAATACTTTCAACAATAAAGATAAATTTAAAAAAATTAAAAAATATTTGAGGGCATTTTTCCTTCAAGAATGAAGGATTATATATTACTTTTGGAATGTTAGAAAATTCCTTTTCAAATTTATAAAAGTTTGCTGAAAATATGATAGCTTATAAGCTATGTACTTCTTAATTTTTAAGAAACATTAACATATGGTTATATAATTATTTAATTCAATGCTTAAATTTATCAGAAGCTATAACAAGAATATCAACACTTATATTCCTTATAAAATCTAATTTTTGGTTCTTATTTAAGATTCAAAGTTTATAAGAATTTCTTCTTATTTATTACTATTTTTGGTAACATATTAAGCCTGAAGTTATCTGATAATGTTTATTTTAATTGTAGTTCAAATTTTATCTGTACCAAAATTATCATGCACAAGAACCTACTTCAGTTCCTGTTTTCAATTCTTTTGGGTATATATCTAGGTGTAGAATTGTAGGTCATATTGTAATTTGGTGTTTATCTTTTTGAGCTATCAAACTGTTTTCCACAGAGGTTGTACCATTTTACATTCCCACCAGCAATATATTCGTGTTTCAATTTTCTACATTCTTGTCAACACTTGTTATTTTCTATTTTTTTTTATTATAGCCATTCTAGTAGATGTGAAGTGGTGTCTCTTTGTGGTTTTTTCATTTCCCTAAAGACTATTGCAGTTGAGCAACTTTTCATGTGCTTATTAGCCATCTGTAATAATAAAAGTATAACATGCTAATTAGACCGGATGGCTGAACAGCGGAACAACCATCCAGACAACCTTCCGGGAGACATTCCGGACGAAGCTGGGGCTGCGAGGGCCACGCCCCTTGCACGAATTTCATGCATTGGGCCTCTAGTTTGTATATGTTCTTCCATCACTGTTGCCCATTGATGTCCTTTGCCCATTAAAATTTTTGAAAAACTGAGTTCTTTATATATTCTGGATGTTAACCCTTAGTCAGATATGTAAAATTTATGTATTATGACATGTAAAATTTTTCTCCCATCTGCAGGTTGTCATTTTACTCTCTTGATAATGCCCTTTGATGCAAAAAAGTTTTAATTTTAATGATGTTCAGTTAACTTTTTTTACTGTTGCTCCTGCTTTTGGGGTCATATTCCAAGAATCCATTGCTAAATTCCAGATCATGATTTATTCCTTTGTTTTCTTCTAACAGTTTTATTGTTTTAGCTCTAATATTTTGCACCAATTTATTTTTAATGATTTCTTACTAGTTCTCTTTTTGCTTTCCAGTGAGCTTGGATGCCAGTGCATGGTATATTTGATTTCTCTTGAAATCAAGTGGTCTTTTGGATTCCAACTTCTTAAAAAATATACCAGTAGTGAGCATTATTTTTTTTGTTAAAAGTTATTGATTTATATTAGCATAATATGTTAAATGTTTTCTCCATAATTTATCTTTTGTAATAGTTCTGTTTCTGATATTTTCTTTAAATCAGTCATTCTTGTATTTGTGTTTTATATAAGAATACCGTGCTCTTTTTTGTAGTTTTCTATGTACAAAGTTATGGTTATGACAAACTTTTGGTAAATAAATTGTTTAAATGTATGTTGGAAACTTTGTTGTCAAGAAATTTTACTTGAAAATATTTTATAAATCACTTTCTTAGAGTAAGTTAAATCTTCAAAAATCATGTTTGTTTGAAGCAAGGTACATAAGTGAAGTTTGCTTTAAGAGAATTGAGATTGGTCTTTTTAGTGCTAGTCATGTTAATGTACACCTAGATTTCTGAACTGATTACAATAATGTTTGTGTGTTTTTCTTTTCTAAAATTGAAAGCAATCAGTATTTTTGAACATTGTTTTTAAAAGAACATAGGATTTAGTCCTAGCCAGTTTGGATCAGTGGATAGAGCATCGGCCTGTGGACTGAAGAGTCCTGGGTTCAATTCTGGTCAAGGGTACATGCGTAGGTTGTGGGCTCAATCCCCAGTGTGGGGCATGCAGGAGGCAGATCCTGTGAAGAGGCTCCTTGGTGAAAAATTGAGATCTGGAGCCAACTGCCACGTACATGAAACCTATCAGGTACATGAGGAGCACCGCTAAGCCAGAAGCCAGGCTCACGACTGGCAAGTGCAGCAGCAGTAATGGGAGCCCCTTCTGCCTCCACGGCAGTGCTAAGGACCCCCCGGGGGATGTCCAACTGCCAGCTTAGGCCCTAAGCCGAGGAGTCCCGGTCTGCGAGAGGGTGCAGGCCGGGCTGAGGGACCTCTACCCTCCAGTACACAAATGTTATGCACTGGGTCTCTAGTAAAAATAAGTACTGCCTGGCTGGCGTGGCTCAGTGGTTGAGCATTGGCCTATGAACCAGGAGGGCAGAGTTCAATTCCCAGTCAGGGCACATACCCAGATTGCAGGCTCAATCCTTATTGTGGGGCATACAGGAGGCAGCTGATCAATGATTCTCTGTCATTGATATCTCTCTCTCTCTCTCTCTCTCTCTCTCTCTCTCTCTCTCTCTCTCTCTCTCTCTCTCTCTCTTTCTCTCTCTTCTTTCCTCTCTGAATTCAATAAAAAAATATTTTAAATAAATAGTTAAGTACCAAGAAGTAACAACCAAAAAAATAGCAAAATCCATTACATTCTAGTAAGAATACTTAATAGCAAATGACCATAATATTAAGGAAACAACCATACATACTTAGCTAAGTAGGGAAAATGTGAAAAATAAAACAAATTAATAGGTGTGAATTGTGAAAAATAAGAGCAAAGGAGAGATGAAATATTGGACAAAAGTCAAAAGAAGTGATGACATGGTAATGCCAGGGGAAAAGTTGTATTGTTTTGTTATTGTTTTTTATCATTATTGATTACTTTGCATTTTTAAGATTAATATGTAAATGGGATCTTTGTCTAATTTCTTTCAGTGTAATTATTTTGAGACTCAATTATGTGATTGTATTTATCAATAGTGCATTTTTTTATTGCTTGGTAGTACTGTATTTATGGATATATTATAATTTGTTTATCCACTCACCTGATGGATATATTAGTTACCTGTTGTTATTAACAGATTACCCCAAAACATACTGGCTTGAAACAAAAAGTATTTATTAGCTCACAGTTTCTGGGACAGGAATTTTTAGAGCGGCTGAGTCTTTTATGAAATTGCTATTAAGATGTTGGCTGGGGCTAGTCATTTGAAAGCTTCACTGGGATTGGAGGATCCAATTCCAAGATAGATCGCATGTATGTGGCAGTTGGCTCTAGGTCTTAGTTTTTCACCAAGGCGCCACTTCACAGGGCCACTTAAGTGTCCTTCATGGAATCTGGTTATTCCCAAAATAAATGATCCAAGAGCAGTGGTATGGAGAAAGCTGCAATACTTTTTATGACATCATATCAGAAGTCACTCATTGTCACTTCCTCCACATCTATATATATAAAAGCCTAAACAACCTTTAACGACCGAATGACCAGAACAACTGGTCGACCAGTTGCTGTGACGCGCACTGACCACCAGGAGGCAGAGGCTCAACGCAGGAGCTGCCCCCTTTTGGTCAGTGTGCTCCCATGGACCATACCCCCCCCGCCCCCCAGCCAACCTCCCATGGCCCCTCCTCCCAGTCAGCCAACCTCTGCCAGCCCCTCCACTGGGCCGGCCAGCCCCATCAGCCCTTAGCAGAGGGCCGGCCTGCCAACCTCCTGGGGTCCCTCCCTCTGGGCTCCGATTGGGGGGGCCGGCAGGCCAACCTCCCGTGGCCCCTCCTCCCTAGCCAGCTGGCCCCCAATAGGCCTTGATTGCCAGCCAGGCCAAGGGACCCCACCCATGCACGAATTCGTGCACTGGGGCTCTAGTTAATATACTGGTATATTAAAAGTAAGTCAATAAGACCAGCCCACTCTCAAGGGGTGAAGAATATGGTTCCACTTTTGAGAAGAGAAGTGTCAAAGAATTTGTGGACATATTTTAAAGCAATCATAATGGATGTTTGAGTAGTTCCCAAGTTTTGGCTATTATAAATAAAATGGCTTGTAAAATATATATGTAAACATCTGTACAGACATACTTTTATTTCTTTTGTGTAAATAGCTAGGAGTAGAATGGCTAGTTTGTAAGGTAGGATTATGTGTAACTCTTTACAAAATTACTTATATAGCAAAGACTACAAAAGTACACAGCTAAGAGAAATTAAGGAAACATAAATTTTTTATTTTGCTTTACTTATCAATGTATATAATAATGTTAATATTATTTTATATATTAAATTCCAAAAAAATTTAATTTCATTAAAGAGAACCTTCAAAAATTTGGAAATTGTTTTTGAAAGTCAATTGCATCATTTTATACTAGCAAAATATGAGTGTTCTAATTGCTTCACATGATTGTCAACACTTATGGTCACTCTTAAATTTATTATGGTCTAAATTTGCGTTTTCTTAACTAATGATGCTGAGCATCTTTTCATGTGTTTATTTGCCATCTATGTATCTTCTTTAGCGAAATGTCAGATCTTTTACCCATTTAAAATACTGTGTTGTCTTATTTAGTTGTAAGAGTCCTTCCTATGTTCCATGTATATCTTTTGTCAGATAAATGTTTTGCATATATTTTCTCTCAGACTTTGGCTTGTCCTTTTCGGTTTTGTAGCACTTCTTTTGAAAAGCAAGTTTTAAATATTGATGAAGTAAATTTATTGATTTTTAAAAATAGTTTTCTTTTTGTGTTCTATTAAGAAATATTTGCCAAACCCAAGTTCACTAAAATTTTATTCTGTGTTTAGTTTAGATTTGTGATCCATTCTAAGTTAATATTTGTGTGTGTTGCATGGTAAAGGTCAAGGTTCACTTATTTGGCATATAACTCTTCACTTGTTTGTTTCAGCACCATTGTTTAAAAAAATGATCTTTTCCCTATTGACATCTTTTGTTTAAAAAACTGACTTTTAAAAAAAGTCATTTCTGGATTTTTCTGTTTCATTGATATTTTTTCCCATCTTTATTTTAATACCACAAGTATCTCAATTACAGTAGCTTTCATAATATATTTTGAAATCAGGTATACTTTTTCCAACTTTGCCCATTTTTTTTTTTGGTTTGGTTATTCTAGATTCTTCAGATTTTTCATATAAATTTCACTTCTACATAAAGCCTTACTGGAATTTGGAGTAGGATTTCATCAAATCTATAGATCAATTTGATGAGAATTGACATTAATATTTTTTTTAATTCATAAACTCAATATGTCTACATTTATTTAATTTTTCACTCTACAAGTCTTGCATCTCTTTTGTCAAATTTATTCCTAAGCATTTCCTAATTTTGGATGCTATTATAAATTGCATTTTTTTAAAAGCTCACAATTTCTAATTGGTCATTGCTGGTATACAGAAATACCATAGTTTTTTTATATGACTTTGTTTCTGAAACCAGTAGATTTTTCTGTATATTCCATAGTATTTTCTACATAGTCAACCATATAGCCTGTGGATTAAAAGCAGTTTTATATTCTTCCTTTCTAATGTGTCCACTTTTTATTTAATTTTCCTGCTTGATGGTATTGCTATTATTTCTGGTAGAGTATTCTGTAGAAGTGCTGAGAGCATACATTCTTTCCTTGTTCCTGATTGTAGCAGGAAAGTACCCTTTCACCACTAAATATGATGTCAGCTGTAGGTTTTTCATCTGTGCCCTTCATTGGGTGGGGCAGTACCTTTCCATTCCCAAATTCCTGAGGAATTTTATTAGGAATGGATGTTGGATTTTGTCTAATTTTTTTTGCATACATTGATATGATTATGTAGTTTTTCTGTTAACATGGCGAATTATATTGATTGATTTTTAACGTTAAATCAGTCTTGCTTCTTTGGGATAAATCCCAGTTGGTCATGATGTATTTTCCTTTGTGCATACTCTTATTATACATTATTATGTATTGTTAATAATTTTTTGTAGCTTTTTTTTTTTTCTTAGAATGTCTTTGCTGGTTTTGTCCCTCATAAGAATTTTCTGATGAATAGATTTTCTGGTAGAATCCATGTTTTGGGGAAGAGTTTGAGTAGAATTATGTTTGGTAGAATTCACCAGTGAGGACATTTTCTTTTAGAAGGGTTTTCAAATTCTTTTGATGGGAAGTGACTTTTTCTGATTATTATTAGACTAGTGGCCCGGTGCACGAAATTCGTGCACATTGAAAGGGAATTAATTAGAGGAATGTAATTTGGACTCACTATCTAATATCAATAATATGAGAGCATTTCTGAAATTCAGTGACATGAATTTTAGCTATTACTTTGCCAAATAAATGGAATTTACAGATATCATTTAAAAGAGCATTCAGCTTAGTATTAAAAACTCTGGCTACCAAGTCAGGTGTGTTTTCAACTTTTTGCCAGTGATGTAAATTGTTTGCAATACCTGCCTATATGTCATGGTTATGAATAAATCGGGCTTGCCATACTTCGTTACAATTGCCATAACATCCTGATATCGCTGCTGCATATTTCTGGACCTACCCTCAAAAGATGATGGAAGTATTATAATTTTACCAATTGGCACATTGTTATTTTCAGATCTAGATTTGAGATAATCCATCAAGCCACTGTATTTTTCAACTCTCAGCTTAGATTAGCTTGCTTTGATGAAATTTATCTGATTGGCCTCCATTTTTAATATGAATCCACGATAAACTGTTGAGTTAATTTTCCTCCATTTAAAATAGGATTGAACGTGTCCTGCACAAAGAGATGGAATCTGTAATACTGCATTTGTGTGACTCGTGTCCTTACATTTTGTCTGGTATTATTGTCGATTACAATGTTGTCTCTGAATCTTAATACAATATCTGTTCCCCAGCCTTTTTCACCATGTAGAAAAAGAATAGGATATGTCATTGCATCTAATATAGGAAACAGGATATTGATTTGTTTCATTTTAGTGGCATTTGGATTATTGGGATCTGGTTTATAATGAATGAGCAAGTCCCTTTCAAAAGGAGGTTCTCCATCATCGTTTCTGAATATGACAGCAACCTCAGTTACACGGGGAGAATTATATCTACCTGGGTCACTGTTACAATCGTATTTACTTGCCATTGTTACTTCCGTGGGAGCAATACCTTTTGCTGCTGCTTCTGATTAGGCTTCCTTTTCTACCTCATGTAGCATCTTGTATGATTTTGTTAATTCATTTATTTCATGCATGAGGTTGTTGATGTTGATCATGAGTCTTTCTGAGCAGCCCTGGTTTTCTGGCATTGCTAATCTTTTACTTGTAGCTTCAGCTATATCCAAAATACACAGTTGAGCAAACTTCCGAGAAAGACCATCTGAAGGATGTAAAGTTCCAGTACGGTGATAAACTTGTTTGTGTATTCTAAAACACTATGGCTATCCTGGTGGTGATGCAATATTTGCAGCCATGGAAGCAAACGCAAAAGAACTATTTATGGAATGAATATTTTCCATGAAATTCTTACTGTCAGAATCTTCGTTTGTCATTAATCTTTTTAAATATGCCGGGTAATCTGGAAAATGTATATCATTTGGACAGACTTTCCCTTTGCTACAACACCGGGTAAATTTCCCATCAGATGGTTTTTCATCAGAGAAATTTAGTGATAGGCAAAATTCACATCTAACAATCATTCCACCGCAACTATGGTCGAGAATTGCATCCTCATGTACTCCATTTTTGCTGAGAGGGCGCCGCATTCTGTCGCAGGCGCCACCTTCTTTCAAGATCAGACGCACGTTGCTCTTCAGATATTTTCTGTCGATAATGCCGGCATCTTTCAGTTGCAGAACTACGTTGTATCAACAGTTGTTCTTTAGACATAGTCCCACCTCTCTATTGTCACAATCTGAGATGGAGGTGAATGAGAGTCCAGGCTGTCAGTCCACTGAGAGCTGTCTGACCAACGGCTGATTCTGGCTGATTCTGTGGGGGTGGGACTTCCTCCTCCCTGCTGTCAGTTTCCACAGCTGTGATGAGGAAGCTGGGGTGACAGAGGGAGCCACGCCCTCCAAGCCGCCCTCTCTCTCGCCCTGCTCTATGTCCAGTGGCCTCCTGCTCTGCCAAGTCCTCCAAACCCCCTGTTCTCCGCCCACTCTCCTGCTCTGCTCTCTGCTGGCGAAGGTCCTGGGAGCCCGTGGGCGTGGCTAGGCGCGGCCAGCCTCACCTCTAGGGGCCGGCAATGGTCCTGGGAGCCTGCGGCTGCTGTCACTTCCCCGGGGCGCTTGACACATGTGTATGCAAATTAACCCGCCATCTTTGTCAGGTTAATTTGCATACTCCTGATTGGTTGGTGAGTGTAGTGGAGGGATGGTTAATTTACATGTTTCTCTTATTATATAGGAAGTTGAAATAATTTTATAATAAACATTCATCTATTCACCTGCTAGATATACAGGGTGTCCCAAAACAATGTATATACACTTTAATAGCTGATGGCTCAATTTTGTTAATGAAATGTATTTTAATGAACACTGCCTTTATAATTATTCTCAAAGTGTGTGTATACATTTTTTGAGACACCCTAGTTTTGTTTTATTACATATTTATCTATTTATCCTTCCTTCTATCCATGCAACAATCTTCCTATTATAGATCTGTTATTGATGTGTAGTTCAAAATAATTTAGAGACAACAATATATCTAACCCTTACATTCCCATGCATAATTTGTGAGTTTAATATTTTTTACAGTTTTTTTAAATTTTGAGGTAAAATTTAAATATAGCTGAATGCATGTCTTATGGGTACCAACCAACAAATTTTGATAAATGCATTAGTGTAACCCAAATTTTTTAAAAGATAAAGATCATTACCGTTACCCAGAAATTTTTCTCATACCTCTTCTCAAACAATTCCAACCCGCACTCCTGAGGCAAGTACTGTTCTGTGTTTTTTATAACTAGTTTTTCTTGTTTTATTACTTCATATAAATGGAATAATATAGTGTGAGTGTGTGTGTGTGTGTGTGTGTATGTGTGTGTGTAAGAGAGAGAGAGGGGGAGAGAGAGAGAGAGAGAGAGAGAGAGAGAGAGAGAGAGAGAGAGAGAGAGAGAGAGAGAATATTTTTAGATCTATCAGCATAATTTCATTGAGTTCAGAGAACATGTTCTATATGATGCCATACTATTGCTTTGTCCCCTATTATATGGCAGTTTTCATAAATATTGTTAATGGTTAGTTTCTTCTTGTTGGTTTTATGTTTCTGCATCTGTCCTTTCAGTTAACCTTATTGGTCATTGTACCGTGCCAGCACAGCCAAGGGTTTGGTTGAGCCTGAGGGGGGACTGCAAAGGATGTAGAAAAGACAGACAACGAGAATAAGTGGGTCTACTAGGTGGATCTTCCTGTGCCTGGCTGAGGCCACAGAGAGATCCAGACAGCAAGCTGAGCCTTTATTTTATAGCCAGAGGTAAGCGAGGTAGTGGTCACCATAGTTATAATGTTCTTGTGAATTTTACTTGTTTTGGCAGCACTTGCTGCATCTCCTTCAGCCCATTAGCTATCCAGAAAGATCTAGGGAGCTTCATAAGGTCAAGCCTAATTATGCTAAGAGGGCTGTGCCCTCTAAGCTGGAACTTGTTTGTGACTTTGCCAACAGGTCAGTCCAAGGCTTAACCCTATAGCCACTCCCTACAAAGTCATGTTGTTTGTTTCTTAATTCTTTTAAAAATCAGTTGGTTCATATGTATCCTGTTCTTCATATTTGAATGTTATCTTAAAATTTTAATATAACAAAATTAATTCTTTGTGGTATACAGCTTTATGAGTTTTGACACAAGCATATGGTTGGGTCTGTATTCACAATGAAGATGCAGTTCCATTAACTTAAAATCTATATAATAAAAGCCTGAGTGACCGTTACGGCGAAATGACCAGAACGAGCAGTCTCTATGATGTGCACTGACCACCTGGGGGCAGACACTCAGTGCAGAAGCTGCCCCCAGTGGTCACTGCACTCCCACAGGGCGAGCACCGTTCAACCAGAAGCCAGGCTCACGACTGGCGAGCGTAGCAGCAGTGGCAGGAGCCTCTCCTGCCTCTGTGACAGCACTAAGGAGCAGCGAGCCGAGCAGTAAGGAGCAGTGAGCAGGCAGGCGGCAAGGAGCGAGGGGTCCCAGACTGCGAGAGGGCGCAGGCTGGGCTGAGGGACTTCCCTCTCCTCTGTGCACGAATTTTATGCACCGGGCCTCTAGTACCCTTAAATACCCTATTGTTTGCCAGCCCTTCCTCCCACGCCTTACCACTGGAAATTGCTGATTTGTTTTCAATCCCTATAGTTTTGCCTTTTTCTAAATGTAATGTAAATGTAATACAGTTTGTAGCCTTTTGAGTGATTTATTTTACTTAGAAAAATGCATTGAGATTCATCCATATTTTTGCATGTATTAATAGTTGTGCCTTTTTGTTGCTGAGTAGTATTTCATTGTATGAATGTACCATGGCTTGTTTTTTCAAAGACATTTGGGTTGTTTCCAGTTTTTGGCAATCGGGAATGAAACTGCAATAACCATTGGTATTCCTAAGCTTTTATTTCTCTTGGGCAATACATAAGAGCGGAATTGCTAGGTTTTATGTAAATTTAGTTTTAACTTTATAAGATACTAGAGGCCTGATGCATGAAATTTGTGCAAGCATAGGCCCTCGGGACCTGGTTGCCCCACCACCTGCCCACTGGTCATTCCGGAAGGTTTTTCTGGAAGATTGTTTCACCATCCGATCTAATTAGCATATGGGCTCTTTATTATATAGGATAGGTTTTAAACTATAGAGTCTACTTCTTTAATTCTGTTTAGGTTACAAATTTTCTTCTTGAGTGAGCTTTGATAATTTTTGTCTTTGAAAGAATTTAGTCATCTCATCTGTTGAATTTACAGGCATGAAATTCCCCAAATCCCCTTGTTTTCATCTCTTTGTTGTTGTTAATCCTCACTTGAGGGTAGCTTTCCATTGCTTTTCAGATAGAGTAGAAGGGAGGGAGGGATGGGAGGAGGGAGGGGTTGAGGGAGAGAGAGAGAGATCAATATTTCAGAGAACTGGTTGCCTCCTGCATGTGCCTCGAAAGGGGTGGGGAGGAGAAGCAAACCAGCAATCCAGGTGAGTGTCATTGACTGGGAATCAAACCCCTGACATTTGGTGGGTGGGCCAGTGCTCCTAACTCTGAGTCATACCAGCAGGGTCCCTGGTTTTCCTTTGTAATAATCTGTAGAATCCGTGGTAAAGTTAATATTTGAAATTTGTCACTTCTTTTTTTTCCTGTTCACTTTGGCTGGAGGTTAATCAGTTTTACAGATCTTCTCAAAGAACTAAGCTTTGGTTTCATTGATTTTTGGCTATTGATTTTGTTTTCTGTTTTGTTGACTTCCATTCTGATTTTTATTTCCTTTTTTTTTTTTTTTTTTTTTGCTTTAGGTTTAACATAATATAGAAATTTTTTTTTCTCTCTCTCTGGAAGTAAATTGACAGATTTTGGAACTCTGGACTCAATCTACATTGTGTGTGTGTGTGTGTGTGTGTGTGTGTGTGTGTGTGTGTGTTTGGTTTTTAGGTGAGAAGATAGGACTTTGCTAATAAGATTTCAGAGAATGTGACTGATTTTCATTAGAAGGACACAAGATTTTTTTTCTATTTTGAATATTGATTTTTATGCCTGTTCATTTGACATCTGTTTCTAATTATAAATGAAGTATATCTATAAATTATGAAAGTACTTCAAATTCCCATGACTAGCCCTGTGAAATTTACCACACATAGAGCTATCAGAGTTAAATATGTGATGTCCTTTTAAATGAGGCAAAATATTGTGAGAAATAAAATTCTGTTCCTGTCTCTAACCTTAGCAATTATTTAACCTAAGGACTATACAGTGTTTACTTGAACTCAGTATATAAAACATTTAAATCCTGAGTTCTTCCCAAATGAATAACCATTAATTGAGATGCAAGGTAGTTGTGGATTTCTTTTTATGTGGTGTGTTTTGATATACAAGATTAAGAAATTTCTGTTGTGGATGGAGTGAAATTTGTATTACTCTTTTAGATTACCTTCCAAAGCTGAATTAAAATTAAGGAAATAAATTGCTCTACTGTTTGAGCATTTTACTTAAATAGTAAAGCAGATTTGATTTCCATTGTATATAATGATTCTAGTTTTTAGAAATGAAATTTGCTTGAAAATCAGTTTTTCTTTCTAAATGCTTATCTTTTTATATATTCTTGAATTAGAAATATAGGTGTTATTAGAAATTGGAGTATTGCTAGAGGGATGTGATAATTACAGTACTACATGAAAATTATCTTCTTTATTTACTTTTCTAATTGTTTAATGTTACATTTTATCTTTTAGATCCTATTTGACCAAACTCAGAGATCAATTAAGGCACAGCTTCAGAACTTTGTTAAAGAGTAAGTCAATTGCAGTTAAGGAAAAAGTAAAGCATTTAGTTAATTATTAGATATAGAAGTTGGTGTCTTTGGAGAGAAATATGGAAGAAATAATGAATTACAAAAATATTAGAGCTTTTTTTTGTTTTGCTTTGTGAAATGTATATTGCACTTTTTCCAGAAGTATTTTATATAGTCAGACTTAATGCCTTATAGTGAATCATTTATGCTGTGAAAGATGTGTTCAAGATACATAGCAAGAATTGTTATTAATTAAAGAAATAAATGTAAATAATCCAATGACCTTTCAAAATCAAAGCAAACCTCAAGAGTAGTTGAAATATTATCAGTTATCGTAGTTGATATTAAATTTTGCATTCTCTCAATATGGTATTTTCTTTGAAGAGAAGTTAATATATGGGAATGAGTAATGAAAGTGCATGCTTTTTGCTACATATGAGCCTTTTGTGTCACATTCATTACATTTCTAAAAAATATCCAACTCTTTTGGTTTTCTTTTTTCACACTAATAATTCAGATTCCTCTTTTAATTCCTGACTGAAAATTATATTCAATTACAGATAAAGTTGATGATAATACAGTATTCAGGATAAATTATAGATGTTATGAGCTGTAAATAGTGGCAGATCACAGAAATGTAAGCATTGCCATTTTAGTAGGTTAGAATTGTTATAGTGGAAGTGATGTCTTGCAGATTCTTTATAAATTACTTCATAATAGGCTAATATTCAGAATGTCCTGATAGAATGTATACATGGCAGTTGATGGCTTCTTACAAGAGTTCTTTCTTAGGTAAACTTTATTATTATTATTTTTAAATTGTTTGTCTTCAAGTTATTTTGCCGAATTCCCGGATAGAAAAAGTAAAAGCAAAGTATTATTATATACTTACCTAAGATTATTAATGAAATCAAGGATTTCAGAGTTTCAGACTAATGAAATGGATACTGTTATCTTTTATGGGTACAAGAATTCTTTTAGAAAGCATTATAAATTTGTGTTTTAAGAATACATTCATGTCCTTTGGGCCAATGGTTCCCTTCTACAAGAAATGAATGTTGTTTCTTAAAGTGTGGTCTGAGACCACCCATAGCAGTAAAACTAAGGGTGTGTCTTTAACACCCACTCCCTCCTCCCCACAAACACAGATTTCTATGATTCATCACAAAGACTAATGAATTGTAATCTCTGGAAGAGGAGATGACATTTGCATGTTAAATTTGCATTTTTAACAAGTTCTCTGTGGTGATTTTTATGTATACTACTACTTAAAAATCATGTTTAAATAATGATACATGCCCCTGAATTTGTTTTTAGGGGGAAAAATTAACTTTGCCTTTTATGTTTCTGTAATGTTAATTTGATAATTTATTTTCACCTCAAATTCATAGATCTAAGTAAGGAAATGTTAGGTGACTATTTTGGGAATTATATATACAGTGGGGCCTTGACTTACGAGTTTAATTCGTTCCGTGACAGAGCTTGTAACTGAGATTACTCATATGTCAAATCAATTGTGAACGAGTGAGACACGTGATGCTGGGCTGATGTTGTGGCGTTCACTGTGACATTCGCTGTGCCAACTAGCGGTGGGGTATCTGAAGCTGGCTCGTAACCTGAATTTTAGCTCGCAACTCAAAGCAAAAAATTGGCCTAGAGACGGCTCGTATCTCGAAAAACTCGCTAGTCGGGACACTCGTAAGTCAAGGCCCCACTGTAATTGAAAACAATATATATTGTAGTCAGAATAACTATTGAGTGTTATTGCACAGTGAATCAAATAAGTAGAGGAACATAAAAATTAAATTCTAAGTGCTTTTGCTAAAATTTTTGATCAAGAAAATTTTATAAAAGTTTAACTTTTTATTTTTTAGAGATCTTAGAAAATTCAAAGATGCCAAGAAGCAATTTGAAAAAGTCAGTGAAGAGAAAGAAAATGCACTAGTAAAAAATGCTCAAGTACAGAGAAACAAACAGCACGAAGTTGAAGAAGCCACAAACATTCTGACAGCAACAAGAAAATGTTTTCGACACATAGCCCTTGACTACGTTCTTCAGGTATATTTATTAAAAAGTGCTTACGAGGTGGAGGGGGTCAACTGGGGATAAAAAGGGGACATCTGTAATACTTTCAACAGTAAAGATTAAGAAAAATGCTTAATGAACATGTCTTACTTTTGAGTGGTTGCACTGAAAATAATGTATTTTTTAGTTTAAAATTAAACCAAAATTTTGTGAAAAAAATTCACTTGTTTGTATATCTGTCTCTGTGTGGATATGTGTAACTCTGCTTGTGATTTCTTCCCCTTTAAGTTAACTTTATACTTTCCTCCATTTAAAATGTTGTAAAAGCATTTTTATTGCTATATTTTATTTTGTGGAGTTGCTGTGTTAATTTAATTAATATTTGATTGAGACATTTTTAGTGTTGCCATTTTTACTGGCAGTAGTGAAAATATAGTTTTCAATAATTTTAAGTGGTGATAACATCTTTGCATACAGATCTTCCTTGCCACATTTCTGATTATTTCTTTAGGGTAGATTCTAGAGCAGGGGTGGGCAAACTTTTTGACTCGAGGGCCACAATGGGTTCTTAAACTGGACCGGAGGGCCGGAACAAAAGCATGGATGGAGTGTTTGTGTGAACTAATATAAATTCAAAGTAAACATCATTACATAAAAGGGTTACGGTCTTTTTTTTTTTTTTTTTTTTTAGTTTTATTCATTTCAAACGGGCTGTAGTTTGCCCACGGCTGTTCTAGAGGTACTAAGGCTCACTGTATTGCCAAATGAAAAATATTTCTAGAAGTAGTATTCTCATGTTTTGTGTTAGGACTAGGTGCTGCTTTTTAAAACTAGAGATCAGTGTCTGGTAAGTTGCCTGGTGGTCTTCTGGTCCAAAGTATAATTGAAACCAATTTGAAGGTAAAGGTCTCTAAAGAAATTTGAGAGAAATGTAAATTGAAGGTACATATTATACATTATTTCACATGTACATTATGTGTCCCTATAGATCATGGAGTGTTGTAAAACAGCAGTGAGTCCCCAGAAATTGTTGACTTAATGATGATCACAGACTATTTCTTAAAGCAATACATAAATAACAGTATATAAGCTAGTGATTAAAAACTAATCAGATAACTTTGCAGAATAGTAGAAGGTGACTAAGATTTTTTTCTCTTAAGTTCCCGTTTAATGAGTGGAAAGTTAAATTTTAAAGGAGTGAAGTAAACTACCTTTATTAATGAAATGCTTCTAGAAGAGAGTAGTCTGTATGTTCTGTCTCCTGTTACGTACCTCCCATTCATACCACTTCCTGTGGTAGTATGAGTTCTCAGTCTTCCTACACCATTACACTAAAATGCTCATGCTAGTGTTATTCATTAGATACTTTTTAGTTTTTAGCCAACTTGACCATTATGTTTCACTGAAAATTTAGGCCATACTCTCCTTGAAATATACTTTAGTCTTGATTTATCTTTAACCATTTTTAGATCATCACCTTCTGTTTCTTTTCCATTTCCACCATGGGCTTCTCTCCTTTGCCCACCTTTTCACTCTCTTTTTCAGGTTTTATCTTTGGTTCTATTCTTTTCTGACTATAATTTCTCTGACAGTCTCATCATGCTCCCTTGCTTGAATTACCACCATTTAGAGATGACAGATTCTTTTTTTTTCTTTTTCCACATAAGTACCTCATTCTTTTTGTGCCCAAAGCTTAAATCTTCTTCCTAAACAGCTTCTTTTTGTTCTTTCCTAACTGAATAGCAACACCCTCTAAAATCATAGAAGTTCAGATTTGGAGAATTATATCAGATATTCCCCTCATCCTCAGCTACTATATCTAACAACCAAAATTGCCTTGAAAAGTTCTGTGTACCTCTTAAATCTGTTCTCTCACTCTTGCTGTAGCCCTCACACAAGTTCTTACTGTTTTTTTTTTTAATCTAGAGCAGCTGTGGGCAAACTACGGCCCGCGGGCCGGATCTGGCCCGTTTGAAATGAATAAAACTAAAAAAAAATACCCTTTAGTAATGATGTTTACTTTGAATTTATATTAGTTCACACAAACACTCCATCCATGCTTTTGTTCCGGCCCTCTGGTCCAGTTTAAGAACCCATTGTGGCCCTCAAGTCAAAAAGTTTGCCCACCCCTGATCTAGAGTATTAAGATGTTCCCATGCAGTTGATCTTTCTTGCATTGTTTTTACTACCCCCATTATTAATTCATTCTCTGTTCTGTGGTCAGACTAACTCAAACTTCTCCATGCAAAGTGAATTATTTTTGCCTCTGCCTTCTCTGTGCTGCACTAATATTGTCATACACATTGCTGTTGGAGCACTTAACCCATTTATTCTAATTATTTATTTATTTGTCTTTTCTACTCCTAGATTGTATCCTTTCCCTCTAGTGTGGTGGTTGGAAAATAGGTAGTACATGTTTTGTGAGAGAACGCATGGCTTAATTTTTTTTTTCTTAATCCTTACCCGAGGATATTTTTTTCCACTGATTTTTAGAGAAAGTGGAAGGGAGGGAGGGGGAGAAACAGCAATGTGAGAGAGACACATTAATTGGTTGCCTCCTGCACGTACACTGAGTGGGGCAGGGATTGAACCTGAAACACAGGTACATGCCCTTCACTGGGAATTGAACCCACGACATTTTGGGGTATGGGCGGTTGCTCTAAGCACTGATCAACATTGGCTAGGGCCAAAACGCTTGATTTTAAATTTAATTTGGGAAGGGGGATACAGCTAAAATACTCATTATTTTCAAACACATATAAATTTTCCATTTACTTTGGTGTCCATCCAATAGTTTTGTTAAGAGTTCCAACATCCCTTTAACTATTAGTTTGTTTGATTTTTCTGATGAGAACTGTTGTGTCATTATATGGCCAAACTGTTTTAGAGAATGTTAGGTAATAAATATCCAGATTTATAAAAGTTTTCATGATTTAGCTTCTCTGAATATTTGAATTTACTTTTTTTCCCCATTTGTTTTTTATTTGTATGTTTTTGTTTGTTTGTTTTTTGTTTTTAATCCTCACCTGTGGATATTTTTCCATTGATTTTTAAAGAAAGTAGAAAGGAGAGGGAGAGACAGAGAGAAACACTGATGTGAGAGAGACACATCAATTGGTTGCCTCTGGCATGCCCGGGACTGGGACCGGGACCAGGACCAGGAACCTGCATCCGAGGTACGTGCCTTTGACCAGAATCGAACCCAGGACCCTTCATTCTGCAGGTCACTCTATCCACTGAGCCAAACCAGCGAGGGCTTGAATTTACTTTTATTTCCCCAAGTAAATGTTGTTTTTCATTGACAGGGCAAAAAAAACCCACAAAAAAACAAAGGCACTTTTAACATTTTTCAGAGTTTGAATAATAGGTTATCTGTAGCATCTAATTTTACTTAGAATATTTGAAAGTTAATATTTTAGTTCTCAAAACTAAATAGGCCTTGAAAGAGATAAGCAGAAGAAACTAGGGCTTAGTTAAGCAAATATATTTGGGTATTTCTTGGTCTGTTTTTGTTTTCTGATCAGTGCTTTAAAATTATTTTATAAATGAACAGGCAGAATAATCAGTGAGAAGGACATATTAAAAAGGCAGGTATTCTGCAGTCTTTTGACAATATTAGTAAAAAGTGAATGATTCTTTTCAATGATTTTATTTTACTAAATTGATATATAATAACAGACAAAAATAAAATGTTTGTTTATGAATTTCTAGAGTTGGGAGACATACCACAAAATGCAAATTTCATAATTTACTGATCTTTTAGTAAGTTTAATCTAATTAAAATATTTATTTAAAATCTATTTAACAAATATTTATTGAGTACTTACTACATACCACTTGGAGAATACACCTGGAAATAAGGCAAGGCCTTCCTCTCACAGAACTACACTTTAGCTGGGGAAAAGACATACATAAGAAAATATAAGGGCCCTGGCTCAGTTGGTTGGGCGTCATCCTGTGTACCAAAAGGTTGCTGGTTGGATTCCTGGTCAGGGTACATTTCTGGTTTTCAGGCTTGATCCCCTGATGGGGGCGTGCAGGAGGCAGCTGAACAGTGTTCCACTCTCACATCAATGTTTCTTTTTCTTCCTCTCCTTTTTCTCTAAAAATTAATAAAAATATATTTTTAAAATTAAACAAAGAAGAATAAAATATAAGGTAGTTAATGATTGCTATCCTATATAATAAAAGGCTAATATGTAAATCGACCAGAGCGACCAGTTGCTATGATGCGCACTGACCACCAGGGGGCAGACACTCAGTGCAGGAGCTTCCCCATGATGGTCAGTGTGCTCTGTGGGAGCACTGCTCAGCCAGAAGCCAGGCTCAAGGCTGGAGAGTAGAGCGACAGTGGCAGGAGCCTCTCCTGCCTCCACAGCAGCATTAAAGATGTCCGACTGATGGGCTTAGGCCCACTCCCTGTGGACCTAAGCCCACAGTCAGACATCCCCCGAGGGCTCCTGGGCTGTGAGAGGACATAGGCCAGGCTGAGGGACACCCCCCCCCCCCCGAGTGCGCGAATTTTGTGCACCTGGCCTCTAGTGAATAAAATAAATAGGGTTGATATACTAGAGAGTGTGTATGGGCCTACTTTAGACCTTTGTAAAGAGATAGTATTTAAACTATCTTAACATGAATTTCGAACAGCCAGTATGCAGGCATTGAGGTGGGAGTAGTATTGGGTTGTGGTTGAACACAAAAGGAGAAAGTGGCCCTGGCTGGCTTGGCTCAGTGGATAGAGCGCTGGCCTGTGGACTGAAGGGTTGCTGGTTCGATTCCAGTCAAGGGCATATGCCTGGTTTGCGGGCTCGATCCCCAGTGGGGGGTGTGCAGGAGGCAGCCGATCAATGATCCTCTCTCATCATTGATGTTTCTTTCTCTCCCTTCCTCTCTGAAATCAATAAAAATACATTAAAAAAAAGGGGGGGCGGGGGAGTGGTAGAAAAGTAGGTTGGCAAGGTAGGCAGGGGCCAATCACAAAGGATCTTGAAGGCTGTGGTAGGGAGTTGGAAAGTTTTAAGCTAGATGGAACATGATCTTATTTACATTTTAAAAAGATCACTCTGGTTGCTGAATGGATTGTAGGAAGTCAAGAGTTGAAACCCTAGTTCATAGACTATTGCAGTAGTCTAGAAGAGATATGATGGTGGTTGATGATAGTGGTAAAAGTAATGACAGTTTCATTAGGATATATGTTGAAAGGTCTTGATGAGCAAATCAGGTAAGAAAGGTGGGGAAAAGATGGAATTCTAAGAAATTTAAATATCTATCAAAATGATAGTTTTAGTACTATAATATTATGATTTAAACTCAGCCAATTTTTCTTTGAGATCAAAAATGGATTAGAATTTCATTGGTATGTTTGTCCTAACAGTTTTCACAAAAAGCAGGGTGAAGGGTGAAAATTTTGAATTTTGTTTTCATTTACTTTTTAGGAGAAATGTTAAATAACAACTTTTACAATATTGCATTATGGATTAGTTTTTAAAATAATGTGTGGATGATTAACCAAGTGTATTTTCCCTCAGATTAATGTCCTTCAATCAAAAAGGAGATCAGAAATCCTAAAATCAGTAAGATATTTATTGAAATCATGTTTTAAATATTTTAGTATGAAATTACATGTACATATTTAAGTGTTTAAAGAAGCGTGTGTGTGTGTGTGTGTGTACATATTTATTCCAGGTTTATAATTAATCTTTTTATTTATCTTTTTGTACTAATTATATGTCATCCACTTTTTTGTCTCTGTCATATTATAGTTATTTGTGTGTCTCTCATCACTTAATACACTGATCTCCTTAAATTAGACATTTAAATATTTAAGATTCAGGGCATACATAGTCAGCATTTAGAGAATTTTTTCCCTAGGGTTGCTGATAATATATCAGCCTTTAGGTTCTTTGGTGTGCAGTTAGAAAACAAATGGGATAAAAATTAAGGATCACTTTTTTCCCCCTTAGCTTCTGCACCCATGTTGACATTGATTTTTTTTTCTTATTTTTTGTTTTAAAGTTAATAAGTAAATGGACAGGGAATGGTAGTGATATGGCATTATACTTTTATATTTTGAAAATCTTAGAAATAATTTTTCCTGTCTGACTTCATTCACTGACACTATTTTTTCCCCTCTGAAAGGGTATACTTAAATTGCTCTTCATTCTTATCCCTATGTATATTTTTCCTAAATTTTGTGTATCCTATATAATAAAAGAGAAACATGCAAATTAACCATCCCTCTGCTACACTCAAGCCACACCCACAAGCCAATCAGGAGCGAGTATGCAAATTAACCCAACTAAGATGGCGGTGGCCACGGGGCTGGAGCGAGCAGAAGGCTTGGGTTGCCCCAGCGATGGAGGAAGCCAAGCTTCTTGTCTGCCCTGGCCAGCCCTCGGCTCTGCTCAAGCCTACAAAGTTTCAATTATACAAGATAAATAAATCCCAGAAAAAGAAGAAAAAAGAAAAAAAGGAGAGGTTGGGAGCTTGGGTCGCCGTGGGGCGTGGCCAGCCTGAAAATGGCCATCAGCCCCTCACCCATGCTGGCCACACCCCCATGGGGTGAAGGTCCCCACTGGGGGTCTTGGCCAGCCTGCAAACAGCCATCAGCCCCTCACCCAGGCTGGCCACACCCCCATGGGGTGAGGGTCCCCACTGAGGGGCTGGGCCAGCCTGCAAACAGCCATCAGCCCCTCTCCCAGGCTGGCTAGGCACCCTAGTGGGGACCCCCACTGTGAAGGGGGTGTGGCCAGCCTGAAAACGGCCCTCAGCCCCTCACCCAGGCTGGCCAGGCACCTCAGTGGGATCCCTACCCTGATCCGGGACACCCTTCAGGGCAAACCAGTTGGCCCCCACCAGTGCACCAGGCCTCTATCCTATATAATAAAAGGGTAATATGCAAATTGACCCTAACAGCAGAACGACTGGGAATGACTGGTCACTATGACACACACTGACCATCAGGGGTCAGATGCTCAATGCAGGAGCTGCTCCCTCGTGGTCAGTGCACTCCCACAGGGGGAGCTCTGCTCAGCCACAAGCCAGGCTGACAGCTGACAGCTCAGTGGTGGTGGTGGCGGGAGCCTCTCCCGCCTCCTCAGCAGAGCTAAGGATGTCCAACTGCAGCTTGGGCCTGCTCCCTGCTGGCAAGTGGACATCCCCCGCAGGCTCCTGGGCTGCCAGAGGGATGTCTGATTGCCAGCTTGGGCCTGATCCCCTGGGGAGCGGGTCTAAGCCAGCAGGTGGACATCCCCCGAGGGGTCCTAGACTTCAAGAGGGCACAGGGACCCCCCCGAGTGCACATATTTTTGTGAACCTGGCCTCTAGTATAGATATATTTGTTATTTTTTAATCTAATAATTATATTTTACTTTTGGTTTACATTTACCTCCTCGGTATTGAGAGTAATGTATGCTAATTATAGGAAATTGGAAAATAAAATGCATGAAGAAATAAATAAAAGTATTTATAAATCTTACCACCAAGGGAGAACCACTGTTAATATCTTGGTTTATATCTTTGTCTTTTTCCCTCTTTTTCTGTATGTATGTATGTATGTATATGTGAATATTCCTATATACTTTTTAAAAATTGCATTTAATTTTTTAAAGAAAATAGGAATAATTTCTGTATACTGTTTCATCACTTTCTTTTTTCACTAATACACTCCAAAATCATCAGATGCCATTAAATATTTTTTATGCAATGATGACTTTTGTTGCCAGGCAGAGCTCCACCATGCAAATTTACGACGGGTGAGCAAGCTTTTATTTTTGAAGGGCTAGGTAGTAAATATGTTAGGTTTTGTGAGCAATATGGTCTGTTTCACATCTACTCAAGCTGTGCTGCTGTTATCAGAAAGCAGCCATAGGTAATATATAAATGAATGACATGGCTATGTTCTAATAAAACTTTATGGACATGGAAATTTTAATTTCGTATAATTTTCACGTATCGTGAATTTGATGTCTTTTCATTTTCTTTCAACCATTTCAAAATGTAAAACCATTGTTAGCTCATAAGCCATCAAAATATAATTGGTAGATATAGTTTGCTAATCATAGGTTGCTGACCTTGAATATGCCATACATTAACTTCACTCATTAATGGATTTTTAAGTAATTTTCATGTTTTTGACATTAAAGTATAACATTATAATGATTGTTCAAATGAATAATATGATTATTTCCTTAGTATAAATAAAAACAAGAGATTACTTAGTCAAAGGGTATAAACACTTATTAGGTCTTAAAAAAAATACTGTCAAATTTCAAGGGTTGCACAACATTTCCACTAGTAGTGTGTGCAAGTGAACATTTCCCCATCTTTTACCAATGCTGGGTATTAGTTATAATTGGGTAGATAATGTGATATGATTGTTCAATTTTACTTTTATTTAATTCAAATGAATTTGAACAGTTTTTTCCTATATTTTTTGTCTACTTGATTTCCTTATTTATGTCCTTTGTCTCTTTATCTTTTGGCATGTTCATCTTTTTTATACTGAGTTATAACCTCTCTTATTAAGACTATTAATCCTTTGCCATGTGTTGTTTTCCTAGTTCATCATTTATTTTTTTATATGCATATGAGTTTTGATGTGCTGGCATATTTATGTAGTTGTAGCTATTAATATACCCCCTTTTAAAATATAATTCAGTGTTTTTTATAATATTCACAAAGTTGTTCAATCATCTTTTAGTGAGCTTTGTCTTTGGGTATTATTTAATTGTTTTTTTCTCTTTAAAATTTTCTTTTGAAGAATTCTTAAGTACTATGAACCTTAGGATCTATGTTAGATTTCAGAGAATTAAACATGGGTCATCTTGCTAAAAATAACATGGTTGTTAGAGGATTCTTTTAATATTGATTATTTGATTGAATTGTTTATTTCTTTCTCATGTGCCAACTTAACTAATAAAAGTAGAGGTGATTTTTCTCTCATGTATAGGTAAAATATAAGAAATTTTGAAAAAAATCTCAATCCATTAATGACATTTTAGGTTTTCAGAATGAGTAGAAAGAAACCTCCATAGCAAAGTCTGTTGACTCATTTTATTTTGGTATCTTGAGCAAATACGAACATTCCCCTACTTTGGATTGTGCTTGGTAATCTAGTAGGTTGTAAAGTGTTTGTGATGGTTTTGCTTTATTTTGAGTACTTCATATTTCTCCTTTTAATCTTTTAATGTCTTATTTGCAGTTTAAGTTTTTACCAGTGAATTTGGTTGAAAGTCACAGAGATATTTCATAGCGTACCTAGGAATTTGGTGGAGCTATTGAAAACCTGATTCTCCGAACTATTACTATGAAAATTTTGATCATTTGGATATAGTCCAAACAACTAGAATTTGGTGCATTGTTAAAATTTTGAACCGTTTAGATATTTCTTTTAAATAAAAATTGTCATATTTGTAAGTATTTCTAAAACACTCTTTTTTATTCATATTATTTCTTCTTAAAAGTATTTTTTTATTCATTTTAAAGAGAGAGGAACAGAGAGATAGAAACATTGATGAGAGAGACACAATGATCGGCTGCCTCTTGCACATTCCCCACTAGGGATCGAGCCCGCAACCCAGGCATGTGCCCTCACCAGGAATTGAACTGGGGTCCTCTTGGTTCATGGGTCGACACTCAACCACTGAGCCATACCAACCAGGCTCTAAAATACTCTTTTAAGAAAAATGATCCAGTTTAACTTTAAATAGGTTTGATATTTTGGTCTCTTGTGGAATAATTTCATACATTAGGGAGGATAAAGATTTTTAAGAATTTTGAATTGTTTATCTAAGAATTGATTTTAAAATGCTAATCTTTTTTTCTTCTATTAGATGTTATCCTTTATGTATGCCCACTTGGCCTTCTTTCATCAAGGATATGATCTATTTAGTGAACTTGGGCCCTACATGAAGGACCTTGGTGCACAGGTATACTCTTGATTCTTTGTTATACACTGACATATGAATTTTGAAAAATTGAGATATAGTTGACATATAACATATTACTTGAAGGTATATAATAAAGTGATTTTATACGCACACACACAAAAGATCATCATAATAAGTCTAATTAATATCCATCACCCCCTATAGTTTTAAATCTTTTCCTCTTGATGAGAACTTTAAAGATCTATTCTCATATCAACTTCAGATATATAATACAGTATTATTTACTATAGTCACCATGTTGTACATTACATTACAGGACTTATTTTTTATTTTTTTTAAAATATATTTTATTGATTTTTTACAGAGAGGAAGGGAGAGAGATAGTTAGAAACATCGATGAGAGAGAAACATAGATCAGCCGCTTCCTGCACACCTTCTATTGGGGATGTGCCCGCAACCAAGGAATATGCCCTTGACCGGAATCGAACCTGGGACCTTTCAGTCCGCAGGCCGACGCTCCATCCACTGAGCCAAACCGGTTAGGGCTGCAGGATTTATTTTATAACTGAAAGTTTGTAGCTTTTGACCCTCTTTACCCATTTTGCTCATCTCCTATTCCGCTTTTGGCAACCTCCAAACTGCTTTCTGTATCTATGAGTTTGGGTTTTTTGGTTTGTTTGTTTTTTAGATTCTACATATCATATGGTATTTATCTTTCTCTGACGTATTTCACTTAGCATAATGTCCTCAAGGCCTATCCGTGTTCTAAATGACAGAATTTTTTTTTCCTTTAAAGAATAGTTTATTGATTTATAGAGAGGAAGGAAGATGGGGAGAGAGAGAAACATCAATGTGATAGCACCAGAAACATCATCTATCTGATGCCTTTTGCATGCCCCCTCCCGGGAATGCAGCCTGCAACCCCGGCAATGCCCTTGACCAAGAATAGAATTGGTAACCTCCTGGTGCATAGAACTATGCTCAACCAACTGAGCCACACAGGCCAGGATTCTTTTTTTTTTTCTTAAATGGCTGAAAAATATTCCAATTTCGTATATATGCCACATTTTCTTTATCCATTCATCCATCGATGGACACATAAGTTGTTTCCATGTCTTGGCTATTATAAATAATGCTGCAATGGACATGGGGATGCAGATACCTTTTTGAGTGTCTTTGTTTCCTTCAGATAAATACCCAGAAGTGGAATTGCTAGAACATATGGTAGTCCTTTATTTATTTTTTGAGAAACCTTCATACTGTTTTCTATACTGGCTGTATCAGTTTACATTCCTACCAACAGTGTGCAAGGGTTCCTTTTTCTCTACATTCTTGCCAACCTTTGTTATCTCTTGTCTTTTTGATAATAGCCATTCTAACAGGTATGAGGTAATAATCTCATTGTGGTTTTGATTTGCATTTCCTTGATGATTGGTGACATTGCATACCTTGTCATGCACTTTTTGGCCATCTGCATGCCTTCAGTGGAAAAATGTCTATTCAGATCCTTTGCCTGTTTTAAATTGGATTGTTTGGGGGTTTTTTTACTATTGAATTATATGCATTCTTTATATATTTTGGATATTAACCCCTTATCAGATATTGGATTTGCAGGTGCTTCCTGCCATTTGATAGGTTGCCTTCTCATTTTATTGATGGTTTCCTTTGCTGTGCAAAAGGTTTTTAGTTTGATGTAGTCTCATTTATTTATTTTTCCTTTTGTTGCCTTTGCTCTGATGTTTATATTTTAAAAGAAATTTATCATATTAGGGAATTTAATATTCTCTTACTTAATGAAGAAGTTGGGAAAACCAAGATGGCGGCATAGGTAAACACCGGAGTTAGCTGCCTCGAACAACCACTTCAAAAATACAACTAAAAGACGGAACGGACATCGCCCAGAACCACAGGAAGACTGGCTGAGGGGAAATTCTTCAACTAGAAGGAAAGAGAACAGCATATGAGACTCAGAGGAGGCGCAGTGCGGAAAATACAAAGGTGCAGAGGTACGCGCGGAGCGTGCTGGTAGCTGAGGGCGCGGTTGTCGTTTTCAATCGGGAGGGAGTCTCTGAGATCCAGTTCTGGGCGAGTCTCTAGGGACCCAGACTCAAACAGGAGAAGCGGGACTGTCCGGCATCGGTCGGAACACGAGGGCAGCTTTCTCTCCGAGGTACTTGCAGCGGTTGCTGGGACTCTGAGAGGCAGAGCCTCTGGGGACGGGACTGAGAGCAGCCATAACGGCTCCCTCCACCTGCTCTGTTGATCCCGTGCGACCCGCCCCGCCCAAGCCCTGCGCAGAGCCATTTGCCAGATAGCCTCAGGCAAAGGCTAGATTAGCACCTCCCTAGAGGACAGAAGTTTTCCCACTGCAGACACAGCTGATTCTCACAGCCAGTTGGCCTGGAGGTCAAATCCCCCTAGTATTAACTACAACAATCAAGGCTTAACTACAACAAGACTGCGCACAAAGACCACTAGGGGGTGCACCAAGAAAGCATAAAAAATCTGGAGACAAAGAAACAGGACAAAACTGTCAATGGAGGATATTGCGTTCAGAACCACACTTTTAAGGTATCTCAAGAACTGTATAGAAGCCGCTGATAAAGTTATTGAGATCTACAAGAAATCTAATGAGACCCTCGATGTTATGATAAAGAACCAACTAGAAATTAAGCATACATAGACTGAAATAACGAATATTATACAGACTCCCAACAGCAGACCAGAGGAGCGCAAGAATCAAGGCAAAGATTTGAAATGCGAAGAAGCAAAAAACACCCAACCAGAAAAGCAAAATGAAAAAAGAATCCGAAAATACGAAGATAGTGTAAGGAGCCTCTGGGACAGCTTCAAGCATACCAACATCAGAATTATAGGGGTGCCAGAAGATGAGAGAGAGCAAGATATTGAAAACCTATTTGAAGAAATAATGACAGAAAACTTCCCCTACCTGGTGAAAGAAATAGACTTACAAGTCCAGGAAGCACAGAGAACCCCAAACAAAAGGAATCCAAAGAGGATCACACCAAGACACATCATAATTAAAATGCCAAGAGCAAAAGACAAAGAGAGAATCTTAAAAGCAGCAAGAGAAAGAAACTCAGTTACCTACAAGGGAATACCCATACGACTGTCAGCTGATTTCTCAACAGAAACTTTGCAGGCCAGAAGGGAGTGGCAAGAAATATTCAAAGTGATGAATGCCAAGAACCTACAACCAAGATTACTTTATCCAGCAAAGCTATCATTCAGAATTGAAGGTCAGATAAAGAGCTTCACAGATAAGGAAAAGGTAAAGGAGTTCATCACCACCAAACCAGTATTATATGAAATGCTGAAAGGTATCCTTTAAGAAGAGGAAGAAGAAGAAAAAGGTAAAGATACTAATTATGAACAACAAATATGCATCTATCAACAAGTGAATCTAAGAATCAAGTGAATAAATAATCTGATGAACAGAATGAACTGGTGATTATAATAGAATCAGGGGCATAGAAAGGGAGTGGACTGACTATTCTTGGGGGGGAAAGGGGTGTGGGAGATGCGGGAAGAGACTGGACAAAAATTGTGCACCTATGGATGAGGACAGTGGGGGGATAAGGGCAGAGGGTGGGGTGGGAACTGGGTGGAGGGGAGCTATGGGGGGAAAAAAAAGAGGAACAAATGTAATAATCTGAACAATAAAGATTTAATAAAATAATAAAAAAAAAAAAGTTGGATGCTACAGCAGATTTATGTAGGATTAAATGTGTAACCAAAAATGAGATTAAAGTTAAAAAATTTTATAGAAAGCATATGAGAGTACTAAAAAGGAGAATTTAAAAACATAGTGTCTGTTTTACAGTATACATGATTTAGTTTTCTTTTTTAAAAAACTATTTTTATTGATTTCAGAGAGGAAGGGAGAGGGAGAGATAGAAACATCAATGATGAGAGAGAATCACTAATCGGCTGCCACCTGTATGCCCCCTACTGGGGATCAAGCCCGCAACCTGGGCATGTGCCCATGACCGGAGTCGAATCCGGGACCCCTCAATCCATGGCCAACGCTCTACCCACTGAGCAAAACAGGCCAGGGCTAGTTTTCTTTTCTTACATTTGGAAAATTGAGTTACTGTCATAATTGAGTTATAGCTTTTTGTTTTCATTTGAGTTATAGCTTTTTGTTTTAAAAAATGTTGTACTTTGCTATTTTGAATAATAAAATTTTAGAAGTTTAAGATTATAGAACTTTGTGAACTTTTTCATTTTATATAAATACATGAACATGCATGAATTATACATATATAAGACTATTATAGAAATTTCAGTATGTTCAAATTATTTTTGATACATGATCAGAACTTTATATTAGATATGTTCTGGGACATTTTTTCTTGTTGATTGGTGAACTCTCCGGATTTAATAGTATCAACTTTTAGGTGATTTTTTTCTTTTCCATATGGTTCTGGTTACTTTTTTGAGGAGAGGAAATTAAAGATGAAAACTAGAGTTTAGGAAAATGGGGAAAAAGGTAATAGTGGGATCAGAATTGCATTCAATGAGCAAAAATAAATATGGTGCATGCTCATGTGTGTTGGGGTGGTGTTAGGGAGGGATGGTGTACAGGGCATATGCCATGAGTTAGAGTGATACTGTGTTCTGCCTATAAAGAACTTAATTTATTGGAAGAAACCAACAAGTTACCAGACTGTTATTCTCTGTGCTAAGTGCCCTGTCTGGGTATATAAATTGAGATTAGGTTTGTTTGCAATATGATAGAAAACTGAATAGTAGTAGCCTCAATAATATAGAACTTTATTTCTCATATGTAATGTCAAAGAAAGGTCTGATATGGTAGTCACTTGGTCTTCAGCCTGTTAAACTCATAATGTTCAATACTAATAGAAACATGGAGTACTTCCTGTTGTGCTCCAAACTCTTTGTTCCTCATACAGTCCAAGCATCTAGGAGTCAAGACTGCTAGTCTTCACATCTCCCCAGCTCATACCTCCCCTAACTCTCCTCCACATTGACAAATATTATTTTTCCTTAATACTTCTCCAACAGATTAGGAGGGGGAATTTTCCCTCTTTCTGCTGCAATAGCAGTGGAGTGGAATGCAGAAGCAGGATTTACTACCAGTTTGACAGGCAGAAAAGCATCACTTGCATTGCAGTACTGTGTGTAAGGTACATGCCCTCAAGTTTATAGATATTAGGCTGAATTTTGGAGGTTTCCCTGTACTGCACTTCAATCTGAATGAACGAATATTATTTATATACTGTTCAATTAAAGGCTATAAAACCATGGGATAAGGATTATTCAGTATAGGAAACTATTGAGGACAAACATTTTCCTAGTGTAGCATGTATCAGCATTACCTATTAAATCAGTGTTACATGTCACTAAGGTATGTATGTATTAGATCCTATAGTAGAGTAGTATAGTTACTATCTAAATAAAATATTTTACAGTAGTGACAGTTCTGTTTCAGTGTTTTCTTTGATTCTTTATTACTATTCAGTGATATTAAGAATCTGTGGCCAGAATATTCTCCTGTAAAAAAAACCAAAACACAAAAACAACCCCACATCATTTGTGATACAGAGTGAATAAAGGATCAAATAGTTTTTTTTAAATTAATTAATTTTATCTTTATTGTTGAAAATATTAAAGATGTTCCCTCTCTTCCCCCGATTCACCCCCTCCACTATGCTTCTGCCCCGCCCCAGGCCTTCACCACACTATTGTCTGTGTCCATGGGTTATGCATATATGCATATAAGTTTTTTGGTTAATCTCTTCCAGCCCCACCCTCCCCCCTTCCCTCTGAGATTCATCAGTCTGTTCCATGCTTCTGTGTCTCTTCAGATAGTTTTTAAGAAGGCCTTTATCCAATTTAGTTTTTAAAGCATATCAATGAAAGCATTTGGATATTTTAGTACTTTAACTTCCTCCATATTCCATTTATATTTTTATTTATTCATTTATCACACATTAATCAGTTAGAGGTGATGGGGGGAGAGGGTGGTGGTCCAAAGATGAAATGACATTCATCACAGTCTAGAAGAGTCAAACCACATAATAGAGTATTTTATAACCCAATTGTTTGTTAGTCTAGCAAAGAGGAGTTCAAGAAGTCAGTGAATTTGTCTTAATACTGGAAATCAGATATTTCTCTTAATGGAAGTTCATTTTTTCTGATGGAAAGGAACAAGAAAGAAATGGGATTTTATGATTTTATTTTGTGATTTTTGAGCTTTAAAAAACACTTAAAAATTGGTAGTTGTATACCCTGGTCTTAAGAATAATTACTAGTTTATTACTATTTTTTAGCTTTCTCTTTTCTGTGAATTATTTTTTCTAGCTTAGATTTGATTATAATACTAGGAAGCCAACTTGAAAACAGGAAGTATCTTATCCTGGTGAACTTCTGAGAGCTGCCATGTACTAGCTTAGCTGCTATTTTTTGCTATTGCAGAAAAAAAATCACCCGTGTATCTTCTGTCTATCTTTGATTGTAACTACCAGAATCGCTGAGTGGGTCAGCAGACAATTGAAGCTGGAGCCATTTTCCTTGTTCAAGGAGTGAACAAGTTATCTCTGTTGTATTCTTAACCAGGCATCCTGTCACATTTGTTTGAAGCATGGTTATTCTTAGAAACATTTTCCTTAGAGTTATGGACCTTTTCAAGAAGGGTTTGATACTAGAAAACAAAATAAAACAAAAACATCTCCAATTCAAAGTTATAGCCAAAATGCTTTCTTAAAGTTCATTTAAATTGACTTACTGGGACTATGCTTATAAAAATAAACACACCGTTTTTTTAAAGTCTATATAATTTTCTCTTTCCCCCCTTTTGTAGTTGGATCGACTGGTTGTGGATGCAGCAAAAGAGAAAAGAGAGATGGAGCAAAAACATTCCACCATTCAACAAAAGGTAGCTGAGGGGAAAAGTTAAAGGATATTAATGGAAATTAGTCACATATTAAATCACATATTAAATTTGTATGTGAATTCCTCCTATTTTTGTCAAAAGTAAAATATTTTTCAGATGTTCAGGCATTTGTTCTATTATTCTTTTACATCAAAATATTTGAAATCCATGCTCTTGAACCAGTTTGCAAAAGCATCAGTCTGTTAGGGCCTTAACTAATTTAAAAGTGGTCCTTAGTTAGACTTTAAAACACTACAGTTTCAGGTAGGCTGTTACCAATCCCTGTAAAAGTGTGTGTGTGTGTGTGTGTGTGTGTGTGTGTGTGTGTGTGTGTGTGTGTGTGTGTGTGTTGGGTTGGGAGCTGTGGGTGGGTAGGTAGGGTGGAGAACACCTCAGCATCAATGTGTATGTTTGGTATTATGGGCTTCCCATCTGGCAGCACTCTAAGGCAGCACCCCCCATCTTTCATGTGATGCTGAAATTTCACTTGCATTTCTTGTTAATTTGCCTAAGCCTACCTAAACTGGTATCAGGAAAATATATTTTTAAATGAAAATTTAAATATGAAACCGGTTTTTATTTCTGTGTGCTAGAAGCTTTGAATATTACAAACCTGGAATTCAACCTAATAATATTTATCTTATATAGTCAGTGATATTTTTTGTGTAGTAATCTGAAAACAAAAGGAGAGAATTATAGATTGAATATAATAATACAAGCAAATGACAAGATGCCTCTATCCTGTCATGGCAGATGCCCAAACTATGAAGGTGGTTTTCCCAGGGCGAGGCTTATTGATCACATTCCTGATTTACTAACCCCTGAGCTTTTCCCAGATGTGGGAAACTCAACTGCGTAATTTGTGGTAGTGGAGGACCCTGTTTGCACTTTCCCCCAAAACAGTGGTTCTCAACCTTTGGGTCGCGACCCCTTTGGCGGTCGAACGACCCTTTCACAGGGGTCGCCTAAGACCATCCTGCATATCAGATATTTACATTATGATTCATAACAGTAGCAACATTACAGTTATGAAGTAGCAACGAAAATAATTTTATGGTTGGGTCACAACATGAGGAACTGTATTTAAAGGGCCAGAAGGTTGAGAACCACTGCCCCAAAAGGAAAAAAAAGATGCCTTCTAACATTGCTTTAAAGGAATCTGTTCCCTTGTTGTTGAGCAATCAAATCAACTTTTGTTATGGTTGATTTAGAATTTAAAATACCAGTAAACTAGATCTAACATAGAACATGTCAGTGGGGGGAAAAAAAAGAAAGTGAAATCAGTAAGAAAAGTAAGGAAAATTTTATTGGTGATGGGTTCTTAATACTCAAAGAGAAATATTGTCTACCACCTCATCTTTAAATTAGTTACTTCTTGCTATAGTCTAATAAGACTAGCTCCATCTTTTGTTTTTGTTTAAGGTTAAATTACTTTTGGTTGGGTAACTTTTCATTACCATGGAAAGATTTTAAAAAATTTGGGACCAGTCATTTCTAATTAAAACAAGAGGTTACTGTCTACGGCCACACCACCCTGAACGCGCCCGATCTCGTCTAAAACAAGAGGTTATGATATTTGTGGAAACACAACTGTTTGCTTCAAATAAATTATTTAATTAATATTATGCATCTTTTAATGCCTTTACCTATTATGTACACAATTCAGTTAGACTATTAAATCTAAAATTAATTTATTTGATTTTAAGTAATAGTCTATTACTATTTTCCTTTAAAGAAAGTAATGCTATTTTTGCTCATTATATATATATATATATACTTACTTTTTTTCTGCCCTTAAATGCTGACACAAGGCTGCATTACAGGTAAAATAAAAAGGGGTGGGGAGGGAAGAAAACAAGATCCAGTCAACTAAAAATTAAGGGAAAGTATGTCTAATGTAATTATTTGATTTTCAAGAATTGAAGTTGGTCAATTAAAGAAATAAAGATGCTATGCATAATCAATTCATGTAAACTATTTTTCAAAATGTTATACCATTCCCATTAGGCAGCACTGTATGAGAATTCCCATTGCTCCTTGCCACCTCATTGTATTGTGAGAATTTTTTTTTTCTTTTTGCCTATTTTGGTGGGTAGATAGTGACATCTCATTGTCGTTTTAATTTATGCTTTAGTCACAAATGAGCTTGAGTACCTTCCCCTATGTCTCTAGTCACTTGGATATCCTGTTTGTGAAATGTCTGTTAGTCTTTTTTTCCCATTAGGTTGCCTAACTTGATCATATTCTTCATATATTCTGACTATATGCTCCCTTTTAGGGTATATGTGTTTTTGATTTTCACAAGCTGGGTGTTTTTTTTTAATTCTTTTATGGTTTTGTATGTGTGTATGTGTGTGTGTTTGTGTGTGTATCTTTTTGTGTATTGCTTAATAAATCCTTCCCAACCCAAGATCATGAAGATATATTTCCTGTATAATCTTCTAAGTGTTTGCAGGCTTGCCTTTTATGTTTCGATCTTTAATCCATCTGTAATTGTGTATGGTGTGAGGTAGAGATCCAATTTCCTTTTATTCTCACATTGATAGCTATTCAGTTATTAAAAAGTTTATTCTTTCCCTACTAGTGTGTGCTTTATTCTCTGTTATATATCACATTTCCATATACATGAGGCCGGCTTCAGGTTCTCTATTCTTCTTCAGTGTGTGTGTGTGTGTGTGTGTGTGTGTGTGTGTGTGTGTTGTGCTAGTACTCTGCTGTCTTAATTATTTTAGCTATATAGTATCTCTTATATCTGACAAAGTAAAGCTTCCTCTACCCTCTTTTCTTCAAAAGTGAATTGCCTAAACTATGGAAATTGCATTTCCATAAAAATTTTAGAAGTATCTTTTCACGTAGCATAAAAAATCTCTTTTGGGAATTTGATTGAGAGATTGCATTAGAAAAATGTGATCAGTTTGGGGAAGAAGTCATATCTTTATTCTACAATGTGTTCTAATCCATGAGCTTAAAATATTTTCTTCATTATTTAAGTTTTCTTCAATATCCTTCAGAAATTTTGATAATTTTCTTATACATCTTTTTATTCCTAGACACTTATATTACAAATGTTATTGTAAATATTATCTTTAATTTTTTTCACTGTTTACTTTTGTATATAGTTGAGTAAAATTGACTTTTCTGTATTGATTTTATAACCAGTGATCTTGTTGTGTTCTTTTTAACACTAATTTGTCTCTGGGTTCTTTGTGTACAGCTTTGGATGTTCTGTGTACAGCTTTGGATGTTCTGTGTACAAAACCTTATCATCTGCAAATAAGGATAGTTCATTTCTTCCTTTCCAATCCTTTGCTTTTTGTTTGTTATCTTGCTGGCTAAGACTTCCATCATAATCTCAACTCAAAGTGGTAATGATGTTCCTTCTTGTCTTCTTTGCAATTTCAAAAGGGAAAGCTTCTTCCCTTTATTGGCCAACCTTACTCTTGCCTTCTGTTCCCTGGGCCCTACACCAAAGCTTCAAGTTCTCTGATGAGTCAAATGTTTTTAAGGTGAAAGCTAGCTTCCTTGCTCTGCTTACCTCTTTGGCTTCCAATTTTCACTCAATATTTTGCCTTTGAGTATTCCTTTCTGATTTGTCAGCTCATCAATATATTTACATGCTAATATATATTTTACTCAGCATTATTAGTTACTTTCATTATAAAATAATATAAGCCTTCTCATTTTAAATACTATAAAATATTAATTTGATATTAATAATAATGAAATTAAAGGCCTAATTTACTTCAAAAATATAATTGAAAATTAGAATACTACAAATGTATTACATTTTCAGTGAAGTCTTATTTGATATTTTAGATAGGATCAGGGTTATTAAAAAACTGCTGATGTTACAAATGAAACTCAATTATAACTATTGCTGACTTAATCCTGTCTGCATAATTATATAAATTATAGCCTCAAAGAAATTTTAAGTGAAGGAATTAAAGTTTCCCTGATTTTTTTCCGAAGAAAAAATAGAAAGAAATGTACTAATTCATTTATAGATTGTTTCATTTGATTATTTTGTATCATGTCCTCTTATGGGTTAATTTTGAGACATGTCAGGTGAGCTTTGTTTTTAATTCTGATTTTAGCTTACTTCCTTTTTCCATCTTTGTAGACTTTTAGGTTTGGAAGGCCCTTATTTTTTCTCACTCTGCCTCCCCTTTAATGCAGGAACTCCATGTCCAGCAATCTTGGCAGGTGCTCATTCAGCTTTTGTCAAAATCTTTCTCAAGACAGAAAGTTTACTACTACTTAACAAGATAGCATTCTAATTTTGATCATTGGTCCAGAGTACTTTTGAAATTACTGAGACTGATTTTTAAAGTTTTAAATTTGGGGATAGCAGCAATCTTGCATTTTTATCAGATTACTTTGGAAGTTTATCAGGAAAAAATTTAATTGTGGGATTTGTGATTTCAATATTTCATGAATCCTTGGGATAAATCAAAAGTTTGTATTGTATACAAGTGAAGATTAGAATGATAGAAGGTTATGAATGATTCTATAGTCCTCATATAAAAAAGAGAACTCGACATGCGCACTTCAGACTGTCACTTTCCTTTGTAACACTAAATTTTATTTTAGGACAAAATGTCTTTATCTTATTTCATTACTCCCATATGGTGGAGTTACTACTCCTATCAGATTAAAAAACTACAGTGATAGTAATATAATTAGAATATAGTGGTAATACTATTTGAAAGTATCTATTCCATTTTTAATAGTTAGCACACACATCACCATAAAATGTTGGAAAAAATGAAAACATTTTAAATATAACACCCTGCCGTAACCGGTTTGGCTCAGTGGATAGAGCGTCGGCCTGCGGACTGAAGGGTCCCAGGTTCGATTCTGGTCAAGGGCATGTACCTTGGTTGCGGGCACATTCCCGGTGGGGGGTGTGCAAGAGGCAGCTGATCTATGTTTCTCATCGATGTTTCTAACTCTCTATCCCTCTTCCATCCTCTCTGTAAAAAAAAAAAAAAATAACACTCTGTATAATATTTAGTTGTTCTCCTTATATACATATTATTTTGTGCTTTTAGTCACAGTGTGTATAGAGTTTATATTATTTTGTTTTCTCTTTCAGAGTATATTTCATGCAATCACCTGTGTTTTATGTCATCATCATTATAACAATTATTGCATAATAGTCCACTGAATTGAAATTCTTCAATATGTTGATGCATTCTTCTGTTATTCAACATTTAGGTCTCCCCCTTTCTTATGACTGTTGTTGATGTAACTCTCTTAATGCGAAGTTTTTCTACCATTTGAGCTGTTTTTCTAGGATGAATTTTTTGTCTAGCAGCTTAGTCAAATCATATGAAATTTCTTGTGTTATTTTGTCTAGGATTTCTCCAGTGATGATTCTAAGTTAGAATATAATGTAGATGCTGCAAATGGCATTGTTATGGAAGGATATCTGTTCAAACGAGCCAGCAATGCCTTCAAAACTTGGAACAGGTAATATATTTCAAATAATAGCCTCAATTTTTCCATATTCTCAGCCTTCCAACTTTTCTTGTCATTTGGCAACTCTTTCCTTCATAATTCTCTAAAATCATAGTTCATGGTAATTTTCCTGAACCCAGTTCATTGAAGATAAGATGCCCTTCTAGGAAAGGGGACCCTAAGGAGCAAGTGAAAAATGACAACACTAACTTAAGCAAAGTTTAAACCAGGAAGCAAGAAGTTTTATAGTGATTGGTCTATACTGATTAGACCATTATAATAAGGACATTTTCAATTTGAGCTACCCCTCATATTTGTTAGGAAATAGATCTGATTACAAATCATGTGTTGAATATAATGGGTAAATAGGCCAAATGAACTCTTCCCCCCTTTGATTTCCTGTCCTATATGATGTTTTGTACATTTTCACTTAGTTGTTTATGAATTTTAAATGGGGTGATTCTTTTCTTTGCAATAATTTTAATTAACGAGGAGTTTTAGGAAATGGGATTGTTCTTATGTGAAGTGTGTATGGTAGCTGGTGCTCCTTTATTCTAAACTTGATAGCTACCAGAAACTCTGCATTTTTTTGCTAAATTTATTTCTATAAAATATTAATTCAGTAAATTTTGTTAAATGAATGAATGTGTAAAATATTTTATTTTATTTTCCCATGTATTAATATAATAAAGTGAAATCACTTCAGACATTAAGGCATTAAAAAAAAGATTGGGTTGTCTCAGGATAATCCTGAATAGCAGTCATTTATTTTTTAAATTCAGTGATGCCCATCTTTTTGCAAAAAAAAAAAAAAGATAGTAGTCAGAACAGTTTTGTATTAATTAAAAGTAGTATTGGGTTCTAGTTAATTGATTTTCTGTTATATTATAGTTGAATATATAAATTTTATTCTCTACTTAAACATAATATGAATTCACTTAATGATGGAGAAGATTTTATTTTTAAAAAGTGTACATTAGCAAAATAAGAAGAGTTTTCCTGGTAAGTTTAGTATACATTTTTGTTTAAATGGAAATGACCATGCTTGAATATTTAACATATTAAAATGGGTTCCTAGTGTACTTATTCTGATTTTTTGGTGAAGAGGTTATAGAGATAAAACATTCATTGATATTTTCAAATTTGAGCATTTCCCAAGAATTTGGTATTACCAAATGTTCAAGTGGTACATGGTGTGTTTTATTTGAAATTATTTTTCTTTACCTGAGAATGAATATAAACTAAAAAGAATAATGACTATATGTGACTAGAAGCCCGGTGCACGAAATTCATGCACAGATAGGGTCCCTAGGCCTGGCCAGCGATCAAGGCCAAACTGTGGGGCGACTGGCAGGGCAATCGGGGGGCTCCCAGTGGCACCTGCCTTGGCTGGCCTGCATTGAGCATCTGCCCCCTGGTGGTCAATGTGCGCCATAGCGATCTGTTTTTCTGCCAGTCTGCTGTTTGGTCAATTTGCATATTAGGCTTTTATTGTATAGGATATTAAGCCTCTTTGAGTTATATAGAACTTTAAAAATAATATATGAATATAGAAGGACCAACTAAGATGGTCTAGTTAGAAATAATTTTATGAACTATAGTAAAGTGAAAATGAAAAAGTAAAACTCTGTTTTCTAAGCTGTAAAAACCAAGACAATAATTTTTCAAACCTTTCCTGGCATATTTCTATAGCCGGAGTAGGAAATAAAAATAATGTGATTATCAAATTTTTATAGTAGAGATATTTCAACCAATTCAGTTTCATGAGGTAATGTTAGAGTTGAATTTTAACCTTCAGATTTCAAAACAACCTACTTAAAGTTTAACATAGTGAAAACCCAATAAATCTATGGAAACTATACCATTATGTTAAGAAGAATGAAATGAACTTTCATGCGGCACTCCAGTGAGAAATGATGTCAGACTTCAAAATGAAGTACAGTGTTAGTGGGAAATTACATTGCCATTTAGGAGAGTAGAAAAAATTTTAAAAATGTACATTAGCAAATTTGAATTCTGATTTAAGCATGGACCTTATTTTTATTATTTGTTTCATGAATATTAATTAGCATAGATAATAAAATATAACTAAAATCAAGTAGGAAATAACTATTCTCAATTGTAGACATGTAATCTACTGTTTGCAAAGTGCAAAAAATAGTACCTATATAAGTGAGACTACTTTATAAAGGAGAGGCTATCTATATGTAATAGGATGATACTTATTAATTCAAATCATAGATCATAGTTCAATTGTTAGTAAAGAAATGGAGGTGCTGAGAGATGGTTGCTCATTTAAGGTTACACAGCTGGTTTGTGACAAAATTGAGGCCCCAAACCTGGCATTTTTTGAAAACTTGATATGGAAATTCCAAGCAGTCTATATTTTGATACAACAAAATACAACTTCAGCTATTAAAAAAATGCTTAAGGGAGACATCTGTAATAGTGTCACAATTGAAAAAAAAAAGAAAGCTGGAGGATTAACAAGAAAAAAGTAGCTTAGAAACTAGTCAATTTGCATTCTTAGGAAAAATTATGCATAGCAAATTAATTTGATTTTCATGAACTTTTAATGAACATTTTGATGAAAACACTGGTAAAAAGCAGACTTGTAGGAATAGAGCATATAAACACTATATAAAACTCACAAACAAATGCAAAAGTCAAAACCTTGTAACAGAAGAGTTAAGTATTTTTTAGGTTATAAGCCTTTAACTATAAAAGGAAAAAGAGTTATCTATTAAATGTTATTTCGACTTTCTTCTGCTTTTTAATTATAAAAATTTAGAATGTATCTGAATTTCTTATGAATTTTATGAAAGGTTGAATCCCAGAAAGTACTGCAAATAATTTTTCTTTCCATATATATGACTTTAGTGTCTAATCTGCTTCTCGAATTCTCTATCCAGCTTGATTTAATATAATCTAGCCTCTGAATAAAAGACTATTTGTGATATTTGTGCCTTAACTCTAAAAATCCAGAAATCCAGCTCTTCAAACAAATATTTTCCTGCCTACTTTTAAGTTTGTGTGTGTGTGTGTGTGTGTGTGTGTGTGTGTGTATTTTTTTCTGATTGTTCATGCATTATATTTAGGGGAATATTTTTTTTTTTTGGTCATAATCACCATAGGTACCAATCACAAATTTACCATTATTTGTAGTTTTATAGAATAGTGGCATATAATATTTTCAAAATTAACTTTTTAAAAAGACCTCCTTTCTGAGAGAAATGTGAATTTGACTACGAATTTCTCATAGTTTTAAAACCTGGTCTTGTGCTTTATAAAATCTAAGTATATTTTGACAGCATTATTCTATGACCTGAAATTAACTGAAGAGATCATATTTTGTGTGATGTGGTTGAGATAATGTAAGGAGTGAAAACGTTTTATGTTTTATGAATTATTGAGTTTGTTTCTGGTTTATTTCAGATATTCTTAGTTTTTGTGTCTTAAGATTTTTATACATCTATAATATATATATTTTCTGAGAACATGTAAGATCTACTAAAATAATATTTCATTTTCAGGCCATTTTCTCAGTATGGCTGCTTTACTTCAGGCTCAAATCAGTGGTAGATGAATTACTAGTACCTATATTTCTCTTTTACTTTTAATGATACATTCAGAAAGGATGATTAACCAGGAAAATAATTAAATATTAAAAGTTATTTAGTTTTAAGCTGATAAAACAAATAAAACTGAATAATTATGTGCTATGCTCAGTCTATGTTAAATTTAAAAATATAGCTAAAGGAATAAAATGTATTATACAGTTTCTTAAAGCAGAGCATCTATATGCTGCTAATACAGATATAAACTTTTATTTGTGTGACTTTATTTAAAAATAAGATGTACATACATAGGTTAAAGATGAACTCTACTTATGTGTGGCCTTAGAGTCTGCTATAATTTAACGAAAAGGGTTTGAGCAGGTGGGTGAGTTTATTTGACTGATAATATTTTATAATCACTGAAATTCTTAGTTAGTGATCCCACTTTTCTTATGTAAAGTTTTTATTTATCTCAGGTTTATATAGACATAGCTATAATGATTGTTAAGATGAAGAAAGGTACTATCTATATTTAATAGCTTTGACAATAGAGGCAGAAAATAATAGTAGAGGTATACCCAAGTGTGCTACGTCCTACAGAACTTTATTATAACATAATACTAGAAGAAAATTTTTGAATATTTCTGAAATATTAGTTTTCAGATTCCTAACAGTTGGAATTAATTGTACACGTGCATATATGTATAATATGTGAAAAAATATGCAACAGATTTTCGATTATTTTGTTAGATTATAAGCTTAAGCTTGTTTCTTTAATTCTTGCTTTATTTTCATATCATGCTAGTCCTTTGCTTATTTTGCACATTTGCGTTTTCATTCTTTTACCACCTTTCCCTTATGTTTTAATCTGCCCCATTTTTTCACATGACAGGAAAAAGCCCGATCATATCAGGTACCAAATGGCTTTCTTCCCCTCACCCCCTACCTTACTCCAATTTCTTCTTTGGCACGAGAAAGCTCATAATTAACCTGCATTTTGTTTGGATTACTTGCAATGGATATACAGTCTCTTATGTTTTAATTGGTAAGAAAATGTAAACATCTTATTTGAGGATCGAAATTATACCTTTTCATTGTCTATGTCCTCAATTTCTTTAATCTGGAAAAGAACATATGATGTGTTTATAGTTACTCAAAGAAGATTATACATTGAGTAATATGAGATATATATATATATATTTAAGAGAAATAAACAATAACTAGGAATTAGTCCCTTTGGTAATAACCAGATTGGTTTTGTTGAAAGGAAACACTGTCAGTTCTTAGATTTTTTTTTACCATTTTGTTTTTTTCCCTGTGAAAAATAAAATTGATTTTGAAATAAAGGAGCATAAATGTTCAAGCTTTTAATTTTGTTAAATGTTCAACTGTTTGACACCTTTATGAATGTGTGCATGAATCCATTACCTGTATAATTTTAGTGAAAAAGCTTCTACTAGTTTAGAAGTTCGACTTTTACCCACGTTCTTGATTTCAAGTACAATTCTGGGGATAGTGGCCAAATAGGGTAAAAGATACTTGATTTATATTTATTTATTTTTTGTTAATCCTCACCTGAGGATATTTTTTGCATTAATTTTTTAGAGAGACTGAAAGGGAGGGAGGGAGGCATTGGTGGGAGGGGAGCAGGAGGGAGAGGGAGAGAGTGGAAGAGACAGACAGAGAGAGACAGAGAGAGAGATATGAGAGACACAGCAAATTGGTTGCCTCTTGCACTTGCCCCTAGGGGCCCAGGATTGAACCTGTAATCCAGGTACAATCCCTTGACTGGGAATTGAACTGAGACCGTTTGGTACTCAGGCCAATGATCTAACACTGAGCCACACTGGCCAGGGCTTGATTTATTTTTTAAAAATATATTTCCCTTTCCCCCAATTTTGTCATCTGGAAAGCTCTCATTGGTCTTTACAATTTAATAATATTTATGGATATAATATTTTGGTCTCAAGTCTTTATTATATTGAGTTACTCCAATTTGAGAGAGATACAAAATTGTGTTTTATTTTTCTTAATGAACCAAGAAATTTTCCTTTTTAAAAACACTGTCTTTTATTTTGGCTTTGGGACAGCTTCTGAATAGAATATAGTGTAATTATCAGTATAGTGCTTTTCAAAATTTGTCTTTTTTATTATTTAATTACCTTTTTAAAGTACCTTCAAATTGCACATAGCGTGAGCTTAAAATATTAAGTATTTTTCTATATCCTAGAGGGATATGTGATCTATCTCATTCTCCTTTTAATAAAAATGTTAATAATAACTAAGGAGCAATTAAAAATTTTATTCCATTTTACTTACCTGGTTAAAGTCTTAGATCAATGTAAATGAGTACAGTCAGCTCCTTTTCCCTTATTTTTTAATGATAGAGGAGGGGAGATAGTGTCATAAGATATACAAATCTTAGTAATTGAAAATTTTTTCTACCTAGCATACATTGTGGTTTTATTCCTTAGGAGGTGTTGCCAAATTCAGATGAATTTATAGTGTTTTTCCTTAGTGTACAAAAACTGATGATATGAGAAAGTCACCAGAAACAGAAAGATGACAGGGGAACTAAGTTTCAGAAGTATGTATCTTCTGTAAAGTTCATAACCAGAGGAAATGATCTCTGACAAAAAAACATGTTTTTATCTAATGTTTTGTTATTATTTCTAGAGGTTATGATCCTAAGATACAGCAGGTCAAAATAAATTTGTTTTTTGAAGACTAAGAAGCATGAAAAGCTTACATAGTTGTATGGCTGTTTTTCCTTTGTGGTAGGCTACTTATTTTTATGTAGTTTTTCATCAAGTTATATAATACTCGAGGCCCAGTGCACTAAATTTGTGCATGGGCAGGGTCCCCCTAGGCCTGGCTGGCAATCAGGGCCATCGGGGCCTTTTGGTGCTGGTCGGGGCCTTCCTTCCCCGGCTGCTGGCTGACGGCCTGGGCCTTCCTTCATTCTGTGCCACCCCCAGGTGGTCAGCGCACGACATAGCGAGCCATCGAACTCCTGGTCTCCCGGTCAAACTCCCGAGGGGACACTTTGTATATTAGCCTTTTATATATATAGATGATTACTATGAAACATACGAATTTTTATTAATATAGTTTACACTACCTCATATGATTTTTTAAAAAACTCTTCAATCAGTAGCAGAGATTGTTTCCATTGCATGTCATCCCATTTGGCAGGGCTGCACCATTTTGTTTGTTTGTAGGTATTTCCTTTAACATTTCTAACCATGTGTCCCAAAGCAAAGAAACCCAGAAGTTCTTCCTTTTCTAGCCTGCCTCTTGATGATTTGCATTTAGAGGCAACCCACTTGGTTTTATCTAGATGCTAATTTAACAAATCTCTATTAATGGTAAAGGTGATACCTTTTTAAAGTAGCAAGAAAACCTAACAATCTGTCTAGCTTAAAATTAGAAAATCATTTCCTCAGCTTTGGAGAATTAATTTTTAAAAATAGAAATTCTAAATATGTCTAAATACAATTTCTAATGCCTTTTTTTTTAGTATCAATGAAAAGGTAGAATCTCTATCTGCTAATAGATTAATAACTAATGTTTACAATAGAAATCATCTCACATGAAACTAATTTTAAAATAATGACTCAAATGTTTTACCTTTCATGCTTGATGAGAATTTTTGCTTTTATGAATGGCTTTTGGCTGTGATTTTTTTTTTTTTGTAAGTCTTTAGGTTCTTTTACTGTTTCAATAGATTAGAATTAGTAAATATGCCATAAGTAGCTTAGCTTTGTCTTCTAAAGAAGATTGCAAGTAAATTTTTTGCCTAATAATTTACAATAATGAGCAGAACAATATAAATATTTGGATGAAACATTTTTAATAATAACTTTTATTATTCTGTTTCTATGATTATATGAAAGTAGGCCAAGTGAATTGGGAGTTCTTGTTTGATAGCAATTGTAAAATGATGATTTATTTTTCTGTTTTGCTTACCATTACCAAATCACTTGCTGAATTAGCTGCAGAAAGGTTGAAACAAAGCGCCATTTATTTCAGTGTTTAAATGTATACAAATACATAGTCTTATTTACAATATAAATTTATTTCCACTTTATAATAAAAGCAATTATTTGGGGGGAAAGATTTTGGTTATTTTGAGGAACCTCAAAATCTTTTACTTTAAAAAACAATTACTATTTGATGATAGCATAAAAGGTAGCTTTTGTTAGGATTTAAATTTCTGACTTAAAATGAATCAAAATATAGTAATTTTACTTTCCTAATCTGTCTTGTTAAAATTGTTTAAAATTGTTCTTTACTTTCAATAGTTATTTTATTGGCATCAATTTATATAAAGCAAAACAAAACAATGTACTTCTCAAAACATAATTATCATTACTTCTCAAAACATAATTATCATAAACTGATTTTCTAGTGCTTTCCCAAATATTTTGTTCCTAACAACAACTGAAATAAAATGTGTTGGTGAAAACTTAATCTATTTTGTATTTATTTAGACGCTGGTTTTCAATACAGAACAATCAGTTGGTTTACCAGAAAAAGTTTAAGGTAGGTGTTTTGTTAAGTAATTAAGTGAAAAATCTAGTGACTCCCCAGTTTTGGTTATTTATCTGTTTGCTTTGGGAAAGCATTTAAGTTCATAAGTACTCATCTGTGCAAAATTACTGTTAATTCATTTTATATTTGGGCATGTATACTAACTAGTAAGAATGTTTAGAAGTGGAAAGTATCCACATTCGATTCTTAAAAGCAGTGATTTTGAATCCCGAATTCTTAATTCCTAGCTTTGAGATGGATTTTTTTTTTTTCTGTCTCAGGATTGACACTTTTTTACTTCACATGTTTCTTTGTCTATTTGTGTGACAAGAATAATACAACCACTCCACAAGTACTATTTTGAGGCTGTAGAAAAAAATGCATTTTAAGAAATAACGTCTTACGGCCACTGATGATAATATAGATATTAGAAATGACATTAAAATGTTACCTTGAAGTAAGTTAAATAAAAACCTCTAAATTTGTTAATGTTCTTTTTATATATTCATTTTCCTGAACCTTATTTTAAGGGTGAGGAGTTTTTATTTATTAGAAAGGCATACAGAAATTACATGTGGCGTGAGAATGTGACAACTCACTTCCCTCCCAAGTAATGTCCAAATATGCTATCTTTACCTGTTTGGACATCTGCTGAAGGCACTGATCCTTGTCCCCTCCCTACTGTACCTTGACTTCTCTGCCCTCCCTCTCCTGTCACCAACCTTGTTGGTGTTCACTCAGAATACTACAGTTGCAGGTGACAGTGGCCCAGGAGAAATTATGGGAAGTTTGCTGTATGTGGAAGGAGGATAATGAAATGGTTTGTAGACACCATTCAAAGCGTTGAAGATTTTGTTCCTTCAACTTGTATAGATGTTGATGCTCACAGCTTTTTCTTTTTCTTTTTGTTCTGAAGGTTCTGGTAACTTGTGGTGTATTTCTTTCTATTTCCCTGTGACCGTCTCTTTTCTTTCTTTCTTTTCTTTTCTTTTCTTTCTTTTCTTTTCTTTTCTTTTCTTTCTTTCTTTTCTTTTCTTTCTTTTCTTTTCTCTTTCTTTTCTTTCTTTCTTTTCTTCTCTTCTCTTCTCTTTTTCTTTTCTTTTCTTTTCTTTTTTTTTTTTTCCTTTTCCCTTTTCCCTTGCTCTGTCTCTTCCCACTGTGCACAGATAAACATTACCTACAAACTCCTTAATCTCATCTGTGGAGAATGTAGAGTTTAAACACATGAATAAATACTTTAAATCCCACCCCCTCCAATTTAGAAAAAAAGAACCATAGTTAATTGGTGACTTGATTTTTACCCAGTTAGCTTTTATGAATGATGTATTCAATTGTAAATTTGAAATATTCACTTTACTCTTGAGATGACACAGTATGAAATTTCTAATTAGCTCATGGTTTCTTTTATTTTGATACTTGGTTTTGAGTATTTTTTTTTAATTAAATACTAGGAAATGATAAAACCTTTCTCATTTCGTTGGTATTTTAAGAAGGATATATAGGCTTCTTTTTTTTCTTCTTTCCAATTATTTAAAACTTGACTCATTAAAGACTTCTGTTTTTGGAAGAAAGTAGTGTTTATTATATGTGAGTAGGGACCAGGAGCGTAATGGATATGAAAGAAAATTAACAGGAAGCTGACATTTATTGAGTACCTACTAACTAATTGCCAAGTGTTGGATTAAAACTGTTTTATTTAATTCTTATACAGCAATTTTATGAGGCAGGTAAAATTATTAACAGGGTATAATTACCTTTATTAGTTATATCTATGTTGATAAGTCCTATCTCGAAATTAAGAAAAATATAAATCTTTAAGACCACTTATTCCAAGCAATATTTTTAAGTATTGTTGGTAATAGTATTTAAAACCTAGATTGATAAATATGGGAGTTCTGTTTCCTTATTGTAGGATAACCCCACTGTGGTAGTGGAAGATCTAAGGCTTTGCACAGTGAAACATTGTGAAGACATAGAACGGCGATTCTGCTTTGAGGTGGTCTCTCCAACCAAGTGAGTGGTTCTAAACAGTTTGAGAGTTGCCTTTATGTTTCTATAGCTTGTTTTAAAAGAACTTTCCAGAGTAGAGAAAGATTTGTTTCACTTGTGGTGGTCTGTGCTAACTAGAAAAAAAGTGTCTTAAAAGTAAATTTCATTGTTTAGTGATTACAGGTATTAGAGTCAGAAATTTCTGTAACTTCTACCCAGTATCATATTCTTTAAATTCTATAAAGATTATTGATGTGGCCATATGAAAACTTTTTAGTTGTCATGGATGATAAAGTGAACTCATATATCAGATTGATTTTTTTATAACTATCATTTTATATTTCTACCCAATAGAAAAAAAAAGTGTTATATTTATATGGTAAATTTAAAGTTCGTGTTTTTTTTTTTTTTTTTTTTTTAATGTGAAGGAATGGGTGATTTCTTTCCAGTAGGTGACTTATTTCATTAATACCTTGATTTCTTATTGAATACAATCTGTCCTAAAGATAGATGAAATAAAAATCGTTCAACAGAAATGATTATTTTTTGTTAGAAAATTATTGTATAACAAAGTCAACAAAAAAGTAAACATTTATTACCCTTTTTTTGGTTAATTTAGTGACTGAGAAAACAATGTTATTTCCCTTTAGAAGTTGTATGCTTCAGGCAGATTCTGAAAAGCTGCGCCAGGCATGGATTAAGGCTGTTCAGACCAGTATTGCTACTGCTTATAGAGAGAAGGGTGATGAATCAGAGGTTAGTAAACAATACTGCAATACCAGATGATATATTGCCAAAAGTTTTTAACTTTAATTGCAACCTTGTATGATTCTAACATTCTTTAAGTTTTGTTAAATTGAGGTATAATTGACAAGTAACTTTATATTAGTTTCAGGCATACAACGTAATGATTCAATATTTGTATATACTACAAAATGATCACCACAGTAAGTCTAGTTAACATCTGTCACCATACATAGTAACAAACATTTTTTTCTTACGAGGAGATTTTAACATTTACTCTCTTAGAATTTTTCAAATATGCTACATAGTGTTATTAACCATAGTCACTGTATATAATATCTTCATGACTTATTTACTTTAAAACTTGGAGTTTGTATCTTTTGACTCCCTTCACCCATAACATTCTTTTTTTTATGGAGGATGATTTTTTTCATAATTGAAACATTATTTTTAAAATCTAGACTCAGTTTCTCTTTTGTTTACTTCTCTTGGCTTTACCTGTCATTTTATTTTAATATTTAAATATGTTTAATTCTGTATTTGAATATTGTCCCAGATTGACAGAAGATGGTCTGATGCAAATATTCCCTCCAAATATTATTTTAATTAATAATAAAATAATGAATGTGAAAGGTATTTAAAATTAAAACTGGGTAAAATCTAAAACAGGAAGACTCAAATTGTCTCTTAGTTGAAATCTTCCTGGAGAAGATAAGCTTAATATGGACTTTTGGGTCATAGCCTGGCTTCAGCTTCTCAGTGAGTTTATATATTCTTGAGCAAGGCCATCAGTGCCACTTGAGAAACGGAACTCACCACTTTGGTAGGATCCTGAAAATGAGTCTTTTGTGAGTCTATGCATGTCTGAAAGTGTCTTTATTCAGTCATCATACTTGTTTGAGAGCTTGTTTGGGTGTGGAATTTTTAGGTTGGAAATAATTATTCTTTTTTTTTTAAATATATTTTATTGATTTTTCACAGAGAGGAAGGGAGAGAGATAGAGAGCTAGAAACATCGATGAGAGAGAAACATCGATCAGCTGCCTCCTGCACATCTCCCACTGGGGATATGCCCGCAACCAAGGCACACGCCCCCGACCGGAATCAAACCCAGGACCCTTCAGTCCGCAGGCCAACGCTCTATCCACTGAGCCAAACTGGTTTCGGCGGAAATAATTATTCTTAAGAATTTTAACTGCATTGTTTTTTTTTTTTTGGTTCCAGTGTTGCCATTGGAGTCTTTCTTATTACAGTACTATCTTTTGTAGCCTTCTTCTCCAATTCTCCTGTTTGTTTTTCCTGGAATTTCTGGACTAATCTTATGATTTTCTAATTTTTGTGTGTCTTTTTGCTCTAATTTCTGAGATATTTTCTCTATTGACTATTTCCGTTCTTGTAGCATGTATTTAATTTAACCATAGTCACAACACTATCAGTATATCGTCATGACATATTTATTTTATGACTTGGAGTTTGTATCTTTTGACTCCCGTCACCCATAACTAGAGTTTCTTTCTGTTTGCTGACTGCTTATACATGTAAACCTGTTCTTTTTTCATGGCTGCATTGTTTGAGCTGTGGTTCTTAGCCTCGACTGCACATTATGATAACACGGGGAGCTTTAAAAAAATAAGTCTCAGCATCGAACAGACTGTCTAACTACAGCGGGAAGGCCGGGGAGGGTTGGGGACGGGGGGGGGGGGGGGGGGGGTTGTAAGAGATCAACCGAAGGACGTGTATGCATGCATATAAGCATAACCAATGGACACAAGACACTGGTGGGTAGGGGAGGCCGGGGGAAGGTCAAGGGGGAAAAGAAAAAGGAGACTTATGTAATACTCTTTGTAATACTTTAAGCAATAAAACAAAAATTTTTAAAAAGTCTCAGAATTAGAGTCTACCACTGAACAGTTGAATTGAGTTGGGACCCACGTATCAATATTTTAAAAGATTCCTAGGTGATTTCTGTGTACATGCATTGTTGAGAACCATTATGTATGTTCTAGAGCAGCCGTGGGCAAACTACGGCCCGCGGGCTGGATCCGGCCCGTTTGAAATGAATAAAACTAAAAAAAAAAAAAGACCGTACCCTTTTATGTAATGATGTTTACTTTGAATTTATATTAGTTCACACAAACACTCCATCTATGCTTTTGTTCCGGCCCTCCGGTCCAGTTTAAGAACCCATTGTGGCCCTCGAGTCAAAAAGTTTGCCCACCCCTGTTCTAGAGCAAGCATGTCAAACTCGCTGCCCATGGACCACATGCCTCGTTTATCTGGCCTGTGATAGCCTTTGAGTTTGACATGCTTCTAGAGGCTTGGTTCCTTGGCTGTCTGGTAAACCTGCTCATGATTATACGGTAGCTAAAAACCTCTTTGGAAGCTCTGAGAACAGTTAGGACTTTGTTGACTGTGAGCTTTGCTGAAGTCTGGACCATTTATTTTTTGAGGAACAACCAGAGTTAGGAACTTTGGGGGTCTTTTCACCTGGTATGATTCCCCAGAGAACATTCACCAACCTCCAGCATAGGGGTAAGGGACTGACTGGGAGCTCATTACTGGGGGTCTCAACATTCAGTGTGTATTCGTTCATTTAGTCCTCTGCCTTCCATTTCGGGTAAGTCCCTTCCAGATACTCTGATTTACTTCACCAGAGAATGTACTTTCAGTCACTTGTGTTTGTGAATAGGGAGCAGAACCCTAATGGCATGAAATTGGGGAGGGACCTTGGATGCTAACTGCTTCTTACACAATCATTTCTCCAACTTTTATGCCCACTTCCAGGGTTAACATAATATAAATCAGTGATTTTTAGTCTGTGTGCAACAAGAATTTTTAAATCATGCAATACCTTACTATTTCGTCAGGGACACTGACCTCTTTTCCCTTAGATTGTTAAATTAAAAAACAACAACAACAAAAAACAGTAACAACCAACACAATAACCTGACTCAAAATTATACCTATTTTTTTTTCAGATCTGCAAAAAAAATGTAATCTTTGGTGTCCTACAGAATTTTAATAATTAGTTTATCTGTGCCATGATATGAAAAAGGTTGAAAAAACACCAGTTTAAATCCTTGAGCCCTTTGAATATTATGTGATGTAAATTGGTGAACTCTTGAGATCCTCCACAGAGAATTCCCCATGAAGCTCCAAACCCGTCTTCCCAGGAAGAAAACACAGATCGTATCCTGAACCCCAAAATGTGGTGGATAAAGCCACGTGGCGCCCAGTGGTGGGGGAGAGGGCAGAGGCAGGAGGAGGGAGAAAACTACCCCCAGCCTGCCTTTGTTTACTACCATCCTTAGATTTGGCCTTGGTCTGTTCAGTTACTTTATTTACCCATTTTCCAGCTCCTAAAGTTTTGTTGCTCTTATTTATGTTATTCCTGTTCTTATGGGTAAACATTGTTTTTAATGAAAAAAAAGTTTTTAAAAAGTAGATTACACATAGTATGCCATTCCACACCGAATAGTAATTTCTTAATATCATCTATCACCCAGTCTATATTCAGATGTTCCCAGTTGTCTTAAAAATGTTACTGACAACCTTTTGTACAAAGTAGGATCTTACCTATGCTGCCATTGCATCTGGTTATGTCCCTCAGATCTTTCAATCTAGAACAATCCCTTTTTTGCATGGCAATGATTTACTAAAGAGACCAGGTTAATTGTTTCCATGCCTTAAGATTACATAATGGGTGGTGCGTATGCTTCATGTTGCAACAGGAGATACAATATTTGGTTATGCAACCATTGCTAATCCTGAGATCAGGCTTCTGTGTGAAGACGAAATGGATATACTGTATTTGAGAAGTGACAATGTGATTCCTCCATTTCCTCCCTTGTTTCCATTCTGTTTTGTTATTTTGTATAACACATCTACTTCCTGTTACTTTCACCCTCATAAAAGCTCCCCCATCAACTATTTATCAAATGGTTTTACAGCTGAGTTTGCTATTTCATTCGAAATTGAAAAATGATTTTCTAATTCTGTCATCCCATCTACATTTATTAACTTGTATTCTTATGTGAAATACAGCTTTCCTCGTCATCTGGAGCTTTTAGTTTCTGTAATAAATGTTTAATTCTAATTTTTTGCTTTTAATTGCCACATTTGGTTAATTTATTAACTACCTTAAGTGGGAACAGATATTTAGTTTTTGGGGTATAATTTAGCAACTCACGAATTTTTGCAAATAAGTTGGGTTCTAGTTAATCACAATAATTACTCTTTTTTTGTTTATCCTTACTGGAAGATATTCTTCTATTGATTTTCAGAGAGGTTGGAAGGGATGTGTGTGTGTGTGGGGGTGGGGGGCGAGAGAGAGAGAAACGTTGATGTCAGAGAAACACTTTGATTGGTTGCCTCCCACACCTACCCTGAACTGGCTTGAGCCTGCAACCGTGGTATGTGCCCTTGACCAGGAATCGAACCTGTGACCCTTCGGTCCTCAGGCTGACGCTCTAACTGAGCCAAACTGGCTAGGGTAATAATTATTCTTTTTGATTATCAAAATGATCACATCTTTGTCCAATAAGGGACCTGGGTAATGCCTTTTTAAAAATTCTCTAGTTTTTAGCAGTTTTGAGAGAAAATAAAGTTAGGTATGCATCCAGATCATTTTGAAGAAGCTGGTGGCATTGCTGAAATAACTGGGTTATGCAAAATAATACACTAGAATAATAGGGATTATGGGACAAATAGGAATAAGGCTGACCTAAAAACCTGTGTAAGTTTGTAACTAGAATCCTTTCAGGAGTAGAATCGTAGTAGAAATACTAGCACAGTTAAATTCATAATAAATGAATACTAGAGTATAGATAGAACCTAACTTTAAAAGTTGGTGATGCTAGCCCTGGCCAGCGTGGATCAATTGGTTGGGTGTTGTCCTATGCACCGAAAGGTTGCCAGTTTGATGGCCCGGGTTTCGGGCTCAATTCCTGGTAGGGAGGCAAGGAGAAGGCAGTTGATTGATGTTTCGCTCTCACATAAATATGTCTCTATCTCCCACTCTCCCTTCCTCTTTCTGTAAAAACTATTTTAAAAAAATAAAATAAAAATTGGTAAAGATAGCTTAATGGGAGGGTACAGAAGAATTGAGGTTACTCATTTATGGTGACAGAGGCAAAATACATAATGCAGTAAACACTTTCAAATCAGAGTATGTGGCCAAAATGAGCCAAGAACAAGAATGGGGGATGGGTGTCATGGGAGTCCTGTGTTTCTTGAAATGACTAGTCCAAGTTCTGATGTGTTAGTGTACTTTGCTTTCAACTTCTCTAATTTGGCGCAAAAGCATTAGCTTATAGAGGGAAATTGCTAATAAACCAAATGATTTCTGCATTATATTGAGATTCTTTCCCCATATGATAATTGCTTATGAGTCCACATTATCAAACATGTTCTAGTAAAAGATTGTATCTCTTCTTTTAAAATGTTGAAATAATCTCAAACTTACAGAGAAGTTCCAAGTGTAGTACTTTCCCCCTTAATGGTTTCAGAGTAAGTTGCTAACATGATGCTCCATTACTCACTATTTCTTTAGTATTTCCCACAGCCTAGGATATCCTCCTATATAATCATGGGATAGCCATCAAAATCAAGAAATGAGCATTGGTAAATTACTACCATTTGATTCCCACATAGCTTTAAGTTTTAACAGTTGTCCCAGTAATGTTCTTTATGGCAAAACAATCCAATACAGAAGCACAGGTATTATTTAGTTGTCATGATTCTTTGGTTTCTGTTAGTCAGGAAAAGTTCCTGAATCTTTCTTTGACCTTCTTGACCTTGACAGTTTTGAAGACTATAGGCTAGTTAATTTTGTAGAATGTCCCTTAGTATGGGTATGTCTGATGTTTACTCACAAGGCTATGCATCTTTGGCAGGAATCTATACTAATAATAGAGGAATATGCAAATTGGCCGGGATGCCATCACATAACAACTGATCGATGGGGCTGAGGCCGTGGCGGAGAGCTTTCAGCATGCCTGCACTGGGGGTCCAAAGGGCTCGGAGAGGAAGGGAGAGCAGATAGGCAGTTAGGGGAATCAGGCCAGGAGGGGAGAGCAGTTAGGCAGTTAGGGGAATCAGGCCAGGAAAGGGAGCGCAGATAGGCAGTTGGGATCAGGCCAGGAGGGGAGAGCAGATAGGCAGTTAGGGCGATCAGGCCAGGAGGGGAGAGCAGTTAGGCAGTTAGGGCGATCAGGCCAGGAGGGGAGAGCAGTTAGGGGGATCAGGCTGGCAGGGGAGAACAGTTAGGGCGATCAGGCCAGGAGGGGAGAGCAGTTAGAGCCATCAGGCTGGCAGAGGAGCAGTTAGGGGCATCAGGCAGGCAGGCAGGTGAGCAGTTAGGAGCCAGTGGTTCCAGATTGTGAGAGGGATCCCAGATTGGAGAGGGTGTGCACGCCGGGCTGAGGACTCCCCCCGTCCTCCCCTGCCCCCGCACGAATTTCGTGCACCGAGCCTCTAGTCTATAATAATAAAAGTGTAATATGCTAATTAGACCGGACAGCCGAACGTCCTTCTGGATGACCTTCCGGACAAAGCCAGGGCTGCAAGGGCTGAGGCAGGCTGCTGCAGCTGCGAGGGCCGAGCCCCTTGCACTAAATTCATGCATCGGGCCTCTAGTCCTATATAATAAAAGCCTAATATGCAAATCGACTGGACAGCAGAATGACCAGCGGAATGACCGTTTGCTGTGACACGCACTGACCACCAAGGAGCAGATGCTCAATGCAGGAGCTGCCCCCAGCCCTCAGGCCACAGGCCAGCCAAGGCAGGTTCCAGCGGGGACCCCCGGATCGCCCTGCTGGTTGCCCCTCAGAGGAAGGTGACCAGTAGTTGTGGCAGGGGGTGGGGCTGCCGAGCGGATGGCGCCAGGCTGGCCAAGGCGGTGCAAGCGGGGGAGAGGGGCCCCTGGTCGCCCCACAGATCGGCCCTGATCACCAGCCAGGCCTAGGAACACTACTGGTGCACCGAGCCTCTAGTATTATATAATTGATGCTGTGTTCTTCTCACTGTGTCCTCTCAGGTGGCATTTGATTTTGATTTGTCTCATTATTGGTGATATTAACTGGGGTAATTTGATTAAGGTGGTGTCTGTTAGACTTCTGTACTGCGAAGTTTTCTTAATAGTATTTTGTGGTATTTGGAGATTATGTAAATAATCTGTTCCTTATCAAGCTTTGAATTTTTTTAAAAAATATATTCTTATTGATTTCAGAGAGGAAGGGAGAGGAAGAGAGAAACATCAGTGATGAGAGAGAATCATTGATCGGCTGCTTCTTGCATGCCCCACACTGGGGATCGAGCCTGCAACCCAGGCATATGTCCCTGACTGGGAATGGAACTGTGACCTCTCAGTTCATAGGTCTAAGCTCAACCACTGAGCCAAGCCGGCTGGGCTGAATTATTTTTATTATGTCAGCATAGGCTACGATTTTATTCAATGTGTTAAAATCCGTTACCATCATTAATTGTTTTGTTGCACAAATTAACTCAAGTTTGGCCAATAGAGCCCTGGCTTCTGTATCCTTTTGACATGGTCCCATCAATCTTTGAGTTCTTCCAAACTTCCTAGCATGATGAGATGTTTCAGGTTCATCTTGTCCTTTCTCTGCACCAGCTCTGAAATTAAGTTTCCTTAAAGAGACCTAGTTCCTTTTGGTGGAGAATGGTTTTTAGAAACCAAGATAAATAAATAAACAAGTAAATCTATATTTCTTTATATATCTATTTATATTGAAAACCAATATTGTGCCTGTTGGTATCTCCAGTTCCAATCTAATACAATGAGATTTGTTCTAATTCTTTCCCTTTCTTATGAATAACTTCTTTCTCAGTAGTGAGAAATTTAGCTCCCATTAATTTCAACATTTTTGTTTACATGATCAATTTCCTCTATATGTAAGCAGTGTCCTTTCTCTGCTGCCACCTGCCCCCTCACCCCACTCTGGCTGTGACACATTACAGTGTGGCACTCCTCCTTCACACTTCTCCCCTTCCTCTAGCTCTGTCTTCCCTTGCTGGGCTCCCTCCTTATGCAGATACCCTCCTTATCCTGTTTGGGATCCAACATTTAAAGATATCCTCCCCACCCAGCTCAGTTCTCTATGGATAATACTCCAACTATTTTTTTTGCTTGGCCCCAACTAATGGCTATTGAATAGAGTTTTCACAAGGGCAAAACAAGGGCCAAATTATATTTCTAATGATTCTTTACTAAAATACTAGCTTGTTGAAATGTTTTTAAACTCAAATACTTTTTAGGCCGTATGTTTAATTGCTTAGGACCCTCAAACTACATGTTTCTATTATTGGTATAGACTTTGCTATAAACTTAAGAAATTAGCCTTTTGCTCATCTATCACCTTTTGCTTTTTTTAGTAGCCCATGACATTTTTAGATACTGTGTATTCTATTGTTGATTCACTGTAATTATAATTATGTAGCTGATCTGTTCTTTAGTAAAAGGCCATGCTCTGTTATTCACTGAAGTAGTTTAAACAACTTGCTTGCAGTTCATTGAATACCTTGGAAAAACCTTGTATAAAATAATATTTATTTTTTTCTTGAGTCTTAAGAGTTTCATGTTTAGTTCCTCTGTTTTCTCATTTTACACATTTAGTGTTCTCCTTTCTCTTTGACCTCAAATTTTGTACATATGTTCATTGTATCAGTTTATACATGTATATATTTGTATAAATATTACATGTAAATACATATTCTTGTATATTATATTTTCATTGTACCAGTTTATATATATTTACATAAATATTATATATACATATATAAATATATATACATATGTTTTCAATGTTTATACAGGATATCCCCCAAAAATGTATACACACTTTAACAGCTGATAGCTCAATTTTGAAAATGAAATGTATTTTAATAAACACTGCCTTTATAATTATTCAAAGTGTGTATATATTTTTCCCCACAAGACCAAAAGCCAGTTGATAGAGGAACCTATATCTTTCCATTTTAAAAAAATTTATTTTAGAGAGGGAGGAAGGGACACTGACTGGATTGAGCTGGCAACCTGGTATGTGCTCTGACAGGGAATTGAACCTGCCACCTTCTGATGTATCACATTGTTTGCGGGTAGTTTTTATCACGTGCTAACAGGTGGCGCGGGCCATTTTTGCAGTTGAATAGATTGATTACCGTTATACCTGGAAGTACATACATAATTCACCATTGTATGTGTTAGAGACCCAAATTTTGTCCTTTGGAATTCGTATATCTGCATGTTAGCATCCCTTTAAGAGCAATAAAAAAGTATAAAAATAAACGTATTTATACGTTACCCACATTCTACCGCTAGTCTATAAAAAACGTATTAATACGTGTCCCGCGCTCTACTACCAGTCAACGTAAAACGTATAAATACGCTCCTGCGTACAATGTGGTATAAGATGATGCTCCAACCAACTGAGCCACACTGGCCAGAGCTATCGTTCCATTCTTAAATCTCTAATGCTTCTACCAGTGCCTGGTTTAGGTCCATAATAGGCTTCAATTTATTGACCAGAAACTTTTGTTTGGAGCCTATAGTATGCAACATGGTATTACAATCTTTTTTAAAACGAAGACAAAAACAAATAATTTTTAATTTTTTAGAAGCTGGATAAGAAATCATCTCCATCCACAGGAAGCCTGGATTCTGGAAATGAGTCAAAAGATAAATTATTGAAAGGGGAAAGCGCACTGCAGCGAGTCCAGTGTATCCCTGGCAATGCCAGCTGCTGTGACTGTGGCCTGGCAGACCCACGGTGGGCCAGCATCAACCTGGGCATCACCCTGTGTATCGAGTGTTCTGGAATTCACCGGTGAGTAGGCCTGCCCGGGGTGAGAGACTTCTTTTGGATAAACATACATGTAATTATCATGTCCCATTAGTTAGAGGGCCTTTTCCACTTGCCTAATTTGACTGCTAGTTTATATCTTTTTACCTTTGTAAAGTGGATACAATTCTGGCTTGTGAAGAGCTTTTGAGGACTTTGGTTTACCATTCATTGTATTAAATCAGAAGGTGTATTCCTATTTATATGTGTGTTGAGGGCTTTATTAGAGACTGTCACATTGTAAGAGAAAAGTAACTTGCATAAAAAGCAAATCAAGGTTGATAGTTTTGTATATTAACAAAGTCTTTTCCCACTTAGGAGTCTTGGAGTTCATTTTTCAAAAGTACGTTCTTTAACTTTAGACACGTGGGAGCCTGAACTTTTAAAGGTAAAAAAATATTTGCTTTAAAATGTTTCATATTTCCACATAAAAGGAATTTAGAATCTTGGTTTACAAATGTATGAGTTTCTCAATGCTAACAGTGAACTGTGTTGTTTTGGAACATTTCTGTGGCTATTTTGACAAATCTGGTATTTTCATAATGGGTTTTGAAAATTGCTAAGTTTATGTAGCACTCTTAACTCCAAGTCAGTTCACTTTTTAAGGAGACCAGCATTCCTACATTTTTATGCTTTCTCAAAAAATATCATAGGCTCTGTGCCTTAATTTTAATATTTTATAATGAATGTAAATTCTCGATAAAAATATGAGACATATTGCTATAGTAAGCTCCATTATGAATTGGCATATAATGTTTCCATTGGGTTTAGTATAGGACTATTTGCAAATTTACATTTGTCAGGGTAGTAGCCATCAAACCAAGGCATCCTTTTTCCATGTGTGAGGATTCATATCTATGAAAATGTCATAAATAATTTTAGATCACATCTGGGTTTCTGATATGACTTACAAAACTCATAAGTTAATACTATACTCCTTTTAATTCCACCCATTTAAAGGTTGTAGTATACTTTTCATTTATTTTGTCTGAAAATTGTCTTCTTAATCTGCTTGTGCTTTTATTTCAATCTGTAAATAAATTGGTAATCCTCTCAACTATGTAAAGTAAAATAAGGGTGTCCCAAAATTCACGCAAGAAGTAATTTTGATAGAAAACACAGGTTTATAATTAAAAATTGTAAACTTTTTATTGATTCATAAAGTATACAGCATAGGGTTATGTATGGAATAGCAAATCAGGTAAACGGCCTCCACGGCTTTGCTGGCACATACGCACTCTTTTGTTGAAATTTTCCATGATTGTTTTGCATAAATGTGGCTAAATTTCGACGAGGCTCATTTTCATCTTGATGGCTTGGTTAATCGACAAAATTGTCGCATTTGGGGTTCAGAAAATCCACGAGTGATTGTTGAGAAACAAATGCATCCACAACGTGTCACTGTTCGGTGCAGATTTTGGGCTGGAGGCATCATCGGACCATTCTTCTTCGAAAATGCGGCTGCTCAGGCAATAACAAAAGAGTGCGTATGTGCCAGCAAAGCCGTGGAGGCCATTTACCCAATGTGCTATTCCATACATAACCCTATACTGTATACTTTATGAATCAATAAAAAATTTACAATTTTTAATTATAAACCTGTGTTTTCTATCAAAATTACTTCTTGCGTGAATTTTGGGACACCCTTTATTTGTGGAATTATGGTATAAACCTCTAAATGAAAGTGATAAATTGACTCCTAAGGTAGAACCCTGTTTACATAGATTTTATTAATTGTTATTAATTCAGAGGTGAAGAAAGTGGGGGAAGAGGGGAAGAAATCTAATTTCTGCATCAACTTTCTGTGTAGATATGATCTCAATGGATTCAATTTAGAAAATTTGTTTGAAACACAACTGTGATGCATTAAAAAAACGAGACAAGCTTTTAAACAAAATATTTTGAAATATTTATATATGAAGTATAAGAAGAAAATAGTTTACTTCAGTTCTGAGTTATTTAAAAGTTTTCCTGTCTGGCCTAAGACTTCTTTTTTCATTTAATTGACCAGACATTGTGAATAATATACAGGATTGTGCTAGCCATGGTGGAATAGAAAACTAGTAGAAGATGGGAGAGGAGAAACCCTTTCTTGTAGGAGTGGTAATTCTCTAGAAGTATTTTGCTGAAGAATGGCAAATGGTGATATTGCTCTCAGCTCTTGTTTCATTTTGTTTTAGCAGTAAACTTCTTTGTGGGATGAGCAGTTGCAGAATATGCAAAAGGAATTTACTGGCTGTATTTGCTTTAATGACTTTTATAATATTTTAGGAATTTCTAGCTTATTTTTTTTGTTTTTCTGCCAAACAGCTTATGTGTGAGTTGGGCAATGATGTTATAAATCGAGTTTATGAGGCTAAAGTAGAAAAAATGGGAATAAAGAAACCACAACCAGGACAAAGGTACTATTTCAGTTGTCTTAATGTGTTATCTTTTTTTTCCCTAATCAGAAATATAGCTATGATTTTATTTCACCATAATTGATATGTAATACTGTAACAGACTGTTTAGAAGAGATCATTACTGCTTTTGTTAACCCGTAGCTAATTTTTTTTACTGATCAATCAATTATAGTCTCCAGATAAGAATCTTAAAAATTAAAGTTCTACATAGGAATGTAAAAACTCTTGGCAGTTAAAGTAGACCAAAGTTCCATTTAAAAAGAGATAATCTGTTCATTAATGTATCTAAGGATTAAGTTTCTACTATGTACAATGAATAATTTTACATAGTGAGACTTAAGCAAACATTTGTTAATCACGTGCTTTATACATAGCGTTATGGTGTAGAATTAAAGGTGGCAAGGTAATGGAAAGTACTTAATTGCTGTGTTTGAAATTATACTTCCATTTCTGTATATGGAGGCTCATTAAATAAAGTGGCTAAGAGTGCCTTCAAGATACATAACTTGTTTATTTTTATTGATTTTTAGAGAGGAAGGGAGAGGGAGAGAGAGATAGAAACATCAATAATGAAAGAGTACCATTGATTGGCTACCTCCTGCACACCCCCTACTGGGGATTGAGTCTGCAACCCAGGCATGTGCCCTTGACCAGAATCGAACCCAGGACCCTTTATTCCGCAGGCTGATGCTGTATCCACTGAGCCAAACTGGCTAGAGCCTTGTTTTGTTTTTTGATGTTGTTTTTAGTCTATGATTACTTTTAGCATTAAAATTTTATTTGTCATAACCCTATGTTGGGGTTTTGCATTTGACTAAATTCTTATGTATAACCAATACTGTTTTTTTTTTTATTAAATATATTTTATTGATTTTTTACAGAGAGGAAGGGAGAGGGATAGAGAGTTAGAAACACAGATAAGAGAGACACATCGATCAGCTGCCTCCTGCACACTCCCTACTGGGGATGTGCCCGCAACCAAGGTACATGCCCTTGACTGGAATCGAACCTAGGACCTTTCAGTCTGCAGGCCGACGCTCTATCCACTGAGCCAAACCAGTTAGGGCAATACTGTTTTAATGTTATTGCTCTCTAAACCAATATCACTTAAATCCAATTATCTATTTACTAAAGCATGGCTTTCTGAGTTACTTTAGACCTTGAAATATTCTATTTTAGCCAAAGACCTAAGCATTTGAAAAATATACAGGAAAAGGTATAGAACAGGCTTGGCATTTATAATCCTACTAGAGGCCCGATGCACAATTTTCGTGTAAGAGTAAGCCTTCCTTTCCCCCCGGCTGCAGGCCGTGGAACCCGGGACCCAGACTAGCTTCCCTCTGGCTGCCCACAGGCACTCAGGATCTGGGCTGGCTTCCCTCTGGCCACCCACAGGCACCCAGGACCCGGGCTTCCCTCCAATCTAATTAGCATATTATGCTTTTATTGATGAGAAATCAAAAATTTAAAATGTGGTATCTTTTTCCCCGTAACTTAGAAATGTGTTTTAAAGTAGTTGTCTTATGAAAAAGTATGACTATCAATAGTGATAGTTCAGTATGTGACATTATTGGCGTAAAAACGAAATTAAAGCACAAAGGACTATGTATAGAAATGAATGAGTACAGAAATTAAGAGAAAAAGAATGCCATGTTAATATTTGATTTTTAAGTTAGTTTGTTATTTGTATTTGATTTGAACATGAAATCATAGCTCATTAAATATTTGGAAGAAAAATTTGGCATAATGTCACAAATTCTGTTTTAACTAGTATTACATTTACTGACTTTCTTTGAATTAGTCAATGTATAATGGCTGCTTTTCAGTGTTAGTCATGCTCAGAGACCAAGCAGAACATCATGACATTTTTATGTTTACCAGACAGGAGAAAGAGGCATATATCAAAGCAAAATATGTGGAGAGGAAATTTGTGGATAAATGTTCTATATCATCATCACCTCCTGAGCAGGAAAAAAAGATGATCTCCAAAAGTTGTGAAGAAAAGAGGCTAAGCATTCCTAAATTTGGGCCAGGTGACCAAGTTAGAGCATCTCCCCAAAGTTCAGGTATTACAACTTACTTGCATATATAAATATTTTTATACACTGATGTCACTTTCTTAATCTCTGAATTAATAGCCATTGTAAATTTTTAAGTGCTAAAAACCTGTTTTCTTCTATATATTCTAAGGAAAAAATTGGATTTCTATGTCTTTAAAACTATTAAATTTAAATAGGTCTTGGTAATTCGATTTCTAGGTAATGTGTATATTCTAAGGAATAAAACTGCTTAAAGTGCAAGGGGAGATGGGAATTATAAATCTGTCATGGCAGAAAGCCCTAAATATCTGATTAACCACCTAACATCCTTCCTATTTTTCCCTCCTAAATTTTTCCCAATAACGTTTTTTTCCTGCCCTTTTCCCTTCTTATGGCCTGCTTTGTGCTTTGCTAACTTGCATGTCCCCAGTGGTTGCTGTAAATAGCGACGAGGCCAGGCGGGAGTCTCTGTTCTGTCCTGATGAGCTAGATTCACTCTTCTCCTACTTTGATACTTCTTCAAAACTACGTAGTAGTAAGTACTACTCTTGTGGAGCATTCCAAGTCTGTGCCAGTGGTCATTGTGCGGTGTGGCCATTTCTCTAGATGTTACCCATTGTCTCAGAATTACACATTACTTACAGTCATACAATAAATTCTTTTTACTACCCCTTACATATTATGGGGTAATGAGATGTGTTACAACTCTGAAAATAAGTTTATTTTCAGTTTTTGTGCTTGATTCATATTTTGATAAGCTAAGTGCTCAAAAGGATTAAAATTGTATTAAATGTATTCTACTGGTGACGGCTGAATTCCCATTGATATATCAGAGTTCATTTTAAAACTTCGTTGTTTGTGGGAGGTTGTTTTCTTAAAGGCATTTTTTTTAACCACTAGCTGATTTTTCTTTAAACAGTCAAAAGTAATGACAGTGGAATCCAGCAGAGCTCTGATGATGGAAGAGAATCTTTACCCTCTACAGTGTCAGCCAATAGTTTATATGAGCCTGGTGAGTTTTGGTGAAATTCAGTGTTAATTGGTATTATTTGCTGAAAAATATGTGTGTTAAATGCCCAGTCTTAATTAAATAGTTTCTAAAGGAAGTGGTTAGTTTTTTGGAAGAAGGAGTAATACAATTAAATGAAAAGCAGCTATTTCTTTTTATATTTGAAAGTTATCTCCTAGCTGTACATTCTTCTAAACTTCATGATATATGCTATAAGTGCCTTGTCTTAGAAGTGCCTTTTCTTAAAATTTTTTTATTAATTTGAGGGAGGAAGGGAGAAAAAGAGAGAGAGAGAGACATTTTTTTGGTTGTTGTTCCACTTATTCATGCATTCATTGGTTGACTCTTATATGTGCCCTGACCGGGATCAAACTCACAATCTTGGCATATTGGGACAACACTCTAACCAACTGAGCTACCATTCAGGGCTAGCTAAGGATAACCTTTAATTCACATGGACTGTATATCTTATTACTCTTTTCTTTCTTTGTGGCGTTTTTTTCTTATCAGGAGGAAGATACCAGCAACTCCCTCCCTTTAGATTTTTTTGTGCTTTACTGACCTGTACTTTACTCCTATATTCCCTCCTTCATATTTAGTGATTTGGGTATTGCAGAATACTCAGGGTAGTAAATGTTCTTCACATTATGTGAATTGCTTATACTGCAAATTGTGATGGTATTGGATTATCCTAGGAGTAAAGTAAGGTGTTATCTGGTAGTAAAATTCTTTAGGGATTCTTACCGCCTCTTTTGCGTGTTAAAGTCCAGGCTTATAGGAATATACCTAATTTTAATCTAATACAGAGTAATTAACCTACCTATTGGATGCTGGCAAGAACACAAAAGGCTGACATACTAATTGATATGTTTATAAGAGAGGTTGACTGGGGAATGATTAGTCTATTGGAAATAAAATATCTTTGTGAAATCAGCTCATTTTGTTAAATTAGTCATTTCTTATGCCACAACTTTCACATTGTGATACAGTTAAGAGTTCATTTAAACAATTGTGGCAAATTAGACATAATGTAAAATTTATCTTAAACATATTAAAGTGTACAGTTCAGTGGCATTAAGTCTTTTTTTAAAAACTAATGGCCCAGTGCATGAATTCATGCACATTGAAAGAAAATTAATTAGAAGAAATATTTTAATATTGCTATTTGCCCTTTCTCTATAATAGAAGTGTCAACCAAATTCATGATTGACAATGACAGATTGAAACACATGCCTGTGATTGGCGCCAGCGAGAGCTTTATATGTATTGCACATGCACGAGTCAACTTAGCCTTTTATAGATAGAGAATAAACTTGCTTAATTAGACCTGCTTTCTATTTTAGCTAAACTTTTTCCAGCCCAGTGAAGCATCCCAACTTCTCTTTCAGGTAATTGTCAGCAGCACAGCAGTAAATATCAATATGAAGCAGATTATTATTGTAGATCATGCAGGGAGAACAAAGGGTAAAATATTTAACTGCAGCAATGTTTGACTATATTCTGCGCAGTGAGAAAACCTGAAGTCATTTTCAAGTTCCACCATTTCTTACTTCTTTTCAGTAGGGTCAAGTTTCTAAGCTTTCTAAATCTCCGTTTTCTGGCTAATGAAAAGAAAATAGGATTCCACCGAGTCTCCTATCTACCTACTCCAGGACTTCTGTGAGATCAAATGAGATGAGGCATGGGAAAACGCTTCACAGACATTTGGTTAAAGTGTAAAATATTTGCACCTGGCTATAAAGCAAGTTGCGTTCCTAGGCTGAAGAAACTCCAAGGAGGCTAGTCACTAGGGAGAGGAAGCCGGGCATTGCTACGTGATGTCATTACCCAGCATCCACAGCCACCATATCCAAGCTGGGGTGGGCTGTGGGCCACATTTTGCGCCATGGGGTTGCAGCAGCGTCGGCTGCAATTTCGTGCGCTGTTGCTCCGGGGTGGTGGCGAGGCCTGTGTCCCACGTGCAGGAAGCCGAGTGTTGCTTTGTGGGCACGAGGTTCATTGTGCCATTTCTCTGTAAATGGCCAGTGCGTGTCACGGCAGTTCCTGTATTGAGTGTCTGCTCCCTGGTGGTCAGTACGCGTCATAGCTACCAGTCGGACAGACAATTATCATATTAGCCTTTTATATATAGAGAGATATTTTTATTGATTTCAGAGGGGAAAGGAGAGGGAGATAGAAATATCAATGATGAGAGTCATTGATCAGCATTAAGTCTTAACCCTTTGCAGTCCAATGTTATTTTTGGAATTCAAACAGTCTGGTCCAAATTAATTGATGGGATTGAATGTTGAACTTTTTAATGTTCTTACTGCTCAATGTTGGACTTGCTCCTAGCACCTGGTCTGTCGAGCCAGCCTTGAAGTTGGACCGAAAAGGGTTAATTCACATTGATGTGAATCACTGTCACTACTATTCATCCACAGAACTCACCTTACAAAATTAAAACGCTGTGCCTATGAAATAATAACTTCCCATTCTTTCCTACCTCAAGATCTAGTTTTTAATGATGTGTTTGTGTTTGCTTTTCAGAGGGAGAAAGGCAAGATTCTTCTGTGTTTCTTGACTCTCAACATCTTAATCCAGGACTCCAGCTTTATAGGGCTTCATATGAAAAAAATCTTCCTAAAATGGCTGAGGCTTTGGCTCATGGTGCAGATGTGAACTGGGCTAATTCAGAGGAAAACAAAGCAACACCACTTATTCAGGCTGTATTAGGGGTATGCATTTGTACCTTGAGGTTTTCAGTAGTAGTTAAACATGTAAAAGCACAATTCATTTGAAACATGGCCTTAGAATTATTTTTTGTTTTAAGAGGTGGGTTGGAAAATCGAAGAAGCTAGTAGTGATTCTGGGCATCACTTTGATTGTGTGAACTTGATTTGTTTTTTCCTTAATGGAAGAGAATTCTGGTCATGAAAGTGTGTTTTGCTAGATTGCAAACTGCAAATTAAATCATTATTAGAAGTAGTTCTTGGGAAGAAATAATGTGATTTATCATTTTTCTGCTTTTGTTGGGGGGTATTTTCTCTTTAGAGGAGAATGAAATAGAAAGACTATTAGAATAAAGTAAACACTGTTTTTAATGGAAAAATTTTGTTTTTTGTACATTGTTTTCTTCTTTCCTCTAAGGGCTCTTTGGTGACGTGCGAGTTTCTCCTACAGAATGGTGCTAATGTAAACCAAAGAGATGTACAAGGGCGGGGACCACTGCACCATGCCACTGTCTTGGGGCACACCGGGTAAGCTGTAGTGCTTACATATTTAAGTGGGTTTTACTTGAAAAATTACTTTGAAATAATGTTTTGCTTTAAGAGATGGGTTGGAAAATAGAAGGAGCTAGTAGTGATTTCTGAGAATCACTTTATGTAAACTCAGGTTTTTTTTCTTTAAAAAATTTTAAAATTGATTTTTGAGAGAGAGAGGGAAAGAGAGTGAGAAAGATATTGAGATTTATTTATTGTTCCACTTATTTATACATTCATTGGTTGATTGTTGTATGTGCCCTGACTAGGGATCGAACCTGCAACCTTGGATTATCGGGACAATGCTCTAACAAACTGAGCTACTGGGCCAGGGCTATCAAATTTTTTTTTTCTTAATGGAAGAGAATTCTGGTAATGAAAGTAATGTGTTTTGCTAGATCACAAACTTTTTCTCATATTAAGGCCATTAGGTAGAGTTTGTAAAATTACACTTTCCTGTAACTTAAATTGTCATGATGGAATTTGAAATTTAAAAAATCTCAATAAAAAAAAATCTGTTACTTTTCAGATAAGAAAATTCCAAAACTTACTTTGAAATTCATTTGTCATTTATATCGATTAATTTCAGTATGTAAAAATAGTAAAATGATGGTGATTTTTGTCAGACAACTTTAAGTCTGTGTGTGTATTTAAGCACGTAGACATACATTATGTACATAACAAACACATTTTGGGGGAACTTTGTAACTTTGGGCATTTTAGTTTTCCCACAGGGTATCCAAAGTCAAATTTTAAGGTAAATTTTTAGTCTGTGCTATTGATATTGCAACTTCTGGAGCAATATTTAGACTCACAAAACAGTAATGCCATGAAAACATATTTTCTATTAGAGTGCACAAATGAAGTCAGATTGTTAGCCTTATTTGAAAAGTTTGTGAATGGGTGATTGTTCTTTAATCATTTCAAAGATAACCAATTCTTTTTAAAAAATGTTTTTATTAATTTTCAAAGAGGAAGGGAAAGGGGGGGAGAGGTAGAAATATCAATGATGAGATAGAATCATCGATCCACTGCCTACTGCACACCCCCCACTGGGGATGGGTATGTATCTCGACTGGGAATCGAACCATGAGTTGGCATTAAACCATTTTGAGTCACCCTGGCCAGGCCTATCCAATTCTTATTACCTTGACAAGCAAACTGTTCTTTTTTCTGTTTATTTATAGTATCTTGTATTATTTGTTTATGTTCCCTCTGTCAGTAAAGAGATTCAGTTCAATAACTTCATCATAAAAACTTTTCTATACTTAGAAACGGTAGCATTTAACTCTTTGTATTTCATTCTTTGTATTTTCTTCTTAAACAATCATACTTCTTCCCATTTTACGTCATAGACTCCATTTATTCATTTCATATTTTTTTCATTTTTATCAATTTCTTCAAGTTATAATATTTGTGAAGTATAGTGGGAGGATTACTTCCCACTCTGCTATTGTATTATATTATGACCAGAGGCCCGATGCACAAAATTTGTGCAAGAGTAGGACTTCCTTTCCCCGGCTGCCGGCACCGGCTTCCCTCTGGCACCCGGGACCCAGGTTTCCCTCGAAGCCCCAGCTTTATCCAGAAGGTTGTCCAGAAGGACGTCTGGTCTAATCAGCATATTACGCTTTTATTTTTATAGAAGATTGCTGGGGTCCAACCCCAGCGGGTCCAGGGGTCCCCAAAGGTGTGGACGGAGTCGGCGAAAAAGGAAGGACATGGAGACAGTGTTCAGTTGATCAGCAGCCTAGCCAGGATCTCTAGCCAGGATCTCCAGCCAAGTTCTGGTCTGGATCTCCAGCGAAGTTCTGCTTAGGATCTCCAGCCAGGTTCTGTGGCCATGTTCCCTCGCTAGGTTCTCCAGCCAGGTTCTGTCCAGGTTCTCCAGCCAGGTTCAGTCACCAGGTTCTATTCAGGTTCTCTTGCCAATTTCTGTAGTCAGGTTCAATCCAGGATCTTTTGCCATGTTCTCTCCAGCGAAGTTCTTCTGTCTCTAGAGAACGTTCTGTGTAGGTTCTGTGCCTCGGTTCTGTCTCTCTTGGTTCCGTATTCTAAGTTCTGTGTCTTGCTGTCTTATTACATCTGTATTTATACCAGTTGATTCAATCCTATCAATCTCTATTACAAAGGTTAGGGCGTTTCTTATCTCCATTCCAGGGAGTAAAGATTATGTAGCTTAAGCATGATTGTTCGTAAAGTGATTAATTACCCACCTGGCACTAGTTAAGAGGTTTTATTCCCTCCCTAACTTCAGGGGAAAATCCCTACCTGGGGAAACAACCTTTCTCAGAGACCTTGGTTAAAACACATAGTGCCAAGAGGGTGAGCAAACATATTAAGAACAGTATGCCATATATGCCAGGTCCCTTGAAACAGCAAGCATGGACCGGCTCCCGGCAAATTCCCCCTTTTTTATTTTTTAAAAGCCGGCATTAAAAAGAAAAACCCGAAATGCTCTCTTGTATCCATTTTAAGAGTAGGATTGGCGCTTTCCGCTATTACCTGAGTCCTGATCTATCACCCCAGGGAGAGCTTGCCAATCCTGCACTTTCCCGGGGTGGAAAGGCTGCAGTGGGGTTAAGGATAAGGCTCCTTGGGCCTACCTCCTCCCATGCCTTTACATTTACCTTTCCTTCCTCAGAAAAGCATGGACATACTTCTTGTATAAAACATTCTGTCTGACTGGGAGTAACCTTAATTCCTCTGCTAGCAAGCATATGTGTTAAAAGATCAATACAGAGTCTTATTTCTTTAGACTCAGTATGGCACATTTTCTTAATCTAAAGATCAATACAGAGTCTTCTTTCTTTGGACTCAGTATGGCACATCTTCTCAATCTAAGTTCTGTACTATCCACCTTCTTACCCTACTTATCCTCTATAGGGGGGTCTTCAGTACCCTGGTAGAGTCCTATCCGTCCAGAGTGTGGGGTTCTCAATGGGGGGGCTTACCTAGGGGAATCCTGTTCCAGGGGTTCCCAAAGGTGTGGACGGAGTCAGTGAAGACTATCCACCCTCTTCCTATGGTGGAGTCCTATCCGTCCCGAGTGCGGGGCGCTTACCTAGGGGTCCCTGTTCGGGCGCCATATGCTGGGGTCCAACCCCAGCGGGTCCAGGGGTCCCCAAAGGTGTGGACGGAGTCGGCGAAAAAGGAAGGACATGGAGACAGTGTTCAGTTGATCAGCAGCCTAGCCAGGATCTCTAGCCAGGATCTCCAGCCAAGTTCTGGTCTGGATCTCCAGCGAAGTTCTGCTTAGGATCTCCAGCCAGGTTCTGTGGCCATGTTCCCTCGCTAGGTTCTCCAGCCAGGTTCTGTCCAGGTTCTCCAGCCAGGTTCAGTCACCAGGTTCTATTCAGGTTCTCTTGCCAATTTCTGTAGTCAGGTTCAATCCAGGATCTTTTGCCATGTTCTCTCCAGCGAAGTTCTTCTGTCTCTAGAGAACGTTCTGTGTAGGTTCTGTGCCTCGGTTCTGTCTCTCTTGGTTCCGTATTCTAAGTTCTGTGTCTTGCTGTCTTATTACATCTGTATTTATACCAGTTGATTCAATCCTATCAATCTCTATTACAAAGGTTAGGGCGTTTCTTATCTCCATTCCAGGGAGTAAAGATTATGTAGCTTAAGCATGATTGTTCGTAAAGTGATTAATTACCCACCTGGCACTAGTTAAGAGGTTTTATTCCCTCCCTAACTTCAGGGGAAAATCCCTACCTGGGGAAACAACCTTTCTCAGAGACCTTGGTTAAAACACATAGTGCCAAGAGGGTGAGCAAACATATTAAGAACAGTATGCCATATATGCCAGGTCCCTTGAAACAGCAAGCATGGACCGGCTCCCGGCAGAAGATGTTAACATTACCTTGGCTTCCTTCTTTCCCAAATTGATTGAGTTTTGTTTTAACTTTGTATGTATCTGTGTACATCTTTTTATGATATTCTTTGAGGGTAGGGACCATAATTTACAATCCTACTGTACTATATAGTACCAGGTTAAATAGACTTGTAAAATGCTGATTATGGTAAATTTTTATTCTTAGAATCAGTGTTCAAAAAGAGTGTTGGAAGTCATTTGTAGAATGAATAAGAATTTACTAATCAAAATATTATTTCTTTAAGTTAGGTAGTGCTTTTTATTTTTTAAGGTAAATACTAATTTCTTTCTTATTGACTTTATCTCAAAAATGCTATTTGCTTAAAAAGGCAGGTATGTTTATTCCTAAAACGAGGTGCCAATCAACATGCCACTGATGAAGAAGGGAAAGACCCGTTAACTATAGCTGTGGAAGCAGCCAATGCTGATATAGTGACCTTGTAAGTTTGTTTTTACTTCATTATTTCCCATACACTATAGGACTTGGGTGGGGTTTCCTTTGTAGGTATGAACTTTAAACTTGGCCAGTTATTTACTATATACCATATACTTCTCTAAGTACAATAAATGTATTAAGCACTTTACTAAGTGATCTTGGTTTTCACAACCCTGTGAGGAAGATGTTATTATTATTAACCTCATTTTATAAGGAAATCAAGCCACAGATAATTTGAAAAACTAGTAAGTGGTAGTGCTGAAATTTGAAACCAAGAATTCTGGTCTTAAAACCCATGTTCTTAGCCACCTCTGTTATCCTTCATGACCAATAGAAACAGAAAACCCGTGATTTCTCTAAAATGGATTCTTTAACTCTTAGTATATATTGGGATGGGGATTGGATTGGTACAGTAACAGGCAATTATTCTGCTACCTTGAGAATCAGGATTTTATAGGGGGGACATCTACATTGGTGTTAGTAACTTTTGCAGTTGCGTTGCTTTTGGGCAGTGATACTTAAGGATTTGTTTGTACTTATTTTTAAAAGAATACTCTATTTTAAGATAAAAGTGCTTGTTTTTGAATGTTTGAATACAATTTAATATGATCTGTTAAGGAATGATTTTTGAGATCTTAATTTGATTTTCATATTAGATAAAAGTTAATTGTTACACTTGGAATCTAGAAATGCGTTTTCACTTACATGTCATTATTATGTAGGAAATCTCAAGCATATGTTGTATGAAGTCACTTTTTCATTCTATTCTGGGCTGAATGAAGCCCAGAATGGTTGATCCTCTGTTATATAAGTAGAGACAGTTCCATTCACATGACTAAATCTCAGTCACTTACAAAGAGAAAATCCCACGACTGCCTTGAACTCCTGAGCTCCCACTGAGAATTCTTGGCTTGTCATATGTCACTGCTGAATAAAAAAAATTTAAAAAAGCATGTTTTCTCTGTACTCAACTTCCTTTCCACTCTGGAGGAGTTATGTTACTGTGGAGGTTATTGTAGGGAAATTTAAATCATTGTAGATTTACAATTAGAGAAAGGTAAGTTATTAAAGAAAAGACAGAAATGGTATAGAGAAACAAATCTTGGTTTTGCAGGGTTCCCAGGCAATTCTTATAGTAAAGGCCCCTCTTCCCAAACATAGCTGTTTCCAAGTTAACTAAATTTTCTCATATTGCTTTGAGTAAGGACTTTAGTTTCACTTAAAAATTTTTGAAAATAGATGTCCTCTTCGAAAAGTCCAAATACTAAAAGGAAAATTATGTTGCTATTATTAATTGACACAGTGGTTGAAAATGGAAATGGAAGGATTCATGGTACTCTGAAGATAGGAAAAGCCCATTTTAGATGCTGCAGTAGTTGCCAGAGAGAGCATGTTAGAAGAGAGTGTTAGAAGTCTGGGAAGGCAATGAGTATTTGGTGGCTTGAAGAACAGAAGAGTAATATAAAGTAGGAGAAGGGTACCAAAGGCAACCTTTGCATGTTGTTGTTTTTTTTAATATATTTTATTGATTTTTTACAGAGAGGAAGGGAGAGGGATAGAGAGTTAGAAACATCGATGAGAGAGAAACATCGATCAGCTGCCTCCTGCACACCTCCTACTGGGGATGTACCTGCAACCAAGGTACATGCCCTTGACCAGAATCGAACCTGGGACCTTTCAGTTTGCAGGCCGATGCTCTATCCACTGAGCCAAACTGGTTAGGGCCATTTGCATGTTTTAAAATGTTGTTTCACGTTAGTAAGAAATTGGGAAGAAATTCTTGTCTTCTTAATCCAATGCTACATGTCTTCCTGCTGCCAGGATGAATAATCCCCAAAAAGAATGCATAGCCAACATGGTAACCTTGGGAAAATCTTGGTCACCTGTGGTCATTATTATAATGTTTGTATATCAAAATATATTTCCAGTATTTAGAAATAACAGACACTGTTTATATGACTGGAACTACTCACCTCAGAGTGAACCAGAGTGAATTTATGATAGGCTATTGCTTCCATACTATAGCATTAATTTCAGCAGTTGGCAGTTAAAGTTTGATAGGTTGCTATAGAAGCCAGGAATTCTCTGGAGTCTGGAGGAAGCAAGTTGCTGAAGGTGCTGCAAGAATCCTGCTTTAACAGAGCTGAAATGCGCCTTCATTGTCTTCTCTCATGAGAATTGTATAAAGTGAAATACAATTATTTTTGTATCTGGATTGCTGGCTGGGTCTGATAGAATAAAAGCCCATTTATTTCAGTGGCAAATATTGATAGAGAAAAAAATTACATTAGTACACGTTTTATCTGCTTATACAATTCATTACTTTATGAATATTTATCTTGTATAACTTCATCTAAAAATGCTTTTATTTAATTTTAGGTTACGTTTAGCAAGAATGAATGAAGAGATGCGGGAGTCAGAAGGACTTTATGGACAGCCAGGTCAATATTCTACTAATAACCATACCGAAATGCAGTATAAGAAATGCATTCAAGAATTTATAAGTTTACAATTGGAGGACTGATAGTTCTTTAGCAAACTAGCTTAATATTATAGAGTTTTATAACTTGTAAGTTGTGAGTTGTTAAATATGTACTGTACCTATTGAATTCTTGGGGGTGGTCAACTCCTGGGCCTTTAAATATCCATAACTATTCCTATTAGAGTACACATTTACTTGCTGTATTGAACTCTGGCTGCTGACTTCTTTCTCTGCTGTACAGATGTCTTCCATATACATTCCAGTGAAGTAAATGGAATGATAATGTATCTTTATACACTTACAGCAGCACAATAGTCATTTTCTTTTTGAAATTCTGTCAACTGAATATAACAAAATGGCTTTCTTTTTGTTAATTCAGGGAATTTCTATAAATTGTGTTCAGGGAAAAAAACAAATCACCATATGCTTGGCAAATAATAAGTCAGAATGGAAAATACCTAGAAAATGAATTTAGGAGTTTTATACTTTGATATAAACATGGGTTGAAGGTTTAAAATAAAATTTACCAATAGGTTAAGAAGTACATAATGGGAGTGGAGTTAGTTTAAAAGGTATAATGGAAAGGTCTCATTTTATCTTATAATGTACAGTATCTGTTAGATAAATGGAAGTTTTTTGAACAATATTTTGAGAACCTGATGGCAAAGTAGACTTATTCATAATTAGAGAAATCTAATTCAGTATCAGCTCAAGTCTCATTTTGAGTCATTTTCACCCTTGAATCAAGATGTTAAGAAAAGGAAGAAATGTTGTGATCAGATTCCTCTCTTTGATGAAATATCAAATAATTAGATCTGCAATTTTATGAAGTTGAGTATATGAATTATTAATATATCTTTTAAATTCATATACATATTAGTAAGAAACTTGGAATTAATGACTAAAATAATTGAAATTGTTCGGTATACTTAATTTTTTAATGAATATTAATATGTTATTTAAAAAGCTTGATAATATCTATTCTTGTTTAAATATATTGAAATTTCTGTACTTTGTTCTAGCTTCAGCCATTTACTTTTATTTTAATCAGATTAATATATAATTAATAGATATATGGGGCCATTCTTTTCTCAGAGGACTGTATTTACTATTTATTTTTGGTTTAATTTAACAGGGAACAAGTAAGAACTTTGAGAATAGAGAACATCTAGATACTTCTAATCTAGGGTGTCCCACTTTAATCCTATGGATCAAACAATACTACTGATTCATGATATACCAAGATGTCAGAAAGCTGATTAAGGGTGAAGTCTCAGTGTTAATTCTGAATTTCACCCATTTGTTTTAAACTTGAATGTGAGTTTTTAAATGTTATTATTTTGTAACATATACTTAAGTGATGGTATTACTAGGCCATTTCTTTGAGGCCTTTGTGTTTAAGCACTTTAAAATAAAAAATATTATTCAAAGGCTATGACCAATATTTGTGAGATAAGAGTGATCTTCAAGATTTTAAGTTAAACTTTTTTTTTTTCCTGAAATTTTAAACTTAAACGTTTGGTCAGCTGCTCTTTCCTTAAGGTGTTTGCTGATGAAGTTACACCCAACTGGTTAGTCAGAAGGTCAGTGGTTGACTTTTCTCTGGAGTTGGGAAGCTGGAAAGGACAGGGCCTCTATGCTCTTGCAACTTCTAGTTTCACCTGAATTGCTTGGGCTTCCGCCACCATTTAGGAGCATTCATATGTCTCTTTCACTGCTGTTTTATGTATAAGTTTATGAGTATATACCTTCCATTCATCCAAAGAAAAATAGATTTTTGCTATTTATTTGAATGAAAATTTGAAAAAAAAAACTCTTTTTAAAAAAACAAATTTTTATACCACTCTCAAATTTCAGTTTAGAGATTAAAAATAGATCAGAATTCTGGAAATGCAGAATAAAATGAAATTTTGATCTATTTGAGGATCATCTTGCTAATTAGATTTTTCTAATTAGATTTATTTAGAGAGTCTGATATTTAAAGCAGAACAGTTTTATACTTATACAGGTGACATGGTGAAATGGCACAGCAATTGCTCTCTGACTACTTTTCTTCTCCCTATGAGTCTTTGGAGAGCAAATATGTTTGCTTAGGTAACAGGTCTTTTTTTCTCCTTCGCCTATCACTGTAAATTTTTCTCATATATTTTGATTGGTTATTTTATCTAGATACTTTTTTTTGTTTTTTTTTTTGCTGCCTACCATAAGAAAGAAAATCTCACAATTCTGGATAATATTAAAATGCAGTTAGTTTCAGTCTTTTGATAATGAAGAGCCCTACCATTTAAAAGAGTCAGATATTACCTTTGGGAATCATGGACTTATTTCTAAGAGACTCCACTTCTGAATTTTCTATCCACAACCCTGACCTCAGACTCCTGATTTTTTACAAGGTTTAAGAGCACATGTTTCCTGAAGGGAAGATTTATCTAACCCTGTTTATCAGTTACTGCAGCTCTTAGGAGAATTGGGGTGGGGGTGGGTGAGTGAGATATCATGCCCTGCTCTGAATTGTTGGAAACCAGTGTGGTGGTTTCCACAGTCCAATTTCTGGTCCTAGGATTCCTCTTGATGGTTGGCAGTTTCTTAGTCGGTTGAAAATCACTGCTTTAGTTAACCACTACTGGTTATGTGAGTATGTTACTGACAAAGGCTTATGTCTGATCTAATCAGTTATAAAAGAAGGCTGTAATTAACCCAGAAGGGGCAAGACTAGTTGGGTGTGGAGTTTCACATGCTGCCATCTCTTTGCTCAAGAGCAAAATCAACAAAATCTTGGATCATTATAACTGCTATTGCAGTGGCTATTCTGAATACCAAAAATCAAAAAACCATTTTAAACTACCAGTGGAAACAGCAGTCCACATTTTAAAAAGTCAGAACTGTCCAGGCACATAGACAGTTAACTTTCTGAAGAGAAATACTAGTACAATGCGATTAAGTAATTTAAAGGATATAACTTAGCATTAAAAATATTGGTTGACTAGTTGTTTACCATTAATAATAAACTGTTAAATGTACTTCTGTAAACTTTCCAGGGCATCATATTCTGGCTTATTGTTTATATATTCTAGTGTAGACAAGTTATAGTTGCCTTGGGAGAAATTCTAAATGATTAAAATTATATTTAAATTTTAAAGGATCACATTGAAGTCGATTTGTGTTAACTATATTAAATAACTTAGTCATTATCATTATTGTAACGTTTGTTCTCTGACCATACATTTTGAAGCCTAAGAAAGGTATATTGATAGTCCATTATTTAGTGTTTTATTAGAAACTGAATGTTAATAAAAGTTTTGTGTGTGTGTGAAGGTAAGACTTCCTTCCATATTGTAGTAACTCTTTTAAAATGTATTCAGTAAGTGAAACAAATGATTAGTGTGTAGCACCAACAATTTTTCCCTCAAAGAAGCATTTAATTGAGTGAATAAAAGAGGTTATAATTTGTTTTGCATGGTACAATGGTTCTACTAAAATGTACTTGTGTAATAGGTACTAGATAATTTTAAAACGAAAACTGGAAAACCACAAAAAGAAAAAATTCCACAGCTTGCTGTACAAAATATGCATTGCTAATAGTAGAAGCCATATATCGCCATTGTACTGTTATAATACTAAGAATGCTCATCTGGTGCTATCTGTAAACTATTTGGCATTGGTGTCTCTGCTAGATCCTTCTTCCTATTTCTTCTTGAATGTATAATGTGTGCCTTTTAAGTTACTTCTGGTGTTGAATGGTAAAATCAGTGTGGTATTTTTATATTATAATCTGCACTTTACACTTTTTTGGAAAGTAAAATTCCAGACTCTCCAGTTTAAATAGTATTTTAAAAATATTTATAATGTTTACAATAAATATTTTAAATATTTTAATTCAACATCTAAGAATAAGAAAAAATTTTAAATATTTTGTATGGTTTCTTAATTGATATTTAATGTTGGTCTCTTCTCGTATTATTTTATATCTTTTAGAATGGCTAAAAATGGGAATAGATTGTAGTTTGTCTTTTAATGTGGGAGTAACTTTTAAGAAATCATGGGTATAATTGGATTGTCTTACCCATTGATCCAGCATTTCAACCTTTGTTTTTATTGTTTTAATGACAATAAGTTAAGACTGTTACTCTTAGCCAACCCTATTAAGATTCTCTCCTTACTTTTTTCTTTTTAAAGTAGATTGATTGATTCAGGTCATGAGAAATTTCCAGGGTTAAATGAAAACTATATAGAGATTTTAATAACTTGCTTTTTACATAGATTAAATATTAAAAGTGGAAAAAATATTGAAAGTATTAAAAACTTTTTATTGAAAATTTTGGGTTATGCTATTAGACCTTTTTACTAGATAGATCTTCGTCCCCTACCCAGACTTTTTCTAATTCTCTAGCTTTTGGTATGACATCTATTGCCTCAAAAAATCTCTTCAAAAGCTAACAAAACTTACTGCACTATTAACAACAACTGTAGCAAAATAGTTTGTAATAAGATGGATGCAAGCTATATTCTAGGAAATAATTATAAAACTATGTTGCAACAACAGTCATGTAAAATTGTGTTTGACAATCTAAATCTTGAAAACATAACTATGCCAAGCTTCTGTATAAAGCTGATGTTTAATAGGAAGCATTCCTAATGGATTACTCATCTTGAAAATAAGATTTTATTTTATACAAATCCTTTATTTGAGGAGTAATCTGTGTGTGTGTATATGTTTAATTTCTCATGGCAAGAAATATAGTATTCAATCAGCTATAGTATCAGTATATATAATCTTCTTCCCTACAAGCATATTTGTATGTATATACATATGTCTATTATTCTAATTCAACATGTTTTTGGTATTCCCATTGTTGTCATAGTATTCTTTCTCATATGACCTACAGTAAATAAAAAACTTCTGACTACATGTGAAAATTATGATTTTATAGTCATTTTCTAGGCTTTATCATTGTATAAGCTTAGTAAGCAGGGGATTAGGTGTGTTAGTTTTAGTTAAGCATTAAAGTTAAAGAATTTCTTTTTCACATGCTATTTAAATTAAAATGCCTTTTAAAAGGTAATACTAAAGTAGGCTTCCCCCCTCACCTGATTATCAGCTTTGTTTAGTTAATAACTTGCATCCATCAGAAATAGTGTTTGTTTTTGGTCTTTCCTTTTGGTCTTGATCAAGGGAAATACTTATTTAAAGAATGCCTTGTTTACTATACCTCACTTATACTGACTTTTATTTCTCATGTATGAATAAATGTATTTCTGCACATGGCTTTAAGATACTTGCATCTTTGCTCTTTTCTAACTCTGAACTTTCCTCTATGGCTGCATTTGAGGTGCTTTTTTCAGGTATAGTTTTCTTTCTTCTTTCACTATATACTTTTCCAGCATTTATATTTAGTTCATCTTTTTTCTTTTAAAAATGCTCAGCTAAACAAAATTGTAATAGAATGAATTATAAAGTAGTTACTAAATATAAGAATGAATATTGTTTATTAATATTTTTATTGTATGCATTTTAAAAGTGTCCTTATTTTACTTTCATGCAGGTGATGAAACTTATCAGGACATTTTTCGTGATTTTTCTCAGATGGCATCCAATAATCCAGAAAAACTAAATCGTTTCCAGCAAGATTCACAGAAATTCTGATTTTTTTTTTTTTTTTAAAGAAGGGGAGAATACTAAATCTGGTGACTTCCTAATGTATAGATTTGAAAACTCACACATTTTTACTACTTTAATTCTACTTGATTTTAGTTGATATTGAGTAGTTTGGAAAAAAGGTACCCATTCATTGGTAAAACATAGGGCTTTAGTAGTTGGAAGAGGAGCCTATTTTAGGACCCACAAAAAGGAAGAGAGGCTGTTTAAAGGGCTATTTTTATAGATAAAAATTGAATCTAGACTTAGGCCATCTTTAGGTTACTATGTTCTAAGAGTTTAGACAAAAATCTCTTTTTTTGCTAGTGGATGGTAGCATTGATTTTTCTTCTGTGCGTCGTACCCAGTGTCACATATTTGCATCAAGTGGGAGCCGACTGGTCCTGCCTGCCTCAAGAATATGTCTTTTCTTTAGTTTCCCAGATAACATTAGTGGTTCAGAAGTGGTTTTATTTTGCTTTGATAGCCTAGCTGTTATACACACATATGTAATTTAATTATTAGCTGGAGAGTATGTTTCCCCCATTGGCTCATAAATGCAGTTATATTCCTTAGATATCTGGTTATTATCCAGTACTTTAACATACATACAGTGTTTGTACAGGTAGATATAACTCAGTCTTTCAGTTTTATTCCATTTTATGCAGCAAAATGAAGCCCTTAACAAGTTTTTTTTAATCACCAAAGATTCTCAGTTATAGAAATGGTAGTTCTTCATTGTTGGGTTGATTTCTTAAAACCTGGACAAATTATTGATGTAATAAAACTGTTTCAAAGGTTACTTGAATGTTGCAAAATTATGCTTTCATCATATTGTAACTTTCAAAGGAAAAGCTGATTTATAGAGTAATGTAGAGCATTTTTATATTTGAAGTTTGCCCTTTTCAAGATACATTTTTGCTATTGGTCTTTGTGAAAGAAAAATCTCTTTGTAAAAGGAGAAAAAAACAATGTTTTTCTTAGCTTTAATTAAAATATAGCATTAAATTGCTTTTTAATTTTTCAACATCTATTCTGTGTACTTGTTGTATACAGTGTATGTTCTTTTAAATTATAACATCTGTATAGCTTTAGTATTTGGTTTTATGAATCATAGGCCCTTGAATTCCAAAATATGGATATACTAATTTATCATTATATGCTACAAATTAGGCTAATTCCATCTTTAGTTGACATATCTTGTCAGGAGTATAAATAATTTAGTAATTTGCCTTATGGTTTCTTTTTTAAAAAATGTTTTTATTGATTTTTTTTTTTTTTTTGAGAGAGAGAGAGAGAAAGAGAGGAAGGAAGGGAGAGAGAGAAACATTGATTGGCTGCCTCCTGAGCCCAAAACCTGGAATCAAACTGGCGACCTTCTGGTGCACAGGACAATGCTCAACCAACTGAGCCACACTAGCCAGAGCATGGTTTCTTTCTAATATTGTCAACAATTAAATTTAATTTTATTGTACAAGTTACATGTGTTATCATTGATACTCAGTTTCTAAATAAGAGAGTTTTTAAAATTTGGGTTATCAAATAAGTAGGTAAATACTATTTAATAGGGTAGAGATACATTTTCTAACGTGCCTTCCTCCCAATAACTAGAGTTTTATAAATTAATTGACTTTCAAAACGGAATCTGTCTAAACAGAAATTATACTGAAATAAATTCACATCACAGGAAAGGTTCCATGTTTGGTCAAATTGCATGCATATAATGCTTATTTAGTAATAATCACTGCATATCAGATAAGAATAAAAACTGTATTTATGAATTATTTCTAAGGAAATCCTAACTTCCCAAAGCCTTGTATTGTAATTAAACCAATAACAGTCATAGTGTGGCTCAGTTGGTTGAGCATTGTCCTGTGCACCAGAAGGTTGCCAGTTTGATTCCCAGTTGGGGCACATGCCCAGGTTTTGGGCTCAGGAGGCAGCCAATCAATGTTTCTCTCTCTCCCTTCCTTCCTGTTTTAAATCTCTCCTGTTTTACCTCAGAGTCACAGATCATCTGGCTTGGCAAAAGTTTGATATATATCACTTTTATTAGAGTGTACCTTGAGATTGATTTTTCGAAAAACTCAAGCATAAGGAAATATGTTGAAAACAACAAAAAGAAAGAGAAAAAGAGCTTCACTTTTCCTTTGCAGTGCCCATTCCTGCTAAAGCTCCTAGCCTTTATCTGAGGCAGCCTAGGCAGATTTCCTTTTGGATTCAGCCATTGGTGCTTCAGAAAACCTGTGGAATCTCTAGTTGTGAAGGCAGTTCTTCATGACGCTCTTACCTCCCGTGGCTTGAGTCATGAATTGTTAATGTGGCAGTAATTAGTGCCCACTTACATTTAATGGTTAGAGATGTATGTAAAGTATACTAAAGATGATCATGGTTTGAATATCTTCAGAGAAGGTAAAATATTTAACAGTACAGGGAATCTGGTACTACAAAATACATTCCTGTGGCTTGATTTCTTAAATATGCTGAGATATAATTTGGATTAAATTTGGCAGAAATGATACAGTAAACAGCAAGGCTCTAAAGTATAATAGTTACAAGTAGTTACAAAGGGTGGCTCTTACCAGGGTAAATTTAGCTGTCAAGTAACATCTTTTCTATAGTATGTAACAAATTTGAGTTTTATTGCGCTGTGAATTATTCAGTGCATTATGAGAAACTATAGTGGGAACAATGTTAATCATACCCTTGGGCTTCATAGGTCAGTGTGACTGCCCTTTGTTTTCTTAACTGATCTGCTGATACTAGTTTCTGATTCTTTCTCATTATTCCGTTAGTGCATTTCCTTAGCTCATTAACTTAGAAGTTAGATTACTATTAAAATAAAAATATTATTTGCACTATGAGGAGTTCATCAGGTGCAGTTTCATGTTAGAACTAGACTAAAGGTAATTGAGTAGTTATTTGCAATTCTATAAGGTTTTAAAAATTACCTTTGGTACAGTCCTTAGAAATCCAGGAATTTCCAGGGATTCACTACATTACCGTGTTTGCTTAATTTATACTGGTCTTGACTATAGACTTTAATAAACTTTGGTGTTTGTTTCTCAAAATGTATAGATTTAATTTGGAATATGTACTTAGTTCTTCATGAGTGCATTTTGAAAAAGAAAAATCCCACAAAAACATATACCTTTACATTCTGGACATCTCAAGTTTGTGATGTGTTAAGCAGTATTTTAGAAATATAATTTTATAAATGTAAAGTATGGTCACAATCAACCAAATTGTATTTAAGACTAAATTTACTACCCATTTTGAATAATGAGACATTTCTCATTATCACTCTTAGATTGTCAAATTAACTTTTCTGTTTGTTAGCACCTTTGACCATGGACATGAGTTGGAAAAATGATGTTTTTATAGAATTGTTTGTCCAGAATGAACTTCAGACCTGCATAGTGGAAAGACCACTGACTAGTAATTACTATTCTTTTTGGATTCAGAGCTCCTCACAAACCAGTGTGATGAAGCAAAATGAAACTATAACAGTATCCCTTTGTATACTGTTCTGCTGTTCGCAATGTACTTGGACATTACTTTATCTCCCCTGATTTCACAGTAGGACTTCTCTGCGCAAGCCAACACTGTCTCTTCTTTGATCTGGTTCACTCCTCTTGTTTTACAGAGGGGGTCACTGGTGTGCTGGTTGGTGGCATAGATGACACCAGAGCCCCCTTGTCTGTCGTTAATAGTCAGAGGCACTTTATTTGTATCATGAATTGATTTGAAATCATTGTAAAGCAGCAACATCTGATAATGACTGCCAGCTTTCCTTGTGTTTTGATAAAAACTCCAAATATTCTGGAGAACCTGGCTATATAATTACCTTGAAGGAATAGATTAGGATTTGACAACATTAAATTACAGGAAAGTTTACATTTTTGCAATAACAAACATTAATGAAAAGTAAAACATTGCAAAGGTAATTTTAATTTACTATATACAGGCATACCTCATTTTAATGTGCTTTGCTTTATTGCACTTCACAGATATTGTGTCTTTACAAATTGAAGGCAAGACCCTCCATCAGCAAAAAGATTATGACTTACTTTATGGCAATACTTGCTTTATTGTGGTGGTCTGGGAGTGAACCCACAGTATCTCTGAGGTATGCCTGTACTTAAAAATTTCTTGATGAAAGATAACTAAAAGGGGCTTGGATTCAATTTGGTTGAATCCTGACATCTGCAAATATAATTTTGTGGACATCTTTTTCTGTTTACATACATTTATTTACTTAAAATGAGATAATGGGGGAGAGAAGCAAGGTTTGATTAAATAAGCTTTTCTCTATATTGGTCTTTTCACTATTTTATGTTCTAGATTTTTTTTATTTTTCCTCAACACCGCTCCCCACCTTTTTGGTGTTAATTTTAAACAGGGAAAGCTCGCTACATTATAAAGAGTGCTGACATCATTTATTTTACACAAAGGCTTAAGGTTAACTTTTGGAAATGATGAGCTACTTTTCTGCATATGTTTACTTGTGCTTTGTGGTATTTTGGATCATTCCAGGCGTAAAGACTTGTTACACGTAATATTTCTTGCTATCTGTGAAAGGGTATATTTTAAAGAATGTATAACCAACACATTTACTTTTTATTAGTATGTAGAGGATTTGTATCTAATTCATGAATGTAGTTTTAGTGTAGTTTGTCATTGTAAATGAAACAAAGTACATTATCTTTATAGTTATTCTAAAATGTACATTATGTAAGAAATGTAAATATTACACTTGATTAAATACTTTGTATGCTGAAAAAATTATTATATAAGTCAATAAAAATTTCACGTCTGGCATAGTTCTTTCATGCTCACATTTTCACTTTATTATAAACTACAACTTCAGACTTATCTGTTAACAGCTGTCGTGTTTAAGGTCCTATATTCCTTTCCAACCCTGTCAGATCCATCAGATTGCTCCCATTTCCTGATTGCTTCAATAAAGAAATGCATTTTGATCTTTTAAACATTCTCTTCTGCCTGTATGTCTCCCAATTCATTAGATAAAAATCACAAAGGCTTTTTTGGGGCCCTAGCTTTTTTTTCCCTTTCCATTGTGATTGACATATATGTTGAAGTTTCTAATCTATACAACACATTCACACTCAGTCCTTAAAAACAAAAACATGTTTTTATATGGATTGAGACAGAAGGAATGGAGGGATTGAAAGAACAGATCTGGAGGTGAATTGCTTGTTTTTGCCTTTAAAAGCAAATTGAAAGCAAACACATAAAACTTTTCTATGTAACTTGCTTTATTCCACTTCCTTTCATTTTTAAAATACTTCTATGAAGAAGAGAATCCACACCACTAGTCAGTAAAGATTTTAAATGAAAACAAATCCTGCTTTTTCATTATTGCAAAACAATGCTTTTTCATTGTAGAAAAATGTTTAAATTACAATAACTGAAAAAGAAGATAATCATCCATAATTCCATCATCTGCCCATGCTGTCCAGTGTGGCGTCCAACTAGCCCCATGTGGCTATTGAAATTTAATTAAAATTACACAAAGTTAATTGCACTGCCAAGTTTTAAGGGCTTACTAATGTGACTTGTGGCTACTATTTGTTGTTTTTGATTTCAGAAAGAGGAAGGGAAATGGAGAAGGGGAGAGAGAGAAGCATCAATGATGAGAGAGAATCATTGATCAGCTGCCCCCTGCATGCCCTCTACTGGGGATCTAGCCTGAGACTCAGGCTTGTGCCCTGACAGTGACCTCCTGGTTCATGGGTTGATGCTCAACCACTGACCCACACCGGCCGGGCTTGTGGCTACTGTTTTGAACGTGGCAGGTAAATACCCAGCATCATAGGAAGTTCTACTGGAGAGCACTGAGGGGAAAACTTACTTCCTTGGCATATGTCCTTATAGACCTTTGGGTATGTGCATTTATATACAGTGGGATCATACTGTTTTTTACCTGCTTCTTTTGGTTAATAAACGGGAAATTTTTAAGTCCTTAAGTATTCTGTATCACTTTGGGGAGGATTTAAAAAACATTTTATTATGAAAAAATTCAAACATAAAAAGTAGAATAACTTCAATAGCTATTACCTCATGGCTGACATTGTTTTATTTGTACTCCCACCCATTTTATTCTCTTACCAGATTTTCAGAAACCAAACCCCAGACATTGAACCAGCAAATTACTCAGTATGTATCTCTGAAAGAACTCTTAAAAATAAAAAGCCCAAGCATAAGACCACATTTATGTTTTTAGAGATAAAGTGGAGGGGGGGGGCAGGGAGAGAGAGATGTGAGAGAGACGCATCGATTGGTTGCCTCCTGCACTTGACAGGGTGGGATGGAACCTGCAGCCCTTCTGTTTGTAGGCTGGTGCTCTAACCATTGACGAACACCAGCCAGGGCAATACCACATGTCCTTAAACTAGAAAGCTATAGTCGGTATTCAAATTTTCACGATTGTCCCAAATGTGTGCGTGTTTTTTTAAAAACGGTTCTTCAAATCAGAATTCGTGTGTTATTCATTGCAGTTTGCTAATAATGTCTCGAGTCTATAGGTTCTATTATTTTTTTAAAAAGTTTCTACTTGCATTTGTTGAATACACCATTTTTATTGAAAGCATCGTTTTAGTTTAGCCCCTTTATTATGAACATTGGATTCCAATTTCTTGGCATCATAAACCTAGCTCTGCTTTATCGTTTTGGCTAGATATTTGAGTACAGTCTTAACTATTTCCTTAGAATGATTTCCTAGACCACTGGTTCACAATGGGTGGGTATATTTTTGTGGCTCATTCAGTGAGTCAGACACAGTGTTAGGTACTAGGGATATTATGGTAAAAGGGTAGACACTTCTGTTCTCTTGGAGTCTGCCTTCTTGCAACAGAGAAAGATGGGACTGGCTGATGTATAGATGGCCCTCGGGATTGTGGAGGATGGTGCCTCAGCCAGACATGGGTTGGTTAATGTTCAGAGACCACTTGTTGAGGCAGTGACATCTAAGCCAAGGTCTGAAGTTGAAAGAGGTTGGCTGGGTGAAGGTCTAGGGCAGTGGTCGGCAAACCGCGGTTCGCGAGCCACATGCGGCTCTTTGGCCCCTTGAGTGTGGCTCTTCCACAAAATACCACGTGCGGGCGAGCACTTACAGTACGAAGTTGACAAAACTTTAAGTAAAGTGTATTAAGTTAATTTTAGGAAACGTTGTGGAGTGAAAAGACGTAGTGTCGAGGATTGAAAAAGGTATGTTGAGATGGTTTGGACATATAGAGAGGATGAACGAAAGGAGATAGATGAAACAAGTATACAAGACGAGTGTGGATGGGAGAGTTGGAAGGGGTCGCCCTCAGTGAACGTACCTCAGTCAGACTGAGGACGTTTTTAGCAAAGGCCAGCTTAGGAGTACCCAAATTAAGTTAATAACAAGGTACCTACCTATATAGTTTAAGTTTAAAAAATTTGGCTCTCAAAAGAAATTTCAATCGTTGTACTGTTGATATTTGGCTCTGTTGACTAATGAGTTTGCCGACCACTGGTCTAGGGTAGTGCTTTTCAAACTTTAGTCTGTGAAATAATCACCATTGAGGCTCAGGCTCACTGAAGGTAAGTAGGGCCTGAGCCTTTATGTTTTCACTAAGCCCTCCAGGTACTTCTAATGCCAACCAAAATCTGAGAACCACTGTCAGGAAGAAACATTCATTTGAATAGAAAAGAGAACTGGAAGTTCTTTTGGAGGCCATAAAGATTTTAGGATTGCCCATGGGTCCTCCAGAAAAGTTGTACCAATGAACACACCCTCATCTGCTGAGAAGGAATGTGCCTGGGTGACAGTATTGGGTAGTAGTCAATACAACAGCAAAATCTGATAATCTACCTAATGTTACAGATGTGGAAATTATGCAACAGGAAAAACTAATCACCTCTAATCTATGGTCAGAAGTCAGAGAACTTGGCCAAAGTTAAAAGTAAGAACTGAAGGGTAATTGTGCCTACCAAAATTCTTTGTCTACGTTTAGCCATATTACACACCCAGATGTATCTATTTTAAGCTGAGGAAATAGAACAAATCACCACCTGACATCCTACATGCTTTTTTGTACTTGTCTATTTCCCCCGCTAGAATGTAAACTCCACGAGGGCAGGGATTCTTGTTTTATTTGTTTTCTTTTTCTTCTTTATTGCTGTATCCTCTGATGCTTGGCATGTAGTGTAGTAGTCACTTGGTAACTACTGAACAAATGACTGGCTACTACTTTCAACTTACTGTTTTAGATTCCAGGCAATAGCATTCTTCAGGAAGCTGCAAAATTAGTTTTCACTAAGAATTGGGAATAAGGAAATCTTGAGATAAGACCAGTTCCTTCCTGTGTCGACTGATTTTCTCTGTAAAATTTAAATTATTTTGTTATTCATTTCTTAGTCATTAATCCTAGGAGTACTGAGGTCTTATAAAGGGTCTGAAGAAGAAAATATTAGCTGAATACATTCTAGAATAAGTGACAGAGGAAAGAGCTACCTTATTGATGGTGTAGGTTGGAGGCTTAAAAGGCACAATTTGAGAATTATTTCTCCCTTATAAACAATCGTTGGGATAATAATATAGCTGCAGCACACTGCTGTGGGGATTCTGTGGAACATGAAGTCTTAATGGAGATGTGGGGTTTAGTGCTTGTAAATACCCACAAAAAGCTATGATTGCTAATTTGTATTTTGGTATTTATTGGCTATTTAGACTTTTTTAAAAGAGCTTGGCATTTCTAGCATATTTTATATTTGTTTACTACAGTTAGTAGTAACTATTTGTTAGGTACAGTTCTGCTTTTTAATCTATTTTCTCTCATAACCCCATGAGGCATAGGTACCAGTATTAACCCCATTTTGTATATGGGTGTAATTGCAGCTCAGAGAAATTTAGTAACTTGCTTGATGTCTATCAGCTTGTAGAGGCACAGTGGTCTTCCAGTGTGAAAGTCCAGCTTCTTGACTTACTTTTAATAGGCTCTTAAGAGAGCTTGCTCTCTTAGCCACAGTGTCATCTGCTGAAGATTGTGGTACAATACACACAATAACAAGCTCAAATTACTGCTTTCAGTGCTAACCTTGGCTAAAAGCTTGAGCTTTGGAAGCAGTGAGACTCAGGTTAGGGTCCTGGTTCCATTATTCATTAGCCAACTAGATTTGGGTAATTTATTTATCTAAATCTCAGCTTCCTATATTGTAAAGTGCAAATATTACCTCTCAGAGTTGTGAAGATTACACGAATCAAAGAACCTGTTACTTAACTGAGCTAATTCTGCTATTGGGTTTTTTTTTTTTTGGTCTTTTTAAAAAAGATGAGTAGTATGCATTGAATTTGCTGCCAAGCCTGTTTCAGGGGTCCAATGTTTTTCAGAAAAGTGTTGCTCTGGTTGAAAAGAACAAGGGTTAAAAATGAGATGAATTGTGGTCTGGGAACCACACTTTGAGGAATAATGGCATGGCACAATAGACTGGTGAGAGAGTTTTTCCATGTATTTTCACCTCCACCTCTTCAAGCACACAGGCCATTTGTACATGCTTACCAGGTACTTACACACTATGGTGTATCATCAGTCCTTAAGATACTGAAGTTAATGAGTTTTTATATAGCTGACAGTTTCCAACTGTCGGGGCAAAGCTGGCAATGGCTCCTAGGTTCAAAAGGACCTTAGTGTGTGTGCCCTCGGAGAATTTACCTCAATGTGCCTTCGTTTAGAATTTGCAAAACTACCCGGTACATATTAAGGCTTTTTAAGTGTTGAAGTAAAAACCTTGTATGCATATATGCATAACCCATGGACACAGACAATAGGGTGGTGAAGGCTTGGGGCGGGGGGCGGGGGCGGGCTGGAGGGGGTCAACGGGCGGAAAAAGGGAACACATGTAATACTTTCAACAATAAAGATTAAAAAAAAGAATTGGTATTACCATCTCTGGTATTACTCCTTTGGGGCTCTCTGAACTATTCCGAAGTTTTGGGCAGCGGGGTCCCCCTGCTGGCCACATTCTTTAGATGCCTCTGGTCGCCTCAGAGATGACAAGTCGGGTAAAAGGTTTTTTCTATCCACAAGCGTCAACCCTACTTCACCGTGAATGGGGGAAGGAAATGGCTAGTTTACATTCCCCAGCTCCAGTTGGTCTCCAAGATGTGAGTGAAGTCGGGAGAGAACTTAAGCCTTAAGGCCTCAAAGAAATGAGGGAGGAACGGGTATAGAGATAACAAATTTTTTCTTTGTGGGTGCAGTTTAGTCTTTTTGCTAACCGAAGGTCCTGCGTTGGGACCTTTTAAGGCTCAGCTTCGATCCTAGCGCCTGTGGCTAAGCACTTAAGAGGACAAGATTTCACAGCTCGTGCAGGCCTTTGGCTTTCTCCATCCCAGAGTCGCTGCTCAGATCACACTGCCGCGGTTCATCCCGGCTTCAATCCTTTTGAACCTAGGACCCAGCAGCTGCGGGGCAGCTCTGGCCACGCCTCTCAGCGCATCAGCGCCCTCGGATTGGCTCAGTGCAGCGTAGCTCCGTCCCCGCCATGGCCGCCGCCCGCCGCCGGTGCAGCTAAGTGGCTGCCGGACGACGGGTTTCCGCGGCTCCTCTCCGGCGGCTGGGTGCCGTGTCCTGGCCGCATGGGCATCCTCCGAGGCGGGCCCCCGTGCGCTCGGGCCATGGCGCGCCTGGGCGCGGTGCGTTCCCATTACTGCGCGCTGTTGCTGGCCGCGGCGCTCGCCGTCTGTGCCTTCTACTACCTGGGCTCGGGCCGGGAGACCTTCTCCAGCGCCACCAAGAGGCTGAAGGAGGCCCGCGCCGGAGCCCCCGCGCCGCCCTCCCCGCCGGTGCCGGAACAGGCGCGCGGGTCCGTGGCGCCCGCCCTGGGTGCCAAGGCCAAGAGCCTGGATGGCGGCGCGGCCGGTCCGGTGGACTACCACCTGCTGATGATGTTCACCAAGGCGGAGCACAACGCCGCGCTGCAGGCCAAGGCCCGCGTCGCGCTGCGCTCCCTGCTGCGCCTTGCCAAGTTCGAGGCTCATGAGGTGCTTAACCTGCACTTCGTGAGCGAGGAGGCCAGCCGCGAGGTGGCCAAGGCCCTGCTGCGGGAGCTGCTGCCGCCCGCCGCCGGCTTCAAGTGCAAGGTGAGTGGGGCCGCCGCTGGGGGCTCCGGGCGGTTGGCCCACCGCGTCCCCAGGACGGCCAGTGCGCGCGCCCAGGGGTTGTGAGGGGAGTGCCTTCGTTGCGCTGCCCACTGCCAACGCCTCTGGAAGCCTAACTCCACACCACCACCGCCCCTGCACCCCCCACCCCACCCCCACGCCCCGTCCGAAATGTGCTTTCACTGCGAACTGAAAGTATTGCCCGTGAGCCCCATGCACTCAGCTGGTGCAGGAGTGGAGCCGCCGTGTTAACTTGATAACCCTGACCAGAACTCCACCCCCTCCCGATTAACTGCGGCCCCCTCGAGAGAATCAGCACACCCCCTCTTTGCTAGCATTGCGCGATTCAGCAGTACCTTCAGAGTCTGCACCTCTTTTTACTCTCTTAGCCTTTGACTTTTGAGGATGAGGCAGGTCATTTGAAGACACCAGTAGTCACCCTGTGCAGAGTCTTCAGACAGGGCCTTTCTTAGAGAGGCTGCGTGAATTGTTGAAGTTGCCCCAACATTTCTTCTGGTTTTTATGCTATTGCAGTGGGAACTGGTCAACCTCAAACCCAGCCAGTGTGAACCATCTCTTCCCTCACCCCCGCCCGCCCCAGCCTTCCCACCCTCAAGGATCGTGAACTCATCTAGGGTTGCTGATTCCTCCAAGGGAGCAAGAGAAAGAAAGCTGCAGGAGCAGAGCTGGGGAGAGCAGAGCGAGCTAGCCAACTTGTTGCAGGCTGGACCAACCTTTCCCTGTCATGTCAGACTGGGATCCTGGCTTAGTGTTGCCTTCTGATAGTTAAATTGCTTGCCTCATTTGACCTGTAGCTGCACAGAGGGGATCCGAGGTTTGATTTTTGGATAGGAATCGTAGGTGATCGTAAAGGATGGAGACTGATGGTGGTGGTGGGGAGTGGTGGGGAGGCAATAATAGTGTTCAATGTATTTGTGCCCAGTAAGTGACTAAGGGGAGCCGTTGCCAGGATCCTGCCGGCTTTAGGGGTCTGCTGTGGCTTTTTGTTGCCTACAGACTCCAAGTCCTAGTTCCTTGGTAGGGCTACCTGTGTTGTGGGCCTGGACATCCCTTCCAGCTTTGCTTCTCATCCTTCACCTACATGCAGCACCTGAGATGGTAACTGCACTGAATGTGCCTTTACATTTACAAGCTGTACTGTCTGCCTGGAATGTCCTTTCTTTCCTCCTGGGCCCTTGGCTACTCTTTACTTTCACCTTTTTTGAGAGTGTCCCTAGAGTAGGAGACAGTCTGGGCCCAGCCCTCCACAGCTCTCCATTCCTGCTTCCCCACAGCATCAAAGGTCTGTCCCCTGCTTACCAGGAACACCCACCATAGTCAGGGAAGGTCACCCAGGCCTGGACTCTGTGTTGTAGGAGGCCAAGAGTCCAGGGCCTGGAGCTTGTGGCTGGAGGGGCCCTTGGAATCTTCCAGTTGGAGGTGGGGCCTGGCAACCTGTCCCAGGTGATCCTTACGGCTCTGAGGTTTGAGAAACGCTGCTCTAGTCCAATGGAGAAAACCTAGGGCTCTTGGTCATTGGGCCAGTCTGGGCGGGAGCTGTGATTTGACACCAGACACCACCCTGAAGACCAGCATTGTCATCTGTTCACTTTCGGAGTTAAAGGTAGCAACTCAGGCCCATTGTTCATCACTGCCAGCTCTCTGCTATCCCTCATCCCGAGCCCCAGCTACCGTTGTTGCACACCCAGTGCTTTCCATGCTTTGTTCATGTCGTTCTACTGCCAGGATGCTTTCTCTCTCCATCTCCAAGGCTTGCCCATCTTCAGATACTATCCCCTCCTTAGGGGGAGAAGGGCATATCTTCCTCTTCCTCCCTTGTGTACCTTCCGGTGCTCTTACAATATCATGTCTTACCTCCCATCCCTCTGCATAATGCTCGGCACATAGCACCAGAAATATTGGTCCAGGGGCAGGTCCAGCTTGGAGTCTATGTTTTATGTGTTTCTCTCCCTCTACTGGGCCCAGTTCTGACAGCCATAGCTGTCACCCAAGGCCTGGAGGCAGCTGCAAGTGACCTGAGTATTAACACCAGCCTGTTGAGGTATCAGGGGTGAGAGTTTGTGGGCTTCTAGCCAGATGGTCAGATAAGGGTTTATCAGTTCTAGCAGAAAATTGCTCCTATTAACTGGTCCTCTGCTTTCAGCACAAATGTTATATTTGCTTGGTAAACTTTTCCTGAGGTCTCACTATGCTCTGTCATAGCACCAAGTGCTTTTCCTTAGTAATGTTTATGACAGTGGCAGTTACATAATTATTGAATGAATTATTTGTCTACCTTTCTAGACCATAAACTCCTTAAGGGCATGGACCCTGATTTCTCTTAAATATTGTCTCCCCAGCACCACACACCATGCCTTGTATATGGGAGTGCATTTTTTACTGAGAATCATTTTCCAGTATTAATTAGGAAGAAGGAAACTATAAAAATTCTCACCCTGGTTGCATCAGAACTGTGAGGGATCTTCAAGAGCATATAGCACAACAGGTGAGGAAACTCACCCAAGGCCAATTGGGGGGTGAAGAAGGGGGCTACTGACTTGTGTCTTAGACCAGTGTTTTTCCCTTTGTACCATGTTTCCCCTTTAAGGAGCACTGCTCTCTTGTAAGTTCACTCCCAGAGAGACTTGCCCTGAAGTGTGTTAGAACATCTTGGGAAACCCTCAGGCTGGGCTCTGGGACTCCACATGTCTGCAAGATGCAGAACAGGGCTAGCCTAGAACTCATGTTCACACCTGGAGGTCTCTTCTCAGGCTAGAGTCAAGTGACACATAAGTATTTTTTTTGCTGAAATGATTGCAGAAATAGATCATAGATCTATTAGTTATTAGTGACCTTAGATTATATAGCTAAAAAAAAAAAAACCCACACCCAACACATTTACTTAGTTGTTTCGACTATTATGGAAAGTCTTTCAAAATCTACTGGCTTGTTGTCTTCTAATAGTATGGAAATATATTATTTGGATATTTATTTTTTAATAAACATCCAAACCTATGTTTTAGGTACCAGCCTATTTAATATGTCCATGGACTGTACATAAAATCACCTGGGGACAGCTACTAAAAATACAGAATCCCCGCCCCTGTCTGTGGGTCCTACTCTTCTGGGTGGGCCTGGGAATCTGAGTTTGTGTGGGGCTGCGGAGGCAGACATGGGAGGCACTGCTGTAAAGGATACAGGAGTGCCTGGTGCATCTTTCAGACTCAGCTCCAGGATTCTGTCCTGTGCGCCGGGAGCACAAGGCCTGCACCTAGACACTCAGGAAACATTTGACTCCGCAGCTCTCATCCATCCAGGCTATCCTGGTTCTGCTGGCCTGGGAAAGGCTGCCGCATTCACTTTGCTAAATTGCTGATGTTATCAGACCACTTCCACTCAAAACCTCCTGGCTCCTGGCTAACATTCATCCCAGGGTACTCCAGCATTCCAGACCCTCAGCCGCTGGCTTCAGCTTCCTTGTCCAGCCCTGGGCTGTAGGATGAGCTTCTGAGCCCCCTGCTGTCTCATTCTGTCAAGTGGAATCCTACACTTCTCAAACTTAGGTCGAGATTGTTCTCTTCCACAACCCTTCCTTGCTGTTGATCAGGTTTGATAGAATATGCCAGTGATGGCGAACCTATAACACGCGTGACAGAGGTGACACGCGTATCAGAGGTGACACACGAACTCATTTTTTTGGTTGATTTTTCTTTGTTAAATGGCATTTAAATATATAAAATAAATATCAAAAATATAAATCGTTTTTATACTATGGTTGCAAATATCAAAAAATTTCTATATGTGACACGGCACCAGAGTTAAGTTAGGGTTTTTCAAAATGCTGACACACCGAGCTGAAAAGGTTCGCAATCACTGGAATATGCCATGAAAACCCCAAATAGAGCCCAGCTGGTGTGGCTCAGTGGTTGAGCGTCGACCTATGAACCAGGAGGTTATGGTTTGATTCTCGGTCAGGGCATATCCCCAGTGTGGGGCGTGCAGGAGACAGCCGATCAATGATTCTCATCAGTGATGTTTCTATCTCTCTCCCCCTTCCTCTCTGAAATAAATAAAAATATATAAATAAAAAACAAAAACAAGCAAGATTGAGCTTTATTTCTCATCTAAATGAAGCCCAGAGGTTGGCATTCCTGGGCCCTTCGTGAAGTTTTCAGGGCCCTAGGCTCCTTCCAGTTCTGTTTCACCATCTCTGGGGAGTGGCCCTTGTCCTCATGTTCCAGGTTGGCTGCTAGAGATTTAGTCATCACACCAGTGTTCCGGCAGCAGGATGGAGGACCAAAGCAGAGTACCCTGTTTAAAAAAGAGGTCAGCTAATCAGGGAGGAGAGGAGGGCAGCTTTTGGGGGAATCAGCCATCTCTGCCTTACCCTTCAGGAGCCCAAGCTGCACTGTGGAGCCTCAAGAATGACCAAGCACCTACTGGATGGGGACCTCTGAATTCAAAGCTGCAGGGGACATAGACATGGGTCAGGCACAGCCCGCGCCATCCAGGAACCCGTGTCACTTAGCATCACACTCATGGACATTCCCGCTGCAAAACTCACTGCGTGGGGCGTGAGATGGTCCTGAGGGAGAGACATCACTGAGTTCCAACCCCAGTTGGCCAGTTACTAGCTGGGTGATTGTGGGGAATCTGCCTTGCCTCTCAGGGCTTCCTCAGCCTCCTCTGTAAAAAGAGAATTAAACCCCCACCTCACACGTGGTGGTGAGGGTTAAATGGCACTGTGCTGTAATGCACTCAGCCCAGTGCTGCTGTGTTGGTTGTGTGTCCAGTCTCACAACACGGTACTACCCTGCCGACTTCTGGGAAAATCAATACGACGGGCAGGCCCCAGTGCCCCTGGCATGACCCCGTGCCATCTCCTTTTTGGGGTGGCCAGTCCCCTGCAGAGGCCCAGTGCGGCTCATTGAGCCACTGTTGGCACGCCCTCAGAGGAGTACAGCCGTATTGCTGCGCTGTGGTGTTTCTCTTGTGCTATCACCGTGTTACAACTCAGATGTTAGCCACTCAGAAAGGCCTTCACTGAACCCCTTTTCTAAAGCAGCCCCCACCCTCGTTATTTTTCTCATCACCTTGTCTGTAGCACATATTCACTTGTTCATTCATTCATTCATTCATTCAACTGGATGTTCTTATCGCTTGCCCTGTGCCAGGCACTGTTCTAGGTGCCTGTGAACAGCGGGAACAGGATCTAGTCCAGCCGTGGGCAAACTACGGCCCGCGGGCCGGATCCGGCCCGTTTGAAATGAATAAAACTAAAAAAAAAAAAGACCGTACCCTTTTATGTAATGATGTTTACTTTGAATTTATATTAGTTCACACAAACACTCCATCCATGCTTTTGTTCCGGCCCTCCGGTCCAGTTTAAGAACCCATTGTGGCCCTCGAGTCAAAAAGTTTGCCCACCCCTGATTCTAGTCCCTGCCCTCCGGCAGCCTGCATTCTGGGGTTGTGGGGGATGTGTGGGAGGTAGACTTTAAACACATAACAAGTACATGTAGAGTGAGTCAGGTTGTGATTCGTCGTATAGGGAGAAGTCAAGAGGATGAGGACCCATGGAGTGTATGTGTGGGGGTGGGGGGCTGTTGGCTGTTTGGTAAGCGGTCAGGGATGGTGCACTGCTAAGGTGACATTTGAGCAGGGCCTGAAGGAAGTGAGAGTGTGAGCTATTTGGATCCCTGGAGGAGAGCTCTTGTCAGAAAGGCCTTAGGTAGGAGTGTGCTCCAAAAGTTTGAGAAAATAACTGTCCTCTTCGTTTGCAGTCTGCCTCTCCCTACTGGAATATAATCTCCGAGGGCAGGATGTAACTTACCTTCTTCATTTACTGAGGTAGACAGGAACCCCATAATTGCCCCCTTCCCCCTCAACCCCCCATTTCTGGCCTGGTTGGAAGTGATACACAAACACAGGGAGCAGGAGCCGCCTAACCTGGAACATAAAAACCAGACAGACTTCTGGAGGGACCGGCAGCTCTGGACAGCCACTGGCTTTCCTTCAGGGTTGGGCAGGCTCTGTAGGCAATTCCAGGGCCGGGGAGAAGAGGCCAGGTCAGACATACCTCCCACATGCGCCCATCAGGTCCGTTTCCACTCCTGCCTTAAGGGAGGCATTTGTGTGTGCCCCGTGGGGAGGAGAGATGGGCGGGAGCAAGAGGCCGGGAGTGCTGGTCTTGTGGAGCATCCTCCATGGAGAGGCATGAAACAATGGAAATGGAGGTGCCCCCTCTTCCTCCCATCCCCATTATATTCTTAGCACCGTTCCTGGCACATTCGAGGTTCTCAATAATATTTTATAGTTGACTGGTGGATGGCTGTGTTAATTAAACCAAAGAAATCATAGTGTACTTGGTGCTCTGCCCCTCGTGCATCAAACTTCAGCCTCCCTAGAGCATGCGGCTGGGTGGCGGCTCAGTCTCCAGATGACAAGTGAGGAATAAGAAGGAAGCCACGTGCATTCCATGCTTAGAAGCGATTGTTGGATTCCCAGAGCAGTGTGTGCTGAGGACTAGAGTGACAAGACAACGGCTAAAGCTCTCTGTGCACATTGGGGATTTCTGGAGGTTCTTTTACTGCAAGAGCAAAACTGTGAGTGTCTTTGAAAAGAAGAGTACGTCCGCTCATAGTTGGGGCTTGAAAGAAGCCTGAGTGTAAGGACCTGGATGCTGGCTATCTCACCGAGGGAGCCAGCGACAAACAGGTGACACTGAGATGCAGGTTCTCCAGCTCGTCAGGGCAGCAGGCGCCTCGCACCAGAATGACACGTGTGAATAGGTTTCGATAGTCTGCAAAAATGTGATGAAAGAGATGTGTCCTGAAATGAGAGGCATTGAAAAGAGGGCATTTTATGCTATAGAATTTAGAGAACAGTGTTATTTTACCACATGCATTTAACAGTGGAACTCTTAAATTATAATATGTTCATGAGACAGCTGTAGTAGTTTGTGTACCAGTACATTTCTCGAGGTAGACTTTAGTTACGGATCTGTAGGGAATAGCTTTGTACAGTGTTACTGTATTGTATACAATAAATTCTGGGTAATTTCACAGATTTGCGTTGAGGTCATAAGGTAAAGGCAGTAACATAGGCCAAAGTTCATCATGTAGATGAAATACATTGATACATGGGTGATTGGTAAATGCTATGGGGGTTTCAATGTACAGATGAAATGGCCCAGCTTTGGAAACCAGTAATGCTTCATGATTTACTTACTGATCTCTGTTCTCATGGGCCATTTTAAAAAAGACAACAATATATTTTTTGCAATTAAAAAAATGCACATACCATTAAATTCACCCTTTAAAATTTACAATTCAGTAGTTTCTTAAAATATGTTTTCATTGATTTCAGAGAGAGGAAAGGAGAGGGAGAGAGGCATAGAAATATCAACCCTTTGTATGCCATAAGCGTCTATAGACGCAAGTTGTTGATTTTTTAAATTAAGTTCAAAATATTGTGGCGTATGGGAATGGTTTCCGTTTTGGACGCATGGCAGTTAACTGGTCAATGATGAGAGAGAATCTTCAAGCGGCTGCCTCCTGCTTGCCCCTACTGGGGATAGAGCCCACAGCCCTGGCATGTGCCCTGACCAAGAATCAAACTGTGACCTCCTGGTTCATGGGTCGATGCTCAACCACTGAGCCACACTGGCCAGGCCGCATTTCAGTAGTTTTTAACTTATTCACAAGGTTGTTCGATTATAACCACTAATTCCAGGATGTTTCACCAACCCCAAAAGAAATCCTATACCCCTCAGCAGTCATTCCCCATTTCCCTTCTCCCCTCAGCCCTGGCAACCACTAATCTGTTTTCTCTCCCTATAAATTTGCTTATTCTGTACATTTCATATAAATGGAGTCATTCACTATGTAATTCTTTGTTCCTGGCTTTTTCCACTTAGCGTAGTGTTTTCAAGGTTTGTGTGCATGTGTCAGTACTTTCTCTCTGTTAATGGTTGAATAATATTCCATTATATGGATATACCAGATTTTATGCATTCATTAGTTGATGGACACATTTAGGTTTCCACTTTTTGGCTGTTAGGAATAATTTGTTGTGAACATTCATTTACAAGTTTTTGTGTGGATTTATGGTTTCAGGTCGCTTGGGTATAAACCTAGGGGTGGAGTGGCTGGGTCATATGGCAGTTTTATTTAGCTTTGTGAGGAACTGCCAGCCTGTTGTCAGAAGGAGTTGTACCATTTTCATTCCCACCAGCAATGTATGGAGGATTCCAGTTTTCTTCACATCCTCGCCAGCTCTTGTTGTCTGCCTTTTTTATTATAGCCATCCTGGTGGGTGTGATGTAGCATCTCATTGTGGTTTTGATTTGCATTTCCCTAAAGACTAATGATGACATGATTATATATTGATAAGAACAAACATGAATTTATTTGGTATTTTTCTTACATTTTTACTAAAATGCATTTTAGAAGAAAAAACAGGTACCTTGACTCTCCTCCCCTCACCCTGCAAGTGTCTCTCTGGAAACACTTGTATTTTGAAGAACATGGTTTGGAAATTTCTGATATGTACCGTCATGTTCTACCTAAAATGAAAGAGGGAGTGTTACTACTGTGAAGACTTGATTAGGAGAATAACAGTAACCACAGTTTTCTTCCAGCACTTCAGAGCGTACAAAAGTGCTTTCACCAGCGTCTCATCTGGGCATCACTGGCACCCATCAGGCATCCCCAAATTTGAGATGCCTGGTGTCTTACTTGGTTTCCCACACTAACCCATGAGGCCGGACTAGGTGACATGACTTGGGGAGTAGGAGACACTACAAGACAGGGAGTGGTGCGGGGTGGGCTGCAGCCCACCTCACAATCTGTATCATCTCCCAGCCCAGCGGCCCCTAACAGACACACTCAGTCTGAACAAGGCTGCTTGCTGCAGTGCAGCTTCAGTCTCACTCGCTTCACAGCGCCTGGCAGAGTCCACAAGCAGTGGAGCGGGAAGAGAACTCTGGACCTGGCTGTGCAGCCGGGCCTCCAGTGAGCTGACAGACCCAGGTGCAGGGACAGCCACCTGTTCAGATCCACCCAGAGCTGGGTTGGGACCAGCCCAGGCCCTTGCCTCCACTACCTGAGGGTGGGTGTGATCAGCAGCTTCTGGCCCCTTTTGGAAGGGAAGGTGAGAGCCAGCTCACCCTAACTCCCACGGCAGAGGCCGGGTAAGGGCCTGTTGTCACCCATCTCAGCGGGGCCTCATCTCCCTGTGTCCTTACGGATATCTCTGGCTGGGGTGTGAAGGCAGCACACTGATCTCCAGGAGGCCAGACTTTTGTAGGTCCCTCGGGGTTGATTTTCCAGCTGCCCTGTGCCTGAGATCATCCAGGGAGACAGTATCGGGCAGCAATATTCATTGGAGGAAAACCTCATGGTGTGTCCTGCTTGGGGGTGCGCGCTGGAGGGAGCTCCAGAGCTGGCATCAGTGCGCGGGCCGTCCGGCCTGGAGGAGGAGGAGTTGCCTTTCCTGCGTGTCACCACACCCCGCCTCCCTGAGACCCAGTCCTGGGCCCAGTGCTCTCCTGCCCCAAGGCTGGGTGGCTTCCTGCCCTGACGAGCCGTGTGCGCCCTGCCGTGCGGCCGCTGGAGGGCACCGTGGCACCATAGTTGCTTGGCCGGAGGCCGGCGCCTGGAACCCGCCCGCGCTGTTTCTGCCGCCTTGCAAGCCCAGGGCGTACGCAGAGCAGTTTTTGTTCTTTCTCCACTAGCATCCGTCCCCCACTGTTTTAGAAAGGAAGACTGAAATGAAAGGGAGTCAGCGCGGTGATTGTGGGCGATCGTTTCCTTCCTGCGTGCGGTGTAAACCTGCTTTGATGAGGCCCTTTGAAAAGGGTGGATGCAAAGCTGGGAGGTTGGGTCCTGGATGGAGAGGCCGTCAGCGCTTCCCTGCAGTTCAGCAGAGGGAAGAGTGTGGAAGGGGCGGGAGTGACTGCACACGAGCCTCCTCGACCCTCCTGGGTCCCGCCCTGTGACCCCAGCACAGCCCAGTTTCCGCAGGCGCTGGCGCATCCTTTCTGCTCCATCTGGGGTCTCATCGGGTCTCATCACACCTAGCAGGAGCCCTCCGGGTGCGGGAGGCGGGCTTCCTCTTAAAAAGGGGAAATGTGTCGCTTGCTCGCTTGCAGCTCTGTGCAGGTGGGGCCCGGCTCACCCACCACGAGCTCTTGCAGCCCAGGTGTCCTGGCGTTTAGTGGGAAGTTGGGTGAGTGGTCCAAATCCCCGAGACGCAGGCATGGTGGGAGGGGCACCGTGACTTGCGTGCTGATCCTGGCAGGCAGCGTGAGTGTGGCCCACAGGTGGGCTTGGATTCCCACCTCAGGGCCATGCAGTGCGGTGAATGGGAGCGTCCCCAGTCTGTCTCTGGCCGGGGGAGGAGGAGCTGGGCCCCAGCGGGAGGGGCTGAGAACGGAGGCCTCCTGCACCAATGGCCCCAGGAGGGTGCTCAGAGGACTGGAGGGCAGGGAGTACCTGGAGGGGCTCCCCGCTTTCCCTCCTCACACCTTTCCCGGTCCTCGGCTCTTGCCTTTGGCCTCCCAGTCACACACTGGCCCGTGGGCGGCAGAGGACTGACTGGTCAGGATGACTGGGGCAACCCCACCTTCCAACCCCCGTCCCCAGGTCAGAGAGCCCTGTCACCTGGCACGAAGCCTGCCATTAACTTAATGTCTTTTAAATGAAAGCCATTTGTTTTATGTGTAGTGGGGTAATTACAGCTAAGCAGCCCTATTAAGTGATCGAGTAGGGTGGGCGGGCGGAGGTTGTCCCGGAGGCTGGCCTCTGTTGCCTGCTCTGGTCGGCCTGGGCCTGGGAGCACCCTTGTTCTTCCTCTCCTCACTGCAGCTCACCGTGCCTCCCACCAGCAGCAGCCTCTGTCCTGGGCCTGCCAAGGAGAGGCCCCAGGGCAGGAGCGCAGGGCTTGGAGCCCAAGATTTGGGCTCAAATGAGGTCTGTGACATTTGGGAGCAGAGAGGCCCTGGTTGTAACCCATCTGAGCCTCCACCTCCTCACACACGGCCTTACAGCTGGTGGCCTCTGTTTAGTATGAGGGGTCTTAGAGGACCATATGTTTTGAGCCCCACCTCCCTCACTTGGCAGCAGGTCACCAGAAGTCAGGGCTGGAGGGAATTGGAAAGGCCATGTACCCCTGTCCCTTCCTATTACCTCCCAGGACACTGGGGCCCAGAGAAGCCAAGCAGCTTGTTCTAGGCCACACAGCTGGTCAGTGGACAAGGGGTCTGGGACCAGGTCTCCTGCTCTCTCCCTGCCTGCTGTCCCTTTTGTTTATTTCTGAGGCCAGTTCTGGGTTATGCTGGTCTTTCTGTGCTTGTTTGCCTTCGGCTTTTGTTCCTGGCCTGACACATTTTTCTCATCCACCTGTGACTGCCCAGCCTTCGCCTGTGTTTTGTGTACATTGAATGGCTGCTGCAGAATAAAGCTGAGTGGGTCTCCGCAGGTGCAGGCCCCCGAACCTTCTGAAAGGCACCCACTGTCCCTTTGCCCGGCCCTGCTAGTCCCCAGGGGCCCAGCCCGTGTATGTGATGGGGGTGGTCCTGTAGAGAATCCTGCTGCTTCCCATTTCCAGGTCTGCACCCTGTCAACCCGCGTCCTGCCGTGTCTGTTACAAGGATCTCTGGTGCCGGGGAGTGGGCTCCCCTTATGTGAGCTGACCTATGCTATACACAGCTCTGAGGAATCCTGGGCCGTGGGCTGGGTGTGGGAGGAGAAAGAGCTTAGAGAAAAGTGGGCAGTTGGGAGCAGTGCCAGGGCCCCCTGGGAACCCATCGCGCCCCCCCCCCCCCGTGACCGGCTTCTACAGAGAGTATAGAACTCTAAATCTAAGGAACCATCGTAATTTTTCCATGTTCCCTTTGCAGCATACGTTAGGTGTAGTGGGGGAATTCGAGTCTCTGCTCATTTCATGTAACGTGGGAACCAACATGGGGGGTATCTCACAAGCACTTTCCTATCTTACTGTCTGGTCTTGCACTTAATGATTGTGTGGCTGTAGTGTAAGTTATGTCACATTTCTTTTGTAAACTATTCTGTGGGTTTCTGAGTTTTAACACTATAAAGAACACCACAGCGAACATCTCTGTGTGTATGGTTTTCTTCTTTTGAATCACTTCCAGGAACCCTTCCTTGACTCTTCTCCAGGTTCACTTGACAATCCTAAATGGTCCCACTCCCACCAAGTAACATGTGAAAGTCAGGACCCAGCGGTACTGCTCCTCCTTGCTCACTCTCTCGCCTTTCTATTATGGAGAGTGTTGCCAGCTAATTTACATCGCATAGTCCTGCTCTCTGTCCTCCTATGTCGTATTTTATTTTTTTTTTATATATATATATTTTATTGAGTTTTTACAGAGAGGAAGGGAGAGAGATAGAGAGTTAGAAACATCGATGAGAGAGAAACATCGATCAGCTGCCTCCTGCACACTCCCTACTGGGGATGTGCCCGCAACCCAGGTACATGCCCTTGACCGGAATCGAACCTGGGACCCTCCAGTCCACAGGCTGACGCTCTATCCACTGAGCCAAACCGGTTTCGGCCGTATTTCATTAAAAAATGAAATTTTTAAAAAAATGTTATTTTTAGTATTTTTATACATTAAATTCTGAGATATCAAAATACAGAAAAAGTCAGAAAAAATGTAATAGACACTTATTTTCTTACTATATAGGTTAAATAGGCTCTAACATTTTGCCATATTTGCTTAGATACTTTTAAAAAAAGAAACAAGATATTATAGACTTAGCCCACCCCTAATTCTTCTCTAATACTCCCCACTGAGGTGTTTGTTCTTATCACCCACGAGAAGGTGGTGTGCTTTATGGAACTGGGGTTTTATACCTTTACTTTTACCACATACACTGAGTGGCCAGATTATTATGACCACCTGACATTTGTAGGCAAATTAGCTATAATTTTGTGCTGAAGTTGCTAGAGGGCCAGACCATTATAAATAGGGAAGCAGGTTGTTTACCACGATAGTAGAAGTGATTTTTTTTCTGAAGATATGGGTAAACAACACGATTTAACAGCCTTTGTATACACACACACACACACACACACGCACACACACTGAGTGGCCAGATTACTATGACCACCTGACGTTTGTAGGCAAATTAGCTGTACACTGCATCGTATGGGATATGGAAGCCGAAGGCCTGTTCGAACGCCTTTGCTGTCTGCAGTTACCAAGATAAAACGTCTCCAACTCGCACAGGAACACAAGGATTGGACAGTAGAGCATTGGAAAAAAGTCATGTGGTCTGATGAATCACGTTTCCAGTTGCATCATGCAGATGGCAGAGTGAGAATTTGGCGGAAACAACATGAAAGCATGCACCCCACACACATGAGTACAACCCTTCAAGCTGGTGGGGGCAGTGTTATGGTTTGGGGCATGTTTTCCTGCTGGGGTCCAACCCCAGCAGGTCCAGGGGTTCCCAAAGGCGTAGACGGAGTCGACGAAGAAGGAAGGACACGGAGACAGTGTTCAGTTGATCAGCAGCCTAGCCAGGATCTCCAGCCAGGATCTCCAGCCAAGTTCTGGTCTGGATCTCCAGAGAGGTTCTGCTTCAGATCTCCAGCCAGGTTCTGTGTCCATGTTCTCTTGCTAGGTTCTCCAGCCAGGTTCTGTCCAGGTTCTCCAGCCAGGTTCAGTCACCAGGTTCTAGTCAGGTTCTCTTGCCCATTTCTGTAGTCAGGTTCAGTCCAGGATCTTTTGCCATGTTCTCTCCAGCGAAGTTCTTCTGTCTCTAGTTCTGTGTAGGTTCTGTGTTCTTAGTTCTGTGTTCTAAGCTCTGTATTCTAAGTTCTGTGTCTTGCTGTCTTGTTGCATCTGTATTTATACCAGTTGATTCAATCCTATCAGTCTCTATTACAAAGGTTAGGGCGTTTCTTATCTTCATTCCAGGGAGTAAAGATTATGTAGCTTAAGCACGATTGTTCGTAGTTAAAGTGATTAATTACCCGCCTGGCACTTAGTTAAGAGGTTTTATTCCCTCCCTAACTTCAGGGGAAAATCCCTACCTGGGGAAACAACCTTTCTCAGAGAGGAGACCTTGGTTAAAACACATAGTGCCAAGAAGGTGAGCAAACATATTAAGAACAGTATGCCATATGGCAGGTCCCTTGAAACAGCAAGGATGGACCGGCTCCCGGCATTTTCCTGGCATGATTTGGGGACTTTAATTCGTGTGGAACAACGTCTGAATAGCACAACATACCTAAGTATCACTGATGATCAAGTTCATCCTATCATGTTGATGGCATATCCCAATGGAGATGGCTTCTTCCAACAAGACAATGCGCCATGCTGCGGTGCTCGTATTGTGCAGGAGTGGTTTCAAGAACATGAGGGAGACTTTACCTTGCTTCGGTGGCCCCCACAATCACCAGATCTCAATTCAGTTGAGCGTTTGTGGGACGAAGTTAAAAGAGCCATCAGGCAGCTGGTTCCACAACCATCAAATCTCACAGAACTGGACAGTGCTATTCATCAGGCATGGTGTCAGATTCCTCGCATCACCTTTCAACATCTCGTGGAGTCACTGCCAAGAAGAATCGCCGCACTATTGAAGGCAAAAGGTGGCCCAATGAAGTACTGATGGGGTGGTCATAATAATCTGGCCACTCAGTGTGTGTGTGTGTGTGTGTGTGTGTGTGTGTATATATATATATATATATATATATATATATATATATATGTCATATACCCACTATATATGCATAGCTATATATATTTCATTGCTTTGTATATTTTGAACAGTTATATAAGTGATCTCATATATATTCTCTTAATATTTCTTACATATTGATACATGTAGATCTTCTTTAGTCCTTGTCACTGCTGTGTAGGATTTTGTTATGGGTAGAGCTCAATTTATGCATTGTCCCTCTGACAGATGGCAGTGTTTTGCCATCACAAACACTGCTCAGTGAACATGCAGGTACACATCTGCATTCACACAGTTGCTGGGTTTCTCCAGGTTCCACACCTGCAGGAGCATCTCTGACCTGGGTGTATGCATCTGTCCGAGATCTTGCTAAGCTCTTGTCTAACCCGGTGGTCTCTCGCATACCCCACATTCTCCCAAGCATTGGTATAGACCCCTTCTCTTGGTGTGGGCCCTGCTACCTTTGTGTCAGGAGGCAGTACCTTGAGGGCAGCTTGAGAATAGGATAGGGGGAAACTGAGGGCAAATTTGAGTGTTCCTTAGCACCATGACAAGCTCCTCTTTGTGTAGAGACATGAACCAGTCTTCCCAGCGTTTTCAGAATCTCTGTAGGTGAGGGGAGGGAGGACGGTGCCTCCAGCTCAAGGAGGAGTAGCCTTTACTCAAGTCTTGACTCAAACCCCTGGGGCTGTCTGGGAAGGCGTGGGCCCTGGCTTTGCAGCCGGCTCTCCCAGTGACCTGCTGTGTAACCTGTCCCCCTCTCTGGGTTGCTGAGTTGCATCAGTGACCTGAATGGCTTCTTGGCTGTACATGTGTTGCTCACCCACTTCTTTTACTTTTTTTGATTAGCAAAGTGGTCCCACTTTCCTGGCCACGGCCGTAGGCTGAGCCTTGGGCAGCTGGCAGGTCACAGTGGGGAGTCAGGGGCTGCCTCGCTGGGCAGCTGTGGCCTGTCTGTCTCCTCCCGGTGGCCTGAAATGTGAAGTGGCCTCTGTTTTCATACAGCTCGAGGAAAGGGCCTCCGATCTCGGGGCTGATGGGGGGGGGGGCGGGGGAGTAGATTCGTGCTGGCAGAGGGGGAGCCAAGGGCTGCTGCTGGCCCTCAGGGGACGCTCAGGAAGGCCAGAGCTAAGGAGCAGGGGGCTCTGAGAGACGAGCATTTTTAAGGTCCATGTAACCCCGTCGAGTACTGCTGCCAGGTGACCCTTCACTGAGCCGGTGTTTACTGTGTGCCTGAGGGGCCAGCTGGTCCCGGGACACTGATACACCCCGTCTGTATCAGTGAACGACAGAGACAGAACGGGCCAACAGTCCCTGCCCTGTGCTGCTTCCATTCTGGGAGGAAGAGGCTTTAGTACGCCATAAGCGTCTGCAGACCTTTTTAAAATAAATTCAAAATGCCGTGGCAGTTAACTGGTTAAATGAGCCACTATCATTTGTCTACTCTGCGGCCTGAGACACAGTGCAGTAGCGGCTCAAAAAGGGTCAGGTTTCATTTCATCTCTCTGCTGCTCCATGATAAGCAAATAAGTAAATTATATAGTGTCCCAGGAGGTGAGTGAATCATAGGTGTGTGAGCAGGAGAAGAGGCATCTGGACTACAGGGCGATGGCGGGTTTTCGTTGGATTGGTGGGGACACTGTTAGTGAGGCGTGAAGGGGTTGGCCAGGCAGCTCCTGAGAGAGTGAGTATCTGGGTGGTGGGAACAGCAAGGGGGAGGTTGGGGTGAGAGGCGCCTGGCATGTTTGAGGAGCAGCAGCGAGGCTGGGGAGCAGAGGAGGCTGGGGAATTAGGCAGGAAAGGGTGGCAGAACTGGCAGGAGGAGGCCAGATCCAGGCCAGGCCTAGGGTGGGTTCTGGCTTTGAGGGAGGGATAGGCTCAGCCACTTCTGGGTTTTGGGTAGAGAAGGGCCACTGGCCACTGTGTGGGAGATAGAATGCAAGGGAGACCCGTCCTAGCCCAGGGGGAGGGGATGCTGGCTTGTGGGGGTGGAAAAGTAGGGGGATTCTGGACCCATCCAGGAAAAGGGCCCTTCATAGTTTAGAGGAATGAGCAGGTTTTCTACACTAGAGTTTATTCAGACGTGGGCTGTGGCCTCAGGGGGCAGAGCTGGGTTTGTGTGGACACAGTCAGGGGCTCTGCCCCTGGGAGGGAATAGATAGGAGAGAGGCAGAGTGGGGCCAGTCCCTAGTGACTGAGAGGCTGTTTGCATCCTGGAATCAGAACGGCCTGGGCTCAAATCTGAGCTTTGGCCATCCACCAAGTCACGTTGGACAGGTGACTTCACCTCTCTGGCCACGGCCACCTTTGCTCTAAAACGCACAGGCCATGGCGAGAATCCCATGAGCTCATGTTTGTCCATCCTGCTGCCTGACACACGCCTTGTTTTATTTCTCTGTGGTCCCACGGTAAGCACGTGCCAGTGCCCAGCGTGGTGGGGCCTAGAGAAGTGCGGGGTCTGGAACACGGGCCCAGGAGGCTGCCTTAGCCTGAGGTTACAGGAAGGGGATTAGTGGGGCCGCTTTAGACAGGAATCAGGAGAACCGGTTCTGACGTCAGCCCTGTGACCTTGGGGAGGGCAGGGCTCGGTCTGTGAACACCTGGCGGCCAGTTCGGCATTTGGCATTTTAAACACATCATCTCATCCGCAGCAGAAGGTGATGGAAGGAAACAGAGTCTCAGAAGTCAGGTCGTCAGAATGTTTCCTTCATGGTGTTTGCCAGCATCCTAGAACTGCCTGCAGCCTTGCCTACTTAATATGTAGTTTCAACGGACTCACCCCCCCCCCCCCCTTTTCCTTAGCCTCTCCTTAGGTAATACCTGTGCAATCATAGTTCTAAGGTGCTTTTACTAATTATTCTAGTATTCTACATATTAAAATAAATCCATACGTATTAAAATAAAATGGTTGGTCTGTGTGCCTCTTAGAAGTCCTTTTGTACCATTCCATAGGTTTGTACCATCTTGGGGCACACTGGACAGGGGGTGTTTTGTGATACCGAGGACAGTGGGCAGCCTCCGACAATGACAGAGGCTGTCCTGGAGTCTGACTGGACTGAACTCCACAGGGCGCTCCCAGGCCGGGAGCCAGTGGGGACCGGGCCAGTGTGGACCGTGGCTGGGCCCGGCCTCTGGGGAGGGGGTGTGGGGAGTGGGGTGTGGGGTGTGGGGCAGGCCACCTTCCCGCCTGGTTGGACCAGGAAGGCCTCTACGTGTATCCCTGTTGGTGTCACTTGTAAAACCGCAGCTTTCTTTGGGAGGTCATAGGTCATGAAAGATGACTACACAGAAGAGAACAAATGGAGGAATCTGGTAAAGGCCTGACCGCCCTACAGCCTGGCCTCTTGGTGAGGAGGTAGACTAGCTCGGCGTAGGCTCAGGTTGCACAGTGAAGCCAGGGCAATGCAGGTTCCCTCTCCTCCATCTCTCCTCCTTTCCCTCGTCTCTCTCTCTCAAATCATTTATCTTTTGTGGTGGAAATACTATTTTGTAGAAAACGGCCTTCTATGGTCAGGAAAATTTAGCATTAAATGTAAAAAACCAAAACCTCATGATTGGTAAAAGAGGTGACTTAAGAGATTATTATAAGGACTGATTGTTTTAAAAGGGATCACCTGGAAGGAGACTTGAGTTGGGGTAGTGAACACACAATTCAACATACAGATGATGTATTATGGAATTGTATACCTGAAACCGGAATAACTTTATTAACCAATGTCACCCCAGTGAGTTCAATAATAGAAAACAAAAACAAAAAACAAACTAACAAAAGGAGGATCACTGAGTATTCTTTAGTGAGTGCTGGAAAAAGGCAGGGAGCGAGTGAGTGAGTGCATTTGTTTCTAAGGACAACTGCTCAGTGTTGAGAGATGGAAGGGAGCCTGGGAGCCTGGGAGGCGGGGCAGCGGGGCATGGGTGCTGGGTGAAGCTGACCTGGGGCTGTGAGAGTTGGATGCAGAACCGTGCTATGGAAAATATGGATTCATGCTTATGGAACCCTGCAGCCATGCCAAGATTATCTGCAAGGTGTGGTCCACAGTCTGATGTCACCGTTAACTGGTCATGAACACTTACAGAGTCTGGAAGATTATCCCAGACCTTTTTTATTGCCCTCGTTGCTTTTTTTAATCCTCATTCGAAGATATTTTTCCATTGATTTTTAGAGAGTAGAAGAGAGAGGGAAAGACAGAGAGAAACATCGATGTGAGAGAAACGCATCAATTGGTTGTCTCCTGCACAAGCCCGGACCAGGGCTCGGGCCAGGGAGGAGCCTGCAACCAATGTACATACCCTTGACCAGAATCAAACCCGGGATCCTTCGGTCTGCCGGCCAGTGCTCTATCCACTGAGCTAAACCGGCTAGGGCAACCCCTCACTTTTTGGAGTTGCATTTTGGTTCATTCATAAGCAGCCTCAGAGGAGCATCTGAGCTACTCCCCTGGTCTTGCTCCACTCCTCTCCACGTTCGTCTTTTCTCAGATGCTTCCTTGCCCTCCAAGGACACGGCTCCTTCCCAGGAGTTTGCCATAGTTCCTGTGGTCATCCTGGAATTTCCCTTGGAAGGCCCAGGACTTCACAGGTGTTCAGAGCGGAGCACCTGAAAGGCACACCAACCTTTTTTCTTGGTTATTCTCCTGTATACCCAACCTCTGTGTTGTTGGGCTAACAAGGCCTCTTTTACTGGAGGTGAGAAGGACAAGGACAGGTGAGGGGAAGAAAGTTGGTGCAGCCACACTGGGCACTCAGAGGGCACGCGTCCAGTTCCTAGCCTGGGCTCTCCTCTCCTCCAGTCCTTGGGGCCTGCTCGTCCTCAGGGCTGGTTGCTTAATTCCTCTGTTGGGGACTCTTGATTCAACACAGAATGGAGGTCTGAAAGGGGAAGGGGGTTTATCCTTGCCATTTATTTTGTCTTCATTACAGGCAAGACACCAAAACATAGGGATAGATGGAGGAGCTGGAGAGACCAGCCTGACATCTTTGTGAGATGGTATAGTCCTCTTTCCCCCCACACGCCCCCCTCCCTCCAGAGCACATACCCACGGATCCTTCAGCTGCTCCTCAGTAAAATGATTCTGGACTTTTCACCACCTTGGTCTTCTCCTTTGGACCCTCTAGAAGTTTTCCCATAGCCTCCTGCAGTCTGATTCCCAGAGCTGAACCCAGCCTTTACCCTGAGGCAGTCCAACTTAGGGGGCACATCTGCCACTTCCCTTTTCAAAGTGTCTGCAACAGAATCACTTGGGGTGGTTTTTATTTTTTAAAATTTTAAAATGGCTTTCTTAAATGTATTTATTTTTTTAAACATAACATGAGGAAGGTGTTAAAAACTGGTGAAATAGCTCAATAGAATAAGTATTCCAGATTTTCGGGAGGGATGAAGAGGGAGATATTCAGAACCCTTCACCAGAATCCCCCCGACTTGATCACCGGGGATTAATGATGTGCTTTGTGGATGTGGTTAGTCAGTGACACCAGCCTGACAGACCTTTCTTTTTACACCAAGTCCCATTGAGTTATCTGGTCCCCTGGGCTGAGGAAGAACCATTAGGCGAGGGGCACTGGCATCATCCAGGGGGATGTTCTTCAAGCGATTGACCAACCTGTCAGGTCGTGGAGCTGCAGCAGCCTTGGGGCTCTCGCAGACTCGCCACACATTACAAGCGCTGCACTTGCCCGTGTGCTGATTAAGGATCACTGAGAATTCCACCTCATCTCCAGCCTGTCGCTCAATGCCATCCTGAACTTCTTTCACATGGACAAAGAGCTTCTTGCTGTCTCCCCCTTCACAGTTAATGAAGCCAAACTGGTCTTTCACACGCTCCACAGTGGCCCTACGCAGAGGTGTGATGCCGTACGCCATCGTCTGTGCATTTTGACCCAGGACTCGCACTTGGAGTTTGACACTCTCCCTTTTCTGCAGGCAGTCTCCTCTGTTGGCCATTCCAACTATGCCAGATGGATAGACCTCACCTTTCATATCCCCTTTCTCCACCATCTCAATCATTCCTTGGTACTCAGTCTGTGTTGGATCAACACTTCTCAAGGGGCGAATGACTTTACCAGAGTAGATGTAGGATCTGCTTCTTCAGTAAGGCCATGCACTGAGTGTGTTTTGTTGACTTTTTCTGTACTGACTTGTTGCTTTTGCCTTTGGACCAGTTGTACTTGACCGTGTCCCCCAGTTCCAGGCTGTCGACATCACCAGAGAACTCACTCTAATGGAAAAAGATTTCCTTATCACGATTGGCCGTAAATCCAAAAGTATCCTTCAGAGTTGCCACATAACCCAAGCGCCTCTTGGAGTTAGAATTACGACCCAAAAGTCACACACAGGTTGCAGTCTGTCGTCCAGGCCTCTGTCACTAATACTACATTCAACCTTATCCCCTATTTGAGGAGAAGTAGATCCATCTACATCATTGGCTTGAAAAGTCAATTTCACTCCACAATCATCATAAGCAATACCATCCTCAGCCCCCTTTTCTTGCCTTTATTTGGGCTAGTGGTTTTAGGATTGGAAAAAGTGGCTTCTTTTTCTACAGTGCCCAGAAAACAATGATCTGAATGGGAATGAAATGAAACTATGCTCTTGGGAAGTTTTTTAATCCTAATAGCATGATTTCTTCGGGCAGAGAGCATATCAGGAACCACAGTAAACTCTACTTCATTTCCAATATGGAACTGAGTTTCACTAGAGTGGAAGAACATGCATGCATCACGATCCACACACTTGATGAAACCAAAACCATCTCTCATGGCAGCAATTACACCCATTTCTCTGGCTTCATAAGTGAACTGAAATGTATTTGATAGAATGTCTGTGTTGCTTGCTCGTTCTAATTTGTCAGGTCGATCTGTTGAAATATTAAACCTAACATGGTCACCTTCCAACAGGGTCACCTTGGATTTTGTATCTTTGTCTCCAAAGGGAAGTCCTTTAGGAATCACAAAATTAACTTTAACATCTTGACAGTGGGTCATTCTGGTTTTTACTGGTAACTTTGGGATACAGTTCCTTCAAAATATTCAAAGCTGATGGCTTAAAATATGACTGTTCCTTGAGGCAATAGTCTGACATCTGTTGCAACTTCTTTACCATTTCTGTCCTTGATTGTGAATTCCACCTCTTCTCCAGGCTGGAAGGCTTCTAAGTCACCCTTAAATTCACTAGAGTGAAAGAATATCTCTTTTACAACATCACCTCTTTCAGTAAAGCCAAACGCCTCCTTCCTGGGACAACTACTCCCTGCCAGCGGGCTTGGTTCTTCTTCGACAGCATAATGTCTCGAGCACTTACAAGCACCAGTATGTCTATTGTTATCAATTACAAAATTTATTTTATCTCCGGTTTCCAACTGAACATTCCCTTCCTTGTCTTCAGGGGTGTAAGTCAGATAAAACATGTCTTGTCCATTCATTTGGTCTTCAGGGAGGATTTCTTGCTTTATCTTCACCAGTAAGATTTAACAGCAATGGGTTTCCCAGTCCACCGGTCAGATGATACTTTGAATTCAACATCATCACCTACTTTTAAATCCTGCAGGTTGCCATTATACTGGGAACAGTGGAAGAGAAGTCTAGCTTGACGTTCTGAACATTGAATAAATCCGTAAGAGGTTAGCAGTTTTTCAATAACCCCAGTTTTGCGCAGTGCTGCTGAAGTACCATCGGTGTACCCATTGCATCCATTATTGTGGAGAAGGTTTGGATCACAGCTCATCTCGCCGTGATAATCAAATATTGCACTTTCAGTAGCATTTGCTGATCCTTTTTTTTCAGGTCCCGTTTCAAAGGCTGAAGAAAGTTGCCAGTATTAAAAAAAAAGAAAAAGAGTGAGAGAAAATGATCTATCAAGCTAATAAAAATGCAACTGCCGCTGCACCAAGCAGTCTCACAGGGCAGCACTGAAGAAAACAAAGACTATTAGCAGCGTCGGGAAGAGCTCGCTCAGAGCACTTGAATAGGCACAAACTTCTTGTTTCAGATCAAGTGTTGCGTCTTCAACTGAAGTGCACTCTTCTTCGGTCTTGTTGGTTGTTTCACGGTTTGTTCTTTGCCTGATCTGGACTTGAAGCAGCCTTTTCAGGTGGTGAAGTCTGTTCTGTTACACTTCATGCCCACAGCTCAGCTCCCCCTCTCCAGCGCCGCCATCAGCAGCAGGGCCCGGTATGTAGGAATAACACTCGCTTCTCTCGTGACAGTTGCAGGCCTGGGCTGGTTTTTATTTTATTTTTTTCAACCACAGACTTTTAATTTTTTATTTTAATTTTATTTTTATTGATTTCAGAGAGGAAAGGAGAAGGAGAGAGAGAGAGAAACATCAATGATGAGAGAGAATCACTGATCGGCTGCCTCCTGCATGCCCCACCTGGGGATCAAGCCTGTAACCCAGGCATGCACCCTTGACCAGAATCGAGCACGGTACCCTTCAGTCCACAGGCCAACACTCTTATCTAACCACTGAGGCAAACCAGCTAGGCCTGGGGTGGTTTTTAAATGAAGATTTCTGAGCCTCACCCTAGACCTTGGCTCAGAATGCCCGGGCTGGGCCAGGACCCAGGAGTCTGCATTTTACAAGACTCCCCAGCGAGAGCTCGGATCCAGACCACCCTCCTGGCCGTCTCCTGTTGGTGTTGGGCCCTCCATTACCTTCTGTCTGGGCGGCCTTCCCACAGGTGTGGGCCTGCCTCATGTTACATTCTTCCTTGTCGTACCCTACCCTGCTCATACCAAGGTTTCGGAGAACTGGAATATGGCTCATCTCTGGTGAGGTGTTGGGAATCTGGTAGATGTCCTAACGTTAACTGCAGACCCGGTTAACTGCGGGGCTGCAGAAAGTGTGAGTTGGAGATGAGGGGCAGGAGGACCAGACAAGGTGTTCTGTGGTGACTGGACACCTGTTGTGAGGACTCCAGGAAGTGCTGTAGCTTTTGAGCTGTGAGTAAAGTGAGGATGGGTTTTGGAAATTCGACGGCAGGTTTCTTTTTTCCTCTTCAGCTGCTTGGGGTTCTGCCTGACAAAATGGAATTATATCTAGGACAGCGGTCGCCAACCCTTTGGACCTCACTGACCACCAGTTGGCGACCGCTGCTCTAGGATGTCTTGCAGAAGCGAGAAAAGTCACATTACAGAGGGGCCCAACCTGTGGATTTGCATTTTCCTTATAAAAAACTATACATCAATGGTAATTTTTAGCTTTCTCATTTGAAACCAACAAATTGAGAGCATTTTTTATTTATCCTGGGAGGTTTTTGGTTTTAAAGAGAGTTAAACTTACTGGAGGTGGTGAAGAAGCACTGATAAGTGATATCATTCAGTCATCTATCATCTATCTATCTATCTATCTATCTCTTCCTAGTCCAGGAAAACTTCATTTAAGGAAACACCTTTGAAGATACAATTTCAGGAATAATATTAAAATATAGGGCATAGCTACTCTGAAGCAGCTTGCAGGTTGGGTACAAAATTTATTAGGCAACAGCTCCTAGTGACAAAGTGAGATACTGCAGCCCAGCCTTACAGACGTTCTAACCAGCAGGTTAAAGGTGACAGGAAGACTCATATTCCTGAAGGTTTAGAATAAACCTCATGGGGAAGAAATTCCTCTCCTTTGGGTAAAGGCTGGGATGGAGATGGGAAGTATGTGCCACACCTAGGGAGGTCCCGGGGTTGGGAAGGGGCTGCGGATTCTCAGGTCTCCCGGGAACAGGCCCTGCAGAGTCAGCACTTGTGTCCTGGAACAGGTTGTCCTGTTGCTTTGTCCTCTGGATGCTTTTACCTCTGCTCATCTGTTTGCTCATTCCTTCTTACAGCAAGCATTTGCTGAGCTCCCACTGTGTGTGCAGCCTTGCTAAAGCTGGATGCATAGCAGTGAGTAAGACAGACCAGGTCCCTCTTTCATGGTGCCCTACGGGCTGGTCAGCCTGGGAAGAGACACGTGGTAAATGACTAGACACTTAAAAATACATGTCAGGTGGTGACAGTGCTATGGAGAAAATAAATCTGGACATGGAATAGCCAGGGTGTGTGTGTGTGTGTGTTTGTGGCGGGGGGGGGGGGGGGTGGGAAGATCTCAGGAATTGACTGACACCTGAATCACGTGAAGGACCTAGACATCTGAAGATTCTGGGAGGATCCTTCTGCAAGAGGGAACAGCCAGTGCAAAGGCCCTGAGGTGTAAAAGTGTTTGGCATGTTGTGGCATTGAAAATGACCCGTCTGTTAGATTTTTCTTGCATTTATAGTGCAAGTAGATGAGAAAGTAATCTTTTCCTCCAAAAAAGCATTTTCTCTCCAGTTCTTGTTGGAATTGATTACGAAGATCACATAGATTAGGAATGCATTTTTGGGAACTGACCAGCCTGTGGTGGGGCCCACTCTGTTCTCATCCACGGCCTCAGAGCAGCCACTCTGTGATGCTTGTTCAGGAGTGCTGTGGGCGGTGGGTGGTGGGAGACCCCCCCTCTCTGAGAACGCACAAGCAGCTCCTGTTCGGGAATATGCCAGGTCCCTGACAACCTGCCCTGCTCCTTGAACTGAAGGAGGGCTTTCCTCCTGCCTTCCCTGGTGCCTGGCCAGGCTGGGGGAGGTTTACACGCAGGGAACCAACACAGGGAATAAGTTATTTCTAATTGTGAGGCAGATATCCTCACTTAGTGACTTTTTCTGATATATTAGCACCTCTTTAATAAAAATTGTGTTTAATCTACCTACTGGTTTGGACTGTTTTAGTAAGTTTAGAAGCATGATTTGCAAATAGCTACTTTACGCTAAGCATGAAGAGTGTGGGAGGAACCTTCTGGTTGAGAACTGGGCAGCCCCTAGGGGAGACCAGGGTGTGGACTGAGTGTAGAAGGAGGCAGGACCTGGGACCACCTTCCACCCTAGTCAGAGCACCTCAGAACCAGGCAGCTCCGATTATTGGCATGCGGTATATCTTGGGCTCTTTATTACAGAATGTATTCTTTTCTCAGATCTAGGTGTTCTTGCATGGAAAAGGCATTTTAATTGCATTGGGATGGGATGATTATGTCAGCTGTCCTTTATTGAGCTCCTACTGCAGTCCTCATAAAAGCCCTATGAGATGGGCACCATTTTCCCACTGTATAGAGGAGGTAGTTTAAGTAATTGACCCGGGTTGTCAGACAATTGAGTGTTGGAGTAAGTACCTAGAACTGTGAGCCCCATGCCTGCCTGTGTTTGACTCTCAGAAGGCACCCATTTCTCATCGCTGGCATGATTTCAACCAAGCTGGGTGTCCATAGAGTTGGGGTGATGGCTCCACTCGGGGGAGGGTGAGTTTGTCTACCCATTGCCGTTGATGATGGCACACTTTCTTGGCGAGTCCAGACGTTGCCACAGAATCCTTCCTACCCAGCGTTCCAGGCAGCCCCTCGGGGCAAGTGGACTCCTGCTTGCTGTTCCTGCAGTAGCTGGTTCCAGCATGTGGAGGGTGCGCCAGGAATGTTAGGTGTGGGTAGGTTCCTCAGAGCTTTTCACTGTCACCCTTCTCTTCGGCAGCTCAGCTCAGTCCCTGGCTGAGCACTGCTGTCTGTGGCTGGAGGAGCTGTTGTTCCTTAAGTGGCATTAGTGTTTCCTGGAAACCTGGCGTCTCCCTGTGCGCTGGGCCAGCTCCTGCCACCTCCCTTCTTGGCTCCTCCAGAGCATGGCGTGACCTGGTTCCCAGTGGGGCACGCCAAGTGATAAATGAGTTTTCTCTACCAAGCTGAGCTCAGGCTTGGCATGGCTTTATGTCCCCGGTGGACGTTTAGGGGAGCAGTGGCGTGGTTCTTCAGACCTTCTGTGCCAGCAAGCCCAGGGCCAGGCTCGCAGAAACGTCGGCCTGTGCCTGGCATCGGGCTTGTTCTGGTTGCTCTGGCCTCCCCATGCTGGGAGTGTTGGGAATGTGCTGTGCATGGTGGCTATGAGGCAAGCCTTTCCCCTCCCCCACCCCCACCTTGCCCTTTATTAAAAGAGGCGAGACTTTTCAAAATCTCACATTACACACTGCCCTCTCAACTGCATGCTTTACTTCGGACAGCAAAGGACAGCGGGAGAACACCTCGCCTGAAACAACCTGTCATACTGAATTTGGGTGCTTCTAGAAGTCACATGGCAGCATTCATTAAGACTAAAAGGAGGCAAAGAAATGTAACAGGTTTATTCATTATTCCTGGGGTTTTGATCTCATAAGTATAAATGTGGAATATTGATATAAGTGAGCCTCTAAACATCACTTAAAGGAAGGTAGTAAGTGGCTACAAATATATGACTATAGGCTTATGGAAAACCCAACTGCTTTAATGACATGAACATGGGTTCTTGTGGGTTGGGATGCCATTTCCAATGACAACATCCTACTTCATTTCACCTGGAGCTGTAGCTAACATCTTACAAGGATGACCAGGAGGATGTGTTCTGGAAAACTGCCTGGATGACTTAGCTGGGTTCTAGGGTTGGTAAAGGCCTTATGGTTGAGGATGCACATGAAGAGTTCAAAAAGAAGTCATTTTGTTAGCTGGGTGTTGGAGAAATAATCCTATATAATAAAAAGCCTAATATGCAAATTGTCCCCTCGACTGGGAGTTCGACCAGCAGGCAGGGCCGGCTGGCCAACTGCCGGAAGGGAGGCCCCGGCTGGCAGCAGTGGCAGGCAGCCAGGGGAAGGGAGGTCCTGGCCACCGCTAGGAACCCTACCCATGCATGAATTTCGTGCACTGGGCCTCTAGTATTTTATAATTAACATTATTTTTATGTTAAATATACATATAAATGAATATATATAATATAATATGTAATATAATATATAATATACATATATATTACAAATGGTGATTTGACTTTTTAGTCTATTTCCCTAACAATCACATAGTCAAGCCCTGGCCGCTGTGGCTCAGTTGGTTGGGAGTCATCCTGTGCACCAGGGTTTGCCAGTTTGATTCCTGGTCAAGGGCACATTCCCAGGTTGTGGCTCGATCCCCTGTAAGGGAGGTATAGGAGGCAGCCGATCGATGTACTCTCATTGATGTTTCTCTCTCTCTGGTCCTTCCCCCTTCCTCTATTTCTAAAATAAATAAACTATTCTTTTAAAAAAAAAAAAAAAGTATGTTTTTATTGATTTTTAATGAGAGGAAAGGAGAGGGATAGAGAGCTAGAAACAGGGATGGGAGAGGAGCATCATGGCTGTCTCCTTCATGCACCCCTACTGGGGATCGAGCCCGCAACCCTGGCATGTGCCCTGACTGGAAATCGAATTGGTGACCTCTTAGTTCCTGGGTCAACCGCTGAGCCACACCGGCCGGGCTAAATAAACTATTCTTTAAAAAAATCATGTAGTCAAGCTGGTGCAAACCACTCTTTTGGGTCTGTCTCATTGGCCAATTGGCTTCAATATGGGAGTCACCTTATATTCCTGGTTTTCTAGGTTACATGGTAATTCTTTTTGCCACCTCTGATATGAGGGATTTGAAAGGGAGGAGGAACGGAGGGAGGGTGGCATTTTCTCTGCCCCTCTTCCTCTATTTTCCTCTTTTTCCATTGCTCTTGCTTCTTTGCGCCTTCCTGGCACTAGACTCTGGGCAGGGCGGGCCTCAGAGTGCCAGACTCAGGCCTTGCCCTCAGGAGATCACGGTTTGCAACCTATTTTAGACATTGGGAGGCCTGGGTGTTGTGATTCCCACTTGCAGTGTCTGTGATTTGCTTCTTGCTGCATAAAGTGTACTCCATGGAACATATTAATTTACTTGTAAGTAGGTTTATTATATGAAATATTCACTGGAGCAGGCTTTACCGTGCAGCATTTGGAACTGTGTACTAAGTACAGTTTGTTCTCATAAATCCATTAATGCTGATGGGATGGGATTATCTCCTGTGAAACTTCGGGTGAGGTGGGGGCTTGAGTAGGGGGAATCTGGCTGCTGAAATCTCTGTGTCTCTTGTCTTGGCTGTGGCAGGCCCTGCCTGCTCTGTGTGTGTGTGTGTGTGTGTGTGTGTGTGTGTGTGTGTGTGTTTACACATACCCATTCTCTCCTTTTTTAATGAATGCAGAGGCTTCTATTTCTGTGAGAGCCCTCTTGTCAGCTCCAGTTTCTTGTAAAATTCCAGATCCCAGCAGTGGTTTGGAAGTGTAATGAGGCTCACAGGGAAAAGCTGGCTCATGAGTGAAGACTGATCTGCGAGGAGAGGGATTCAGGGACCGTGGAGGGAGGTGGGGGCAGGATGCCAACACTCAGGACTAATCAGGGCAGCGTGGCAACCCCTGAGCCGGCACTTTATCTGCCTGTTCCAGGTGGTCCTAGCAGCCACCAGAGAAGGTAGGTGTTATCATTTCTATATTTGAGGCTCAGAGAGGTTTAGTAAGTTGCCCAAAGTGCCGTTCATTTAGTTCAGCAAACCTGTACTGATTCGTGGCCTGCCATGGGGCCAAGGGCTGGGCATAGGACACAAAGCCCGTCACAGCTTCTGGCCTCAAGGAGTGCCCATAAGCGGATAGAGAAGCAGAGCTGCAGAGGAGCCAGACAGGGAGGTGGAGCCGCCCCCTGTGTGATACAGGGTGCACACGAGGGCGTGATGAGTCGTGGGAGGCTGTGCAAAGGCTGGGGTAGGTGCCCAAGCAATGTTGGAAGACTGGATAGGGGTTTATCAGGCAGGTGGGGGCTGGCAGGAAGGGGTAGGGCTGGGAGAGGGGGCTCCAGACAGTCCGAAGAGCTGGTACAAATATACAAGGACATAGGACACCGCACTGTGGTGGGCAGGGTGAGGACTGCGGGATTTAGTTCTGCCCCATCCCGGGAGGAGGGAGGGTGGGAAGAGTGGGTAGCCAGAGCCGCTAGTGCAGGGCCTCATGGGCCACGCTATTTGGACTATAACCGAGGGCCGTGAGGAGCCGTCGGAGGATGTGAAGCCAAGGAAAGAGAGAAGTGAGTCTGTATGGATAGAAAATTACTCGAGAGGCACACCAGAAGCGGCTGGAGGGGGGCATGGCAGGGGACCCCTGTCAGGGTTTGTGATGCCTGTGTAGTCAGGAAGTCACGGGGGGCCAGGCAGGTCCTGGTGGGTGGGAGGAGAAAGATATAATTTGGTATCTGCTGGGAAACTGTGGAGCTGGCCTGAATTCCCATCGCAGGTTAAGAGGCCACAAAAAAGAAAAAGTCAAAGTATAAGAAAAAAAAAAAAAGCAGTCAGAAAAAGGGTAAAGGAAAGTAGTACATTGGAAATGTCAAGACATTTAAAAAAGACTTTTCTAAAGACATAAAAGATTTAAAGGGCTATAGTTGGGGAATGATGAGGGCTAATGCCATATAAGTTTCTCTGAGTTTAATAGCATTTTAGAAATTTAAGTAGACCTAAGGACAAAAGCAAACACTTAAGTGAGCTCAGATAAAAACAGGTTTCTGGCCAAAAGCAGAACCTAAAGCAGGGAAAAGCAGGCAGGGTGGCTTACCACCACGGCAGGGCTCTGAGAGGCTCGACAACCAAAGGCTCAGGGAGTGCAGGCGGGGCAGGGGGCACCATGGAACTGGGCCAGGAAGGGACCTGGGCAGAGCGAATGGCAAAATGCACCCTACCTGCTTGAGAACTTCTCGGGCACCACCCACACCCGTGTTTTCTCCTGCTGGCATGGCCACTGACAACGGACACAAGCCTGTCAGGGGATTCGCGTGACCTCTCCTTCGCTGTTGGCGCCCTGTTCAGGGAGGGCCTTGGCCTTGGGGTCAGTGTGGTGGTGGCTGAGCAGCATGTGGCAACCTCCAGGCTTGTCCTGTTCTGTTGGCTGCCCGGGAAGAGGGAGGTGGAAGGGTCATCAGCAGATCTCTTGTGAGCGGGGAAGGGGAAGAAGGATATCTGGGCTCTGGCTCGGGCTGCATTTATTGTGCACAGTGGGGTGCTCTAGATGTTGTGGGGAGCATGGAGCAGCAGGGAAAACTTACCAGAAATATGTGAGCAGAGTGCATGGTTACTTGGTGTCTTGGATGAGGCTGGGGCTGCATGAGGGATGGACTTCAATATGGACTAATGTCTAATAAGGAAACCAACTCATTAGGGTCTTATTAGTGCTTTGTCCACTCTAATCACTGGTTCTGCTGATGTCTTCCTCCCCATTTGGTTGCTGTTAAGGAAAGAAGGAGCATTTATAGTGGGAAGAGCATGGGGCTTGGAAATGGGACCAGTGTTCAAGTTCTGGCTCTGCTACTTATGAGCGAAGTGACGCTGCGCAAGTGTAACCTCTGTGAACATCTGCTTTCTCGTTTTTAACTGGGAGCTGTGATAGTGATGTCACCTCACTGAGGTCCCAGGATGTCATGGGGATCGGTATGTGTATGTGAGAATAAACCGCAGAACTCCGGTGGACCCTAAATCTTCTGAGCTTATTCCTTATACCCCTCACAGCACCTCCAAAACGTCAGGACACTCACGAAGTGCTGATTGGGTCAATGGATGCATTTCCTGTGGCATTGGGCATTTTCCAGGGCCCCTGCCACTGTGCACCCTGTTGGACAGGGGAAGTGGAGCACCTGGCTGGCCTGTGGAATGGGTAGTGGCCACCAGGGCCAGCTACTCAGATGTGCTGAGGGTCCTAATTTCAGGACCAGACAGTTCCACATGGTTTCCAGTCACTGGGCACAGAACTACCTTCAGGATGGCCCAGCTTGAAGTTCAGAAACAAAGCAGACTGGGGGCTTCTCTCATTCCTGGCCTCGTTCCACTCCTCTTCCCCTACACCCCCCAGGTGCGTGCCTGCACACCCTTCACGTGTGATGTCCCCGTCCCCGTAGCCAGCGTCTGCTGCTTTCCCATTGTTCCCAGTTCCTTAGCTCTTACTTTGGACGCCCTGCTGGTGATCATGGAGAGGCACTGTGTGTCTCCCCCTGTGGCCCACGTGGGTGCTGGGCGTCTGGAGCCGGTTTGCTCACTCCTGTGGTTTCCTCCGGCCCTGCTGCAGGTCGTCTTCCACGATGTCGCCGTGCTGACCGACAAGCTCTTCCCCATCGTGGAGGCCATGCAGAAGCACTTCAGCGCTGGCTCCGGGACCTACTACAGCGACTCCATCTTCTTCCTCTCAGTTGCCATGCATCAGATCATGCCCAAAGGTAACCTGGGCCACGAGCCCCTGGTATTGATGTTTGCCTCTGTTTCCCTGGGCCCAGCACCGCCAGTGCCCTGATTGGAGGAGCTCCACAAAGAGAGGGTGAGGGGGCCAGCAATACCCTTTATGTAACAGCTTCCTGCACAGAGAATCAAGGGCGGGGCCCTAGGCTGCATAGCTCCCGCAGTATGAGTGGTGCAGTGTGGTCCAGGGCAGCTGGGCTCCCTGCCCCTTGCATGCAACCAGCCTCAGGACTCTGTTCATCTGATAAAGGGCAGGTAGGACTTGGTGACCCTCCATCCACATCTGTGACCCTGTTCTTTCTAGTTTGAATCTGTACTTATCTGACTTTAAAATGTCAAATCTAGATGTGAGAGGTGCAAATTATGACTGAATAGGACTTTTTTTGGAAACTCCGATACCCAATTAAAGGATTTACTAGGCTTTGGTCTCTCCAGGGCAGAAGAAATGTGGTGTGTGGTAGGTCCACCTTGTGTGGGAGTGCTGGCAGGTTTGGTCATCCTTGGGTTAGAAGCCTGGCGGGTATCCTCACTCGAGGGGTGTCCCAGGCTTCTGGATTCTTCTCCTCCAGCTGGTCCTTGATTGATTCTGGAGCCCTAGAGATTGCCCACTTTCTGGCCACGGTGAACCATATGACCTGAGCCTTTTAGAGGTGAGAAGGGGAGTTTTGGGGTCATTGCCTAGGGGACAGCCAGGACACTTGGTGGAGGCCTGCTGCTCTGGCCCAGCTGACCAGAAGTGAAAGGGGTGTCGAGGACACTACAGTTTGAAGGGCCCTCGTAAGCTAGGAATTCAGGAGTTGGAGGTTGAAGCTGGGCTTTGTTGGCGGGTTGTCATACCACAGAGAAATCCAGACTTTATCTCCGCAAGGCAGGCCCCTGGGTGTTCTCTTAGCTGCAAGGCAAGGGCTCAGGAGCTTCCCTGAGCAGGGGTCCAAGGAAGGAGGAGACGAGCTCACCACAAGGGCACGGGGAGAAGAGCAAGCATTTGTGATTCTTCACAGAAACCAGGTGTGGCTCTGCCAGCTCTGGTCCTCTCACCCACCCTTCGAGGGTACAGATGAGAGAGACTGAGGACTTGAGTGGCCTGCCCAGCGTTAGACAGCCATTCAAGCAGCAGAGCTGTCTGACACGGAGGCCTGATTCTGTAAGTAGCAGTTAGTTCCACTCCGTCAGGCGGGCTGCAGGGGTGTCTCTCTCTGGGCAGGCCTGGTGCAGGTGCTCAGGCTGGAGGAAGGTGTGTTCCTGCTCTCCTGGGTTCTAGGTGAGAAAGACAGATACAGATGCTGGTTCTAGTTCTGCCACTAAGTGCTTGTGTGCCTTTTGCTGAGCCAGTTTGCCTTTGGAGGCCTCAGTTTCCCCACCTGTAAATGATGAGGCTGATCTAGTGAGCTGCTTTGATCAGAAGAGTCTAGGTCAGCCGTGGGCAAACTACGGCCCGCGGGCCGGATCCGGCCCGTTCGGCTGTTCTATCCGGCCCGCGGAGCCGAAAGAGCGGAGGGTTCTCTTGCTCTCCCCTCCGCTCCTTCACCAGCTGCAGTGTTAACATGTATTAGTTCACACAAACACTCCATCCATGCTTTTGTTCCGGCCCTCCGGTCCAGTTTAAGAACCCATTGTGGCCCTCAAGTCAAAAAGTTTGCCCACCCCTGGTCTAGGGCCACAGGAACCCCCTTGGGGGCTCTGTAGTTTGGGGAGCCAAGAGAGAGCAGCTCTACCTTACCCCACCTCTCCTGTCCCCACCTTCACTCCTAGGAGCCCATGGATTACTGTGTAGACCAGGCTTTGGAGCAGGATTCTATTTGATCAAAGAGTTCCATGATTAAACTAGTTTAAAAGTGTCGACTAGATGGATCCTTAGGGCCTGACCAGCCCTGTTGTCCCACAAGCCTGATTTCCTTTGAATGAAATGCTGTGACCGAAGAGTTGACAGGAGTTAGCAGAAGCCTTGGAGGAGGCCTGACCTTCCTTTTCCTCCCTCCCTTGTGCTAGACTCCAGGCCATCTCATGCTTTGAGGCACCAGAGGGAGGGGAAATAGATAATCCTCCTTGTGGATTATTGGGGTGAGAAGATACTTCTGCCTCACTGTGTCAGGGAGGGCCAGGCAGTGAATTGTGAAGTGTGGATGACACGGCTTAGGGAGCCCCAGGCTGCTGTCCCTCCGTCTCTCTGGCTGTCCTGCCAGGGTTGGGCTCTAGCTCAGCTGGCCATGCCTGGGAGGGATGTCTGCAGGGACAAGGCTTTGGCCAGAGCTTTGCTGGCATGCGGTAGATCAGATCCTTGGTGTCCCTCAAGTGCAGTCCATGCCTCTGGACCGCAAACGGTGGGGAAGGGGCTGTGTGAGGAGGGCAGCGGGCAGACCCAAATGCCAGTCTTTCCTGGAGTTCTCCAGACCAATGATAATGTGCTGGCAGAGACTCATTTCTACAGCTGCCCAAAGTCTGCTTCCTAAGAAGAGAGTTGTTAGGAGTTACTAAAACCTGACATTCCTAAAATGAAACAAGCAGCCCCGAGCTGCCGCAGGCGGGGTTCTGCCGAGCAGTCTGGCTGTGGCAGGCATGTGGCCGCGTGCGGATGTCCACACTGAATTCCTGCAGTGTGCCCGGGATGCTTTGTTTTCAGGCACCGTTAGTGCCGTCTCAATTTGGTCACGGCTCTTTATTGCTGCCCTTTTTTTAAATTTTATTTTATTTTATTTATTTATTTATTTTTATTGCTGCCTTTTTTTTTAATCATAGAAGCTGCTGTTGTTTTGGGCTTTGCTGATGAGTTTGTTCCTGTGTAATTGGTGCTATTTTGGTTCATAGTGTTCTTTTTCTCCTGGAAAGTGAGAATGGAGCATGGGTGGGTCGTAAGCTCGTGGTCCCACCCAGGAAGGCTGAGTCAGAAAAGCTCTGAGTTAAGTCTGAGGAGGTCCCAGCTGGTGTTCGCCCCAGACATCCAGGTTACTTCTCCATGTCCAGGCCTCTCCTTTCCCCCAACCTCCATGGCATCAGGATCACCTGTCTGTACTCAGACTACCTCTAAACTATGCTTACTGCTTTTCCTGTTTTAAAAGCAACATGCATTCACAAGAGAAGCTCTGAAAACTACATTAAAATAGAAAAACAGTTATCCTTCTACTGCTACATAAACACCATCACTATTCTTGATTATCTTATATTTTCCCAACATGTAGCTTTTTAATAATTTAGGCAAAGTAGGAGTTATATTCTATATTTAAAGCATTTGGAGTGTTTTTAACAGATCAAACTATAAAATTGAACCTTCATTTAAACTAAAATATGAAAGAACAGCAGTGAAGCTGTGTCTCATGACATTTTCAGTTCATGTTGCTCATCACCATTTTCTGTGTAATCAGAGTCTTTGAGCGTTTTCTTTTGAATGGTTTCACTGAGTTCATTTTTATCATTTCCCTGTTCTTGGCTACCTAGATAGTTCTATTTTTTTTCCTATGATCATAAATTATACTATGATGAATATCCACATGTGTAAAGATTTTCTTTTCTAATTAGGATTATTTCCTTATAAGAGGACTGGTGCACAAATTCGTGCATGGGTGGGGCCACCACCTTCTGGGTAGGGGGACAATCAGAGGCAGGGCTGGCTGGGGGGAGGGGCCAAGGGCAGTTGGCCAGCCAGCCCCGCCCCCGGTCAAACTCCTGGTAGAGGGGGAAATTTGCATATTAGCCTTTTATTATATAGGATAATTCCCCACGGGTGGGATTACTGGGGCAGAGGTGATACTTATAAAGCCTGCCTGTGTCAACTCCCCCAACCTCACTGCACAAGTGAGGTTCTGTACCTTTCCTAAACCCACTCATGTCTGACCCTTGGAGGGACCTCAGGACCGTTGCTGTTCCCACGTGACAGGAGAGGACGGGAGGAGCTGAGGTCAGGCCATTTCTCCGAGTTTTAGGGAGAGCTGGGCCTCCTGTCTGGGTTTCGGATCCCTTCGCCCAGGCTTATTCTGATGGCCAGGCCTGAATGCCCAGCCTCTCACATCCACACAGTGCCTTGAAGCTTACAAAACCTGGCCCCTTCTCTCCTCTCCTCCCTCGCTGCAGCCCTGACTCCCCCTCGAAGCGGCGCCACCCAGACCATGTCTGCAGAGTGAGGAGCGAAACAGCCCTGCCGGCGGATCACGCTGGCTCTGCTTTTGGTCAGAGCTCGCTTTTCTTTCTGTCGCTTGTTGGAAGGGTCACGTGTGGCTGGCTGGTCCTGCGGCTCACACTTGCCCGCCCGTGTGTCCTTCACAGACATGCAGCCACTCTCTACTCCTCACGCACACCCACAGGGCTTTTATCTCCTCCTGCCGCTGGTGCGAGGTTTGTCACCGTTGGAAGCATCTTACGCAATGGAAAAGAAAACATTTCTGCCCAGCTGGAGCTGGAGGGAGTGAATGGCAGCTCCGCAGGGACTGCAGCTTCCCTCTCCTGTGTAACAGCTCCGAGGAGCTGTTGGCTCTGGGTGACTGACATGGCCATAAAAACAGCCCTTACTAAGACTGAGCCACGCCTGGCATATGACTGTGACGGGCTTTCCCTGGGCAGGGAGGGCAGGGAGGGCAGGGGCCAGACAATCGGCAGTGTGTAGAGCTTGTCGGGAGCCCCTGGAGACGTTCTTGTAAGGCTTCTGTCCTGTAAGACATCCTCGGCCAAGGGTCTGGTGTTTGTGTAACATGGTGCTGGCCGTTCTGGTGTCTCAGGGATGTTTGCTGGGTTGCTGCTTCATGGACTCGTGGTGGGGGGTGGGAGGGCATGGTCTAGCAATTAGGCAGGATGTCATGAAGGCCACAAGAGAAGCCACACGATGCTGAGGGTTTCAGAAGAGGATGAGTTACAGGCATTTGGCCAGAAGGAGGGAGACTTCATGGAGGAGGTGATACCAAAGCTTTGAAGGGTGGGTAAAGTTACGTTGTGTGCTGTTCGGCAGTTGGGAAGAGTTGTGTATGTTTGGGAAATAGCAGACAGAGTAGGGTACATGGTGGGAAGCAGTGGGAGAGAAGATGGTCAAGGGAGGTTAGCATGTACTGTGCAAGCTTGGATGCCAGGCTGAGGGCTACCCCCAGACACAGGAGACAAGGCGTTTTGGCAGGGAGGAGCCTGACCAGATCCATGCTTTAGGGAAGTTGATGTGTCTGAGATTGGGAGTGGATCTCAGGGGAGATGTTGGGGTCCAGCTGCATACCTTTTTTAAAAGTCTGCTGAGGCAGGAATTATGGGCAGGCTGACTCCCTGGCCTCAAGCAGCAGCTAATCTAGTATGTGCATGTGCACGTGTGTGCGCATACATGCTTCAGAGAGCTCTGGTGTCTGCCGAGACCTGACAGGCATTCCCGGCTCTTGCACAGCCTCCCTCTTTTCGTGAGAGCACAGGGACTACAAAGGCCATTACACTGGCTGCTGCAGGAACGGTTATGAACTAGCCTGTAGCTTTTAGCAACTCTGCGGGTTCAGAAAAGATGAAATGAAGTTATGACAGTAGGCAGAGCTACAATTATGGGTCATGAACTCCTGTAGAACCAAATGCAAATAATCCTACCATGGAATCACTTGGCTGTCAGTCCTTTGCACTTTAGTATGAATTAGCCCCATCTGATTGCCGTCCTCTGAACACTGAATTGAGATAGATACCCAGAGATGAGTAGTATGTTTGTTGGATAGATAAATGAGGTTGAGGGAAAGGCTGAAAGAAGGAAGAAAAAGTATTTTGGAACCTGGTGTACTCTGGGGCTTTTGGAGATAGGCTCGCGCTTACCTTGACAACCTCTGAGTCTAGGCAGATGGGAGTAGGGAAGAGAGAGGCTGACTACCTGATTCAGACCTTGTTGAGGTCTGAGCCCTAGAAAGGGTGAGGAAATGCTGTTTCTCTCTCTAGTACTTTCCTTCCTGCACCCCATGAGTCTTGTTCCTGGGCCCTAGAACCCACACCTGGGCAATAGAGCTAGGCTTTAGCCACAGTTTGCATCACCTTGGCTTCTGTAGGCCAGCCTGGGTACCTGACCGTTTTATTATGGTTTCTGTTGGTGTGGGGGCTATAGAAATTGCAGTTGATTGACTTCCTGATGAGCTTTGGACAAAACCAGCTCCGTATTAGATAGGCAGTGCGTATACCTTGGGCCCCATTGGGGTCTGGGGCAGCCACTCGCTCTGGTCTGTGTCCAGGTGCCCTGTGTTTCTGTTGGTTTCCCTCCCCACTGGCTGAGGAGTGCAGTTCTGCACATTATCCTGCACACATGCTACACAGAGGAGGGAGGGCGCAAGCGTGGCAGCCTCTCCTGGCACAGCCTGTGGTGGGGGGAGTGGCACTTGAGACTCAGGACCCTGTGTGTGCCTGGGAGCATGCAGGGAGGTGACCCTTGGGATGAGTGGACTGTCACTCTGAATGGGACATGCTGAGGAGGGGGTTCTCAGCCTTTCTAGGGACAAAATGTCCATCAGTTGCAAACCCTCATCTTTGTGGAGGGCTTTCATGTTCATAGAGGAGGCACTGCAGGCACCATGTTCCCATTTTAAGACAAGGGAACTGAGGCACAGAGAGACTTTCCGAGGGTCACAGAGCCTGAGCAAGGACAGGACCAAGGCTCCCTGACTCCCAGCCAGTGCACACCCAGGGCGCCCCTACACTTTCCTGACGTGGGCCATGCCATGTGCCATTTTCATCGCATCATATCAATGACACATCACATCAAGGGTACATGATTCATCACCATTGATGCTGACCTCGATCACCTGGCTGCGGTAGTGTTTGTCCGATTTCTTCACTATGAAGTTACTCTTATTTCCCCTTCCCATGCTCCAAGAACGTGAATGGTCACTTTCAGAAGGTATGTGTCTACTGCTTGGGCCTCATCTGGCACATCCTGCTGGTGGTGACCGCTGTCCCCTTGCTGTGCCACCAGCCACAGTCTGTGGGAGCCCAGAGATTTTGAAAGGCTGCTTCACGGTTCCAGAAGGTTGGCCCTGTTCTACTGCGTGGGTCAGTTGATGATCATGTTGAGCTTTCCTTGACTTCCCGGCCCAGAATCTAAAGGAGCACAGAGCCGGGCAGGTCTGAAGCAGGCCAAAGGGAGTGTTAGGTAGATAATAGGGAATAGAGTTCAGACTCTGGGTCAGGCAGAGCTGGGTGCAAATCCCATCTCTGTGACTCATTAGCTTTGTGACCACGGGCAGTCACTTAAAAGTGACTGAATGGTGTAGTGGTCTGGGTTCATGGCAGCCCCATCACTGACCTGCTGCATGTCTCTGGCCAAATTACCAAGCCCGTCTGTACTCAGTTTTTCCATCTGTAGAATGGAGATAACAACAGTTCACACCTCATGGGTTATGGTGAGAATTAGATGAGTTAGCATATGTGACAGGCTCAGAACAGTGCCAGGAATATGGTGGAGCATTAGCTCGTCTCCTCTGTGGATCTCAGTTTCCTTATCTGTAAAATGGGGATGATATAGTACTTAATTCAGAAGATTGAGGAGATGATACCTGTAACAGCCCCAGCACTGTGCCTGGCACATGGAGGATGCTCAGTAATTGTTAGCTGTTTGGGTGGCGATGTTGAGCCTTGCCTCTAAACAACGCCGGAGGGTGTGGGACTGGAGTTATTTTCAGGCTCTTAGACCACCCACTTTGCCTTTTGGAAAGAGCTTCTGTTAGGGGATAAGGAGCTGTTCTGTATGATCCTGGGCAAGTCATGTCACCTTTTGTCCCCCACGTGAGGATTGCCATCTCTCACCTACTCTTCCTCTCAGAATCACTGTGAACTAGAAATGGACTGATGTAGCTAAAAATGCTTCCTCATCCTCAACCCCCCAAAACACCTTTTCTACCAGCTCCCAGGTTCCGGGTGCCTGAAATCTAGTCACAGCACATTGTTGTTACCACCACCATCAGCCCCATCCTGCTCCTGTTTTCTAAGGAGAACTACATGTGTAAAAAGACCAGGCAAATGCAAAATGTTGTAAATTCCCCCAAAATGTAGGACTTTGGGCCTGAGCCTCCTGTGCTCTGGGGCCACCTTCTCGAAGCCTAGTGTGACGTTTGCTGTTATAAGAAAGGAATGACAAAGCCACCTGGGGGTGAACGGAGGTGGGGGTAGCCTTGCCCTTCTCCTGGCATCATGGGTGCCATCAATCCTGAGCCTCTGGCCCTGGGGCCTTGCTGTCCTGAGGCTGGAGGCAGATGCTGGACTCATGCGAGGACAGTCTTGGGTCCACGTTGGCGCTGGATGGAAAGGCTGGTGAGAATTTCTGGTAATTGATGTGCAGTGCATCTTGCTGAGGTTCACAGGCCCACATGAGAAAGACTGGAGACAGGGCCAGAAAGCCTGCAGGTTGGGGACAAGATCAAAATGAAGATCCAGACGGACAGTCCTCATTTATGCATTCGCTCATTCATGTTTCAAAACTCTGAGGTCAGTGTGCAGTCTTTTACAGAAACTCTTCAAAGTTCCATCTTTTTTTTCCCCCTCCCCTCTCAAGTGAAATGTGACAAATGTAGTAAAAGCCATATTCAGTTTGGATTCCTTTGTTCTGTACTTTTTGTATTTTTATTCATTACCAGGCAAGGTCTTTAATGTTCTCTCCTGTTCTTTCATAGCAGTTTCATAAAACACAGCAGGCTTTTGAGGCTGGAACTTCATAACGTTGTTCGATTGAAACCACGTCAGGAAACTCATTTGTGATCAGTGTTTGGTTATCCATCAGTGAGGCAGATGTGCATCTGCTATGGGGGTTCCTGCCGAGGGATGAACGCGCGTTCCGGAACCTGATTGTGGCGGAGAAGGGTTCGGGTCCTGGGAGAGGGGCACCGCTGTCTTCTCTCTCCTTTACCCCTCGTGCTTCCTTGGGCTGGAGGAGAGGTCCTGTGGAGATGGGGCCTAAGCTGCATTCCCCAGCCTGGTTTGCTAGAGTTCCGTGTTGCACCCCAACCAATAATGAAGTGGTCGTTGACTTGCCCACTTGCCCTTGCCCTGTGTGCATGAATGTCTCAGAACCTCCTCAGGAGCAGGGGTCACTGGGCTGTCTCTGAGTTCTTTGGCCATAATAACATCTCGTACTGCCTACCCCCCTTTCTAACTCCCAACAGAGACTGTGGGTGATCAGCCTAACTCCCCTGAGCCACCGATGCTTTGTTTAGACAATGGGAGTCACAGGTGTACAAATGTCATAGGGTGGGGTGAGGACGATGGAGATCGTGTGGGAAGAATCACAGTGCCTGGTGCGCAGGGACGCTCAGTGTTAGATGTCCTTCGTGCTTTTCCTCTTGGAGGGTCAAGTGCGTATCAGCAAACCTAAAGCTCCTGAAAGGACCGAAGCAACAATATGTTTAACCCAGCATTTCTCAGCTAGAACTCATCACAGAACACCATCTTTCTGAGGGGGATCCACTCACATTCTGAGATGGGGTTTCCCAGAACTCACTGTAAGAAATGCTGCCCTACAGTAAGTAACACACGAACAACGCGTGTGTAGTGCTCTCTGTGGTGGGTGGGGTAGGCGCAGGAAGCCTCAGCCTTCAGAGGAACGCCCTTCCTCTTCTCTCTGCTGCTCAGCCAGTGGAGCCTGTCACGGGTGTGGCATTTTAATTACTCACTTGCTGTGCTGCTTATCCCAGGACTGCTTTCTGAGTAGACTGAGTAACCTTGGGTATGCCCGAAGACATTTGCCTCAGACGCAGAAGCACGCGGGAGACTTACCTGGATCTTGAACTGTGGTGGGACCCCAGGCACAGAGTTGTTTCAAAGGAGGGAGATGCATGTCTGATGCCATTGCAAGCAGAATACCCTTGGGGCACTGACAGGCGAGTGGTTTCAGAGGAGGGTGACCGGAGGGCAGCCAAGGGATCCTGAGATCCACTCTTTTTTTTTTTTTTTTAAATATTTTATTGATTTTTTACAGAGAGGAAGGGATAGAGAGTCAGGAACATTGATGAGAAACATCAATCAGCTGCCTCCTGCACACTCCCTACTGGGAATGTGCCTGCAACCAAGGTACATGCCCTTGACCGGAATCGAACCTGGGACCCTTGAGTCCGCAGGCTGAAAGCTCTATCCACTGAGCCCAACCGGTTAGGGCATGAGATCCACTCTTGAGGGCAGTGGGCCTACACACTGGAGACGACTCACTGCTTCTGAAGGGCTGTCCTGGGAAAGAGGAAGCAGGCTTCTGTATGAGTCCGAAAGGCCATGCCAGGTGCAGCTGACTAGAATTTCTAACTCAGTTACCACCTTTCTGGGAGCCCATGGGAAAGCCCCTCCCTGCCCAGGTGGCCAGTCCTCACCTATAGACGGAGGGGTTAGACACAATCCAGGGTGCAGACCGGCCGCCGACGGCCCTTGACCACATTCTGTGTGGCCACTCTATTATCCTTACTGGTAGCGTACCTGGGTACTTCCTGGTCTAGTCCCACAGCCTTGGCTTCCATGTCTCTATGTCCTTGCAGTGTCCCTCTGGGCCTCACATCCTCTTTAAAGCTGTGATGCTCAGCTCAGTTCCCACCCAGCTCTCCCTCACTCACCCCACTCTCCCCCGCTCCTTCCTCCTGGACCGCTCCTCCCACAGACATCTCCATGGCTTGTTCCCTCACCTCCTTTAGACCTTTGTTCAGATGCCACCTTCTCGGGGCGGCATCCCTACCCTCCTGTGTGAAATTGTACTTGTCTCCTCTGGAGCGGCCGTGACCCTTCCCCTGCTTTATTTTTCTTCATAGTCCTCACCACCATCTGATAGGGAATGTATTTTACTTTTTTCCTTCCTTTTTAAAAAAAAAAATATTTTGTTGATTTTTTACAGAGAGGAAGGGAGAGGGATAGAGAGTTAGAAACATCCATGAGAGAAAAACATCGATCAGCTGCCTCCTGCACACCCCCTACTGGGGATGTGCCCGCAACCAAGGTACATGCCCTTGCCCGGAATCGAACCTGGGACCCTTCAGTCCGCAGGCCGACGCTCTATCCACTGAGCCAAACCTGTTAGTGTTAGGTTAGGTGGCTCAGGAGGCGGCGCAAGAAATAGAGTCCCGTGAATCAGAAAAGAAAGGAAAGGAAAAAGTTTATTCTGCGTCCCCGGGAGACCCACGTACCCCCAGGACAGGGCACGTGGATTCACACCAACAGGGAGGGGGGCACTTTTTTTATACTGCAGTTGGGTGAGGGGTGGGGACATGAGCTGAGGAATTCTCTGCTGCAGGGGATGGGCGGGGGTATTCAGAAGAAGTCCGTATCTGTGTGGGGGTATGTGGATTCAGGGAGAAGAAGCTGGTATCTGTGTCTGGCATGTTGATCTGTGAGAAATTCCAGGGGAAGTCCATTGTCTCATCACATGTCTGCATGTATCTGATCCTGGGCTCTCTCCGACCTAACAGTTAGGGATGTATTTTACTCTTTTGTCATTGTCTCCTCCACACAAATGGAGGCTCCATGAGGGCAGGAAGTTTTATGCATTTGTCCAGCTAGGCCAGTGGTCGGCAAACTGCGGCTCGCGAGCCACATGCGGCTCTTTGGCCCCTTGAGTGTGGCTCTTCCACAAAATACCGACTTCTGCGCATGGGCCACGAAGTTTCAATCGCACTGTACGTGCGCGCCCGCACGTGGTATTTTGTGGAAGAGCCACACTCAAGGGGCCAAAGAGCTGCATGTGGCTCTCGAGCCGCAGTTTGCCGACCACGGAGCTAGGCACATAGGCATTCAATAAATATTTCCCAAGTGAATGAAATGAATACATTTTTGTTAGGTGTGTGTCTTGAACTGTTCTATTTTGGGGGTGACCTCATCACTCTTTCTTAAGCCCATTTGGAACTGACTGGATGAACCTTCAGCTCCTGTTAGCATAAAAACTGGATGTTCCTTGTGGGTTAGTCACAGACAGGAGTTTGCATTTTCTGGACAACCATGTCTTGATGGGTCCCTCAAGCCTGGAGGAAGCGCAGCGGATTCTGATTTCCTGGTGCAGCAGACGATGCCCCGGCTGCCAGCACTCAGCCTGGCAAGAGGTGCAGGAGTCCTTGTGTGGGGGAAAGCAAAAGGCAAGAGGTATTCAGGAACGGGCCGGAGCGAAAACATCTGAGCGAATTCTGAACCGAGGCTATGAACACGTGTCCTGTGATTTCAGGGAAAGCTATTTTCTGGCTGCTCCTATGGAGCAAATTTGAGGCATTTGGGTCCTCTTATTCTGAAGAGGAACGGCTGTCAGAAAATGCTAAGAATTGTAATGTGATGGAGACCACTTTCTGCTAACTTCATGCTAGAAGCTCTTTGTAAGCTAATGAAAATGATTGGGGAAAACCTTAACTTTTTATAAAATTGGTTGAACAGTAATGTCTTTCGCTGTATTTCCCTCTATTAGATTCTGTCATTTAACTTTTCAGGATCCTCCTTGAAATTCTTGGCTACCAGCAAAGGCGTCAGCCAGCCTTTATTACTGTCAGGAGGACAAGCAGCATTTATTCTAGGCATCTCCTTACTGTATAGGGCCTGCCGATCTTCCGCCGTGCACAGGGCACTAGGGGAGGCGTTGCTGCCCTACCCGTGGGGAGCTCGCCTTCTGGTTGGGAAGGAGCCCAAGCGAGTGGGTGTTCACATAGCCAGGGTTCTGAGGTCCGGGGAGCAGCAGTAGCGCTGGGCCTGGTCTTAGGGAGGTTGGGTGGGATTGTTTGCTGGGGAACGGGCCAGGTAATGTCAGTTCTGTCGGAGTTCAGAGGGGAAGCTCAGAGGCAGGTTTGTGCCAGGCCTTGAAGGGTGAGGGGGCTAAGGGTGGGGCAGGGGGAAAAGGGCAGGTGTTCTGGGTAAGAGATGTGCCTAGGTCTCAGCCTAGGCAGGGGTCAACATGCCATATGGCGTGCTGCAGATGCTTTCAGATCCCAAATCCATCAGTTCAGTAAGCACCTCTGGGGTGGACATTAAGTATGCATCTTCTTTTGTCTCTGCCATTGTACAGCATCCAACTGACAGAACACTTAGTTTCTCCACTCAAGCCATGTGTGCAATCGCTGATGGCTGGACCTTCTCAGTTCACCATCTTGGGTTGAATCTTGGGCCTGGCCTGTCCTCCCCTCCCCTCCCCTCCCCTCCCCTCCCCTCCCCTCCCCTCCCCTCCTCCCCTCCCCTCCCCTCCCCTTCCCCCCTTTTCCTTTTCTCTTTTCCCTTGCCTTTTGTCTTTTACTTTACCCTCAACTTCCCTTGTCCCTTTCCTCTCCCCTCTCCTCTCCCCTCTCCTCTCTGCTTCTCTTCCCTTCCTTCCTCTCCCCTACCTCCCCCCCCCACCCCCCCCGCCGCCACACACACACATTTACTCTGGCTTCTGGACATTCCAGAGAGAGCTGCAGGGATCAATATCAATGCCTCACTTCCTTTTGCTGGGCCTGCTCCCCACACCATCCTGCTCTCCAGCCACAGTGGCTGCCTTAAATTGTTCTGGTCAAATGCATGCTCTGCGTTTCTGCTTCCTGGGCTTGCTGGGCTCTTCCTTTGGCCTGGAAGGCCTTCCCCAAGTCCCTAATTATTGGCTCTGCCTATCGGAAGGCCCCCAGAGGTCAGGCTCTCCAAGTGGCCAGTGTAGCAGGGCTGCCTCTGCTGGATGGTTGGGGGTGAGGAAACCCCTTCGAAAACTAAGTCAGGCATGGCGTGAAAGCCCTTGGGGTGGGGTGGGCGGAGGGTGATTCCCGTGATGTATGGATAAGAACTCTCAGCAGCGCAGTAATTCCGAGACGTCAATAGAATCAGACACGTGGGTGTTGAGTTCTGATGATAAAATGCTGCTTGTTCCCCAGGGAGTTACCGCAGGTCTCATTTGCCTTAAAGCTCCACTATTCTGCTTCCTCTTTCCCTCATGCTAGTTCTTGCTTTGGTTTAGCACTGACTTCTTAATGAGGTTTAGCTGGTTCCTATCCTAATCTCACTCTCCTAAGAGGTGGATGTGCGTGTGGGGTACAGCGGATGATGGTTTCCCTTCTGCATTGAGTAGGGGGAGTCAAGTATGATATTGATGTATTGTTTAAAGCATCAGCTATCACATTAGGTTTGCCCATTATAGTGGTTAATCACAGAGCTGTGAAGTTTGGGGAACTAACAGTGCCTGGGACAGGAGTGAACTTCTGACCGTGAGCTGATTTGGTGACTGACCTCAAGTAATCGCCCTTTTGCAAGCTTTCTGATGCGGCGTCCCAGCCACTCCGCGCCCCCCCCCCCCCCCAACATGACCTCCCAGGACTCCAGATGCTCTCCTTCCCTTCTTTCCCTCCTCCCTTTCTTGTGATAAAGTGAGACCCATGCCAGTCAACACAAGGAAAGAGGGTTTATTATGGGAGGGGCTGGAACGAGAGAGTTCAGACCTGGGCAGCTCTGGGGACCCGTCTGCTTTGGTGGTTCTTTTTCTTTCCATCTCTCTGATGGTATCTTTGTTTCTGTCTACACTTTTCCATTTCCTTCTCTCTACAACTGCTTTTTAAAAATAGTGTTTTTTCTGTTCTCACAGAACTAAAGCTTATGTGTGGCTTTGATTTGTGATGACTTCCCCAAAACAGGCTTCATCTCTTGTTATTTCCCATTTCGGATCCTGAGTGAGAATCTTCTGTTCATTTCACAGGCTCTAAATTGTTGACTTTTTTTGATTGTTGATCCAGGCAGCTGGGACCAGAGCAGGTGGGGCCATGTGGCACCAAACCTGGCCAGGTGGGCCTGCCTCTTCAGCGAGGGTGTGGGAGGTGGACAGACATGTCACTGCCGCTGTCAGATACAGAGGAACCATCAGCAGGGGTGGGCAGGGGAAAGACATGGGTCATGACTTCATTTGCTTGTGGGGGAAATTAGAAATTCCCCTCATACAGATACCATCTACCTTGGGGTGTATGGTAGGCAGCCTCTAGGACAGTGGTTCTCAACCTTGGCTGCACATTAGAATCACCTGGGAATCTTTTTAAAATCCTGATTTCTGGGCCTCATCCTCCGGAAATTCTGTTTCTTTGTTACTAATGTTGTGGCCCCACCCCATAACAAAGAAACAGAATTTCCGGAGGATGAGGCCCAGAAATCAGGATTTTAAAAAGATTCCCAGGTGATTCTAATGTGCAGCCAAGGTTGAGAACCACTGCTCTAGGAGGCGCCCAAGGGTCCCCACACCTGGCATTCATGCTTTTCACGTGAGTGTTGGCTGGGTTACTGACTTGCCTCTAGTGAATAGAATGTGGTAAATGTTATGACACAGCACTTCTGAGATTTATGTTATCAAAGACGGTGGCTCCCCTCTTGGATTCCTCCTTTCTCTCTCTGAGACCTTGCTCTGGAGGGAGGCAGCCAGCTGCCACCTTACGAGCTCCGCTGTGGAGAGGCTGCATGGAAGGGAGGTGATAGCTCTGGCCAATAGCCAGGAGGATCTGAGGCCCACCACCAGCCACGTGAGCGAACTGTGACAGGATCCAGCTCAGCTGTGCCGGAATTGTCTCAAACTGAGAGACAATGAATGTTTGTTGTTTTCAGTGGCTGAGCTCTGGGTTACCTTGTTATGCAGCACAAGATAACTGATACATATCGGGGGTGTAAGCAGAGCTGTGGGAATGCAAAGGGGGGTGCACCTTTGGCTAAGGAATTTGGGGAAGGCTTTGAGAAGAATGTGGCATTTGAGTGAGGCCTGCCTTATGTTTCATAGAGTGGTCTCTCGTACAGGGTGGGCCATCTGGCGATTCTATTTTCCAAGGTGGATCAGAGTAACAACGATTATTTTGAGGGGCTTTGGATAAAACCTTAGTTTCTCTTTCCCAAAGTGGTGGTGGGAACCCTGAGCCAATGGTTGAGGGAACAGCCTGTGCTGGTTAGATCTGGATTCCGCCTCTGGTCCTGCTGATGGGGCCTCTTCTGTGGGCTGCTTGTTCCTGGCCCACACTGACTCCCGGGCCCAGGAGTAGCATCCGCATATCCCAGCTCTGCATTCATTGTGCAGATTAATTTCAGTCCCCGGTAATGTAGTTGATCAAAATTTATATTCAAGCAGCAAGCCAATATCAGTTGATTTTTTATGGAGATTTGTTTTTCCCAGTGTGCTTGGCAAAATGCCTACCAATATTTACTCATTAACTTGAGACTTGGTTTTTCCCCTCCCACCTGAGGAATCTGCAGCTTTTCTGGCATTTTCTGTAGTGATCAATGTTCTCACTGGGGAGGGAGGGGTATTTTGCTCTCTGCGATGGAAGAGACCTTTGTTGAATTGGCCATGACCTTGCCAACACCATGAAGCTTCTCTCAGTTGACGGGGGTGTTCGTGTTTTAAATGTTTTTATTATGTATTGCATAATGGTTCAGAGCACTGGAAAAACACTGCCGGGCTTGAATGCAGCTCTGCCACTTAATAACTGAAAATGATATCTGCTTGTGAAGATTAATTGAGTTAATATACGTAACTTGCCTAGATGATGCCTGGCCCATAATAAGTGTTATGTAAGTGCTTGCTGTTACTGCTCTTGTTAGGGTGGCTTTGGTTGGGGCATCCCTACAGCCCAGCTCCCCTGACACCCAGGCTCTTGACTTTCTGTATTCGATAACCGTTTCTTACTGTGGAGTCGACATGGCCTAGAACAACTTCTTCAGGCACTTGGCCTTCCCAGGATGAAACGCTTGGGCAGGTTGCTCCTAATTGTCTCTTTTCTAATACTCCAGGGGAATAGGAAGACAATTTGACATTGCATGACTCCTCTCTTTGAGCCTACTTTCTACTCAGAGTTACTCATCCTTTTTATGAATCACCGGTGCCAATTATTGCCTCCTTCGTTTGTATGTCTCCCTTCCCAAGTGTACTTCTGGGATCTTTTCCTCAACAATTGCTCCTAGTCAGGGAATGCCGTTAACTTGTTATAATCCAAGCCAGACAGAATTGGGTGAGCCTGGCATACACCGTATATCTCCAAGTCCCAGTTGTATGGTGATTGGATTACCTGCCATTATCAATTAGTCTGACTTTATGGATAAGGGATAGCTGAGGGTGAAGCCTGTGATGAGCACATGAGCAGGTTGTCTCCTCTTTCCAACTTGCAAGGAGGGTGATGGGTGGGTGGAGGCCAGTGAACGCTCCCCTTCAGTCTTCTGCCTGCAGAGCCTTCGGGGGAAGCCTCTGGGTTTGCTTCTCTATCAGCTCCTGGTGTGGGTTAGGGGAGTGTGTGAGGCCAAGTGAGCAGAGCCTTTCTGGAGAGGGAGAGTGGTCACGCGTGTCAAGGGCTGATGGGTAAGTAAGATGAGGGCTGGAGGTCATCCGTGACCTTGACGAGAAGCTTCACTGGAACAGTGACAGGTGTGAGCCTGAGTGGATATATAACCATTTCCCTTTTTTTATAGGACATTTAATTAGTTTAGATTGTTTCAGTTTTTGTCATTTTAGATTATGATGCTTGAGAACATTTCAGGTACATAGTTTTTCTTTCTGAATATTATTTCCCACAGATAATCATCACAGGAAGATTACTGGATCAAAAGATTAAACCATTTAAAAATTATGCCACTGATATTAGACTCCCAGTCTGTCCTTTGCAGATGCTCTAAAACAATTTGAAAGAGCATTGCATTTTTGTTGTAAATAAATATCCCAGATAAAAATACAGACTGGCTGCTATTGTTTTGAATTAAAGCTAATTGAGCTGTGAAAACTCATTGCCAATTCAGTAACAGGAGGCACAGAAAATAATTGCCTTGATGCATATTGATTTTTTTTCTACCCAAGGTGGTTATGCTGTGAGCAGTTGGCCAACCCTGGCTTTTTAGAAGGACATAACAGTCCCAAAGCAAAGGATTTCCATCTGCTAGCTCCTCTGCCTGTCTTCAAATGTGCTACTTTTCTTAAAATTCCCATGAAGTGACAATTAATGACTTAAAATTATAGTTGACTTAGTCTCATCTCATCTAATATTCCTCATTATTTTGATATTTGAGTTCCTGCAAAGCATCCTCCTATAAAATAAAAGCCTAATATGCAAATTGTCCCCTTGACCAGGAGTTCGACCGCTCACTATGACGTGCGCTGACCCCCAGGGAGCGGCGCGGAACATGGCGGGTGTCGGCGACGTGGCGCTGGCAGCGGGCAGCATTGGAGGCACTGCTGGCCCCAATGGGCCCCGAGAGTGGGACTGTGGCGAGATGGTGGAGCAGGTGTGCAGGGAACACCAGGCCAAGGCAGGTGTGAGTGGGGCCCAATCACCCCGCCCATCACCCCACAGATGGTGACCAGCGGTGGCGGCAGGGGGCGGGGCCGCCACCCAGCTCCCAGGCACTGAGGGAGCCAGGCAGGGGCCCGGTGACTCAGGTGGAGGGGGGCATGTGGGGACCCAGGGGCCCAGGTGCTGCCCAGGGCCCAGAGGTCAGCTGGGACCTGCCTTTCCACTCCAAATGCTCATGCTTTGATCACCTGCCAGGCCTAGGGACTGTAACCGTGCACAAATTTCATGCACCAGGCCTCTAGTTTTATAATAATCCCCCTTTTCCTATCCGATGTGACTCTTATATTTTGTTTTTTCAAGATAGTGGTGGAATTACAACAAAATTCTAAGCAAGTTATTTATTCAGTTTTAAAAGGCGAACACAGAGGCCTCATCCATCCCTCTTGTTTGGATCCCAGGCCTGGCTCATCTCCGTGTTCTCTCACTCTGGGTTTTTTCCTTAGAATGTCTTGCTGAAAGAATGAAGGAGGGGTCTTCAGACCTCTGGTGCCCCAGGGGGAGTCTTTATATCTGTCAGGTTGCTGGTCCACAGATCGGGCTGTGGGATGGAAAGGAAGCCAGGGCCCCTGTGTGCTGTGGGGGCGCAGGGCAGGGTGAGTGGCATGAGATTAGGAGCACCTAACCCTCTTGCCAGCGGCCTCTGAGGGGTTGCTAGGCCGGTGTTCAGATCTAGAGCTGTGCTGCTTGATAAGGTAGGCAATGGCCACAGGTGGCCTTTTAAATTCAAATTAATTAAAAGTAAATAAGGTTGAAAATTCACTTCCTTGATCACAGTAGCCATTTTTCAAGCGATCAATAGCCAAATGTGATTAGTAGCTCCTGCACTGAACAGCACAGATGTGGAGCGTTTCCATCATTGCAGAAAGGCCTATGGGGAGCACTGCTTATGAGGGCCTGGCAGCCTCCTGTGCCCCGGCAGGCCAGCATTTAGAGGGCTCGCGCATGGCAGTTCCTCCTCAGCCTCTTGTGCAGGGAATGGGGTTCAGCTACCTGAAGAAGGGAAGTTGCAGGCGATCTGGGAAAGCAGGCTGCGGCCTTGGGCTGGAAGGAGCAGCAGTGCCAGGCAAGGAAACTGAGGCGGAATCCCTCCATTCACTGGGTCAGCCCAGTGAGGAGAAGGGGGATGTAACTTGGAGGCCAAGGTGAAGCCCAGGCTCACGGAAGCATCCTGGATACCTTAACCACGGCGGCGGCGGCACCAGGACTGTGTGCAGACCCCTGCAGCTGTGGCTGCCTGAGGGGTTGAGCTTACCAGGAGAGGCTACATCTGGGTACAGGGAAGGCAGGGTTCCCAGAACAGCACTGCCCCGCCCCGGGAGCAGCTCCAGAGAGCTATGTGAGCAGAGTTGGTAGGGTGGGCAGAAGGGGCACACTTCAAGAACTGAGGGACCAAGTACAAAAGGTTTGTCATTCATGAATCTTTTTTATTTACAACCCACTAGGACTGGCCTTTCCCCCGGCATTGGATGGTTCCAAGAACAACGGAACAATAAGAAAAAGATAGCTTTTTCTTTTTTTAAGCTGAAAGAGGCTCTATCCAATGGAAGAAATGGGGCCACTTCTCAGTGGGACTTCTTACAGAAACAGTTCTGGCTGCTGGGGAGCTTCCTGGGAAGGAGTCTACAATGCCACCCTAGAAGGCCCAGGACCGTCTTCTCACAGCACTTCCCAGGCATGCCTGTCACCTTAATAATAACAATGACATTCACAAGGATGGTAGTAATAATAATGATAATAGTTAATATTGTCATACTGCTTACTAAGACCCACACACTGTTCTAAGTGACTTATACAAAGTCATTGAATAGAGCGTTTATGAGAACAGTAGCAAAGTTTATTATTAGTGGGTTCTCAGTGGGAAAATCTGACACCATAGCATGTAACAACATCAACAACCAAAATTGTCTAATTTACCATATTTTATGGCTTAAAAAGAATTTTTACATAAATTGTGCCCCCCCCCCCTTCCCCAAACAGCTTTGTTGAGATTCAATTTACATCCATAAAAATTCACCCACTGTAAATGCACAATTCAGTGATTTTGGTAAATTTATAGAGTCATGAAACTATCACCACAATCTAGGTCTAGAACCTTTCTATCATTCCTAAAAGTTGCCTTGTGCCTGTTTGCAGTTAATTCCTGCTCCTACCCTTAGCCACAGGTAATCACCAATCTACTTTTATTTTCCTATAAATTTTATGTAAATTTTATATGAATAGAATCATACAATATGTAGTCTTTAGCATCTGAATTCTTTACTTAAAAATAACATTTTTGAGGTCCATCCATGTTGTAACATGCATCGACATAGTTCATTCCTTTTAGTTGTTGAATAGTAGTCCCCTGTATAGATATACCACATTTTGTTCACATATTCATGAGTTGGTGGGCATTTGTATTGTTTCCAGTTTGATATTATCTATATACTAGAGGCCTGATGCATGAAATTCATGCAAGACTAGGCCTTCCTTCCCTCAGCTGCCAGCACTGGCTTCCCTCTGGCACCCGGGACCTGGGCTTCCCTTGCAGCCCTGGCTTCATCCGGAAGGATGTCTGGTCTAATTAGCGTATTACACTTTTATTATTATGGTTTACTACATGTGTATAATAATCCCAGTAATTGTGTTGTAATTTTTGCTTCATGCAATATTGTTTTGTAAAAAGTTAAGAGAAGAAATGAGAAAATATAGTCTTTTATATTAACACATGTGTTTAACATTTCTGGTACTCTTCATTTTTTCCTGTGGATTCAGATTACCATCTGGCGTCATTTCCTTTCAGCCGAAGGACTTCCTTATGTATTTCTTACATGGCTAGTCTGTGAACGATGAGTTCTCTGTGTCTTTCTTTATCCGGAAATGTCTTTATTTTGTTTACACTTTAGAAGAATTGTTTTGTTAGCTATAGAATTCTTGGTCGATAGTTTTCTTTCAGTACTTCAAACATGTCATCCCAGTGCCTTCTGGCCTCCATTGTTTTTTTGATGATGAGTCAGCCATTAATCACGTTGGTGCTTCCTTGTACATGCTGAGTTGTTTTTCTCTTGCTTCCTTTAAGATTTTCTCTTTCTCTCAGTCTTCCAAGAATTTGATTGGGCTTTGTCTAAGTATAGCTGTTTTTCATTTACTATACTTGGGATTTGTTGAGCTTCTTGCATGTCTTGATCAATGTTTTTGTTTTTGTTTTTAATCAAGTTTAGGAAATTGTCAGTCATTGTTTCTACAAATACATTTTCTATCTCTCCTTGTCTACTCCTCTTGGCACTCTCATCTCATGTATATGAATGTTTGATATTGTCCCAGGTCTCTGAGACTGTTCATTTTTCTTTCATTCTTCAGATTCGATAATTTGTATTTCTTTGTACACAAGTTCACTGATTATTTCTTTTGCAATCTTGAATCTTCTGTTGAACCTATCCAGTGAGCTTTTTATTTCAGTGAGCAAACTGTTTAACTCCAGAATTTTCATTTGGTCTTTAAAAAAATTTTTTTAAATCTATCCCTATTGAAAATCTTTATTTGTTGATTCATTGTTATCGTCTTTTCTTGTAACTCTTTAAACATGGTTTCTTGCCCTAACTGGTTTGGCTCAGTGGATAGAACATCGGCCTGCGGACTCAAGGGTCCCAGGTTCGATTCTGGTCAAGGGCATGTACCTTGATTGCGGGCACATAACCAGTAGGGAGTGTGCAGGAGGCAGCTGATCAATGTTTCTCTCTCATCGCTGTTTCTAACTCTATCCCTCTCCCTTCCTCTCTGTAAAAAATCAATAAAATACATTTTAAAAAAATAAACATGTTTTTTAGTTGTTTGGACATAGTTATATCTGCTTTGAGGATTTTGTCTGCTAAATCCAACATCTGGGTACATTCAAAAGTAGCTGTTATTTACTGCTTTAATTTCCGAGTATGGGTCATACTTTCCTGTTTCTTTGCATGTCTCATAATTTTTTGTTGCAAACTTAACATTTTGGTAATATATTGCAGCAACTCTGGTTTCTGATATCCTCCCCACCCCCGTGGATGTTGTTTATATTTTATTTGTTTGTTTCTTTGTTTAGTAAGTTGCCTGGAATAAATCTGTGAAATCTGACTCATGTTGAGTGTATGGTCACTCAGTAATTTTGTTTTTATTTTCAGTCTTTATTTTCAAGCCTGGATTTCTAGAGGTTTCCTCTGTGTAGCTTAGTGGGCAAGTCACATGTTCTAGGTCTTGTTCTTCTTATGTAAAATGGAAAGAATAAAGTACCCAACTCATAAGGTTCTTGGGAGATTTGATTGCCTAATTAATGTAAATAGTCAGCATAGTGACTAGTACATAGTAAGTGCCCAGTGGATATTCATTTACTATTTACTAATATTAGTTACTATTATTGTGTGAGGAAAGTGAGGCTCAGAGAGATGAAGAGACTCAAGATCTGGTGAAAACTAGAACAGATCTTGAACTCAGGCCAGTCTGATGGTATTCTACCAGGTTGCATCTCCTGGTTTTGAGATATCTCTATCAGGTTAAATGGCAAAATGTTTGAGAAAGTGCTTGAGGCTTACACAAGCTTGGTTGTAGGGAAAAATCAAGCATTGCAGTGAGGACTGGAAGAAATTTTGCCCCCTCAACCCCAAGATTCTACCCGAGACAGGGTACAATGGACAGAAGTGGGAGCAAGCAGTTTTAGTTGTTGAACCTTGAGCTGGGTGGCCCGATGATGACCTGCTGCTGGTGATCAGGGCCTCAGATTCCTGAGCATCTAAAGTGGGGAGACCACGGGCACCGAGGTGGCATCTTTGGCATTTAGTCTGTAAAGCACCTGGCAGAGCTCACCTCACGGGACCTTTCCAGGAGTCTGGATTTCTGGAAAGCTCCCTGGGCCCAGCATGCGTCATTGTCTGCCCCACTCAGGAACGAGAGGAAACTGCAGAAGAAAGTTTGCAGGTCGGATCTAGCTGTTGCTGGAATGCACGGCCCCCGTGGTTCCTGCCACCCCACAGCCTTCTCCAGCCAGCACAGAGGGCTGTTTCCGCCTCACTTCCTGGATTTCTTCCCCAAGCCGTGAAGGGCAAGTCCTACATTTGTGGTTAGCTGGCCAGAGACGATTCCTATTAACTATGCCCTTGGGAGGGAAACTAATTTAATTCTGTCACAGACTCTTTTCCTGTCTAGAAGTGGTATCTCTGGGATTAAACCTTTCCTGGAGTCAGGTGTTTACTTTTAATGTTAATTTAGAGCCAAGGAAACTTGTTGAGACATTAGCTGAACTCATGTTCTTGGAATACATTTCATATCACAGTGATTTCTTTATTAGGGCCTTTGTCAGAGAGAAAAGATTTGTTTACTTTATTATTCTTTTTCTTTCAAAAATTTTTAAAATATATATATATATTTTTTTTTAATTTATTTTTTATTGATTAAGATATTACATATGTGTCCTTGTCCCCACGTTACCCTCTACCCCCCACCCCCCCCACCCCCGCTCATGCCCTCACCCCCCCGTTGTCCATGTCCATTGATTAGGCCTATATGCTTGCATATAAGTCCTTTGGTTGATCTTTCCCCCTTACCCCCACCCTCCCCTACCTTCCCTCCAAGTCCCGACAGTCCAATCAATGCCTCTCCGTCTCTGGATCAGTCCTTGTTCATCAGCTTATGTTGTTCATTATATTCCACAAATGAGTGAGATCATGTGGTATTTATCCGCTCTCCAGTTCCATCCATGCTGTGGCAAATGGTAAGAGTTCCTTTTTCTTCTTCCTCTTCTTAAAGAATACCTTTCAGCATTTCATATAATGCTGGTTTGGTGGTGATGAACTCCTTTAGCTTTTTCTTATCCGTGAAGCTCTTTATCTGACCTTCTATTCTGAATGATAGCTTTGCTGGATAAAGTAATCTTGGTTGCAGGTTCTTGCTATTCATCACTTTGAATATTTCTTGCCACTCTCTTCTGGCCTGCATGGTTTCTGTTGAGAAATCAGCTGACAGTCGTATGGGTACTCCCTTGTAGGTAACTGACTGTCTTTCTCTTGCTGCTTTTAAGATTCTCTCTTTATCTTTTGCTCTTGGCATTTTAATTATGATGTGTCTTGGTGTGGTCCTCCTTGGATTCCTTTTGTTTGGGGTTCTCTGCGCTTCCTGGACTTGTAAGTCCATTTCTTTCACCAGGTATGGGAAGTTTTCTGTCATTATTTCTTCAAAAAGGTTTTCAATATCTTGCCCTCTCTCTCCTTCTGGTACCCCTATAATTCTGATGTTGGTACGCTTGAAGTTGTCCCAGAGGTTCCTTACACTATCTTCATATTTTTGGAATCTCTTTTCTTTTTTCTTTTTCGGTTGGGTATTTTTTGTTTCTTTATATTTCAAATCTTTGACTTGATTCTTGGGATCCTCTTGTCTGCTGCTGGATCTCTGTAAATTATTCTTTATTTCAGTCAGTGTATGCTTAATTTCTAGTTGGTCCTTTTTCATGTCCTCCATGGTCTCACTATACTTATTGAGGGATTCATTAAATTTATCGGCGGTTTCCATAAAATTCTTGAAAAACCTTATAAACGTGGCCTTGAACTCTATATCCAATCGTTTGCTTTCCTCCATTTCTGCCATTTGTGACCTGTTTCTTTGTCTCCGCATTTTGGCAGCTTCCCTGTGTTGATAGAGTGGCCCTGCGCGCCAGGTGTCCTGTAGGGCCCAGTAGCTCAGCCTCCCCAGTTACCTGGGGTGGACACTCTTGGTGCACTCTTGGTGCCTTGGTTGTTGTAGAATCACTGGGAGGAATTGACCTCCAGGCCAATTGGCTGTGAGAATCAGCTGTGTCTAAAGTGGGAGAACTTCTGTGCTGAAGACACCCTTCTGGGGCAAGACTTGCTTCAGTGGGGCTTTGGTGCTCACTGAGTCTGCTCCCTGAGTGTGTCCCTTATGGATCTGAGGAGTTGCAGTCTGGATGGACCCCCTCTGACCACTGGGTACAGTGGCTCCTGGATCTAAGGAGGTGCTAATTCAGCCTCTGCCTGAGGCCACACAGCAGGAGCCACGAAGAGGCTCAGCTGTGAAGCAATGCAAGCCGCTGCGGGGCCTTGGGCCTTCTCTTGGAAGTTCCGGGTCTGCCTGGTTCGGCTGCAGTTAGGTACATTCACATGCAAAAGCCTCTGCCGCAGCCTGGGTGGGGCGGGGTCTCAGGGAGTCAAAGGGCGGAGAAAGCAGCTATGGCCGATTCTCCGCTCGGAGTCGCACGTCTCAGTGTCCCGGTAACAGCTGCAAGCACATCTGAGGGAAAGCCGCCCTCAAGTTCGCCCGCTGCCGGACAGACCAGCCTCTCCCCGTATGTGTCCTGGGTCCCCAGAGACTTCCCGGAACCGGAGTTCAGAGCAGTCAGGAGCCTGTGATTCAAAAAGACAGCCGCGTCCTCAGGTGCCACCCCCTTTCCTCGCGCGCGCGAGCCGCCGTACCTCTGCACTTGTACCTCTGCACTTCACCTCTGCAGCTCCTCTGGCTCTCAGCGTGCTTTTCTTTCCTTCTAGTTGTAGAATTTACACTCAGCCAGCCTTCCTGTTGTTCTGGATGATGTTTGCTCAGTCCTTTGCGGTAATTTTCAATTGTTGTGTGAGGCGACAATTTCCCGGTGTTTACCTATGCCGCCATATTAGTTGCTCTCCCATAGTGCATTTAATAAAGCTTAAAATATATTTTTATTGAATTCAGAGAGGAAGGGCGAGGGAGAGATAGAAACATCAGTGATGAGAGAGAATCATTGATCAGCTGCCTCCTGCACACTCCCTACTGGGGATTGAACCTGCAACCCAGTTATGTCCCCTGACTGGGAATCGAACTGTGGCCTCCTGGTTCATAGGTCGATGCTCACCCACTGAGCCACACCAGTCAGCCTTACTTTATTTATTTATTTATTTTTTAAAGCAGAAGGAGGGTAAAGAGTTGGTAATAAACAAGCATACATCTTCGAAGTGTTTAGTAAGAAAGGGAAGTTTTAGCCATTTCCTGGCATTCATCTACTTTACACATGCACAACTTTGGTCATCATATCAGGCACGTCCTTAGCCCCAAGTCTTCCCATAATATTAAGAGCATAGTCACTGCAGTGCAGCCTGCATCATTCACTCTGGCTGCCATTTAAAAAGTTCCATCAACTGGGACTCTATCTCAATTTGCATGCAAAGCAATTAAAATTAGAGAAGCTTAGAGGAATAGTTTCCAGAGGCAAATCCTATTTCCTTCTCCTTCTATCTGTTGCAGCTTTTGAGTTCAGTCACTTCAATAAACGTTAGGACAAGATAACGGGGAGAATGCCTCTGTGATTGATTGGCTATATTCTTATGGTTTCTCATAGTGCTACATGGATAATTTGAAATTTCCTTTAAAAATTGAATGGGGTTAATGGCTGTGGAGGCAGATATCTAACGGAGGAACACAAAAGGGAAAATTGAGGAAATCAGAAGCAAAGCTTTAGCCAATGTTGCCAGTAAGAGGACTCAGGCAGATGAAGTTGTTACCAGCACTTCATTCACTCATTCATTCAGCAAAGACTTATTGAATTCCAATTGTGAGCCATCCTGCCCTAAGTGCTAGGGGTCCCGGGGTTAGAAAAACAGCTGTGGTCTCTGTCCTCATGGAAGGACATGAGTCAGATAATTGAACACTAAGCAGATAATTGAACAGGTGGTTAATTAATTGCAGGTGTGATGAGGGCAGTGCAGGGGGACCAAGGTGCTGTGTAACTGGGGATTTGGTGTATATGCGGGGGTATTAAGAAAGGCTTCCTTGAGAGAGTGACATTTAAGGTGAGACTAATGGATGGGTGGGACTTAGCTGGTCCAGGAGGTTGGGGTACAGGCTGAGAGCATAGTGGACATAAAGGCTTTTGGGGTTGAAGGAGTTTGATGTGCTCTGGACACTGAGGCCTAACCAGAGTTGCTGGAGCCCAGCAAGCTGCTGACCAGGGCTGGAGAGGGGAGGGTGGGGAGGGTCAGGCTATGCAGGATTGAGAGCTGTGCTAAGGATTGGGGTCTTTATCTGGGGGTAGGAATTTGCGACCTTTGATGGAGTTTAAGGGAATACTTGGTTTGTATTTTCATCTGGTGGCTTACGTGTTTTTTCATGCATTCTCTTGTGGATTGAGAGTGGCCTGGACTTGAGGATCCCCATGGAGCACATCAAAGCCCAGTGAAGAATTTGTTTTAATTCACTTTGTGGGAGTGTGGTCAGGAAGCTAGCACCGAAGAGGAGAATGACAGCCTGGGAGCAGCTCTGCGGTGGCTTTTAAGTCCTGGGGAGACCTAGTACTATTATGTACCAGCAGGCCGCCGAGGAAGGCGGTCCAGGCACCCATGGCAGGTGTCAGAGGGTGGTGGCGAGGGGAAGCTCTGGTTTGATGTCTTCAGAGCTGGAGTGGGAAGGGAAGAGAAGGCCTTCATGGGGAAACAAAGAAGTTACAGTGAAAGCCATTGAGTAGAGACAGGAAGGGGGATGGGAGGCTCTTCTGGACTTGTGAGCAGAGAGGTGGGCATCTAGGTATAGAGATGGGTATGTGCGCCACCTTTTAGAGAAACAAGAGTGAGGGTTTACTTTGAACATTCAGGAAGGACCCAGGGAAGGAGGTGAAGCCACTGTGTCCCTCTGCATCTGGAGGGGGGGTTGACCTGTCTCTCAGGCCCGGTCAGCCCAGTTCTGATAACTACACACCCTCAGAGTGGAGGGCTAATAGAATTTGTGTGACAGCTCTAAAGTTAGAAAGCTGCTTTTTATAAATCAGCACCAATTGACCTCATTATCCATGGTCAGTCAGTGACTTCAGACATCAAAGGGAAAAAGCAAACATGGACCAAAAGCCCCTCCAGACCACAGCTTTCCTCCTGAAGCAGGACCCAGAGATACCAGCGTCTTGTTTTCTGCTCCAGGTCCTCCCTAATTTCACTGCAGATATGCTCAGAGTTTCGTGTTCCCTTAATCAGATGATCATGCTGGCACACTCCCCGACCAAGCTGCTTTTTCCATTCTGTGTTCTAAGTTCAAAGACACTGAGCATTCCCAAATCCTCATTCTTCTGTGTTTTGTAGAACAGACCTTTCTTCCCAGTGCCCCAGTGCACCCCATCCTTTCTTCCCTTTTCCCTTCTTTCTCTCCTTTCCCCCCTTTAACTGGAGTGAGGTCATTTATGGAGCTGCCGCTGTTCTGCAGAAGGATAGACGGAAGGGACGCCAAGCCCTCCTTGAGATGACTTCTGATTTATATGGTCTGCAAAGTGCGTCGTATAAGATACCCAACATTTGGGAAAACAAAACTGAAAGGGTTGTGTAAGATACAGGGATAAACCGTAAAACTCTTCTTTTTAGTGTAACCCATTTTATTGGTAAAGATAAGAATGATTTGATATGAAGGGGGAACTTCAGATTTTTTTCTTAACTGAAGTGTAGGCACTTCCTTCCAGATTAGTAATTTCCTCGGAATATTTTCTCGACCCACTGTGGCTATGATAATTCTATTGGAAGCTTTAGAAGTAGCATGGAAGTGGGTTGTATTGATTGTCCAGTGAGAGCTGAAGAGAGAGGTGATCTTGTTTCTGGGTATGTAGACCTGGATCTGATAGACTGACCAAGTTTCTTGGGGGTGGTGAGGGTTTTGAACCATTTCGAGGATTTTCTTAAGCTTCCAGAATTAGGAGGCTGTTTCTTAAGGTGATATGAGGGTATGGAGAGAGCCAGTGAGGACATGGGATTTTCACCCTGTTTGCAGTTTTAAGGCAAAGGCAGGGAAGATGGATGCCATTCTGTTAGCCCTTGTTACAATCCCATGGTGTCTGGCAATTTGAAATCCAAAACAAAATCAACTGAGGTGTGGAGGGCTCCACACATTGTCCTAACACACATTTTTTACTCTATAATTAGCATTTTTGGAAGATGTTGTCTGGAAAGTGTATTCAGTTTGTCTGTCATTGTAAAAACAAAGCAATCACCAAGTTCATTCATTATTATTATTATTATTGCACTGAATTAGCTTACTGTTAATTAAAGAACCTAGACCAGGGGTGGGCAAACTTTTTGACTCGAGGGCCACAATGAGTTCTTAAACTGGACCGGAGGGTCAGAACAAAAGCATGGATGGAGTGTTTGTGTGAACTAATATAAATTCAAAGTAAACATCATTACATAAAGGGGTACGGTCTTTTTTTTTTTTTTAGTTTTATTCGTTTCAAACGGGCCGGATCCGGCCCGCGGGCCGTAGTTTGCCCACGGCTGGCCTAGACAGAGCTCTACCCAGGGGCCTTGGTGTGGGCTTATCTGCGTATCTTGCTCTGTTTGTTCCTGGTGGACCTCATGGGGTGATTATGGAGAGGAAATGAATTTATATATGCCAGGAAGTGTTGCACAAACGAGGCCATATGTTCTTATCTTTGTTTTTCTCCTCCCCCTCTCTAGATGATAAACTCAGCCTGTCTTCTAACAGAAGATTTTCATTGCAGAATTTAGGATGGTGCCCCTCTCCCAAAATGAGATGCCTCATGGATGGCCTAGGGCTACCAAGTGGATCACAAAGCTCTTGACTCTGAGAAGTCTCAAGCCTTTAATCTTTCTGGCAATTCAAATCTCACACTAGTTCTTTTCAAATCTTGGGGTGCTTGAGGGCTGCATCTGAGTTGGTTCCATATTATCCCTTCTCGGGGGCCTGTGGTGAGTAACCGTTGGGTTCTGGGCTCCTTGATAATTTCACCATCTTTTCGTTCACAACCGTTACATAGCCTTGACCCCCGTCTGGGGGGACTGGAGTCCCTGGATTCCTGGAAGTGACTTGACTTTTCAGTGGCTGCAGTAGAGGAAGCCAGTTTTCCAGGGAGCCCAAGAGTAGTCCAATCCCAGCCTGAATCCCAAGAGTCCAGTAGGAGGCGGACAGTGGGTGGAACAGTGATGAGTTTAGAGTTCCCGACCTGAACCTCATCCGAGCATTGCCACAGCTGGTTGTGTGAACTTCATCATTTGTTTGTCACGCGTGAGCCTTAGTTTCTTGATTTGTAAAGTAAACATAATAATAGGTACCTTACAGGGATTCGTAGAAAAGAAAGGAAATGAAGCATAAGAAAATATAGTTATTTTTTTCTAATCTCTCTCTTGACTTTGAAATTCTTTTGTCCTTGGTACATTTTTTTTTTATTATTATTATTTTTTATTAGTTAAGGTATTACAAATGTGTCCTCATCCCTCCCATTAACCCCCAACCTCCCCCCCACACACAAACTCATGCTCCCATCCCCCTGTTGTCCATGTCCATTGGTTTGGCTTATATACATGTATACAAGTCCTTCGGTTGATCTCTTCCCCTTACCCCTGCCCTCCCCTACTTTCCTTCTGGGGATTGATAGCCTGATTGCTGTTTCTCAGTCTTTGGGTCTGTCCCTTTTCATCAGTCTATGTTGTTCTCTATAATCCACAGATGAGTGAGATCATGTGGTATTTATCTTTCTCTGACTGGCTTATTTCACTTAGCATAATGCTCTCCAGTTCCATCCATGCTGTTGCAAAAGGCAAGAGTTCCTTTTTTTTTACCACAGCATAGTATTCCATTGTGTATATGTACCACAGTTTTCTAATCCACTCATCTGCTGATGGGCACTTAGGCTGTTTCCAAATCTTAGCTATGGTGAATTGTGCTGCTATGAACATAGGGGTGCATATATCCTTTCTGATTGGCGTTTCTGGTTTCTTGGGATATATTCCTAGTAGTGGGATCACTGGGTCAAATGGGAGTTCCATTTTTAGTCTTCTGAGGTAGCTCCATACTGTTCTCCACAGTGGCTGCACCAGTCTGCATTCCCACCAGCAGTGCAGAAGGGTTCCTTTTTCTCCACATCCTCTCCAACACTTGTTGTTTGTTGATTTGTTGATGATAGCCATTCTGACAGGTGTGAGATGATAACGCATTGTCATTTTGATTTGCATCTCTCGTATAATTAGTGACTTTGAGCAGGTTTTCATATGTCTTTCGGCCTTCTGTATGTCCTCTTTTGAAAAGTGTCTATCTAGGTCTGTTGCCCATTTTTTGATTGGATTGTTTATCTTCCTTTTGTTAAGTTTCATGAGATCCCTGTAAATGTTGGAAATTAAACCCTTATCGGTGGTATCATTGGCAAATATGTTCTCCCATGTAGTGGGTCTTCTTGTTGTTTTGTTGATGGTTTCCTTTGCTGTGCAAAAGCTTTTTATTTTGATGTAGTCCCATTTGTTTATTTTCTCCTTAGCTTCCATTGCCCTAGGAGCATTATCAGAGAAGAAATTTCTTCGGCATATGTTTGCGATTTCGCTGCCTGTGGATTCCTCTAGTATTTTTATGGTTTCCCATTTTACATTTAAGTCTTTTATCCATTTTGAGTTTATTTTTGTGTATGGTGTGAGTTGGTGATCTAGTTTCATCCTTTTGCATGTATCTGTCCAATTTTCCCAACACCATTTATTGAAAAGACTGTCTTGACTCCATTGTATGCTCTTGCCTCCTTTGTCGAATATTAATTGGGCATAGTGGTTTGGGTTGATTTCTGGGGTCTCTATTCTATTCCATTGATCTATATGTCTGTTCTTGTGCCAGTACCAAGCTGTTTTAAGAACAGTGGCTTTGTAATACAGTTTGATATCTGGTATTGAGATCCCACCTACTTTGTTCTTTCTCAGGATTGCTGCAGCTATTCGGGGTCTTTTTTTATTCCAGATTAATTTTTGGAACGTTCGTTCTAGATCTGTGAAATATGCTGTTGGTAATTTAATGGGGATTGCATTGAATCTATAAATTGCTTTGGGTAGTATGGACATTTTGATGATGTTGATTCTACCAATCCATGAACACGGTATATTCTTCCATCTGTTTATGTCTTCCTCTATCTCTTTTTTCAGTGTCCTGTGGTTTTCAGCATATAAGTCTTTTACCTCCTTAGTTAAGTTTATTCCTAGGTATTTTAATTTTTTTGGTGCAATGGTAAATGGGATTGCTTCTGTAGTTTCACTTTCTGTAAGTTCACTATTGGTGTAAAGAAATGCCATGGATTTCTTAGCATTAATTTTGTATCCTGCTACATTGCCAAATTCATTTATTAAGTCTAATAATTTTTTGATGGAGTCTTTAGGGTTCTGTATGTACAGTATCATGTCATCTGCAAATAAGGACAGTTTTACTTCTTCTTTTCCAATCTGGATGCCTTTTATTTCTTCTTCGTGTCTGATCGCAATGGCTAGTACTTTCAGTACTATGTTGAACAGGAGTGGTGAGAGGGGGCATCCCTGTCTTGTTCCTGTTTTTAGGGAGAATGGTTTTAGTTTTTGCCCATTGATTATGATGTTGGCTGTGGGTTTGTCATATATGGCTTTTATTATGTTGCGTATGATCCCTCAATTCCTATCTTGCTGAGAGTTTTTATCAAGAAAGGGTGTTGGATTTTGTCAAATGCTTTTTCCGCATCAATTGATATGACTATGTGGTTTTTCTCTTTCAATTTGTTTATGTGATGTATCACATTTATTGATTTGCGGATATTGTACCATCCTTGCATCCCTGGGATAAATCCTACTTGGTCATGGTGTATGATCTTTTTGATGTACTGCTGGATCCGATTTGCTAGGATTTTGTTGAGGATTTTGGCATCTATGTTCATGAGGGATATTGGCCTATAATTCTCTTTCATTGTATTGTCTTTATCTGGTTTTGGGATTAGGGTGATGTTGGCTTCATAGAATGAGCTGGGAAGTGCTCCTTCCTCTTGGATCTTTTGACATAGTCTGAGGATAGGTTTTAGGTCTTCCTTGAATGTTTGGTAAAACTCCCCTGTGAAGCCATCTGGCCCCGGGCTTTTGTTTGCTGGAAGCTTTTTGATTACTGCTTCGATTTCCTCCATAGTTATTGGCCTATTGAGATTTTTAGATTCTTCCTGGTTAAGTTTTGGAAGGTTGTATTTATCAAGGAATATGTCCATTTCCTCCAGGTTGTCTAGTGTGTTGGAGTAGAGTTGTTCATAGTATTTTCTAACAATCCTTTGTATTTCTATGGGGTCTGTTGTTATTTCTCCTCTTTCATTTCTGATTCTGTTTATTTGGGTCCTCTCTCTTTGTTTCTTGGTGAGCCTGGCTAGAGGTGTATCAATCTTGTTTATCCTTTCAAAGAACCAGCTCTTGGTTTTGTTGATCTTTTGTATTGTTTTTTTGGTCTCTATGTCGTTTATCTCCGCTCTGATCTTTGTTATTTCCTTCCTTCTGCTTACAGTGGGCTTTTTTTGTTGCTCTCTTTCTAATTCTTCGAGTTGTAGAGTTAGGTCATTTATTCTCATTGTTTCTTGTTTCTTGCAGTAGGCTTGTAGAGCTATGAACTTCCCTCTCAAGACTGCTTTTGCTGTGTCCCATAGGTTTTGGATTGTTGTGTTTTCATTGTCATTTGTTGCCATGATGTTTTTTATTTCTTCTTTGATCTCACTGGTGACCCAGTCGTTGTTTAATAGCATGCTATTTAGTCTCCATGTGTTTGATTTTTTTGGATTGTTTTTGTTGTAGTTGATTTCCAGTTTTATGCCTTTGTGGTCTGAGAAGATACTTGATATGATTTCAATTTTCTTGAATTTGAAGAGACTTTGTCTGTGACCCAATATATGGTCTATCTTTGAAGATGACAAATGTGCACCCGAGGAGAATGTATATTCTGTGAGTTTGGGGTGAAATGTTCTGAAGATGTCAATTAATTCCATCTGATCTAGTGAGTCATTTAGGATTGATGTTTCTTTGCTGAGTTTCTGTTTAGAGGATTTGTCCAGTGGAGATAATGGGGTGTTAAGATCCCCTACTATGATTGTATTGCTGTCAATTTCTCCCTTGATCTTCTCCAGAAGATTTCTTACGTATTTGGGTGCTCCTATATTGGGTGCATATATATTTACCAGAGTTATTTCTTCTTGTTGGACTGCTCCCTTTAGTATTATGAAGTGGCCTTCTTGATCTCTTTTTATGTCCTTCACTTTGAGATCTAATTTGTCAGATATAAGTATTGCTACCCCGGCTTTTTTTTCACTTCCATTGGCCTGAAAAACCTTTTTCCATCCCTTCACCATCAGTCTGTGTGCGTCTTTTTTTCTGAGGTGGGTTTCCTGTAGACAGCAGATATATGGGTCATGTTTTCTTATCCAGTCATTTACCCTATGCCTTTTGACTGGGGAATTTAATCCATTTACATTTAAAGTTATTATTGATAGAAACTTGTTAGTCGCCATTTTTGTTCTTTACCGCTGCGTTCCTTCTTTGTTTCCTGTTTTTTCTATTTACAGCAGACCCTTTAGCATTTCTTGCATTGCTGGTTTGGTTGTAATAAACTCCCGTAGACCGTTTTTGTCTGTGAAGCTCCTGATTTGACCCTCAATTTTGATTGATAGCCTCGCTGGGTATAGTATTCTTGGATTCAGACCCTTCCTTTGCATGACTTTGTATATTTCATTCCATTCCCTTCTTTCCTGATGTGTTTCTGTTGAGAAATCGGTCGCTAGTCTGATGGGGGATCCTTTGTAGGTAACTTTCTGTCTCTCTCTGGCTGCTTTTAAGATTCTTGCTTTGTCGTTGGTGTTTGCCAATTTAATTATTATGTGCCTTGGTGTCGGTCTTTTCGGGTTCATTTTGTTTGGGACTCTGTGAGCTTCTTGGATTTGTGTGAGTTTTTTCCTCCCTATATCAGGGAAATTTTCTGTTACTATTTTTTCAAACAGGTTTTCTATTCCTTGCTCAGTTTCCTCTCCTTCTGGCACCCCTATTATTCGGATGTTGTTTCGTTTAGCATTGTCCCATAGTTCTCTTAGGCTCTCCTCCTGCTTTTTAATTTTTTTTTTCTAGAAGCTGTTCTGTTTGGGTATTTTTTTCTACCTTGTCTTCTAGCTCGCTGATGCGGTCCTCTGCTTCTTCTAGTCTACTGTTGATGCTTTCTATTGAGTTCTTTATGGCAGTGATGTCGTTTTTCATTTCTTCTTGGTTTCTCTTCATTTCCTCTTGGTTCTTCTTCATTTCCTCTTGGTTCCTACACATATTGTTGAATTGGTCTTCCATTCTTTTCATCCACCTTATGGCCATTACTCTGAATTCTTTCTCTGACAGGTTGCTTGCCTCCATTGCCTCCATTTCATTTACTTCCTTTTCTGATGATGCCTGTTTTTCTTTCATATTTGGGTTGGTTCTTTGTTTCACCATGATTTCTCTTCTCAAGGTGTTTGGTTATGTAGTTCTCTCTCTGCTGCGCTGATTCAAAGGCACAAAATACAACACAACAAGGCACAACGTACAAGGCAACAAACTAAATGCATTCACGATATTAATAACCCCAAATAAAGGTGACCCCCCAAGCGAAGAGAATTAGGGGATAAAGAAGAAAAAAGAGAAAAAGATTAAAGAGAAAAATAAAAAACAAAAAGGAGTGCCAAAATGAGATTGGGAAAAGGGAGAGAAGAAAAAAACAAAAAGACAAAAAAAAAAAAAGTAAGAGAATGAAATAGAGGTGGGGAAGAGGCTATTTGTATGGGGAGAGCGAGGGATTGGAAATTAGATATATAAGTAGGGTGAAATTTAGACAGTGGGTAGAAAGAAGGAATAGGTAAAATCCAAAGCAGGAATAGGGTAAGAGAAACAGGACAACAAAAGGGGAAAAGTGAGGAAGAGAGTTTTGGCTTAAGGGTAAATGTGAGCTAGAGAGAAATGATGCTAAAGGAACGATGAAAATAGTGTGTATAACACTAATCCCAAAATAAAATAAAGAAAAATAAAAAAAATAATAAAAAATAAAATGACACTTGAAAAAATTGTAAAAGGATAGCAATAATACTAGTTAAAAAAATGTAGTAATTAAAAAGGTAAAATCAAGTGATGAAAAAAGTAAAAAAAAAAATAAAATAGGTTCTTAATGAAATGGTGAAAAAAGAATTAAAAAAATATATATATATATAAAAATATTCGGAAGTGAAGGTGCTTCAGATCTTCCACTCTTCTTTTTGGCACGCCTCAGTCCTGCCAGGCATTCAGGGGAGTGTTGAACTTCCCTGCGATACACTGTCCCTCCGTGCAGTAAACCACAGACCTGATTTTAAGGCAGCTTGTATTTGTTTACCAGACTGCCTTTATTTGTGATCGCAGAAGAGACAGTTCGTGGCTCTGCCTCTGGGTGGCAGTGTGTCTGGATTGACCTCCGAGGCTGTAAGTCCTCTCTATCAGTAGGGTTTTTTTTTTTTCCTCTATGGTATTTGGAACTGATTCGGGAAAGACCACTGCCCAGAGCTGGTTCCTTGCCACTGCCCGCTGTTTCCCAGGCTCCCCAAAAAGAACTTTCCCCTACAGGCTCTGCGAATGACCCCAACTGGGGAATCCCATGCACTGGGTTTAATAATCAAATGCACGGATCTAAGGGGAACTGTAACAAGAGCCTGATAGTTGTGCGAATTCGCAAGCCTCCACCTTCCAGGTCTGCGCACAGTCTCCGCGCCCAGTCTCCGCGCGCCCACTCGCCCCTGGCACCAAGCAGCCCACAGATTGGCAAAGTCCAAGGCTGCTCCTTTACATCCAGTCCAGCTATGGGCTCATTTTTCGCGTTCCCTTCTGCCAGCAGCCCTGTGGGGCCCCTTCCCCACTCGCGGGTCACGCTGGTCCCAAAGGCTGCAGACTCTGTGGGGCGCAGATTCCGCCCCGCGCGCGCGAGCTCGGTCCTCCCTCCAACCCGAACTGCAAACCGCACCTTTAGGGGATGTCCAACCTTTCCGTGAGAAGAAGCAGTGCTCCTCTGAGTTCACGCAGTCACGCTGCTTGCGATCCCTTGTTTCCAGGTTAGTAGCTGGTCTCTGGATGCCGGCAACAACCACCCAAGATGGCGCAGTCTCCGCTGCTTAGCTGGCGCACCACGAGAGGCTTCAGCTGCAGTCTCCAACCGTCCTTTTTTTCCTGGGGGTTCTCGGTCTTTCCTAGCTGCAGACAGTCTCTCAGCTAAAAATCCTCTGCCTATTCGGGCTGCATGTTACCCGTTTCAGCTGCTCACCCTTATCTGCTCCAGGACAAGGCACAGGACACGTCCGTTTATACCGCCGCCATTTTCCTTTTTCCTCCTTGGTACATTTTTAAAAAATATTTTTTTATTGATTTTAGAGAAAGAGGAAGGGAGAGGCGGTGAGAGAGAAAGAGAGAGAGAGAGAGAGAGAGAGAGAGACATCGATGTGAAAGAGACACAACCTGCGCATATGCTGTGACTAGGAACTGAACTGGCGACTCTTTGGTGCATGGGATGATGCTTAACCAACTGAGCCACACTGGCCAGGACTGTCCTGGGTACATTAATTAGCACCAGACACATTAGAAGATTCTCAGTACATTTTGGGTGGTTTATGGAGTTGTTTTGGCAGCCCCACCCTAATGGTTTAGATTCTGACCTTATATAGGGAGGTATTTGTTGTTATTGTTGGGAGAAAAAAACAGATTTCACATAAAGGAATGAAAAAATGTAAGGTCCTTTGTGTGTGTTTTTTTAAAATTTCCTTCCTTCCTCTAATGCCTTTTTATATTAAGATCTCCACTTCTTGATGGTGAAAGCAGACTTTGGCTATTGCTAGGTTACAGGGGGGAGTGGGTGAGAATGAAAAACAAGCAGTATGTTTTCTCCTCTGCAGAGCTGTTTACAAGCTTCTGGCAGTGGGTGTAACATACCCTGCTCACCTAATGAGGCTGGCTCTATGGCCCTGACTTGCCCATTTGAATATGGGGCTAATTCATTTATTTAGAGAGTGATTTGAGACTTAGAATGGAGATGCTACATTCCAGTCCCTTGTATAGTAAAAGCTGCTCTTATTCCTTCAATAAACAAGTTGTTTCATATAGTTGTCATGGTCAGATAATAGTGGCATCAGCAGCAGTGATAGCTAACATTAGTTGAGCAATCACTAGGTGCTAACCACTATTCTAAAGTGCTTTTTAAAAAATACATTTTTATTGATTTCAGAGAGGGAGAGAGGGATAGAAACATCAATGATGAGAGCGAATTATTGCTTGGCTGCTCCTGCACTTTCCTTACTGGGGATTGAGCCCATAACCTGGGCATGTGCCCTGACCTGGCATCTAACCATGACCTCCTGGTTCATTGGTTGATGCTCAACCACTGAGCAACGTTGGCTGGGCCTAAGTGCTTTTTGAGAGCTAGTCCCTAATGCATACAGTTATTGTATAAGATAAGAAAGTAGGTACTGTAGTTTTCCCATCTTAAAGGTCTGAAAATGCAGCACAGAGAGGTTAGGTGACTTGTCAGTGAGCCCATACCTGGTTAAGTGGCTGGTACAGTATTTGGAAAGATGATGACTAGCAATCAGGGAATTTGGATGAATTAATTAATGTGCCCTTCACAGTGTCTGACACAAGACAGGAACGCAACAAATGGCAGTCACATCAGTCTGGATTGGACTAGAGAAGTGGGGTGTCTCCTGAGATAGGAAGTGTGTTTGTAGGCGCGTGTTTCACCGGAGATCTTGAAGAAAAATACTACAGCTCATTTGGAACTAACCTCAGTATTTAGCCTGAGAGCTTAACCATTGTATGTAAGTTAATTAGGAAATTCACCAGTCTCCTCATGTTTCTATGTATAGTGCAGTGGGTTAGGCTATGGCCTGTGGAGGAATAATACATGGGTCCAAACCCTGGCTCTGCCCAGACCCTATCTTCAGGGTTGTGACAACCAAGTGAGTTTATATACAGGAAGAGCTTAAAATAGCACCTGGCATGGTGATATTATTATTATAATTGTTGATATTTATCATGATCTTCCTAATTATTCCCCCCCCCCCTTATTCCTCAAAGAGTTTGAGGTGTTCACTAAAATATTTAAAAACACACAGACAAATAGATACTCAGGGCCAGGAGGCAAACATAGAGAAGATGAAATCTTAGGTCTCATAAAGAAAGATAGAAACACATGCATAGTTGCAAGAGAAGCTCTTCAGCCAGGCAGCCCGTGCAAAAGAGAGAGGTTGTCATTACTTACACAGCTCTCGTCATCAGCAAAACTTTCCCAAGCATTGACTTAAAATTAGTTAATGCCTTTCTTTCTCTTTTATAAACAGAAAATCGGCTCTAAGTCAGCGGTTCTCAACTTGTGGGTCACAACCCCTTTGGCGGTCGAACGACCCTTTCACAGGGGTCGCCTAAGACCATCATGTATATCAGATATTTACATTACGATTCATAACAGTAGCAACATTACAGTTATGAAGTAGCAACGAAAATAATTTTATGGTTGGGTCACAACATGAGGAACTGTATTTAAAGGGCCAGAAGGTTGAGAACCACTGCTCTAAGTTCTAAACACCTGGCCAATCAGTGGGCTTTGTTCACTGCCCATCCTGGGGAAGTGTCTACCATTGCTTAACCAAGTCTCACTCCTCCCCCTTCCCATGCTTCACCCCCAAATCTTTGGTCTAAATGTATGTCTTCGGAATCGACAGGGCATTTTATATTTGGGTTTGTGGTCAATCCTTGTTGAACAAGCAGGGATGAACCATGTCACTTTTTTTACAGCTGACAGTCTTACACCACTTCATCTTTGAAAACCTCTTATGAACAAAATCCTGTGACAGCAATGGGGTTCTCATGGTTTCTCCTAAGGCAGGGGTGGGCAACCTTTTTGTGAGTGCGTGCCAAAACCAGCAAAATCTCTGACTCAAAATTCTTCTGCGTGCCAACCCTAATTTTTTGAGTACGTGTTAGGCCTACTTGATATCTCTTAAGGTGTACGTATGTGAAGAACCTTGAAGAAATAATAAAATTCATTCGAGCGACAAAAACATAGTATATGATGATGAAAGATACATTTATTTTTTAATGTATACATGTACACTGATAGTCTGACAGAAAACTTTATGACTCTGTTTGATATTATCAGTGGGACTTTTGCTGTTGCATCATTGATGACAGAGATTTTACATCAGGTTTATATTTCGTGACCTTCAGAGATATGCACGAGCTACTACTTTCATCCGTCAGGCTACTCCTATTAGGAGACTTAACAAAATTTATCACTGAGAACAAAGATTCACAAGCGTATGTGAATGAAACCGAAACACTGGTCGAATCTAGGAAGGCAGGGCGAGTTAAGGCAGAGGCATAGAAATTGCTTTTCCCCTCTCTCGTCAATCCATGTCTATGGTCTTTAAGATAGCTTGTTATGTAAAATTATTTATTTATCTAAGATGCACCTACACTGAATTTATCTGAAAAATAAAAAAGTCTCTATTAAGAAAAAAATTGTAAATGGAAGATTATAAGAGGGTTTCGCGTGCCAGCAAAAGTTACTGGTGTGCCATGTTTGGCACGTGTGCCAGGGGTTGCCCACCCCTGTCCTAAGGAGTGCCTTTTGCTCCTGGAGAGCTGGTGTGCGATCGTAGGGTGGGGGAGCAGCGGTGCCTTTGCAGTCTGCTCTTAGTGTGTGTGGAGCCGTCGGCCTGTGAGCCTGGTCACGTTTGCAGTGGCACCACTGCCGCCTGGTCCTCCTGGGGAGACGTCACATCATGCTCTGGGCTCGGAGGGGCCGGGGGGCTGGCCCTTATCTGTTTGTTTGCTTATTTCCAAGGGCTACGGAGTCAGGAAGAGGAGTACAGCCCCCATAGAAAGAAAAAGGAACAGGAAATAGTTTAGAAGGGGATGGTGAAATGAGAAAAGCAGCAGGAAACAGCTCAGGAGTCGGGAGAGGCTGCTGCCAAAGGAAATAAGCCTTGAGAACCAGGCAGGCCAGAGGGATAAGTCATCCCAAACCTCTGGGACTCCATCCTTCTTGGCCTTGACTGGCCAGGTTGGCGGGATGAGGGACTGTCTGTGCCCACTGGCTTCAGAGCAGATGCTGGGATCTGGGATTAGCAGGAATCTGTGCCTTCAGGGCCAGACCCTGCAAAGTGTGCCGCACGGCCCCCTCCCTGCCCTGCACCGCTGCTTCCGCCGTGAGGTCAGGAGTGCCCTCCCAGGCCCCTGGAGCCCCGATCGCCCCATGGATGCTGCACAGAGGTTTCCGTCCCTCACCGGCGGCTCGGTCACTCCGCGTCATCTCATTCCTGCTCTGCCTGCAGCGTGGAGTCCTGCCTGGAGCGCCTGTGTGTGAGGGAGGGGGGAAGGGGTGCAGCGTGGAGAGCGCAGAGAGGGCGGTCTCAGGGGGGCACACAGGTCACACAGCACGCAGGGTGCAGACACAGCTTTCTCTGGCTTGCTTTAACTCTGGGCCACGTCTTTATGACTCTAAGTGACATTTGGGAAACCACCTTTTAGTGTTTTCCTCACAGGAAGGATAAAACTGAGTCCCCAGTTGGCAATTTCTTTTCTCTGGACATGTCAGACTGGTTTGTTCCTGTTTCTGGGGATCGATTATGAGTTTGTAACCTAACAGTTTCCATTCTGTGGTCTGTAGCCTCCCTCCCCCCAACTATTCACACATGCACTCGCACACGCATGCATGTAGATCTGGTAAACTTACTGATTCGTTGACCAGGATTCGGGTTCAGTTTAAATAGGATGTGATTGCAAACCAGTCCTTAAACTTCCATATCCTTTTCTTGTCAGACTATTTATTGACCATTGCCGTTTTTATTGGAGATAAGGACGTTGTTGAATTGGTTCAGAGGATTTCAGGGTTGGAACAAACGTGAAGGTAGGATCCTTTTGTCAGGTCTTGAGCCTCTTCCGTGGCAACCCCAGAGAGTGAGATTGTCCTGCGCACCCGGCTTGGACTTGTAATAACAGGGAGCCGCCCCCACCGGAAGCAGCCTCTTTCATCTTCGGACAGGTTTTGATTTTAGGAAGATCTTTGTAGCATTGTTGAGAACCTGCTTTTCTCTGTTGACTTCAATGAGGAAGCCTAGTTCCTTTCTTTCAGAAATTCAAAGGCCTTCTTCCGCCAGGGGAAACAGCCCCAGCTCCTTGTGTGTTCCCCCCAGGAAGCATTTCTACACTGCTCCCATTCCTGTGAAACGCTATACCTCTGTCGATGTGGCTGCGTTACGTTTTTGATTGATGGCTGTGTCCTGCTGGAGATGCAGTGCTTGCACTACAGCCCATCCCTGTGTGTCCGTTTTTGTGGCCACCTCTCTGTACCAGGGTAGACCCCATCCAAAGTTTGATTTGAATGTTGAGACCACGTAATGAGACTAACAGGCATGCTTCCCTAACTGGCCAGAAAATGACTTTGTGAGAGTAAGGGAAGGAGCCGGCATGGGGTTTTACGGTGGTTAGGGGTGGGGTTGGGGTGAGGGTTCCGTGCAGGCCAGGGCTCATGTGGTTTGAACCTCATGTTGGCACCAAAGGAGCACATAGGCTATCACCTGCCCAGGTGTGGGCAGAAGGGGAAGAGGGAGGCATGGGGCTTGAAAGCTGTCAGCGTGAACTGTTAGAAAACGGAGCCATACTACCATTCTGCGCCTCTGCTTCATGACCTTGGCAAGCCTGGTACTGGTAGTTATATTTCTCTGTCTTCTAGCAAGTTCTTGATGGAAATATTTAACAGAATAAATAGATATTGAACAGCACTTGTTCACTTGAAGTCATCTTGCAGGGGAGGCCCTTCTCCAGCTCCTGCTCCCAGGGCTGGGCCTGGAAGGAGGGTGACACAGTGCCTACCTTTGCGGGCTGCTGCCTGCTCAGCAGCACAGACGTGGAATCAGTGTCATGCCATGTGCCTACAATAGGAAGGTATAAGAAAAGTGCTGTGAGGGAGCGAGTGTCTGCGTGGATAGCCCGGAAAGTCTGCAAGATGAGGAGTTCTGCAGGACATCGCTGGAGCCTGAGGAAGGACGGAGCTTCCATGAGCAGGGTGCTGCCTCTCCCAGAAGAGGGGCTCCTGGCCAGCCCTGCTGATGTGAGGGCCCAGGGTGGTCCCTGCGGTGCTGCAGAAGGGAAGTCAGCTGTGTCAGCGGCCCGGGATGGGGGTAGCGGGGGGAGAATTCCTAGGCAAGGGTCTGAGACTACCTCCCCATTGGTTCTGAATAGTTGGCCACGTCCTCGTTTCAGATCACATTTTCAGCAGACCCTGTAGGCATGTGTTCTATGAGGTAGGGAGTGTTGCTATGGGAACAGTGACTTTAGCATATTCTTACTGAGCTATTCACATGGTCAATTCCAGCCCCAGACTTCTGCCTTTTGCATATTCACAGTCCCTAGGTAAGCATAAGGGAGTTAATGCGAGGAACCGGAGAAGCCGAGGGAGCTTAATAGACATGATAAATTAATCAGGTAGCACGGGAGTATCAGAGAGGCGATGCACAGTGATGGTTCACAAGGATGGCTTGTTGTGTCTGAGACTAACAAACAACTGAGATTCATATTAAGATCTACTTCTATCCTCATGTCATCCCAGTCATTCCCAGAGTGTAGGGGTGGAGGATGAACACAAAGGTATCAGAATTGCCTGGAGGGGATTTAAATGTCCTATACGTATAGCTTCCTCCTCCCAAGATTATGACATGCGCCTCAGAATGGGGCAAGGGTGCCTCTTCTCCCTCACAGGTCATTGCTGGAGTGTGATCCTGTTGTTAAAATTGTGTCATGTTTTTTAGGTGTGCAGGCAAATGAAAGATTGTGTGTGCTCACCTTATCCAGCACGACCTGTACACTGACAACTTCTGCATTAGGGGTTAGACTGGGCTATGGTCACAAACATGCCCTGAATCTCAGTGTCTTAATACATCATTTTTTGTTTCCAAGCAACTTTTACTGTGGGTGTGGGTGCTATCTCTAGATCAACTTCCTTTCAAACAACAACCCAGGGATCCAAGCCACCTCTGACGTGTAGCAGTGCCACCTGGAACATGTCCTTTGCAGAAGAAGTATGACACGGCTTGCAGTGGCTTCCACTGTTATAGTCCAGAAGTTACACCCATCACTTCTGCTCACAGTCCATTCGCCAGGAACTAGTCATATGGCCCCCTAACTGCAAGGAGCCAGGAGAATGGGGTGTGGTGAGCACTAGCAATGTTCTTACTGCCACGGATACCTGAGATCTGTTCTATAAAAGTCTCAGTTCTGGCCCTGGAGACCTCCATCTGAGTATCCATCCCACAGGTATATTCAAGTCAACACGCAGCACAGAACTGATTGTCCTTCTCTCCCCAGATTTGCCCTTCTTTCTCTTGGCAAGGGTAGGTTGCCTGAGCCAGAAATAAAGGACTCATCTGAGCGTTCCCTTCCTTCCTCATTCCCTGTTAGATTGGCACCAAGTCCCCCAGTTCTCCCTCACCCATCTCTTAGCTTCTGCCCTCGGTTCCTACCCACAGGGCTGGTGCTCAGTCAGTGCCTACTGAATGGCCACCCCAGTAAAAAGTTTGAAATCCTGACATTCTGGGTGATAAGTCGACATATTCCCCCCTGCCCAGTGACCTGGCCTGGCTCCAGGGCCCCGCTGCAGTGATCCAGGCGGCGTTCCTTCTCATTAGTTGGATTTGCCATGTGCTCTGTCGACTCGGGGGCCCTCTTGTTACCCGCCAGATCCTGCCACTCATCTTTTAAAGACCTGGGTTGAGCGTTACCTTCTGGGTGTCCTTCCCCTCCCCTGACAGAGTTTGCTGTCCACCTCTGTGGTCCTGAGGGCACAGCCCGCTTGCTGTGTGGCCCCCAAGAGACACTAAGCTCTTTAAGTGGCAGCTCCCTCACAAGTGGGTCGGGCTCTAGGAGAGTCTTGTGTTTCCTACTTAAAAAAACAGTAGTTGTCGAAGATGCCAAGCACTGGGCTAGGTGACAGCATTATAAACCCTCATGGAGCCTACAGTCCCATGGGAGAGGTTGACCATTAATAAGTAAACAAGTAAATGTATAAATTTCAAATCGTGGGAAATCCCAAGAAGAAAAAGAGTCCCCCTAAGTCCTTGGACTTATTCCCTGTGGGTCTTCATCCCAGGACCCTTCTCTTCATCCCCTCAAAGAGGGAAGTGGAAGTTTTCCCCCTTTTTGAAGGTCTGAGGACAAGGGCATCCTGACTCCCAGTGGCCAGGTGGGGTGTCCTGGCTTCTGTGAGACGTGGTTTACATGCAGCTGACAAATGGGATGATTTACCATCTTCATTGGAAAAAATGTCCACATGGCCGGGTGTCTTCCTTGTGCCGTAGGCTTCCTGTCTAGCAGCCAGCTGAGTGACTGTCCCCTGCAAAGTGAGGGAGCCTTGTGCTCACACAGGATCTGTAGTCCGCTCGTCACCTGTGGAAGACAGCCCAGGAGTGACGGCCAGTCACATCCTTCAGGGAAAGGGCCTCTGATAGACAACAGGAGTGACAGGTGGGAGCTGGTGCTCTCTGGGGCAGCCAGCAGGTGCTGAGTGCAAGTGGGGCAGCGCCTGCTTTCTAACCAGAAGCTCACTTAATCCAAAGAGATTCACTTTTTTAAATATAACTTTTTATTATGGAAACATTTTTGGAAGGAACTTCTTAATAAATTACATATGTTATTATACACATGCACATAAAGGGTTCCTTGTTGTTATCACTTACCCTTCAACAATTAGCAGTTTATGGCCAATCTTATTTCATCTCAGCTCCATATTCTGTCCCTCCCACATTGTTATTTTTTTTATTGTGGTAAATACATGTAACATAAAACTCACCATTAGTGATATTTAGCACATTCATGATGTTGTGAAACCATCCCCCCGCCCCATCTAGTTCCAGAACATTTTTATCACTCCCAAAGGAAACTCCATACCCATTAATCTGTTTTCCCCTCTGTTATTTTAAAGCAACCCCATCTGTAAAAATTTTGATGTGTATCTCTAAAATATAATTTTTTTATTCCTCACCTGAGGATATGCTTTACTGATTTTTAGAGAGAGAGGGGGGGGGGCAAGAGAGAGGAGAGAGAGAGAGAGAGAGAGAGAGAGAGAGAGAGAGAGAGAGACATTGATCAGTTGTCTCCTGTACACAACCTCATTGGGAATTGAACCCTCAACCTAGGTATGTGCTCTGACCTGGAATTGAACCAGGTATGGTGTATGACTGATGTTCCAACCAACTGAAGCACACTGGCCAGGGCAAGGACTCTTAAAATTTAAAATCACCATCACACCTGAAATAACAAATCTTTAATATCATCACCTGTTCAAATATCTGAATGTCATTTTAAACAATTGAAAAAATATTTTCTATTACAGTTTACATTCAATATTATTTTGTATTAGTTTCAGGTTACGCATAGTGTAACTGCCTCCTGTATCAGTTGGTTAGAGAATCATATACTTTACAGGTTTCCCCCCTGGTAGTTCTAGTGCCTACCTGGCATACATAGTTCTTACAATATTATTGACTATATTCCCTATGCTGTACTTTACATTCCCACGAGTATCTTGTAACTACCAATCTGTATTCAAAGAGATTCCTAGAGCCCGTATTTTACCCTGAGTTATTTGACTGCCCTGGTGGGGATGGTGGGAGGAAGGGAATTTGGAGAATAGGAAGCTCACTGGATGTTTGAAAACCAGAAAGGAAAATGAAGGTGCTCTGAAATGATGCTTTAAATCATTGAGAAAATAGAATTCAGTTAATAAAAATATAGTTTCATGTGAGTTTTTAGGCACATATCCAGTATGCCCTGGGAGGTGTTTTTCTGCCAAGTCTTACACAATTCAAATGTCATTTGGCATCAGGCACCACCTGGGTCAACTTCCTCCTGGTGTAGATACTGGTGTGTGATGGTTGTGTCAATGGTGAATGACACCAGATGTTAGAGCTCAGTCCTTGAGTTTTGGCTAAGAAAGAATTCAGAGCCAAGACTTGAACACATGCAAAAGATTATTTAGAAAGACACAGAGGTAGAAGAATGGAGCCCTGAAAGAAGTGAGCCAGCTGGGCTGCATGGACTCAGGAAACAAGTTACAGGGGCAAAAGAAGGGTCCTTGGAGCTTAGGAGAAAGGCAAAGAAAACACACTTGGGGGAAGCAGCAGGGGAAAGTGAGGGAAGGAAGGGGGGAAGAGAGAGAGACAGAGAGATCTAGCACCCTGAGTTTTTTTGTCTTGAGGGATTTATCTGGAGGTCTCAGAGGAGGATCTCAATAGAATATTCATCAGCTTTCCAGGTGCGTCCTTTCAGGGTCATGGTCTCTACTGCATGGTTGGCACCAGGGCAGGGCTCATTAGTCATTTCAGCTGGTCCTGAGGTCAGCCATGGTGTTGCCCCACTTGGCCTTGCTGATTTTCTGGATCTAAAGCGGAAACACAACAGGCCTAGATGTTATCCCTAGGGCTTAGTGCTTAAAGGAGTGGTCATACAAAGGAGTTATACGAGGCTATTCTCCGGCCCCCTTTTTCCTCCTCTAAGGGGGTCTCTCACATGACTAGCAACATGCCAGGGGAGGAAAGGTCAGGGAAGGGTCCACACTACATGACCAGAGATATGAAAGGCCAGGGGGTCTAAACCACATGACCAGCGATATGCTAGGGGAGGAAAGGTGCCCCTGGGGCTGAGATCCCACCCTACGGTTGTCCATTGCTCTCCACCCTGGGTGACCTTCTGTACCAGGCCTTTCATTTCTACTCTGCTCTTGTCTGTCTAACTGCCTGCTGTTAGTTGGTTGTAGGGTTAGAACCAGAGGGGCTTGAGGGGACCACGTAGGCCTACTCCCTTGCTTTACAGAGGCGGAAGTGGACTCAGGCCACTGGGATTGGACCCTGTGAGCGACACTGGCTTCCTGGCCTCATCAGGAAACCACAGTGGCTGCTCTGCCATCAGGAATGCCACCTGCTAAGTCACAGGGATGTGCTTAGATCCCTGGAATCTCTGGATGCCCTTCCTGCCTTTCTGTTCAAATGGGGACAAGGAGCTGCCTTTCTTTAGGGCCCTACGGAGGGTGGGGCCGGTGATGGTTTGGTAAACATCGGTTCTGTTCTTCTTGCTTTTCCCCCATCCCATGTCAGTGGGAGCAAGGCCAGGCATGGGGAGGTTGGTCAGACGAAAAGCAGTTGACTTCAGCCTAGCTGGAGGGAGCCCCCAGTATTTACCTGTGAATACTCCCTTTGTGGTCTCAAGTGACTCCGTGTGGCCCACCGCCTCGCTGGCAGTGCCACACTGTGCCATGGCATGCCAGGGCCTCTTCACTGGGCACTGTTTTTGTCCAGGGGGCTCTGGCAGATTTTTGGTCTCAGAGAGGAGTGTGGGTGAGGCAGCCCTGGTACAGGGACCTTGGCTTTGATCTCCCCACCCAGGGTGGGCTCCAGACAGCAGTCCCAGAAAAACTCGAGTTCATCTGCCTGTAGCATCTCACCCCTCGGAATCAGGCTTTGATTCAGGACCTCATCCTCTCCTGGCAATGGTAGCAGCCCCTGAGCGGCTCCCTCTTCAGTCTGCTGTTTACACTGCACCTGGGAGACCTTTCACCTGTGCAAGCCCAATCCTGTCATCTTCTGATCAGTAACATCCTCGGCTTCCTGCTAGTTCACAGCACTGGAATCCTCTGCAACCTGACCCAGACTCTTTTCCAGCCTCTTCTCCTTCATGCCGCTCACATGGCCTTTTCTCCAAACCAGCTTGCTTTCTGCTCTCCTGACACATCTTCCAGGCTCCCAGTCCCTCCTTTTTTGCTGGGCTCTCCTTCAGTAATTCCATTTCCCACATAGAAAGACTCTGGGTCATATCTCCTTCAAGGGCTGTTATGGATTGAAGTGTCTCCCAGTTGCCCCAGCAAATTCATATGTTGAAGCCCAACTTCCAACGTGATGGTGTTTGGACATGGGCCTTTGGGAGGTGGTCGGGGTTAAATGAGGTCATCAGGGTGGGGTCCTGGTTCCGTGGGATTGATGTCCTTATCAGAGAGGGAGCTACAGAAGAGCACAGTCTCTCTGAGCGAGAGAAACTAAAGGGACAGGAAGAGATTAACTTACGAACATATATGCATACATGCATAACCCATGGACACAGACAACAGCATAGGGAAGGCCTGGGGTGGGGCGGGGGTTGGATAGAGGGGGCAAAACGGGAGAAAATCGAAGACATCTGTAACATGGTCAACAATAAAAGAAAAAGAAAAAGAAAAAAAGAAGAAAACAAAGGAAAAGTGAGAAGGTTGCTACTTACAGGCCAGGAAGAGAGCTCTTATCAGAAGCCAAATTGGCCAGCACTTTGATCATAGAGTCTGTGAACTGTGAGAAAATCAGTGTCTGTGGCTTAAGCCACCCACTGTGGTATTTTGTTAGGGCAGCCTGAGCTGAATAAGATAAGGCCCAGCTGAATACCATCTCTTTTCCAAAGCCCACAGCTCTGCCCTCGCCCCTCCTGGACACTGGTCCCAGGGTTTTTGGGTTGTGGTTGCTGTCATTATTGAATCCCGTCACTAGTGTACAGTGTGAGGGCAGGGACCTTGTTTTGCTTGTTCTGGTCAGAGTGCCAAATATTATATGTTTATTCAACTAATAATTGAATGAATTAAACACACACACACACACACACACACACACCTCTGTTACAGTTGGCTGTTAGGCTGCGTATTGTCCTTTTATGGCAGCTTTTCTGTTATTTCTGCTCTTGAGGATCACTTACCCTGATTTCTCCAGGATACTAACACGTGGGTGGGTAGGGGACAGTCTGTGTTATTTTTCCACCCTCATTATGCCATGGTTTGCCTGAATGGGCAGCCTTTTCCAGCCCACTCGGTGAGAGGAAAGGAATGGCTCTGGTGATAGCACCAAGGAGAACCGAGGCCAAGGCCAGAACCAGACTGTGATGATGGGGACGGGGGGTGGGGGGTGGAGGGGGGAATTTGGGGAAGGAGAGAGTGCATATGTCCCTAAGCCTTCCTTGCATTGTCTTCCTTGAGGAATAGTGGCCACGTCCTCTGTCTTTGGATCCCAGCTCATAAAAGTTTGGTGATGGAGAGAAGTGGCTCCCTAAATTGGGGGGGGGAGGGTGAGGGGAACTCAGTTGTATCCCCAAGAACCACTGGGAGCAGCCCAGAGAGCCAGAGTGCCAAGAGGCACATCAAATTAGGTACCAGGAGCCCTCGCCAGGGACAGAGGCACAGAGAGGGGCCACGTCTGCAGAGCAGAGAGGGTGCCCTGTCAGGCTGCTCCTCTACCTGGTGGAAGCCCCTCAGTGGGTCTGGCGCCCCCCAGCTCTCCAGCCACCACTTTCATACCTCTCGCTCCCTTTTTACTCTAATGTGCTGAAGGCGTTCCCTGATTTTTCACTAGTGGCTCCCTTTGCCCTCTCTTTTCCCAGATCTTTGAACTCAGGTCTCAGCTCAAATGTTAGTTGTGCCAAAGGCCTTCCCTGTCCTCCCAAACTTCAGTAGCCCCGCACAATACCACGTTGCATCCCATCACTGTTTTCTTTTCTCCATAGCCCTTACCGCCGTCCGAAGTCATCTGTCCACACTGTGAGTCACATGAAAGGAGGGCCCCTGCCTGCCTCTTCCCTGCTATTTCTGTAGTGGGGAGTACATTGCCTGGCACACAGTAGGGGGGTAATAGATACTTGTCGAATGATTGAAGGAATGCCAAGTTGTTTGTCAGGAAGAGGAAAGATTCTAGTGCCTTGGAACTGTGTGGTGTGTCACCGGCCGAGTGTGCTGTTGGTGGGATGAGCGCTCAGAGGGTCTGTCCCTGGACTGGGAGAGGGGCTCTCACTGGGCAGTGCCTGCTACCAGCTTCCTGGGGAAGTGTTTTTCCTCCTGAGCAGCCTACTTCTTCTGGCAACATCAAGTTTCATGTTTATTACAGCATCTCTGGCCTCTCGTTAGATGCCGAAGGAAAATTTGGTGCAGTTCCAGATTCTCCTTTTAAAAAGGAAAAGGGCTCTATCTTTGAACAGAAAAGCGGAGCTCTGCCTGCGCTAGAAGGTAATTTTATTTTTTTAGAAGGGTTTTGGCAGCAGGAAGACCCTGAACTTTGGAGGCGTTGTTTAATATTAAAGTTACCAAGCATTATGACTCTACTTCAGATCTGAGTAGAGTTGAAAGGGTTTTAAGAAGGAAACAATACTCGTCCTGGCTTCCACAGAAAAGGAGCTTTCTTTTTTCTTCTGGTATGTGTTTGTTACTTCTGTGACCACATAATCATGATTTTATAGTTGAAATCAGTTGGGAATAGTTTTAAAACTATTCAGCTCGTCCATCACTGGCCGTCACTACTCTGTGTACCTGGATGTTCATCACTCATGATTCTGATGTCAGACTTAACTGTTATATGAGATACACAGCAGCTTCATCTGCTAGTATTGGACTGAAATATTCATAAAGCCAATTTGCCCTGACTTAGTAACCCAGGAGCCAGACCATAAACTCTGACCTGTGGGTAGAGGGGAGAAGGGGCAGGTCATGACCTCCAGGCTTAATCCGAGCAGCCCAGGTTTAGAGAGCAGTCAAGACGCCAGTGATCTGGACACCATCCTGCCCAAGGTTGAAGTGTTATTTGCTTACACAGGAATGCTAAAGGTTTCCCTTCATACAGGCACACAGGAAATTAAACCACAAGAAAGGCCACGTCAAAAATCTTAATCCACCCTAAACAATGAAATGTAAAGTGTGGGTTTATGGTTTGGAAAATAGATAAAAATAGCACTGAATGACTCAACAAGTCGGCCTCCCCGAGCTTCCTGAGCCACTGACGTGCGAGGATTCTGGCAACAGACCCTGGGGCCTAGCTGGTCAGACGCTGCCCTCCTTTGGGAAGGGTGGACCGCCGGGAAAAGTCAGTCCCCTTCCCAGGTTCCCTGTTCTCTTATACTCAACTCCAGTCCAGGCTCACCAGTGCCCTGTAGTGGGTGTGACTCGGAGTGCGGCCCCAGCTGCTCTTTGTGTTGGGTTTAGACGGTCTCTGTTTAGGGCAGTGGTGGCTTTATTGGCTTTAACTGGCGTGTCCATGTGAGGTTTGCAGTCTCTTACCTGGGAGGAGGGGTGCTCTGTCGCAGGCTGCCTCCCTCGCCAGAGTGTTGATTGAACATATGTCTCTTGAAGATGCTCTTTTTTTTTTTTTTTTTTTTTTTTTTTTAATTCCTCTAGGCCTGGAGCTCTGAGAATGCAAATTGGCCTCTGAGAGAAAGACTCATCAGACTTGAGAGTTCTTCTAAGCTGCTCCAATACCCAAAGGCTGTCATTGCCTTTCGTTTCCCCAATGTACTTGGCAAGAAGAGATGGGGAAAAGGTAGCACAGATACAATGAGATAAATGACAGGAAAGAGAAACCAGAGGAGACTAACTCCTAGCTTACTGTTTGCTTTTCTTTAAAATATGCACCTGGAAGCCCAGAAAACCACCTGGTAGTGAAGTAGGAGGAAAGTAGAAGTTTCTAGATGGACTTGCCTTAGGAAAAAGATGATACAAATGGGTAAGTCTGGCCACTCTGTGAAGGATTTCTAAAGAAACTTGAGGTCATAACAAATTGCCTTACATCTGATATATAGTCCGAGCTGATTTGGCTCAGTGGATAGAGCATCAGCCTGACCACGGGTTCAATTCCAGTCAAGGGCATGTACCTCGGTTGCAGTCTCAGCCCTGGTTGCCCTGGTTGGGGCATGAACAGGAGACAACCAATGATGTGTCTCTCACATGGATGTTTCTCTCTCTCTGTCTCTCCCTCTGCCTCCACTTTCTCTAAAAATCAATGGAAAAAATATCCTCAGGTGAGGATTAACAACAACAACAACAATCTGATCTACATTGCCAGAAAATGGATATTTTCTATGAGGTAGTTATTAGTCCCTTTAAAAATGTTTTTAATGTAAAAGCAATACATATCCATTTTGAAAGATGAAAAAAATTTAAAAATGCACATTTTCTTCTAGTCTCATTTGTTTTTTATATATGTATATATATACTATACACACACAAATACATAATACATTAACATGTATTTGACATACTAATAATTGTTTATTATATGTTGTTAAATATTTACTTCTGTGATTACAAAAGAATACATATATTATAGAAAATTTAGAGTAGTACAAGGAAGAAATTTAAAATAATCCGTAATGCACTATAGGGTGGAGCTGGTGGTCAGAGATGACGTCTGAATGAGCCATGTGTCCCAGTGTGCACACCTTTGTGTAGCCCCTCTCCTTGAACTTGGGCTGGCTCTGAAACTTGTTTTCGACCAGTAGGACGAAGTGGAAGTGATGCAGCATGACTTCCCAGGCTCAGTCACCAGGAGCCTGTGGTTTCAGCCTGGGTCTCCTAGAACACTTGTTCTTGGCTCATGCCCCTGTGGAATCCAGCTGCCAGGCAAGGGGAAGCCAGAACACCAGGGAGAGCCCACATGAACGTGCTCTGGGTGACAGCCCCGCTGAGCTCTGCCTACAGCCAGTGCCACCTGCTAAGAATATATGTAATGTGAGCCTCTAGGTGACTGCGGCCTCAGCTGCCATGTTCCAGTGTCCACATGTGAGACCCCGTGTGAGGACCACCCAGCTACGCCTAGTTGACCCACAGAACCATGAGGGATCATCATAAAGTTTGGGGGGGCAGAGAGTTGTTACACAGCAACAGATAACTGGCAAGGGAGTGGGCTAAGTTCAAAGTAAACTCATTTTAAGGGAGCATGTTGAGGCAAGAGAACTTGGTGGGCATTCCTGCCTAATAACCTTAGGCAAGTTATTAACTGCTGTGAACCCTTTAGCCTGGTGCTGCTGAAGATGTGTTAAGAGGGCCATTGCTCTGATGATGGGCCCAAAGCCGCAACGATGGCAATTCTGACACTCCTTCCTGTCCACTTCCCCTGCAGCGGCAGCACTGAGCCTTCCAGTCGGGGAATTTGCTCGGTGCGCCCACCGTAAAGGGGCTGACAGAAAGTTCTCCTTCATAGTAAAATGCCAACGAAGGGATGTAGAAGAAATGGAGGCATTAGAAAGTCACCATTTGGTGACAACCATTATAGTAACAATTTATTCAAATAAGAAGAATCGGTGAATGCTGAACCAGCAGGTAAAAATTTGTTCAGGAAAATTTGTTCAGTTGCAAAATGTTCCCCACAAAATGCTATTGTTATAAAGAAAAAAAGTAGTAACTTTACACTGAGCGAAATTAACATCATCAATAATGGGACAAATGGACATGCTGTGCCTCCTGATATGGCAGAATGAAAAGAACACAGCATCACCTCTGTGCTGTTCTTGAGCAAGGTGCGTACCCTGCACCTAAGCATGAGGAAACGTTAGGCCAACCCAGATTGAGGGAGATTTTACTAAATAATTGGCCTGTATTCCTCAAATTATCTTAGGTCACAGAAGACACAGACTGAGGAGCTATTTCAGATAGAAGAGACATGATGGGGCATCCTGGACCAGAAATTTTGATTTCATTTTTGGAAAAGTGACAAATTTTGAATGGGCCTGTAGATTAAATGGTAATAATGTATTAATGTTAACTTCCTGGTTTGGATGGTTGTACTGTTATTATGAGAATGCCCTTGTTTCTTAGGAAGTACACATTGAAATATTTAGAGGTTAAGTCATTTTTTTTTTTAGCTTTCATCTGCAATTATGTCAATTTGGCATCATATGTCATGCCTCTAATTAAAAAATTAAAACAAATAACTTAAATTTTATTTAATTAAAAAAGAAACAAAATTTATGACATGAAATAAAAATTTAATTGAAACAGTGGAGTGAATTGATTAGTGCTTAACAAGTACAATTCGGTAAACAGAATCTTTTCGATTGTAGGGTCTGTGATGGGCACACATTTTAAAGAGGGTTTCTTGGGGATGTCTGCTCCATAGGAAGGCAAGTGTGTTTTAAATGAAAATTGGAGTCTGGACTCCCAGCTCATGGGCCAGACTTTTCACTTCTCTGTACCCTTGGGTAATTCTTATTAGAGTCAAAGTAGGTAGGACTCTAGTAAGAGTCCTTATTAGAAGGGCTTCTTTATTTTAAATCCTTATCTGAGGATATGATTATTGATTTTTAGAGTGGGAGAGAGAGAGAAACATTGATGTGAGAGAAACATTGATAAGTTGCCTTCCTGTATTGTACCCCAACCAGGAATCAAACCCTCAGCTGGGTATAAGCCCTTGACCGGGAATTGAAACCACAGCCTTTTGGCGTACAGACGACACCCCAACCAACTGAGCCACACTGGCCAGGGCAGGAGGGGCTCCTCTTAACCTTGGTAAACCGGGATGAAAGCAATGAAACATAGACTGCATTTTTGGTAGGAGAAAACTATAAAATGGGAACAGTAAAGCCCTACTTGTAAAGTTTAAATCAGATAAAATACATAAAAATACCTAGGCCAGTACCTGGCATATAGGAACCTTATCATTTTGTAGATAGACAGCTCACTTTTTTTTTTTTTTTTAAACAATGTAGCATAAAAATCAATAAAAGTACATGACCTTTTGGCAAGAGGCTTGGCTCAGGAGACAGGAAACCTGTGGGGCCATTTGACTGTTGGCAAGCCCTTTTGCAGACTGTCACAGGGGAGCAGATGTTGCTCCTGAAAAGATGAAAACCATATATCTTTTTTTCTCCTCCTACAGGAGGGGAGAAGATAGGTAGTTCTTTACATATGAATCTCAGAAAGGTATTTCTGGGTTCCTAAAGTGGAGAAACTGGTTGTTGTTTTTTTCCCTTTAACGTTGCCTTGATGTAGATTTCTTGGCCCAAGGGGTCATGCGAGGCTGCTCTTCCTCAACTCCTTCATGGCCCCAGGGGGAAGTCTGGGTTGTGCCTGGTCCCAGGTAGCCTTCTTGGGTAAGCATCTCTTAGTTGCAGGGCCTTCTGCTCTAAGCTGGAGAGGAGGCTGAAGGAGCCGTGTAGCCTGAGAGCAGAGAGCGGGCAGAGGAGAGGAGGACAGGAGTCCCCGCAGTTATAATAAAGAACCTCGGAATGCGGGACCTGCAGAGTTGCGCTGTGAGCATTCAGGCAGACCTGTGGTAGCCAAATCACTATTTCCAAAAAGTGCCTGCCATTGCCAGGGGTCTGTGAAAAAAGCCTGCGCTGAGAGCCGAGACCAGGCCTCAGTCTCTGTTGGTGAACAAAGTCAGAATGCGGTCCTGCCCCAAACAGGAAGGAGAGCTTAGACTTTTGGGGACAAGAAATAAAGTTTATAGCGGACACCAGGGAGCTATAAACTGTGGACAGGCCAGCAGGGACCACAGACATCTATACCATAGACATGAGAGAAAGAGGGATTCTGCTCTCCAAGTCTAAAATTCAATTTCCCCTGCACATTGGACTTCATAAAGAAGTCCATGAACTATAATTTCACATTGGCAATAGAAGCAAGAGGAAAATTGAGGCCAGGTGTTGCATCTGTCATTATATGTGTCCCTGAAGTTTTTCAGCCGGGTTGGAAATAAATTCTGCCCTGTCCTAAATTATATGATTAATACACGGTCACAGAAGGTGCTAAGGGTGAGGGAGGAGACTCATGTTATACTGTTGCTGAAGCAAAACTGCATCTTTTCATAATAATTTTTTGTTTTGTCCACAAAACAGGAGCTCATAGGTATATAAAAAAAATGTTGTGGCTGAGCCATAGCGAACATTGTTTTCCAGGCTTAAGTTTGAGAGGGGGCGAGCAGGGCTAGAAGAAAGAATTTGTTGTATAGCTAATACATAAACTGACTGCGGTCATTAATTTCCACCTCTTGGCCCAAAAACCTTTTACCAGAGCTGCTAACAGGTTGTATAAATCACTGTTATGAACTCCATTTCCTCCCTTCACCTCCTCCCTCAGAGTTGGGGGCAGGCTGCTAATGTGGAAAACATAGATTAGCACAGGGGACAGTCTGGGACTTCCTGCCTGAGCAGCGCCCACAGAACCGAGTGTGGTCCGTATCCTGGCTGTCCAGGGGCCCGGAAGCCAGGACAGCATGGAGAGGGAGGGAGGGCAAGCACTTCAGAGCCGAATACATCTGAGTGTGAATTGCATCCCTGCCCATTACCAGCCACGTGAGCTTGATTACCACACTTAAATTCTTCATGTCCTCTTTGGTCAGGCAAAAATAATACCAGTCTTAGGACATTTGGATGATTAAATGAATATACTTATTCACATTGGCTGTTATTAAAAACTTCCTTTCATCTTACGTTTGTGGCATCAAATTCCTTTCCCCTGAAGTTTCTCCGGTGGGCTCTGCTCAGTGAAAGGGAACTCCAATAGTCTTCAAGCTTCGTGGGAGGAAGGTCTTGAGGGAGCGGGTGGGGGCCGTGGGGAAGTCCCATTACTGCACCAGACACCCTGGAGCTGTCTGATATTTTCACCCTCGAGGCGGCAGCATTTCTTGTTTTAAAGATAGCAGATCAGACTATCGAGCCAGGCAAATCTGTGCTTACTCTCAACTCTGCCGCTTCCGTGCGAGGCCGTTGTAGAGAAGCTGCCAAAACTCAGGTTTGAAAACAGGAGGGACTAAACCCCATCTGGCAGAGTGTAGTGGAGGGTCAGGAGCTGAGTCAGCACAGGCACCTCCCCGCCCCACCGGTATGGGCCTGGCCCACAGGCACCCTCCCTGCAGTAATGGATGGATGGACCAGGCTGGAAGAGCTCCAGGAATCTGTGCCCAAGGCCTTGGCCCCTTGGCATGATCCACTCTGTTCCTTCATAGCAGCTATTTCCATCGTTAGCCAGCTGTCCTGCAGCTGGGCCTGACACAGCAAGGGGAACGGAGTGGGGGTTTGAGGGACAAGGAAAGGCCCAGCTGGGAAGTGACCCCAGTTCCCTGTTGATGTAGAACCATCACAGCCAATGTCACCTGCGGACCCCCCAGGGACACAGCTTGGGTCTGTGCCTTGCAGTGGCAAGCTCTCCATCGAGGCCTGAGACCCTCCAGTGGGAGAAGCTGGTCAGTGGGGCTGGTGTGGGACATCAGGACTGTACCTGTCCTGTGGCCTCAAAACAGCTCCTTGGAGGTCATGAGCCTCTTACTGTTAGAGCAGCGGTTCTCAACCTGTGGGTCACGACTCCTTTGGCGGTCAAACGACCCTTTCACAGGGGTCTCCTAAGACCATCCTGCATATCAGATATTTACATTACGATTCATAACAGTAGCAACGTTACAGTTATGAAGTAGCAACAAAAATAATTTTATGGTTGGGTCACAACATGAGGAACTGTATTTAAAGGGCCAGAAGGTTGGGAACCACTGTGTTAGAGGAAGCCTCCACCCCTTCTCATTTGCCCTCTCTGGCTGCTGCAGGCCAGAGGTGCTGCTGACCAGCAATTAACGAGCTCCAAAGTAGGATGAAGCAGGTGGCAAATGGCTGCAGTATTTCCAAGTGGACAGTGAGCTGTGGCGCTCCCCTCCCACCAGCTGCTTCCGGGTCCTGGGCCTCGTGACCCCACTGAGCTCGGGGTTGTCATGGTTTCCCCTTCTCCCCGAGCCCTCTCCTGGTTAGTGGGAAGCTTGCGCTGACGTTCTGAGATGAAAACCCTCTGATGTTTATAAATATTTATCTCCAGGAAGCTTGGAAGCTCTTTCAAAACAGAAAGGGAGAGGAGCAAGATTGATCTGCCCTTCAGAGAAGGCCTGTGTGTTGCCCAGGATGGTGGGCCCGGTGCTCAGCGAAGCATGTCTTTCCATAATTTCCCGACCTGTTTTGTTGCATGCCGTTTTGTGTTTGTTAACAGTTGTCTACCAGGAATTGTTTCTGGGCATAGGAGAAGGGAGGGCAGAGGAAAGGAAGCTTTTCCCCTTTTGTTTGTTTTCGGGTATCATTAATTACTCACTCAGGGTTGTAATTCCATCCTTGGTCAGATGACATGCCTTGTGGCTGGCTTAATTGGAGGCTGATGATGAGCTGTCCCAAGCCTGTTTCCACCGGGGAATGTTGAGCTGGGAGCTTCCCAGCTGGTTCTCAGGGCATGAATGTTGCCTTGTGCAGACACTTGTGCAGAGAAACCGAGCCCAAGGCCCAGTTCAGGGCCTCAGATGCCGGCAATAGGCATGGGCTTCCTGAACTCTGAGAACAAGCCCCTGGGTGCTCAGGAGCCTCCTCAGTGCTGTCCAGGGCCAGGGTGGTGAGATGGCAATGGGCACGCGGAGGTCTTGAAAGCTGCATCTTCAGCCAGCACTTTCCATCTTGTCTTTCCTTTTCCAACTTGTTAGAACTAAGTGGTGCTATTTCATTAGCCTGAAACTGGAGTGAGAGAGGACGAGGTGAGCAGACATGTTCCCTTGTGAAGATGGTACCACACTCTTGACCCCCTAGAGTTGAAGTTCAAACAGAGCTATGTCTCAAACCAGACCTAGCCCATCTAGGTCCTTGGCATCTTTCCCACTTTGAGTTGACATATTTTTAATGGCTCCCATCTTGTCAACATTCATCAGCGCTGTGGTTGGGGGTTTCAGCGAGGACCCCTGAACCACTTTCTGGACCCTGGAGGCAGCAATTCTTCCATTTCCTGAAATAGCTCAACTTAGCCTGCCTGATCTGTTGCAAACACTCGTTCTCCATGGAAACCAGTGTTTAAAACGCCAACTAGCCCTGGCTGGATAGCTCAGTTGGTTGGAGCGTCGCCCTGATACACCAAGGTTTCAGGTACGATCTCTAGTGAGGGCACATACAGGAATCAATCAATGAATGCATAAATAGGTGGAGCAACAAATCTATCCTCTCTCTCTCTCTCTCTCTCTCTCTCTCTCTCTCTCTCTCAAATCAATCAATAATTTTTTTTTTTTTTTAAAGCTCCAACTACTGACCTATGAGGTGGGAATGATGGAAGCTCTTGTAGGTTCCATCATCTACCAAGAGGCCTGGTCAGCCAGCATCAGGCAGATGAGCTCATCCAAGGAGGTTGCCCAGCACAAGTGTTTCCCTCAAACACCAAGTACCCACACAGGACTATGTGGCAGGCATCCTTCTACCTGAGAAAATGCCACAGGTGCACACGAATGCTTCAGTTTTTGTGATTTAAACACATGCATGAGAGGATTTGTGAGGGGCTGGTTGGAAGGACCCTGCCTCCCTTTGAATTTAGCACAAAGTAAGGTGTGTTCCTAGAGGAATGTAAACATTTGTTTATTTGGTTTGGTTTCCAATATTCCATCCTGATGTTAATATGAGAATATGGAGAGCAGTTTTCTCATTTCCTAAAACTGGCTATAAAGTGAATCATGGTGGTGTCTTCTTTTCTTTGGCTGCTACTTATTAATCTTCAGGTTTACATTTCCATGGGATGGTATGCAGGTCCTTCATGAGCTAGTATTGGGTGCCTAGCAAGTCTTGTGTGTGACCATTCGGGCCATTACACAATGTTTTTTGCCCTCTAGGAGTTTAGGGTCCATATTGGGAGTGGATGGTGGGAGGGGGAGCTAATTAGCATAAGAGCATTCACTGGGGAGTCAGAATACCTGAATTCTGGGATCAATTTTGCTACTTAGCTTGACTGTCTGACCCCTGACAAATTCCTCTTCTTCTTTGGTCCTCAGTTTCCTCATCTGTGCAACAGGTATATTGGTCTCTTATTATAAGGCTGTCTTTCAGACCTGTTACCCGAGATTGTTCCATCTTTTTGTTATCTTCTTGCAGGATTCTGACATAGTGAACATTCCACCAGCTTTAGATGCTTGACTATTCCTTTGAGTCCTTCTTTTTCTCAAATATTCTTTATAGATTTCATCTCCTCTTTGCTAGGGGACAATTATCTCACTTATTTATTCCTTAAATTTCAGTGGTTCTGCTGCCATTACAGCTGTCCTCCGCCCAGCATCCTCTCTGGGCTACCGAGGTGGCTCTTTCCATATACAGTGGAGCCTTGACTTACGAGTGTCCCGACTAACGAGTTTTTTGAGATACCAGCTGTCTCTCCGCCGATTTTTTGCATTGAGTTGACAGAGTAATTTGAGTTAACGAGCTCGGTCTCGGAACGAATTAAACTTGTAAGTCAAGGCCCCACTGTACAGTCTTGTTTCATTCTCACAACAGCCTTTCAGCATTATGTATAAACCTCCCAGGTATAGTTTCCACAGAGAGATGACTACATGAAGGACCAGAGGCCAGAGGAACAGGGCCCTTTAAAAGAATCTAATGAATTTCAGCATTCCTGGTAAGCATCTTCCTCTTTTCAGCAGTGACATTCACAACTTGGCATCTTATTTCATAATTACATAAAAGGATAACAGTCTGGACAGATGCCCGCCCGACCGTGCAGGCTGCGCTTGGGGCTGTCCGCCTCCCTGAATAGAGGGCGTGTCCTCCTGCCTCAGCCTGAAAGGTGACAGCTGGGTCAGGCTTCTCACATCGGTGTGCAGGGGCCACTTAGTGCTGGAGCTGCTGCTGCATTCCTTCCTGATCAGTCGACCTCGTTTGGTGAAGTCCCTCTTGAGAAAGGTGTGAGCAGCCTTCAGCAGACCCTTCCTGAAAGAGGATCTATAAAAGTATAAAAGCATCTCAAATGACCATGTCCTAGGACTGCACGACCTTTCCAGGCTCACTGCCCGCCAGTCCCTAACGAGCAGGGAAAGTGCCCCGATTTATGGCCAGGGCTCTGCCCGAATGAAGGAGCTGTGTCTCTTCGGAAGACACCTGAGGACCCTGAGCTCTGCCTTCCAGCACATTCCCTTCCTCAAGGAGCATCCTCTCTGGCGAGGGCAGTGAGACAGGTGTACAGGTGACAGTGACCGGAGGCAGGCAGCTACTTCTGACCAGGGCCTGTCCAAGCCGGCCAGGGAAGGAGGCATTTGGGCTGCTCCTTGCAGAATAGGTAGGGTGGGCTGTTGAGTGTTTCCTTCCCGCGTCCCGCATGGGTCAGGGTTCAGGAACTGGAAGCAGAGCCGCACACAAATGAATATGAAAAGACAAGAGATAATTTGGAAATATTGGGGGGCCAGGCGAGCAAGTCCAACTCAAGGGGAAGGACTTCCTCCACTGCTCAGGCTGCTCCAATCTTTTATTGATCTGGAGTAGCCCTTAGGGTAAGGAGGTTTCAGTGACACACAGATCAGCAAACAATTTCCAGGAATAGACAAAGTATCTGATTAGCTCATCAATAGATTTCCGGGAGTATCTGATTAACAATAATCAACAAGGATCTACATAAGTATCTAAAGAATTAAGGGAACTAAGGTGGGGATGCTTCAACTATTATTACCTAAATTAACTGGGTGGTGCACAGTTCTGACCTTTGCTAGAATTTCAAAGGTTACTAGCTTTTGGGGGGGGGGGTCTCTGTCTAAACTCAGCTAGTGAAGACAATGAATGGACTCCGGCAGTGGGCTGACCTTGAGAGACCGGAGCATACACATAGCACGTGTAGGCTTTCACTGAAGAATGACTGACTGACTGAATGAACGGCCATTGGGAGTTTAATTACAGTGAAATTACCATTTTCATGTGGAGGACTTCCCTTAAATGCCATGTTTGGCCAGCTCGCTGTTCTGCTTCTTGTCTGTTAAGGCCTTTGGCACCTCTGCCTGCTCCTGGGCCTCTGTGTGCATAACCTTGGAGCCAGATCTGCCTCGTGGGGCTCCCTTCCGGTCAGAAGGGGACTCAGAGTCTGTGGAAAGAGCATGCTAGGCTTTGAAGTCAAGCAGACCTAGGTTCAGATCCCAGCTCCAACACTTAATTTGTTGTGAACCTCGGGCTATTGTTTTTAACTGTCCTAACCCTCTCTTTCTTCATCTAAACATGTTGGGTGGTTATGAGAAATGAACTATTGCCTGTGCAAGGCTGGGCACCTAAAAGCCCTCAAAGGAAGGGTGCTTCTCTCTGGCCATCCCTGGTGGTACTGAAGTGCTCCCTGTACCAAGAGGACGAGGTTTACCCTTCTCTTATAACCGTGACAGGGCCACAGAATTACCTCCAAACAACCTGAGGCCTCCCCTTCTGCAGGCCACTGCCCTTTGCCCACTCCCGGCCCCCATTCCCCAACAGAACCTGCAGAGATGTGGTTTCTCTGCTTGGGGCGAAGTGCCACCCTGTCCCAGGCTCAGACAGGCTCTGCTCTCTCCAGTGTAAGAGCTGCGTGTGGGAGCTTCGGGCATAGGAGGTGGACCAAAAGAAAGGAGAGAAATGGCTAGAGGGTGTGTGTGTTGTGGGGCCTCGCATTGTGGCTTCTTTTTCTCTTTTCAATATATTTTTATTGATGTCAGAGAGGATGGGAGAAGGAGAGAGAAATAGAAACATCAATGATGAGAGAGAATTGCCCTGACCAGTTTGGCTCAGTGGATAGATCGTCGGCCTGGGGACTGAGGGGTCCCAGGTTCGATTCTGGTCAAGGGCGTGTACCTTGGTTGCGGGCACATCCCCAGTGGGGGGCATGCAGGAGGCAGCTGATCGATGTTTCTCTCTCATCGATGTTTCTATCTCTCTATCACTCTCCCTTCTTCTCTGTAAAAAATCAATAAAATATATTTAAAAAAAAAAAATGATGAGAGAGAATCATTGATCAGCTGCCTCCTACACGCCCCCTACTGGGATGGAGATGACAACCTGGGCATGTGCCCGGACTGGAAACTGAACAGTGACCTTCTGGTGCACAGGGCCATGCTCAACCACGGAGCCACGCTGGCTGGGCCCATTATGGCTTCTTGATGGTTACAATTCTCATTGGTTACAAGTCTCTTTTGGGAGGCTGTTCTTCCCCAAGGTTGCCATCAGGCTCCTCTCCTCTGTTCCCAGGGCTGTGTCTGAGAGCAGCAGGCTCCTGGAGACGCTGCCTGTGGCCCATTCATTGCTCGTCTTCACTGCTGGCTCAGGGCAGCTTTCCGGGAGACGGCAAGGTCACCACAAGGAGCTCTGGAGTCATCACCTTTCCTGGTTTCTAGGTTGTTATTATTTCTAGTGCAGGAAGGAAAGCAGTGTTTCACTCATGTGTCTATATGGGGCGGGCAGTGTGAAGCCAGGCAGGCCGCAGGGCCCGCATTGGCCCTGGGGGCCCATTTTTCTATACACCGCCCACAGGGCCAGAGCGGCTATCTTTGGTGCCCTCTCACTGTCCTCTGGCCTGGGCAGCTGGATTCTTACCTACTATAACATTTAAAATATATATATATTTCTATTGATTTCAGAGAGGAAGGGAGAGGGGGAGAGAGAGAGAGAGAAACATCAGTGATGAGAGAGAATCATTGATCGGCTCCCTCCTGCACCGTCCCCCCCTCCCCCCCACTAGGTATTGAGCCCACAACCTGGGCATGTGCCCTGATTGAGAATTGAACCATAACCTACTGGTTCCTAGGTTGATGCTCAACCACTGAGCCATACCAGTTGGGCATCTCCTATAACTTTTTTCTTTTACAGGAAACTCATGTAGAATGTCAACTCATGTTTTGTTTCTGCATCACAAAGGAAAATAGAGTGAGGAACAAATGATTCAGTTTTTCTTAAATAGTAAGCTGTGATTTCTTCATAAACTAATTTAGAGAATGGCACTTAAATTCCACAAACATTCCTCAGTATTTACGGGATTCCAAGCCTTGTACTGAGTGAATGGAGGCTGAGACACCAAAGATGGGGTGCCTGTCTTCAGAGGGCGTCTGGGGGCAGCCTGTCCTCAGGCAGCTGGGGCCTCTGCCGTGGGCAGATGCCAAAAGGCTGGTGAAGAGCCAGGCGGGAGCCCTGATGCCCCGGATGGTGGTGGTGCTGCATCCCCTCTCCATGCTGCCCGCATGTCGAGGGCCAGCCCATGCACTCTCTTTTGTTAAGTTTTCCTAGACTGCCTCAGGCCTCCCTCTGCAAGTCTCCCACTCTCCAAGCCCTGGGCCCCTGTAGCCTCCACAGCCTGTGTAGGTGACGTTTCCCACTGTTGTCCCATCTTCTTGGCATCTCAGCCTCACCAGGCACATTGTATTGTTCCCACTTCAACAAATGAAACAACTAAGATTTAGAGAAGTAAAATAATTTCCCCAGGGTTACAAAATTCGGCTGCTGTGGTCTGATTCCCATTAGTTAGGCCTTCTCCGTAGTACCAAGTACTACTATCGCTCTTCATCATTTAACCCCAAGAATCCCCTCTTCAGAGCTCCCCAGTCCCTCTTCCATTTCATGTCAGCATCAATCTCTCCCTCCCTGATTTTAGTGACCGCATGTCTCTCCTTTAGGGCTGGGTCCTCAGCATAGTTGGGGTCTCAGACAGGCTTTGTCAGGTGAAGGATGCGAGAATGAACTTGGTCAACACCCCCCTCCTCCCTACTCGCTCCTGAGTTATCTGGAGGCAGCGGAAGCCAACAGCTCTTCCGTGCCAGGTCATTGTGAGACTTGCTTTGTCTGACTTGATATGTGTTTAGGTTTCCAGAATGTACTTATGAGAGCTTAAGACAATAGCAGTTCTTACCCCTCTCTCCCTTGGGTCATATACCACCTGTGCCCCAAAGAGCAACACCTGTATGCTTTCAGTTTTAAGTAGGGTGTCCATAAACTGTCAGATGTGTTTGAGAATGAAATGGTGTGCTGTTGACAATTACACCGGGACAGTAGGCCTTAACTGGAGCATATGGTCACCTGGATTAAAATAAAATGTGTCTACAATTGGAAGGAAAGATATGTGACATTTGTTTCTAGAGACTTCTGATCTTGCAGAGGGGGTTGCTGGCAAAGGAAGGCCCTGTGTTTCCAGCGCTAACTTTGCAGGGGCAGCAAGAATAATCCAGAACCCCATTCTGCACCTTCCACTCATTTTCTATAAATAGCCGAGCCTCCCAGGATGCGTGTCTGTGTCTTATTGTTGTCTTTTTCTTTCCTCCAGAGATCCTGCAGATAATACAGCTGGACCTAGACCTAAAGTACAAGACCAACATCCGGGAATTGTTCGAGGAGTTTGACAATTTCCTGCCAGGCGCCATCATTGGCATCGCGAGAGAGATGCAGCCGGTGTACAGGTGCGTGGAGGCCGGGGTGCCTCCAGGACCCCTCCTCACCCTTCACCCCCCTCTCCTGCCACTCCTGCCGACTGGGATTAATCAGCGTGCAGTCTTTCTGCACTCAATCTCTTAGGGACACATTTGCGGTTATTACTTACAGTTCATAGTATGGGCAGGTGTGTATGCTCCGGACTGGAGATGCCATCTCGTTCTTTTGGGGGCGTTTGGAAAGTTCAGTCGTTTTAGTTGTTGGTTCTGGTTAAGCTCAGGATTTTAAAGTCTTGGGCTTTGTCTTTCAGAGGCGGTGTTAGGACCGAGCTTTAACGTGCCAGTCTGGTGATGGATGCGGCTTTCTTGGCCTCTGAGTCACAGGGGCTGCTCCTCTGTATAAGCAGGTGGGCTTCGCAGTGTCTTGTGGGGAGGCAAAGGCAGCACAGCTTTGGAACAGAGATTGTCATTGCATAGGTGAGGTGAAGAGTGTGTTCTGCACGATGCAGTGTTTTATTGTCAAGTGTGGTTACAGAGCAACTCCAGCACCTGAGGACCAGGAGACATGTTCAAGAATACTCATGCAGCATTGTTTGTAGTCGCCAAAACCTGAAAACAATGTCAATGTCCACGGACAGCAGAATGGGTAAACGAAGCATATCCATGCAATTGAATACTCTATTAGAAACAAAGTGAGCAAACAGTAAGTAGCTATAGTGAACTGTACAATGATAGACAAGACTGAACTGCGATCTTCAAGGATGCGCACACAAATAGTAAAAATGATAGGAAATAATGATTCCCAAAAGCCAGATGGTGGTTACCGCCGGAGGGGCTGGGGGAGTGATGGGGACATGGGTGGGGATTGCCTCGAGTGCTGCAGTCCTTTAGTTCCCTGCCTGGTGGCTGTGCATGTGTGTGCATGTATGTTTTTGTGTGTAATATGTCTTTTACGGTTGAAAAAAACACATGACGGAAAACCAGAAGCACCTCCAGGTTTCTGTTAACAACTAGGCACATGGCCCTGCGTCCAGAGGGTTCCGTGTTGCTGACTGTTACTCCTCTGCGCAGAGCCACAGCTGACCCAGAGCCGAGCTGCCTGGAGGTGGGATTTCACTGTCCCCTGGGCTGGCCTGCTCTTTGTTCTCAGAGCAGACCCTCATGCTGGCTTCCTTTGGACATTCTTGGAGCTGGGCCCAGTCCTCGGAGCCCTGTAGGCAACTGGTGACTAAGAGCAGTCATTTCTCCTAAGGGGGAGGGGAAGAAGGGGCAGCCTCAGCTTGGTTGTGGCCATTTGCAAGACCCAGATCACATAACAGGAAATTCCTGCCAGGCCTCTGAAGGAGCTGATAACTCCCGGGCCTTGAGCTGTTCTACTGGACAGAGTCCTCTCACAAGTTGCCTGGAGTCACAAGTCTTATGTCTGGGGTCTTGATTTAAGGAAAGGAGGCGATGGCAGGAGCGCTGACCTGGGAGTCCCCAGTCCTCTGCGGTTGTCCCGGCTCTGCCACCAGCTCTGGGGACTGTGATCCCAGCTCTCCCGACCCCACCACCCTCATGGCCTTTGCTCTGTCCTGAAGCTCTGCTCATGCGCCCCTCTCTGTCCACAGGGGCCAGTGCCCTGGAATGAATAAGCCAGGCTGAGTATTCAATGCAGTTGGAGCAGTGATCCCGTCAAGCCCTGCTTTGAAGTCTTCTCATGTAATGTAGATGGAAACCTGATCACACTAAACTTGAATTGGCCAGAATTTATGTTTTCTGTAGATTTAGGTTTTATAAACTGTGAAGAGTAAAATGATTTAATTGTATGGCCTTCTCAAAAGCAATCTCTGAATGATGTTAGATCCAAAATGAAATTGAGTTTTTCTCACCTGCAGTCTTTAACGACGTGAGCCCTCTGCTGCAGGACTGCTGGGGAGTCCAACAAGGCGCCGCTTGCAGGGCTCACACTCACATTCACACTCACACTCACACTCAACACAAAAGGAAACCTCCTTGCACGCTTCCCTCTCCCGCTTCCCTCTCCCCCTGCTGGAATGTTCCTAACGGCCCTTAATTAAGTCTCCAGATGACTGTCCTGCCCTAATCTGCACTACCCTGGCCCTGGTAATTGCCATTGAACGCCCTGCGGGTGGGAATGGTTGGGTGCTGGCTGGGGCAGGCAGGGGATAGAGTATGGCTCTTTGCCCTCTTCCACAAGAAAACTGGAGACTCCTCTGTGGCCCGAAAGACCATGTGTTAAGTTGTCTGCTGCTCTGGAGCCTGTGTCTGGCTGTGTGTGTTGTGGGGGGGGAGGGGGGGAATAGGAGAAGAAAGAGGGGGGAATAGAAAGGAGTAAGTGGTCAGTACCAAGCAAGGACAGACAGAGCTGGGCCCTTCTCCTGAGCAGGCAGTCTCAGCCCCTGTGCCCTTGGACTTGGCCATCACAGCTTGTGGGGAACCCCTGCCCGGCCCCGCCCACCTCTGCAGGTGCTGGGGTGCTCGCCACCCCCTGAGTACTCCTGAGAAACTGGCAGCTGTCTGACAGCCATGCGCTCTGCCTATGTGATGGTGTGTGAGGCCGGCAAGTCCTTTTTCTGTCATAAGTGGAGTCCGCTAGTATCTATGAAAAGAAAGGCAATTTTAGAAGCAAACAAAACAGCACAAAAGCAAAACTTGGACAGATTAACTGAGTTCATTTTGATCTGGAAATTCACTAAGCAGAATTAAATTTGGATCTCCTCAGTGGTGTTATTTTTATAGTCACTTGTCCGACAGTTACTCCACTTCAAAAGGGCACATATTAAGTCATGTTTATGGCCATTTCCCCTCCATTGTGTGCTGTGAGTGTCAGGAGCTTGGAGGGGGCGGGGGGAGAAGCATTGCCCACTGTCCATTTGACAAATTCTTTCTTTACTTTTTTTTTTTTTTATCAAATGAACACCAAACCGGCTGTGTTCTTTGGAAAATGATGGATCATGGGATGCTAGGATAGAGGAGCCTTTTCTTAACACTTGGTTCCCTGTTAAGAGTGTTGAATCAAATATCCCAGGACCTTCCTCATCTGAAAACTGGGAAGCAGTGGTCATCTTGAGTGAAACATTGCCCTTCCTTTCTTGACTTTTTCTCTCCCTTTGTGTCAGGGAACTGAACACAATCAGGTCCTTGCTGGTGATGTGCTTTATTGGGATGAGTGGCCAAGAGGAGAAAAGGGTCCGGTGGTCTCTCTGTTAGTAGAATGGTCTCTGTAAGTGGACAGCGGCGCTTTGTAAATATGTGTGAGTCCAGGGTGCCATTTTGAATGGGCTCCTTATGCATGTGTTGTCGGTGGAACGCGGGCTGTGCCACGGGATCTCCAGGGAAGCGGGGAGACCGTGGTGTGGCGGCATTTATTTCTGATGCAAAATCAAAGGAGCTCCCCTCGTAGGTTTCCAGTGTCCTATCTCCATCTCTCCTGCCATAGAAAAAAATCCAGTCTTGTTTTTTATCATCTTCGGCTTGGGAAGAACCAGGGATTTTTTGAAAATAACGAATCAACTTCCCAAGCTTTGGCAGGCCTCTGATGGGTCCACCCCCTAGCCAATGATTCCTTCCCCAGGCTAGACAGACAGGCCTCTGTGGTCCAACACCTCCCCCTGTGCCATTTTGACTTCTATTGTGCATGTGCTTAATGCAATACAGGAGGGGTGTTAATCTTTGGCCATCAAGCAGACAGGCTCATGCTCCCCAGCCCATTAGGCTCAACAATGTCTGACTTCCTTTGCTTCCTTCCTTTTATTAATATTTGGCTAACTTCAGTAACAACTGCATTAGAAGACGAAAGAAAACTGTCGGGCCCTCTTTATGTACAGCCTGTAACAATTACAAAGCAGTGAAGCAGCTGTACGGAGGAGAAATAGCACTCGGGTTGTACCGGGAAGCCGCCGGATTACAGTCCTGCCTTTTATGAATTATCCATGGGATGCTCTACAAGTCACTTGCTCCCTAATCATGTTTTTTTTTTTTCTAAATCTGTAAGGGGGATAAATTCATTCTATGTAATGCACAGAATCACCAGAAAACTGAAATGTAATAACACCCGGGAAACCTTCTGGGGTAAAGAGACCCTTAGTGAAGCAGGTCCCCTCCTTCCCGTCTGTAATCCTCACAATTCCTTCTTGTGTTTTCCTTTCCAGATGTTTCGTTCTTCTGGGAACCTCCTATTCTACCCCTCCTCCCCCCACCCCCCGCACCGCCAACCATGTAGGGCAAGCATGTCAAACTCTCAGCCCGCATGCGGCCCACAACGAAGATTTTTGTGGCCCAGCCAATATAACGGTGTGAGCGGTTATTTACAATTATGAAAGGAAATAAGTCTCCTGTCAGATCCAGAATTACTGCATTCACCTTGGGTCAGTTCTGAAAGTAATCACAGTGAACAAGATTTTCCCTGAAGTAGGAAAGATAGCAGCAGAGAAGAGATGCCAAGTATCAGGAAGAAAACATTAATTTTATCGTTGCTCTTGTTCTTTTTTTTTATGCTATACTTTTCGGAATAAGCCTACGTGTCTATGAAAATTGAAGCTTTTGTTTTTTTGCGGCCCACATAAACTTAAAACTTGTTTATTTGGCCCGTGTTAGCCTTTGAGTTTGACATGCTTGGTGTAGGGTCACCAGTTAAAATATAGGACAGCCAGTTAAATTGAATTTCAGCTAAACAACAAAAGTTGTTTTGTATATGTCCCGAATATTGCATGGGGGCATCCTTATACAAAACAATCATTTGTTGCTTAAATGAAATTTACATTTAACTGGGCGTCCTGTTTTTTATTTGGCTAAGTCTGACAGCCCTACCCTTACCTAAGAGTTAAAATCTTCTCTCTTTAGCAGAAGCAAGTGATGTGGCTTTTCTACAAGATCCTTGAGTGAGCAGGAACAAAGGGTACTGAAGTGGGAAATGGGTGAGAGTGAGGAGTGGGAGGCACTGATCAAAGTCTCCGAGAGGTGACATGAGGGTGACACTGTGCGGGAGCTGGAGGCCTGCCTGTGACTTGGGGTGTTCACTGGGGCTAGGAAGCCTGGCAGTGGCTTAGATTCAGGCCGCAGGGTTCCTGCTGAGCTGGGAGTGGGGGGTGGGGGGCAGAGAGAGAGGATGGGAGGGGAGGGGAGGGAGAGGGAGAGATAACGTCTCTGAGAGATGTGTGTGTAATCACGAGCGAGAATGTGTGTCAGAGTGAGTGTGTGTTGAGGAGCTGGGGTCACAGCGCTTGGTTTGGTCACTGTGTCCCCGAGCTGGCCACCTGAGGAGCTGCTGAATGGGAGCTGTGGTGGGGGGGGCCTTGGGCTTCCGGTTCATTCTCTCCTGGCTCCACAGGCCAGCTGTGTGCTGGTTGGAGCTCAAACCCATGGTGAGGGGAAGCAGCAGGCGAATCCTGTCAGCTGCTGATAAGGCACCACGAGGCAGGAATTCGCTTTTGTGTTAGGTATGTTAATTGTGTCCACTCTTTCACCTTTCGGCCCACGTGGTTTTTATTGGCATCGTCTGTGCCAGCCTAGCCTCCTTCCAGAGGCTTGGAATGCAAATGTCCGGTTCATCTGCAGGCTGCTTTATCCATTCCTAGGACTGGCGAAGGGCTCTCAGGGGAATTGGGGAGGAAGTGAGGACTACCGCAGAGGGGGGAGGGGGATGGATTGAGACCGCCTGTCACTCATATCTGTGTGGCCTTGGACAAGTCTTCCGACCTCTCTAAACTTCAGTTTCTTTTTTTTTAAATGTATTTTATTGATTTTTTACAGAGAGGAAGGGAGAGGGGTAGAGAGTTAGAAACAGAGATGAGAGAGAAACATCGATCAGCTGCCTCTTGCACACCCCCCACTGGGGATGTGCCTGCAACCCAGGTACATGCCCTTGACCGGAATCGAACCCGGGACCCTTCAGTCCGCAGGCCGACGCTCTATCCACTGAGCCAAACCGGTCAGGGCTAAACTTCAGTTTCTTTAGCTGAGAAACAGGTTATAGCGCAATATAACTGCATATGCAGAAGTAATTAGAGGATTAATTTAGACACCGTATTTATAGTCCCTGGCCCAGAGCAGGACTCCCTAGTGTTGGTGGCGATTGTGCCCAGGCCCAGCTCCACCGCTTATTAATTCTGTGACCGTGGAGAAGTCACTTACCAACCTCCGAGTTTCAGTTCCCGGACACTATGAAAATTGGAGCTACTGATAACTTCGCATAATTAGTGCTAATATTTTGACTCTTCCGCCTCCGAACTCCCTTCCTATGTTTGAAGAATTCCCTGACACAGGAGCCTTCCTCCCTTTGTGGAGGGCAGAAAGGCTGGACGGACACTTTATTTCCTGGACTCCTGCAGCCAGGGTGTTGGTGCAGTGTTACCCTCCCTCCCTCCCTCCCTCCCCTGAGGAAAACAGCACCGTGAATTTAGCCTCTATGCAGGCTGGTTTTTATGTTTTTAGTACATATCCTAAGTATTTACAGAACAGAAACTGCCAGTGTCACAAAGAGAAAACAAGTAGCCCAGGATTTTGGCTGGGAGTTTTAAAAGCCCTTTATTACTAGAAGCCAAGAGCTCAGAGGAGGGAGTACTGCCACTTGGTGTGGAGTGATGGGGAACAAAGTATAAGCAACGGAAACTTTCCAACGCAGTACGGTGTATGGGTGCTTCACTCTCCTATCTAATAAAAGAGAAACATGGTAATTGGCGTACGACTGCTACCCTTCCCATTGGCTAATCAGCGAGATATGCAAATTAACTGCCAGCCAAGATGGCGGCCGGCAGCCAGGCAGCTTGAAACTAACATGAGGCTTGCTTGCTTCAGTAACGGAGGACTGCATCGTTCCCCGCCTGCCTTGCCGGCCTCTGAGCTTGCAGTTTAAGAAACATTGTAACAAATATAGAAGCTAAACAAAACCCCAGAAACCTGCTTTCAGCTAGCCGGGATCTGAGAGCTGGAGTTATACATTGTTTCGATTATAGAACCCAAACAAACCAGATACCTGCTTTCAGGAGCGGAAGCCTCAGAGCTGGAGCCTCAGAGCTAAAGCTGGCCCAGAATAAAAAAAGAAAAAGAAAAAAAGGAGCAGTTGGGAGCTTCAGCCCTCAGCCCCTCACCCAGACTGGCCAGGCACCCCAGTGGGGACCCCCACCCTGAAGGGTGTGTGACCAGCTGCAAACAGCCATCATCCCCTCACCCAGGCTGGCCAGGCACCCCAGTGGGGACCCCCACCCTGATCCAGGACACCCTTCAGGGCAAACCAGCCAGCCCCACTCATGCACCAGGCCTCTATCCTATATAGTAAAAGGGTAATATGCCTCCCAGCACCGGGATCAGCAGAGCCGCGAGGCCTCCCGGCACCGGGATCAGTGTGACAGGGAGCAGCGCCCCAACCCCCTGATCGCCCTGCGGCTCTGTGTGTGACAGGGTGCGGCGCCCCTGCTGGGGTCCAACCCCCGCAGTTCCAAGGCTCCCCAAAGGTGTGGACGGAATCGGCGAATAAGGAATGACACGGAGACAGCGTTCAGTTGATCAGCAGCCTAGCCAGGATCTCAGCCAAGTTCTGTTCAGGGTCTCCAGCAAGTTCTGGTTAGGATCTCCAGCGAAGTTCTCCAGGTTCTTTAGCCAGGTTCTGTAGCCATGTTCCCTCGCTAGGTTCTCCAGCCAGGTTCTGTCTAGGTTCTGTCTCTAGGTTCTGTGGCCAGTTTCTGTACAGGATCTTTTGCCATGTTCTCTCACTAGGTTCTGTCTCTAGGTTCTGTGTAGGTTCTGTGTCTAAGTTCTGTGTCTAGGTTCTGTGTCCTGCTGTCTTGTTAGATCTGTATTTATACCAGTTGATTCCAATCCTATCAATCTCTATTCCAAAGGTTAGGGCGTTTCTTATCTCCATTCCAGGGAGTAAAGATTATGTAGCTTAAGCATGATTGTGTGTGATGGGGCCCTGCTCTGTGTGTTATGGGGTAGAGCCATAACCTCCCCATCAGCCCTGCCCTGAGTGTGACAGTGGCGGCGCCCCACACCCCTGATCGGCCCTGCTCTGTGTGTGACAGGGGGCGGTGCCCCAACTCCCCTATCGGCCCTACTTTGTGAGTGACAGGGGGGAGCTCCCCAACCCCCTGTTCGGCCCTGCTCTGTGCGTGACAGGGGGGAGCTCCCCAACCCCCTGATTGACCCTGCTCTGCGTGACAGGGTAAGAGCCCCAACCCCTCTGATGGGCCCTGCTCTGTGTGTGACAGAGGGCAGCGCCCCAACCCCCGGATTGGCCCTGCTCTGTGCGTGACAGGGGGTGGCGCCGCAACCTCCCCATCGACCCTGCCTTGAGTGTGACAGAGGGCGGTGCCCCAACCCCCCAATTGGCCCTACCCTGAGCGTGACTGAGGGTGGCATCGCAACCTTCCAATCCGCCCTGCTCTGTGCATGACAGGGGGCAGCGCCCCAACTCCCCAATCGGCCCTGCTCTGAGCCCAACCAGGGGCTGCACCTAGGGATTGGGCCTGCCCTCTGCCACCCAGGAGCAGGCCTAAGCCAGCAGGTCGTTATCTCCTGAGGGGTCCCAGACTGCGAGAGGGCACAGGACAGGCTAAGGGACCACCCCCTCCCCACCGAGTGCACAAATTTTTGTGCACCGGGCGTCTAGTTATATATTCACGGAGCTTCAATAACGGTCAACCCCTGGCCAACCTTGTTTCATCTCTGCTCCACTCACTTCCCACCCCCTTTCCATTATTTTTAAGCAAGTTCCAGACAGTCTACCATTTCATCTGTAAATGTCATTTTTAATCCATTCTTAAAAAAAAGAAAGTCCAGCTACCATTGCTGGGTTTGGAGCTGGGAGTGCTGTGTGAACGCATGGGGTCCTGTCTTCCTCAGGTTCCTCAGGCTGCTCTCAGGGAGGAGAATAGTCAGACATGGCTCTAGTGTCCAGCCAGTCCGAATTTCCCTTCTCTCTCCAGACTGTCTCCTGTCAGGATAATCATGTCCTACTCTTGTCTGGAAGGTTCCCTGGTCAGTATAAATTCAGGTCTGTTGTTCACCACCCATGAAGCTCTATTTGGTAAGAGAACCCGACTGTCCCCATCATTTCAGGATGAGTAAGTGGAGGACTTGAAAGTAGCAGATTCTCTTCTTCCCTCTGACACCTGAGGATGAGTTTATTGGCTCTTATTCCTGTGGGTGTTTTTTTAAAAAAATTAACCAAGATTGAACCTGTCCGTTTCAATTAGAGTTAAATCCGAGTGGGAGAGAGAAAAGCCTGTCACCTTTGAACACAGTGACTGATAAAGAAGCCCAGTATTCCTTCACTCCTTGGGAGTTAGGAGATGGGGCTGGCTGTGTTTGTGCAGCCTGGAGGCAGGGATTGAGCCCCTACAGGAACTGCTAATAAAAGAGGAGAGAAATACCTGCCCAGTGGTAGAGATAAAAATATCTACCCCGCGGCTGTTATTTTTTAGTGACACGATTGGGAAACCGTTTTAAAAGGAAAACACTGTCTACGGAGGAACCCACGTGGAATTGTGTTTCTGTTCATGTAGCTGTTCCCTGTCTGTGGTTGTGCCCCCGGGTGAGCTGTGAACTCCCGATGCCTTCAGAAGGCCGGGGGGGGGGCCTCAGGGAGGCCGAGGAAGACTGTGCTGAGGTCCTGGTGAATGTGTGAGGAGCTCCCCTTGCCTGAAAACACAGCTCCCTCCGGTTCTCTTGTCTTCCTGCGCATTATGAGTGCTTTGGCTCTACTGAATCCGGAACAAAAGACCCATCACCTGGTACCTGACACAGATGTCTCTTGAAAGGACGAGTGAGGAAATGGATGAGTGTTGAATACATGAGGGAACAAATGCTGAATCCGAGGATGCTTCCTTCACAGTGTGTTGGCCCAACATTAAGGAAGGTCCATAGTCCCATCACCGGTGTTCTTACGGAAATTGCTTTCACACTTTTTAAAAACAATCTGTGGGAAACATTGTTATTCTCGACCTTTATCGTGTTCACCATGTGTGTGAACCACAGGATTAGGTGCTTTGAGGAATTATGACGATAAGAAAGAATGGCTCTTGCTTTCAAGGAGATTGTAATGTCGGGGAGAGAGGGCAGATAAAATTCAGTAAAGACACAAATGCCAAAGGTGCAGACACACCCAGGCTATTGTTATTTAGAGATTCCTCTGGATGAGCCATGATGATGCTGTAACTGGCCAATCAATGGGTCCGGCTGCCTGTCACTACTTGAGCCAGTTAAGCAGAGACAGGGTTGAATGATATATGAGCGTTTATTCCAATACTGCCGGCAGTATGGGAGAGCAGCAGGTCATCCACAAAAATCTGCTCTGAAACCCACCCCCCCTCCCATAAGCCAGCTGTTTATATTGGGCAGAAGGACAAAGATTATGTGGGGAAGTAGGCAGAAGGGTATGTCAAATGGGCAGTTAACAGGTAATGCAAGCTGGAGATTTGCAAAGGCCTGTGGGTATGCAAAGGCTGGGGGTCTTCAAAGGGTTGTCAATATGCAAAGGACTAGGGGGTCTTCAAAGGGCTGGTGATATGAAAAGGGCTAGCAGCTCTGATTTCTGCAACGAGGTTGTGAATCTTTTCATGATACTAGGCAGCTCCCAGATGGGGAGGATGGGCTGCATTTCCAGGTGAGCTCCCAGGTCCCACATGCAACTCCCAGCCAGATTAGAATGTGCCGTCTTTAATCAGAACAAAACAATCACGGTTAACAGAGCACGATTAATATTTCTTGCAATTATAGCTGGTCCCCGTATTCTATTTCTGCCCCTAACCTAACAATGCTTGGCTGTGGGAACTGTCAACTTCACTGTGTTGCCCACATCACCCTCAGTTTAATATTTTGCCTTCAGAACTTTAAGAAGTGTGTAAGCCAGGCTTTTGTCTTTCCTTTGGGAGGTTTTTTGGAAGGGTGGTGGGATTCGCTGTGCGGACATAGCCTCCAGGAAGTGTACTTAGGTGGACCTGGCTCTGTGCCCAAAGAGAAAACTCATGCAGTGGGCGTTTGCTGCGGGCCTGGCTGAGCCTGTTCTCTAGAAGCCCGCTGCCTTGTTGGTGGGGCCACCTCCCCTGATTGCTCCCCTGGAGGTGGGCCTGGGCAGGTGCTCCGAATGAGGCACAGCAAAGGGTGATGGGCCTGGGAGGACCGTCCTGGTGTGCATTGCTCTAACTTATTCCTTTTGCCAAATAAACATCGCATTGAGAGAACCTCATTTACAATCTAGGCAGCAAAAAGGACTTATCTATAAACATCTCCTGGGGGGAAAAACAAAATACCGCAGTTGAATCACAAGGGGCATATGTACAAGAGGGATTTTCTGTGACAGTGTGTGGAAAGGACTGAGTTCAGCATGACTGGCCCTGTGTGAGGGGAATTTCAATGTAGCTCCATGGCCGCCTCGGGTACACATTTCAGCCACATGACTGCATTTCTGCAGGTGATTAGTGAAATGGATATGCAGCCCCCAGGCCCTCTGCTCCCAGGTTAGCAGCAGAAGTGGTTGTTGCAGAAAAATCAAGTTTTCAGACTGGACTTGAATTAGCAATAAACCTTACCTGTTACTCCTGCATTGGGTGACTTCTTTTTTTTTAAATTATATTTTTATTGATTTCAGAGAGAGGAAGGGAGAGAGAGATAGAAACATCAATTATGAGAGAAAATCATTGATCAGCTGCCTCCTGCATGCCCTTCCCTCCCCCCACTGGGGACTGAGCCCACAACCCAGGCATGTGCCCTGACCAGGAATTGAACCGTGACTTCCTGGTTCATAGGTCCATACTCAGCCACTGAGCCACACCGGCTGGGATGGGTGACTTCTTTAAAAGAGCCATTGACTGTTGGTCAGAGAGAACCCCTGTGATCTTCTGTTGGGGGGGGGGGGTGCAGAATTGACACCCAACATCAAGGAGCCCTTAGGAATGCTTTGATCCAGGCCTTCCCAGGTGTCTCTGTCCTAGAGACTTTCCTATCACTATCTGTATGTATTTAATTATCTCCTAGATAATTAAATGTTTAGGAGTATTGTTAGTATGTAATAACTCACCTGGACAGTTGCTGCATCCCTGCCTCTGCAGACAAGCTCTCAGTATGAGGTCAGCCGGTACTGATGGGCCTTCAGGAATGTGAACTCACAGAGACGCTCATGGGGCCTCAGTACTGTCAGTCAGTGTGGAGTGAGGTGCCAATGCTAGTACTTTTGGCTGCTTCTCTGGTTCCACTTGATCTGCTTGGCCCTGTAAGGAAACAATGTCTCCCTTAATAAAATCAAGCTCAGTATCTGCACAGAGTATAAGCAAGGAAAACCCTTTCCCTAACTGCTTAGGCCCACCTTATCTCCACTGACTCAAGAACCTTGAATTTAGGACTATAAAGAAGGCGCTATAATTGTAACTCTCTACTTGGTTCTGTAGCAGTTTGTGTTCATCATAATGTAACTGCAGTTCACTGGCATTCAGCTTTCTGAGAGCCTGGAAGAAGTGTCTAAGCAAGGTAAAGACGTAAAGGTGAGCCATATTATTCAGAAGGACTAACAGAGGGAAGGCACCCCACTTCCTCTGCCTGTTCCTTCCTGCCAAGATGTCAGCAGGGTTTGGCAAGAGTGCAATGTGGTTTTGGTCTTCCAGGTGTCCTCTCTACTCACACCTCACATCATTTCAACTCCTGTCAAAGGCAGAAGGCATCATATAGATGATCCAGCAATACAATCTCGAATACAAGGAGTAGAGAGAGAATTTGAGGCCTTGTTGCTGCAGAGGAGACGGAAATGGCCTTCCAGAATCTGGGAGAGATTTGTGGGTGAAATTAAATATCTGGATTGCACGTGATTAGCTATAGCCACCTGCACAGACCAGACAAGAGGAGCCCCAGTCCCCAGTCCACGCACCATATCACATTCAAGATCAGATGGTTATTCTATAAAAAACCTTAGCATGAAAGAGCATCTAGTTAGGCTCTCAAAAGGAGAAGGGATGACCCAGTGACTACAGCATTGTTACAGGCACAAGAAGAGGCCGTCTGTGATTCAGAAACTCAGGATGCTGCCTGGAGCAGTTTAATTTCAAGTAAATGCCTCCGGGAAATAATACAAGATTTTAAAAATTTAAAAATGAATTGTGAAAAAGAAGAGGGAAAGCAATTGATGAAAACCCATCTATGCCCTGGTTCTTGACTGCGGAGTCTGATGTTTTTATTTTGCATGAATATGAGCCCAGTGTTGCCAGATCTCCGCCCCCCCCCCCCCCCCCGCTTTTTCCCCAAGAGAAACCAGAAATCTATGTTGTTAATGTAAAAGCTCCTGATTTTTAAATATTGACAAGCCAACAGTCTGCTGGCTGAACAAAACACAATGGTGTACCGATTTCAGCCCGAGAATTGCTGGGTTGAGATTTTGGTTTTAAAAGTTTATTGAGGCAAGCCCTGGCTGGGTAGCTCATTTGGTTAGAGCAGTGGTTCTCAACCTTCTGGCCCTTTAAATACAGTTCCTCATGTTGTGACCCAACCATAAAATTATTTTCATTGCTACTTCATAACTGTAATGTTGCTATTATTATGAATCGTAATGTAAATATCTGATATACAGGATGGTCTTAGGCGACCCCTGTGAAAGGGTCGTTCGATCGCCAAAGGGGTCACGACCCACAGGTTGAGAACCGCAGGGCTAGAGTGTCGTCCCCATATGTGAAGGTTTCAGGTCCGATCCCCAGTCAGGGTACATACAAGTATCAACCAGTGGATGCATAAATAAGTGGAAGAACAAATCAATGTCTCTCTCTCCCTCCCCCCATCTCTCTCTCTCTCTCTCTCTCAAATCAATTTTTAAAAAAGTTTATTGAGGCAGAAAACAAACCAAATGCTTCCACCAGTTGGCCTGGGCCTTTTGAAGGCTTGGGTTGGTTGGTCCTTGGATGCTGATGGTGACAGTTTTTGGGTGCTCAAACTTTGTTTTCTCAGATGTTTTCTTTCATTAATTAAGTAGTTGATTTTTATTGGTAACGTAAAATTCCATCACATGTTTTTCTAACGAATCTCCCATTTACCTAATAACATGTTCAGGCCAAGCATAATTCTTGTCCAGAAATGTAACTTTGGAAGAAAAGAAAGAGTCGGCAACTACTTTAACTTTAATGTGTGTAAGAACATCTTTGAACTGCTCACAGTGTCTGAAGGTGCTCTGGGGAGATTGAAGGTCTAGACAGGGAGGGAAGTAGGGAGAGAAACCGAAGGGCCGAGGGAAGGAGAAGGGCAGGCCGGGTAGAGACATAGCAGTTGCATGTTAACAGCTTTCCCCATCCTGTCTGTTCAGTGCTACCTCCTAACAAGCCAGGGCAGCGCTGGACCCACGGAGACCCGGCGTGCTTATGGGGCCCCCGTGTTACTGGATCATCTATATCAGCGGTTCTCAACCTGTGGGTCGCGACCCCTTTGGGGGTCAAACGACCCTTTCACAGGGGTCACCTAAGACCATCAGAAAACACATATATAATTACATATTGTTTTTGTGATTAATCACTATGCTTTAATTATGTGCAATTTGTAACAATGAAAATACATCCTGCATATCAGATATTTACATTACGATTCATAACAGTAGCAAAACTACAGTTATGAAGTAGCAACGAAAATAATTTTATGGTTGGGGGTCACCACAACATGAGGAACTGTATTAAAGGGTTGCGGCATTAGGTAGGTTGAGAACCACTGACCTATATGATGCCTCCCGCCTTTGACAGGAGCCGAAGAGATGTGAGATGTGAGTAGAGAGGTGGCCGGAAGACCACGCCCGCAGCCCCAGACCTTGCTGTCTGCTCAGGCCTGGCCTGGGTACGTCATTAATGACATGCAGTGGCCTCTTTGCTGGCCCATCTCTCCCTGGTCTAAGCGTCACAAATATTTGTATTTCTCCTGAATAATTAATTGGTTTCTCCTTCTGTACAACTAACTAGATATCCTTTTTTTGGTTCGGTTGACTAATAGAAAACTTAGGGCCAAACATCTGGTCCACCTGCAGCAAGCTTATGCCTCTTTACAGAATGCATTTGGACATCTTTGCTGGCTGAGATAAATTCCATTTGGAACAAAATGGGGACTAAAATGTAAAGGAAAGGAGAGAAGGAGGAAAAGAAGGCATATGCAGTCTGAATTAGGTCCTGCCACTTAAAACTCCATTTTCTAGATCTGCCCACCTGTAGTAATTAAAGATAAACATGAGAAATAGTCCTGGGAGGATGTACAGTATGGGTGGGGTGACCACTTAATTTTACTATGAATTTATTAAGTTAGAACACTTTTGAGAGTGAAGAAAGGATGCTATTAATAATCACACCGGGACCACAAGTGTAAACCAGGACTGTCCTGAGCCACCTGTGACGTAATCACCCTCAGCTTCAGGTGGCGATGCAGGGAAGGGTGGGGAAGGGATGATGGAGGGGAAGGCAGCTGTGAAAGGCTGAGGTATTTAGGGTCAGAAGTACTGCTGCGGTGGGCAGTATTTGGATCTATCATCTGCTAGAACCAGGAGAGGAGTGTTGGGTCATTGTTGGCTGGAGTTTGGCTTTTGACTGGACTTTCAAGGTGCAGAGTAAAAGTGTCCCTGTCTCCATAAATGCATCTTCCCAAGCCTGCCTTGCACATCTCTTGGTCGCCCACATCAGCTCATGAGCCATGTGTGATCTGGCCCTGGGCTGAGTAGGATTAGGCTTTCTCTGTTGGATGGTGTGAATGCTACATAGAGACTATGATGAGCTTATTTCAAGAGCAAACCACTGGGATCTGGCCATCATTCCACATAGAGGGTATCAAGGGAAAGAAGTGGAGGTGAGGTAGTTGCCTTTCAAAAGTGTAAATGCTTTGTTTTCACCATTGATTTTTTGGCTGGACTCAAAAACTCCCCCAAGCTGCTTCTGTGTGCGTTAGCCACACTTCAGAACCCCAGCAGGACCGCACCCGTTCAGCCTGTGACCAGAGAGCCTGACTTGTGTGTCTTTGTGCACCCAGAGGGCCTGCAGGGAAGGCTCTCCTCCCTGGACGGGGTAGGAAATGTTGTCTGTGCCTCCTGGATGGGCTTATACTGTGTCTGGAGCAGAATTTCCAGAAGCTGAGAGGGGTCCTCGTCTGGGAGACACCAGCAGGGGCTGTAGGTGAAGGCAGCATAGCCCGACTCTGGGAGGGGAATGGAGTGGAAACCCAGACCCCCCGCTGTGGCTACCACCCCTGTGGCCTGGACCTGGAATTACCCGAGGTAAAGAGGACCTCAGGAAATAAACATGAGCTGGGCCTAAGTCCTGGGTGTATTTTTGGGAGGTGGTCCCTGTCCTCTTATCTCAGCACATCTGAGATTATCCAAGCTGTCTTGGTGACTTTAACAGCTCAGCTGTTAGGAACTACCCCGGGAATCCTGGCTGGCATGGCTCAGTGGTTGAGCCTTGACCTATGAACCAGGAGGTCACTATTCGATTCCCAGGCAGGGCACATGCCTGGGTTCTGGGCTCTATCCCCAGTAGGAGGCTCACAGAAGGCAGCTGGCCAAAAATATATATAAAAGAATTCCCCAGGTACTTGTTGGGGACCTACTCTGCAATAGGCTTATTGAACAGGCCACAGGCCAAGCCCTCAAGAGCATAACAGTCTGGAGGGTGGGCCCACTGCAGCTGAGGGTCTGAGCACCCTATAAAAGAGTCTGGCTACACTCCCAAAACTAGTGGCACCTTCAGACCTTGCTTCCTTCCCGCTGCTCATGCTGGGGTCCTGGTCCCCTCTCCATCACTTCACACCATGTTCTGCCCCTTAGAAACCATTGCCTTTCCAGCAACTCAGGTGTGTGCTGTGAGCTTCTCATTGCAGCTTCCCCGCTCCTGCCAATGGTTAGAACACTGCTGCAGTCCCTTTGGCTTGAACAGTGCTCAGCGTTTGCAGATTGGTTTTACATTTGCTCCTCATACTAATTCAGCAAAGTAGGAAGGCAGGTCGCTTTATTCCCGTTTTGCAGAAGCGTCTGGGGTGGGTGAGATTTGCCCAGGGTCATTCGGTCACTTGGTCAGGACTAGAACTCGGGTCCTGGCCTCAATGCCCTGCCTGCCCTCTGTGCATCGGAGATCCCAGGTGGGTGATTCCTAGAACCTGTCTCTATCTCCTGTTGGTAAAACGGCAGATCTGGAGAGGTTTTGCAGCCTCATACCCAGCCACTCCACAGCTTGGGTCACTGAGTTTACTTTTGGGGGGATTTACAGCGTATACTCAATTTGTGTGCTAAAGACAATCACAGTCTTTCTCCGTTTTTTTAAATTAAAGCATTTAGGAGACCTGCATGCTTATGTTGGCATTGGAATCCCATACAAACTGCCCTCCCACCTCCATCCACAGATACATTTGGCAAAGACTGGACTTCTGCTCCAACCCCTGTGGGTCCCTCCAGCAAAATAGTTTTTGTCACTTTTCCTCACAGCACAGACGTCCCTGGCGCTGCTGTGATGAGTGTGTGATTAAAGGGAGTTGTGGATGGCTGCTCTCAGGCTGTTTCTTGGGGCTTTTGCTCACTGGGGGATCTCAGTGGTGCAGGTTTTGGTGTGAATTGTGTCCAGTCAGGCTACTCACAGCTTTTACACCAGAGAGGGCCTGCTTTTATAGTTACTAGAGGGTGTGGGCTTAATTTTTTTTCTTCTTCTTTGTATGTCTGCAACTTGACTTGGATTAAAACTTCTCTTACCATATAGAAGCATTAGAGTAATTTCTTCCTCCTTCACTTCCTCCCATCTTCCTTCCCTCCCTCCCTCCCTCCCTCTATTCTTCCTTCTATCCGCCCATCCTCCGTCCTCCATCTGAGATAATAGGAAAGATTTACTGTGGTGTCATTGGTAAGTTTCAACATCTACTTCTTAACTTGCAAGAATCCCATTCTGCTCTTTATTGCCAAAGCAGCCTGCTGTTTCCCATGGGTCTCACCTCCTGGTGTGAGGCCCAGGCTGTGTTCACAGCCAGCCCGTCTCCTGGGAGGTGTGGGGCTGCTCAGTGTGTGTCCGCTCTTGGACCTTGAAACCACCCGTACTTCGCCTCCCTCCCTCCCTCCCTCTCCGGCTGCGTCTTTCCTCCCACTGAAATGGTTATCAGCATCCCTCACCCTGCCCAGTGACCTTGTTGGTGAGAGGATGGAGAGACAGACCCCCATGGCTGGAGTCAGGTCACTTCCCATCTGCCTTGGTTTCCTCCTTTATAAAATGAGGAACTGCAATGTCTCTCCTAACTCTAACAGACAGCTATAGATTTGTTAATATAACGACAATCTCAGGAGCAGGAGAGACCTCTGATGGCATCTTTTCTCATGCAATCCCCCTACAGCGTCTCTGGCTTATCAGGTCTCAGCTGGGTTGCTTCCTATAATGCAGGCCTCATCATTTTCTTGTTGGACAAGTTCATTGGAATGTTTTTCTGTGTGTTACGTAAAAAGGGGGGGAAAGGGCTCCCCTGTAGTTTCTACCCATTGCCCACTTCTATACTCGGGCCACACGGCACATGTGTGCGTCCTATTCCCCCTCCCGTGAAGCCCTTCAGGCATTCAGATTCGTGGAGAGGCTCTCATTTCCTCCGAGTCCTCTTTTATCTGGGCTCACAGCCCTTCCCTCACACACACACCCCTTCTCCCGCCACCAAGGAAGGACACTCCACTGCTGAAGGCCGGCAGATTGGAGTATGGGTAGGAAGCTCTCCCTTTCCGAGCTTGGCGCCAGGAGGCAGGAAGGAGGCCTCTCTGGAGCAAAGCTGTGTGGACACACATTTCTTACCTGAGAGGCCAGGGTCCCAGTTTGTAGAAGGCCCATCCAGCTGCTGAGGGCTGTCCTTGTCCATTGTAGGGACACCAGTTGTGCGGACTCCCAGGCACAGGGCCCCCTTGCCCAAGCCTTGCCTGAGCCTTGGCCTGTGCACACAGCTCAGCTCAGGGGCATGCTCTAAGGTCAGTGCAGTGGCCAGCCAGGGGCATGCTCTTGTTCTAGGTACAGGCCCCAGCTAGGTTCCCAGGATGTCTGGGGCAGCTGGAGAAGAAAGGCACAGAAGAAGACAGCTTTGGGGCCGTCCGTGCGTGGAGGAAATGCTTGAGTTCGCTGGGAGCTGCCTGGAGGATCCTGAAAGCAGAGATGCAGGGACTTCCCAAGATCGGGCTGCACAGATCACAGTCCCTTGCTTTCTCTCCTCACTTGTATTCTCCCATTTCCATTTCAGGGAAAAAAAGAGAAGGTTCTCTGTGGTTGTGTCATATCTATTCTCTGGTGGACTGGCTTGGCCATGTCAAACCACAGGACCATGTGGGGACACAGAAAGTCCTGTTGGTTTTTTCCAAACCGTAGTTTCCTGAGAGCTGTTTTGTCCTCTTCCTATTTTCTCGGTGGGGGCCTGTACCTTCTGGACTTCTTGCCAAGTGTGGCCAGTACATTTTCACAGCTATTAGCTCCAAGGGCCTCTGCTCCCTAGAGCTTCCTGACAGCTGGGATTCATGGTCATGTGGCCTTTGTCACGGCTGTGGGGGGATTTCTGTATAACTGCTTTGAGACCTTACTGTTTCTGTTGTCCCCTAAAAATTAGCTTCAACATCATATCGGAGTAAAAAATGAGCTAAACCCATACAGGTCTCTGGTATACATCTGGGTTAATCTCTAGGGGTTTTGAGAAACTTGAGCTCCCCTTGCATGGAGTTCAGCGTAGAGCTGTTGAGCAATGTACGGGGTCCTTGGAGTCTGGTTGCCAGGAGGGTCTGGGGAGTGGGTGTGCATGCCAGCATTTGCCAGGAGGAAGGGCCCAGCCTTTCAGATTGGAGAAGCTGGGCCGCTTCCTTCCTGTCTCTCAGCCCTGGGCTGAGGGTGACGCTGAGAGGCAGCCTAGTGGAGAGGTGAAGGGCATGGGCTGGAGTCAGGCTGCCTGGGTTTGAATTCCAGCCTTGCCATGACCTTGAGCTGATCTCTCTTTTTTTTTAATTTTTTATTTTTTACAGGGAGGAAGGAAGAGGGATAGAGAGTTAGAAACATTGATGAGAGAGAAACATCGATCAGCTGCCTCCTGCACACCCCCTACTGGGGATGTGCCCGCAACCAAGGTACATGGCCTTGACCGGAATCGAACCTGGGACCTTTCAGTCCACAGGCCGACGCTCTATCCACTGAGCCATACCAGTTAGGGCTTGAGCTGATCTCTTGACCTTGTCATGCTGGAGGGGGCGGGGGGAAGCATTTTCTGTAAAACAGGACCTTCCTCAAGGGGCTGGGGTTGTGAGGCTGAGTAGGTTAATATTAGTCCAGTGCTTGGAACAATACCAAGCACAAGTGCTAAGTGAGCATCTATAAAATAAGGAGAGGAGAGGTGCCACAGAACACACTGCTCAGCAGTTCTGTGCGTCTGCGAGGCCCTCACACCAGCTCCTCTGCCCCGGTTGTTACTGCTGGCCCAGGCGAGTAAAATATGGGCTCTTATCATGCTGGGGGCTGAGAGTCTGGTTTTCTTGGTGCAGGCACATTCTTCTAGAGTCCGGTTGATGTTGCCGCTTCAACGGGACAATTTCTCCTGAGATTTTTGGTCAAATTTGACTGCAGTCCTTCCAAAACTCATGGACCCCCCCCCCCCCCCAATTTTTTCTCAGTCCTACTTTGGGAGAAAGCCCCTCCCCCTTTTTCCTTCCACAGAGCTGGCACAGCCATCTGCCTACAGATGTGGCTGCTGAGACCCCAGTGTCATCCCGGAAACATTGATGTCCCTCTCCTCACCTGAGCTTCACACCCCACAGCTACCGTCTGTCCAGCCGGAGCTTCTGCTGTCTCCTGTTCCCATTTCATGCCCCCCTGGTCCTCCTCATTCCTGTCTGCACCGTCCTTGTTACATAGTCCTGAGACCGTGCTGGCCGGGACACCTGCCCACCATCTCCACCCCTAGCAGGTCTTTCTGGATAAGACGCCTTAAGATTCAGTGTCCCTATAACTCAATTAACTGGAAGGTTCAGTTTGCAGAATGTAGCTACTTCTGCCCTTGTTCATCAGAATATACAGTTTTGATAGAGAATTATGTGTGGAATTCTGAAATTTTGCCTTGTTTTCTTCAGTGGTAAAATGAGAATCATATCATGCGTCTTACACGTTTTTGAAGGTCTGTGTAAGCCTTAAATAAAGTGCTGCACCCACATCTGGAAAGTTATTATTAGTCTTTAAGCTACTGCACCAGGGCCTCCTGGATGGTGGGGGTCAGCTCCAAATCTGCCCGTAAACAAAGAAGGCTCCCAGCTCATCTCCCCAGCAAAGGCTGGTATCATCAGTGCCTTTAACACCTTTGTTTTCCTCTGTTTCAGTTTAAATGAACGATGACAGAAATGTATTTTGTAATAATAATAACACAGCTCATGTTGCATGAAGGTGTAGCATGGGCCAAACACTCTTCCGAGAGCTTGGCTGTGTAATTATCCCAGCTCCATGAGGCCAATACTGTTTCCATCCCCATTCTACAGGAAGAAAGGGGAGGTACAGGGAAAAACTCAGGCCCAGGTTGTCACAGCCTGTGAATAGGAGACTGGGCTCAAACCTTGGGTGGTTCCTGATGGCTGAGCTGCCCTGTCCCTGGGTGTCCCATGGGCACTGATGGACTACAGGGCTGCCTGTCTTTGTGGTGTCTGACCCCTAACGAAGGAACGGTCTCCTGGACTCGATACCTTGCCACCTGTGAGCATCTCAGTCCGTCTCCTAACAGGTTTGCATTTCTGAGAGGATGAAAAGGATGAGTTATGTCGAGTGACACTGAGTCTGTTTAAACATGGATTGATGCTGGCAGCGCCCTCCCTGAAAATCAGCTGGTGGCATTTCAGGTTGATAGCCACCTCCCTCACGAACCTGTAAGAGGACACCATCTCGTTCCCTGGGGCCCCAGCGATGGGTCCTGGCTTGGGGCTGGCGCTCTGACCCTGGAGTGTGTACTGATATGGTAGGTGTCAGAACCTGTGTGGTTCATTGAATACCTTTTCCTTACGTTGAAATAAAAATGAAGCTCATAGCTGTTGTTTGGAGCCTGCTCTGTCGAGGCCCTGCTGGGCACTGGGGGTGCGGAAAGGAGCCAGGCGCAAGCCTGCTGCCCTAGGGGGGCTGAAGTTGAGGACTCTGGAGGGTACAGGGAGGGAGAGGACCGGTGTGTCCTGGGGCTGAAGTTGTGGAGGGCTGTTCAGGGAAGAGCCTGAGTGAGGTCACAGGCAGGAGAAGGTGGGGCTGGGTCCAGGGCCCAGGAGGAGAGCAGTTTGGCTGGAGCCCATGGGCTCCATAAAGGCAGGGCAGCAGAAAGCAAGTCTGGGGAGCGAAGTTGAAGCTAGCTGGTTTGTAAAAATCCAAGGGCCTACATCTGCGCTCATCTCCTCTCTGTGGCTGGCCCAGGGGCCACGTGATGTGTGTATTTGGCCTTTTCCATTCCATCTGTGACCCCTTTCACACCCCGGCCCTACAGGCTCAGGGTGCAGCCATGGCCCCCACCGCAGCACCAGCTAGGCCTTTGGCCTGCAGCTTCCTGGCCCAACAGCCAGGCTGGCTTGTTCCGGCTCCTGCATGGTCCCCGTCCCCATGCCGCCTTCCTAACGCCGCAGCCCCATTAGGTTCCTTAGTTCCTTAGGAGTGAGGCCTGCCTGGCTCCCTCCAGTCTCTGGGCTGACTTCCAGCATTGTCCTGTTGATCCTCCCGATGCTGACCACGTGCCTGGACTTCTTTTTTTTTTTTTTTTTTTTCGCCACATCTACTCGCTGGCCCCTTAGGGGACAGCTAGGAGAGATGGTGACTCCACTTTACAGAATCTGCCCAAGGTCACAAAACTAGAAAATGGAGGAGCCAGAGGTCAAGCTTAGTCCAATGTCCCTCTACTTTATTGCAGCCTTGTATCCTCTGTGGTGCAAATAGCCCGCTAGGCTGGGGCCGCTGGGAAGCGCCTGCTGCCTGCGCTGCCCCCGGCCCTGCCCAGTCGAGCTCAGGGGACGGTCCTCTCACAAGGAGGTTCTCACTTCTCAGTTTGAACTGTCACTTGCATCGTCAACGTGTGGCCGCTGTGGAGAAGAGGGTGGAGCGAGGCTTTCTGGAGATGTGTTTTCCTGCTGCAGCTGATCCCAGGCCGTTCCCTGGGACTGCTGATTTGTGGGTGTTGCTGCAGTTGCAGAAATAGCCATGCTCTAGCCAGCCCAGGGCTGTGTGTCTAGTGCTCCAGGACGGCTGGCTGCAGAGCCGAGGCTGCCCTTGCTTGTAAGGCACTGGTGAGAATGCAGAGCTGGGACAGAACCATCCACCCGCCTTACAGACGGGGAGACAGAGCACGTGTCTCATTGGCAGTGGCCTGCATGTTCCTTTCGCGGGCGAAGAACCGGTGTGTTTGGAAATGGGAGGAGAAGAAGGACTGAGGACCTTCTCCAGCTGGTTGGGGTTCTGATCTAGGGGGATGGAGCAATGTGGTAGTTAGGAAGCCTGTGACAGAAAGCGGCTGCTTCCCAGCAGTGGGGAAGGAACAGGCTGACGGAACAGGTCAGCACGAGGCAGAACACTTCCTATGGGGTGTTTCTTAGAGCAGGTTGCAAGGGAGGCACCGAATGTTGCTGCTTGCAGGACTCACAGGTCTTGGCTGTGGTGTTGTATTTACAGGTACTGAGCTGTACAGACCCTTGGGGACCCTGCCACCACTGGGCCCTGCTCTCTTTCCTTCCTTGTTGCTTGCAGGACAAAGCCACACTTAGCATGGTGTGAAGGCCCCTTTGATCTGGCTTCAACCTGATCTTTCAGACTCATGTCCCTCCACTTCCCCTCTCCTCATACCCTGAAGCTGTGTGTGTAGTGAACTGTGTGTGGGTGTGGGTGCATTTGTTCAGCCTCTCACAGGTACTGGCCTTGAGTCCAGCCCCTCCAGATTGCCTGTTACCTCTTCTTGTCGCCAGGGCTTTGTGCATGCCGTTCTCTCCCCTACTCCTGCTGTTGAAATCCTACTTATTTATAAGCTGAGCTCAAGCATAGCTACTTCACGAATGCTTCTTGATCTGCATCCATCCCTCAGCTGGAATCACATCTCCCTTCTCCTTTGTTCATAGCTCTCTGTTAAAGCATTTCTTTACTCTTACCCTGGTGTCCCCACAGCTGGATTGCAAAGTCCTGGGAGACAAGCAGGGTCTGTCCTCATTCATTTCTGTACCTTTTACCCCAACCCAATCCCTACCTTGCAGTTCTGGAAGGCAGAAGGCTGCACAGTTCCTGTCTATTGATTTGCATCATTGCCACTTCAGGTCAGCTTCAGAGTCACATCTAAAGTGCTAGTGGATGAGTCCTGTCGATGGTGGGGATGCTGGCCCCGGACCCAAAGTCCTCAGAGAAGGGCCCAAAGATCTACCAGGAAATCCCGAAAATTGCATGCAGCTGGGGAAAAGATAGGAGAGATATACAAATGATCAAAAAGCACATGAAAAGATGCTCAACATCATTTAGTCATCAGGGAAATGCAAATCTAAACCACAGTGAGACGGAATGGTTATAATAAAAGAGTAACAGTGTTAGCGAGGAGGTGGGGATGTTGGATCCTCACACTCTTCTGATGGGATGTAAATAGTGCAGTCACTTTTGAAAACAGTCTGGCTATTCCTCTAAAAGTTAAAGAGAGTTACAATATAACCCAGCCATTCCACTCCTAGGTATATACTCGAGAGAATGGAAAGTACCTGCCCACCAAAAACTTGGACATGAATGCTCATGGCAGCATTATTCACAATAGCCGCCAAAAGGTAGAAACAACACAGATGTCTATCAGCTGGATGGATAAATAAAATGTGCTATATCCATATAATGGATTATTATTCGGCCATAAAAAAGGAATGAATTATTCACACAACATGATAAACCTGAAAACAGCATGTAGAATGAAAGAGGCCAATCACAAAACCCCACATATTCATTATTTCCTTCCATTTATATGAAATGTCAGAATAGGCCCAGTGGTGGCTTAGGGCCTTGGCAGCTGGGGTTGGGAGGTTTGTGGGAGGGATCGCTAAAGGGTATGGAGTTTCTTTTTGAGGTGATGAAAATGTTCTCAAATTGATCATGCTGATAGTTGCACAACTCTGTGAATATACTGGAAACCACTTAAGTGGTGAATTGTGTGGTACGTGATTTATATGTCAGTAAAGCTGTTATGAAAAAAATAAGGGCAGGAGAAGGTATATTGCTGCAGTATAAGTGCAGACTTCAATGTGTGCTAAACTCTGTTTTCCACAGATGGAGACATCTTTTAACGCTGTCCCTGACTGCCCGTAGCCTTACCACCTTTCCTCCACACAATATTTTTTCCAGAGTGGAACGAGCATAAGTACTGACAGATCTATATAAAGTCATTTTTTAAAGATGAAAATTTTTATTTTACTTTTATGATTTAGCTGCCCTTTTACTTTCCAAAAGAATGAAAATGACTCAGCTTGCATTTGGATTTCTTTGTTGACCTTGGACCAGACAGTTCTCATCTTCTAGTAGATTGGTTGGTGCTAGCTTTCATTCTTCATGCATTGGATCATTCAGAGTCAGTCATTCTTTCACAGCAAGCGTTGTACCAGTGTTCTAAGATCTGAAGAGACAGAAATAGAAGTCTCTACCATCAAGGAGGTTGTAATACAATGGGGGAGGTGTTCAAGTAAGCAAGTAATAGATCATATTGTGATAGGGGGCTGAGTGAATACCCCTGAACTCAACTAGGGGTAATCAGAGAGGGCATCAGGAGGAGGTGACTTACTGGAAGACAAGTAGGAGTTTGCAAGGAAGAAAGGACATCTTAGGTAAAGGTTGCTGCAGGGTCAATGGCCGAGGTGCTGCGGGGAATTGTGAGTTCAGTCCAGGCACCAGGGCGGGCAGGGTAAGAGTCAGACATGAAGCACCTAATAAACCACAGCGAAGCGTGTGGACTTTATCCTGTAGAGGGTGGGGAGGCCTGGTTTCATTTTCATTTTTGGAAGGTCCAGTCTGCTGCATGATGGAGATTAGATTGGAGAGGAGTGAAAATATGATTTGAGTGGAGATGATATTTAAGGAGGGGTCATTACGGAGGAGGGTGAGGGCGCCATGGGATTAAGGTGGCACCCCGGGTTCTGGCTTGGGCATCCTGGTGGGGGGCGGTACCTGTCTGTGAGGAAGTACTGAGGATACCCAGGCCTCTGCTCATTGTTTGCCTCCTGGGGCTGCACTGAGCTATGGATGCCACATAAGCAGACCAAGACCACATGCTAAAGAGTGAGAAATGCTTCTGAATTGGCCACCAGTGGTGTGGCCACGTGTAGTCTGCCCGCACCTGCACCCGCCCTGTCACAAGACCCACCCCGTGACAGGTTGCAGGTCCTCACGGGCCCTGGGTTCTGGCATGCCACTGATCATTAAGCTCCCTTCAGCTCTGTTAGTCTATCATTCTATACTAGAGGCCCAGCACGCAAAATCACGCAAGGCCCAGACCCACCGCACCACCGCGGGACCCCAGACCCGCCGCACCACGAGACCCATCAGTGCACCTCCTGGTGACCGGTCGTTTGGTTGTTACGTTGTTACGGCCACTGGCCTTTTATAATATAGATGATGGGAGATTTGAATAATCACCTCTTTCACTGATTTGCATAATCATTTCAGCTACACTTCAAAATTCATTTCCGATCCTCCGACCCCTGTTAGAGAATTCCAGAAGCTTCTATTTCAGTTTGGCGGTCCCTACCTGCCCAAGGCCTCACCAATCGCTGAACACTCAGATTGACGGGAAGCTGTGTTGAGGAAGGCTTTTCCCAAAGGAAATACTTTTCCAGAACATGATGCGCATCCCAGCTTCTTCAGGTTCCTGCCTCCTTCACTCTCAGGTCCTGTTCTTTAAATTTCTCAGCCTAGTTTTGAAAATCCACAGGGAGATCATCCTGTGAAATGGACCCAGCTGTCGGTTCTGCACCTGAGTTGCAGAATGTGCCTATGGAGATAAAAGGGCTCCCTTTCTGCTTCCCTCTGAGAGATTTTTGGCTCCTCTGCTTTGATAGCATCATAATCGCATCGCAAACAGGCAAGGAAATCAAATCACCACCCACTAGAGTTACAGTGTTTTTCCACCAGGTGACCTGGGTGATGAGGGCTTGGGGGGCTGAGCACCTCCCCCCGCCCCCGCCCTCGCCCTGACAGACAGTGTGGCCTTGTTGTTGACTGCTTTCTCCAGGGAGGGGAGTGTTGGGATTAGACTGAGGGAAGGAGGAACCCTTTGGGCTGCCTGTTTTTCTGTACCCCCTCTTTCTCAAGAATGGACATTCTGTCCCGCATGCTGCCTTCCCTGGAAGTCACTTGCCTGCAGGTCTTTGCCCAGACTGTCACAGAATCAAAGAATGTCAGCGTTGGTCCAGTCCGAATCCATGAGCTCCTTCCTAGAGAGAAGGAATTGTGCCTTTGTCACCTTTATGTCTCCGATGATTGACACAACATTCCACATTTAGTCCCGGTGGATGCTTGCTAAGTGAATGGATGAATGGAGAGTGACTGATCTCATTTACCAAGGAGGAGGTGACTTGTGACCGGCCTTTATCAGGGAGGAGTCGAGTCTGTTCATGCGCATTGGACCATGTGTTTTCCAAGGCACAGGCGGTGTGTCCTGGCCATGTCTGCATCCATGGGCCAGCCCGGTGCCAAGGGGTGGATGGGTGAACAATTACCCGACCCCTTCACTAAGCAGCCGATGTGGCTTCTTTATACGCAGAGCTGGCAGCCTTCCATGGGGCCTCACCCTGTCTCATCCTGCATGGTTGTGAGTGGGGTCTCAGCCTCACCTCTGAGAATTTGGAGTGGAACTCAACTCATTATAAAAAGAAAACTGCATTAGCTTACTCAGGGAAGGTCTGTGACGGAGAGAAATTTAAAAATAACCTTATGGCGTGTGTGTGTCTGTGTGTGTGTGTGTGTGTGTGTTGTGCCATTTGTCACTGTTGACATTTTTCATTTGCTGACTAGAGAGCAGTAGTTCCCATATGTGGTTCCCAGATGCGATTTTGTCGTGGTCCCTGGTATCTTTCTCAGTGATCTCAAGGGATGTCATGAACTTGCCAAAAAGTTGCTTTAATCTAAATTCTAATGCACATACAGACAGTCCTCAGGTTACGTCGGACTCGATGTACGTCATTTGGTGGTTACGTCGCCATCTCCCATTTATTTATAAAAAAAATAAGTTCTGTCATTTTGACGTATGTACACATGTGCTTTATGTTTTTTATTATTTATTTACCACAAGTAAAGGTCAGGAATTGTTATCTTTCTTTTAAATTTTTTTTACCGTTTCACTTCATTACTGCTGTGTATGTGCTCCATGTGAGTGACGTAGGTGCTTATGTAGGTGGGTTCCAACTTACGGCAAAACTCGCATTGTGTCGCGCCATAGAAACAGATCTCCACAACGTAACCTGAGGACCTACTGTATTTTTATTAATTTATTTATATCGTAGGCCCCATCTATTTGCAAAGATTTTAAGGTGGTAGCTAATAAAGGAGATCTAGGTAAAGTTTACATTAAAAAATAACAGGTCAAAACAACATGTAGGAAGAGGAAGTAAAAAGTCAGATATTTTAATTGTTTTGATTGAGGATTTAGTTCAGCCCTTACCTTCTTGCAGGTCAAGAAGAAAATATATAAGGTAGAATAAGTGATACATTTTGTAGCAGAGGCTGTGGTGCCTGAGTCCAGTGCCCTTGGCCAGCTTTGATTTCAGTTACAGCTACGGGGACAGTCTTGTGAGAGCTCAGGCTCCCCCTGGGGTCCTGTCTCCACCGGGGGCGTCCACGGTGCACAGCCCAGCAGTGGGAGTGGGAGTGGATGCGGATGTTCCCAGGCAACCTTCAGCCCTGGGGCATGGAACTGGGGGACAGTGCGCCAGCCCCCCGCCTGTATGGAGGGCAGGTCTGGGGGGCATCGGTGCTCTTGTCTGTGTTCCTGGCCAGACCGAGCACTCATGCCTACAACAGCAGTCTTGACAAGGCACCCTTGTGTTGGCTTTCCTCCTTTTTTGTATCTCCTGCTTTTTCGGGTCACCTCACAAACTACCTGCAGCCAAGCTCCCTTCTCAGGCTCTGCTCCTCCAAACCACCCCCCTTCCCCACAGAAACCCAACCACGGAAAACAGCGAATTCAGTGTCCCTGATCTCAGAGCTGCTGGATGGTGGAGCCCCGCTCCTTGGGAGCAGGTTGTTGTAGAAGGGGCCTTTCTCTGTGTCCAGCCTAGAGTGTCTGCCTTGGCCAAGAAAGTATATTCAGTTCTTGAAACCCAGTTGCACAGTATCCCTTGCCCACCTGGCCCTTCTCAGGCCCTGTTCCCCTGGTCCCTGGGCAGACAGTGTTTCATTCCAGGTCCCCCATCCAGGGAGCTCAGGGAACAGGGGCACAGTAAAGGCCACCCTTAGTTTAGACAGGGCTCCCCAATGATTGTACTGAACCCTCAAGGAACAGCAGCCCCTGTATTTCCATCTCCGAATATACTTCCAACCAGGAGGAAGCAACTCCTATTTTCGCCATCACTCTTTGACGAGGCCGGAGGAAACCACTCCTGGATTGGGTGCTGTCCTTGGTCTGTGTTGCCCAGAGCTGCCCTCCGCCCTCTCTTTCCCTGTTAGCGGATGCTGTGGCCTAGCTGGGCTCCCAGCTCTGGTAGAAGGACTGAAGCTGCTGGGACCTGTGGGTTTGTCCTCACCCATGGCCTCAACCCCCACTACCAGATCGGCACCATCAGAGGTTTCAATCTGACCCCACTCCTGGTCACAGATTCTGACTGTAGACATATCAGCTCATTTCCTACAAGATTTTGGTTGAAAATCAGGTGGTTTCTTCACTCTGTCGATATAACTTGTATTTGGGAGCCTGGGGGCTATCAGATACTACCAAGATATTGACTGAGCTTAGATTCTGACTGGGGATCACCCCCACCCCAAGAGGTTTGAATCAGGTGTCCGGAGGACGGCTGTCCCAGCCTCTGCAGCTCACCCTGGCTTTTCCCCATCACCCCCACCGTCACCATCACCGCCCCCAGCCAGAGTGCTCCCTCTGCCTCTCCTCCTGTGGGCAGACCTGCCAGGGCCCTCCTGTTTCCTGGCACTTCCTGAGGAGGGCTGCCCCGGGCTGCTTCCTGATGTCCAAGCCCCAAACGGAAGGAGATGAGAATGAAAGTAACCTGGGCTCCAGTGTTTCCCACCTTCACCTCTTCCCTTCCTGCTGGGGGCTGTTCTGGTCACGCGTTTGCGTGCCGTGGAGGCGAGAGACATCATTCTCAGGCCCCCAACTTAATGTCAGTGCAGCTTTCTGTCGGAGGCCCGTGTCCTGTGCGTGGGGATCTCTGTGTGTCTGTGTGTGTCTCTGACATCGCGGCCTTCCTTGCTATAAGGTTACTTCTGCACCATCTTTTCTCTCATTCTAGGCTCTCAGCTTCTTGAGGATGGGGATTAAACCTTTCGTTTTTTTCTTTTTCTTTGTGAATAGCCACTCAGTAAATGTGTAATAAATTAATGGATCCTGTGTTGGCTTAAAAGAAGTTGGAACCTCATTTATTCCTACTGTGTCTGTTTTCCCCTCTGCACTTCACATGACCCGTGGCTGCCTTGCTCACCCTGCAGCGTTGATAGAAAATACAGATGTGCCTGCACCTATGAAAAATGGTCCCAGCCTGGCTCAGACGCAGCCTTTCCGGAGCCAGCCCCCTTCTGTGCTCAGGTCGGCTCCAGTGGGAGCCGTGGTCCCGAGAGCCAGGCTGACCACGTTCCCAGGCAGCAAGCAGGGCAGCCTCCCAGTGTTGAGGTTTGTGTCTACTTCTCTATGGGGTTCTTGCATCTACAAACAGGAGGGCTCATTTTCAAGGTGTCTTGGGCTCTTGGGAGTAGATACTGATGCATGTGCTCGTTAGTCTATCAGTCAGTCAGCAAATATTTACCGAGTGCTGTCTGCTTGCCAGGCCCGGTGCCAGGGGCTGGGGATGTATTCATGAACTAGACAGGCGTGGTTCCTGCCCCATGGAGTTCACAGTCTAGCAAGGGAAACACAGAAACATTAAGCAAATTATTATCAGGAAAAAAGGTATTACTCAGTGCCAAGCCAAAAGGTCTCAGAGCTCTCTCATGCTGTTTACTGCAAACCATTTCCCTCTAGGGGGGTCCTCAGGCTTGGATTCATACCCTCGTTTTCCCATTAACATTCTAGTTCCTGGCTGTCTTGTCAGTTTCTGGATGAAGTCTTGCAGTTTGCCCTGAAGTAGCTGCCAAGCACCTGGAACATTACTTTAGCATGAGGGACTCTGCTGGGCTCTGGCTCACTCTGGCCCTCTGTCTCTCAGCTAAAAAATGAGGATGGTGGCCTAAGGCTGCACTTTTCAAGGTGAAATCCATGGAATACCAATCCCAGAACATGTCCTAGAGAAGATTTTATAATTAAGTAAGTTTGGGAAAATGAATATTTTACCTAAATTTTTATTTTCATTTCCTTCATCTAGAGTCATGGAACCCATTAAAGGCTCCAAGAAGTCCTGAAGTACACAGACTGGTCTAGCTTTGTTGAACGTAACCTTGTTTAAAATTTTGAACCCAGGTCCCTTTTTTCACATGCACCTGTTTTCCCGAGGCCCTGAGACTCCACGGTGGCTGCTGGGCCAGAGACCCAGAAGGCCCCTTCTGCTTCAGCACTTTGTAAATAGGGCCCTGGCTATGTTCTGCGTTGGGGGACAGAAGTCGGTGTGGGGCAGGGGCCCCAGGCCCTGTAGCGTCAGGCACCCCTTCCTCCTTTGCCATTATCATGCCCGTGTCCAAGAAGACGCTGACCGAATTTCCTGCAGTGGGTCCTGGAGATACTTTAAGGCACTCATGGGTGGTGACACTGCCTGGGAATCCACAATCATCCCTAATTGGTCTCGGAACCCTCAGTTCACAAAAGCACCTGTCCTGGGAAACTTGAGCAGTGTTCAGAGCCCCGTTAATAATTCAGCCGACGAGCTTCTTCAGACACAGGCCTTCCAGCCCAGGACTCACTCATCTTCTGCCTCCACAGATGATCCAGAGAGAGTTCTCTGTTGTGTTGCAGATGTTAATGACTCGGGCAGCAGTACCTCCTGCTTTCCTGGAATCCCCAAAGCCTCCTCAGTCAGGAGAGGGAAGACTGACACGGGTTCATCCCACGCTGATTACATCAGCCAGCTCGGGGGTGGGCTTGCCGACGGGGAGGCTCTGGGGAGGTGGTAGGGGGCTTATCCACTGTGATGGGTGGCTGGGCCCCTCCGTTCCTTCCTCTGTCTGTAGCATCTCCAGCCATTCAGAACAAGGTTTTATAGGATTTTTTTTTAATATTAGAGGTATCTAAAATTATTGGTTGAATTAGTTCTAGCTGATTCGATCTATTCTCATTCTCATTTAGTAGAATTATAGAATGTCACAGCTGAATGGGAACATGGAAATCATCTCATCCAGCTCCTTCATTTTCCAGTGTAGGAAAATGATTCGGGAGAAAAGTGAGTTTCTCAAGGGCACCCAGCTGGTTGGTTTCAGGGCTGGGTGGGTACCCAGGCCTCCTGGCTCACAGCCCCCGTCCTTCCCAGCCTGTCACACCCATTCTGGGCACAGTGAGTACAGTGTCCTCCTTGCAGTGCGGTCCCGGGCACAGGGATGCTGGACACTGGATGCTCTTCCTTCTTCGGCCTTGTAATGCCAGGGGCAAGCACATCTGTCCTGGCTGCCACGCGGGTGGGGTGGGAGGGCGGTGTTTATCATTAATGAGAAAGTAAAAGAGCCAGAGGCTCCTCCCTCCTTCTGGCTTCCCTGCTAATTTGTGGTGATTAGTGCTGGCTGTCTCCTCTCCCAGTCCCCTCCCCGCTTGCTGTGGAGGGGAGCCTGGCCGCTGAGGATATCTGGGACTTTGGGAATCAGACCTTCACATCCTTGTAGGCTCTGCTGGGCCTGGCTATGGGGTGCTCTGGCCTGGGCACTTTCTGGCCTGACACTGAGCTGGTTTTTCCCTCGCTCCCTGGAGACCAGAGTTTTTGTGGCATCTCAGTGCTGGTGGTGCCTTTGAGAGATGATGGGTCTAGCGCTCACTATTTATAGACGAGAAGATCGAGGCCAGGAGAGGGGGTAGCCTTTGCTCCAGGTCATGGGGGCAGTTGAAGGCAGAGCTGGGAAGAAGCACAGGCGGCCCAACACCCCTCCCATGTTTTTCCGGAAGTCCCAGCTGTGGGCCTTCGCCTTTCATCGGGGTGTCCTCATTGCAGGACCAGCGTGTGTCATAGCCCCAAACCCAGTGGGTAGGAAGTAGGAGTAGGTTTAGGGAGCAGAGAGCTCTCTGGTAGGACTGATGGGGGGTTTACAGTGAGGTGTGGGGACAGATAAGGTGGAAGAATGAGCTGGGCCAGGCAGCCATCTCTGGAGGGTGTGAGGGCCACTAGGAGGTAAAGGAGCAGAGATGGGGAGGAGTCAGAGGTCTTGGTGAAGCTCTCCATCCATTCTGGGCTCAGGGACCAGACTTTCTTCACTTCTTTTCTGCACTAGAGGGAGCCCCTCTCTCCTAACCTTTCTTTTTCTTTGAATTTAAAGCTGAGGCAGTACCTAGCCAAGTTTCTGCCCAGAAGGCCTAGGGAAATGCAACCAGACCTGGCTCAGGCTGGCCTGGGTGGAGGGTTGACCCATCCATAGGTAGAAAGACAGATCTCTAGGTTGGGTGACTCCACGGCTCCCACATAGGTCAGGGGGACTTTCAATAAATGCGTTGTCTCTAAGGGCGGGGTGTCAGCTGAGCTGAGGAAGCCACCTTGCCAGGTATTTGGACCCCAGGGGAAGGGGCTCAAGAGGAGGCAGCAGCAAGCCAGAGAGAGCTCACCTGGCCTCAACCTTAGCCACCTGCCAACCCACAACACATCCGACCCTGCCTGTGAGCCACAGAACAGGGGAGAATGGCCAGGCCCCTTTATTGGGGTGCACCCTGAACTGGGCAATGTGTTTAGTACTTTATATGGAGTGTTAATCCTGACGGCAATTTTATAAAGTCCTTATTAATATTACCCCAATTTTCCAGATGAGAAAAGTGAGGTGCAGACTGTTTACACACATACTCAAGGCCAGCCTTGGAGCTAGGACGTGGGAGAGCCAGGGTTCCCCATGCAGCGTGAGGCTCTTTTCCAAGCGTTCCCTCTCCGGGGCCCCTGTGGGGGTATCTGGGCAGCAAGGGGGCAGCAGTGGTGTTTGATGGAAGGACACCCCTGGGGGATGGGACAGCTGCAGCATCAGAGCAGGAGGGCCAGGCTCTTTGTTGCCCTTCTTTGAGTAGATTGTCCCCTCCCTGGGGTCTTGATGTAGGTTTTAGAAGACAAGATAGGAATCTAAGCTTTTCATTTTTAGAGAAGAGAGAGGGAGAGAAGAAGAGGAGAGAGAGAGAGAAGAGGAGAGAGAGAAAGAGAGAGAGAGAGAGAGAGAGAGAGAGAGAGAGAGAGAGAGAGAACAACACGAGACTTCTGACTGGAATCTGATCCCGGAGAAGTGCAGCCAGTGCCCCAGTCGTCCTGCAGGAACCCTGCAGGCCCAGTGGGAGCTTCCCGCCCTAGGGGAGCCCTGGTCGAGCCTGCCCCCCACAGCCCAGCCCCTGACCCTTCTTTCCGCCTGCCTTCCCTCTTTCAGCAGAAACCCTCAGCCTTGTTGTTTCAACTGCTCCAAGCAGGTTTACCAGCTATTGTTCTTGGAAGCCTTTCTGTGATCTTAGGACCTTTGAGCGAAGACCAAACAGCTAGAAAAACACTGGGCAGTTAGAAAATGTTTGTGATTTTTGTGGAACAAAAGAGGCATTCAGGAGACTCAGCATTGTCCCGGTGAGGATGAAAAGGCCCCTTCAGGCCTCCTCTCCCCTGGGAGCACCAGCCCGCATTGTTGTGGAATGTCCTGAGCATCCTCCAGTGTCAGGCTCCTCCTCTGTGGCCTGGGCTTCGAGTATTTACTCTGTGACCGCCTTCAGTTCTCACTACGTTTCTGTTCTTTTCATCTTGTTGGGAAGAGTGGCCCAGTGTTATCACCCAGTCACAGTGGTTTCATTCTGGTTACTGGCTCCCAGCCTTTGACTGGATACCTCCACTTGCTTAACCTCAGCAGGAATAATAAAGTCAAATTGATGTAGCAATCCATAGTGGCATAGTCAGTTCCCTTAACAGGTCTTTATTTCGGTTTCTTTACGCAGATGCTGTCTCTGTTTGATCAAAGGCAGACAGAGGTCGGAAGCAGGGATGTGCCATGCACATTGTTGCTCAGCCAGTAAGAGCCTCAGTGAGCACAGCGCTCCTGGAACTCTACTAAGATTCCTCCTGCAAGGAACTAAGTATTGAAAGTTTACTGACTCAGCTTTTTTAATTTAATTTAAAAATATTTCAGTCCTGTTGTAGGTGGTGGGATTGGCAGCTGGTGTTAGGTCAGTGGGGACCTGGGTTCAGCAACTTCAGTACTTGAGTTCTGGCTAGGAAAGAATTCAGAGCCAAGACTCCAACTATATGAAAACATCTTAAATAATAAAAGGCTAATATGCAAATCAACCGAACGGCAGAACAACTGGTCACTATGACATGCACTGACCACCAGGGGGCAGACGCTCAATGCAGGAGCTGGGCTCATGGCTGGCTGGTGAATGCAGCAGTGCTAAGAATGTTGGGGAAGTGGGCCTAAGACGTCAGTCAGACATCCCCTGAGGGCTCCAGGACTATGAAAGGGTGCAGGCTGGGCTGAGGGGACCCCCTGCCCCCCACAACACAAATTTCGTGCACTGGGCCTCTAGTGTATTTATAAACTCGCAGACATAGGATAAGTAATTCCTAGAAAAAAAATGGACTTAGGAAACAAGTGATAGAGGCAAAGGAAGGGCCCTTGGATCTTGGGGGTGAGGAAGCTAATGGTAACTTACCTGGGGGGAGGGGACAGGGAAAGGTGAGGGCATACTCCTGAAGGGAGAGAGGGCGACCGCCCTGGGTCCTCCTCCTAACGGTGTTAAGGGTGGAGATCTTAGGGGAGGTCCCAGGGGAAGATCTCGGTAGAATATTCAGCGGTTTTCCAGGTGTGTCCATTCAGGGTTGTGGTCTCCACTATTGACTGGCCAGTTCTAGCGCAGGGGACTAAGGTCCATGCAGCTGGTTCTGAGGTCAGCTGTGTCTGGTTTTGTTGCTTTTCTGGGCCTGGAGCTGAAATACAACTTAGGCCTAGATCAGTGATGGCGAACCTTTTGAGCGCGGCGTGTCAGCATTTTGGAAAACCCTAACTTAACTCTGGTGCCGTGTCACGTATAGAAATTTTTTGATATTTGCAACCATAGTAAAACAAAGACTTATATTTTTGATATTTATTTTATATATTTAAATGCCATTTAACAAAGAAAAATCAAACAAAAAAATGAGTTCGCATGTCACCTCTGACACGCGTGTCATAGGTTCGCCATCACTGGCCTAGATGTTAACTCTAGGGAGGAAAGGAAAGGTCAGGGGGTCCAAACCGCTTGACCATGAGGAAAGGTCACCCTGGGGGCGAGGTCCCACCCTACATTGTCCTTTCCTAGGCACCCAGGACTTTCCACCCTGGTGACTTTCTGTACCTGGCCCATCGTCCTTGCTCTGCTCATCTCTGTCTAACTGCCTACCACAGTACCACTGTTGTCTTTATCTTTAAAAGCTATTTCTAGAGTTGGGGCTCCATTATTCTAGGCCCAGGTCTCTCTAATTCTAAATTAGTTCTCTTCTCCCTTTGGGGCCCAGGCTCAGGTGCCCACAGCAAGCTGGTGAAGTGTGGCCTGCCCGGGGCCCACACCACAGCCCACAGCCCACAGCCCCTCAGACAGGAAGCTGAGATGCTTGTTTGCCTTCTCAAGGGCACACAGCTGGATTGCATCTCCCATTCCTCCTGCCATGCTCATGTCTGGTTCAGCCTGTGCAGCCTTCCTGTGTTACATCATGGCCAGGCAAGCTCAGTGAAGTACGTCTGGAGCTGGGCGTGGAAACTGGGGGTAGTCATTTGTGTTGGAACACCAGCCGTGGGCTTCTTTCACCTTCCTCAGAGGAGGGCTCCTGGGTGAGGGGAAGGGCCTTTGGAAATGCCTTCCTCCCCACCATCTCTCCTTCACACTTGTGCCCTGGAGGGGGGCTTGCCCATGTGAGTCTTTGCCTGTATCCTGTCCGAATCCCGTGTTTCACTAGAGGACTAACAGTTTGACCCGCCGTCAGGAAATTCCTGAGATGTATGCTCAGTACCAGTTGAAGGAACTGGGGATGTTTAGTCAAGTTAAGAGAAAAGCCCTTGGGGCATTACCACCGTCTTCTTGTGAAAGAGGAAATACGTTTGTTCCTTTTGGCTCCAGGGGGTAGGACTTGGACCAGAGAGTTAGAAACATTAACGGGGTGAAATTCAGATCAATGTAAAAAAGAACTCACTAAAAAGTGTAGTTTTCAGAAAATAGAATATGTTGTCCTGGGAGTGAATTTTCTCTCCCTGGAAATTTGCATTTCTCGGATGAGGCGACTGTGACACGGGGTCCAGGGAATGGCCACTCCCGCCCTGAGTGAAGCATGAGATGACTGTTTCCCTGTGTAGCTGTTGGCCTGTGGTCACACCCTCCACAGTGCCCTTTAGAGACAGCTACCCAGAGGACTGAGCCAATCCAGAACAGGCCCCAGGGAGGCATCCCAAAGGAGGAAGAGGATCAGGGAAGGGGAGGCTCCCTGCCTCTCTCCCCACGTGGGGCCCATGCTTCTGGTCTTGCCCCTAACTTCTCTTAGTGATGGTGATAGTGATGGTAGCCACAAGGGCCTATCAGTGTTTCTGGAGAAGAGCTGAGTTTGTGTGCAGCTTGGCTGTCATGGCGAGGTCTCTGTAATTCTAGAATAGTCTGATGACTTCTTGATAGAGGAGAGAATATATAACATCTCACTAGCAGACTCACACCTTGCAGGCAGTGGGAGAAGTTTGCTGAAAGCAAGAGTGGCAGGTCTTCCTGTGAGCAGCCTTGTGAGTCGAAAGTGTGGACAGGAGGAGAGCTAGAACTCCCCAAATTGTAACCTTTTCATTATTCGTTATTTATCAGTGCAGAAACGTGTGTGTGTCAGAGAGAGAGGGAAAGAGAGAGAGGGATGCACAGGTTTTGTTTTCTTTGTTTCCCTGTCCGAGCTCCACATTAAATAACTCATTTTAATAACTTGGAATCTTTCCATACTTTTATTTATGCTTATAAAAATTATACGGTTATACACCACACACACACATCATAAACACATACATGCATGTACAAGCTTGTTTAAAAGTAATTGTTCTACAAAAATGGGATCATATTAATCATATTTACTGCATACTGCTTTTCTTGTTCATCAATACTTCATAGAAAAACCCCTCCAAGTAAACTAATATATCTCTTGTTTCATTCATTTTATTCCATAGAAGGGAGGGTATATGTTTTATTCAACCATTCTCACATCGATTGGCATTCACTTTGTCTCTAGTCTTTTCATTTATAAATAACAGCCTCCACAACCATCCATAAACCACCTCCATAAGTATCCCTGTAGTTACGTGTCCTTGTGAACTATGGCTTTTATTTCCTAGTAACAGATTCCCAAGAGGAAGAGTGCTGAGCTGAAGGGTATAGTATTTTTTATTTTGATAGCTGTTTCCAGATTGTTTTCCAAGAACTACAATTATCATTTTCATTACCAGTTGGTGAGCGTACCTGTTTCCCCATCCCCATAGCATTAATTTTTTTTCCACGTTAGTGCTAGCCGGTCTGATGGGTAGACGGTAATATCTCATTGCTACTTCGATTGTCATTTCTCTGACTCCTGTTGAGTTAGAGCAGTGATGGCGAACCTATGACACGCGTGTCAGAGGTGACACGCGAACTCATTTTTTTGGTTGATTTTTCTTTGTTAGATGGCATTTAAATATATAAAATAAATATCAAAAATATAAGTCTTTGTTTTACTATGGTTGCAAATATCAAAAAATTGCTATATGTGACACGGCACCAGAGTTAAGTTAGCGTTTTTCAAAATGCTGACACCCCGAGCTCAAAAGGTTTGCCATCGCTGAGTTAGAGCATCTTTTCATATGATTCTCTGCCATTTGCATTGCTCTTCCATGAATTACCTGTTCATATCCTTGCCTGTTTTTCTCCTAGTTTCCCGCTGACCAAGGACCAGCTCTGGCCAGGCTCCGTGCAAGGGCCACTCGTACGAATGCTCTGTAGTGCCTTACAGGAAGCTAAAGCCCAGGGAGGACCAGCATGTGGCCAGGATGACTCAGCTAGTCAGGGGCATGGCTGCAGCTGAAACGCAGATTTGACTCTGAATCCCGTGTTCTCTTGACTATTCCCCGTGGCTCCCTCACTACCTGGGGCTGGGAGATGAGTGTGTGTGTCGGCCTTGCCCAGTGTTGCCTCATAGGTTAGCAGTACAGGTGTCAGGGGAGTGAAGAGTGGGTCGTGTGGCACATCTTCTGGGGCCTGGAAAACCCACAAGCACCAGTAAACCAGTGTGATCAGTTGCCCAGTGTTTAGCTGTGATAGTTCACAGAACCCAACCTGAATTCCTGTGGCCTTTGGCCAAGGTGCCACCAGGTGTCAGCAAGCCTGTTTCACTTTCCTAGTCTGTGGATTCTCGTCTTGGTTAGAAATGGTCTTGTTGGGTGTAAGAATGATGATAACCATCTTTTTTCTCAACTGTAGCTTGTGTGGTATACCAGCTTATTCACAGATATCAGCACTCATATCATTTGCGCAATATTTATGCAGTGACCGTGATGCCACCACCCCTTGTACCCCCCATTCACTGTTACAAGTTGAGTTGTGTTCCCCCCAAATTTCATATGTGGAAGTCCTAACAACCAGTACCTCAGAATGTGACCTTATTTGGAAGCACGGATGAGTTAGAGTGAGGTCATTAGGGTGGGCCCTAGCCTAGTATGACTGGTGTTCTTATAGAGAGGGGAAAGTTGGACCCAGATACACTCACACAGGAAGAACACTGTGTGAAGATGAAGGCAGGCATCCGGCTTTGCTTCTACAAGCCAAGGCACGCCAGAGAGTGCTAACACACGCACACATGCACGCACACACACCTCCACCACCACCACCCCCCACCCTCTGCCTGGCCTCTAGCACCTTCTCACAGCCTGCTGCTTGAGGGGCTCAGGTGAACAGGAGCTTCTTAGTGGTGATGAAGGTGGATGCGGGGAGGGGGCTTCTCATGTGGCAGCACCGTGCATGTGCTTCCTTTTAGAATTGTGCTCCCGTTCAAGGATGGAGATCTGTGAAGACAAGAGAAAGGAGCTGCGTAATGCAGGGAGTGGGGCTTTAGGGGACAGAGGGACTGGCGCGATTTACATTTCTGACTGTGCCATTTTCTAGTTCCTTCACTTCCCTGAGACTTTGCTGCCTTATTGATATATTAGAACTAATAATAATAATAATACCTTTGGAGTTGTTGTGAGAACTAAAGAGAATACAGGTAAAGCTCTGAGCAGAGTGCTTGACTCACAAGATGATCACTGCCTTAATTATTATTAATAAACACTTGGTGGGAAATGACTTTAGCAGTAGCATGTTGTCGAGGACAACCTTTGGATTTGCTTTCCTAGACTGAAATACTGAAATATCTTGATTTCTATCTCTGTGGGGTGTGTGTGTGTGTGTGTGTGTGTGTGTGTTTGGGGGAGAGGGGGAGATTGAGAGAGAGATTGAGATTAAGTTATATGTGAGTGTTGATCTTTTTTTTTTATCCTCACCTGAGGATATGTTTTTTATTGATTTTGAGAGCGAGAGAGGGAGAGAAACATTGATCAGTTGCCTCCCGTATGCACCCCAAACCAGGGATGGAACACACAACCTAGATATGTTTCCTGACAGGGCATCAAACCTGCAACCTTTTGATGCATGGGATGATGCTCCAACTGACTGAGTCACCCAGCCCGGGTCAATGTTGTTCTAAATCTCAAATGAGTAAAAGATGAGTTACAACCTTCCTAATGCCGCGACCCTTTAGTACAGTTCCTCATATTGTGGTGACCCCAAACCATAAAATTATTTTTGTTGCTACTTCATAACTGTAATTTTGCTACTGTTATGAATCATAATGTAAATATCTGATATGCAGGATGTATTTTCATTGTTCGCGACCCACATGTTGAGAACCGCTGAGTTAGATTCAGCAGTTTGTAAGCTGAAGGCTCTTGAGAAAGTTTTCAGTTATACCTAGTTTTAGGATTAATTAGTATCTTGCTTGCTCAAATTCCATGTTTTTGTAAATGTAGTGGTTTGCGTTTCTAAGAAATGTTTATGCCTGGTTGGTTTTAATTATGCAGGTATATTTACGTAATAAAGGGAAACAAGGATGGATGGAAGAGCAGTATGAAGTGGTTGGCCCAGCCCAGAACTGGGACTTGGAGCCCAGGTGACTTCGGGCGGCCCTGCAGGCCACTTGTGCAAGGCTAGCCTCCCACATAGGAAGTGGTAAGGAGGGCTGCTAAAGCCAGACCAGCTGGTAAGGATGGTTTCACATCACCTCACTTCTGATGCAAGGTTGTTCCACTGAGGGAGAGGGGAATAGTGTTAGAGTTGTGTCACCCAGACAGGTTGTTTTGTGTATGTGTGCAGGGACCTCTAGCACTGGCGGCAGCCAGCCATGGAGGAAGGGCCCCGCTGTGCCGGAAGCCGTTGCTGGAGGGAGATTTCTCCAGGCTCGGTTTCCATCTTCTTCATAAGATGCGAGGTGGCCGTCTCCACCGTGCCTGTGGTCAGGGCTAAGTGCGATGACAGGGCTTAGTGGTCCACTTGAAGTGGGAGGCAGTGGGAAGGGGTTAACGGTGGGGAGAACACTGATCTGTAGTTAACTTTGCCCCCTGGCACTTTGTGGCGCCCTTCCCCTTTTCTTGAAAGCAGTTTGGAGACAGCTTTTGGTCTTGAAGTGGAGCTGTAAATGGAAGGTCTTCTAGGCAAAATGAAACAAATGCTCTCTCTGCACAAGGCAAAGCGGGAAGGTGCCTCTGTGTGCTTGGGATTTATTTTTATTTTCTAATCTTGTTAGCAACAGAAAAAGACTATGAGGAGCCTCTGATTTGATTACCATCCAGGGGCAGTTTATCTGTTGTCTGTGGGATCCCTGGCCAGATGTCCGGGGCTCCCACTGTCTCCTCCCACTGTCTCCTCCCTCCCCTCCTTCCTCTGGGATGGCTTGGAGAACTCAGCGGAGGCTTAGCAGGGGTGGGTACTGATGGTCAGGTTCTGACTCTTATCTCAGATACGTGTTGTCCAGCCTGTTGGCTACTGAGGGATATGGTGCCTTATATCCTGAGGCAGAGCTGGCAATGGGAAGGCCGTGGTGGAAGAAAGGTAGAAAGAGGGCGTGACGCCTGTTGATTCCATCCGATGACCACCCTCAGAGCTTCTCAGCTGAGAGGCCCCAGCCCCTCCGTGCAGGCCCACCCTCTCCTCTGCGTGAGAGCAGCTTCAGGCCTCTCCGCAGGCGTCTCACCTGTGTCACAGCCAGGGCTGCAGGCAGGTGGGAGACCTCCTCTGGGCTCCTCCCCGACACAGCTCAGAATCACTGACTCTGGAACGTTCCAGCCTAACGAGATTTAGACACCATGTTGAGGCTCCGAGAGAGGAAGTATTGAATCCCTTGAGAAGGTGTGTTTGGAGCCGCTTGGGGGCCAGAACCTTCCTGGGGGTGGGATGGGAGTTCAGAAGAAAGCCTCTCTCCATCGTGAGCATTAATTAAGGATGGCTTCCACCAAGAGGCTTTATCGTTTTTTTTCTCAGAGTAATAATAAAACTTTATTGATTGTTTGATAATCATTTTATCCATGATAACAAATTGGGCACGTTGACATAAAGAGCCTGCAACTAATTTAAAGCATTCCTTTTCCATAGGAGTTCAAAATCAATAGTTAACTACTAAACATTAGTGAAATGCTGCCTGAAATTAATCGGGAATTCTCACACTTGTTACAATGTAGACACTCTGGGAAAAGGTAAGACTTGAAGCTTATTGAGAAGTAATGATAGTAGGGTAAGAGAAGGTGGGAAAACAGGAGGCATAGAACTTCAAATGCTGGTCACAGTTGGCAGTGTCACCAAGAAAGGAAAAATTAAGGCCTGTGCTGCTGGGAATACCTTGGTTTCCGCCTACCTCAACAAGGGTCGAACGCCTGCAGGGGCCCTGTTACTGGGTAGGGAGCTCTCACGGACCCCTCAGACCCAGCGATGGTTGAGGCAGATCTCCAGGTCATTGCTCTGTGGCCTATGGGTGGACGCGGAGGCGTGCACCGGGTGGGAGCGTCCAGGGATGGCCTGCATGTTGCAGAGGAGTCTTAGCTGCTCATGCCACAGAGCGGCCACAGGGCACGTACCCCAAAGCGGCATCCTCCCAAAGTGGCCTCGCTGCCCAGCTGAGCGGGACCTTTCCACAATTCAAACGCCTAATTTCCTTTGACTGCTGCGTCTTATACAAACTGTAAGCAAGCCACTCTTGTAAGCAAGCCATTAACCTCTAAAACTGTGCTGTGAAAGGATGATTTCTTGTTATTGTGTCATAATTTTCTGCCCCATCTAACAGATTTCTAACACACACACGCCTCTTTTTTAGAGCAGAAATTTACATAGAAGTCTGCTAAGTAACTTTGGGTGTGAGCCTCCCTCCCGTGGACTTCATGTGGCATTTGGCCATTAGGCTGGGATCAAATGCAATAACATGGAATGTAGATACGTCTGTGCTTTGCCAGCTTTGGGAAATATTCTGGGGACCCTGGTGCTGGGGAGGCCTCGGGGTTCTCTGGGTCACAGGATAAAAGTACTGCATCTTCCTGAAGAGTCGGTTTTACTCAAAGGGGGAAAATGGATAGCTAACGATGTGGGTGTAGGATAGTGTAGAATATTAAAGTTTTATAGATCTCCTAGATGAGACTCAATTTTACATGCTGGGCACCAGCTGTGCCCGGGTCCCCTCCACGCTGGCCTCTGTCTTTTCCCCGGGGGAAGTTTTAGATGCCCTGGTCTGTGTTTTCTTGTGATGTGATCACTTTATCATTCTTACAATATTATTTTATCATGAACTAGAGATGTGAGACAGAAGTGGATGGTTATACCTATGAATACAAGGGAAGTAATGCCAAGTATCTAGTGGCTCTCAAATGTCATTGCGGCCACATCACAAACACCCAGGGAACCTCTCAAAAGGCAGGATCCTGGACTTCTCCCAGGGGATTCCGATTTGGTTGATCTTGGGTGGGGCCTCCAAATCTGCATGTTGGACCTACACCCACAGTGATTATGGCCTGGAGCTAGATGTGGGAACCAAAGAACAAGTTTATTTTGACTACAGCTGCTGAGAATGTGTCTGCAGACTGGCATTCCACGGATCAGGTGGAAGAGTGGTGGGGGTTTTTTGTAGCATTTTTTTGTTAATGTTTATTAGTTGCCAGTGTTTAAAATCGGGATATTTAATAGCTTTCCTGTAAAACTCAGAAGTCTGGGTCATACCAAGGGCTTCTCTCCAAGGCAAGGCCTGAGCTGGGCAGTGGCAGCCCATGCTCTCTAGGTTTCCATGACTTGGGCGCCCCTGTATGGCCCCCCAGCTGCACTCACTCACATCACTGCCTGGCTCTCTGGGTACTGGAAGTGTTGATTCCTGCTGGGTGAACACGTGGTCATGCATAACGTTCCTCAGTCATAACTTGAACAGCTGAGTCACAATGTCCTTTTCCCAGGAGCAGCAGCGGGAGTCACTGCTGACCCATCCCCCACTCCTGTCATCAAGGGAATCACCCACCTTGGCTCCCACCTGGGGCAGGAATCTGTGTCGAGAAAAAGACTTCAACTGAAGAGTTAATGGGACTCAGAATCATCGCCTCTGCTTAGCACTTCTTGCCTTTCACTCGCTTCCCCATGCTTCTGTTTCCAGAGCCTCATTTTCCTCTCCTGGACCTGCACCACCCCCCTCCACCCCACAGAACACACGAAGGCTCTCCACTGCCGTCCTAGTGCAAAGGCGGACCCAGAGCACCCCTGCCGGTCAGTCCGTGCCAAGGGCACCTGCTCCTCCCCTGTCCTTTTCACCTTTGGTCCCATTATAACTCCAGGTCCATCTGTGCTTAATACGTGACAAGGAGCTCAGGCCCCATCAGGGAGATAGTTGTTTTGTTTTTCTCTTCACTTTATTGTGAAATAACTGGCATATATCCCTGTGTAAACTTCAGGTGTACAGCATCATGATTTGATTTGCATGAACTGTGAAATGATTACCACAGTAGGTTTAGTTACCATCCATCATCTCATATAGATACAATAAAGAGAAAGGAATACAATTTCTCCTTGTGATGAGAAGGACATAGTGTTTCTAGGAAAATGAGCTCAGAATCCCAAACAAGACTTGAAGTGATGACCTTCTAGAGTAGCGGTTCTCAACCTGTGGGTCGCGACCCCTTTGGAGGTCGAATGACCCTTTCACAGGGGTCACCTAAGACCATCGGAAAACACATATATAACTACATATTGTCTTTGTGATGAATCACTATGCTTTAATTATGTTCAATTTGTAACAATGAAAATACATCCTGCATATCAGATATTTACATTACGATTCATAACAGTAGCAAAATTACAGTTATGAAGTAGCAACGAAAATAATTTTATGGTTGGGGGTCACTACCACATGAGGAACCGTATTAAAGGGTCGCGGCATTAGAAAGGTTGAGAACCACTGTGCTAGAGCATCATGCTGAGCCCTTGTTGGGGCGGCCGTGGGCGAGCACAGGTTCGGCAGGGACATTGGGCACTGTGCCTGCAGCTGGCCCTGCTCGGCGATCAGGAGCGGGGCCCCGGCTCCTGTTTTCTTCGGAAATAGGCTCTTTCATTCTGAGCGGTCACTTGACAGGATTGCCTTGTTTCTCTCTGTATTTTAGCCGAGCAGGCTCTGGGTTACATTTCTCCTGCCTGGAGTCTTCCCCGACGGACTCTAAAGGTCTCGTGGAACATGCCTCTTCTCTCAGTTATCTGCGTCCAGGTGAAGGCACAGAGATGTGAATGTCAATTTTAAAAGCTTTTAAAAGGCAAAGAACATTTTCTTTGTTAAATTTAATCTCTCTCTTGCCTTCCCTGTATTGATTCTTTCTGGACCCTGAGCATGTATGACTTAGGCCAGTGAGAGTCAACTTTTTCATCTCATGGCACACATAAACTAATTGTTGAAATTCTGTGGCACACCAAAAAACGTATTTTTTGCCCACCTGACAAAAAAAAGGTATAATTTTGATTCATTCATGCCGGATGGCTTTTGTTGAGTTGGCTGTTGTCATTTTTTATTTGCCAATCTAAGGGAAAAGAGGTCAGTGCCCTGACTAAAGAGTCAGGTATTGCACGCTTTAAAAATTGTTGCTGCACACGGGTTGAAAATTGCTGACGTAAGCCCACACTCCCCTCACAGACCTAGAAATGGTGACTGCAGGAGAATGCAGGCTGCTGAGATGGCCTGCGCTTCTGCACTCCTCTTTCTTGCAACTACACCCCCCTATGGCTGGCATGGAGGCCCGGCCGGGGGGCCCCAAATCCCACGCTCTTATCCTGAGCACACGGTCATTTCTGCATAGGATCCCCAACCATCCTGCTGCCTTCTGCCCGAAGCACTGCCGGTCACTAGCCTCAGCCCCACTCTCCCCCTCAGATATCAGCTTTGCCCTTAGAGATAGAAAAAGTAGGCAAAATCAGAAGTCATTCCTGCCAACCTCACTGTTAGGAAAAGGTAAGTCAGGCTTGTGGGATGTGTTTTCTGACACGTCCCAATTTTATATATTTCATCTCCATAAAGGACCAGGTCTTCTCCTTTTCGTTCAGAAAACATGTTAATCAGGATTACATATTTAGCCTCGATAGTTGACCCGAACACACTGAAATGTGTAACATACAAAAGGAGTGTCCCTGGGGCTAATTAATGTTTGGAAATATTTACTTAAAGCAGAGAGAAATTGTATGCATTTCAAGAAAAATTAATAAGAGGGGAGGGAGTGGTTATGCAAAAGCAGGTGTTTTTACCAGTTTCTCCAGGGTGATGTCCTGAGAGTTTAAGTGCTAATCTGCCAGGGAGACTCTGGCCAGTGGCCCGGCAGGCTCTGAAGATAGCGTGGTAGTTAGTGGTTGCAACCTCACTGTCGTGCGCTGTGAGGGGCTTTGTGGCAGCCCCACCAAGGCCAGGCATGAGCAGAGTCTCTCCTTCCTGCCAGGTACTGGGCTAGGCAGTATGAATTCGATATTATAAGACAGTCCTTGTCCTCCAGGGACTCACAGCTTCCTAGGTCAGAGAGGCGCACGGGACGATCATCGCCATCACCACCAGAGTGTCCAGGGACCAGAGGAGGGAGGAGGGAGCTTCGCAGAGGATGTGGCCTCCACGCTGAGTTTTAATGAAGTGAAGTCTTGGGTGGACGAGGAGGGGGAAGGACACTGCAGCCAAGGGAGCAGCAGCCTGTGCAGGGGGCATGTGCAGGGCATGTGCAGGGACTTCAGCCACTTTGATTTGGGTGGAGTTCGGGGTTGGCGCTGGGAGCTGAGGGGATGTGCTTGGACAGGGTCAGGGCCAGGTCCTCGGGGTCCCGTGCGCTCTGCTAAGGATTAGAGTTAACTCTGTAGCAGTGAGGAGCGTGGCGTCACCCTAATGTCAGGATAGAGGAGTCTGTGGGTACCTACTTCTGGGTGAGGGCTGACCCTGTCCTAGCTTAGCCACTGTCTTGTTACCTTGGCAGTCACAACGCCCCCTGTAACTCACCTCCATTCCAGAGGGGCCACGCTTTTTGAGACAAGACCCATGCTAGTTGCAGGTAGGAGATCTAGAGAGGATAGGAAGCCAGCCCTCCACCTGTCCTTCCTGGGTCCGCAGGCTGGTGGGACAGGGAGGGACAGACATGCTGGACCACTTGGAGGGAATTCATTTCTGATGCAAGATCTTGGAAGGTTTTACGTAAGAGTTGGAAATTCCAGATTCCAGGTTCTTCCAGACTTTTCTTCTGGAGAATTATTTGTGGTACTTTTGTTGGTTTGTCTGCCTCCTCCCTCTTTTTTTTTGTAGAGCAAGCGTTCCCCCCTTTCCTTTTTAATGATTTTTAAAGGGTGCTCTGTTTTGAAGTCGCTTTTCTCTCCTTCCTTTCCCCCCTTTCTTCCTGCTCTTCGTAGTGCACGGCTTCCTTTTTGTGTTTTTGTTGTTAAGTGTAGACGAGCAGACTCCCCCCACTCCCCCTCATTTATGCCCAGTGAGAAACAGATCCCAAATGTTACCACAGCGACAGAGAGCAGAGACCGTTTTCTTCAGGACCTCTACACTGAACAAGATTTCAGATACAGTTACTGCATTTAATTCCTCGTCAGATGATTATGTTTTTGCTAAATCATGCAGGGAAAGGGGCTTCTGAACCAGCTCATTGTAAGTAATAGATTTCTCTTTCAGCGACGTGACTGCATCCAGCCCGCAGTGGAGGCCCCAGGTGGCCGTGCTGGGTTGATGGGCGCCTCAGTGGTGGTGCTGCATGTGTCTGTCTGTGGTCTGGAGGCCTGGCTGGTGATGGAGGCGGCGCTCCAGCTGTTACCCCAGATGTGAGGCCATGCACCTGCGCTGAGGTCTGCTCTGTACGTGTGAAGCCAAGCAGGTTTATTTTCTTTATGTCTCAGAGTCTTATTTTAACCTCTCGGGAAGGGAGGAGAGGAGAAAACAGCCCCTCTTCCACAGAAAGCGGCAATTGTTTGAGAAGCTGACCTCTGTCCCACATGTCCTCGGCGCCCTTGGAACATTCCACGTTAATTATATATAGCGCTGCTGCCATCCACAGCTTTGGAAAACAGATAAATTCCTTTGGCACCCACAGCTTTGGAAAAGAGATACATTGTGATTGCAGAACAGGCCGTGCTTGAAGCAGTGAGTGAAGGGAAGAGCCGCAGCCCTGCTGGGTCTGGAGGCCTCCAGGCAGCTGGGAGGCTGTCAGCTTGAGGGCAGGGGGGCCCAGGGGGCCCTGGGAGCAGGTGGCTGGGAAGGCAGGCGCATGCCCGGCGTTCAGGCCATCTGACTCTATCTGGAGGCACCAGGGCGCCGGTGCTCAGATGCCCCAGGGCAGCAGTGCTCACCTTGGCCCCAGAGCCCCGCAGCAGGGTGTCTGAGGTTCTGGGAGGCCTTGCAAGTGTCTGCGCCCAGTGCCTTCTCCTCCTCCTGTGTATGTTGTGGTAGAATATATATAACATAAAATTTGTCGTGTTAGCTGTTTTTAAGTTACAGTCACTGGCTTTAGTTCTGTTCAGTGCTGTGCAACCGCCACCACTATTTCCAAAATATTTTCATCACCCAAACAGAGACTCTGCACCTACTGAGCCATAACTCCCATTCCCCCTTCCTCAGCCCCTGGCCCCTCTCGTCTCCTGCGCCCATCAGCCCAGCAGCCCAGCACTGTCTCTATGCATGAACTGCTCTACATAGTTCATACCGGTGGACTCCTATAGCATTTGTCTGCTCTGACACTCTTTGCTGCCTCTCTGCCCCGGAGCACACTGTCCGGCCCCCAGCTCCCACCCTGGGACTGTCAGCTCATCACTCTCCAGGGCCCTTCTTGGTTTCCCTCAGTTAGCCTGCTCTTTCTCCGGCTGGAACGGTTGGGGTGAAGTGCTCGTCCTGCCCGACCTGGCTGCTCTGTATGTGGTTATCTGTGCTCCGTCTTCCCTCCACCCACACTCCCCGCTGAACCAAGAACAGCTGGGGGAGCAGCTGGTGGAGCGGCAGGGCTGGGTGGCAGAGGAGATGGGCGTGGACGTCTGTCTCAGTGGAACATTCACAGGAACTCACTCTGCACGGGAGGGCCGGGGAATGGTCTTGTAAGAGGGGTCTCTGGGTCCAGGCTGCATGCGTTCAAACCCAGGCTTCACACTTACTAGCTGTGACTACATTTCCTAACCCCTGGAAGCCTCTGGTTCCTCAGCTGTAAAATGCGGCTACTAGTCGTGCCTACCTCACCAGCTAGTGAAGAGTAAGTGAGTTCCAGTGTGTAGAGCGCTCAGAACAGTGCTTCCGTGGGCTGCAGGCGCTGCCTTACAAGCGTGTGCCCTTCTTACTGCCATTGCAGCCAACGTCCAACGTTGTGAGGACGAAGTGAGATAATCCATGTAAATTATTTCAAAACTGGCTGGCATGGGAAAAGCACTTAGTAAATGTCAGCTATCAGTGTGTGTGTGTGTGTGTGTGTGTGTGTGTGTGTGTTTATATCAAAACCAGCTTAGCCTGAGGTCTGCCCCAGAGGCTGTCTCCAGCTTGAAGTCACCACTGTTCTAATACAGGGGACTGGACCACCCAGGGGCAGAGGAAGATGAACCTGCCTGCATTTCCTGTTCTTTTGAAAACAAGAGCTGAGAAATAGGAAACCTGTGAGCTGGATGCCCAGGGCAGGTCCTGGGATCTAGCTGACTTAAAAACTAGCGCAGCCTGCACTAGGAGGTGGCGTCTGTCCGAGTTCACAGCACAGTCTTGGCATTGTCACCTTCTTTTCTTTTTAAATGAGGGAACAAAATACATGAATTCGAATCCTTTCTAACCTCCGGCAAAAAAGATCCTCGCCTTCCATCGGAATTCGGAAGACGGAGGGGGCTTTGCTGTTTATGTGGGTGCCTGCAGTTTCATCAGGATTCTCGTTTTTTTAAACCCACAGAAGAAAAGTTATCCTCTGTGAAAACCAAGCTTTACAGAACCGTGTCTCTGTGCTCTGGTTTTAATTGCCAGTTAAAAGAAACCCCAGCCATGCTTGTTACATGGTATCGTGAATGTTACCAGGGCCTGCAGAGGCCTGGGGCTGGCGAAGCTGGAGAAGCCATAGCCTTCTTGCCAATTTGTTCCTCTTGGTGAAGAAAGGAGGACTCAGAACTAGCGGGGGAAATGGAACTTCGGCTTCCAGGAGGCAGAAGAAATATATGTGTGTGTGCGCGCATGCGTGTGTGCGTGTGCGTGTGTGTGTGTTGGGGGATGCACTGTGGGAACAGAGCGTGGTTTCTGGGGATCCTGTTGTGTCTCCCACTCAGAGCCCCCTGAGCTCCCTCGTGTCTGCACCACCATCACTTACAGTGCTCCCTCTCTGGCTACATATGTTCCTCATGCTGGATGTGGACTGGGGCCATGCCAGAGGGATGCCCCAGCCTCCCCTAGGTGGTCCCAGGCTCAGCAGGCACCCCTACTGTGTGTGTTGAAACAGCATAATTTTCTGCTTAAGATGAAAGGGCTTTGTTTTTGTAGGTGTTTGAGGGCCAGGGAGGCTAGAGTGCAGACTGGCTGTCAGTAAATGCTTGCTGAAGACGGATTGGCCATCAGTCAAATTTCTCCTCTGGCCTTTGCTTTAGATTCTGGAAGCAACACTGCTACACCTCATGTATTGAGCCGGCTTCCCTGAGCCCCTAGCCTCTCTCTCGAAACAAGCTGGACCCTCTCTGAAGCTGCCTGCGTACCCATAGGCCAAGGAAAGGGGCAGAGAAGGAGGGTTCTCGGGAACTGGTCCTTTTCCAGACGGTTTAGTGCAGCTTCTCAAAGCACCTACTAGCTTCCTTCCGTTGAGCTGCTGGCCTTCGGTGAGGGTCCGGTTCACTAAGTGGGGCACACAGCTCCCTCCCGTGAAGGACGCCCCGGCCAGCAGGTCAGGAGGCAGCGGCGCGTGGGGCGGTGCCCGGGCTCTCAGGCTGGCTGCTGCCGTGGGCCTTGCTCTACTGCGGCCCCTTCCACGTGTTAGCGGCTGTCCTTGCGCACAGACAGGCACCCAAGTAACACGTGACCTGAGGAACTGCCGGTCAGCATGACCCGAACACCCCCTTTCCCCAGCAGCACATGCTTAAGCCCTCGGAGCTAGATGGAGACGCTTGGTCTAAAAGGCAGGCCTTCAGGGGCTCCCTGCCCCCTGGCCGATCACATGGGGCCCAGGACATGTGCCAGACGCCGGACTAGGCAGCAGAGGAAGGAAGGAAAGTCTCATCACCCATCGCCTGCTGTGCTCCACGGGGCTCTGTGTTATCTCCTTTAATTGTCTGGCAATGCCTCTCTTCTGAGGTATCACATCCCCTGCTACTACAGGGAGAAAACGGAAGCAAAATAAAGAGAAACTGCATCTGTGAGCGCCCGCTGCTCAGGGACTGTCCGGCACCACCTCGCCTCGTGTCATCCTCACAGCAGTCTCCTGAGGTGTGATGATTGGTTCCGGAGGAGCTGACGCCAGGACGCAGTTTGACTGACTCTGAGTCCTCCCTCTTCCTCTACCTTCCTGGTTGACCTGTGGACCACAGCATCGCATCGTGAGGGCTTGTCAGAAACGCAGAATCCCGCCCGTCCCACCTGCCGAAACCCAGCTGCACTTTAGCTCATCACAGACACAGCCAAGTTTGAGGAGCACTGCCACTCCCGCCAGCTGTTAGCTAAGAGCAGCCCAAGAGGGGAGTGGAGGAAGCGCAGGGTGGCTGAGGAGACTTCCTGGAGGGGTGCTTGGGCAGAGCCTGTGCAGAGGGGGTCCCTGCCCGCGGGGAGGAGCAGACGTCATGGGGAATCCATGAATGGACACTTGCATGGTCCCCACACATCCAGAGACGGGGCCGCCTGCAGGATGGTCAGCTCAGAGCTCCCTCAGTGAGATGTGCACCTGGGATGCCCTTCTGAGGAGGAGGACGGGTCTGAAGCTTGAAGGGCTTAGTTTGGTAAAAGTTTCCCAAGGGAGCCCGGCTCTGAGCAAGGTGTCACACTCTGCGTCAGCAGCCCTGCATCTGTGTCTGGCCAGAACGAGCCACCAGGAGGCCTGGTTGGGCCACGCTGGGTCTGCGTGCACGTGGGCAGGTGTCTGTTGCTCTTGGGCAAGAAGCCAGGTGACTGAGGAGGTGGAGGCCCGATAGGGGAGGGAGTGTAGAGGACGCTGGCAGGCGAGGGCGGGCGTGGACGCGGGTGGAAGCAGAGTGCTGGTTCCCACTCTGCTGGGCGGGTTTGTTTCTCTTCTCCTTTGCCTCCTTCCCCAGGCGTGTCCACAGGCGAGGTTTCATCTGGCTTTTCCTCAGGCTGAGACTTGGAAACTTGTGGCCTCCCTGGCAACACACCCCTTGGGTTCCTCATGGGGCAGAGAGCAGAGCAGCTGGGGACCCCGCCCCCTTGGGAGACCAGGGTGTGTGGGCTGAGGGCCTGCACCGGTGGGTGGGTGGGGGAAGGTAAGCGTCGGATTAGTTTGGATGTGGTCCAGGGCAGGCACTTCTTCCTCAGTCGGCAGTCCAGCAGCGGAGCTGCCTTGGGAGAAAGGCAGAGAGAGGGCGCAGGAACCTCGAGGAGGGGAGGCCGCCCCGAACAGCCGGAGAATTCCGGAGGAAGGGCTCCCCGGGTGCCAGCCGAACTGCTGTTATTTCAGAGGATTCTAGTGACTTTCCTCAGGGAGTGGCTTGTGCTAGTATCTGATGTTCATGCCAACTTTGATCTGATTTTTAAAATTCCACCTTCGCTCAAATAGCAGTTGGCGATTCTGGTTAAACCCACGCCCCAGAACTCCCCAGAGAGAGCTGAGAAGTCGTGGCTGTGTCTAGTGGCTGGATTCCCTCTTCTGCACGTTCCGCCAGCTCAGGCCGCCCTGGCCTGCCTTTGTGGACCCCTGAATAGAGCGCTAGGGCGGTGAAGGGGGGGTCGTTCTGATTCTTTTCTGCCTTTATAGGGAGCCCCCAGGCATGGCAGCGATTCTGGTGAACTGTCTGGAAGGCATGAAGCATAGATTTGAGTAGAACGGGTCCAAGGAGGGACTAAGGGGTACACTTCCAGCTTGAAGGGGAAAACATCTCCCTAGGAGAACAGCATGACACGGCCAGGCGTCAGGGAGGCTCTGGGTTACCGGCCCTGGTGAGGGCAGGATGGTGGCCATCTGGAAGGAGCAGGGGAGAGGCAGGTTTGAGCCACGCCATCTGGGAAGAAGGCAATGTGTGAAGAGGCCACGCAGGCAGCGCCTCACAGCTGTCCCCTTTCACATCGCCCCAGCCTGGTCCTGTGCTTGGAGAAAGGACAGAGCCACAGCATATCCGAGCTGGGAAGGCTTCCTTGTTACACAGGTGGGAGAGGAGGCCCTGACGGGTGAGTGGCTTGGCCAGTGTCATTGTGCAAGTCAGTGATGATGATTAAAACAGCTGTTCTTTTTATGCCGTTTCTAGAGCACTCAGCATAGAAACCCCAGCTTGGAGCCCCGTATCCTCATTCATCCCTGTATCCATCCGTGGTCCTCAGGATCTGGTCCCGAGCCTGCTGAGGCTCCCCATCCTGCACTTCCCTCCATCCTCAGACCACCCGCTCCCTGGGCTCTACAGCAGCCTCCCGCCTGTCCTGCTGCTCCCAGCCCTGCTTCCTCCCAGCCGTCCTGCCCCAGCCAGTGGCCTTCCTCACACAGGAGCCACCTTCCTCTAACCCCGTTGTTACTCTCGGCATCAAGGTCAGTCTCCTGCCCTCCCTCACAGGACCCTTCCTGGTCTGGCCCCTGCCCACTGCCCACTGCCCTTCTCATCTTCTACAGTGCTGGGCTCTCTCCTCACCACCTCCACTCTTCACCTGCCTGACTCTTCACGTCTGGGCTTAGATACCACTTTCTCCAGGAAACCTTCCTTGAAGCCCCAAGACCGGGTGAGAAGTCTCTTTTGGGGTCTCGGCGCTCCCCATTGTGCTGTCCCATCTCTTACCACCCGGAATCATGATTGCCTGTTGTCTGCAGGCCCCCACCCGCTTCCTGACACTAAGCTGCTGGAGGGAAGGAGTCATAATTGTCTTTCTTACTTGGCGTTGTCCCCAGGGCCTAGAAAGGTATCTAGCACAGTAGGTTTTCAGGAAGTATTTCTTGAATTAATAATTGTGCCGGGCTCTCCCCTGGCGCTTGGCATAGAGTGTCTTATTTAAGCCTCATAAAAGCCCTAAGAAAAGATTTCACTCTTTCCGTTGTACAGGTGACACAACTCAGTGCGTTAAGTCACTGGCGTTGGCCCACCCCTAGAAGGGCAGCCCTGGGGTGGGAGCCCAGGCCTGACAGCCCCTGCTCTCAGTGGCTGAGCTTGTTCATTGGAATTGCGTGGGCTCCCCACTGCAGGTCTGTCACCTCTGCTGAGGCCCTGGCACGCTTAGAGTCCAAGAAGGCACCTCAGTCCCGGTGACCGCGGCTTGGAGGAGCAGCTGAGACGCCGGGCCACCTCCGAGGAGCTGCTCATTCTCCGAACCAGACGGTCCCCATAAAACCCTGGTAGGGCTGCTCCTTGGTCCAGCCCAGCACGACTGTGATTGGAGCCGGCCTGTCAGCAAGATCGTTTGCTCTGTGGATTTTATTCCTTTATTTCTTTTCTTCTTAAAAAGAAAAGAAAAAGAGCAAAGACAGCGCCATGGATTGCCCAGCTGTAAGGCTTCAGGTGTGCAGAGCAGCCAGCTGTGTGGGGACGCCAGGTGTGCTGGGACGAGCTGGATGTGTGGGTGGGCTGGAGGGCAGGCACATCTCCCTCAGGTGTGCTCTATTTATATAAATGACCTCGGAGGCAGCTGCCCGTGTATTGGCACAGGGGTGAGGAGAGGCTTAAAAAGTCACAAAGGGTCTCTCCGCTTCCTGGGGTGTCATGGAGTTGCAGAGGCCTGTTGTGGGAGTGGCACAGTAAGCAGAGGTGGATGAGATGCCTGCCCTGGGTCGGAGGAGGAGGCCAGCCCACCCAGCTGCCCTGTTTTGCATTCCAGCTTAGTGCTCACAGTGGCTGTGTCATCACCACAGCCAAAGGGTGAGACTCCCAGAGGCCTGGGTGCATGAACCAGCCCATCGGATGGTCAAAATGAGCCCAAGGATCGCAGTGGTCTGGCCACATACACTCTGGACTCTGCCAGGTTGTCACCGTTCACAGATTGTGGCTCAAAAAATGGTGGGGCTTTGTGGATACCCAGAAATGGGTTTTTGAAACAAAAGTAACTGGGGGAAAAAATCAGTACTGTGCTCACACACGGGTGCTAATTTAAAGTGAGATTAATTATTGGAGTTCAGTGACCACTCTGGGCATAAAACCATAGGCTTTCAGAACAGAAAAGGATTCTAGGGCTGGTCAATCCATTTAACAGATGGAGGAACTGAGGCCCTGGGAAGGGAAGTGACATGTCCAAGTTCACCCTGATGGCATGTGCAGAGCCAGGTGAACTGGGCTCGGGGCCCCCTGCCTCCATAGCAAGGTGGGAAGCGTGTGTGTTTGCTTTTCACACTGCTTTTCACGGAACGGGACGTGTCCACAGCTTCCATCATCTCCTCTGATTGCGTTGAACATTTTACCTGCATTATCTCATGATAACCTCCCAACAGCCCTGTTTCCATATGGGAAGCCTGAACGCAGAGAGCTTTGGGACCTTTTCCCGGGTACTAAGCCGAGGACCAGGATTTGAACCTGGACAGTGTGCTGCCAGAACCCGCATTCTTACCCCCATCACACACAGAATGTTCTTCATGGCAATGGAAAACGAATATACACCTGCCTCCCCTGCACCCGAGACTGACCGCTGCTCCCTGGGGATGGGAGGTGGCAGAGCTGGGCTCTCCCTCCTGGCACATTAAACGTTAAACATGCTGCTTCAAGGAAGCGTTTCCCAGTGGTCCCTCCTTCCCCCACCCAAGACTGTGACAAAGTGAGAAGGTGCAGTTAGCAGCATAATGTTCATATAAAATTTGCAAGTGGCTATGCTACCTATTTTATAGCCATTTTCAGGACAAAATGATATCATTGCTACCCTTATGGTTTTTTACCTCTTTATAAGAATAACCAGAGTCCTGGTGCACGAATTTGTGGACAGGTTGGGGGGGGTCCCTCTGGGTGGCCTGTGGGGATTGGGCTGAAACTAGCTCTCTGACATCCCCTGAGGGGTCCCAGATTGCGAGAGGTTGCAGGCCAGACCGAGGGTCCCCACCAGTGCACCATCGGGGCCAGGAAGGGACCTCGGGAGGGCTCCAGGGCGTGTTCAGTCCTGTCTCACCCAGTCCCAATCAGGGCCAATCAGGGCCGGCTGGCCAGGGAGGGATGCGGGAGGTTGGCCATTTGGGGAGGGACCACGGAAGGGCTCCAGGGCATGTCCAGCCCATCTCACTCAGTCCCAATTGGCCGGACCCCAGCAGCAAGGTAACCTACTGGTCAGAGCATCTGCCCCCTGGTGGTCAGTGCACATCACAGTGAGTGGTTGAGCGGCCTTAGCATATCATTAGCATATTACACTTTGATTGGTTTAACAGTCAACCAGTCGCCAGACAACTGGACACTTAGCATATTAGGCTTTTATTATATAGGATAGAATTACTTTTTTCTTTGGATTATGTTCTTTGGGCCAGCAGCATCAACATTATCTGGGAGCTCTGAATAAGAATCTGCATTTTAACAAGATCACAGGTGATTCCCTTGCACCTGAGGCCCGAGAAGTACAGCTGCCCCGAGAGGCAGGGCCTGTGTTTGACCCGCTGCTGTCTCCCATGGTGCCTTGCTCTGGGCCTGACAAATGGAAGGTCCTCAGTATTTGTGTCAGTTTGGCAAGTTGAAGGTATTTTTTACCTTCAGCTGAGCCCCTGCCGCAGATGTTTAGGACAGTGAGCAGGGGCAGCTTAGATGGAATGCGAGGGCTCATGATATTTTTCTGGGCTTGAGAAGTAACATTCATTGCTGCAGCTGGGTTGCCTTTGTGCCAGAGTCAACCACGCCCCGGTAGTCTCTCCAAGGTCCCACTCGTGGGCCGGAACACACCCTTTTGTGAGGGTGAAGGGCACTGGGCTGGATTGATTGAGCTTTATTCCGGACACAAGGTTAAATTCCACACATACCCCTCCCCATGACCCTACGCACAGGCCTGCGCTCTGCTCACTGTCCCGGAAAGCGCCCGGCATGTGTCCTGGGCACTCTCTCCTCTGTGCCAAGGGGCCACTGGGGGCAGCGAGCCAATTCTGAAGGTGACTCTTTCTGGCTTTGTCGTCAGCCTGATGAAAGTCCCTCCCTCAGCCTCAGTTCAGGGAAAGGTCAGGATTGTGGAGCTGAGCTGAGGCCTGGCCTAGGAGGCCAGGCCGACTGCATGTGGTTCCTCACCGGCCCAGCCTTCTGGCTAAAGGCCCTGCGGTCTCTTAGTGGGGTCCTGGGGCTCCCACCACATTGAGCTGCTCTCCAGGAGTGATATACAGGCCCCTGTGCTTGGAAGCCAGGGGGGGTCTTCCAGGGCCAGTGCTGAGAAGGGCATGTCAGGAGGGCTGCAGGCACCCCTGGATCAGGTTATCATCTGGGCCCTTCATCGCTAACTTTGTCACACACATCTCATCACGGATATGCATCTCATCACAGATGGGCGGGTGGGGCCAACTTTCCTGTCTTGCCTTCTCTGCCCTCACCTTGAGGGGAACCTGGTTCCCTCCAGTGCAGACCTGTTGGCTCCAGCTCACAGGGCCCAGGGCACAATCTCCCCCAGCTGCCTCTCTGAACTATTGTTTCACCACCTTCATCCAACAGTCCCCTCTTTCAAATTTCTGCCATCTGATTTGACAGTCTCTTATCCCTTCGTTCATTCATTCTTTAACCCACCCATTCATTCATCCATTTGAAACCTAACAGTTCTCAAAGGCCTGCTGTGAATTGAACGTCCATGCCAGGCCCTGAAAACATGGAGATGAAGAAGATACATTCCTGTTCTCAATACCTGGGTGCCCTGACTCCACTCACGCCCTTGATACTGGGCAGATCCTTTCACTCATTGTTTATTGATTCCTTACTGCATTTCCCATGGCCCTTGTGCACTAGTTCTCTTTCTCAGCCATATTTGTACCCAGCTCCTCTATCTCCACAGATGACTTTACCTCTTACTCTCCTGAGATTTCAAGTTCACCCAAAATGAGCTTTTCCAATATTCCTGACTCCCACCTAGAACCTCTCTGTCCATCCTCCAGTCTCAGATGCATCCCAGGACTCCCCTTGTCTTGGCAAATTCTTTGCCTGGCTCCTGGGACCTTGTTTTATATTCCACTACCACATTATCCTCACCTACAACCTAGAGATAATGGTACTCCCTTCATTTGTTTGTAACAAACTTTAAATGAGTTGCTACACTAAGGGCCTAGCACATAGTAAGTACTCACTCTGCATCAGCCATTATAGTGATTCTAGTTCCTCCGAGGCCCCACCCTGCTGTTCACCCCACGTTTCTTCTCTCTTCAGTCTCTCCTCCTCTGGCACTCACCTTCCTTTCCCTTGGCATATAGATGTGCTTAGCCATCCCCCTGCCCATTCTTGGCTGTGAGGTGCCACCTGCCTCCCTTGTCTCTGTTCCCTCCTGTGCATGGCGTCCCCCGTGCTAAGTGTACCCCCCCCCCCCCAGTCGCCATCACTCACATTCCCAGAGGTCTCATCGCCTCCTGCAGCATTTCCAAGTTCTCACCCTCTGCAGCGTTCAGCATTGCCCTATTCTCCTATGCGGTGAGGTGCTGGTGTGGGGACAGCCCAGGAGCCTGGAGAATCCCGGAGATACTGATGCTCTCAACCAGCAAGAGGGACCCCAGAGGTCCCCAAGGGGCTGAGAGTGGGGAAGGGCAGGGCATTGTGGTCGGAGGGTGTCTGTCTCAGTTCCCTGTCACTGGAAGAGTGCCTCTTGGTGGCAATGTTCACGGGGGGAGGAGGGAACTGAGTGGGTAGCTCCAATGGGATTTGAAGAACCCTGAGGCCAAGGTGAGGCCCTCATTGTGGTCATTGAAATTATTGAGGGTGCCCCCAGGGATGGAGCAGAGAGGAAGAGGGTATGCGTGGTGGGCAGAGGAAGCGATCAAGGAGGCATCCGGACTGATGATGATGCTATGGTGGACATGGGGACAGCCTGGAGGTGTGTGTGTGTGTGTGTGTGTGTGTCCATCCGTCCGTCCCTGGGGGCTAGGGGAGTGGGGCAGGATGGTCTCCACTTGGTGAAGGGAGGGGCCAAAGTACTCAGAACTGTCTGGGTTGTCAAATGAGAGGCAGAGGATGGCCAGTTGGTATCAGTAAGAAGGCTTGGAGGCCAACATCTCGGGGGAGAATGTGTGGGGATCCACTGGACTGGAAGTGAGTAAGGGGGTGAGGAGAACACTGGGGCACTTTGGACACCTGGGTCACAGGACTGGGGGGACAGAGGCTGGAGTGGGCACAGTAGGCCTGCAGGTCCAGCGGAGGGTGCGTGTGGCTCCTCGGGGTTCCCACAGCAGAAGGTACAGCCTGAGTCTGTCCTGGCCACACAGGCCGTCACTGTGGGGGACAGGAGACTGGGCTATTCTGAGGTCCCACATCTTTCCAGGCTACTCTCCTAACATCCCCTAAATATGGGGACTCTCCAGAATTCTGCTGTGCCCACTGTGCCCTCCATGCCTGTGACCTGTATCCGGCCACCTGTGGGGCTTTTTCACGTTGCTGTTCTCGCTGGCACCTGTTCAGGACTGGCCGTGTCATTCCTCTTTTCTTCCTCCAGCCTTGCCATGGCTGTGAGTGCCTCCGCCATCCCTGCTGTAAGCCCCTCCGAGCTCCATCTGCCTGGACGAACCCTTCAAAGCTTCTTCCTCCAGCATCCTGTCCTCCGTTCGTCCCCAGTGCCTCCCATGAGGCCCTCCGGGGCCCACACCCGGTCAGGCACACAGCGCTCCAGAGCTGGTTGTGGGATTGAGTGATGGCGAACTCCCAGCCCTGCCCAACAGCATTCACAGCTCTGGGGCAGCAGGTGTGGGAGGAAGTCCACATGGCCAAGGTGTCCAGGCAGGCTGAGCTTGGGGAACAGCAGGCTGGATGACATGCCTGCTCCCTGGGTGCGTGAGAAGAGGCTGATGCTTTAGAGAAGGGCACCACACCCCTCCGGAGGGCATGGGTGCAGCCTCCTGGTTTTGGCTGTGCCACGCATGGTCAGGCTCATCACCAGTCCTTCCAGGGGGCAGTGGAGAAAGCAGGGACCGGGGGCAGTTGGTGGGCCACCAGCTTCAGAATTCATCCCGTCGCAGGTCAGAGGCCTCGCCCATAGGGATGGCCAACCCTGCATGGCCAGGGCTGTACCAGGATTTACAGAGGCCAACGGAGATGGATGGTTGTAGCTGTGTGGCGCTGGGGGTGAGACAAACAATGTGGGTCACCTTCACTGTTCCGGACTCCCTGAAGCAGGAAACCATGTCGAAACAGAAACCTCACAAGCTGGCTGGTTGGATGAGGGCTGGTCTCCGAGGCACCACCACACCCTGAGAGGAGCCTGGGCAGGGTGGGGCGTTGGGCCTTCAGTAGCTGAGCATCCACGATGACATCGGGGCCACTCCTCCTGGGCATGCGCTGGGCAGGGCTTGTGCCTGCATTTGCTCCTGGAGTTTCATCACAGCTGCTATGGGAACCGAGGACCCACTCAGACCTCCGGCTGGATCTGCAGGCCCACCGTGCCGTTCCAGCAGGAGTGTCTCACCTCCATCCCCATGCTGTGCTGAGCGTGCCAAGGCCCTGAGAGGCCCCGTGGCTCACAGCGGGTCCTCAGCCCCGACTGTGGGTTCCAGATGCAGACCCTCTTCGTCCCACTACTGCCACTGGTGGTGGATTAGCATCGGGGTCTCATCTCCTCGCTGCACCACCCATTCCTGGGGGCATGTTCTTCTCGCCTTCAAATCAGCTGGGTCCAGTAGGTGCTTCATTGAATATTTGGTTACCGGGGAATGGTTTCTTCTCAGCTCCGCGTGCTCGCTGGTGTTCCAGCAGGTCTCCTAGGAGCGAGGAGACAGCGGTGTGGCCTTTTGGGCACCTCTGCTGGGTGGCCAGTGGGAATCTAAGTGTCTCTAGGCTCTGGGAAGCTGTGGCTCCATGAGGGGCTTCTCTCAGTCCTGCCACTAACATTCTGTGTGACTTGGGGAGCAGTTCTTACCCTCTCTGACCAGCAGAGCTGAGACCTATGTCTGCTTCAGGCCTTGCGAGCAAGAGATCCCAATAAGGGTCACTTGTGACTCTTGCACATTTGAAAGCTTTGCTCTGGCCCCAGCACTCCAGGCAGTCCCTGCCCTTCCCAGTGTGGTACCGTGGGGCTGCGGTTCCCCAGAGACCTGAAGTGCCAGTGTCCATCCCTCAGCACTTCAGCCTCGGCCCCAGCAGGACCATGCCCCCGTGCCATTGCTCTGACACCAGCCCCATCACCCAGATGTCTCCATCCCCTCCCAGGACCTGGGGTGGACGGAACACTGGACGGCCGCCCCACTTCGCTCATCACTCCTGGCCTTCCCCTCAGAGGACAGGAAGACAGGTCCCCTCCAAGGCAAACAAGCGCTAACGGGGCTGGCGCGCACCATGGGCTTAAGGGAAACAGTGTTTCCGGATTCCAGCCTCGCTGATTAGACGGATCCGAAGCTGTGTTTGCTCGAGAGGCCCGACCGTGCTTGCTCACAAGTGACTGCTCAACGCCCCTGAACACTCGGCCAAGCCAAGGCGAGATGTGCTGCACACAGCGTTGTCTTCATAAACCTCAGACCTCGAACAGGGCCTTCTGTGCCCAAGAGCCCACAGCTTGAGCTCAGCCTGAGTCGGTGCAGGCTTCCAGGTCTTCGCTGGGGAAACTTGATCACCAACTTACACCATACACAAAAACAAACTCAAAATGGCTAAAGGACTTAAATGTAAGACGGGAAACCATAAAAATCCTACAAGATTCCATAGGCAGCAAAATAGCAGACATATGTCATAGCAATATCTTCACTGACACAGTTCCTAGGCCAAGAGAGACTAAGGAGAAAATAAACAAATGGGACTACATCAAAATAGAAAGCTTCTGCACAGCAAAAGAAACCATCAACAAAACAACAAGAAAGCCCACTGTATGGGAGAACATATTTACCAATGATATTTCAGATAAGGGTTTAATCTCCAAAATTTACAGAGAACTCATATAACTTAACAAAAGGAAGATAAATGATCCAATCAAAAAATGGGCAAAGGACCTAAATAGACACTTTTCGAAAGAGGACATACATAAGGCCAAGAAACATATGAAAACATGCTCAAAGTCACTAATCACGGAGAGATGCAAATCAAAACAACAATGAGGTACCATCTCACACCTGTCAGAATGGCTATCATCAACAAATCAACAAACGACAAGTGCTGGAGAGGATGTGGAGAAAAAGGAACCCTCATGCACTGCTGGTAGGAATGCAGACTGGTGCAGCCACTGTGGAAGATAATATGGCGTTTCCTCAAAAAGTTAAAAATGGAACTCTCATTTGACCCAGTAATCCCACTTGTAGGACTATATCCCAAGAAATCAGAAACACCAGTCAGAAAGGATATATGCACCCCTATGTTCATAGCAGCACAATTTACAATAGCTAAGATTTGCAAACAACCTAAGTGCCCATCAGCAGATGAGTGGATTAAAAAACTGTGGTACATCTACACAATGGAATACTGCGCCGCTATAAAAAAGAAGGAACTTTTACCAATTGCAACAGCATGGATGGAACTAGAGAGCATTATGCTAAGCAAAATAAGCCAGTTGGAGAAAGATAAATATCACATGATCCCACTCATATGTGGGATGTAATGATCAACATAATTTGATGAAGAAGAATAGATCCAGAGACAAATGGCAGGGGAAAGGGGGGTGGTTAGAGAGCAACCAAAGGACTTGTATGCATGCATATTAGCATAACCAATGGACACAGACACTGGGGCAGTGGGGGCTTGCCCAGGGTGGGAATGGCTTGGGGCGGGGTGTCAATTGGGGAAAAAGGAGACATATGTAAAACTTTAGACAATAAATAAATAAATAAATAAATAAATAAATAAATAAAGTGCGGGGGGGGGGGATTAATGGTCAAAAAAAATAATCGTCAAAAAAGACTATTAAAAACCAGCAAACCAGTTTTCATGAAGAAAACCCATCTTTATGGAAAGGGGTATTTGAAATAAGTTTGAAAAGCAAAGTCATTTCCCCCCTCAGGTCTTTCCCTTATGACCACTTCCAAGGTCACTCCAACAGGTCTCCCAACCAGAGGCCCCTGCCAGAGAATCCACAGCTCACATTCTCCCGAACGAGCTCACATTGCCAAGAACGGTCCCTTTCTCCTCCCCGCTCTCCAGATCAGAGGCCCTTCATGTTTCTTCATGCTTTTTCCCTCCTGGGTTGACTTTTCTCAGCTCCTAAGGCTCAGAGTTTTCCACACTCACTGCTCAGAGGGAAGAAGTGAGGATGGGAATACACACCATTTTTTTTTGCATGTATCTGACCAAATTTCCCAATGCCATTTATTGAAGAAACTGTCTTGACTCCATTGTATGCTCTTGCCTCCTTTGTCAAATATTAATTGAGCATAGTGGTTTGGGTCAATTTCTGAATTCTCTGTTCTGTTCCATTGGTCTATATGTCTGTTCTTCTGCCAGTACCAGGCAGTTTTGAGAACCGTGGCTTGGTAATATAGCTTGATGTCTGGTATTGTGATCCCTCCAACTTTGTTCTTTCTCAGGATTGCTGTGGCTTTTCAGCGTCTTTTTTTTTATTCCAGATGAATTTTTGGAGAGTTTGTTCTAGATCTTTAAAATATGCCATTGGTATTTTAATGGGGATTACATTGAATCTGTAGATTGCTTTGGGTAGTATGGACATTATAATGATGTTGATTCTACAAATTCATGAACACAGTATGTTCTTCCATTTGTTTATGTCTTCCTCTATCTCTTTTTTCAATGTCCTGTAGTTTTCCGAGTACAGGTCTTTTATCTCCTTAGTTTAGTTTATTCCTAGGTATCTTAATTTTTTTGGTGCAATGGTAAATGGGATTGCTTTTTCAGTCTCTCTTTCTGTAAGTTCACTATTGGTGTATAAAAAGGCCATAGATTTCTGGGTGTTAATTTTGTATCCTGCTACATTGCTGAATTCATTTATTAGGTCTAGTAGTTTTTTTGATGGAGCCTTTGGGGTTTTCTATGTACAGTATCATGTCATCTGCGAATAAGGACAGTTTTATTTCTTGTTTTCCAATTTGGATGCTTTTTATTTCTTCTTCTTGTCTGATTGCTATGGCTAGCACTTCCAGTCCTATATTGAAAAGGAGTGGTGAAAGTAGGCATCCCTGTTAGTGATGATTATTAACTAGGACATACTTAATATAAAACATTTAGAAAATCCACCCTTATAACTGGAAGATGGGCTTGAAGATTTTTCATGTGTATTTTCCCAGTAAGCCTCATTGACTTCAGGGCAGACTTAGCGTTTACAAGGGGGCGGGGCTTGTTTCAAAGTTGAAGTTATTTCTAAAGGGGAAGAAAACTTTCCCCCTCTAGTGTGGTTTGCAGGTGACCATGGGGGATGTAACAGACCTGCACAGGCCCAGGTCCAGATGATGAGGTAGGGCAACATGACTGAGTTGTGGATGTGGGAGGTTGATCAGAGAAGCTTCTGGAAGCTCCAGGACTCAGAACCAGATACTGTATCCATACAGAGGACTCCTGCAGTCTCAGCATGTCACAGCAGAGCCCTGTGAGTATGTACGGTAGCTCCAGGCCCTGTGAGGAAGGCAAAGGTCTGGGCACCCTTTGACCCTCCTCAGAGTGGTTCTCGGGTCTGAGCCCCGAGGCTGTGAAACATCAGTGGCAGTGGCATCATCTGATAGCTTGGACCCAGTGCCCTGGCTGTGGGGTGTGCCAGCGAAATCCAGAGAAAGGATTGAAATCTAAGTACTACTCCTTGGAATGTGAACTTGTGGAATCTGAGGGAAAGATGAAAGAGACCTGGAGATCAGGAGCCCTGGGTTCAAGTTGGGGCCTTGCCTCTGATGCACTGTCCCTCCCCGAGTCAGGCCCTGCCCCTGGCCCACTGAGCCCTCTGTCCCTCCCCATACAGAGGTCTCTGAGGCGCACCCTGCACGTGATCCACTGAGCCCTCTGTCCCTCCCTGAGGCGAGCCCTGCCCCTGACCCACTGAGCCCTCTGTCCTCCCCGAGTTGGGCCCTGCCCCTGATGCACTGAGCCCCTGTGTCCTCCCCGTTCAGATGCTGGCAGTGAGGTTGCTGTGCTGCAGGAGCAGAGCTGAGGTAGAGGCAGTAAGAGGGCTTTGCAACCCTGGCCTTGCTGAGTCAGGTGAGGAGTCTGTGGTCCCATCCCTTGTGGTCCCATCCCTCCTCGTCCCTGTGTCATTCTCTCTGCTTCAAGGCTGTCACAACTCCTCCACAAGAACCAGCCGACATGGCGGCCAGAGAACCCCACCATTCTTCTAAGTACCTGCTGTTTTTGTGGGTTCATGTTGGGGTAGCGGGAATGCTTTGAACAAGGGCAGCCTGGACATAATCCTGTGCTTAGAGACTCGTCGGTTTATCTTCAGGCAGTGTTTCTGCTTCAGCAGACGCCCTGAGCAGCTTGCATTTCTAATTTCCTGTCCCTTCTTTGCTTCGCCTTACAAATCATAACGTGCCGATGCCCCAGACCTGTTTCCCTCTGGCTCTTTGTTATAAAATGCCTCTTGGTCCTGATCGAGTGGCCGTGCCAGGCATTCTGTTCCCAAGGAGGCACCTGGCTATGGTCCCCGCCTGAAAGGATGTTCTGTCCTCTCTCTGCCTTGGGCCCCCTCTCCTGGGCCCATTAAGTTCAGTGTCAGATCACCCTTGCGTGGGCAGGGAAGATGGGGGAGCTTCCCTGCTGAGGTTGGTAAGGTGCCCGGGGCTACGGTGGCCTCCCTGCACCCCAGCTTGTGCATGAGTGAAAATCCTTCTGAACCAGCTGAGCACCCTCTCGGGGGTCCCCGCCTCTCTCTACCCAGATGGACCCCGCAGTGGGGGGCTGTGTGCCCGTGAACCCACAGCTCTCTGCAGCTGCTGCTCTGTGTCCTGACGGCTCCCTGCCCGGGTTCCCGCCCACGTTGAAGGCTGCGCAGCCTGAGCCGCACCGACCTTCCCTCATTCCTTGTCAGGCACGGTTTTGTTCCTGAAGCCCTGCCGTTCGGGCGCTGTGCGAGGTGGTCCTGGGAGACCTCACAGACCCAGGGGAGGCTGACGCACCCCACACCACATCCCACTGGTTCTCTGGGGAGGAAGGAGATGAAACTTGGGCTCGATGGCTTGTGAGGTGTCCAGGGGCTCCTCAGGCACCCCTCTGCCTCCACTGCCCTTGCAACCCTCTCCTCCTGTGAACGCTTCTGCTCTCACCCCCTGGCGTGGTCCAGCCCCTGGCTGAAGGGCTCCCCCTCTGCTGTGGTGGCCCACGTCTGTTTGGTAGAATTTTAGCTGGTCTGCAACCTGGAGCTGACACGAACCATTTGGAAGAAATATGGTAAGAGAGCAAACAGTTGCCGGGCTACATGGCAAGTCCCTCTGCGATCCCATCTGTGCCAGCTTCAGCGGCTGGCTAGAAAGGCTCCCGCAGCTCAGTTGGCTTGGGAAGCTTGTTTTTGCCAAGGATTTTATCACGAAGCAGGCGCCAGAGCGTGGTTCCACTCATAGTCCATTCTGGCGAAGCTCAAACAATGAACCTGTGTGTTCTGCGTGTGAGAATGTCCGAAGGGAATGCCTTTTTCCTTACCAGGATCAAACTCCCGGCGCCCTTTGTGATATGCGAGACCTCAAGGAAGGCCTCTCCATTCCCAGACTCGGAAAAATGTGTTAGGAACAAGAAAACGGCCCACTCTGGCCCACTGGAGCCGGTCTCCGGTTTTCCTTCCACTGAGCTGTACACTTCACCACACAGATCCTACCCTGTGACTGGGCGGGGAAACTGTCGCTATGGGAGGCCAGCGGGGGGCATTTCCAGGCTGGGAGCAGAGAAAGGGGAGGCAAAGGGTTTGGGCAGGATACCTTCCCCACCCTAAGGATTCTCTAGGGAAGTAAGAACAGGTGAGATGTGGTGTAATGCTGAACACTCCCTGCCCCATTCCTGCCCCTTGCCCACAACAAAGGGCCCTCCGTCCTTCCTCCAAACCACTGACCCCTCTGCCGAGACTGCGCGTCCGGGATGTGGAGCCTGGACTCGCCCCCCCCGCTGCCCACCCTCACAGCGCACAGGGGCTTGAGATTGGGGAGGTTGGAGAACAGAATAGCCAGTACCCTGACCATGTCAGCCCGGGGCAGTTCCCTTCTCCAGATGGAAGCCTTTGGATAGAGGGCCTAGCAGGGTCTCCTGGCTCTGACATCCCCTGAACTATGGGTCTAGACTGGATTTCTAAATCTGCCTGGAGGGAAATTGAAATTGAGGTGAGAGTCCCTCTAAAGTCACGGCTGACTTTCACCTAAACCATGGGTAGGAGTCCTGAGCCGCTTCAAGCCTCCCCCCCTCGCGCAGCCTGATGGGCTTGGGGCCCTAAAGAATGAGGCTGGTTCTAAAGCAGAAATGATTTTGTTTCAGGCTGTGCGTAGCTTCCTATGTCTTTACCAGATCAGCACTCAGAATCGTCTTCCCTTCCTTCTCTCTCCTCTCCTTTTCAAGATCACAAACAAAGACAAGAGGGTAGAAAGTTCCACCTGCATTGTTACTGTCTTAAGAAGTGAACTCTGGAGCCAGATGCCTGGGTTTAGCCCCTACTTTATAAAAAATATATATTTTTTATTGATTTCAGAGAGAGGAAGGGAGAGGGAGAGATAAATAGAAACATCAATGATGAGAGAGAATTGTTGATCAGCTGCCCCGTGCATGTCCCCTATTGGGGATCGAGCCCACAACCTGGGCAAGTGCTCTGACCAGGAATCGAACCATGACCTCCTGGTTCATGGGTCGATGTTCAACCACTGAGCCACACTAGCCAGGCTAGCCCCTGCTTTTGCTGCTTACTAATTGTGTGACTTTGGGCAAGCTACCAAGCCTCTCTGTGCCTCAGTTTCCCAGCTGTGAAGTGACTGCCATCTCACAGAGCATCTGACTCACAGGGTGTGGTGAGGAGGGACAGGCCCCTCCGGGGCAGTGCTGCTGCATCCCGCGCCCACGCAGATGTGAGTGTGGCAGCGGTGATGCCATCCTGTGGAAGTGGAGGATGGTGGGAAGAACCCGAGGCTTGGCGTCAGGAGACTGGGTCCAGGTCCCAGCTCTGCCACTTGCCTGTGTCAGGGTACAGATTCCGAACCTCAGAGGGCCTCCGTTTTCATAGCTGGAGAACTGGGGGCTGAAACCCTATCTCCCGCCAGGGTGGTGGTGCAGACCCAGGGGAGCGGTGCTAGCAAACGGCTTCACCTGCACACACCGGACTAAGTCTGTTCTCTTTCCCCTTCCCAGGCACACATTCTGGCAGTTCCGCCATGAGAACCCCAAGACCCGGGTGGGGGGCCCGCCGCCTGAGGGGCTCCCTGGCTTCAACAGTGGGGTGATGCTGCTGAACCTGGAGGCCATGCGCCAGTCCCCGCTCTACGGCCGCCTGCTGGAGCCGGCTCAGGTGCAGCAGCTGGCCGACAAGTACCATTTCCGAGGCCACCTCGGGGACCAGGACTTCTTCACCATGATCGGCATGGAGCACCCCGAGCTCTTCCACGTGCTGGACTGCACCTGGAACCGGCAGCTCTGCACCTGGTGGAGGGACCACGGCTACAGTGACGTCTTCGAGGCCTACTTCCGGTGCGAGGGCCACGTCAGGATCTACCACGGGAACTGCAACACCCCTATCCCGGAGGTCTAGGTACATGCTCCCCCGCCTTGCTCTTCAGATCTGGGAGAAGGGGAGGAGCGGGTGCCTCTGGGACAGGCCCCGGGTGGTGTCTGAACCCCTTGAGAGACACTGCGGGGAGGTCCTCTGTGATCAGGTGCTGCACCTCTCCCACCCGTGGGCCACCGTCCTGAGGCCACCCAGTGAGAGTGGCCTGCACATTGCTGGTGCTTGGGGACTTTTCCCTCTGGGGGACAGGCATCAGGAAAGGCAAGCACGGAGACATCTTCCTGGGGGCTAGGAAGCCGGTGTTGGAAGAGAAGGAAGGGAAGAAAACTGTGACCTTTGCCTTCAACCCCCAGAGAATGGAAATCCTTTTAAGAACAGGCCTTTCTTAGACAAAATATAAATTGATTTTAAATTGACAGGCTTCCATTTTGAGAGAAAGAACAAACAGAACTTCTGCAGCTCCCAGTGAGCTCTGAGCCAGTGAGCCAGAGCGGGCCCGGATTTTAAGCATTCAAACGAAGGCGACCTCCCACATGTGCCCCCAGGAGGCTGCGCTCACGCCCAGGATGCTCATGTTGCCTGCTGCAGGGGTGAAGGCTGCCGCCGCCTCTTTGGAGAGGGCCTTCAGTGCCATCGGTGGCCCACATCCCAAAGCTGGTCTCCTTACATGGCCTTCGCAGCTCTCACCTCCCAGCTGCGTCACAGACCTCTCTGTATCCCCTATTCGGCTGGGCCAGCTCCAGGGGACGAGACTGTGCTCAGAAATCAAATCCGTCATCAAAGAACAGAGGGCGGCCACCCCCAAGGGCATGCAGTGGGGCTGGCTGGGCTGGGAAGACTCATTCCAACAAGGAGCCCAGCCGTGCTCGCGTGTGACCATGTGGCTCGGACGGGCTGGTGCTCTGAGGCCTGTAAGCATTCCAGTCTCTGTTTAGAAAACCCTCCTCCAGACTTTCTCACTGCACAGGTCAGACCTGCCCCTTAGAAGCATTCAGGCTGTTTTTAAAGTCCTTCTTTTAGTGAGTTCTCCTGCGGGTGAGCTGCACATGGGAAGCTCCTCCGGGCCCACTGCGCAGAGTCCAGCTGAAGTCCTTGGGGAAGACGTGTTGCTGGATTTTCATCTTATTTTATTTCAGTTTCATTTACTTTTTTATTTCCTTTCATCGTGAGTGAGAATAGCTAATAAATAATCTTCAAGAACACAGTTTATTTATGTTGTTTGTGCTGTGCTCACAGTTTTCCGTTACACGAAGGTCCTGTATCGAAATCGAGTCATCCGTGTGGCTCAGACTCCCTCTCTGCAGGACTGAGCTGAGTGAGAGGTCCCTGAGGGCTAAGGGAGAGCTTGTCTGGGAGACGGTGGGAGGGTGGCAGTGTTACGTCGAGAATCATTTTATTCTGGATGTTGGCAGGCCCTTCTGCTCCTGGGAACAAAAACAACCGCATCCTTTCTCATTCTCCTTCCCCCAAACTATCCCTTGACATCATCCCCTGACGAAGCGGAGCACATTTCTCTCCTAACTCAGCTCCGACAGAATCGGTCTGTTCCCCGAGGTGCTTGGTTTCCTATTTATAGCGTTCAGTCATCGAATGCCTGCCGTGTACCAAGCATTGCATTGGGGATTTATATACACCATCAATAATACTCATGAGTACCTCACGAAGGTAATTAAAATTCTAAATTTACTGTGAGAAAATAATGAGTGCTGTGGACAGAGAGTCATTGTCACAGCTTTTTTCTATATTAGAAAAAAATGGGACCAAGTTAAAATGTTGACTGGGGAGGAGATAAATAATGTATGTTACATCCATATAATGGAATACTTAGGCATTAAAAATCATATTTTTGAAGAGTAATGTACTGGAAAATGTTTACAATATGCTATTAAGTAAAGAATAGAAAATACAGATGATATGTACAATATGTTCCTAATTTTATTTTTAAAATTACATGTGTGTATGTGTGTGTATGTAAAAAGAGAGCCGATTCTGCTTTATTTTATTAGTTAAACTCTTAAAAAACCATGTGTTTCAAATACCATAGTTTTAAAAAAGCCCAATTATCTCAATGGGAAAAAAAGTGGACAAAATGCTAGAGCATTAGACTCACAATAACAAAGGTATTTTTCCTGAAATAATTTCAAGAATTAAAGTGTTTCTATAGCTCTGAGTGTCGTTTATTGCAAGGGAAAAACAATAGACTAGTTGATCTAAATGGGCAAAAGCCCAATAAGTTTTCCGTATTTGTTTTTGAGATCACCAACTCAGGAGCTTTCCCCTCCTCTGTCGCCAGTGGGCTTGACCTTACAACTTCATGGTAAGCAACACAGCCGCCCCACAGGAAACCCAGTCAGACCAGCAAAGCCGCCGTGTGCGCCTGTGTTTTCGCGAGCAGCCTTCCGGCAGATCCTGGCAGGCTGGTTCCTGATCGGATCCTGTTACAGGCAGGGCAGCACACGCATACTCACTGCGCTGTGTTTAATTTGTCTCATAAAAATGTCACTGTAGCGCATATGCCTGCAGCAGTCAGAAAAGAGAACATTTCTGGGTAGTGGGATTAAGGTGCTTTTTATCTTCATCTGTACTTACTTCTGTATTTCCCATAGTGAAATTAATTACTTTTATAATAAAAAAAATACATGCTATAAAATGTTAGTCACCCACCTTTCCCCCATTTACAGGTAAGAACACTCTGGCTATGTTACAGCTTGTGGTTGGCATGGTTACCACCACCCATGAGAAAACAGAATCCCAGCTAAGTAGGCTCTGGGTTTCCAGCCTTCCCTATGGATGCCCCAATTCTCTAAGTACAGGTGACCCATAATAGCATTTCCAGACTCTGCTCTCACTTCTGATACCATCATCTTTTGTGTGTACACCAATAATGATGGCCTTTGGAGAGCTCGTGGCTTGTGGATGGGATTCATTCTTGAATAGTTGTCAAAACCAAACTACAGCATCCCCTGCAGTAGCATCTCATCAAGCCAGGGGTGGCGTGCTGGCTCAGCGGGCCCCCACCTAGAGTGCCAGGCGTTTGTGGGTTAAGGGAGCAAGTGCAGCTGTGACTCAGCATCTGCTTAAATGAAAGGCCAAACTTCTGCTCATTCTAACACCGCCTGGCCTCCTGGCTGACCTCAGCAAGGGAGGCCCAGAGACGGGGCTGAACGTAGAGTATGGCAGGACCAGCAGAGTTTTCTGAGAAGGCAAGGTGGTGTGGTAGAGAGACCCTCGCACCTAAGACAGAGGCCTGGCTTTGAGTTCACCTTCTGCCCTCACTCCTTGGACAACCTCGGTCAAGCAAGGTCACCTCGTGCCCCATTTATGGACATTAGTAAGGACTCCCTCAAAGGAGTGTTGGAAACTAACCAGAAAACAGAGTGTAAGGGCTTGGGAGTTTATTGGGGTAACGTAGCTTAATAACATTATGTAAGTGTAAAGTGTACATTCTCTGATACATCACCTGTAGCCTCTGTTGTGTGCTTCCACCCAAAGTCTGGTCTCCTTCCATCACCACATATCTGACCCCCTTTACTCTCTTCATCCTCCCCGCCCCACCCCCCTCCCTTCTGGTAACCACCATCCTGCTGTCTGTGTCTATGAGTGTGTTCAAAGCATTCTTTTAAAATAATAAATGACAGCCATTTGGGCACATGAACTGTTGGTGACATCTCCCTAGACCCAGGCACTTGCTTGTAGGCTGCCCTGCCTTGTGGTTATCTGCACATTGACCTCGCCATCTACATGGTTTGTGAGCCCCTTGAGGACGGAGACCTTGCAGTGTCACCTCGGCATGGCCCCCAGCTCCTGCTCAGGCCTGGCACAGTTCAGGGAGCAAGTGCAGCAGAGATTTAGCAAGGGGAGCAATGTTCCCTGGGTGCTCGTGCTGGTCTGCTGTGTGATATGGGATGTGGGTGAAGCCAGAGGCCCCAATACTTCCCTCCCACCTTCTCTCTCCACTTCCTCCGCACCTTTTTTAATAACCTCAGGCATAGAGGGTTGAGTACCCCTCCTCAATCCATGACCCATCCACCCCTGCTTCCCATTAGGCCCCTCTCGCATTTTATTTATTCACTAGAGGCCCGGTGCACGAAATCTGTGCATGGGAAGGGTCCCTAGGCCTGGCCAGCGATCAAGGCCCATCTGTGGGGCGATGGGCAGGGTGATTGTGGGTCCCCACTTGCACCCGCCTTGGCTGGCCTGGCGCCGCCTACTCAATGGCCCTGCCTACCGCCACCACTGCTAGTCAGGGCCTGCGGGCTGGGGGCAGCTCCTGCGTTGAGTGTCTACCCCAGGAGTGGGCAAACTTTTTGACTCGAGGGCCACAATGGGTTCTTAAATTGGACCAGAGGGCCGGAACAAAAGCATGGATGGAGTGTTTGTGTGAACTAATATAAATTCAAAGTAAACATCATTACATAAAAGGGTATGGTCTTTTTTTTTTTTTTAGTTTTATTCATTTCAAACGGGCCGGATCCGGCCCGCGGGCCGTAGTTTGCCCACGGCTGGTCTACCCCCTGGTGGTCAGTGCATGTCATAGCGACCGGTCATTTGGCCATTCAGTCGATTTGCATATTAGGGTTTTATATAGATAGATTCCCATTCACCACCATATCCCACTCCCATCTCCCAATGCACAGTCATTCTAATCTGCTTACTTGTTAACTTTCTGTGTTCTTTCAAAATGAGATTGTGTTTGTATGTGTTTTAGTTGGGGTAACTCTTAGAGTTTCTCCTTCTTTCATTCGGCGCTGTGTTGCTGAGGTTCCTCCCCTTGATTGTTGCTGCTGCCCTTACTCTGTGGTGTGCTCCTGCCACAGTCCGCCTGCCCTCATCCACACTGATGGAAACACATATAACCTGTCACCTACTCACCCCACCCCCCACCCCCACCAAGTGACCCTGCCATGGACAGCCTTGCCCCGGGTCCTTGTGGACCTGCTCAGAGTGTCCTTGTGTTGTTAATCCAGGAATTAAACTGCTGGGTGTAAGACGTGCAGATACCTGCACTTCTACCTAAGTGTTGCCAGTTGCTCCTCAGGGCGGTCGCCCTCTCCCCACTTTCACCGGCATGAGCCCTCACTTTCACTGCATGACTGTGCTCAGGTTCACACGTGTCTGTGCATTGACACACATGTGGTCCTATGATCATTATGGAGTCCTCCAAAACGTGTGGCCAGAGTTAGAGCTGCTCTGTGTGTGGTAACACGTTGCCTTGGAAAGAGGCTGGGGCCCTGGGTTCTGGTCCTGACCTCACTATGACCTTGGCCAGAGGGCCCAGTTCTGTGAAAATGGGAGAGTTCTGGTTCCTGGCCTTGCCGCCCTGGGGCAGCTGTGATAGTGGGTAAGATAACTCACAGGAAAGGACTTCCAAGGCCCTAGCTCCCATGCACTGCCGCCCATCCCCACTGCCACAAGTGCTGTCAGCTCCCAGCTTCCTCCACAGAAGCTCTGCCACCAGCCCCAGCCCTGCCCAGGGGCATGTCCTAGCCATCTGGCCCCACACCCGAGCTGCCCCCAGGGTAGAACCCCGTGTATCCCCATTAGGGCATCCTGCCCTCTCTCAGGAAGGCCACCTCTCTCACACCCAGGCCACCAACCCTCTGACTCAGCCAGCCAGAACCTGGCACTTTCCAGAGCACAAAATGCCTTACACAAGGTGCAAGGCCATGACCGAGTTTCTGCAGAATGTCCATGCTCGCAGGGCATGCTGTCAGGGGCGTAGCAATCTGTTCGAGCAGCAGTCTGAGCCAGAAAGTGGCAGAAATGTCAATAACCTCCCAAGGCTACGTGAACACGCTTTGAAACATGTAAGTCCTTGTTCACAGCCATGGGCAGGTAGCTTCGTGGCAAACTTGGGTCCATCTCATCCTGTGCCACCTTTCAGGAGAACCAACCTTGCCTCTAAGCCTGAAGCCATGCCAGCCCTCCCTGCAGGCATCCCTTCTGGGTGCCTCTGTGGTCTCTCCCCACCTGCCTGCCTTCCTTGGCCCAGGAGGGAGGAGTGCCAGGGCCTGCTCCAAGGAGAGCCAGAGTGAGGCTTCCAGAGCCTGCGGGCCCGTGGAGGTGGGAGGAAGTATAAGAGATGGTGACCCTTGTGGCCTGGGTTATGGATGGGATCACCTTTTCTCTTTCTCAAGAAAGACAAATACAGATTGGCCTGGCTCTTTTACTAAGTTTGACTGCAGGGCTGCAGATCATTCGTTGGATGCCACAAAAACCTGAGACTGGAGGGGCCAGGGGTTTGCTGCACAGACACCACTGCAATCCTTCTGCCTCATCTGTCATCCGACGCGTGTCTTCTGTGCGCTCCGTGAAGGCAGGAGCTCTGGCCCCTGTGTGCTCCCAGCACCTGACGGCGCCTGGCAGGCAGTAGTCTCATGACATCTTTGTGGTTTGCACGAATACAGGAACCCCCTTATCCATGGGGGATGCCTCCCAAGACACCCAGTCAATGCTGAAACCACAGATAGCACCGAACCCGATTATGTTATGCTTTTTTCCTGTACATACATACCTGTGATAAAGTTTAACTTACAAATTAGGCACAGTAAGAGATTGACAATAATAACCAATAATAAAATAGAACAAATATAGCAATATACAGTAATATAAGTTATGTGAATGTGGTCTCTCTCATTCACTCTCTCAAAATATCTTACTGTATTGTCCCTACAGCATGGATATGCTGAACAAAGGGATGATTCACATCCTGGGCAGTTCCGTGAAAGATTTCATCATCCTACTCAGAGTGGCGCACAATTTAAAGCTTATGAATTGTTTATTTCTGGAACTTTCCATTTAATATCTTCAGAAACCTTGGAAAGTGAAACTGCAGAAAAGGGAGGCCTGTACATCATGCCATTGGGACTATTGTAAATGAAAACCGTGCCCTCGCCTTCCGCAGAGAAGTGGTACCAGTGGATTGGGGGAGCAAGAGGGAGGAGTGGAGACATGCCAAGAGGTACCCCTCCCCCCACAGCACCCCAGTAAGGGCCACCGGAGGAAGGATGGGAGAGCACCGGGCAAAGAGGAGGACTTTGCATCAGGGCAGATTTGGAGACAATGGGTGGAGGCAGGAATGCTCCCTATGTCCCCGTTGAATGAATTCCCTATGTTCACATTCATCCTCTCATCAAGCTCAGTGAATTCCTGGGACTTGAAAAGATTTACTCTCTGTACCCGAGAGGTGGAGTTATTGCCTTACAAGTGCCTAACTTGCAATTGTTTTGCCCATAAAATTCCCAGAGGATTTCCTCAAATGTTCTGTCTGCCCTGTGGGACTCAGGTGGATGATCCTGAAGAGCAGGTAGAGTGGGAAAGATGCTTAGACAGGTAGTGAGCTCCCCGCCACTGGAGGTATGCCAGCAGGGACCGTGCAACCTCTGTGAGAGGACACGAGATGAAAGCTGAGCAACAGGTAGAAGCTAGGATGACCTAACCCTGATGAAGGAGATTCTGGATTTCCGAGCCCATTTGCTGCCCTTTTCTCCAAAGCTAACCCCGCTGGAGAAGATTCACTCTCTATACCTGAGCGTTTTCAGGTTCCATTTCCAGAGGCTCTGCCTGCTGCTGGCGGGGAGACTCCTCTCTAAGCAAGTGCAGGATCATCCCCCTTCCGTGAGATAATCTCTGTGTCCTATAAGAAGTCCTACAGAGGCCACCCTGAGTGCCCTGAGGCAGGAGGACACACAGCGGGAGACGGCTTGGGGAGGGGCACCGGGCGGGGTCTGGCTGGAAAGGAGGCATGAAGTGGCTGATGGAAGCCACACTGCAGTAGAGACTCAGTCCCCGTGCTGGTCAGTTCCCAGCTCTAACCACACGCAAGGGCCAAAACCCTGAGGAGGGAGGGGGTTGACAAAAGGAGCATTAGAAAGCAAAAGACAATATCTTTGTTAAAAAAAAAAAAAATTGTCGCTGACATTTAAAAAAAGAAGGTTAATGACCTCAGCAAAATGGAGAAGGAACTATCCTGACCCCACTAAGACACTGACCAGTGCCAGGGGTGCTGGCTGTGCTTTCTTTTTCTTTAAAAGAGAAGAGAAAGGTCATCAATAAATGCCGCAGCGCTTGACTACACTTGAGTGCATGCAGCCCACCCAGTCCTGGGTCACCTGTGACCCCGCGTTGGCCTGCGCCCTCTCTGGGTTCAGCTCGCAGAGCCTGGGCTGCCTGACTCCCTGCTGGTCAACACAGGAGCCCTGCGGGCCACGGGCTTGGGGTGTTTAAGGGCTATAGCCGCGCTCCCCAGCTGCTTCTTGCTGTACAAAAGGCGGTGTGTTCTTTCACTCTAAAATACGGGTGTTAAACCCAGTTATCGTCATCCCCCCTCAGTCCTCCTTTCACTTCAGCTCCTCTCGGGGTAAGTGGGGGTGGGGTTGGGTGGAGGTAAGGGAAGTAGTGAAACGGAATCAATGCTGTTGGCATTTAGAGGACTTCATGGTTCATAAATAAGCACTCATGAGGGTCTTCACTTTCACCACCTCATTTAGGCTTAGCAGTGTGTGTGCACCCCGCCCCCTACCCCGAAGGAAAGGAAAGGATTATTGTTCCCATTGTACATATAGGGTAAACTGAGGCTCAGAGAGATGAAGTTATTGGCTTAAATTTGCCTAACTTGCAAATGGTAGCACTGGTACTAGAGCAAAGGGCTTCTGGCTCCCAGCTATTCTATCATTCAGCAAGTCTTAACTAGGCTCCCACTGTGTACCAAGCCCTGCTCTAGGCACGGAGATACAGCAGTGGACAAATGAATTAGCAAGATCATCTTACACAGCAGCAGGGGGTATGAGAGCCGTTTGGTAGGCGGTTCCTGGAGTGGGAGGTGCTACTTTAGAATGGATGGCAGGGAAGGTCTCTGAATAGGCGACCTTGGAGCGAGGACCTGAACAGTGAGAGGGAGGCAGCCATGTGAAGTCTGGGGGAAGAGGATTTCAGGCAGAACAGCAAGAGCAAAGGCACCAAGAGAGGAAAAGGCTGGACTCTTAGGACTGTGGGAAGGCCAGTGTGGCTGAGGACAAACGGGAGGGTGAGGGAGGAGGTGGGAGGAGGGGCCAGGTCGTGCAGGGTTCCATCCTCCACAGCAAGGAGTGAGGCCTTATCCTAAGTGTGATGGAGAATTTGAAGCAGGGAAGTGACATGATCTGGTCATTGTTGGTGTAGAGTGTGAGGAGGAAGACCAGTAGGAGGTGATATAATGATTTAGGAAAAAGGTGATGGTGGCTTGGGCTGGTGACTGATTAAGGTGCAACGAGAAGTGAAAAAGCAGGATATATTTTATTTTTTAAATATATTTTTATTGATTTCAGAGAGGAAGGGAGAGGGAGAGAGAGATAGAAACATCGATGATGAGAATCATTGGTCAGCTGCCTCCGGCAAGCCCCTTACTGAGGATCAAGCCCGAAACCCAGGCATGTGCCCTTGAACAGAATCGAACCCGGGACCCTTCAGTACGCAGGCCGATGCTCTATCCACTCATCCAAACCAGCTAGGGCAAAGCAGGATATATTTTAAAGGGGGAGCATCCAGGCCTTGCTGAGGATAGGGCTGGAGGAGGCTGGAGATGAGTAAAATAAGGAGATCAAGGCTCTCTCCTTTGCTTTCTACTCGAGTAATTTGGTGGGTGCCTTCCTGAAGATTGGGAAGACTTGGAGAGAAGCAATGTTTTTAGGGGAGTGGAATAAATCATGTCCTGTTGAGGACAAATTAGAGATGTCCATTAAACAGCCAGGTCTAGATCTCAACCATGCTGTTGGAGTTGAGGGGAGAGGTGGGTTATGGGCTATAGATCTTAGAGTCACATTTATGGCTTCAAGATGGCTAAGTGAGGCCAAACCGGTTTGGCTCAGTGGATAGAGCGTCGACCTGCGGACTGAGAGGTTCCGGGTTCGATTCCGGTCAAGGGCATGTACCTTGGTTGTGGGCACATCCCCAGTGGGAGGTGTGCAGGAGGCGGCTGGTCGATGTTTCTCTCTCATCAATGTTTCTAGCTCTCTATCCCTCTCCCTTCCTCTCTGTAAAAAATCAATAAAATATATTTAAAAAAAGATGGCTAAGTGAGGACATACTGCCTCCCCTTCTTTTCTTGAAAATCACCCCCAAACCGTCAGAGAACAAAAATGGAAAGTAAAACTCCGGGTCTGATGAAGTGAGGAGATAGATGTCTATAACCTACACCACAGCATGTGAAGATGGGAGGAAAACTGAGGAATGGCAAATGACTCCGCAGAGAGGAGAGAGCCCCAGTCAAATGCCTGTAGGCAGAGGGGGTGGCAGGAAGTGGGCTGGTCCACCTCGCAGGACCCTCCGCCCCGTCCCCCGCTCCCCTCCCCCCCCTCCCCGTGAGGAACAGGAGGGGGCACTCAATAGGATAGGGGAGAGTGAGGCCAGGGGAATGGGGACGGGAAAACAGGGAAGGGACTTTGAAAATCTGTGTAAGGAGAAGTAGTCCCCACCCAGATCACACCGGTGAGTACCCTTTCTCCAATCCTGCAGGGGCCTGGAACTTTTTTAATTCTCTGGATAAAATGAACCAGGAAGGCCTGAGAGTGGGGAGGGCAGTGATGAGGCTCTGACCAAAAAGAACAGACTAAGCAAGAATTTGCACCATGATAGGTGGCCCTGCCCCAGGCTCCAGAACCAGCAGCCACACTTCTTTCCCCGAGGCCGGCGTTTGGAGAAGGTTTGGAGAAGGGACCTCTATTCTCTGGAGAAACTGAACTGCCCAGAAATCCCTGGGGCTACTGACATTTGGGGGCCCTCAAGGAAAATACCACAGACCACCTGATCACCTCACCAGGAAGCTCACCAGTCTCTGGTTTTCTGTAGCATTTGGACACAAAGTCACAGCCAAGTTTCCTCAAATACGTGAGGATAGCCTCACCCACACAAGTCAGAGATCAAAACAATTAAAAAAAAAGGCACCCAAGAGAAGCAGATGTAATACCCAGAGATGAAGAAAATGTCAAAATAAATTATAATACCCCCAGAAAGATGAGATGGAACTGCATCCACGAAACACAAATTAAAGCCATAAAAAAGGGACAGCCAGAGATCATAAAATGTTCTTAGAAATTACAAATGATAGCTGAAATAAAAATTTAACACCAGGTTTGGATGATAAATCTGGAGAAACCTCCAGAAAGTAGAGGAAAAAAGAGAAAGGTGGAAAACAGGAAAGAAAAGGTTTTTAAAAATCAAGTCATTTCAAAAGGTCCAATAGTTCTAGAAAGAGAAACCAGAAAAAGTACTAGGGAGGTTGTAAGCAAAGGATACTAGAAGAAACCAAAGAAAAGATAAGAACTAATGTACGTTCAGTTCTCAGAACTGGAGGACCTAGTGCCCGGTCCGATGAATGCAAGGCCTATATCCCCGCAATCCACATGAAATTGAAGGCCGACAGAGGTAAAGAGAAAATCCTAACAGCTTCCAGTCAAGTGTGCGGATAAAATAGAGACATTGCCAGACACACACAATCTCAGAACCTGTGCTCCCCAAGCCTCTTGTCTCAGGAAGCTTTTGGAGGAAAACCACAGGGAAGGAGTGAACCAAGAAAGGACACTGCAGGGGATCCAGGCAGCGGGGAAGGGGAGATCTGATCAGACCCAGGCTGCCCGGACGCCAGCCCCACGGCAAGCCTGGAGAACAGCAGTGCCGCTGGGAGCAGGAGCTCAGAGGGGCCTGGAGAGAAAACGGAACAGATAAAGCCAGTGACACATTTGACCAAAAAATTACATTGACAGGCCTTAGGGGGTGTAGGAAGATCTAACCACATAGGAAAAGAAAACAGTAGCTTTGTTCCTGTAGTGAGTCATTTTCATTTGATGGAAGAAGACACATTTACTTGGCCCATCGGTGAGTAATACTATCATAATCATGTCAATAAAATGCTACTACAGATTTTAAAAACTTCACATGTAAGGAGGGAGGGAAAGGGCTGTAAAATATCTGAAATCATTATTTACTATATTAAGAAGAGAATATATAAAATTGAGCATCCGTGGCTAGCAAGATGTGCATAATGTTTGGAAATATGGAGGTAATCCTGGAAGGAGACGACAGTTTTGGAAGAGACTGTTTCTGAAGAAATATGAGGAAGGGGAGAGAAGGTACTGCTGGCTTTTAAAAAATAGGCTTGTGGCACTGTTAGACTTTTAAAAAAACTTCTCATGCAACGCCTTGACAACATAAGGCATCACTGGCGAATAGAGGGTATTTAATGTCTCAGGACTGATTGAAGTCCATAGGAAGAGTGTAAATAGCGACTGTAAATTAGCGGCAAGGGACTGGTCTCCCCAGTATAGATTTAAAAGATTTGGCTGTTACATCACTTGTGATCACCTGTTATTGCCGCCCCCAGGGGAGAACAGCTTTCTCCTAGGTGCCCAGATGGCCTTTGTGCTGGGCTGGCTCCGACTGGCTTGCAGGAACTGAATGCTGATGTCAGGCATTGTGCTACCTGGTTGTTAAATGCATTCATCCTTCAAAACTATATAAACTTTCAATTACATAAATTATCTAAGTACAAAAATAACAAATACTCAAAATTCATCACCTCCTAATTATTTTACTACATTTTGTAATTATGTTCTGAGTGTATCTGTATCTGTATGGTGGAAATACTATCTAAAAGCATATCCTGTGCATCTTTTCCCAAGTCCGCATAGATGGCATCATTTGGGTAGCTTGAATTCAATCATGGTGGGAATATTTACACCACAGAAATTGGCTAACGCCACAAATCAGGGATTCTCTCCCCAGATCGCCATTGGTTTAACATATACCAGCTTACCCAATTCTTTGCATTTTCTCTTGGATATATGGATGGATGGATGGGTGGATGGCTGGTTGGTTGGTTATGTGGATGGATGGGTGGATGGATGGATGGATGGATGGGTGGATGGAAGGATGGATGCATGGATAATTGGCTGTATGTTTGCAATCCCCCTCCTTTCCTGACAGTTCCAGGAGCCTAAAGGCTGTGTTATTAGTGTGTGAACAGCAGAGCAGTATGAGGAAGCCTGACTCCAGCCTGCACTAGGGTTGGCTGGGCCAGCTGAGGAGGGCAGCAAGGAGAGGCAAAGGGTCCATCCAGCAGCCTAGGAGTTCGTGCTGTCCCAGAGGCCCTGCTTATGTCAAAAAGATGGGCAGGCAGGTCAAGGCATGGAACCGGACAACCTCACCACTCACACAAGGGAATACTACTCAGTTGTAAAAAAGAAGGAAATCTTACCTTTTGCGACAGCATGGATGGATGTGGAGAATATTATTCTAAGCAAAATAAGCCAGCCAGAGAAAGACAAATACCGTATAATTTCACTTATATATGGAATCTAATGAACAAAATAAATCAATAAACAAAATAGAAACAGACTGACAGCTATCAGAGGGGAGGTGGGGTAGGGGAGCTGGGTAAAAAAGGTAGAGGGATTAAGCACAAATAAAAACAGCAGACACAGACTACAGTATGGGGATTATCCGAGGAAAAATGGGTGGGGGAGGTGGAGGAGGGTAAATGGTGATGGAAGGAGACCTGACTTTGGGCGGTGAACAGATGATGTATTATAGAATTGTACACTTGAAACCTTTATAATTTTATTAACCGATGTCGCCCCCAATAAATTCAATAAACATTTAAAAAATAATAATGCTGGCCTGCATCTCCTGACCCACATCTGTGAGGTCCAGTATCTCTAAGACGTCTGCCAGTTCCCAGGGCTTGCATTGTCACGGGTGCCAGTGTGAGGCCTCCTCCTTGAACTCACCACCTCCCTCGCCTGCCACCTCCTGGGCCCACTGTTCTGTAGAAGGCCCACAGTCCTGATTCTTCAGATTAGATTCATGTTGGGATTTGGGTGATATGCTGATGTGTTCTCACCTTGGCGTCAGCCCGGGAGGCAGGTGGCAGGAGCTGGTTTCACTGTGGGTGGTGCTGGTTTTAATAACTTGGCTAAGGTGGATCAGCCAAATCTCTCTAACAGAAAGGTGTCTTTTCCCCTTTGTAAATAAAAATCAACCTCTGGGGTGATACTTGGGGGCTTTGTGCATATCCCGCTCACCAATAGCCTTGCACGCAGTGGTTTTAGCATCCGATGATTTGCCAATTATTATCTCAGTGTTTGCCAGATGGTGATTTGCTAATTCTAACTCCTCCTGGATTTATCAGCAGGCAGGCATTCCACTGTAAGAACAGTGGCTCTATACCCAAGCTGCGTATTTGAATAACCTAGGAACTTCCAAAACTGATCAGGGACCCTCCTCCCCAAATTCTGATTTACTTGGTTCTGGAGGAGCTTCAGCATCAGTATTTATTTGAAGCTCCCAGGTTATTGTGTAGTCAGGGCTGAGAACCTGCTCTGAGTGCTGGGGAGCCATGGGAGGGTTGGATGCAGAGGAGTGAGGACTCCATTGGAGTTTCTGAAAGTCCCTCTGGCTGCAGAGGAAATGACATTTCCAAGTGGGGGCAGGGCTGGGGCAGGGAACTTAGCACAGTAAGAATGTTGTTGCGCTAATCCTGCTGAAACACCATGAAGGGGAAATCTAAGGGATAAAGGTCACGTTCAAAGGCATGTATTTGATGCTGTAGTGCTGGTTGTGGGCTGAAATTAATAAAACACGGATGAACAATCTCTTTCATATAGGTGGCATGACCCAGTGTTTCAAGCTTCATCACACCCTTCAGAACTCACAAGTATAAACTGTGGGGAGAGCAGAGAAGGATGCCAGAGTGGGGTCCGAATTCCCAGGTTGCATCTGTGCATGGACGTGGGAGCCTGGTGCAGACACTGCCCTTCCTCCGTTGTTAACGTGCAGAAGTGACTGCAGTCCTGGTTTTGCTATTGCCTTCTCCGTGTGTCCGTGGGCAGGTCCCCTCCCCTCTGTGGGCCTCCATGTCCTCACTTTCTCCAGGCCCTTCAGGCTGCAGAACTCCATGGCCCTGGGGTTATTTGTGGGAACCAGGCTCCCATTCAAAGGGCAGTGCTGGCTTGGGCTCAGTCTACTACTAACTTCTCCTCTCCCCTGTGGCCTGATTTTGGGGGACAGCAGGGAGCCCCATGGTTTTGCAGGCTGGTGAACAGATGAGGTTAACCACTCTCTTTAGATTTATCCACTTCAAGGTTCCCCCCAATAAATTGCAGGCAATGGAATGAGGGACAACTGTACTATAGCTCTGGTGCTATGTGACCTTGGGCAAGTCACTTCACCTCTCTGGGCTTCAGGTTCCTCATCTGTTGACAGAGGGTACTGTAGCATCTTGATTGACGTCAGGCTTTAAGGGGCAATGCCTGCCTTGGTCCTCAGAGAACTGTTGGGCAGATCGAACTTGATGGCCGTTGAATCCAGTGAAGAGCCAGCGGTTGAATGTGGGGAATGAGGTCCGTTATTTCCATCAGGAGGTCGAGTCCTTAGGCCCGCCCCTCCCCACAGGAGCATAGCAAATCTGGGGCAGTGGTTTTTCTTCAGAGCCGGGTGCCGAGGTTTCATTTGATTTCTCCTTCAGCTCTCCATCCCCATCGAAAGAAGAAATTTCCTGCCCCTCAAACTTGAGGGAGTGCTGTGAGATTCAGTGAAGTAATACTTGAAAAAAAACCAGGCTGGCTATGAAACCAGCTCCTCCCTTTCCCTTCCTGGGGCTCCTCTGTCCGCATCCCAAAGGGAAAGCTGGATGGGAATGTTCGCTGAGCCCCCAGCTTCAGTGGCCCCTCCTGTGTAGGGTCCCCTCCACACTCTGCTCTTGCAGCTGCAGCTCTGGGTCCCTCGCACTTTGTTGCAGAGTCTCTGGACACACACTGCCCAGCCTGGCCCTCTGGCCCTCTGCCGGCCAAGGGTTCACCTGAAGGGACCACGCTCTTCCTTCCCTGGTAGCTTTTCTCCCTCATTGGAGACTGTCAGGCAGAGAAATGCAGTTTAGAAGAAATCAATATTCTCAGACGGAAAAGAACTTCCTGCATTTACAGCCAGTCAACTTGGCACCAATTACATAGCACCTGGCGTGAGTGGGTCACCAAGCCGGGGAAGGAATCAGAGTTGAATCAGCCCCTGCTGGGTCACAGAGAAGCTCACAGGCCCGTGGGGAGGTGGACACAGGCATTAATATTAAAGCTAAAGAGTGTTGCCAAACCAGAAACCATTTAGGCCTCTGAGCCGCCACTTCCTCACCTGTGGGATGCTGGCAGTAATACCTACCGAGGGCTGTTCAGCAGGAAACATGATATGAATAAAATAATGCCCGTGCAAGGGCTTTGCAGGCAGCAACACACTGTGTGTGCTTTCCTACACATATGACCATGTTTTATAATGGTGGTGTGGGTGGAGGAGGGGCAGTGCTGACTGGGAAGCTCTGGGCATGTTTCTTGAAGGAGGTAGGATTTACGCCTTGAAAAATGGTGCAATATTTAGTAGTAAGTTTGACTATTAGTACCAGAGAAATCCAAATTAGCAACTGGCTTAAACAAAATTTAAGGCTGTTTCTTTCCATAGAAATATCCAGAGGTAGCCAAGGGCCAATATGCCAGCTCCACGGGGTCAAGGATCCACAGGGTCCTGTCTTGCTGCTTTTCTATATAGAGCTTCAGCCCCAAGATTACCTCATGGTCCAGAATGGCCGCTCCAGTTCCAGCCATTGCATCCACATTCCAGAGACCAGGGAGGAGAGAAAGGGAAGGAAAAAGGCATATTCCTCCCCTTTAAGAAAATGTCCCTGAAGTGGCACTTACTTATTGACTAGGTCTTAGTTACGTGGCCATATCTTCTTCAAGAAATGGTGGGAAGTGTAGTCTTTATTCTGAGTGGCCATATTGTTCTCAAATAGTCCATGGAACAGGAAGGAACAAATATTGGGACCCACAAGGCATAGTTGTCACAGCTGGGCAGGCCTTTGGCATTCTTTTTTTTTTTTTTGCTTTAAGGAGACCTCTTTCAGCCCCTCCCATCTGCTATGCAGAAGAATGAACCAGCAGAGGGCTGGCCGCTGGTCCTGGATTCTGACTGCCCTGGGAAAGCACATCAAGGCAGACCGTTTCAGCTCTCGAGCCCTGCCAGGAACGGAGCGTTATAGCGTGGGTTTGTGCGCTGGTGTCTGAACTGCCTTGGAGGCATGAACTCATTGACCTGAAGAATTTCCCCAGGACAGCAGGGGTCCTCTCTCTCTGAGGCTTCTCTGAGGCCCAAGCAGGAAGGCTGTCTCAGAAGTTGCTGGACACTCTCCCTTCCTCTCCTCAGTGCTGGGGCTGGACAGTCTGTCTCCGGGACCCACCTCCACTTTCTCCACGGGGACAGATGTGGCCTGACCAGCCTGGGCCTCGGCCTGGACAGGAGGGAGCCTGGGAGGAGCTGGCGGCATTGGAAGAGGACTGTGTCTGGAGGGGTTCCACTTGCTGCCTCCCTCAGGCGTCCAGGCTTCAGGAACATGGGGTGTCCTGTGAGCCTCTTGGCCTTTATCCCCCGTACCCACCACTGCGTGGCTCCTTACAAAGGCCTGCTCACCCAGCTCAGGGCTCTGCCCGGGCCCCGCACCTGCCTGGCCCCGTCCTTCCATAACCAGGTGAGCGAGCCCACCACACCTTTGCTCACACTGATCCCTGCCTGGAAGCCCTCCCGCCCCTGCCTTTCGACATCCAGCCCCTCCTCCAAGTCCCCCTGTGCCCTCTTTCTTCAGTTCCCTGCTTCCACCCCACTTGGCTGTGACTCCCCCACACCTCAGAACCCCCTTTGCACTCAGCACACCCCTCTCCTAATGGGACCACTTTTGGTCCTGGGTGTAGGTTTTTGGCACCTGCCCTAAGTTCTGCCCTAGACTGGGACCCTTGAGGTATAGGGGCCATCTCTATTTTTTTTACCCAAATAAGGACCTGGCCTCACAGGGGCTCAGCAGGTGTGAGCTGAAGGGTCGCTGGGGAACGCCTCTCCATTGCCCACTGAATGCGCAGAAGCCAAAGTGTCTGCTCAGGGCAGCATGGTGCCAGGCCCTGGAGCTCGTAGGAACTCAGTGGTGAGTGGATGACTTAATAGACGTGGTGGGTGCTCTCAGCGCTATTTAGGGCGTGGTTTGCATGGGACACACACTCTGAGTGCCACACAGCCTGGTTTCAAGTGAGCTCATGGGAATAAGCTGTCTTCGGTGACCTTGGGGACTCGCTGCCTTTCCGCACGCCAGGCCAGGAGCCCTGTCTGAGGACGACAAGATGGCAAGAACATAAGCTCTTGTGAAGTGGGAAGAAGTGCATGTAAAATGCAGAGTTTTCAGTCTTTAAACTATAAAGTCCTGGAAGTCATGTTCCCACTCCTGCACCAGGGTAACACTGGGAACTCCACTGTGGCTGCCATTGCCAATGTCTATTTCACTGCGTCCTAACCTCACTTCTCTGAACCTCGAAGGTCAATATCACAGCGCTTTCTGGATCAGCAATAAAATGATCGATCCTTAGATCCAATTAGCCAAGGCCCTGCTCTGAGGATGTGGCAAGGACCGCGTCACTCTCCCCTTCCCTTACCAGCCGCATCAATCTCTAGGCAATTGGCCCCGCCTGGTGCTGTTTAACCTGCCAGGTATGCTGCCCCAGCCTGCGGGGCAAGCCCTGGCTCCTGCTCGTCCTCTGCTGACCCTCAGTTCTTCTCCCAGCTCTGCTGAGGCTGAACTGCGCCAGTTCAACACTTCGCTTTAGGGAAGAAAGTGTGTCCAGGACTTTCTACCCTCCTACCCTGTTCTTAGAGAAGAAATTCAGGGCTGGCCCTAGCCTGTTTGGCTCAGCGGATAGAGTGTCAGCCTGCAGATGGAAGGGTCCTGGGTTCGATTCTGGTCCAGGGCACATACCTTGGTTGCAGGCCCCCGCTCCCCACCCCGCAATCCAGCCTGGTCGGGGCTCATGCAGGAAGCAACCAATCGATGTGCTTCTCCCACATCGATATTTCTCTCTGTCTTTCCCTCTCTCTTCCACTCTCTCTAAAAATCAATGGAAAAATATTCTCGGGTAAGGATTTAAAATAATAATCATAATAATAAAAGAAATTCAGCGTTGAAAGTGACCTATCAGAGGAACTTTCTCTAGGACTAACATCCTAGATTTTCCTCAGCCATTTTTTTAGCATCTCAACTTCATTTTTGTGTGTAATATTTTTGATGCCTGAGAAGATAGGCTTTAGCTTTAAACATATGCTTTACATGCAATAGCACACTTAAGTGTACGGCCTGATGCGTCTTTGCCAGCTGGCCTTACCTGTGTAACCGTGCCGTTATTTTTAAAGTCCTGATTTTTCAAAATAGGAGAGGAGGCCCCACCTTTGAGTGCTGGGTTAGGGCCTGGGTTGGATCCTCCAGTCCTCACAACAAGCTGGAAGGTGAGTTTAATCCTCTCCCTTGTGCAGAAGAGGAAGTAGGGTTCTGAGAGTGCAGCCACCTGGCTAGTCAGAGGCTGGGCCTGCCCTCTTCCTGCTCCCCTGCCACCCATCCTCTGACATCACCTGTTGTCTGGTCTTCCTGGAGCTGATGTACCCAGAGTATGGTACCCAAATAGCAGACGATGGATGGATGGATGGATGGATGGATGGACAGGGGTTGGGGGCAGCAAGGACAGCAAGTCTGTACTTTTCTTTACCTGCGGGTGTCCATGGAGGGCCTTATGCCGTCCAGCGGGAGACCCAGACACGTGGCTTCTCGCTGTCAGACAGCAGGCTCTGGCACTCCCTTGCTGAGTAGCCCTGCCGTCCACTCGGAGGCCAGAGACCACGTTTATAAATTCTCAGGTAACAGGTAGACTTACCAGACACCTGCTGCATCCCCATTATTTGTATCAGGCTGGTCCCACACTCGGACATTTAACAGCAATACACTCACTCAGAAGGACGCCAGCCATAGCCATGGCGCTGGGGCAGAGTCCTGGAGGCCCCATCAACCAGGCATCAGCTTTAGATGGGAGGGTGGGAAGGGAGCCTTGGGGAGATGCTGGGCTTCTGGGGAGGGGCTCTCCAGGGCCCAGGCAGCACGTGTGCAGGAGGAGGATTGGAATACTTCCACAACTGTGTCCTGACATAGATCTGAGCAGAGTCCCAGGAAGAAAGGATTATTCTCATTCCCAGGGAACTTGCAACCCAGCTGGAGAGACAGGCGGCAGGTTCACAGCTAGGGGGAATCAGCACATGGGTCTCAGCTGGCCGGTCCATTTGTGTGTCCACTGCAGGCTGCCACCTGCCAGGCGCTGGAGAAGGAATGAATGACCTGCCCCTAGGCGTGCACGAATTGCAAGGAGAGCAAGGCCCCTGGACAGATAACCACAGTGCAGTCGTGTGTTTGGGTGATGTGCTGAGTTTGAGATCATGTTAGAGCATTTCCAGGGCTACCCAGAGACCCAGAGGCCCAGAGCCTCACGGAATCACCTGTTCGAATTCCCTGTGCTTTGGATGAGGAGCCCGGCGTCCACAGAGAAGTTACACACTCCAGGGTGGAGGACGAAGGGCAGAACCAGACCTCCTGCTCCCCTCCCAGCCCCCTCGGCCTCTCACTCACATACCCCATTCCTGCTGTTGTCCTGGAAGCCTGGACTTCAAGGAGGTGGAGAATCTGCCAGGGGTTGACGTGTTCACAGCTTGACAAAGGGGCAGGTCACAAAACTATGAAAAGCCCAGGCAGAGCTTCAAGAACTCAAAAGCTGACCTGAGGGGCCACCAGTGTGGGGGCCCTCCCCCCCCCCCCCCCCCCCCCCGTTTCCAGTGGGCCCAAGGGGGTCCCCGTGGTATCAAATTACGTTCAGTCTATTTGCTTAAGAACATAACACTGAGTGTTGTGTTTTTAGGAAGCTTTACATATAAATTAGTAAAGAGGTTTCTTCAAGTGTGACTTTGGGACGGTCTTTCGGTCTTGCGTGGCTACCACATTCCTGTCCCGGAAGCAAGGTCCGACCAGGGAGTTCCCAGACACGGTGGCGCTCTCCTGCGGGAAGTCACACAGGAGCCCTCCTACCGGATCCAGAGGCCCAGTTGCCGTGCAGATAAATCACTGACTTACCCACGTACGGCATGGCCTTCCCTGCGGCAAGGTGGGTGCAGATTTGGAGGAAAATTCACTTTGGATGTAAGTGTCTTTGTGATTGTCCCACGTTCCTGGGACATAAGACGCTCAGGCCCCTTGAAAGCAGGGAGCCAGGAACCGAGGGCCAGGTTCCCCAAACAGCCGGAGGCCCCGTCTCGCCCCCAGCGGTTCCCCCACTTGCCAAGAGGCCTCCGGTGCTGGCAACCCCCTGCCCTGGCTGCTGGGGGAGTCCCAGGCTTCTCCAGAGACATCTGCTTGGAATCCTGACCTTTGACCTGTCTGGGCTGGCTCAGGCCTGAGAGGAAAGTAAATAAATATAAATCTGTTTGATCACAGGCAGAATGTTTTTCAACAGGGAGCTTCCTGAGGAAGAACAGCGAACGGGGTTTGGAATGAGGGCGCTGCCAGCCTCGGCCTGTCCATGCCTTTGCTTGTCGTGGTTATGTTGGCAGCGGTGAGAATGCCACCAGGTGTTAGATGAGCGGGGTCAGACCGGACCTAGGTTCAGCAGCCGCGGTACTTGAGTTCTGGCTAAGCAAGAATTCAGAGCCAAGATTCAGACTATAAGAGAAAGTTTGTTTGGAAAGTCACTGGTAGAAGAAGTAACCCATAGAAAAAATGGGCTCAGGAAACAAGTTACCAAAGGCCAAAAAAAAAAAAAAAAAAAAAAAAAAAAGGCCCTTGGGGCTTAGGAGAAAGGGAGGCAAGGAAAATGCACCTGGAAGGGGGTGGGAGGAGGAGGGAGGGGGGGAGAAGGGGGGGACAGGACAGGAAAGGCTCAGGGCAGGTGTGCTCTGGGAGGGAGAGGATGCTAGGTCCTCTCTTCTAAGGGCCTTTAAGGGTGGAGATTTTAGGGGAGGTCCCAGGGGGAGGATCTCAACAGAATATTCATTATTCCCTCCCCGTCCATGTGTCCTTTCTGCACTGATTGGTCCGTGCCAGGGCAAGGTGGTCATCAGTTCTCGTGGCTGATCCTGAGGTCAGCTGTGGTGGTTCTGCTGATTTTGGGGGCCTGGAGCTGAAACACGGCTGAGACCTATATGTATTTGATTTCAGTCAGAACCTCCTTGTCCTGGGAGCTTAATGCTTAAAAGCTATTCTCGGGCCCCCTTGTTTGTTCCCCCTCTAAGGGGGTCTAAGCTACATGACTGGCGACATAGAGTACTAGGGGAGGAAAGGTCAGGCAGGGGAGGGTCCGAGTGAATGACCATCAATATGAAAAGTCAATAGGTCTGCCCCAGCCGGTTTGCTCAGTGGATAGAGTGTCAGCCTGCGGACTAAAGGGTCCCTGGTTTGATTTCAGTCAAGGGCACGTGCTGGGTTGTGGGCTCGATCCCCTAGGCCCAGTGGTCGGCAAACTGCGGCTCGCGAGCCACATGTGGCTCTTTGGCCCCTTGAGTGTGGCTCTTCCACAAAAGACCACGTGCGGGCATGCACGTACAGTGTGATTGAAACTTCGTGGCCCATACACAGAAGTCGGTATTTTGTGGAAGAGCCACACTCAAGGAGCCAAAGAGCCGCATGTGGCTCTTGAGCCGCAGTTTGCCGACCACTGCCCTAGGGGGTATGCAGGATCAATGATTCTCTCTCATCATGGATGTTTCTATCTATCGCTCTCCCTCTCCCTTCCTTTCTGAAATCAATAAAAAAATAAATTAAAATTTAAAAAGTCAATGAGTCTAAACCAGGTGACCAGTGATATGCCAGGGGAGAAAAGGTTACCCTGGGGTGAGGTCCTTGTTTTTTGTTTTGCCCCTTGTTAGGCACCTGGGGCTTTCTTCCCTGGTGACCTTCTGTACCTGGCCCGTCGTCCTTGCTCTGCTCATGTCTGTCTAGTTGCCACCATTAGTGCTGCTGTGCCCTGCCAGAGCCTTGCTGGGAGTAGCATCATGGCCATGGGGGTCCCCAGCACTGCATGGTGGAGCCCTGTCCTTCCCTGCCAGGTCCCTCCAAGGGTCACCACCCCCTGGACCAGCAGGCAGCTGATGGGCCTGGCTGGGCTCCCTGTGGCTTCCCAAGTGGAGGAGGAAATGGGTCTTTGACATTGAAGTCCAGTCTTCCTCAGGGCGGTAGAGGCAGTGCTAGGGCGGGGGTGGGGGGTGGGGGTAGTGGTAGAGTGGGGAAGCCAAACTCAGGTGTTCCCTGTAGGGGTGTCGTTTGACTTTCAGGATCCTGCACGTACTTTCTGGTTCTGGTCTTTGGAGTCACTTGCTCAGGGCACCTGTCGCTTCCCCTTGTCTATCTGTCCTTGTCTGGCTCTGGCCAGAATCCTCGTGTGAACTTCAGATTCAGAAGAACTGTCGGGATCCCAGAGATACTTTCCTGGAGCTCAAGGAAGTCCAGTGGCCTGTGGACAAAAGCCAGTTTGCTAATCAGCTAGTGAAAAGCTATGGGTCTCTGTCATGCTCACCTGGTGTTTACGCTGGAGCTTCCAAGGGCTCCTTGAACTCCCTGCCTAGAAAACGAACTCCACACTTATCTTCTTCCCTTTCCCTTTTGCTGGGTGTCCAACTCAGTTGTTCCTCGTCCCCCCCAATTCTCTTAACATTTTAAATCAGAATCCAGACAATAATCTGATGTCCCCAAAATGTCCTTTGTAATGAACCCAATTTCACTTGATTTAGTTTAATTTATCTCCTCCCTCCCTCCCTCCCTCCCTCCCTCCCTCCCCCCCTCCCTCTCTTCCTTCCTTCCCAGACACCCCTGAAGTGCTGGGCACCATACTGGAGCTAGTGCCATGGAGGTGAAGGAGAGGAGGACCCAGCTGTGCCTGCAGGGACTGTGGCATAGGCCACTAGCACACACAAAGGGCAGAAAGAGCGCTGTGCTCTGGGCTGGAGAGGCAGCCCTCAGTGGGCCCCTCACTTGCTGCACACCCACACCTTGCCCCATTCACCCCAAATCTGGACAGTTTACAACAGAAAACATAGGTCACAAATAATGGTCCATGTAAACAGCAGAGGATCAGGAGGTGGGAAAATGAAATAAAATGGGCTCCACAGGCACCATATATTTTTAGAAAATGGGGCTCAGCTATGGCCGGTGTGGCTCAGTGGGTTGGAGTGTCATCTGCTGCACCAAAATGTTGTGGGTTCAATTCCCAGTCAAGGCACATACCCAGATTGCAGGTTTGATCCCCTGTTGAGGTGCATGCAGGAGGCAGAAAGTGGCATTCATTCATCCATGAGGCTTGATGGATAACTGAAGTGGGTCAGCCAGGAAGAATAGAGAATCAGAGCCCCACTTAAGGAGTCGGCCAGACCCTGAGCTGGTGCATCACATACATCTTCACGTGTAATCCTAGAACACCCCTGTGCACCAGGTACTCTGTGCATTCTCATTTTACAGAAGAATCAGGAATTATGTGGCTCACACACAGTCATACAGGTAGAGCCAGATTCAAAGCCAGGTCTGTCTGACCTCAGTGCCTCTGCTCATCAAGATTCCTGTTCCCACCAGCTGCGTTTTGATCCCGGCACCTTAGGTGTCATGCATGGGCCAGTTCCGGCCTTTGGGTGCCGTGATGTATATTTAGCGCCTCCAAAGCAAGATTAACTGTTACATGTTTTGTTGATTCTGGAAACTGATTGTCGCCAATTACCCGCCCGGCTTTATCTCAGGTTATTTGTTTAAATCCCAGTCCATGCTTGCCTTGCCCACAGAGTGTTCTGGAAAGGAAAGGAACTGGAAGTCAGGTGACTGAAGTTGTAACCCTGGGCTTGCAGGTGATCAGCAGTGTGACCTTGGAGAAGTCACTTTTCTCAGTTTCCATTTCCTCATTCGAAAATGAAGGAATCGCAGCAACTTCACTGCTAGGACTGGGCGAGAAGTACACGTGCATCAGGAAGCAGGTCCGAGCGTGTTCGTGGCAGCGCTGCGTGTGAACTGAAACCCTGAGGACCACCTGTGATGACCCACGGTAACCCCATGAGGTAGTCGGCCTCCAAGTCGGTCCTCAGTGATCCCTGCCTCCTGGCATTGCCCCAGGTGTGGTCCCTTCCTACACTGAACCAGGGTTGGTCTCTGTGCCCGATAGCCAATAGCACAAGGCAGAATAATGGCATGCCACCCTTGAGCTTAGCTTAGAGAAAGATAGCAGCTTCCATCTTGGGTTCTCTCTCTTCGTCATCACTGGGGAAGCCGCCTTGTGAGCAGGTGCCATAGAGAAGAACTGAGTCCTCTTGCCAACAGCCGTGTATGTGAGCCGCCTTAGATGCCAGTCTCTTAACACCAGTCAAGTCTTCAGGTGACAGCCAGCCCTGGCCACAGCCCAACTGAAACCTCATGAGAGACCCTGATCCAGAGCCACCAGGTAGACTGTTCCCAGGTCCCTGACCTCAGAAACTGCGATGATAAATGTTTCTTGTTTTAAGCTGCTAAATTGCAGCAGGGGGTGTGTGTGTGTGGGGGGGGAGGCTAATTTGTTACACAGCAATAAATAACTACTACACTCATACTATAGAATGTTATGCAGCAGTTAAAAAATGGAGATCTCTGTGTCTGACATGGAAAGATTTTTAAGACATGTTGTTATGAGAAAATCATAACTACAGAAAAACGCACAGAGCTGTATCTCTTTTATGTAAACCACCATGATCACTGCTATATATTTATATGTAGTAAATGAGCCATCATAGTATACCAACTCTCAACATTAGTTCATCTCTCAGTAAGGGGGTCAGAGAAGGGTGCAAAGGAGGACTTGCATTGTTTATTCAATATATTGCCATTTACCTTAGATTTTTACCATGATAATGTGTCCACGTACATATATATACAATTAAAATGTCTTTAAACAGAGGGGTTGGACTATATGAGTACTGAGATCTGTTTCAACTCTGTTGTTTTATAGTCCTATTAAAGTAGTCACAGAATGTAGATTAAAAGAACGAAATAACATTTGTCACCTCTTTGTTGGCAAAGATGGGGAAATGGTACTCTCACATCTGTTTCTGGGAGGATAAATTAAGAATCAATTGGGAAAGTTGGTTAGGATGAGAATAAGATACTGCAACTAAAACAAAGCATGCAGACTCCACACCCTTTGAGGTCGAGCACTTCTACTTCTAGATATTCATTCTTTTACATAGAAACATGCGACAGATGGTGTTGTGTTTAGTTACATAAATGCTATACTCTAAGGAGCTTTCTGTGACACCCCAAGGGCTGTGCGTGGCAGCAGGTGTTGCTAGAGAAACACTTTAACAGAGGCTAAATGTCCATAAATAAATAGTGTATTTTTATACCATGAATTATTAGGAAGCTACTGAAATGAATGAGCTAGACTTAAATCTTTAAGACACATCAAATGGAAAAACACATTGCAGAATGTTACATATAACATGGTACCATTTAGAAACATAAACACACAATACCATTTCATTTCCTAATGGTTCCATGAAAAATCAGAGGAAAAAGTCTGTAATGGTAGAAACCAGAGTTATAAGGGTGTGCATCTGTGTCTCTGGAGAAAAAGAAAAGCATATAATTGAGGGATAACAAAAAGGAATTTAACCTTTACCTGTAATGTTCTGATTTGATTAAATAGTTATAAAGCTCTAGCAAGCACTATGTAAAAATTGTATTTAAATATTCATGTGTCATTAAAAATTAATTTAGGCCTGGCTGGCATGGCTTAGTGGTTGAGCATCGACCTAGGAACCAGGAGGTCATGGTGTGATTCCCAGTCAGGGCACATGCCCAGGTTGCGGGCTTGATCCTCAGTAGGGGGGTATGCAGGAGGCAGCTGATCAATGATTCTCTCTCATCAATGATGTTTCTATTTCTTTCTCTCTCTCCCTTCCTCTCTGAAGTCAATAAAAATATATTTTAAAAAATTAATTTAGAGAAAATCTTTTGCCTTCACCAAGAACTTTGGCAGGACAAGTAGGAAGTCCAATATTTTAAGAGCCGTATCCATATCTCAACTCTGGCTGCTGCACAGCAGAGTCGCCTGGAGCCCTAGGAGAACATGATGCTGGTCCTCTTTGCATCCAGCACCTCTGATGTGATTGGTGTGTGGCTCTGGCCTTGGTGCCTTTCAAAGGCTTCCCACGTGATTCTGGTGGACAGGCAGGGCTGAGAAGCCCTGATATAGAATAGCAGGCACTGAAAAACTGGCACAGATGGTAGGACACTGAGGAGACATAGTGACGTGGGCACTGGTGTAAAGAAACAGGACATTAGGAAAATCCAAATGTAGTTCATAATTCAGTAACAGCGTGTCCCGACGTTAACCTCTTAGTTGTGATAAATGTCCCCTCGTTATGTAAGATGTGGGCCTGAGGGAAGCTGTGATGGGCATCGAGGAACTCTCTGTTCCACCTCTACAATCCTGTGCATCCAAAGCTACCGCAGAATTAAAAAGCACCATGTTCCTTAGTTAATTGTTATGGTTACACTTTAATTCTTGCTTAATTAAAAAATTGTTCAAGCCTTTTGTGGTTTTGAACGTGGTACTTTAAAATGTTGGGAATGGGGGTTTGCTAGACCTGGTGCTCATGAGGATTCTGGGTAAGAACAGAGGTCTAGCTAGACCCTCAGAATCTTCCCCTCCACCTGGGGCCCAGAACCCATCATACTGGGGAGGGCCATACCCTGTCCTTCCAGCAATAAAGAGATGCTCAACAAAACTCAGGTTCCTCAGACAACCTTTTCATCGCGTTTCATAGGGCAAGCAAGGAATCAAACTGTCCATGGAGCTCGCCGGTTTTTCCAGAATGAGTGGGTAGGGGAAGGAAGAAGTCCCAGAGCTTTGAGTGGGAGGAGTCTCAGTGCTCCTGGGCCTGATGTGCTCACTGCAGAGAGCAGAGGACAAAGGCCAGAGAGATGGGGAGGCCAGGCCAGCCCCGCAGGGAGTGAGGGTAAGGGCAGTGCTGGCCTTCAAATCCAGTTCTCTTGATCTGTAGCCCTAGGACCCTATTATTTCACCTTTGTCCCTGTACTTGACAAGCAGGTGACTGTGTCTGGGAAACTTGTCTCTAGGCTGGAGAGAGCCCAGAACTTAAATCGTGGCTCCTTGTAACTCCCTCTGTTCCTGCTGAGCAAAATTTCTCATTTTCTAACCCTTATAAGAAATGGGCTCTGTGAGAGGCTTCAATCTGCCAGCTGCCAGCACTTCACCGGACAAACTCATCCTGTTGAATTTATAAATTCTAGAACTACTTCAGCCGGGTGTGGAGCTCAATCCCCGCCTGGCGGCCTTGACGGATGAGGGTTTTGCTCGTGTTCCTGGAGGGCCGGGGCCTCTCCGCTGATGTGGTGTTCAGCTGAGATGAATGGGCCCTATCACTATGAAATTTCCCTGGAGTTTGTGCCACGCCTCTCCCCAGCCTGCCAGACCGCTCAGGCGCCTGAGGACCTGCCTGTCCAACCCTGAACATCTCTTCTAGGGTTGGTCTGGGTAAAAATGGCCTTGGGAAAAAGTAATTGCTTCTACAATCATTCACAATAAAGCGTTTCTCATTTGTCTTGCTTGAGGAGAGAAATAAAGGATTCTGGTTCGTGGCTCTGAGTGGAAATGCAATGGGGCGGTAGGAGCAGTAGTCCTCAGCCTGGTACTGCAGTAGAATCACCCAGTGCCCCCGCCCCATTTTGATGGAGTTGATGTCCAGTCATGGACATTTTTTATTTTATTTATTTTAAAAATATATATTTTTATTGATTTCAGAGAGGAAGGGAGAGGGAGAGAGAGAGAGAGAGAGACGCCAATGATGAGAGAGAATCATTGATCGGCTGCCTCCTGCACACCCTCCACTGGGGATAGAGCCCACAACCTGGGCATGCGCCCTTCACTGGAATTGAACCCGGGACCCTTCAGTCCATAGGCTGACACTCTATCTACTGAGCCAAATCAGCTAGGGTGGCCTGGACATTTTTTAAAGGGCCTCAGATGGCTTTAATGAACAGCTGGGCTTGAGAACTCCTGGATTGGAGGGAAAGGGGGAGAACATTGAGGTCAGTGGGTGGGATTCATTATGTTTGCTAAGACAAACAGCTCTAGAGAGGAGAGTGACTTGCCCAAGGTATTGTCTATTGCTGGTAAATTAAATTCACATTTCAGCTGAGCAAAGATCTGTGGGCGACCGAGTCGGTGCTGGCTGTGGAAGGAAACTAGTTTGTCAGGGGCAGTCTCTCCCAGCCACTCACCCAATTGTTACAGGAAGCGAAAGAGAGGAAGGCCAAGTCCCAACCCAGAGCTCCTGTGAGAGCAGCTGATGGAGGCAGTGCTCACTCCCTCTATGGTCTCCTCCCCCCAATTCCTCCTGCATATGGCTGCAAACCTGAAGTGACTGTCTGCATATGCTGAGTGACTGGTCTCCTTTGAACAGCCTCTCCTTTGAGAGGCAGAATGGAGTACAGTAGTTGATCACATGGGCTCTGGAAGCAAACTGCCCAGGTTTAATTCCAGCTCTAGTGCTTCCTCGATGTGTGACCCAGGACAAATGACATAACCTCTCTGTGCATCAATTTCCTGGTCTGTAAAATGGGGGATAATGAGAGGATACACTCCACAGAACTGGGAGATTAAATGAAGTAGTGCCTGCATAGAAAGTGCTTAATACAGAGCCTAGCAACTAATATGCACTCACTAAATGTTAACTATTGTTATTAAGCCTACAGGCTCAATACTCATGCCTCCTGGTTCAAAGGGAAGGGAAGTTTCTCTGCAAAACAGCTCTGTCCTACAGAGCATAAGCATCTTGAATACCTGAGTGGCACCCGTAGCACCGTTAGCTGCCTATCTCCCGTACCCTCTACAGCCTCCTCTCAGATGCACCTGGGCCTAACTCCATCTACAATCTGCACTCACCACCCCCTGTGCTTAGCTCTCACCTACACGCAGATTCCCCCTGTGCTGCTTCATCTCTGAGCCCTGGCCTTGCTGTGCCTACAGACTCACCTGCCACTACCTTGTGTTTGTGTGCCGGAAGCATGCTCTACTTAATCAAGGGCTGGTATGTCTGGGTTGAACTGACTTCAACAGGAAGGAGTTGGAGGCCTTGCAGGTTCCCTGTGCCTGCAACGGGAGGGGCATTGATGAGCTGGGGTGGTGGTGATTTACCCAGTGAGGGGACCTTCGATGAACAATCTGCAATGATTGGTGGGGGTGGCCTCTGAAAGGCTGCAAAGAAAACCACCGCAGAAGCAGGTGAGTGAGAACGTTTCTCCTGCCTCCTCTCTCTCAATGTGTCTACCTGGGGAAGCCGCCTTGTTGTGAGCAGGTGCCATAGAGAAGAACTGAGTCCTCTTGCCAACAGCCGTGTATGTGAGCCGCCTTAGATGCCAGTCTCTTAACACCAGTCAAGTCTTCAGGTGACAGCAGCCCTGGCCACAGCCCAACTGAAACCTCATGAGAGACCCTGATCCAGAGCCACCAGGTAGACTGTTCCCAGATCCCTGACCTCAGAAACTGCGATGATGTTTCTGGTTTTAAGCTGCTAAATTGGGGGAGGGGTGGTACTTTGTTCCACAGCAATAAATAACTACTACACTCATACTATAGAATGTTATGCAGCAGTTAAAAAATGGAGTAGAAAGAGATCTGTTTCAACCTGTTGTTTCATAGTTCTATTAAAATAGTCACAGAATATAAATTAAAAGAACGAAATAACATTTGTCACCTCTATGTTGGCAAAGATGGGGAAATGGTACTCTCATACCTGTTTCTGGGAGGATAAATTGAGAATCAATTGGGAAAGTTGGTTAGGATGAGAATAAGATACTGTCAACTAAAACAAAGCATGCAGACTCCACACCTCTGACGTCAAGATGGGGAGAAAGAGTGGAAGCTGTAAAGGGGAGAAGGTAGACGTTATGGGCTGAACTGTGTCCCCCCGAAATCCATATGTCAAAGCCACAACCCCCAGTACGTGAGAATGTGACTATGTTTGGAGATAGGACTTTCAAATAGGCAATTAAATTAAACCGAGGCTGTTAGGGTGAATCCTGACACAATGCGATGGGCGTCCTTATGAAAAGAGGACATTTAGAAGCACCGGACACCACGGTGCAGTGCACGGGGGAAAGGCTGCTTGAGGAAAAAGTGAGAAAGTGGCCCTCTGCAAGCCAATCCTGCTGACCCTTCACCTTTGACTTCCAGCCTCTAGAACTGAAAGTAAATTTCCTTTTTAAGCCACCTGGGGCATTGTGCTATAGCAGCCCCAGCAAATTCACCTACTTTCCCAGCTGGATGCTTTCCGAGAGCCCTGTCATTTAATTACCTGCAATCTCTTCTGTGTCCCCACAAAGAATTATTTTAAATTGTCTTAAGCCCTCAGAAAAGTCCCAAAATGGAGAGCCAACTGCTGGGATTGGGGGTGCTGGATTCTGAGGTGCACAGCCAGCCGTCTCCCAGGACACAGTGAGGATGGGGAGGTGGATGCTTCTCTGAGGTGTGGCTCAGCCTGCCCTCTTGCTTCCTGGCTGTTCTGCTGAGCTGCTCCCCAGATTAAGCAACAGTATATTTCACAGCCAAGAGTGGGCAGGAGGGGACCTGGCCAGGTTGCCAGCAGGGCCCACTTTCCCTCAATGAATGAAGAAAGGGTCAGTCCAGCCTCTGAAATTCTGCATTCCTGTCAGCTGTGAGCTCAGGACAGCTTGACCCAGAGCCTGCTGCATGCTGATCCATGTGTTAGGCACAAGCTGGCTATGAGCTTGCCACGAGAGCTAACCCAACCTACATTTTCAGTCCCTTTTCTTCTCCACATCCCAACCAATGCACCTGTGTACCTGTGTTAGTCAAGTGACAGAAAACCAAATCTACACAAATAGGGTGGTGTTTATGAACTTATCTAACTAGAAAGTTCTAAAGGGTGCAAGTGGCTTAAGGCTTGGCTTCAAGGGTTCAAGTGCAATATCAGTAATATGGCTCCTTATCCTCTCTCCCCATCTCCTCTCACCTTGTATCCTCATACCCTCTTTGTTTACTTCATTTTCAGACAGACTTTCCTTGTATCATGGCGAAGTGGTTCCAGCAGCTCTGGACTGAACGAGCCCAAGAAGATTTCGACAAACTCTGATTGGCTCTTCTTAAGTCATGTGCTCAGTTCTAAATGGATCACTGTTACCCTAAAGAGTGTATTTGGATTGGCCAGGCCTGGATCATGTGCACACTCTTGTTGTTGGGGAAAGGAGTTATCCATGGGGAATGGGCTCCAGTTTTTAAGGAAGTGTTCTGTGAGCAGAAGAAAAGAGGAGAAAGGCTTGAGGGCAAAGAAGCTTTATAGCTGGCACAGTCTGTTCCAGAGCTAAATAGAACAGAATTGTTGCTATTCCCAGACCAGTCTTTACATTTTCCTACCACCTTGACTCAGGCCCTCCTCCTGCCTGACCTGTAACAGAAGCCAACCCAAAATATGACTGCCGTCCACAAAGACAAGCTCAGGGGCCAGAAGCAGAACTACTGTATTTTACCTTGATGCAATACAAATAAAAATTGGTAAAACGAGAAAGCAAAAATCCCTATTATTTAAAGTTTTAAAAACAAACAAAACCAAATTTTTGTTCTTCTGGTTTCTGGTCCTGCATATACGGAGCTTGGAAGTTGCCACTCCATCCCAACAACAAGGATAAGGCTGAGCAAACTGAACCATCAGCAGTTCTTAGACCTGTCAGAGAAGGGACGTCACAGGGCAAACTCTGTCCCAAACGTGGAGAGACAGCCGGATACAGAGAATCACAACTTACCAGAGCAAAATCCACACACAGAGTCCTCCATGGGAATCAGTACCAGGAAGAAAAATCTGAACCAGTGCCAGGGTAGGAAAATCTATTTCAGCAAATCGATGAACGGCTGAAGGCTCACAGTGTACAAGTCTGTGAGTGAGAAAATTTCACTCTGTGAAAGGCACTGTTTAGACAATAAGGAGACAAGCCTTAGACTGGGGAAATATTTACAAAAAAATACAGCTGATAAAGAACTGCTATTAAACACAAAGAATTCTAATTCAATGATGAGAAAACAAACTACCTGATTAAAAAATGAGCAAAAAGATCCAAATAGACATCTCACTAAAAAAGACAGACGGATGGGAAATAAGCATATAAAAGATGCTCCACATCATATGCCATTAGGGAAACGCAAATTAAAACAACAATAAGACGCTACTACACACCCATGAGAATGGCCAAACTCCAGAGTGCTGACACCACCATATGCTGGTAGGATATGGAGTAACAGGAGCTCTCATTCTGCTGGTGGGAATGCAAACTGGCACAGCCACTTCAGAAGACAGCTTGGCTTTTTTTTTTTATTTTTATTTTTTTACAAAAGTAACATACTCTTACCAGCACCACACTCCCTGGTATTTACCCAAACAAGTTGAAGTCATACATCTACAGTTAAGGACTGAACGTTTGTGTCCCCTCAAACATCCGTATATTGAAGCCCTAATCCCCCATGTGATGCTATTTAGAGAGGGGGCCTTTGGGAGATAATATGTTTTAGATGTGGCCATAATGTTGGGGTCCTCCTGATGGGGCTTAGTGCCCTTATAAGAAGAGGCCACGCCCTCCGGCCCCTCTGCCCCACACCATGTGAGGATTCAGCAAGAAGGTGGCTGTCGACAGCCTGGAAGAGGGCTCGTGCCAGAATTCGGCACTTTCATTCCAGCTTCTAATGAACTGTAAGAAATCAATGTCTTGTTTAAACCACCCAGACTGTGGTATTTTGTTACAGCGGTCCAAGATGACAGAAACGTCCACACATCTGCAAATCAGTGTTTATAGCAGCTTTATTCATAATTGCCCAAACTTGGAAGCAACCAAGATGTCCTTCTGTAGGTGAATGGATAAATAAACTGGTGCATCTGCGCAATAGAATATTACTCGGTGCTAAAAAAGCAATATACTACCATGTCATGAAAAGACACAGGTGAGTCTTAAATGCGTGTTGTTCAGTGGAAGAAACCAATTTAAAATGGCTACACACTGTATGATTCCAACTATATGACATTCTGGAAAGATAGTAAAAAGATTAGTGGTTGATTTGATTGACTAATGGTTCATCCCTTTCCCCCAAAAGCAACAATCCTCAATTTATTAATTTTATCATTTTTCAAATCTAAATATCAATCTTGAACATATTTGTTTATTTATTAATTTCTTGATAAGAAGGTAATATCCTCAAGTATAGAGAAAGTGGAGAGGATATTATGATATTACCTTGCTCCACTCTATGGAAGTCATTTTGAAAATATGAATGAAACAGATTCTTTTATAGGAGAATATAATTTCCCAAACTTATCCCCAAAGTAGATGAAACATGTAAGCAGAAAAATTCACAAAGAACAAAGAGAGAAAATATTGTCAAACAGCTACCAAAAATATGAGGAGAGTAAGATGGTTTTACAGAAGAATTCTATGAAAATCTAAACAGATTGATAATAATTATGCTAGTTGTTATTCCAGAGAATAGAAGAATTCTTTTTATGACACATAATACTGTCATCAAAATCCAAAAAGCATGAAAAAAAGCTTCAAACCAATTATGCTTATGAATATCAATATGAAGAAATCCCACATGAAATATTAGCCCCCCCAAACACACACGCGCACACACACACAAGACCCACTACAGCAGCACCTTACAGGCACTTCAAATGAGTGATAAAAACACAAATTATTTAATAAATAGAGTTAGTACAAATGCCAGCTGTCTGGAAAAAATTAAGTTGGATTCAAACTTCATATCTTATATCAAAATAAATTCCAAATGGATCACATATTTAAATATATTTAATTGGATTGTTTTTTTGTTGTTTTTTTTGCTATTAAGTTGTGTGAGTTCTTTGTATATTTTGGATATTAAACCTTATCAGAAATATAATATGCAAATATTTTCTCCCATTCGGTATGTTGCCTTTTCATTTTATTGATTGTTTCTTTTGCTGTGCAGAAGATTTTTTCATTTGATGTAGTGCCTCTTACTAACTTTTGCTTTTCTTGTTTATTCTTTTGGTGGCATATCCAAAAAATTATTGCCAAGACCAATCAATGCCAAAGGACATTTTCTCTATTTTTCTTCTAGGAGTTTTATGGTTTCAATTCTTATGTTTACGTCTTCAATCCATTTTAAATTAATTTTTGTAATCCAGGAGTTCAGTTTAATTCTCCTGCATGTGGTGATCCTGTTTATCCAATACCATTTATTGAAGAGACTTTTCTTTCCCAATTGAGTGTGCTTTGCTTCCTTGTCAAATATTAGTTGACTGCACATGCGAGGGTTTATCCCTGGGCTTTGCATTCTTTTCCATTGGTCCCTGTGTCTATTTTGATGCCAATACTACACTGTTTTGATAAACTTTGTAGTCTAGTTTGAAATCAGGAAGTGTGATGTCTCCAGCTTTGTTCTTCTTTGTCAGGATTATTTTGGCTATTTGAGGGTCTTTGTGATTCCATGCAAATTTTAAGATTTTTTTTTCTATTTCTGTGGAAAATGCTGTTGGAATTTTGATAGGTACTCCATTGAATCTAGAGATGGTTTTAGGTAGTATGGATACTTTAGCAATATTAATTCTTCCAATCTATGAACATGAAATATTTTTCCATTTGTTTGTGTCTTCAAAATTCTTTCATTAAAGTCTTGTAGTTTTCATCATACAGATCTTTCACTTCTTTGGTCAAATTTATTCCTAAGTATTTTATTGTTTTTGATGCTACTGTACATGGAATTGTTTTCTTATTTTTTTAGATGTTTCATTGTTAGTGTACAGCAATGCAACTGGTTTCTGTATGTTGATTTTGTATCCTGACATTTTACTGAATTTATTGATTAGTTCCAACAGTTTTTTGGTGGCACCTTTAGGATTTTCCAAATATGGAATCATATTACCTGCAAACAAAGACAATTTTACTTCTTCCTTTCTGAATTGGATGCTTTTGTAAGTATTCATATTAAAATGGGTCATATGGTTTGGTTCTAAGCTTTTTCACAGCGAGGGTAAAAAGTGAAACATGGACCACATATAAAATATAAAAGATGCAAACATATTTTCGTAGGAGAGATGGTACTTTTGCTGGCACTAAATTATAAAATTATTTTTTCACCTAGAGTTTACATAAGGAAATAAGGACATTTAATAGACTAATTCTCCCATAAAAATTCTATAGTGCATGAAGAAAATCAGTTCTGGCTGTTTCTTCAGTGCTTGAGGTTTCCAGCAAGAGGGAAGCTCAGGATTCCAGTCAAAGATGGAGGCGCGGGAGGCTCCAGAAGTCACCTCCATGGTGCACCAAGTCTACAGCTACACGTGGAACAATTCCTTCTGACAGAAATCCAGCAACTATCTGAGCAACCCCTACGCATCTGTGAATGGGAAAAATGCCCACACCGAAACGGGTAGGGAAGGCTGAGATACACCATGGAGCCTACCTCCGGCACAGTCAGGAAAAGGTTTCTCTTGGGACAAGAAGAGAGACACTTCTTCGTTGCGCACAAGAGGAAGGAAAGGATGAGCAATGAGAGAGAGAGTTGGGAGGGAGGAGGAATAATAGCTTTTGTCTACATTTCTGCAGGTGGAAATAAGGATGCTCGGCCAGAGGTGGGAAGAGGGGTGGGACAGAATTGGAGACAAAGGGGACAGGTTTGGGGAACTCCCAAGAGGTGATCAGGGAGGGGAGGAGCCTGCTACAACAGCTCAGCATGAATTTGTAGAAAACTGGGTTTTTGAAAAGCTGTGACCTTCCCTGGGAAATCTCTGCCTCCTCATAGCAGGGAACGGATGGTCCTAATTAGCCTTCCTTAAGGAAAGGCAAGTGCCGGTCACTGAGACCATTGAAGTATAACCGATTGGTAAGGATGTTGTGAACGAGATCCCTGCGTGAATGGACTAAATAACCTTTAAGAGCTCTTCCAACCTGGAGATTTTATGATGCTATCATTCTATATATTGTAAGAAACTTAACAAAATCAAATTACTTCCAGCCTGTGCACGTTCTAGTGGCCTGCTTTTCAGCTTCTCTAAAGGAACGGAATGGAAAGTGCTGTGCACTCAGAATAGATTATGCGATTCTTGCACTCTCATTCCAGGTCAGTTCTCCTAAGTGTCAGGTAATTATGATGATGGTACAGCAGCTGCACCTGCGTGCTGACTGGTAAGTTAGTGCAGCATTCATCTCTCTTGAGCAGGCCTGGAATGGCTGGAACAAAGTACCCTTTTGACGCATATTCTTTTTATTTGCTGGTGGCTTAGGAAATTTCTGTTCCTCAACTCAGCATTTCCCCTGCTGACTCCTGGTTATGAAAGGTCTGTTCTCTTTAGAGAATTTTATTTCGTTCTTATGCTCTGGAAGCAGCTTTGCAAAGGAGGCAGCAGGTAAGAGAGGAGATGTTCTGTCTGGTTCCAGCTCCAAAAGGTACCACAAATCTTGGACGGATGACAGGACTCCCATGTGTCTGGGTACCCCATGTGTCTTGGAATAATGTAGAGAGAAAAAAAAGACTGTTCTGATATTATGGTGCTTGCTTCATATTGGGATGGAGCTATATATTCCCATGACTAAATCAAAGGGTAATCTTTGAACAAGGCTCATTATGTAAGTGACAGAACCATCGACCATTGTGCAACTCCATTCTAGTTTTATTGATACCCCAAACACTTCCATCACCAGAAAATGCCTCTCAGTGACCAGCAGCAGATGCATTTTCAGGAGAAATGTGGGACATCAACTTGTCAATGTGACCCTCAGCCATGCCAGTCTGGAGATGCTTGTCCCAGGAAGTCTCCTTCTATCTCCTAGTCATCTTGCAGCATCTTGTGACAAAAATCATCTGCCCAAGGCAACAAAATATTTCCACATGGAGTGAAACTTTGTGCCACTCTTTGGCACCAGAAATATTGCTTGATTCTTCCCTCAAGTTCATAATCAGTAGATCACGGGAATATAAACATAAGTCCTACATGTCAGAGAAGAAGTAGAGGGAAAATGTTCTAAGATCGAAGAAGTGCAGACAATTAACTGATTTGTAGACATTTAACTGATGTTTATAAATAGTTTCATCTTGCCTAATTATAAAAACAAAAGGGCAGAAGTACTAATCAAACCTCAATCATTACTATACCACCCAAAGCAATCTACGGGTTCAACACAATTCCTGTCAAGATACTAGTGGTGTGCCTTAGCCGGTTTGGCTCGGTGGATAGAGTGTGGACCTGCGGATTGAAGGGTGCTGGGTTCAATTCTGGTCAAGGGCATGCATCTCAGTTTCAGGCTCAATCCCTGGTCCTGGTCAGTGCGCATGCAGGAAGAAACCAATTGATGCATCTCTCTCACATCAATTTTTCTCTCTTTGTGTCTCTCCCCCTCCTTTCAACTCTCTTTAAAAATCAATGGAAATATATCCTCAGGTGAGGATTAACAACAACAAAAACAATACCAGTGGCATATGTCACATAACTAGAACAAATATTCCAAAAAATTATATGGAACCACAAAAGACCCCAAATAGCAACAGCGATCTTGAGAAAAAAGAACGAAGTTGGAGGAATCACACTACCTAATATCAAACTATACTACAAGGCCATAGTAAACAAAACAACATGGTGCTGGCATTAAAAGACATAGATCAATGGAACAGCATAGAGAGCCCAAAAATAAACCCATGCCTTTATATTGATTAATATTTAACAGGAGGCAAAAACATACAATAGGATAAAGATAGTCTACTCAATAAATGGTGTTGGGGAAATTGGACAGATACATGCAAAAAAAAAAAAAAATACAACTAGACCACCTTTTTATACCACACAAAAGAATAAACTCAAAATGGATTAAAGACTTACTTGTAAGACTCGAAACCATAAAAATCCTGAAAAACATAGGCAGTAAAATCTCGGACATTTCTCATAGCAATATTTTTTCTGATATATCTCCTCAGGCAAAGGAAACAAAAGAAAAAAATAAACAAATGGAACTACATCAAACTAAAAAGGTTTTGCCCAGCAAAGAAAACCATCAACAAAATGAAAAGATACCCCACTGAATAGAGAACATATTCACTGGTATGTCTGATAAGGGGTTAATATCCAAAATTTATAAAGAACCTATAAAACTCAAAACCAAAAACACACACAAAACAATCCAATTAAAAAATGGGCAAAGGACCCGAAAAGACACTTCTCCAAAGAGGATATATACAGGTGGCCAGTTGACATCTGAAAAGATGCTGGACTTCACTAATCATCAGAGAAATGCAATGAGATATCATCTCACACCTGTTAGATCGACTGTCATCAATAAATCAACAAACAACAAGGACTGGCAAGGATGTGGAGAAAGGGGAACCCTCTTGCCTGTTGGTGGGAATGCAGATTGATGCAGCCACTGTGGAAAGCAGTATGGAGACACCTCAAAAATTAAAAAATAGAACTGCCTTATGTCCCAGCCATTCCACTTCTGGGAATTTATCTGAAGAAACCCAAAACACTAATTCAAAAGAATATATGCACCCCTATGTTCACTGCAGTGTTATTTACAATAGCCAAGATTTGGAAACAAGCCCAAGTGTCTATCAGTAGATGAGTGGACAAAACAGCTATGGTACATTTACACAATGAAATACTACTTGACCGTAAAAAAGAAGAAAATTTCACCCTTTGCAATAGGATGGATGAACCTGGAGAGCATTATGCTAAGTAAAATAAGAATAAAAAAAAGTCAAATACCATATGACTTCATTCATATGTGGAATCTAATGACCAAACTGAACTAACAAGGAAAATAGAGACAGATAGATAGAGAACAGGCAGACAGCTCTGGGGCTGGGGTATGCAGGGGGTAGGTGGAGGGATTGAGCAAAAAAGAAAAGAAGAGAGAACTCATGGACATGGACAACAGTGTGGTGATTTCAAGAGTGAGGAGGGTGGGTGGAGGTGGATGACGGTATGGAGGGGATAAATTGTGATAAAAAAGTAAAATAAAATAAAGAATTAAGAATACCCCTCAGTTACTACCGCTTATATGGGGAGTCACAAAGAGTTATCCCTTTCTGTTTAGTCTCACCCCACCAGTGTAGCCTGAAGTATGTCAGTTAAAGTCTCTCAACCTCATAATTCACCTAAAAATATTGGGATTAAAATGACAATCTATTTATTGACACCATCTTAGCAGTTTCCAAAATGGATACCAGTGGTTTTGATTTTTAAAACCCCCATAATCTATGATTCTATAAGCAGAATAGAAGAACCATGTAGAAAAATGGAAAGAGCAAAGGATTGTACAGAATCCTAGCCTGAGTAGAAGTACTGCAACATCAATCAAATTTTAGCCCTTGAAGTCTTAGACTATCTGGAAAATCCGCCAACCAGCCTAAAATACCACGACTCTGGTAAGGAATGGTCACTCGTTTTACCAAGTGGGTACTGTGGTGTGAGGATGGAGAGTCAACAGTGTGGATATGAATCTCTGGGAAGCCCAGGGAGAAATGGGCTGTAGGAAAATGTTGGCTAAACATCAAATTTTCTGCCACAAGTACCTAAATAAAACATAACAAAAATCCTTGTAAATGAATAGCCAAGTGTACAGGCAGGAGAGGAAAATCACCAGGCACCAGAAATGAGGAGGGAACCGAAAGCCATAGTGGGAAGTGGATGAGCTGCTGGCTCCTGAACAGAGGTGGGGTAGTTGTGGGGTGATTGGTGTAGAGGAGGTGTGGTGGGCACGATGGTGGCGATCTCAGTAACCCAGGGGCTCGGGCTTTCATGCCCACATGGGAGCAAGATATGAGACCTTGGGCCGCATTAGGCAGGGAGTTAGAATGAGGACCCTGCTTAACGCTGGCATTCTCGGAGGCCGTAGCCTCAGGGAAAGCATAGATTAGGGGAAAACCTGTCCACTGGCTCAGCAAGAGAACAAGAAAGCATGTCTGTCTCTGCTTGGGCTTAGATTTAAAACTTCTCCCCTGAGAAATCAAAGCTCAGGGCCTGTGTCTCACATAGCTTCTGTTTGAATTTATAGTGCCCAGAAGTCTGGAAAACTCCCGAGCCAAAAACCTTAATAAAAAATGGGTTTTGATTTGCCTGGAGAAGTAAATACAGAAACACTCTGAGGGACTATTCCATTATCTAGGATGAAAGGGACTTCATGGAACGTATGAGACACACCAAAGATGCACAAGAGTCTGAAGACATAAGGACCAGACTTCCACGAAGTTGGGGTAATAGAAAGACAGGCAGATAAAGAGTGCGGTGTGTCCAAAAGTAATTTTAAAAAACATTGCCCACGTACAAGAGGACATGTGGACAAGGATATTTGTGGCAGTAGTATTTGTACCAAAAAGCTGGAAATAGCTCATGTCATTCTTTAGAGGACTAGGTAAGTAAACTGTGGTGTATCTACACCAAGGCAATGTAGAGGAAAAAAAAATGAAGCTTCCTATGTACTAATGGGAAAAGGTATTCAGGATATATTATTAATTGAATAAAGCCAGAAAGAAATCAATATAATTAGTTATCTTTTATTTAGGAAAGAGAGAGATAATAAGAATTAATATCTTTGAGTGCTTGCATTGACACGGAAAGAATATACAAAGATTAGTAACAATTATTGATTATAGCGATTAGAGCATGGGTATGTGGAAGGGGCATGAGTGGGAGTGAAACATATTTTTCTGTTATTTTGATTTTTAAACAATGTGAGTGTATTAGTTATTAAAATTACTAGGAATAGAGAATATTTGGATAATATAGTGAATGAGCTTGATCTAACGGGATATATATGAAGCATGCACCCAACATTTAGAGCCTGCATTTAAAAGATACTCCCTTGGTTATAGGGTGGAGAGAGTGAGGAGGCTGCATCTGGCTCTTGCTCTCACAGCCATCGCAGTACATTGAGCCCCATAGAGACAGCACTGGGGCCAGTGCGAGACGGACGGGCACTGAGGAAAAATAACTAAACATGGGCAAAGGAGATCCTAAGATGTGAGAGACAAAATGCCATATGCTTTCTTTGTGCAAACGTGCTGGGCAGAGCACAGGATGAAGCACCCAGAAGCTTCAGTCAACTTCGCAGAGTTTCTAAGTTCTCAGAGAGCTTGAAGACTATGTCTGCTAAAGAGAAAGGAAAATTTGAAGACATGGCAAAGACGGACAAGGCCCATTATGAAAGAGTAATGAAAACTTACATCCCTCGTAAAGGGGAAACATAAAAGATGTTCAATGCACCCAAGAGGCCGCCTTTGGCCTTTTTCTTGTTTTGTTCTGAGAATCGCCCCAAAATCAAAGGAGGGCATCCTGGCCTATCCATTGGTGATGCTGCAAGAAGCTGGGAGAGATGTGGAATAACACTGCTCTGCTGCAGGTGACAGGCCTGGTGAAAGGAAGGCTGCAAAGCTGAAGGAAAAATACAAAAAGGAGATTGCTGCGTACCAAGCTAAAGGAAAGCCTTATTGGCAAAAAGGGAGTCGTCACGGCTGAAAAAAGCAAGAAAAAGAAGGAAGAGGAGGAAGCTGATAATGATGATGAATGTTAGTTAGTTCTAGGTCAGTGGTTCTCAACCTTCCTAATGCCGCGACCCTTTAATACAGTTCCTCATGTTGTGGTGATCCCCAACCATAAAATTATTTTCGTTGCTATTTCATAACTGTAATGTTGCTACTGTTATGAATCGTAATGTAAATATCTGATATGCAGGATGTATTTTCATTGTTACAAATTGAACATAATTAAAGCATAGTGATTTATCACAAAAACAATATGTAATTATATATGTGTTTTCCGATGGTCTTAGGCGACCCCTGTGAAAGGGTCATTCGACACCCAAAGGGGTTGTGACCCACAGGTTGAGAACCGCTGTTCTAGTGCAATTTTTTCTTGTCTATAAAGCATTTAACCCCTCTGTACACAACTCACTCCTTTTAAAGAAAAAAATTGAAAATAGAGGCCCAGAATTTGTGCACAGGGAAGAGGGGCGGGGGTCCCTCAGCCCAGCCTGCACCCTCTCCAATCCGAGAGCCCTTGGAGGATGTTTGACTACTGGCAGTCGGACATACCTCTCGCAACCTGGAACCGCTGGCTCCTAACTGCTCGCCTGCCTGCCTGCCTGCCTGCCTGATCACCCCTAACCGCCTTTGCCTGCCGGCCTGATCACCCCCTAATTGCTCCCCTGCTGGCCTGATCGCCCCTAACCACCTCTGCCTCAGCCTCCGCCATCATGGCTTTGTCCAGAGGACGTCCGGAAGATGTCTGGTCTAATTAGCATATTACCCTTTTATTAGTATAGATTCTCTTAAAATATATATGAAACACTGGCAAAATTTAACTCTCTGTAGGTAATAAAATATCTAAAAACTCCTCTAAGATTTAATAGCTATAGTCCTCATTCTCAGACTACAATATAATAAAACTAAAAATTAATATATAATCAATACACCACTTTTATTTGGTTATTATAAATAATCCATGTATCAAGAAAGAATAATATTAAACTTATAAACATATTTAAAATTGAATAATAATTAATACTTTACATATTAAGCATGTAAGACACACCTGAAATGAAAATTAGAGGAAAATGGATAACCTTACACACACATACATAGAGTAGGTTGTATAGATCAATGGAATAGAATTGAGAGTCCAGAAATAGACACAACATTTACTGTTAATTAATTAATTTTCAACAAGGGTGCCAATGGGGAAAAACTAGTCTTTAATGAATGGTGTTAGGATAATGAATGGTGCTGGGACAACTGAATAGCCATATGCAAAAGAACAAAGTTGTACCTCCACCTCATGCCACACACAACAATGAACTCAAAATGGATCAAAGTTAGGAGAGCTAAAACTATTAATCTCTTAGAAGGAAATACAGTAACTTTTCTTGACCTTGAATTAAGCAATGATTTCTTAAATATGACACCAAAAGCACAAGCAACAAAGGAAAAATGCTGGACATCAACAAAATTAAGCTGCTTCAAACCATTAAGAAAGTGAAAGGACAACCCACAGAATGGGAGAACATTTTTTGCAAATCACATATCTGATAAGGGACTTATAGCTAGAATATATAGAGAGCTCTTACAACTCAATAATAAAGGAACAAATAACACAATTTTTAAAATGGACAAAGAACTTGAATAGACATTTCTCCAGAAAAGATATACAAATGGCCTACAAGCACAGGAAATGGTGCATGGTGCTGGCTCGTCACCATTGACCCTCCAAGAAATACAAATCAAAATCACAGTGAGACACCACTTCACACCCACTAGGATGGCCAGAGTTAGAAAGACAGGTAATAGCAATATTGAGGACAATGTGGAGAAGCTGAAAGACTCAAAGGCATTCTGGGGTGAGACTTATAGAAAGAAAAGGAGCTGTTTGGCCAGGGCCCTGGGAGAGTTGTCAGATGGAAGAAGGGTTAGAATGGTGGGGCCACCAGAGGTGGAACTCTGAGCCGTGAGTGGAAATAAAAGGGGGAGTGCCCCCCTCTGCAGGTGTTCAGAGTCGGGACAATTCTTGGGAATATTGAGGAGAGAATGGGTGATGGAGGGTTAGGGTCGGCAGGGGGAGCTGTTCAAGCTCCATGGCTCCTTAGCTTCTGCTTAGTAGCTACATGTTTAGATGTGGTCTCAAGTGCTGTAAAGGTTCAGAGAAAGAAGCCAGCACAGTCTGGACTGATCAGAGGGGTTTCCTTAGGCCCCCACAGTCAACCTCGAAAACATCAGTTACGGCAGCGGTGCTCTGAGCCACTTCCCTTGGAGCACTGAGCAGCAGGGTGAGGAGATCACATACAGAAAATCATGCTGTGACCAAGTGACTCGGTATGAGATACCACTGGGAGGCAAGGCTTGGCAGTGAAGCCTGGTGTACCTAATAACTGGAGCCATCACACGGGCCTGGTTAGCTCTGTATCGTCTACGCAGCGCTCTGAGTGGAACACAGATTTATGAAATACCCCATTCATTTCCTGTCAGAGATCCTATCTGAATCCAGGGTTCTGGCCTCCTGGAGAATTAACTGTTTCTCATGGACACTTCCCTCCCCCTCAAGATGCTGAGGAACAATTTCCATGTGGTAAAGCAAACTGTGTTCTCTATGTAGTTTCCAAAGGACACTTCTTTGGTTACTTAGACATCTGTATAAGGGGCTGGACCTATTTACCATCGCATCATTTCCTAGCACATGTTTTGGTTGGTCTGAGGTAGTACACTTAAGAGCTGTGAAAATGACCCAAGTCACAGTAGTTGTGCAGCACCAGTAGCAGAGAGCAGCTGGATTCTGATACTGTGGCTGTAAAGCTGTCTGAGATGCTTTAGCCTGCTACAGCCAGGTGCTCCAGCTGAGAGAAACTGAAATGTCCAGGGAGGACAGAGACAGGCTTGCAAGCAATGTCTTGGCTTCTGTAAGGCAGCCTTGCAGATAACCACCTATGTTCACCAGCCCATAAAAATGCTTAATGGTGTATAATAGTAGCACTGCTTTTAACTCTATCCTATAAAGATAAGAAGGTCAATAAAATCCAGTCATTGTAATAGGATCATCCACATTATTCCCGGCCTGGACCTGTGGAAATTCTCCCCTTTGTAAATCCGGCTGGAATTCTGAGTGTTCTAAGAGAATCAAGGTTTAAAGATAGGAGCAGTGATCCATTATCTTGCATTCCCCTGAGTTTTGGTGAGATGGGTTGTTGCTGGCATGACCATGTGCTGACCAGTCTCAGATTGGGTTAAGTGGCCCAACTTTCTCTTTAGAAATCAAACATCCCCCTTACTCTAAGTCTGTGTTCTCCGGCCACATGGACCTGGGTTCAAGTCCCAGCTGTAATTCCTAGAAGCCACGTGAATTTGAGACATCACTCAAATTCCCCGGGTCTCAGTCTCTTCTTGTTTTCAAACAGAATAATAATATTAGTACCTCCTAGATCTCTTTGAGAATGAAATAATTTTATGTCTGTGACACGTGCTTTATGGAAGACAGGTGTTAGTTCAATGACACGTGCGTGGCAGCCCAGTTCACAGCCTGAGCGTCATGGTCCTGCATGTGAGTTTGGTGGTGCGTGTGTGTAGGGGTTGAGTGATGAGCCCTACATGATATGTCCATATCCTAATCCTAGAGCCTCTGAATATGACCTTATTTGGATAAAGGGTCTTTATGGATGTGATTAAAACGAGGATCTTGAAATGAGATCATCCTGAAATATCGGGGTGGGCTGTAAATAAAAAGCATGTGTCCCTACAAAAGACAGACGAGACCCCCACCCAGACCATGACAGGTGACAGGAGAAGCTGCAAAGGTTTCTGGGCTGATGAAACTGAAGTGAAGACAGAAGTCTTGACGATCAAGGCTTCCTGCCAGAGCAGATGGCACAAAAGGCCTGCTTGCTTTCATAGTCGGGTCTTTGTAACTGGGAAAACCGCATGCTGGAAGTAAAGAGAGTTGTAAAATGAATGAAATGTTATGTAACATCTTGTATGCATGGAGAAAAAAAGAAGAGCTACATGGATGTTGACAGAAGTCTGAGTGTAGAGGAAGATCCCATTCATGCCCAAAGGATCAAGAAAGCCTGCCCACCCACCAGTCTGCCTTCCTTCCAAACATAGTTGTGAAGCTTCGAGTTTGTGCCAGGCATTGTGTGAAGTGCTGGGGAAATAGCTGTGAACAAGAAAAACACTCTTTCTCCTCCTGGGCTTGCAGCCGGGAGGGGAGATGGGCGCCTAACAGAAACATAGACGTGTCATGAGCGCTATGAATTGCCTCGGCATCCCTGTCAGGTTTCAATGGCCATGGACCTGTGGGTCTGTTTCTGGGTTCTCTTTTCTTCCCCATTGATCTGAGTCTCTCCTTTCACCAGTTCACGTGAAAGTATGGAAGGTGGGAGGCTGCATCCTCCAACTTTGCTTTCCCTGTCCAATTGCTTTGGCTCCTTTGGTTCCTCTGTTTTTCTATCTAAATTTTAGAACCAGCGTTTTAGAATCAATTAACCATGTATGGCAAGTGTTGTGAAGGAAAAGTCCATGGAACTAAAGATTTTTCAAATGAAGTTTTAGCAATCCAACCCAAATGTGAGACCAGAGGCAAATGGTGGATGAGGTTTACTCCTTTATTTCTTCTTCTTTCTGAGGTTTTTACAAGGGGCTCGAAGGTGCAATGGTCCTTTCACAAGTGGTTTGAGGTGGCTGATGGTTGAAAGTAGACAGAACTATTTACAGCTGCCCAAACCATCCTTCGTGTGTTTTTGCTTCTTTTCTTCGTCCTTAGTCACAAGGACGAAGATGGAGTCATGCGCTGGCGTCTAAGACGGAGTGCAGGGAAGTGGGGAGAAAGAGGCTGCTTGGGTGGCTGGGGCCGTAGATCCGACCACGGGATGTGAACCTATAGGCTGACCGATGCACAGACGTGAGCCCTTCCTGTGTGGGCTGATAGTTCGGCAATCTGGGAGAAAATGGAAAAAAAAAGACGTCGAAAGTGGGAAATTAGGAAGAGGGGGTTGGGGCAACTTGCTGGTTTCACCAATGGCTGAACCTCAGAGGGCAACCTCCAGGGAGACCTGGGCTTACCAGGGACTCATCTCTCTGGATGTAATAGTCAGGGAGCCTCATTGCTGTAACAAGTGACCCCAACATTTCAGTGGCTTTAACACAATACAAATTTATTTCTTATTATGACACAGCCTAACCCAGGCGGGGCCCTTGGCTCTGCAGCATCACTTGAGGGCCCGGTGTCCTTGCTTCATGTGGGTCCCCTCCTCACTGCTCAGAGGCCTCTCCGTCAGCAGTGGGCGGGACATTTGTGTGCCAGGCTTAGAAGTTGTGCTCGCCACCTCCGCACATACTCCACTGGCCAGAGCTCAGTCCCTGGGCCACACCCGGCTCCAAGGGGAGCCAGGAAAGGTACTTTAGTGTGTGCCCAGGAGGGAGAGGCGAACAGCAGTTTCTGCCACATTGGAATCCCTCTCCTTCCTTTTACACGTGGGTCAGAGCGCAGGTTGGGCCACAGGAAGGCTCCACGGGGGAGGGAGCCTTGGCCATGGGCCGGGAAGGATGGTCGGATTCTCCCCACGATGGGGTGGGTGTTGTGTGTAGAGGCCCAGAGGCGCTCCATACACAGGGACCCTTCTCCATCGCCCCCTCCCCGTGGGCACTTCCCAGGGCACATGGGGACAGAGCTGAACTACCGGCTGGGTCAGGATGGAGTGGTATCAATTGGGAGGGCTTATCCTCAATATCCCAGGCTACCCACACAAATGAGTCCAAATCTCATCTCTTCTCACAAGGACAAAGCATGGTCATTTTGTGAATCAGGAAGGTCTTTTTTTAAGCCAACAATTACATATTCATTAGAGAAATGTAGTAAAAATCATTCCTCTTTTCACTTAGGTAAATGTGATTTTTCTGTAGTCATTATGTAATTTCTGGTATTTTTCAGTAAGGCTATTAAGAATAAATGGGCCACCATGTCTCAATTGGCATACAAATTCAAAAGTGAGAAGTGCCTCATTAGCCAGGGAGAGCAGAGGAGAGAGACATTTTCGTGGAAAAGGCTCTGGCAATGGCCAGCACACGTGTCAGGTGATTTGGGACGAATGGTTCCAAACCAGTGGCCGGTGCTGACAGGATGCTCAGTGGCTGCCTTCAGTGCTGGGCTGACTGCTCGGCACCCACCCCACACCCTGGACACCAAGCCGCTCAGAGAAGGTATCCCCTGTGCCGGCTGATGGCAGACCTGCCTGTGCTCAGACTCTGCCCGGAAAGGAACCAGCTGAGTGCATATTTTTGAACCTTTCCCACTGTGTCCTCTCCCCCAGCTCCTCCCTCTCCTAAACAGCTGGGCTGGAGATCAATATTCTTTTTCCCAGAATATCACTGAAAAGAGCAGGGACTGTTTCAAAAGAGCAGATCTGTGACCGCTTTGAACTGCCTGTACCCAGTGCCTGCACAGCTGTTCCTGAGGCTCTTCAATTATTCACAAGGAACACCGCTAGGATTGCTGAGGGGAGAGGAACACGGTGTGCATCTGCTCAGGTTGTGCACTGCCTGATTTCAGGGGCGGGGAGGGGTGCCACTCACACAGACTGCACTGCATACCAACTGCATGCCTGGAGGTGGGCGGTCCTCCTGCAAAATCCTGGACACAGCGAGGCTACAAGGAGGCAGCTAGGAACCCCTGGCTGGTGTTGGCAGGCTTTCTCTAATCTGGTGATATAAACATGCTCCATACTTCTTGTCACTTGCTAACATAAAGCTGACGGTAATTGGGTGGCAGAACCTAGGAACCATGGACTGTCCTTTATGGCCTGGGTCAAGCATACCATGCACTGCTCCTCAGATAAGCTGCCCTACAATCAAAAGAGGTGAGCAGATGGCATCGCCTTCTCCGCTGGGGAGTGAGGACTCCTGGGGACGAGTGGGAAAACCCTCCTGCAAAATACACATCTGAGGGCCCCAGGGAGAGGAGAGGTTTGAGTGGTCCTAGAGGGCCAGTGGGAGGGAAAACTACAGCCTTTGGTGCAAAGGCCCAGGTTTAGAGCCTGCCCACTGAGCTCAGTGTCATGTTCTCGGGCTGGACAGACTCAGGCAAGCTGGGGATGAGTTTATTCTTTCACTTACAATCATTCCACATCCATGGAGCCCTTCCTCGTGGCAGGCACTGTGCCAATGTGTTGTATTACCTCATTAAATCCTCAGGGGGACTCTTTGAGGAAGGTACTTCTGGGATCCCGTGTTGGAGATGCAAGGAGATCAGTGACTTGCCCAAGATCACATGGCCTGTGTAGAACTGGGATTTACACCCAGTCTCTCTGGCTCCAGAGCCTTATTTCCAACCCTCATGCGCATCTCTGTTCACGGTTAACTGAACAATAGGAAATGGGATTAGAAGAGGTGGATGTCCCAGACACCCTGACCTAGCTGTCTTTCAACAACTTGACACCCTTCCTTCCCTTCATCTTTTCCTTTCTCCCTCTCATGCTTTTCCACGTCAGACCTCCTTCTTCTAACCAGGCTAGTCCTTCACCCCCTGCCTCTGAGTCGGGCTGGGGTCTATTTTCCAGATCCCCACTTTTTTCTGTCCATCAGTATCAAGTCCTTTCTTTCAGATTTGGTGCCAAGTTCATTGCCTTCAATGATTTATCTATTTAATACCCGATGAGCACCAATTTTGCACCAGGGACCATTCCAAGCCCTACCCTTAAAGAGCTCACTGTCTAGTTGGGGAGACAGATTGGTGACTGGAATAGACATAGGAGAGACCAACTGTCCCTAGAATAGCAGCTCCGGAGCATAATGTGCCAACAAATCACCTGGGGAATCTGGGTACAAGGTCTGGGTGGGGCCTGACATTCTGCCTTTCCAACAGGATACAGGCAGTGCCCATGCTGCTGAGAACCACCCTTTTTGTAGCAAGACCTCCAAGCGTTTCAGATACTCTGATAGGACTGTGTGCCTGGTGCTAGGGGTGAGATGGGGAGGGGAGGAATGGAGTCTGGGAAGGAGCTGAGGTATAAGCCAAGTCCTGACCAAAGATGAGGGCATATGAGTTTTGTCACCTGTCAAAAATGAAATGCATTCAAGATAGTATCATGGGGCCAGGATGGTTCAAAGCTACCCCAGACAGGATAGTCTGTTTATACTGCCTTGACTTGCTCTGAATAAGTTGCCGGCTTCTAGGAAGTGTGGAGGTTGAGCTAAGGTCCCTTTCTGTTCTGACAATTTTAGGAGTGTATGATTTCCACCAAAAACAGCAGAATAATCCTTAAGCTTGGTAGATAGAAGGGACCTTAGAAATGACACATTCAGCCCTAGCCAGTTTAGCTCAGTGGCTAGAGTATCGGCCTGCAGACCACAGTGTCCTAGGTTCAGTTCCTGTCAAGGGCACGTACCTTGGTTGCAGATTCCTCCCTGGCCCGGGCCCTGGTTGGGGGTCGTGCAGGAAGCAACCAATCCATGTGTTTCTCTCACATCACTGTTTCTCTCTGTCTTTCCCTCTCTTTCCCACTCTCTCTAAAAATCAATGGAAAAATATCCCCGGGTGAGGATTAACAACAACAACAACAACAACAACAAAGCAAAACGAAAAATAAAAAAAAAGAAAAAGGAAAAGAAAAGAAATGACACATTCAACCCCTTCATTTTGAAAATGAGAAAACAAGTCCTGTGAGAGGGTGTAATTTTCCAAAATCACATGGAAGGTCAGGGTGCAGCCCCCAGACCCAGAGCTCACAATCACCAGGCCTGGGGTCCATTCGTTAGGGCACCTGCATCCTCTCACTGTTTCCAGGGACTCCATTGCATCATATTTCCTGTTAACTCCCCCATGGAGTTGGGCCACAGAGGTCCTGCCTTCCATGGCTGGAGCTGCCATTCAGAATGAGATAAATAACAAAATAACTCATCCGGGAGGAGTTAACTGAGCCCTTCCATGAGATGCTGACAACAATCTGATCCCAGCCTGCTGGGTTGGGTTCTCATGAGGGAATTTACAGAGTCCTGGTAATGATCATGACAAGCACTTCAGCGTAAACACAAAAATGATCCATGTGAGTGGGCAGCTTCCCTGGTGCTTCAAGTACCACCCAGAGCAAATGGAACCTGGTTCACCTGCCAAGTGCATTTGCTGAGTGTGTGTTGTTGGGCGCTGGGACCTGGTGGTTGTACAGACACAGGCGTGCGTGTACACCCACAGAACAAGCACAAGGGCTCATGCAAGCATTCATATATAGGTGTGTCACATTTTACACACACACACACACCTGCACAAATACCTCAGTATTCGGGAATGCTCAGGAACTCAGAAGAAGGCGCTGGGCACAGTGGGTGCACAAGTGCCCATTAGAAACTCTGCAATGAAAACCAGCACATCCTGGAAGCTGAAACTGTAAACCTTTGAAAAATAAGCCCCACCTTGCCCAGAGGATTAACTGGGCTCACATCATCCACTGTTTTAATTACTACATGGCACAGCCAGTGGATGGAAGGCTGAAGCTTCAGTTGCATGAATGCAAAATTTCAAGTATGTCAATAAGCTTTGGTGGCCACTGTGATCTGAGTGCTTTGGTTAAATAACTAGATACAGCAAGCAATGCCAATAAGCACAAAGCATGTCAGGTGCTCACCACCTGCTCTCCAAGCCAATGGCTGCTGGCCAGGGCAGCCCTGCCCCTACCCAGCTCATCCAGCTGCTAGGCCTGCTGCCTGTGGCTCCTCCCCGACCAATCAGAGCAAGGTGCTCCTTGAGGCAACCCCTCCCCTGATACAGCCCCACTATGCCCCTCTCTCCTACAAATAATTATGCAGACACTTGCTGAACTTCAGCTGGGGGTGTGGGGCAGGGCTGAGACCCCAGGGAGCTGAGACTTGAGAGCTGAGGCTTTTGCCCTAAAGAAGCCTCCAGTCAAGCTGGGCAGACAGACCTCAACTCCAGAAACTCAGGTTCTTCTTGTGGTCTGAGGGCTTCTCTATGCTTTATCCCCCAGTCTCGGCCAGGGACTGACACAGGCAGGGCTAAGTAACAAGAGCTGTGTAAATGAATGTGGAGTTGACCAAGTGCTAGGTGAGAGAGGAAGGTTTTATGTCTCCTGGAAAAGTAGGGAAGTTTGGCTTTGGTGGCCTTTGAAGTCTTGGAAGATGGGAGCAATGTCAAAAGAGAATTTTACTTGGGAGGGAAGAGAGGCAAAGAGAACACACACAGAGGTATGAAATGTCTGCACAAAGGCATATCAGTGGGTTGACAGGAGTGTTGGGGACTTGATTGGGATGGGGAGGGGAGAAGTTGAGGCCAGAGGAGAAGGTTGGGCAGATCATATGAGCCTTGGATGGCACGTGAACTATTTTGAGCCTTATTCTGTGGGGCAACTGGGAGCCAAGAAAGGCAGTCTCATCCAGACCAATGCTGACTCAGCTTGGGCCTCCCATTGTCTTTAATAACTGGGACAGTGACAGCATAGTGGTACAGAGGGAGGAGGGGACATGTGCAGCAGTGGAATGCCCAAGGGACACTGTCTCATTATGTTAATACTAGATTGGCACAGTAAGCAGATGACCTTTGGCCCAGGTGGCTCCTGCGATGTATACATCTCTTTTCCTCTGCCTCTATAGGAATTTACAGGAAAATGATTGAGAAGTACTTCCTCAGATCAGTGTTGTTGAACTCAAGAACTTGTCTGGGGACCCCAGGAGTCATTGGCCTTCAGTTGAGAAATCCTAGCTACTCTGCTATTGTCCTCTTAGTGGATAAAGGGCACCAGAGAAATTCAGATGTGGAGTGCAGTTTTTTATTTGGGTCAAATTGTATTATGTGCTATCCACTGGTTGGCAGTAGGGAACATTATAAGAAGATTAATGTGTTCTCTGAAAAAATATTGTTGAGGATTTACTTATAACATGACAGAGCTCCCTCTTTTTGAAGACCTAAGTGAAAAATTTCACTCAGAGCTTAGAAACAGAAAGAGTTCACCTTTTTCTAAAAAACTGGTTTATCCTCACTAAATCTATGTTCTTACTCTTGTACTTGATTGTATTTCACTCATTGCATTGGCTTCCAGGAAGTGCAGAGGCAAATTTTGGCTCATCTCTAACAAAGCAGATAAGGCTCAATTTTTTTTCTTTTCCTTACAATTTCCTCACTGAAGTTTTAAAATCTGTGCCATAATTATTTTTGTAAACCATCAATAATCATGACTATAATGGGGGGGGGGAGTAAAAAGTGAAATTGATTAATAGTCATGGATATTAAACTGGGGGAAAATTGAGGAAAATCTGGACCTGCCTTTAAATGATAGAGAATGCAATTAAGACTTTGAGAGGAGTGATGTGTCAGCGTGCCCCAGTAAACTGGGATGTGGGTGGGAGCTGGACCTCCACCCAGGTGCCTTGTCGCAACCACTCCTCTTTCTGTATGTTACTGAGCCACCAAAATCCAGAAGAGGATTTTTCCAACCCTTTCCATGTGTTACCAGAGAGCCGCCTGAGTGGAAGGGGCCTCTCCCCATCTCAGCTCTTGTCACACTCTTGAGAAACAATTCAGATGAGTGGCAGAAAGCAGTGTTGAAGCAAAACAAGCAAATTTATTAAGAATACACTTGGCATAAAGCACAAGTGGGCAACTCAGCTAGTCTGAGTGCCCTGCCTGGTGGGGGTTCCAGAGTTTTCTACTTTCCCCCATCTAGGTTTCAAGGTTCTCCTGTTGGCTAGACCAGATTTCAAGGTCCCTCCCTTTACATTGTTGTAGCTTTCCCCAGAAATTATGAGGACATCTGGCAATTTTCTGTTGGCAAGTCCCACGACTGCTGACTTCTTTGTTCAGTGGGTGAGATAAACTCCTTTTTCCCCTTCCCCTCCTCCTGCCATAGCAGCTATCTATCCTGCCTAACATTTCCCCTTAAAGTGAAACCATCCAGATGCTTCTGGGATTTTTGTTATTTGTCCCCCAAACTTCATCTGCCCTTGGGTTTAGCTGGCACAAATGGCATTAATTGGGTCTTTGTTCTCTATTTTCCCAGGCCAAGGTGATTTAAGCTATGTATTCTCTGGTTAGCGGGGAGAGGTATAAACCATTTGCTCTCAAGTGTCCTTGGTTGGGGAAGATAAGGTCTTGCGATTCACAAGCTGGCTGAAAGCTTCCCAAACTGCTTGGCCTTGTTTAATTTTCTTGTCTCAGTTTCCCATTCCACTTGCCCAGGAATTTTTCTAGCTTCTTACTATCCTGCCACACAGGCAGTCTCGTGATACCACTTCTGGGATAATTAACCCATCTTGCTGCTCTGGCTTCCCCTCAGGGATTCTCTTGGCCTTACCAGTCAGGTTAACATGCCCCAAACACCCTCTCTCAAAGCCAAGGGAAGGTGGGATCTTCTGCATCACAGGGGGGCAGGATGTGGACGTTTAAAAAAGAACTTGTTTTAAATAAGATCATGTGATGTGAACTCCAGACCCTGGAGTGAGCTGTCTGTGCCAATCAGAAGTCAAAGCAGTGAACACTCCATTTCACTCTGCAGGGGAAGGGGGAGAAAAGGGGACTTTATAGTGATCCTTGAGAGATTGAGGGAGAGATGGGGATGACAGCTCTCTCTCCTCTGTTGATCCCCAAGCAGCAGTAAAGCAGCCTCTCCAACTCATTCATAAATTATAAACAGCTGCATTAGCATAAATTCACAGGGAAGAGATCTCTAGACTGACAGGTGGTGGGAGGGTCGGTAATTGGGAAAGAAATGATTCCTCCCTCCTTTTCCACATCACTTTTAACAAAGTAGACTGCATCTGCCTAAAAAGCTAGCTAACAGCCCATCTTCCCTTGGAGTTTTCTGGGGCTCCTTGCCTCTGAGGTCTTTAGTCCCTGAGCAGTGGAATCTTTCTGGACTTCACTGATTTTAAGCAGTGGCTGGTGACATGCCGTCTCTGAAATGAAGCGGACATGGACCCCAGGGCCGCTCAGGCGAGGAGGCCAGGGTGTGGGTGTTCAGCCAAGAGAGGGGGGTGGGCCTGGCCTGTGTCTGGGGCCCCAGCTCCAGGCAGTCTCATTCTCTCAGCTCTTCCTGTGGACTTGGAGCTGTGCATGAGGACCAGTGGGCTTTGAGGATTTGGGGTTCTGGGTGGTCCTGGAAAGCAAGCCTTTGTTGCTTCCAGCTCTCAGCTGAGTCAGTACATTCTTGGGAAGCCTATCCTGACTTCTGACCAGGTCTCATCAGACCATCAACCTCTCCTTTGTAGCACTTGTGCAATAGTTGTAGTTTTACATGAATTTGTGTAATTGTTCATGTAATGTCTCTCTTCCAAAGAACTGTGTGCTCCGTGAGGGCAGGTAAAGTGATGGTTCTCACCATTGTGTTGAGCCTGGTGTCTGGCACATCACTGGTGGGATACATATGTTTTGGTTAAATGAATATGAAACTTAGTGGGGCGGCTGAGGCCAGAGGACGTGAGCCATGGGCAGCGCTGGGTAACGGCTGTGGCAACCACCCAGATAGTGCTGGTCCCTCCGGCGGGCTCCCTGTCACCATTCGCTGTGCTGCCGCTTCTCGGTGAATTTTTGGATGAAGCCATTAAATTAATTGCTTGCCATCATGAGTAGAAGTAAGTGTGACAGCAATTTTTGTAGTGTAGAAATTGGAGATTCTACATTCACAGTCCTGAAATGAGATCAGAATTTAAAACCCATAGGCTCAGGAGCTCAAGGAATAATATGTGCAGCTTCTGATGCCATTCTTGAAAGAAATGTTGCCATCAAGAAGCGAAACTGGCCATTTCAGAATCAATCCCATGCTATGCGGGCTTACAGAGAGCTGGTTCTTATGAAATGTGTTAATCACAAAAATCTAATTGGCCTTTTGCATGTTTTCACACCACAGAAATCTCTAGAAGAATTTCAAGATGTTTATATAGTCATGGAGTTCATGATGCAAATCTTTGCCAAGTGATTCAGGTGGAACTAGGTCATGAAAGGATGTCCTACCTTCTCTATCAGATGCTGTGTGGAATCAAGCACCTTCACTCTGCTGGAATGATTCATCGGGACTTAAAGCCCAGTAATATAGCAGTAAAATCAGACCGCACTTTGAGGGTTCTTGACCTTGGACTGGCCAGGACTGCAGGAACTAGTTTCATGATGACACCTTACATAGTGACTCGCTATTGCAGAGCACCTGAAGTCATCCTAGGGATGGGCTACAAAGAAAACTTTGACATTTGGTCAGTTGGGTGCATCATGGGAGAAATGATCGAAGGTGGTGTTTTGTTCCCAGGTACAGATCACATTGATCAGTGGAATAAAGTTATTGAACAACTTGGGACACCATGTCCTGAATTCATGAAGAAACTACAACCAACAGAACTAAATATGTTGGATATAGCTTTGAGAAACTCTTCCCCGATGTCCTTTTCCCTGCCGACTCAGAACACAATAAACTTAAAACCAGTCAGGCAAGGAATTTGTTATCCAAAATGCCGGTGACTGGCACATCCCAAAGGATCTCTTTGGACGAAGCTCTCCAGCACCCATACATCAACATCTGGTATGGCCCTTCCGAGGCGGAGGCTCCACCACCAAAGATACCTGACAAGCAGTTAGATGAACGGGAACACACAATAGAAGAGTGGAAAGAATTGATATACAAGGAAGTTATGGACTTGGCAGAGAGAACCAAGAATGGAGTTATACAGGGGCAACCTTCTCCATTAGCACAGGTGCAGCAGTCATCAATGGCTCTCAGCATCCATCGTCATCGCCGTCTGTCAACGGCATGACTTCAGTGTCAACAGATCCGACTTTGGCCTCAGATACTGACCGACAGCAATCTAGAAGCATCAGCCGGACCTCTGGGCTATGGTAGATGACTCCTTGGGCCTGGGGGTGGGAGAGGAGGGATGGGAAGTCGTCTAGTCATTGATAGAACTACTTTGAGAACTAAGTCAGTGGTCTTATTTTGAGTAATTTTCCCAAAAATGTAAAATTCATTTTGTAGTAAAGCAGTTTATTTTTTAAAATGTCAAGTGATGTAATTTAAAACTTAAGTTGTTTTAAAACAGCAACAAAACTATTGTATGTTTGCTGTAATTAACTGTGTAATGTAAACCTAATTATTTTATCATGGTTTAGATTTTTTGTATATTTGCTTTACCTTATGCTGCTGATTTTTTTACCGAATTTGTAAGATTTTGTTTATCAAAGCAACTATTATGTGGTGATTGGCCTATATCATGAATTATTTAAGATTTTTATAGTTTTTTAATCAGAAATTATTTCAAATGTGTTGTTCATGATGCTGTCCTTCAGGGTTATGTGCTTATCAATGAAATAAACACAGAGGAGGGAGGGAAAGTAACCTGTCGCCAGTTATATTCAGGAATAACCACTGAAAATGATGAATGTGTTAAAAAAAAACACAACACCTCCAATATTGCTACTTGCCAATCCTAATTTAGTTACAACTATTGGTAGTAATCCTACATGACTTTTGGCAAAAGTCCCATCATCTAAATGGCAGAATAACTCAGAGCATGTCCTTGAAGATGCTGGGCATCCACCGCCACCCTTCGACTCCCCCCACCTCGCCCAACAAAAGTAAAATGAAAAGAATATGGTGTTTCTTGCAAATCTGTGGCTTTCTCAAAGCTCGCCATCACAGAAAGTCAAGAGGACATGTCATGAGGAATACATTCAATGCAGATAAGCAGATGGTTCACTTCTCCTGGCTCTGAGCCTATTGTACACACTGAGCTAAGCTCCTCAGGCTGCGGGTCCCAGGGATGGTCTGGAGCCTGGTCCTTCCTCTCCTGCAGCGGGGGCCTTGGACCTTCCGGTTTCCTGCTGGAGAGGCAGTCCATTGAGCACCAGCCCGGGGGCTTCTGGCCATTTGTCTTTACCTGTAGCATAACCACGCCTATACTAGCTGTGGGGGGTTCCAACGCCTATTTAGCTTTCTGTAGGTGATGTGTCCAATGAGCAGTATACTGTTCATCTGAAAATAGTAGCACACAGTCATACATAAGGCATCATTTCCCAAGGCCTTTTTCTCCACACTGAGCAGAGCAGGCATAAATGGTGATTATTCAGTCTGAGTCTTTCATTTTATATATCTGATTTTCAGCAAAACACACAATGTGGATGTTGAGTGGTGTAAGCATGGTGCTGCCCCCGACAAGTGATGTAACTGTTTACATTTTATATCTGCAGAATTATTTTCCTACAGCGGAATTTTTCTTAAGTAAAATGTCATTGAAGTCTTAAAAAAAAAAAAAGAATACGCAACTGAATGAGTGAGTCTCCGTACTTGTTAAGCATCTGTTGTCCTGGATCTCTTGAATTAAGCCTGGTGCCTCATGGGGCTGTGCTGTGCTGTGCTGGGGAGAGACGCTTTCCCTGTCCTCGGCTCTTGGGCAGCGATTGTTCCCAGGAAGGCAGGCTCAGGGTGGGATGGCTGTGGTCATGGGAGGAGAATGTGGGCCTCGGCCCAGAAGGTGGCCGGGGCACTGTGATCAGGGCTGAGGGGCAGGGCGCTGACAGGGAGGTGTGTGAGAGCTCTGGGCAGGTTTCCGTTTCGTAAGCATGATGATGAGACAAGTGGTGCAGTTTGAAGTTTATATGTGTGTTTTCAAATCTTTGTTGGTCCAGATGGGAGATACAGGCATGGCCACAAATGTTACAGTTCAAGATATAAAGTGAGAGCGAGCCCGCGGAAGGACGCAGGAGCTCTGAGGAAGGGGTCGTCAGCTCTGCGCTGCGATGCAGTCGGGGGAGTTTTCAGGACGGAGGCTGCATCAGTAGTAGGTGTTTTCTTTATTTACTTCATTTTTATCTTTTTACCAGACTTATTGCCGTGTATTTTACCTGTCATAAAATTCAGCCATTGCAAGTGTATAATTCAATGATTTTCAGTAACTTTACAGAGTGGCACAACCATCATCATAAATCAGTTTTAGAGCATTTTCAATTTTGAAAGATCTCATGTACCATTTAGAGTTAATCCCCAGTCCCACCCCATCCCTAGGCAGCCACTAACCTACTTTTTGACTCTAAATTTGCAGGATTATGTTTTGAAGGCTAAGAAGTGCCCCTTAGTTAAGGTAATCACAGGGAAAGTGGGAAACCTGGGGACATGGTCGTCACTTCTGAACTGGGAAGCTCCGGACAGCTCAGGGCTCTGCGCACCCAGAAGTGCACCTGGTCAGCTAACGCCTTCCCCCTTGTCCCTTTGGGTGGCTGGCGTCCTGCTCTTCCCCCAGCTCACTCTAGTGCAGCGGTTCTCAACCTGTGGGTCGCGACCCCTTTGGCGGTTGAACGACCCTTTCACAGGGGTCACCTAAGACCATCCTGCATATCAGATATTTACATTACAATTCATAACAGTAGCAACATTACAGTTATGAAGTAGCAACGAAAATAATTTTATGGTTGGGTCACAACATGAGGACTGTATTTAAAGGGCCAGAAGGTTGAGACCACTGCTCTAGTGGATACAGCGCTGCCCTTGGCTTTGAAAACACATTCGGCTGTGGATTCTTTGGCCGGGAAGTCATGGACTAGCAGGCTGGGAAGTCCCTGGAGGCCGCCAGGAGCTCCAGACCACATGGCACAGCCATCTTCCCAGCACAACATGGGTCTCCCCTCTCTTGCCGTGGTCCTGCCATGGGGATCTTCATGATCTCTGCCCACCTTGGACCCAAACATTTTCACCCTAAAAATGAGAGTTGCGAGCAGCAAGATTCTTTAAGTTAACATTTTCCTCCCTGAGCCTTGTTATGACCTCACCTGAAGATAACCCCTGCTGCATTTGGGGGTGTGTACTTTCTGTCTCCCCCACCCTGTCCAGCATTTTGTTGATTTCCATTAAACCTCATGGAAGTGGGGAGGTGGTTACATGATGGGCAGCAGCCAGGATCCCACTGGTTGGGAGGTCCTGGCCCTGGGGCTCCCACTCTGGCTTGGACACCAGCTGCTTCTGGCACTTGGAACCAGTTGTTTAACCTCAATCTGAGTTTTCCCTTCTGACATGAGCCCAATGCTCATCTCTGGGGAGAGAGTCCCTGTGCCTATAACATTATCTGCTGTGTAAAGGAAGAGAGTCAATCGGAGGATAGTAACAGCTCTTACCTCTCTAAGGAGTATCTGGGCAGCAGGTTGCAACAATCTGAGATAACTCAATTTTTACAGAAGCCATTTTCATTAATCATTTACTAATGACGCTCCCAACTGAGGCAATTAAGTGGACCTAGGGTTAAAAAAGGGCCCCATATTCATTTCACGTCTGTCTCATTACCCCGGAGTTCACAGATCCTGGAGGAATGTAAACAGACTCAGGGCCTGGCTGGTTAGCTCAGTTGGTTAAGCGTTGTCCCTATAAGCCAAGGTTGCTGCAACCAATGAATATGTAAATAAGTGGAACAACAAATCATTGTTTCTCTCTCTCTCTCAAATCAATAGAATTTTAAAACAAAAAATAAACAAATGAAAAAAACAGAACAAAAGGACTCCATTTGCCCTGGCCAGCGTGGCTCACTTGGTTGGAGCGTGATCCTTTCTCACATCAGGTCTCTCCCTCTCTCTCTCTCTCCTCCCTCCCTCCTTTCCACTCTCTAAGATCAATAAAAACAAAAACAGAATGGACTCCATTCTTTATTTTTCTCTGGGTTTGGCTTTAGCCCAAAAGGGATGCAGCCTCTAGCCTCTGAGATGTGTGTGTGTGTGTGTGTGTGTGTGTGTGTGTGTGTGAGAGAGAGAGAGAGAGAGAGAGAGAGAAAAGAGAGAGAGAGAGAGAGTTCCCAGTGGTTCAGGCTCAAAGAGAAGGTCACTGACTATGAAGTCTGAGGAAGCTTTGGGGGCTGGGGTTGGGGGCTGCCTGAGGAAGGGGAGCCCAGAGAGCCTACTTGGTAGGGAAATAGAGTAACAGCTCCCTGGGCTTGCCCCGGGCATTTCCTATCTCCAGGCAGTGTTAGGCACTTTAGGTGTGTGCTCCCATTTAATCACCCCCAAACTCTGTGAGTTATATATCAACATCTGCCTTTTGGATGTCAGGAAATTAGGGCTCTGAGAGGCTACGTGACTCGCTAAATTCATACAGCTGATGAGCAACAGAGCTGAGGTGACAGTCCAGCTGTGCTGGCCTCAGTGTCCTGGCATTTCCCCTAATCCACACTGTCAGCACATCTGCAGCCCCACTTGATCATTAAAGAATTCCCAGAGAACCTAGTGGGGCTGGGATAGGAGAATTCCTGCAGGTTTTAGGTATTTTGAAAACATTTAAAACAAGTGGTAATGTAAAGGCATTTTATAAAAATGTTTATTGGCAAAGGTTTAATCAAATTAATAGATTTAGATTTCCCAACCCTCTGAAAATAATGGGTTAAATCAGGTGCCTCCAAGAGAAAGGGAAACAGGTCTGATTAATAGTCATTTCATAGGTCTTCATAGACTCTTTTAGGTGTGCCTTCCAAAGGAAAATAGCAAAGCAAAAGATAAGTGGTTTCCAGATGTTTTTTGTCTCATGTTCAGTCAAGGCATATGTTCTGGAATAAGTGGCACTGTTTAAATTCTCTCTCTCTCTCTCTCTCTCTCTCTCTCTCTCTCTCTCTCTCTCTCTCTCCTTCTCTCCTCTTTTCCCCTCCCCCAGTGGATCTGTGGTTGCCATAGGTTACATGTGTGCATGATGCAGCCACGTTCCATCTAGAATCCTGATGGCTACTGCAGAGGACATTCAGTGCTGTGCTGGACTGCCCAGAACACCTCTCTTCCTGAGTGTGCTCTTTCTCCTCCTACAGCCAAGGACAGACTACAGCTATAGACTACAGGTGACCACAGATTCTTTGAAGCTCCTCCCATCAAGAAGTGGTCAGCTTTCCTATCATTAAACCTGAACTTGACTTTCGACTTGCTTTGACCAATAGAATGTGGCAGGAGTGATGTTATGTGGGTTCCAAATCTGGACCTCAAGAAGCAGTATCTGTTCTTGCTCCTTTGAATTCTGCTGTCAAGGGATTAATGACCTGTGGGGAGGCCCTGGGCAGCAGAACCGGGATACCCTGGCTGATAGCATGCTCAGGGCTTAGCTGTTGCAGAGATGGCTGTTTACAAATATTTGCACTCCCAGCCCATACTGTGGGCTTGTTACTGGACAGTGGCTGCTCAGCCTGGGGCAAGATTTCCTTACTCCCTTTGTGCTCAGATATGGCCACGTAACTGGCTCTCACCAGTGAAGTGTGAGTGGAAATGATGTGAGACACCTCTAGGCTGGGGCTTTAGAAGTTGATGGAGCTCCTTCACCTTCTCTTTCCACTTCTGGTGACTGGAAGCAGAGGACTCCCAGGTCCTAGGGGACAGTGAAACTACAAGATCCAATGAGCGTGAGTTCCTGGTCACGATGCCAGAAATAGCCCACTAAACACAGTTAAATGGCATCAATTTTCCCTATAAGGAATGCTAGCATGTTCCAAGAGTCATAAATAAGCTTTTATTGTGTCAAGACCCTGAAAGTTTGAGATATGCTTAGTATCTAGAGCAGGTAACTAATACAAAAGCCCACAATTATAAATTACTCTGTGGGGAATTGTTGCAAACACTTTACATATATTAATCCACTTCGTCCTCTCCACAACTCCACAAAGAAGTTCTATCACCCTCACTTTCACAGAGCAGGAAACTCGGACTCAAAGGGGTAAAGTGACTCTTCCAAGGGCACACCTCTGGAATAAAATGGGTTGGGATTTGATCTGGGAAACAGTGTCGTGACTTGTACGCTAGGGTTCTTGTTGCTGACTCACTGTGGAAGTCAGACAAGCCCCTTCCCCACATCTGGTTTCCGTTTCCTTACGTATAAGATGGATTGGGAGTGAGGAGGCTAAAATCACTGAACTCTCCTGCACAACTACAAAATCCTTGGTTTCTGTGGTTTGAAACTGAGGCACAGGTGAAGGTGAATCAGCCATGGGGGAATCCACTGCAGAGCAGGAAGGAAAGTCTCTGCTTCTCAAGCCCCTGGGATCCACCCTGAACCCCTGACTCATGTGTGTGTAGCCAGCGGGTGGTGGTGGATGCTGGGCTGCCCTGGCAAAAACCTGAGAGCTGCACTTTCTGTGATTCAGATGACTAGACATGAAGGTGTGTGATAGCCGCACACGGTGTCTCTCAAGCGAATCCCAGGCCTCGCTGGGCATGCCCCCCTCAGCACTCCTGGAAACTGTTGCCTGAGGAGGCACTGACTGAGGTGCTGGCATGATCAGGGCAGTGTCTTAGGCTGAGGCAGTTGGAGACAATGGCCCAAGGAAGTAGGGAGGGCAGGAATTATAATGCCTCCCCCGCCATGTGTCAAATGGGGGAGCAAAAGCCCAGAAAGGCTAACTGACTCACCCCAAATCTCCAGAGAGTTGTGGGCTGGACCTAGAGCTCAGTTTTGGCTGCTGATCCAGGGCTATTTTTTGTTATCACTCTCCTGCCAGGCTTGAGCTGGGATCAGCAAATTGTTGCCATTTAACTGTGTATTTGTTCATTTCTAGTGCAGAGAAGACTACTTCAAATGTAGTTGGGAGAAGTTCCTGCTCTTAGGAAAGCCCATACAGATGACTACAGCTGGAGAGGGTGGCCCTGAGGGCCTGTTGACCCCAGGCTCTTCAGAGGCCCTGTTCCTCCTGTGGGGCCTTGCAGGAAGTCCTGGCAGACTGACAGGACTGTTGTGGCTGCAAGGCCTTTGCCTTCTGTAAGCTTTCTGTTCAGCCAGACCCCTGACGTTCTGAGAGGAGACCTGGGCTCTGCTTCTGGCATAGCGTCACCAGCTACATGATTCAGCGAGAGGCCTCTGATTTCTTATCTGGTGAAGGAGGGGGCAGTCTGGCCTAAATGGTCTCTGAAGTCCCCGTGACGCTGTTCCTACAGGAAGGGGAGGTATTTTGATTGAGAATTGTTTTTAATCCAGCAAGCTTTGAAGCCCAGTATTTCTAAAAGGGGCCTGACTAGGGAAAGAAGGGATACTCATATGATCCTATAATTCAGTGGTTCTCAACCTGTGGGTCGCAACCCCTTTGACGGTCGAACGACCCTTTCACAGGGGTCTCCTAAGACCATCCTGCATATCAGATATTTACATTACGATTCATAACAGTAGCAACTTTACAGTTATGAAGTAGCAACGAAAATAATTTTATGGTTGGGTCACAACATGAGGAACTGTATTTAAAGGGCCAGAAGATTGAGAACCACTGCTATAATTCATAACACATATTACCTACGCATTTTCTCACACAAATGGGAGGGGGGAAACTCTACACAGTGGGATTGTGCTCGGGACCCTGGGATGGAAGTTAGACTAGATTCTTGGCTCCTCCATTCCTTGGTTTCCTCTCAGATTTTGCTAACTCCTCTTGGTCCTGGCTCAGCCGTGGCTGATGGCGCTTCTGGGCCCTTTGCTGGGCACTTTCAGAAACAGGATTAAATTGGCTCTTCTGTGCTCTGGGTAGTTCTCCTGAGAGTCTTTGCTTCTGTTCAGACAGACATGTGAGTTGTCTTCCGGTATCCCCAAGGCTGTCATGTGGTGCAGACAGAGCGGGGTTGCTGTGTCTGATGAGGAATTTGGCTGGAGGAGGCCCCGATTCACCTTGACTCTATCGGGCTCAGATCTGAGGGGTTCAGCCTCAGCCATATTAGTCAGGGCTCTTTCTGTTGAATGGGACAGAGACCCAACTCACACTTGCTTAGAAACAAAGGGGAGTTTTGGGTCAGGAAACTGGAAAAGACAGGGGTGGAGTGAACATCAGGCACTACTGAATTGAGGGCTCAACAATGTTGTCAAATCTCCCTTTCTTCAGAGCTCAATCTTTTTTTCTCTCTTTGTGAGTTGTCTTCATTCTTTTCTACTACAGATAGGATTATGGGCGGGGTCGGGGTGGGGGAGGCGAGGAAGGCATGGCTGCAGACAACCCAGTTTAAATCACCCCAGTAGTGACCTTGGGAAAAAGAGACCTCAGTGTATACAAGTCCCAGGGAAAGCTCTAATTGGCTGGCTTAGGTCACATGCCCACCTCTGGGACCAACACCATTTCCAGCTGGGTATTGCCACTGTCAGTCAAATAGAATCATATGGAATGGGTCATGTGGGAGGAGCAGTTTTATAAATGAGGGGAATAGTGCTATCAAAGAGGGAGTCCCAGGGAAACTATGAGAGATCAAAGCAATAGGTATCCACTAAAGATGTTGTATCAGTCAGTAACTGTAACCAGGACAAGAAAAAATTTAATAGAAATAGCTGTTAGGTATAACGTTGCTAACTAGGTACCTGAAGGGTACAAGGTGGAACAGAGGCAGCGCCTGCAGGCAGCAGCCACCGCTCCTCTGGCTGAGGGAGCAAGGGGAAACTTTAGAAACAGAGGACGAGCCTGCAGAGCAGAAACTCAGGCTTCTGAGGAGGGAGGGCCACGCCTGGGACCCAGCCCTCTGAGCAGGGGTGCCCACCAGCTGTTGACAGCGTCTCCTGGGGTTTGGGGGGCGCAGGCTGATGTGAAACGGGTTCTGTGAGAGCTGGGATATCTGCAAACTGGATTCAGCTGCTGCAGCAGTGGGCATTGTCTGCAGCGGTGAAGAATAGTTGCTGGGATGGAGCTCACAGCAGCAGGAAGCCCGCAGGAAGCAGACGGGAACAAACAGGAAAGAGCGAGCCCAGTCTCCCTCCTCCGGCCTTGGAGGCTCCCGCTAGCGCCCCTATGGGCAGCGTCAACACGGAGCCCACCGGCAAAGTGAACTTGCAAGTGCAGACTCCCAGCCCCAGCAGAGCACAGAGGCAGGGACTTAATAACTGGCCAGATGTGCTATTTCAGGTGTTCTGGTTGGTGCCATCTCCGGAGCAGCAGTCCGTCTCCGGAGCGGCTGTGAACTGGAGGTCAGGGGCACGCTCATCTGTGTGTGTGTCCTTCTCAGGGCCTGATGCCCTTCCTGGGCAGAGCGGGCCCTAGTAAGTGTGTGTTATGCTGAAAGGAGTTGTATGGCAGGAGCATGGGGCAAGCGAGTCCTAGGGCAACCCCGAGGCCCTCCCTGTGTAGCCTTTAGCTGTCTGTCTTTCCTGGGGCCTGATTCTAGGCTCTCCCTGGAGTGCTGGGTGGGGCCAGGGAGCGGGTGTAGAAGTCTAGACTGTGAACAGCTGAAGAGGGTCTGCCCACAACCCCCTTCTCATCCTCACCCACTTTCTAATACAGCCAATGGCAGGCTCCCAGCGCCACCACTGCTGCACTGTGTGGCTTTGGGCAGGTTATTCAGCCGTTTTGAGCCTCAGCTTCCCCACATGCCCCTTCAGTCCCTCAGTCTCTGCCCCAGGAGACAAGAAGAGACTCTTGGTCCTCTACCACTGTCCCTGCTCCTTACAGGACCAATAACTTAGCATAATAATGCATCACAATTATGCTTTGCAAGACAGTGAGTATTTAGTAAGACAAGATCTGCTTAGCCCTGGGGGGAAAGTAAAGACCCAGGGCAGCTGGGACTTGCTGGGTTGGGCAGAGCTCTGGGTCAGCTGCAGGGTGAAGGGAGGGGCATCCAAGGAGGAGAGAGCCCAGGAGGGAGAAGGGGCTCTGCGTCAACCTGAAGGAAGCAGGAGGACAGGTGAGCACCATCCCCTGGCCTCCAGCAAATTCCAGATCAGCTGAGTGTTTAAACAGGGCTTCTCATGTGAGGTCTGAGCCTCCCAGCCTCCAGGTTCTTCAGGGCAGGACAACAGGGGGACAGTCCTCGTGGAGGTAAAGGACCTGCAAAGACTTAATGTGGATATGGGATGAGGCCAGTGCTCAATAGGGAGACCATGCTCCAACAATAAATGGCGGCTTTTGACTCCATGGTGGCCCTCATCACATTCAGGCATATATTAAAGGTATGTGTCCACCTTTAACTCCCTCCCTAATCTTTAGTGCTTTCAAGGTGGGGACTGTGTCTGATTTTCCTCTGGTGGCCCTGTGCCCAGAGAATATGTGGGGTGTACATGGAGAACATGATCAAGACCAGGCCAGTTTTAAGGCGGCATGCCCTATGAAGCAGCAGGGCTGAGGCCAGGCCAGAGCAGTTGGGTTGTGAGCTCAGGTGGCGGTCTAAGTGGTGGCAGACGTGACATTTCCCAGGAAGGGGCCCTGGCAGGTAGGCGGAGGGAATCAAACCACAGAGCGTTCTTCCCAGCCAGAGGAGGAATCAGTGAGGCTAATTGGGTCCTGAGGACTGACGAGGTTTCTGGACCCACTTGGCATCCTCCCAGCCACGGAGCATCAGCTTCCTCAAGAAGTTAATCTTCCTCTGTTGAATGCAGCCCTCTGATGAGGAACAGTGTGGGCTGTTTCTTTTTCCTTTTCCTTTTTTGTAATGAGCCACTCCTGTGTGAAGACTGGAGAGTGACGTTTTCCTGAGCAGGCCCCTCAGCACAATCAGCACCTGTCTCCTTTCATCTGCTCAGCAGCCCATCCCTCGGCTCTGCTCAGCGCTGGCCCAGAGGTTTGCCTCCCAGCTCATCTCTGGGCTGCCTCTCGGAGGAGCTGGGGAAGGGGGGTGAGGCTGGGGCTGGAGGATAGAGAGGTGTCTGAATCCAGGCCTGTAACGCTTTTTTCCTGGGGCCCAGGCGCACAGCAGGAGGTGAGCGTCTCTACCCTTCTTTCCCTGCTTAATAACTGGCCCTGCTGAGCTACCTCAACTGGAGGTGAGAATTTGCTGATCCTGGGCTTTTCATTCTCAGGCTTTTAAGCCTCCCCAAACTGACGATGATCATGATTAAGTACTTATTTAGATCTTGTGGATTTCTTTGCTTATCTTTATCTTTTCAGTTAATTTTTTTGTTGTTGTTACTCTTCCTCTGGGCTCATTTTCTTTCTTTTCTTTTTACAAATGAAATTGTTTAGTAGTTTTAGTTCTTTTGAGGGGAAACCTCTGGGATTAAACTATCTCAGTGTATCTTTTAAAAAAGTATTTATGTGCTTCACTCTTAAATGATAGTTTAAATGGGTATGGAATTTTAGGAGTGATTCATAGTCCCAAGGTCATCTGGACGTAGTAAGCCCCATTCCACCAAATTCTGTCCCTCACAGGAATCTTTCTCTTGCTCATTTCTGCAAAGAGACATGCTAAAATAAATAACAGCTTGTTTATAAGTGCATTGGTCTCCTTAAGGTTAAATATATCGAGAAAGGAGAGAGAAATGTTGGAAATTATTTTTCCTTAGCCCTCTGAGAATATAATTCCATTGTTTTATGTTGTCTATGTTGATGGTAAAAACTGCTATTTATCTGATAGCCATTCTTTTGTAGATGTCTATATTTTCATTAAACCAGCTTTTATGATTACTTTCATCCTATTGTAGATGTGAATTTATATTTATTCTGTCTGGGGCCTAGTGTGCTTATCCAATGTATGGCCACATGTCTCTCCTAAGCTCTGGAGGAATCTCATCTATTATTTATGGAAATATCACCTCTTTTCCAGTCTGTTCATTCTTTACATCTGGAACTCCTACTATTAGTCATATATTGTGACTTCTCAATCTATTCTCCACTTCTCACACTTAATCCTCATATTTTATATCTCTGTGATTTTCTTATCTCTATCATCCTATTCACTAATTCCTCCTTCAGTGATCTAGTAATTGTTTAAGCTGATCACTGATCTTTAAAAATGAATTATTATACCTTTTATTATGTAAATTTCTATTTGGTATCTTTTTCAATCCTTCCATTAATCTTTTATAATAATCTCTTTTTGCTTTGTTTTATAAATCTGTTTTTTTCTTTAATTTCTTTGAATACTATAAGCATAGTTATTTTGGAGTCCCTTTAGATTTCTGTATAATTTTTTTCTCACCTGGTTTTTTTTTTTAAACATATCTGCTGATTATTGCTCACAGCTTTGGACTTCCTTGCAAGCTCTGTAATTCTGTGGGTGAGAAATTGTCTTCTGTGGGGTCATGCATATGTTTCAATTATGAAGATGTTCCTACGGTTACTTCTGCTGTCTCTAAAGGGTAGTTTCTAGACCAGTTGTTATGTGAGTTTCCAGGCTCAGGACATTCACCCCATGCTGGTAGCATGAGAATACCTGCCCATACTTCTATACCACACACACTAGAGGTTTAGATATCTCGTGGGTGACTATTTCCATTTTAGGCTCCCTTTTGTGCCTCATATTTTGTGTCCACAGGCAGAGTTCTTTTAATCTCTGTTCCCAAATAGGAAAACCTTCTATTGACTCCTGGCTTTATTCAAGAATCTCAGTTCTATTGTCTCTGCTATTTGAGAACTGCAGCCTGGATAGCTCTGTGAGAATTAAAACTGCAGCCTATCTATACACTGTATGTGGAATTTTAGAAAAAGCAAAACTATTGAGACAGAAATAGATCAGTGGTTGTCAGAGCCAGGAGGTGGGAGAAGAGCTTGACTGTTAAGGCCAGAGTGAAATTTTGGAGGTGGTAGAACTATTCTATGCCTTCATTTGGGGTAGTGGTTACATGACTGTATGCGTTTGTCAAGACTCGTTGTCCTCAACATTAAAAAGGATACATTTTACGGTATGTAAAGTATACCTTAATTTAATTTTTAAAAGATCCAAGATAATAAATATATATTCTTTTCAATATAATGTCTGATATGTCAGAAAAGCCACAAAACAACTGCGCCTCTAAGGCGCAGATCCCTGCTGAGGCTCCTCGTCATTAGCACATCCATTTCTTCAGTTTCTGATCTTGGCTATGGGCTTGAAAATTTAATTTTCTGCATTTTACTTAGCATTCCCATGTGTTTGGAGCAGGTGCCATCAGCCCAGAGCACTATGTTGACTAGAAGTCAAGTGCCCACATGCCCCCCTAGGCCAATGCACTTGACGGAAGTCCCTGCTGGATCTCAGTATAGAGCATTTCCAGATAAGCAGCTCACACCATTCCGGGTGGCCCAGTTGCCCAGCTCCCCAGTCTAGATGCTGGGTCTTTATCTTTCCTCTATCTCCCCGGAGTTCTGCTTCTGATGTTCTCCAGGTGCTCTCTGTCCCAGTGGGCAGGCTTCTTCCTGCAGCTGGTGAGGACCGGATCACCCTGGAGCGCTGTGTTGCTGTAGGCGGTGCTATGTCCATCTGTGCTCAGTGCCTAACTGAACCCCAGGGTTTGACTCAGCATCCGCGAAGGCATCAGCACTGGCATCTGCTTCAGGTGGATGCCAGTTGCCCAATAATTTGGACAAGTATGGCACTGCTTTTGGCAAAATTAGAAGCTGTGTCACTAAGTAATCCAGCTCCAGGAGGCAGCACTGCTTCTGCCTTAATGATTCATACTAACTTGTGAGGTGACTTAAACTACTAAAATCCAAAGTGGATTCAATTAAGAGTGAAGTAGTTAAGAAGTTACACATCCTTTTCTATTCCACTGAAGATGAGGTTTCTAAGTCTCACGCAAAGACAAATGGAATCATTAAAAGATCATTAGAAAAAATTATATAACTAATTATTTTTTCTCAAAAATTTAAAAGCATGTTTACAAATTTAAAACAGTACAATGTTATGGCTTTTGTAAAACAGGCACAGACAGATATATGAGAGAGAGAAGAAGGAAGGGAGGGAGGGGAAGAGAGGAAAATGTCAGAGTGAGGAGAACTCCCTAGAGATTATCTGGTCTGGCCCTCTGGCTTTACTGTCAGGGAAGCTGGGGCTCAGATAGGGTCACACAGCTGGCCAGAAGACCAGTACAGTAGGTCAGGTCTTCTAAGTCCTAGTTCAGGACTTGTCCCACTGGGCCTCCCTGCCTCGAGATGTGAGATCAGCTGTGCAGGTGGAGATTGCTGATGGAGCCCAGGGGACTGTGGTCCTAGAACAGTGGTCGGCAAACTCATTAGTCAACAGAGGCAAATATCAACAGTACAACGATTGAAATTTCTTTTGAGAGCCACATTTTTTTCAACTTAAACTATATGGGTAGGTACATTGTTATTAACTTAATTAGGGTACTCCTAAGGCTTAGGAAGAGCCACACTCAAGGGGCCAAAGAGCCACATGTGGCTTTTGAGCCGTAGTTTGCCGACCACAGACCTAGAAGGTTTCCTGGCCTGAGTCTGAAGGGAGAGGGAGCTCCTGGGTGGAAGCTGAGGATGGGTAAGGGCACAGCGGGCACCAGTGAGCGTCTGACTGGCAGCAGCACAGGCTCCTTCTCTCAGCTGCCTTTTAGCAGAGCCAGGAGAAGGGGACATGAATTCCCCAGGCCCTGAATGTCTCATGACAGGAAATGACAGGGACCCAGGTCACTGCACACACTAATGAGGCGGCTTAAATAGAGAACGTGGGCTGACTGAGGGGAAATCATCACTCTCCCCCAAAGTGGCCCTTAGTGATTTGTGCAGCCTGATATGTACTTCCATCTCTAGAAGCTTCTAGAACTGACATGTACTTCCATCTCAGCATCTAATATAGTTGTGGATTCACCTCCTCCACATGTTCAGAAGTCTCTCAGGTTGGAAGGGGTGTGGGTGTAGCAAGGGGAGTGGCCTGCCCCAGCCAGGAGAGCATGGCATCACTCCGGTCCTCAGAATTGCAGTGCTTTGGTGAGAGGAAAAGCAGACCGGCTTCTAGTCAGTTCTGTCACTATTTTAAATTATCTGCAGACCAAGCAGCCCTTCTTCCTGTACCCATGGAGGACTGCTCCCACTGCCACTGTCCCCTGCATGCAGAGACCCCTCACCAGGTCTCTGTGCTTTTGTCCATGACCGGCAGGGCTGGCTCCCATGGCCACGTGTATGAAAGGGCAGCTGGGAAAGCAAGTAGCCACCATTTCCAGCCTCTTCAGTGGAAGACGGAAAGGGAGGCGATGGTAGGTTGCTGTCCTCTCCAACTCTCTCCCCCCAAGGGTAGGCATTAGCCCCAGCAGCTGGCAGGCCGGGCCCGTCGGTGGCCCAGAACCCTGGGGGTTTTCTCACAATCCATGGGAACCATGAGGCCCCACCAGAGCCAGCTGTATTTATTGGACAGCTGCTGTCGAGACCCTTTGACAGAACCAAGGGTACAGACTCTGAAGAGGAGGACCCCACAGAGATGAGGCATGAGGGAATGTGTTCTGGGTGGGTTGTGACTGGAGGCTCTGAATGGTTTTGAAGATGGATCCATCCAATGGATGGTAATCTCATTCAAAATATCAGTAACAACTAAAAAATTCCAGTAGAAAAGCTGATATTTGGTTGCTGCTGTTGAAATGTACTTTTCTATGTGTCTCATCATCACTTTCCAAAATCTAACATTCCCATCGGTGATGCTAAATATTCCTGATGAACATCCCCATACGTGAACGAGAGGAAAGGTTTGGGAAGTTGAGTTCTGCAAATTGTCTCTGGGTGAACTGGTCTCCCAGCTTTCTGTGAACTGCAAGCTGCTGGGATGACCCAGACTCACCTGGATGGAGACATGAGGGCTGAAGTTACCGAGTCGGTGTCCTTAGGGATGAGAGTGGACCTTGTGTCTAGGGAGTGGAGGCATGACTGAGGCCCTGGATGGTCCTTATGCCATTACAGTTGTCAGGGTGAGTGTGTGCAGAGTTGGCTTGGCCGAAATAAACTTGCTGGGCTTGGCTGAAGCGAACTTGCTCTTTAACTTCCAAAGGATCTCATTGGAGAAATTCGTAACAGGAGATGCCTGCCCTTGAAGCATCAGCAGCTTTGGAGGGTTCAGCTGTCTGAGGGTCTTTTCTTTCTCAGAAAAGAAAAGAGTGAAGTAGTTAAGAAAAGTAGAAGAAAAGGGTGGATGCTCAAGAACCCCAGGGAAGACTGTTTATGACATGCTGGGGACCTGAGTCTGAGCAAGACAACTGGGTGCTAGGAAAGGCCAGAGTGAGGAGGTGAGTGAGGCAGCTGCACCCATTTGCTGCTGGTGGTCTTGGGGGGAAAGGTATGAAGCTGTGCCACCTGCTGGTCTGCTACATGGAACCCTGAGAGCAGCTGTGGGTGGGGTGGGAGGAGAAGGCGTACTGGAGCAGGCAAAATCCGACTTTATGGAGCACATCCAAAGAACATGGTCACATCCCGTCCTTGTTAGAATCTCAATACTGAATGCAAAAACGGTGTCATGTTTATTTATTTTGCAAACGATCACAGTGTTGGGTGTGTGTATGGGTGTGGGATAGCTGGGGTACAGTTGGGTAAAAGAAGGTGCTTTGCCATTTTTAGAATATTACTAACCTGGTTCGTTTCTGAAAAACAAACAAACACCAAAACCAAACATATTTGTTGATTGACTTGATAATCACAGTTTTGCCTGCCAATCTGCACCACCGCTTGAGTACAGCATAAAACATGCTTCATCATTGTTGACATTTTTCTAAGTGTCGTGTTGGCCAAGTGTAAATGTCTTATAAATATTTTTACCTGGGTAAAGAGACTTATTCAGGTTGGGGATGGGACGTGATTTACAGTGTAAAGAATCTAAGAGCTTTGGACAGCACAGGCGTAAGGTGTGCTGTCATGGCTAAAGGCGGGTTTATTCCATTGTTGTGTCTTAGGAATTGGAGCAGTTCAGAGCCCTTGAGAGAGACTCATGGTGCTGTCTGGATGTCGGGGGCCACTTGAGTCCTGGCCGGGCCCGAGATCCTGACTCATGAAGCTGTGGCTCTCATACTTGGCATTTACCCTCGCTCCCTTGCGTCGCGGTTCACAGCATCCCCAGCTCCAGCACGAACCAGGAACCAGTCTGCATGCCCCAACCCCTCCAAAAAGAGAGAAAACCCCAGAACATCTCCAGCAACATATATATGGGAACTAGGCCAGATTTCATTCAAAACACTTTACATTGGGCAGGAAAATGTGGGTTCGCAGAGGAATACACCACGGTGGAAAAACGTCGCTCTTAAACGCACAAATTGCTGCAAGAGTAACCAGCGGGGTGTTCCCATTGCCCCCACAGTGGAAGTCATTGGGTTCTCAAAATAGAGGGGAGGCGTGTGGACTATCAGTGGGTGTGTTATTTCTCTGTTGCCGCACAACCAGTTGTCCAAACCTGAGATGCTGAAAACTGCAAGCTTCATTGAGTAAGCTTTGTGGTTTCTCTGAGTTAGGAAGTCAGGGGCAGTGTGGCTGGGTGGTTCTGCCTCCGGTCTCCCGAGGTTGCAGTCCGATGTCAGCAGGGGCTGCAGTCCTCCAAAGGTGCTCTTTTCCTCTGATTCCATTTTTTCCCTTAGAAATGGATGTGCACTGTGATATGTACAGTCAGTACTAGCATTTTTTCCCAACATGCGTTGCTCTCTGGTAACATTCAAGATAACATATTGGATTTTGTAAAGGCATAAAAGCACAAACAGCACAGGAGAGGAGGCAACAGCAACACGTGGAAGCTGGGAAGCAGGTAAGCGGTGACGGACTTGGCAGATTCATTAAGGAGAATACTAAGTCCATCATGGGGACAGTTGAGAAACAACCCCATTTGGGGATTCTGTGTGGTACTCGGGAACAGGAACACCTAGACTTTCTGAGAGTGAGAGCCAAGTGGCATTCAAAAAAGGAAGATGGGTTGCAAGTCAATCTTAAAAGCAGATAGATCCCAAGACTACCTCCCCTATGCCAGGCAGCCAGACACCTGTCCGTTCCATACCCCTGCTGAAGGTTGCTGGGGTGCTGTATTGAAAACAGTAGGAGTATGTGAAAGTTTAGATGGTCAGACACTCCTGCCTTCTTCCTCATGTAGCTCCCAGGACACAGGCAGCCAGGGGTATACATTCCAGGGAGAGGCTGATGAATCTTCTCCAGGGCCCGGCCAAGAGAGAAATCCCCTAAGGTGAGGACATTAGGAATTTTCCGCAGGATGGCCCAGCCAGATCACCTTACAGTGAAGCCCTCACCAGCGAGCCACACACACTCTGTACTTTCAGTCGGCAACCTGCTTCACCCTTAAATATGATTGACAGTCAAGGACTATTTAATCTTCCATTGGTGTGACTCACTGTGTATCCAGGTCACTTAGGGCTCTCTGTAAGGTTTTATATTTTATCGATGTCTCAGACATTAATTACTAGGTTGATTTCTACATCTTGGCCTGATTTTTGTCATAATGTGAGAGGAAATTTCCCTCCACATAATTCCTAACTGGCTATTGGATAGTCTGTATGAATATTACCTTTGGTGTTTCTTTCGTACTACTCTTTGAGCCTTCTTATTGATGCTAAAAATGTTCAGAAAAATATTGGATTTTGTGGGTTGACAACTGCACCATCTGCAAATTACGGTAACTGTGTCTCCTCTTCCTGTCACTTCTTACTTCTGGCAAACTTCCTATGCCCCAATTTTATTTTATATTTTTCAACCACAGTTTACATTAAATAACATTTCACACCAGTATCTGACGTCTAGTAACGTAGCCGGAAAATCATGCACTCTACCGAATGGTCCCTGTGCTGCCCCAAGCACCCACCTGGCTCCAACCCAGTGATCTCCACTTTAGTGACTATATTCCCCAGGCGTCTCTGTGGCTGTTCTGCAACTACAAGTGTGTACTGCTTAGTCCCTTCACCTTTTCCACGAAGCCCCCCTTTGACAGCTGTCACTCTGTTCTCCATACCTGTAAGTCTGTTTCTATTTTGTTTTGTTCATTAGATTCCACATATAAGTGAAATCCTATGGAACTTGTCTTTTCCTGACTGGCTTATTTCACTCAGCATAATACTCTCCATGTCTATCCATGATGTTGCCGAAGGTAAGGTTTCTTTCTTTACGGCGGAGTAGTATTCCATGGTGTAGATGTACCACAGCTTTTTTATCCACTCATCTACTGATGGGTACTTCCGCTGCTTCCAGATCTTGTCTATTGTAAATAATGCTGCAGTGAACATAGGGGTGCATATATTCTTTTGAATTAGTGTTTTAGGTTTTTTTTTTGGATATATTCCAGAAGTGGAATTGCTGGGTCGCAAGACAGTTCCATTTTTAATTTTTTGAAGAAACTCCACACTGTTTTCAACAGTGGTTGCACTAATCTGCATTCCCACCAACAGTGCACAAAGGTTCCCTTTTCTTCATATCTGTGTCAACACTTGTTTGTTGATTTATTCATGATAGCCATTCTGACAGGTGTGAGGTGATATCTCATTGTGGTTTTGATTTGCATTTTTCTGATGATTAGTGAGGTTGAGCAACTTTTCATGTCTATTGGCCATCAGTATGTCTTACTTGGGGAAGTGTCCATTCAGGTCTTCTGTCCACTTTTAAATTGATTGTTTATTTTTCTGGTGTTAAGTTGCCTGAGTTCTTTATAAATTTTGGAAATTAACCCCTTATTAGGTATATCATTGGCGAATATGTTCTTCCATTCAATGGGTTGTCTTTTCAATTTGTGATTATTTTCCTTTGCTGGGCAAAAACTTTTTAATTCGATGTGGTCCCATTTGTTTATTTTTTCTTTTGTTTCCCTTGCCAGAGGAGATATATAAGAAATGCTTGAGATTTTACTGCCTATGGTTTCTTCTAGGATTTTTATGGTTTCAAGTCTTACATTTAAGTCTTTAATCTATTTTGAGTTTATTCTTGTATATGGTGTAAGAAGGGGGTCTAGTTTCATTTTTTTAAAATATATTTTATTGATTTTTTACAGAGAGGAAGGGAGAGGGATAGAGAGTTAGAAACATTGATGAGAGAGAAACATCGACCAGCTGCCTCCTGCACACCCACTACTGGGGATGTGCCCGCAACCAAGGTACATGCCCCTGACCGGAATCGAACCCCGGACCCTTCAGTCCACAGGCTGACTCTCTATCCACTGAGCCAAACCGGTCAGGGCTAGTTCCTTTCTTTCTTTCTTTCTTTCTTTCTTTCTTTCTTTCTTTCTTTCTTTCTTTCTTTCTTTATGTATTTGTCCAATTCTCCCAACTTCACTTATTGAATAGACTATTTTTACACCATTGTATGTTCTTGCCTCCTTTGTCAAATACTAATTGACCATAAAGGTGTGGGTTTATTTCTGGACTCTCTATGCTGTTCCATTGATCAATATGTCTGTATTTATGCCAGTACCATGCTCTTTTGTTTATTATGGCCTTGTAGTATATTTTGATATCAGGTAGCCTGATACCACCAACTTTGCTCTTCTTTCTTAAGATTGCTGAGGCTATTTGAGGTCTTCTATAGTTCCTTATAAAGTTTGGGGTGTTTGGTCTAGTTCTGTGAAATACACCATTGGTATTTTAATAGGAATTGTGTTGAATCTATAGATTGCTTTGGGTAGTATGAACACTTTAATGATGTTAATTCTTCCTGTCCACGAGCACAGTATATGCTCCCACTTATTTGTGTCTTCTTAAATTTATTTTTTCAGTCTTTTATAAGTTTCTGAGTACAAGTCTTTTACATCCTAGGTTAAATTTATTCCTAGGTACCTTAGGTACCTTATTTTTTGTTGTTGTTGCAATTGTAAATGGGTTGTTTTCTTAGTTTCTCTTTCTGGTAGTTTATTGCTAGTATATAAAAATGCCACCAATTTTTGAATATTAATTTTGTATCCTGCCACTTTACTGAGTTCATTTATCAGTTCTAGTAGTTTTTTGGTGGAATCTTCAAGGTTTTCTATGTATGGTATCATGCCACTTGCAAATAATGACTTTTTTACTTCTTCCTTTCCAATTTGAACGCCTTGTATTTCTTCTTGTCTGATTGCTGTAGTTAGGACTTCCAGTACTATGTCAAATAAGAGTGGTGCAAGTGGACATCCCCGTCTTGTTCCCGAACTTAAGAGCAGTGCTTTTAGTTTTTGCCTGTTGAGTATAATGTTGGCTATGGGTTTGAGATATATGGCTTTTATTATGTGGAGGTATGTTCCCTATATCCCCACTTTACTGAGGTTTTTTTTTATATCATAAATAGGCGCTGGATTTTATCAAATACTTTTTCTACATCCATTGATATGATCCTGTGATTTTAATCTTTCATTTTGTTTTTGTGATGTATCATGTTAATTGATTTGCGGATATTGTACCAACCTTGCATCTCAGGATTCCACTTGATCATCATGTATGATCTTTTTAACGTATTGCTGCATCCAATTTGCTAATATTTTCTGAGGATCTTAGCATCTGTGTTCATAAGGGATATTGGCCTATAATTATCTTTCTTTGCAGTGTCATTATCTGGTTTTGGAATTAGGATAATGCTGGCCTCCTAAAATGACCTTGGGAGTCTTCCCTCCTCTAGAATTATTAGGAATGATTTGAGAAGGATAGGTATTAATTATTTTTTGAATGTTTGATAAAATCCGCTTGTGAAACCAACTGCAGATGGTGACTTCCAAAGGGCCTGAATTGGTGGGGAGGGCTTGCTGGCTGGTTAATAATCTCTGATGGTTAGTAGCTGCTGGAGGCTGGGTTTCCTCTAGTTTTCTTGGGACACAGAATCTGGTAAGAAGACTTAGGCATCAAGACTCTGTGTGTGTGTGTGTGTGTGTGTGTGTGTGTGTGTGTGTGTGTGTGTGTCTTTTTTTAAAAAAGTGTCCCAGTTTCTCCGCATTTGTCTCCTCATTTGTAAAGCAGAGACAGATATCCCTACCTCTAACCTGGGCTTTTGGGGTGGGGATGGGACAGAGGGAAGGAGGAGGTAGTGAGCACAAATTAGGAAGTCCTGGAGGAGGTTTGCTGTGAGCTCCGTAAGAGGGAGTTGGTGGTGCATTCAAGGTGTCCTCAGCCTGAATCACAGCCACAGGATTGTGTCCTCATCTCCTGAACGGGATTGATTTCCCAGGCTTCTCCGGGGATCGGCGAATGGAACCACGGGGAAATGGAGCCAGTAGAGCAGAGAGCACAGCTGGCTTTTCAACGGACACTTTGGGTTCATGTAAGAAAGAGCCATGATGCAGAACATCTTTTTAACTCTGGAATATAGATTGGGTTAACTTCAAAGTAGCCTGCATATCAAAAGAATTTTTGCTATTAGGTTTTACAAGTGAGACCAGAAGCTGTCATTTGTGAGGGTGCTAGAGAGAGTGACTTAACGGTACAGCTCTGAGAGTACCGGAGATGGGAACGATCAAAGAGTGTGATCAATCAGCTGCTTTCCTGCCCTACCCAATTTGGCTCACAGATGGAGCATTGGCCCATAGACTGAAGAGTCCCAAGTTCAATTCCAGTCAAGGACATGTACCTCAGTTGCAGGCTCCACTCCTGGCCCTGGTCAGAGCGTGTGCAGGAGACAACCAATTGAAGTGTCTCTCTCACATCCATGTTTCTTTCTCTCTCTCTCTCTCTCTCTCTCTCTCTCTCTCTCTCTCTCTCCCTCTCCCTTCCACTCTCAAAAAAAAAAAAAATCAATGGAAAAATATCCTCGGGTGAGGATTAACAACAACAAAATCAGCTGCTTTACGGACAGAAGAAGAAAAGAAACATTCCTGCTGAAGAATCTCAGACCTGGGAAAGAATTTTTAAAGAAGTAGGTGAGGAATGGAATAACATTTATTGAGCCTCTGCCAGCGACCAGGTACTGTGCTAAATGCTAAACATCCATATCTCTCCAATTTTAATGCGCTTATGAATTAATTAAGTGACAGAGTTGAGCTTCAAGTTTAGATCTATTAGACTCTGGAGGTTACATCTGAATATACCACCGTGCCTCATGATCTCCCATAAAGCAGTGCTCCTCAGGGTCTAAAGAACTTATTAATCACTGAGATCTTGTTTAAATGCAGATTCTGATTTAGAACATCTGGAGCAGGTCCTGAGAGTCTGCATTTCTAACAAGTTCCCAAATGATGCTAATACTGCTGGTTTGTGGAGCACAATTACAAAGCACGACCTCGGAGATAGTCTGTTCCAGTGAATCATAACCTATATGCACATCAGCTTTTCCTGGGGGTGAGTTTTCTGAATTAACACCCTTCAGCCTACTTCCTTGTGACCTCTTTGGAATGCTAAAGTCATAAATAACCCTGTAAAAACCAAGCATAATTCAAGAAACCAGTAAAAACATCTTTTAAAATTATACTTTTGATATTTACAAAGTATCAAAATGCTTTGATATGCAAGTGTCCTCAGAGAGATCAAGATGATATTACATCCATAAATAAGAGCAGACTTGTTTCTCAAATATTAAGTCATCTGAGAATAAGAACAAGGATCTAAATTTTCAAAGTGTGACTGATGAAATTAAAAATTCAATGGGATAAGCTGAATAATGTAATGGACAAGACTGAGAATCAAATTGGTAATTTGAAAAGGAAATTGCCAAAATATGGAGCAAAAATACAAAAAGATAAAATATCAGAGAAAAGTCAAGAGACATAGAAGATAAATCAGAAGGTTCAAACTTTGTCCAACTGGAGGTTTAACAGAAAATGGACATTAAAAAAATAGGAGAAATATTTCCTGAACTGAAGAAAGCTGGAGTCTTCAGATTGAAGCAGTCCTCAGAGTGTTAAGATTATTTGTGAATTAAAGACCAATATCCAGACATAGTCTCTTGGAATGACAGAACTCTAAGAATAAAGACAAAAATCAAAAGCTAACAGAACAAAGAAAAATAGGTACCTTGAAAAGTAACAAGATTCAACAGGTATGAGCTGTCTTCTTAATAGCTATATTGCATGCTAGAAGCCCATGGTGTAAAGTCCTCAAAGTTCTGAGAAAAATGGTTTTTAGTACAGAATATAGAATTTTATACTTAGCTAAACTATCAACAACAGAATGGCACCCAGGATAGTCATTTTTAGAGGAAATTATAATGTTACTGTATTAGTTTGCTAGTGCTGCTGTAACAAATTATCACAAATTTGATGGCTTAAAAAAGCCACAAATTTATTTTCTCATGATTTTAGAGGACAGAAATCTGTAGTCAGTAGCACTGGGGTGAAATCAAGGTGTTGGCAAGGCCACATTCCCTCTGGAGGTTGTGGGGAGAAAACCCTTTCTTGCCTTTTCCAGCTTCTGAAGGAGCTGGCATTCCTTGTTTGTGGCTGTATCACTCCAGTCTGTAAGGCCAGTATTTTCAAATCTCTGTCTGTTCCATCTTTATATCTCCTTTTGTTCTATGTCTGTGTTGGATCTCTCTCTCTCTCTCTCTCTCTCTCTCTCTCTCTCTCTCTCTCTCTCTCTCTCTTTCTGTTAATTCTCACCTGAGGATATTTTTCCATTGATTTTTAGGGAGAGTGGAAGAAAGAGGGAAAGAGAGAGAAACATTGATGTGAGAGAAACACATCGATTGGTTGCCTCCTGCACAAGCCCCAACCAGGGCCTGGGCCGAGGAGGAGCCTGCAACCAAGACAGGGGCCCTTGACCAGAATCAAACCTGGGACCCTTTGGTCTGCAGGCTGATGCTCTATCCACTGAGCCAAACTGGCTAGGGCTCACCTGCCTCACTTATAAGGACACTTATGATGATTGCATTTGGATAACCCAGAATAATCTCATTTCAAAAATCTTTAACTTAACTAGATCTGCAAAGACCCCAATTTTGCCATATAAAGTGATATTTACAGGTCTCTGGGATTAAGTTAGGAATTTCTTTTGGGAGGCCAGTTTTCAGCCTATAACCAGTTGCCAGTCGTACACTCTAAATCAGCGGTTCTCAACCTGTGGGTCACGACCCCTTTGGCGGTCGAACGACCCTTTCACAGGGGTCGCCTAAGACCATCCTGCATTTCAGATATTTACATTACGATTAATAACAGTAGCAACATTACAGTTATGAAGTAGCAATGAAAATAATTTGATGGTTGGGGGTCACCACAACATGAGGAACTGTATTTAAAGGGCCAGAAGGTTGGGAACCACTGCTGAAAACAGATTTTGAGGAAGTACTCTAAGGAAACTGAAAATGAATTTAAAAAGAGGATGGCATGAGGGACAAGAATAATATAGCTGGAATTGCCTCAGAAGAAGTGAAGAAAGCTAAAAGGGAATTATGAGACTTTACTTGACTCTTCGCTTCATAGCAAAGCCTCCTTAGGATGGCAAAAATGTCCTGACAGTGAATGACATTTTCTCCTCCTCTGTAGACCCAGTCATATTGTTTGAATCTCTAATGAATAGTGTTCATATTGGCACAGTGCTGTTTATTGGTTTTCAATCATAAGACATTATGGACACAATGTGAAACATTTACTTACAGCTAAGGGACAGCGTGCAACTGTTACAAACCTGAAATTGTAAAAAGTAGTATCATAAAACAGAGGGAGAGATGTAGCAAAGGAAAGATTCCCTGATTTCCTCAGCTTTTCAGTGAGGAGCTCACGAAGGCTGTATAAAGTGCCTCAGTCAAGGCAGATTTTTAGGTAGATTGCTGATAGTAACGAGTAACCAGCACAAGAGCTAAAAAGAGTAATACAACTAAATAAACTGGGAGGTGATAGGGTGTGGAGAGGGGAGAGGTAGGATGAGTGTGCTGATTCCTAATCCTCCACAAAGAGCAGCCAACAGGATAAGCCAAAAAGTCAAGGTGCATTGTGTTTTAAAAAATTATAATAGAAGTTATAACTGAAGAAATAAAAATAAAACGTTAGCAGAGGCTTCCTCTGGGGAATGCACTGGGTTTAGATTAGGATGCGGGAGACTTTTGCTATTTGGGTATTTTAAACTAGGTTCATGGATTACATTTAGAGTTTTCAAAACCCTGCTTAATAATACAAATAAATATAACACTAAAACATAAAGCAAGTTGCCCGAGGGAGCAAGTAGCCTGAGGGGTCCCCAGCCTCCAGCCATTTGACATGTTCCAGGACCAGAGGCAGAAGATGAGGGTAGTGGGGCCTTCGTCAGGCACTGGGAGGCTGCCATGAGGCCTGAGAGCACAGGTTTGTGTTTTGAGGCTCCAAAGCTTTGAACTAGGACCAGGTGGTGGGACCTTCAGGAAGACTTCAGCTCACTGTAAGGAGTGCAGGCACAGAGGCCAAATGGGTGCCCTCAGGATGCAGTGAGTCCCCATCACTGGGGTGTTTTAGGGGCAGTGCAGAGGGAGAAAGCACAGAAAGACAGAAAAAGCATGAAATTTGGAATCCGATGGCTATAGAGTCTAGTCCTCTTCCATGCTTTTTAGAGGCAGGGGGACACTGAGCAAGGCAAACACCTCAACCTCTCTGAGTCCCTGTGTCTCTCGTTTGAAAACAGGACTAATAACTGCTAGCTGATCAGCCAGTATGGAGTCTGGCATTTAGTAAGTGTTGAATAAAAGGCAAATCATTAGATGAGGTGTGAGAGAGAATTCCCCGGATCACCTACAAGGTCCCTCCATCCTGAGATTCTTGGGCCTTTGGAAGCAGAGGTAGGGCCTGGGCACAGAGTTCAGGGGCCCGGGCTGAGAGCAGGGCACTCTGAGTCCAGAGCCTTCATTCCATTTCTGCCATGGGGACCACAGGCCCGGGGCCAGAGTGGCCTCTTTCCTACTTTGCCAGCTGGAGCCTGAGGAAGTTCTGGATCACACTGAGTCAGGGGTCAGGGGCCCACCTGCTAAGAGGGTGGCAAAACGATCAGAAGACCCCTTCAAAGGGGTGTGGGGAGCTTGGAAAATCACTGTGACTTTGACACTCTTGGGGAATAGGAGCCCCACAAGCCGGCATCCAGCAGCTTTCCCATAGCCACACCCCTGAGATAGGCGGACTTCCACCTCGGCTCCTGCCTGCTGCCCAGCGGGCAGCGAGGAGGGCACGTGGGGCAGGAAGGCACATTCTCCGCCGCAGGCGTCATGGCACAGCCCTGATGGATTCTCCAGGCCAGACGTTCAGGCCGGCGCTGTGCTCTCCCAGGCCGCGACCAGGAGCCATTTATAAAGAAAAGCTTTCACACAGTCACACCCCCGTCCCTGCAAGGACACGACCTGCCACAGAGCCAAAGACCCGCACCCCACACCAAACATCACACCCAAAGAGGAGATGATGTGGTATTTTGTCTTCCTTTTAAAGCCTTTAACTGTGAGCAGTTGTGTTCCAACAGAGCCCTTGATTTCATGCAGGAAAGCACTGCGTCCTCTCGAAGGCCAGGCCGTTGATATCAGCACCCGAGGCACTCGGCCAGGGCCCAGCCTGTTCTCAGAAACCTTGGGTTTGGTCTTGGCGGCAAGGGCGAGCCCTAGGCACATCACCCCAGGAGGTTTTGGGGGGCCCAAGGAGCATGGGTGTCTTTTTCTAGCCTCGTTCACTGTGAATAGTGACCCCCTTACTTGCTGTCACCCCCTGAGCCACGGGTGGTTCTGCAGGCTTTGGGTGACCCTGACTACCTTAAGGAGGTGGGGGAAAGTGCTTGCCCTCCCCCAGGTCCCCACATCATGCCCCAGGAGGAGTGAAGGTCAGCCTGTCCAATGAAGGCGTGTGGTCTTGGAGACCAGATGCAGGCTAAGCCAGCTGTGGGAGGAGCCAGGCTGCCAGGAGAGGAATGAGCACAGCCTGGGGGTCAGGTGAGGCTCTAAGCAACACCCAGTAGGAGGGACAGTGAGATGCTGGGTCGCTTCCCGATGGTGAAGGTCAGAAAACCAGTCATCTGAGGAAGGTTGAGGACTGTGGGGGTGGAAGTGGGTGAGAAAAGGTGTAGGAGCCGCCCTCTGAGACTGGAAGGGTGTCCTGGGGAAGAGGCAGCTGTGACACGCTGAGACTGCAGAGAGGAGCTAGGACAGCGGTTCTCAACCTGTGGGTCGCAACCCCTTTGGGGGTCGAATGACCCTTTCACAGGGGTCGCCTGAGACCATTGGAAAACACATATATAATTACATATTGTTTTTGTGATTAATCACTATGCTTTAATTATGTTCAATTTGTAACAATAAAAATACATCCTGCATATCAGATATTTACATTACGATTCGTAACAGTAGCAAAGTTACAGTTATGAAGTAGCAACGAAAATAATTTTATGGTTGGGGGTCACCACAACATGAGGAACTGCATTAAAGGGTCGCGGCATTAGGAAGGTTGAGAACCACTGAGCTAGGATGAGAGTTACAAGGAAGCAGAATAAAACTCACTGTTCCCAGAGTCGCCAAGGATGCCATACGCTACTTTAACAGGTAGTGAGTGACCTGTACCTAGAGATGCTGGCCGGGATTCAGAGCCTCTTTGAAGACCCTGGGTCTTCCTTGAATGAAGCACTGGTGGCCCTGCAGCAGGGAGGGCAGACAGCTTTCAGCTGGCAGTCCCTCCAGGAATCACCTCAGCTGCACAGAGCCGCCTTGCCCAAGGTCACGCCCTTCCTGCTGTGGCCCACGTCTAATCACTGATCACGGTGGGCCATCGTGGCCCAGTCATTTGACCCCAAACAGGGCACCTCTGACATGGGGCTCTTTTGCTCCAGATTCCCGTGGATTTGGCAGATGCTATGATTGGGTCTGCTTTGTAGCTGGACTCCTCCCTCTGTCCAATCAGGCTTTCCCCTCCTTTCCACAGCTGTTAATCCCAGAGCATTCCCAGATAAGCATCCTGCACACACAACTCCACCTTGGAGTCCACTCCCTTGGGGAGTCCAACCTGCAGCAGTGGGTACACACTGTAAGTGCTTCTGCCGTTATAATGCTGGTTTGTTGTTTTCCACCATGGCCCCCGCACCTGAAACAGCCTGGACACACAGGATGTGCTCACTAAAATATATTTTCCAGTTTAAATGTATTGGTATACTTGTCATTGTCCTTTGTCAGGCCATCACTTCCTCAAGGACAAGGCCCGGCTGGTCATCTTCTCTGGGTCACTAGCTCCTAACTAACACTTGACACTTAACTATGACTCAAAAAAATTTATCTTTGGTAAATGCATAAATATTATGAATAGTCAGAGAATGGAGGGAAGATCTTCCTAGACCAGGGGCCAGTCCAGAGCTCCTATGTAGGAAGAACTCAGGTGGAGAACTGGTGGTTCAAATAGTGAATGTCTAGTGATTTGTTTGAAGCTGGTGTTTGCTAAATGGCATTCTTTTTACTTAGTGTATTTCTGTTTGGGGTGACAATGGAAATTTTTAGGGGTACAGCCTACTCAAGCCACCTTTGGCTGTGCTGATACCCAAGCTGATGGACTTGCACAGGGCAGTGAAGGGTAGAAGTCCATGTGGGGGAGGGGAGGAGACATCAATCTCTCTACACCCATTTACTGAGCCCTGCATCCAGGGCCTGGCAGGAAAATGGGCTCCAGGGGCTGTGGGCTGTTTCTCAGGACCCTTACACGGAAACCAAGGAGACAAGACAGACAATACAAATAGATAGGACACAGGCCCTGCCATACCTTAGGGCCAAGAAGAAACTCAGCAGAAGGTCTCTGCTCTGACTTGAAGCAATTTGTTATCTGTTCAGTTTTCAGCACCATTGACACACAAATAGAGATGGATGTTAAGAGAGAAAAGAGGATAAATAAAGGTTTTAGATGTAGTTGAAATAAATAGAATAGTGATTGATGAGAGAAAGCCTATAAAACCAAAAGACATGTGAGAAAATGGATGAATGAGACCTTATAGAAAGTGAAGGAGGGCGGGAGGGAGGAAGTGAAGAGGATAAAGTGTAAGAGACTTTTCAGCTGGACGTCCTGTGAAGAACCCTTGTAGCAGCCTGAGGCTATGTCACAGTGCGACAGTCACTCACCTCCCTGCATCTCATCGTTAGGCATTTTATCATCTCACATCACCACAGAAGGAGAGTGAATACAGCACAATCAGATATTTTCAGAGAGAGAGAGAGAGAGAGAGAGAGAGAGAGAGAGAGAGAGAGAGAGAGAGATCACATTCACATAACTTTTATCTATATTTATAAAAGGCTAATACACAAAGTGTCCCTTTCAGAGTTCGACTGGGAGAACAGGAGTTCGATCGCTCGCAATGATGTGCGCTGACCACCAGGAAGTGGCGTGGAACATGGCGGGCAACCAGCAACGGCAGCAGGGGGCTGAGGGAGTGAGGGAAGGAGGAGGTGGGGAGGCAGGGAAGCAGGGAACCTGATCAGCCCTGATTGCTGGCCAGGCCTAGGGACCTACCCGTGCACGAATTTCATGCACTGGGCCTCTAGTTAAATTATATTCTCCTAATTGTTCTAGTTTATTATTAGTTATTGCTAGTCTCTCACTGTGCCTAATTTGTAAATTAGACTTTGTCATAGGCATGTATGTATAGGGAAAGACATAGTACATATGAAGTTTGGTACTATCCGTGGTTTCAGGCATCCCTGGGGAGTCTTGGAACATATCCCTATCAGATAAGTGGGGAAACCCAGGAATAGCCAATGGAAGAGATACATAGGGCAGAGTAAGGGCGTGGGACATGACACAGCACTTCCATGCCCTCTCTGGTGCACCCCCTCCCAGCACATCAGTATATTCACCAACCTGGATGCTCTCTATCCCTCTTAGCCCTACTGCCTTCTCTGGAGATCAGGGGTTAGGGCTGAACGTTCCCTGGTTCTCTTCTCTGGTGACAGCCCCATCCTGAAGCTACTTAGGGGCTGCAATGTGAGTGGGCTCATTAGCATGAACTCAGGTATGTTCAGGAGGAGCTCATTATGAATAACAAGACAGTCCTATCACTCAGGAAATTAGGTGCTTGGTACAAAGACCAAATGGAACCAGAAGGCAAGCGAGCCAGGTTGACCTGGTCCAAGGATTTGCCTCCAAGGCCAGAGCAGATGGAAAAGGGCAAATGAAGGACACCCAGCACACCCCCACATCAGACACACCTGCTGTTCCGGGCCACCTGTATGTGTCACCTTCATCTTTCTTCCCACAGGCCACAGAGGGCGGGGGAAGTTCCCTGTAGCCCAAGTGGGCAAGATTTCCTAGTCCCAGAACTTCGGAGCTGGGCAGTGCCATCTAGTCCAGTGTATGCTCCATGGGGCCACAACGCTGGTTGGTGGCAGGCTCCTGGGTCTGCCCTCTTGGCCTTGTTTCCTGTCTCATGTGGCTGAGAAAGACACGTGTTAATAAAATAATCACACAGATAACCAGAGCTGTGTCCTTAGCAGAACACCCAGGACCTCTATTCTCATCTCACGAGTTCCTGCTTGGGCTCCTGCCATAGCCTCCTAACTGGTCCTCTTGGGTCCAACTTCTCTGCCTCCAGCAGTGGCATCCCACAGACACCCCAACCATCCCAGCTCTTAAGTCTGGCATCCAAATCCTTTCATATTCCTTCCTCCCTCTCTCCCTCCCTTCTTTTCTCTCTTTTTTTAATCCTTCCCAAGATAGAGAGAGGGAGGGAGGAGGATGGGAGAGAGAGGGAGAGAGAGAGGGAGAGGGAGAGAGATTTGTTGTTTCACTTATATAATTATGCATTCATTGGTTGATTCTTGTATGTGCCCTGATGGAGATTAAACCCACAACCTTGGTATATCCAGACAATGCTCTAAGCAGCTGAGCTACCAGGTCAGGGCTAACTGGTAGGATCTACTTTTTGTTATCGCTAAGCTCAGCCCAGGGCCCAGTTCTCACCTCCAGTGAGGTAACCCATTCAGAGCACTGCTGACCCCAGAATAGGGCTCGGGCACAGGGGACTTAAATGACTGCCACTGTCACAAGCCACTTCAGGGTTTCAAGTGGAGTGTGCAGCATGAGCCTCTCTGGCCAGAGTGGGCATTGTCTGTGGGCTGACATCTTATTGCCAGGGGTGCTGCAGGCGGGGCCAGAACCATGACTAGAGCCTAGCAATTTCTAGATGCTGCTCTGCAAATGGTGACCAGATGATGTCACCTGGGGAAAGTCTTTGCTTAAGCACAGAGCAGCTTCTGCTGTGAGTGGATCCTTTGAGCCCTGACGGTACGTGCCTCACCCTGGGTCAGGGTCAGTGTCAGAGCCCCAGCCCCAGCCAAGCTGGACCATGCCCTTCTTTTGGTATATTCCTGCCCCTTCATTCATGCAACCCGGAGAGCCTCCCCACTCAATCCAAGCACATGCCAGTTCTGCCAAGCCCAGATTCCACTCTCTCTGCAAGACCTCTGGGGTCTCTACAGTTAGGTGTCCTCCTTCTCAGCTCTTAAGTGGCATTTCTTACTCCCTAGCCTGCCTCCTGGCTTCTGGGTGCGTATCTGCTGGGCTGACCTCTGAAGACAGGAAGCCTCTCCCGTCTCCACCCTCACCTCTCTCCTGCACTTGTGCAGCACAGCGTCTGAGCCATGCTGACCCCCGTTAACACTGGGGGGAGCACTGGGAACCCAGCGGGCCTAGCGAGCACATCAGCACTGGGGAGTCTCTGCGGGACACTTACAGAAGTGCGGCCCCGTGGTCTGGGAGTCTGGCTCCTTTTCCAGAGGCCTGACCGCCTGGAGGGAAGCAGAGTGTGGGAGGATGCGCAGTGTTTTCTGCACTGTCCACCCTCCCCCGAGGTCGTTAATAATCTCTGGAAAAGGCTGTGCTTAGGTCACTTTTCAGGGGAGTATATATAACCCAAACCCAGGCTGGCTCTTGGCAGAGGCAGCGGCCAGAAGCCACAGGCATTTGTCAGGAGTGGGAGGCAGCATAGAAAGCCTTTTTCCTGCCGCTTCTCCCAGGGAATTAGCAGCTCCGAGCTCCCACCTTTAGCTCCTCTGCTTTCCTGTTCGCCCTGAAATAGCTCCATTCTGGGAAGATGCTGGGCCTTGAACCACCTACTGGGGGAGTAGGGAGCAGCACGGTGGGGGGTGGAGGGGTGGTGGCCGGGGAGCAGCCAGCTGGGATGCTAGGCGGCTCACAGGAGGGTGAGGCAGGAAGCTGGTCTTTGAGCCACAACTCTTTAGGGGGCAGGGCTCCTTTCTACTCATAAAGCCACTCTTTTCCCGCCTATGCCCAGGGCATCTGAGTAATGTGGGCACCCATGCTAGTACCTGCTACTGTTCCCCAACATCTACCACACCCAGGCGTTATATGAAGCTCTGCACATCATTAACTCATTTTAATCCTTACAGCAAAGTTGTGAGTTGCTTTCTATTTTCATCCCATGTAATAATTAGGGAATCTGAAGCACAGAGAGGTTCAGAAATGTGTCTAAAATCACACAGATGAGTAGAATTTGAACCCAGGATGGTCAATTCCAAGGGCAGTATTCATTCTGCTGTTTCTGCCCAGCATTCAACACCACTGACAGCGGCTGAGAAAACCCACGTGCAGCCCTGCACAAGTCACCTCACCCCGCGGGGCTGCTTCTTCGTCGGTGGAAAGGAAGCTAGATCAGCAAGTGATTGCAGTAAGAATTCATTAAGGGCATGTTGCAAAGTGCTTGGGGCCCCCGGATGAGTCAGAGCCAGAAAACCTCTGATGGAAGCAGCAGGGGCAAAAGCAGGTTTCAGACCCACAGGTGCTGAGAGGGTCCCAAGGGCCGTATCCGGAGTGAAATCTGGTGTCAGAGCCTCGGTGCCGGCACATTGTTGAGTGAAGTTTGTGTCGGCTGAGGATGCCAGTGGGTTTCCCCTTGTCCCCCAGGACTCACTGCCCACTCCCTAATGGTAAACAAAATTAGGCAATAAAATAAGGAAATCCAACTTTCATTAGCATTTCTGAGCAGAGGGAATCACTCTTGTGGATGGAACTCCCAGCCCGCTATAGCTCTCATCCACTGTCTCGCTGTCTTACTCGGCCTCTCATTGCCAAACTCTGAGGCTGGCCCTTTCTTTCGCTGTCCCCGGCCCAGGCCTGGAATTCCATCCTGAGTTCCTGAGTGAAGCAGCCGGGGACACCAGTGACAGGCAAGTGGTTCATTTGGAAAAACATCTGATCTGGTCACCATCCTCCTGCCCATAAGACTTGGATTTGGTTTTGGTTGGTAGAAATGTTTCCTTAGCCTGACAGACAAACAGACTCAGGCCGACTCACTCACCGCTTTCCTAGGTGGCCACTTCTTTCTAACAGCACAGGCTAAACCCTGGGGAGGTGAGTGCATGTGACTATGTTTTGGGAAGTATGGGACCTATGGGTTGGAAGTGACCCCAAACTTCATGTAGTTTGACCCCTGTTGACATTTGAATCTTTTCTATCCCATTCCCAACAAGTGGTTGTCAAGCTTCTCCTTGGATGCCTTTACTGATGGAGAACTCACTACACGTCCAGGCCAGCTCAGATGGAGAGGGCAGCTCTTCAGTGTTTTCAAGCGAGACCCTGATTGCTCCAGCAGAAACTTCGTACCTTGGAAGTCAGGACGAGAGGACTAGGACGACTGCCAGGGGCTCAGCAGTAACCTCTTAGGTGTCAGCTATGAGGGACACTGCTGGGGTCCAGCCCCAGCAGGTCCAGGGGTTCCCAAAGGCTTAGACGGAGTCGGCGAAGAAGGAAGGACACGGAGACAGTGTTAAGTTGATCAGCAGCCTAGCCAGGATCTCTAGCCAGGATCTCCAGCCAAGTTCTGGTCTGGATCTCCAGCGAAGTTCTGGCTAGGATCTCCAGCCAGGTTCTGTGTCCATGTTCTCTTGCTAGGTTCTCCAGGATCTCCAGCCAAGTTCTGGTCTGGATCTCCAGAGAGGTTCTGCTTCAGATCTCCAGCCAGGTTCTGTGTCCATGTTGTCTTGCTAGCTTCTCCAGCCAGGTTCTCCAGGTTCTCCAGCCAGGTTCTGTAGCCAAGTTCCCTCGCTAGGTTCTCCCGCAAGGTTCTGTCCAGGTTCTCCAGCCAGGTTCAGTTACCAGGTTCTAGTCAGGTTCTCTTGCCAATTTCTGTAGTCAGGTTCAGTCCAGGATCTTTTGCCATGTTCTCTCGCTAGGTTCTGTCTCTAGGTTCTGAGGCCAGTTTCTGTCCGGGAACTTTTGCCATGTTCTCTCCAGCGAAGTTCTTCTGTCTCTAGAGAACGTTCTGTGTAGGTTCTGTGCCTAGGTTCTGTCTCTCTTGGTTCTGTATTCTAAGTTCTGTGTCTTACTGTCTTATTACATCTGTATTTATACCAGTTGATTCAATCCTATCAATCTCTATTACAAAGGTTAGGGCGTTTCTTATCTCCATTCCAGGGAGTAAAGATTATGTAGCTTAAGCATGATTGCTCGTAGTTAAAGTGATTAATTACCCACCTGGCACTAGTTAAGAGGCTTTATTCCCTCCCTAACTTCAGGGGAAAATCCCTACCTGGGGAAACAACCTTTCTCAGAGACCTTGGTTAAAACACATAGTGCCAAGAAGGTGAGCAAACATATTAAGAACAGTATGCCATATATGCCAGGTCCCTTGAAACAGCAAGCATGGACCAGCTCCCGGCAGGACACTTGGAGATGGCCTGGTCTGACTGCCTTACTTTTTAAAAAAGTTTTTAAAATAATTCTTTATTTTATAGAGATGGAAGCAACTCCCCTAAAGGTGAGTCATCAGTGGCAGCGTCTTCTTCTAATTACAGTGAAGAAGCTAATGGTGGGCCAGCCCTTATTACATTCCAGGAACTTTGATGAATGCTTGAAGCTGCATGACTTCATTTAATTCAAGCTGCCATTAGGCATTGTAAGATGGGTATTGTTCATTTCACAGAGAAAGTGGCCAAGGTACAGAGAGGTAAAGCAATTGGTTCACAGCCACAGCAGCTAGCTAATGGCAGAACCAGGACTTGAACCCAGGCCTCGTCTGAATCCAAAGGCCATGTTCTCAGCTGCTCTGCTAGTCTCTAAGTGCTATGGCCAGCTTCATGAAAGCGAAGAGCGTTGAACTTTCGTCTGTGGGAGAAATCAAATGGGACTTCTTACTAGGGAGTTAAAGATTCACGGTAGGCTCTGAGTTCATATAAAATGCTGAAGTTAGGTCTAAGCAAATAAAAAAATTAAGGAGAAATATATCATCAAATGATAGAAATCCAGTGTGACAGATAATTTGCCCCTTATCTACACATCTAGCCAGTTCCTCTCTAGCTGGTTAATATGTGTAGTTCCCATCTAAAGGTCTGAAGGGTACCTGCTATTCTCGTCAAGGGAATAATTTGTTTCATTTCCTGACTCATGATCTCCTGGTGAGATCATGAGATGTTGGAGATGCCCAATATTTAGATTACAAAGACAGAGCTAGCAAAAGGTGTTGTTCCTTTAATTGGAGTGAGAAATTACTATTTAGCTGGAAAAGAAGTTAGCAGGATCTTATTTAAAACAACAGAAAGAACTTTTAATCAATTATTTAAGGAAAATTAATTTCCCCTAAGGGTAAAACTTCTGTTAAATGACAGCTACAAGTTGAGGGTTAGCTACGAGAATCGCTCTGTTATGGAGAGACAGCCTTTGGGTACTGGAGTTTTTCAGCACTGACTTAAGTTAGGAGCATCCCAAGGCACTGATCAAAGCTGGCTGACCCTTCTGCTTTTCCGTTTCTTCTCAAATCAGCCAGGTTGGAAGGTGGGATGTCTTATTAGCCTGGAAGCCATTTGGCTAAATTACTCTTCATCTCACCCTGAGTCTGATTGCCCTTTGCTGTCACTTTCCTGTCTCCCTCTGCCTTTCAGAAGAGAGAATCTCCAGAATGGGGAAAGCCTTCTCCAACCCTCATAGAGGGTGCCTTTCACCAAAGCTCCATGTCGCTGTGCACACAGGGCTGTGCTGCTGGGCTAGGGGCAGAGTGGCCCTGACCAGGTGTTTAGTTCAAGCTGGGGCCTTTTTTTCATGCCATTTTTGGCAATTTAGAAACAGAGATTCAACAGGTTGGTGCGTGCAATCAATACCCACAGTGTGTGTGTGTGTGTGTGTGTGTGTGTGTGTGTGTGTGTATGGATGGATATTTATAGCTATTCCCATGAACCTTTGGACTCTACACATGTATATTTTTGGGTAACTATGTAAGAGTACAGTTGATAAGTCAGATGGCAATTTGTCTTAATAATTGTGACATACATCTAATTGCCATCTAAAAAGATTGCATCAGTCCAAATTGCCACTAAGAGTTTCTGACTTGGGTCTATTTCCTCCCCTACCTTTGTCAAGACTAGGTAATACCAAACTTTTTCATCTTTGCCAATCACAAAGGTGAAAAATGGTGTTGGGTGGTTTAAACTTGTTTTTCTTTATCTAGGAATGAGGTTGAATACCTTTTCATGATTTATTTATCCTTTTTTATCTCTCTGTGGACTTCAATTCATGTCCTTTGTCCATTTTTGGTCTCTTTACTGAATCATACGTTTGATGTGTTAATATTAATGCCCTCCTCCCAGTTCTTCTCTCCTTGACACTCTGATGTCTTCTGGCCTCAGATGAACTCCCCTCAGTGCCTGGCATGGAGTGGGTATCACTCATGTTTGTGGAATGAAATGGGCTCCCCAGCGGCAGCCAAGGGTCAGTGAGGCAGCTGGAGCTGTTGACAAAGGCAGGGTTCTCCAGGAAGGACCAGAGCTTTTGTGTCTCAAATTCCTGTCTCTGTGCCCTTTTCCCTCTCTGAGGGGCCCATACATGCACTCTCCCTTATCATGGCTTTCTCTAAAGTTAGGATCTGATTTGAGGCCTTATCCCTCTGAGGGGAATGGGTGACTCTTATTCAGAGGCTCTTCCAAAAGGTTGAGGACCCAGAGAATTCTGAGTTATTTAATTGGTTTGATTTATTTATTGAGCTCCTTTGTGCCAGGCATTTTTAGTTGTTCCTTGATCCCTAGTTTGTTCTTGGAGCTCTAAGTGATTCCAACTGGGTCTCTATATGAGCTGGGGTGATCTAATTCCTGTGATGAACAACCTCGACATTTCAGTCGCTTCACACAATAGACATTTCTTTCCCACTCATGGCATCGTGGAATGCAGGCATTCGTGGGCAGCCTTCCATGGCCCAGGCTCTTTCTACCTTGATCTTTTCCCCCTGCCGGGGTCTCTTCGTTCAGCTGGTGGATGATTAAAGAGGCCGTGGAGAATACATGCCTCCTTCTTAACCATAACAACACAGAAGTGAAATATATTGGTTCCATCATTACCTTGTTGGTGAAAACTAGTCATATAATCCCCTTCTAGATGCAAGAGAGGCTGGGAAATATAGTCCCTAAAAGAAAACACTCCTTTGTAGCAACAACTCTGCCCTCTAGAAGGGGAGCATCCATCTTCGGTGATGTTAGCTCTCTCTGCCACAGTCTTGGAGAAATTGGATTGACAGGATGTTGAATTGGTTCCAGCAAGGATTAAGCCTTGAAAAGACTCCACAGAAACACTTCATAACCATCCTGAGCTAGAGGACTCGGAGTGTGACCTCGGGAGACTTAGAGTGGAGGTGGAGGAGACATGGAGTGTGAGCAAGATTTTTGAGGTGTAAGCTGGGGAGGTTTGGGAGTATGAGCTGACCATTTCCTGTGCTTACACTAGAGCAATGATGTCGAACCTTTTGAGCTCGGCGTGTCAGCATTTTGAAAAACCCTAACTTAACTTTGGTGCCGTGTCACATATAGAAATTTTTTGATATTTGCAACCATAGTAAAACAAAGACTTATATTTTTGATATTTATTTTATATATTTAAATGCCATTTAACAAAGACAAATCAACCAAAATAATGAGTTCGCATGTCACCTCTGACACACGTGTCATAGGTTCGCCATCACTGCACTAGAACATGTGCTTGTTTGTCATACTAAGTGCAAATTCTTCTATCTGGCACTTAAAATCCTTCATAACCTTGCCCCAACATATTTACTTAGCCTTCTCCCACCACTCATTTGCTTGTCTCATATGCTTGCATTACATAGTACCTCACCACCTTACAGAGCAGATACATATTCATTCATTCAACATTGTGTCACTCCCTAGAAAGGAGCACAAGAAGGAATAAGGTAAGTCCACACCCTCAGGAAGTTACAGAGCATATGTGCTCTGACCTCTTCAGAATGAGCCTGTGCTGGGAATTTGAAATGCTGATAACAGAAAACCTTCTTCCTTGGGGAAATGTCCTTTTATTGCCCTGCCTTTCTCTGAGTCAATACTTACTGTAGACTCTCTGATCTGGTTCTGGCATCTACGCAACACAGAGTCCCTTCCGTAGCTTTCCAGTAATAGCCATCTAGTGTTAGCTAGAGATAGGCCAAGGTCAGGGTTTTTACCACCTCTTGAGGCACCCGGTAGAAAGGACTAAGCCCTGTTTCCTTTTTAGTTCTTCCATGGTCCTCTGGGGCCACACAGTACAAATCTGCCCCTTTGTCCACAGAGGAGATGTTGAGAGGTTACTTGGGTTCTCTTCAGAAAGGACTTTCACCAGACAACACCTCTTGCTCTGACACCCACCCATCTCAGTCTTATGAAGTACAGCATGGAGGTCCTCCAGCTCCCTGCCCCCAACGTCACTGGCCCGTGGTTATGCTCACTGTCTGTTCACCGGCCCCTGGCTACGCACTAAGCGATAACAACGCACCAAGTTAACACACAGCCTGACTTGATCTGATGAATCTGACGTGGGCAGGAGAGGACTGTGCAAGTCCTTGCAGAGACCTTGTCCTTTCCCTCTTGATAGTTTCCGGGAAGATCTCGCATACATTTGGGCAAGTTCAGAGGAGATGGGCTTGTGAACAGTTAAGCTAAGTTTTCAAGAAGTTTAAAATGTGCTCTTCTCCCATTGCTTTACCATTTGGAGCATTTTCCAATGGAGCATTTTTAGGAAAAAGAATGTTATTTGGAGAATAACATTCATGAACCTTCATGAAATTTACTTTCAAGTTGTAGTGGGCAATAAAAATATGGCATCTGTTTAATTGATTATAATTTCCAATGGAAGCGTGAGCAGAATTTTAAAAGCCCTTAGTTTCTTTTGTGTCCCACTGGAGTAATCTCCTCTCACACCCCTCTGTCCCTGGACCTAGAAACCTGGTAAATAAACAAGCCCTGGAGAGGTCCAGAGAGCCAGCAACATCCTGGAAACCTGAGGCCACAAGGTTAAACACAAAAACGCTCTCTTTCCAGGAAGGAATAACTGAATCCAGCGACCTTGGCTTTCAGTTAGTTCTCGTTCAACTTTTCCCACTCTTTTCCTCTCTGCATCCTCCCTCCCCCTGCCTCAGCATGCCCCGTGCAGTGGAGGGCCCGGGACCACCCCTGCCCTCCTGCGCAAGTCCATCCGGCCCTGGGCATGGGCCTCAGAACCTCATGTGTCCACAAAGCTGCGCTGAGTCAAGCTTCCTCTCCAGCTCTGAGAAGAATGCCTATCAGGAAGCTCAATTATTTGGAGAATGCGAAATACAGTATTTTAATGGAGCCATTTTCATGTCCCTCTAGAAAAAGATTGTAGAGTTCATTGTTGGTCTGTCTGCAGCTGAGTCTTGTTGACACTAGAGGACCTTCCTGATTTTGACACAGCAAACTCTTGGTACTTTTTTCTGCCATAAAGAGATTTTGGCTGCGGCTCTACTCTCCACAGGTGCAGTCCAGCGAAACAGGCCAATGAAATGTAGGCAGCGTTGTTAGGAAAGGAGCCTGCCTTTGGCATCAATCCTGCAATGACGGTGCCAAGCCAAGTTACAGCAAAACATCGAGCAGGGTGTTGACATTTATTTCTAGATACCATGCCTGGTCTTAAAATGAAACCATGATGCTAGTAGCGGGACAGGAGAAACTAGTGCCTCTTGTGCCATTTGGCTCCAAGACAAGTGGATAAAGTTTTCGATAACATTTTACTTTTGGTTGATATTCTTCCCATGATAAGCACCAAACCCTGTCCAGTCAGTAGCAATAGGGAGTTCTTGGAGACAAAGGCTATTGCCAAGAGTCAAATTTCCCAATTTCTCTTGTCTAGGATGGACTGTCGGATCCTCTTCTTTGTTGAAATAGGTTTACATTTATATCACAATAAAGATAAATAAAATAAGCAATTAAGGAACAAGGTTGAGTACAAAATTCACATCCCTACTGAGCTCCAAATACTTCACTACTTTGGAATTAAAAAAAAAAAAAAGTCCTATGTAGCATTCATTGGTTTTTCCACACGAGACTGGACTACATAAACGCACTTTGCATACATGTGACTTCACTTAGAACATGTGTCCCTGCTCAGAGACTTAGTGTGAAACCCAGTCAATTCAGGGGAATGGATAATCCTTACCCCATCCCTTGATGAAAGACAGTTCAGCATTGTTTGAAGCCAGAAACAAGAGTTGTTTTGGAACCAAAACCACCTGTGCAGTATTGAGCTGTAGTATTGCTTCAGTGAAGGGAAGTAAAGGCAGGGAAAGGCAGCAGGGAAGGGAGAAGCCCAGTGGCTAGAGACCAAGGTCTGAAGTCCTTGGAGAGTCACCTTCCGGTCTCTTGCATTGACTCCCCATCAGCACTTCCAGCTGCCTCTCCACCTGGGGGAGGGGAGAGGGAGGGTGGGTAGTCAGGGAGAAGGGGGTGTGAGAATGTGGGCCTCGGTCCTGGGTCGGTGTGTTTGGTGTACGCTTTACAGGTGAGGAATAGGTTGATAACGTTTCTTTGACTTTGAAAGTGCCTTTGAACCCTGCTGAACAAAAACTTGCTCTACCAGCTTGGAAAACAAATACGACTACATTTGTTTATATTGTTCAAAACTAATCACTGTAGCCGCCACCACAGTCATTCACAGGAAGTCCCATCCCTCATCCCTCGCAGGACTTCCCACCTTGTCTGGTCCAGGAATTCCCAGCAGGAAGGGCCCTGGGATGGGCTGGAGAGAGGACAGAACAAACCGCCAGGTTCTGACTGAGGAAACCCTGCTGCCCTTCCCTCCCCCGCCCCCCTCAGTCTTACACACCAAACACGGGGGTGGAGAGGAAAGGGGGCTCCACACTTGGGGGGGAAGGCTAAGGTGTTTCTGACCCAGCCCAGCCTTAGCCTGACTCCTGGGGAGCTTGGCAGGAGGGGATGGAGCTACTTAGAGTCTTTCCTGCCAGCTGGTGCCAGACCCGGGCACCTCAGGCCTTCAGAGGACCTTCGAAAGGAAAGAGTCAAGAGTTCCTCTCTGGCTCTTCCTCCCAGGAGGCTGCTTGGCCTCCGAGAGCTCCTCAGCCCCTTCCCGAAGGAGCAGTGGGGCGGAAGAGATCCTGCTCACCTTGGTTTGGGAAAATCTTCAAGCCTGTGTGTAAGTCTAGGTTCAGCCCCTCCCCATTCGCAAGCCGAATTCCATGGTACAAGTTTCTCAGGAGACACAGGGAGAGCTGCGATGTTTCACTGTGCCACTTGCTAGGTAGATGGAGGCTTGTGGTGAGTCTCAGTAGAGCTCCAAAGTTATTCCGAGGAAACTTGCCTCCACCCAAGTAGAGGAGATGCCTGTTCGTGGTGATATTAGCGTCAGGGTCTCGCCCACTCGGGCACGTGCCGCTGACTCAGACTGTGTACAACCTAGTCGCTGCTGCTTTTTTCTTTCCAAAGAGACTTTTACTTTAAAATTTTCAACTCTACAGAAAAGCTTTAAAAACAATGCCTTATACTTATGATCTGTATACTTTTCTGTGTGCATACTTCAGTTTAAAAATTAAGACTAGCCCTAGCCAGTTTGGCTCAGGGGATAGAGCATCGGCCTGTGAACTGAAGAGTCCCTGGTTTGATTCCAATCAAGGACACGTGTCCAGGTTGAGGGCTGGATTCCCAGGGTGGGGCGTGCAGGAGGCGGCCGATTAACGATTCTCTCTCATCATTGATGTTTTTCTCTGTCTCTCCCTCCCCCTTCCTCTCTGAAACCAATAAAAATACAAAATAAAATTTTAAAAAAAATTCCTGTTTAAAATAAATAAATAATAAATAAATAAAAATTAAGACTAGTACAATAAACACCCACATATTCTTCAGCTAGGTTCGCCAATTTTGATGTTTTTCCATACTTTCTCTCTCTCTGCACACACACATCCATTTATACATGAAAATGTATGTACATGTGCGTGAATGTACATTTAATTTTATTTAACCATGTGAGAGTATGTTGTAGACACCAGGATCCTTCATCCTTTATACTATGGGCCCACAAATGGGACATTCTCTGACATAACCAAAACACTGTAAGGAAACTTAACATTGATATAAAATTAGTATAAATGTTCATATAGCTGGATTTAAAAAACATCTAGGATATAACTAGAGATCATACAGTGCATTTAGTTGCTATCCCTTTAGTCTCTTTTAATTTAGAATAATCTCTTTGACTCTTTAAAAATCTTTCATGACACTGTCATTTTTGAGGAGTCTAGACAAATTATTTTATGGAACTTAAATGTTCCTGATGGTTTTCACATGATTTATGTTAAACACATGTGACATGAATGGTGTGTCGGTGACTTGGTTTACTCCCGATGAGTTTCCTCTTGGGGAGCACCTGATGTCGGTTGGTCTCATTACAGTGATGTTAAAGTTTGATTATTCAACTAAGGGGATGTCAGCCAGAGTTCTCCTCTGTGACTATTGTATGTCAATTAGAGTATACTGAGAGAACATTTTAAATAATAATAACTTTAAAAATCCCACTTTCAGGTCCTGGCTAATAAAATGGTCCACGGTATCTCTTCTGTTCTGCTAGTTTCCTTACAGGACTTCAGCGTCCCCCACAGCACTGCTCTGGCAGCAATGCACAGGGTGTTTACTCAGCTGCTCACCGCTGATAACCCGCTAGCTAGCTGCTTGTCCACACTGATCTCAATTGTATTGCAAGGTCCTCATTACTTTCATTGGTTTAAAGACGTTCTCTGATTAAACGTGTCCAGTCTGCTAGCCCAGAGGAAGCCTCTGCTGACTTTTCCTGTCTCTCTCTGGGCGTAAACTGAGCAGTCAGATACATATTTGTTTTCTCCCTCTTAGAGAAGACAAATGATTGGGTCTAAATACAATTCATCTTTCAAACTAATCTCATGAACATTACACAACGTCACACATTACTACAAACACACAGAAAAGACACAGGCATTTCAAAATGAGGGAGATTATGATGTAGAAAGGAGACTGACATGGGAGTTAGGAGACTTAGGTGCAAGTCCCAACTCTCTGATTTATAAACTGTGATTTTAGGCAACTCACGTCACCTTTCTGAATTTCATCATAATTATGTCCAGGAATAAACTCATATTTATGTGTATCTAATAATGCCTCAAACAAAAGAAACCAGATGAATTTTCACTGCAATTATATGGTTATGTAAAGTATATAATAATATTTGCTTTGGGTGGCCCTGAATGACACCAGAAAGAGATAATTAATTATATCAGGCAGTATAGGTTATGCCTTGGTAAGAAGTTATTGCTAAATATCAGAGATGTAACACAACCAAAATTTCTTTCTTTCCTATGTTATACGTCAAAAAGCTTGCTGTGACCCTGCTTCACCTGTGTTCACTCCATGACCTAGGCTGATTATAAAGCCTTTTCCTGTGAAAGAAGGAAAAGAGACAAGGCAAACCATATCCTGGGTGTGAGAGCTTTTCATTGGCCATAGTTAATCATGTGACCATGCCTGTCATCAGCAGGGGAGGGAGGTATAATCCTTCTGCAGAGAGGGGCAGTGCAGGATGGGGACTATGAAGTGTTTGGCCACTAGGAGTAAGATCTGTTGTACCACTTACCCTCAAAAGCAACTGAAAACAAAGTTCAATGATAGGTCTTTAGGGCCTTCTATATGGAAATATTTTCTCAGCATCTTAGGTCACCGTAAACAGATTAATCAATCAAATATGAGCTCCAACTGTTAATCTCTATTTCAGCTGCTTCTCACATGGGCAACTCTATGCAGTGTGCTCCAGGTCAGCAGCAGCAGTGAAACAGGGATTTAATGATGAAGAAAGGTTACCAAACAACACTGGGGAGGCCAGCAAGCCTGTTATTCAGGGACTGTCATACCTGCTGTATGAATTTCACAAGGTTTTAGTGGGGATTGAGCATGATGGCATGTGTGACAAAACTTTGCTTTATATAAATGTGAGATATGATTGTGTCACTGCCACTAGGCTTGGAGCTCCTTAGGAGTAGGGAGTAGCATTTATTCATTTTTGAATTTCCAATGCTTCGTCTGTGGTAGCATCTGGTAGAATCTGAATCAATATTGAGGGAATGGATAATTGAATGAGAACACATATAAGGAAATTTACTTAGGAAAAGGAAGTTAAAATCTATATTTGAAAATGATGGTTAAACTCTTCTTATGAAGTCAACAAAATTTGATTGACAAAAGTGGTCAAAAAAGAAGAATCATGAATCAATACCTTTCGTGAAAATAAATGTAAAAGCTCTACACAAGGAGTTTCACTTATAGTAACGGAAGAGCTTGTATCGGACCAATCCTCCCGAAGGCAACAATTACAAGCTCTGAAGAAAATATTTTTAAAAAGCTGAAGGCACTTAGGAGCTGACAAAAACTGGAAGGGAGTTGACATTTAGAGGAAAGGAATGACACAGGGTGAGCCTTCCTTTTTAAAGTGATTTTCTACTACACGAAGATAGAAAGAGAATTGGAAAAGAAATAAATAAAGGTAAAATGAAATCTTTAATTTTTCTTATTCTTAATTGATATAAAACATACCTGTTTGTTTAAGTAATAATAGTAATGATTTATTGGGTGAATACAGCTTATAGGTAAGCAAAATGAATGCCAGCAATGTATAAGAGATGGGAGGGAAGAACTGAGAATACTCTATTATAAGATACCTACACTACAAGTAAAGTGGTATGGTGTTATTTAAAGACATACTTAGATTAGTGTAAAAATACATTTTACAAATTCAAAGGCATCCACTAAAATTTTAATAAAGAAGTATATTGTATATGCTAAGAAAGGAGATAAATTGAAATCATATAAAATGCTTATTTACAACAAGAAAAGGAAGAAAAGGGAGCTTAACAAATGAAACAAAGCAAATATAATGAAGAGAAAATAATTATAAATATGGTAGATGTTAATCCAACTATATCAACAATTGCTTCAAATGTGATGATCTAAATATACAAATTAAAAGACCAATTAACAGATTGTCAAACTATTAAGAAACCCACTTTAAATATAAAGACTCATGTTAAGCACAAAGGCATGGAAAAAGATATATCATGCTAACACTAAACAAAAGAAAGCTAGAATGACTTTATTAATTTAAAAAAAAAACACTTCAGAATACAGGAAATTTTCAGTGGTAAAGAGGCACATTACATAATTTTTAAGGGATCAGCTCTCTGAGAAGACATAACAATCTTAAAGTCATATGTATCTAATAACAGAACATCAAAATATGTGAATGAAAAACTAATATTAAGAAGAAATAGACAAACTCCACTAATATAATTAGAAACTTCAACACAACTCTTTCAAGAATTAATAAATCAAGCAGACAGAAAATCAGTAAAGATGTAGTTGACCTGAATGGCATTATCAATCAACTTGATCTTATTGACATTTCTAAAACACTCCACCCCAAAGCAGCAGAATATACATTTTTCCCAAGTTTACATGGAACACTGATGAAGAAAGACCACATCCTGGGCCATAAAACATGCCTTAACAAACTTAAGAGTATAGAAATCATATATAGTGTATTCTCATACCACAATAGAATTAAACTAAAGATCAATACCAGAGAAATAGTTGAAAAAATATCTAAATATTTAGAGATAAACAATATACTTCTGTATAGCACATGGGTCAACAAAGTCCACAGAGAAATATTTTTAACTAAAAGAAAATTACAATACAATTTATCAAAATTTGTGGCATGCAGTGAAAGCAGTCCTTACAGAGAAACCTATAGCATTAAATGTATATATTAGAAAAGAAGAAAGATTTAAAATCAATAATGTAAGCTTCTATTTTAGGAAAACAGAGAAAGAAGAGCAATTTAAGCCTAAAACAAGTAGAAGAAAAGAAATAATAAAAATTTGAGCAGAAATCAATAAAATTGAAAACAAAATTAATATAGAAAGTCAATGAAATCTTTTTTAAAAAGGATCAATAAAATTGATAAATCTCTAGGACAACTAGCCAAGAGAAAAAGAGAAAAGTCACAAATCACCAATATCAGAAATAAAAAGAGGCTCATCTACTGATCCCATGGACATTAAAGAATAATAAAGGAATACTATGAACAGCTCTATGCCCACAAATTTAATAACTTAGAGGAAATTGACTGATACCTTGAAAGATACAAACTACCAAACTCACACAAGGTAATAGATCACCTGAATAGGCCTTTATCTCTTAAGAAAATTGAATCAAAATCTAATAACCTTCCTAAAAAGTAGGCACCAGGGCCATATAATTGTATTGGTGAATTCTACCAAATATTTAAAGGTGAAGTTATATCAATTCTCCATCATATCCTCCAGAAAAGCTTAGTCACTAATTGTAACAACTATAAAATATTAATGAAAGATGTTAGTAATAGGAGAAGCTGGGTGTGGTGTATATGGGAACTCTGTACTATCTTTGTAATTTTTCTTAAATAAAAAACTGTTCTGAAATAAAATAAAAAGGGAAATGCTAAATGAAAAAACTGTCAACCCAGAATTATATGTTCAGTAAAAAAAAAAATTCTTCAGGAATAAAGAAAAATTGAAGTTATTTTCAGATAAAGGAAAACTAGAATAATTCGTCAGCAGCAGACCTTCACTTCAAGCAATACTAAATAAAGTTCTCAGGGCTAAAGGAAAATAGTACCTGATAGAAGATTAGATCTTCAGGAGATATAAAGAGTACCAGAAGTGGTAACTACGTAGGTATATATTTTTAAAACTATATTTTTCCTCTTAGTTTCTTTAAAATACATCTTAAAGTTTCTTTTTAAAAATATCTTTATTGATTTTTAGAGAGAGAAGAAGGGAGAGGGGGAGAGAGAGAGAGAGAGAGAGAGAGAGAAACATCAATGTGAGAGCAGAACATCAATCATCTCCTGCATGCACCCCAATGAGGATGGAGCCCGCAACCCAGGCATGTGCCCAGATTGAGAATCAAACCAGCAACCTTTTTGGGCACAGGACAATGGCCAATCAACTGAGCCACACCAGCCAGGGCTACATCTTAAAGTTGAAAACAAAAGTTACAGCATTTGTATAGTGGGGTTTACAGAATGTGTAAGTGTAATATTTGTCAGAACAATAACATAAAAGATGGGAGTTAAAATGAGTATGGAGTTTGAAGGTTCATACATTTTGAGTGAAGTGGTATAATATTAGCTCTAAGTAAACTGTGAAAAGCTAAGGATGCATATTGAAATATGTAGAGTAACCACTTAAAAACAATGCAAAGAGTATATAGCTAAAAAGCCAATAAAAATTAAAATGAAATTCTAGAGATTATTCAACTGTCCCCCAAAAAAGTCAGAAAAGGAAGAATAGAAGATTGAAGATCAGATGACACAAACAGGAATAAAAGAACAAAATACTAGACCTAAATCCAAGCATATCAATAATGACATTGACAATAAATGAACAAAATATTCCATTAAGAGGCAGAGATTATCAAAAGGATCTTTTTAAAAGACTCAATTATATTATGTCTAGTAGAGACATGCTTTAAATATAATGGCACTGATAGATTGAATATAAAATGCTAGAAAAAATAACACATATGGAGAGCATGGAAAGTTGGAGTGGTTATATTAATATCAGATAAAATAAACGTTAAGATATAGAGTCTTACCATAAATAAATAAACACTTTATAATGATAAAAAGGACAACACCACAGGAAAATATAACAATCATAAATATGCATGCATCTCATAACAGAGCTTCAAAATATATGAAGCAAAAATTGATGAATTAAAGGATGAAATAGATAACTCTAATGAAATATGTTAATAATAGGGGAAACTGAGTGGAGGAGATTTTGATAGTGCCTCCCCCCAAATAAATCACTTAGGTATCCTATATAATAAAGAAGTAATATGCAAATTAACCCTCACTCCCTCACAAGATGGCTGCCTATGACCAGGCTAGCAGGGGGGTTAGTGAGGGATGACCAAATGACTGAACAAGCAGGCTGCATGGGGCAACCAGACCGGCAGGGGGGTTATTGAGGGTCAACCAAATGACTGAACAGCAGGCTGTGTGGGGTGACCTGGCCAGCGGGGGGGGGGGGGGGGGGGCTCAACCAAATGACTGAACAGCAGGCTGTGTGGGGTGACCAGGCCAGTGGGGGGGGCATGAGGGGTGACTAGGCCAGCAGGGGAGGCAGTTGGGGGCAACCAGGCTAGCAGAGGGGGGCAGTTGGGAACAATCAGGCCAGCAAGGGGATCAGTAAGAGGCGACCAGGTTGGCAGAGGGGGGGCAGTTGGGGGCAACCAGGTTGGTAGGGGGGAGGGGAATTAGGGGCAACCAGGCTGGCAGGTAGGTGAGTGATTAGGAGCCAGTGGTCCAGGATTGTGAGAGGAATGTCTGACTGCCGGTTTAGGCCCGATACCTGGGGTTGGGCCTAAACCAGCAGTCGGACATCCCCTGAGGGGTCCCAGATTGGAGAGGATGCAGGCTTGGCTGAGGGGACCCCCCCCCACCCGCAGGTGCACAAAATTTTGCGCACCGGGCCTCTAGTTTATATAAAAAGCATGCCTAAGACCAATACACTGAAAATTAAAATTGATGAGAGAAACTAAGGATTTAAATAAATGGAGAGATATACCTTGTTTAAGAATTGGAAGACTCATTGTTAAGATGGCAATTCTCGTCCAAATGATTTACAGATTTCTCACTATCTCAATGAAAATTATAGTGGATTTTTTTAAAAGCACAAATTTATTTGTATTTCCAAATAAATTCTAGAATTTATTTGGAAATACAAAGGCTATTAAAAAACCAAATCAATTTTTAAAGAAAAAAATGGAGGACTTTTTGCACTATCCAATTTTAAAACTAACTATAAATCTATAGTAATGTGTCATATCAGTGAAAAGATAGACATGGAAATCAAGATGAAAAAATAGAGAATTCAGAAATAGAATCACACATACATGACCACTTGATATTCTACAGAGGAGCCAAGGTAGTTCATTGGGGAAAGAAAAATGTAGTATTTGATTAAATGGATGTCTTTATGGAAAAAAAGTGAAATAATTGGATGGATCATAGACCTAAACATAAAACTTCACAATGTTAGATTCCTAGGAGAAAATTTTTGCAAGCTTGGGAGAGGGCAAAGAATTCTTAAAACCAAGAAAGCAAATTTCATGAGAGAAAAAGATATTTGAAGAATTGGACTTCTTCAAAATTACAGACTTTTGCTCTTTGAAAGACACATTAAGAAAATAATAAGGTAAGCCACAAAGTGAGAGAACTTTCTTTGTGCAAGTTTACTCCCTATATCTTAAGAAAGATATGGTGGCCAGGAGAAGATCTAAGAAGCAAGGTAGACTAAAAACCTAGGCATTAGTTGAAAAGATGAGACAAAACATATTTGAAAGGCACAAATGCAGATGTGTTGACCAAATAAATCCTGGAAGAGCCAAATAAGGAATGTCTATGAAAGTAGACACTTTAGGATGAATAAAATGAACTGCTACTTTACCTAGGGAGGAAGACATTTTTTGTTACTCTGAGAGATCACAAAGGATCTTTATGTCTACTGCATATTAAGAATCTGTGAATGCTTGGAGCACACCCCTCGCCATTCTAAAATTGATAGCAACATGCCTGGTCCCTCTCAGCCCTTCATCCCTTCCCTTTTCTTCCCACATCTCTTCCCAGAGGTCTAAGCTCTGTTTGGTGGAGAGGTTGGAGATGGAGGGTTTTGCTATGTGTCTATCTTCTTTCCATGTGACTGGCTCCAGAGCACAATCTCTTTGCCATTGACATGCCAGTGGGTGGGCACGGAATGTTGTCCTGACATGGGTCCTGAGGAGAAGGTGCCTGGATATAATCTCTCTTCCTGTGCAGAATAGCTTTGCTATCACTTCCTTAAAGTTGTGACTTCAAACTAACTCTGATTCTTATCTTGGTTTGAAAAGTCCAGATAAAAGCCGTGGTCCATTCTCAAGTTGCTGCCACCAAGTAAAAGAAGAAGCAGGTATTCTCCATGGTTTTGATGAGACAGCCGGCAATCTGTGTGCTCTATCTTCTGGAAGTCAACAAATCAAACTCTGAACACTTTGGTGACTCCTTTTCAAGTGGCATTTATCTCCCTGACCATCTTGCATGCCTTTTACCATATAAGCTGAACTCTATTACTATCTTGTTCCATACACATTGCATTTGGTTCCATTGATGTAGGTTTTCAATCATAATTATCTAATCCTCCACCACCTTCAATTATTCTGCTCTTGTTTCAATATATTTCCTTTTGTTGTTATATCTGAGCCTGTAATTAAGACAATTAAATGGGAAGAGCTATTTAGGGATATAGCTGTGTGAATATTTTCTTGAGTTGGTAGGGTCACTGTAACTCACAGAGTGGTGATGAGATAGGGAAATGGGGTGGTGTGAGGGCAACCACAGCTACACTGTCTAGAATCTGTGTGTCATGTGGGGGGGAAAACAGACTCTCCCTGGATCCAGTCTCGAATAATGTTCTGTTCCCTAAGGGACTGATTCGGAATAAGACCGAAAGATCAGGGAACTTCCTCTGAAATAATGAGCATTCAAGTCTAAGTAGAAACGACTTCAAGATCCCTAGGCACAGCTGACAGCGCTAACTCACACTTGAACTGAGAGAGCAGAGCCTCCATATGTTTAGGGAGTCAATACGATGTGTCTGTATTTGGGACTTGTCGACCTGTTTCACTGATGCTAAATAATTACTATGGAAATGGATGCTCCTGCCCTCCCCTCTTGCATGGGTGTGTTCCCCTGGCAGCTCTGGGAGGGTCTGATGTGGGGGAAGGGAGAGCTCTCCAGTCCTGCTCTGACCCCGGAGGAGCAGCTGGACTTCCTACAGAGAAGGCCCCTTTCTGGCTTCCCCGCAGGAGGGAGGGCCGCTCCTTTGAGTTGCCAACTCAGGCACAGATGGAGAAGGGAAGCACAAGAGTGTGAAGTCCACGCTCTGAAATTACATCCAAGCAGAAAATGAAGTGGCTGGGCAGCTGTCCCAGGAGCAAAAGGCCCAGGGGTTGCTATTTGGAGGGGGGGAAGAGGAAACATGACAGAAACAATTACTCTTTCTCACGTGGTCAGTAGCTCTTAGGTCTCCGACTCCTGTTGCCTCTGGGACCTCATCTGACCCTCGCATCTGGGCAGCGCACAGATTCTGGAGGCCAGCACATGTTGCTCTACCAAAAGCAGGCCATGGGGCCCAGACTGGGTACACCAGGTTCCAACAAGGGCATATGAAGAAGCCAAGACAGGATTCCTGGCCTCAAATAATGCCAGGCTCTGGGTGAAGCCTCCCCCCATGCTCAGCCATCAGCACCTTTCCTCTCCCTTCCTTTTCCTTTAGGTATATCCTTTAGCATAAGTGACACTGCCTCTAGGAAGCCTTCCTTAACACCACCACTGCCCCAACAACCTGTATGAGATTTCCTGTTAAATAATCTTATCACACCTCAATTTCTCCATCATAATAATTAGCATACCTGTTGTTATTACTTGTTCAGTGTATTCCCCACTGGTCTGGAAGCATCAAGAAGGGAAGGAGTGTCTCAAACATTGTGTGTCCATTTCACTAAACACAGTTCCTGGTGCAGAAAATGCACTGGAGGAGGACTTGTTGAACCAAATTAATACAAAAGTAAAATGGTGTGATCCTTATCTTTATAGATCAGGAACCAAATGCCCTAAAAAGAGATGAGGATTGCCAAGGCCACCAGCATGTTAATGAACAAGGCTAGGGGTGGGACGCCCAGCCCCCAGTCCAATGCTCTCCCAGCAAGGGAACTACTGCTGAGTGTCTCCTTCAGTCCCTGAGCAGGGAATCCTGGCTTGGAAGGCCAGGGGAAGTGAAAGGAGCCTACTCACTTTGTCCAACTCTCAGTCTTCACACTCTATGCCACCACCTAATTAGTGTGTCCTCCCCTGACACTACCAGTTTCTTAACAAAACCCAGAAGTGTTGAAAGGTTGGCACTTTCCCATGCCACCACCCCCAGGCCTCAGCCAAAGAGTCACCTGGTATCTGTGAGGCCTGGCTGCTTGCCAAGGGGCCGCATGAACCATAGACACTGTTCAAAGTCTTTGGAGAAGGCACAAAACTCAGTGCATATTCATAGCACACTTGGTAATGACTCCTGGTTTTATGTATGATGAATACATACTATAGGATTATTATGGGTAGATTCATTGGAGATGGGATGTAACCAAGTTTTATGAAAAATAATTACCGCCATAAAGTTTATATAATTACTTGCACTGGTTTGCCAGGGCTGCTATCCAATTTTATTTATAGGCAATTTTTCTGATATCATTTAAACTATACTCAGAGCATAATTGGCCTGTTTTAATTTATCTCCAGACTGTACTCTGCCGCCTCAGCTGGCCCGGGGAGGAGCTGAGTGCACGTGCGGTGTGGTCGCTGGGCGGCAGCTCTGGGTGTGGGATCTGGCTCTCCTGGAAGGACGACCTTGCATCTGGGGAAGGGAGTGGACACGGTTTGTTACTGTCAGCACCCTGCCCTGGTTGCCCTTGTCTTGAACAAATGACTATATTCTTTGGGATGTAGGGTCTAAAGAAGAAATTGATTGTAAAGATTGCAGGGGGAAATAAGGGTAACAGAATGGGAAGGAGATAGGTCTTAGAGTTATGTAGGCCTATGTGTTCATGCTGATTCTGCTGCTCGTTACCAGGTGACCTTGACTTACTGGGTCTCAGTTTCATTTCTATAAATAAGAGACAGCTAACTTGGAGAATTGTTGAGAAAATTACATGGGGTAATGCGAACCAGCCCACTCTGAGCCCAGCACCCACAGGCAACAATGCAATGTTATCAGGAGGTGGAGGATGGGGCTGGGGGAGATTAAGTGGCCCAGCCGGATGAGGAACCCCTGGGCAACAGGATGCCTGCCCTCTCACAGACTCTGTGAGGGAGCAGCATTAGCACAGGGTAGCTATATTCTGTCACAGCTGCGAGGGTTGAGGTGAGCACCGGACCCAAGGGCAGCATATCTATAGGCTGAGCAGCTGTGCTATGCAGTCATTTAGCCCAAAAAGTTAGTCCAAATTGGATAGATGGGTGATTAGCTGAGCCAAATGAACTTTGTCTGGATGGTCCATGAGGAGCAAAAGCAAGCAGACATCTAAGGAGAGGAGAGGAGAGGAGAGGAGAGGAGAGGAGAGGAGAGGAGAGGAGAGGAGAGGAGAGGAGAGGAGAGGAGAGGAGAGAAGAGAAGAGAGGAGAGAGAGAGGAGAGAGAGACTAGCTAAGGGAAGGGGTGGAACAGGTGGACAGTTTACCCACCCAGCTTCTTAGACTCTGGGTGGCCCTTCAAAGTGCAGAACTCTGTGCCAGGTTCCACAGGGTCAGGTTGTATGGCTGTGCCTGGGTTCACCTGGGATTCTTGCCTCCCTCATTGCTCCTGTGTTCCTACTACAACCCTCATCACTAGAGATGACCTGTGTGGGTCTCTGTTCCTTGCAACAGAAAGCCAACCTAGCACTAAAGGTGCCTAGAGCAATGCCTCCACCCCAAGGACCTTCACTAGAACATCCTGCACGCAGCAAACTGGAGCCAGAGAAGCCCAGCGTCACTTACTCAACTAGTGGCACAGCTGAGGCTGGAAACCAGGGCACATGACCCAGTTTACTGAAGAAGGAGCCACACTTGGGTTCTTCCAAAAGCTTACAGGCGTGGTTTTGTAGGAGGTAAAATGTAGGGTGAGTTCAGGATTAGCAAGAGCAGTCATTTCTAGTACTACTGCTAGATCCAATTGCCATATTTGCTAAAGTACTTCCTCTCCCTATTCCAATCACATGCTGTTTGCAGCAACTTCTTTCCTGGTGTTTATGGGGAACGCTGACCTCCCGTTCTGTGACAGTTCTCGCCACGGGCCAAGGGGACATTTCATAGCAGTTTGTTAGTTCCTGTATTGCTCTGGGTTTGTGCTGAGAGTGTGTGCATGTGTGTGCTTGTGTGTGTGCATGTGGGCACCCTGTGTCCACACAGAAAATCTAAGGTCGTGGGGCACTGCCTGTCAGGAGCTTCCTCTCTTTACTTTACTGAGTGCTCAGGACTTCAGCTAAGAGTTCAAAAGGTCCACAACCCTGCTAGGTATCCTCAAGATGACTCTTTCATCCCCTCCAAGGGCAATTGTAAACCCTTACCAGTCTCTTAAGACCCTCTGCTGGCCACTCTCCCTCTCAACAAATTACCGCTACCTTTACTGCTTTAGAGAACAGAGGCCATTCCACGGAAACATCAAAACTTCCTGCCCACAGGTACAGAATTTTTTTAGAAGAGAAAGGAAGCAGTTTTATTATTGAATAAGCATTTTTCAGCTTTGTTGAGGAATAGTTGACAAATAAAATTATAAGATATTTGAAGTGTATAGTCATAGTGATTTTATATATATACTAGAGGCCCAGCACACGAAATCGTGCACAGGTTGGGTCCCTAGGCCTACACTGCAATCAGGGCCATCTTCTGTCTGCTCACCAGTCCCCAGTCCCACCCCACCGCTAACACCCACCCCGGTTCCCCAGTTCCCATCTGGCAATCTATTGGAGCCTGTGAACTGGGATGAGGGACCGAGAGGTGGTCAATGCACCTCATAGCAACTGGTCGATCTGTCGTTCTAATCGTTATGCTGTTACAGTTGCTGGCCTTGTATTATATAGGATATGTATATGAGCCACCTCACTTTTATGTATACTAGTATACTAGAGGCCCAGTGCATGGATTCATGCACTGATGGGGTCCCTCAGCACAGCCATCAGGAATCAGGCCAAAACTCGCAGTCCAATGCCACCTGCCACTCCTGCCTGCTGCTCCTGCCTGCCACTCCTGCTCATCTCAGCCCTGCTGCACCTGCCACCGCCACCACTTGGTAGGCTCACTGCTGCTCTGCTGTGGTCTCCAGGCTGTGGCAGCCAGCTGTGAGCCCTGCATCTGGTGCCTGCCAGTCAGCTGAGCGGTGCTTCTGCTGTGGGAGCACACTGACCACCAGGGGGCAGCTCCTGCATTGAGTGTCTGCCCCCTGGTGGTCAGTGTGTGTCATAGCGACCGATCGTTCAGTTGCTTAGGCTTTTATATATATAGATTTATTTTGGTGAGAACATTTAAGTTCTAATCTCTTAACAAATGTCAGGTATATTATCAACTACTAGAGGCCCAATGCACAAAATTTGTGCAAGAGTAGGCCTTCCTTCCCCCGGCTGCCGGCACCGCTTACCTCTGGCACCTGGGACCTAGGCTTCCCTCTGGCACCTGGGACCCAGGACCCGGGCTTCCCTCCAGTTGCCGGCAGGCACCCAGGACCCAGGCTTCCCTCTGGCTGCAGGCAGGCACTCAGGACCTGGGCTTCCCCTGCAGCCCAGCTTTGTCCAGATGGTCATCCAGAAGGACGTCTGGTCTAATTAGCATATTATGCTTTTATTATTATAGTCACCTTGTTTTACATTGGACCCTTCTTCATCCAATAGCTGGAAGTTTGTACCCTTTGTAACTTCTCCCTTACTATCCCCAACCCCCGAGCCTTTGGCAACCACTTTTCTATTCTCTCTTTCTATGAGTTTGACTTTTCTTTAGATTTCACTTAGATGTGATACCACGCAGTATTTGTCTTTCTCTGTCTGGCTTATTTCCACAGCCACAAACATATTTGCCTTTGTATCTAGTTCTTTCCTTCTTACCACATGCTTGCATTACAAGAAGATCCAGTGTTCTGGATACTAACCATCACCTCCATTTTTCTTCCTTTCAACAAAAATTCTTAAGGGCCTAAGAGGCCAAGTACTATTTCTGGATTTCCAAGAGACATTAATCTTTGGGAACTGGAGATAAAAACTTGAAATTCCTAGGAATTCTCAGGAATTACCAAAATCAAAAGTTATTTTAAGAAATAAAAATAATTTCTGACATTCTTCATACTCTTTACTCACTATATGAATATCTAAACTTTTTATTTAATAAATAAGAAATATTAAGTTTGGCAACCTTTGTAAAATATTTGTTCTTGATGATATTAATAAGGCATTTATATTTTGGTAGTATCTTACAGCAAATAGTCAAATACTGAAAATTGTCATGAACATCATTGAGTGGTCATTGAAATGTAGCATCTAGATCTCCTAGTAGTGGTATGTACCATTCATAGATTTTGTGTTAATTCGTACTATACATGCAAACATTAATATTTATTGTATTTGGGGCAGCAGTGGATCATCATTAGCAGCAGAAAGGCCCAGGAACACACATTTATGACAAGGGAATAGCCACCAGCAAGACTGACCAGTGAGATTGTGATCACCTCTCTCTTGCATGTTCCTGTCCTGGTCCCCAGAAATGTCAGCCTTCACCTTCAGCTCCACCTGTCAGTGCTTCCCGGTCTTGCTTTTGACTTGACATCAGTGGATGCCTTCTGCTAATAATGTCTTTATTTTCATTGTTAATCTTTCATTCTCACAGAAGAACTATAATATTTTCCCCATTTTCCCAATTTCTTGGATGACTTTTCTTGGTATTCAGGATTTGGAAAACATAAATTTTCTTGAGAAATGCAGAGGAGGAATTCTTCCATGGAAATACTGATCCCGGGCAGGCGGTACTTGTGGTCCATGGCAATAGAGAAAATTCATCATCAGTCAGAAAAAAACATAGGCCCACCTTTATAAAATGTCAGGTTTTTATCCTTTTTTAAGATTTTGATTTCCAAGGCTAGTAAAAGTTTGATATCTGGACATACATATGGCCTTTATTTCAGAAATGCAGCCTGGAAAAAGACTGGTATCTGTTTGGGTGATCATGGTGGTTGACTCCCCAGCAATTGTTTTAGTCATGTGACCAGAGTCCAACAGGGATTGATGGAAGTGTGCTGGGAGTTTTATGAGAGAGATTTTATTGCTTCTAATAAAAGAGATAAGAGAAGAGACAGCTTCTGTCATTTCTCTGGATGTTGTCATTTCTGGGGGTCACACGTGGGACTACCAAAGCCATCCAGTAGGTGGTCTTGGATCCAACCAAAATTGGGGACAGCAGAGTGGAAAAATGAAAAAACATGGAGTCCGTGATGACTTGATTAAGCTGTTGATTGATCCAGGCCTGGGCTTTGCCTTCCTCTGAATTTCCAGTTATGAGAAATGATACTTGTCCTTATTCTTTAAGCCAATTTGAGTTGGGATCTTCTGTTATCTGCAGCTGAAAATATCCCACTTTGTACATACACTGTCAATACACAAGCCGTATTCTCAGGCAGGAAAGCATTTATGTTTCAAAAATTATGTGGAAATGTTGATTTATTATCTCTTTCTAGATCATGAAAATAGAAAGTATGCATTTAATATCTATAAGGATTTGAATAATCATATCACTTAGCATTCAGGTGCCAGAGGTTACTTTTTAAATAGTTTATTTCATTGTTCTGAGACTCCCTTTCCATCAAACAAAAATCTAGACTTTTTTTTACTAGTTACTAGGTCCTAATAAATATAAAATAAAATAGAAAATAAATTACAGTGAAATAAACCTTTAGAAGTAAGTGTATAAATGATTCTATTATTCTTAATTGCTTTTATCAGTCCTTTTGAAGTTCTCCTTTGAACAGAACTTTTTCTGTGGATTACTCCAAAAGCTCTATTGAAACTATTGATTATTCCCTAAAAGATAAATTTTATCATTTCTTATAACAAGCAGCTTTAGCAGAGAATATCTTAAGAGGAAGTAGTATAGGTTGGGAGAAAAATTAGGTGAGCAAATGTTTTACTGTTAATCCCATTCTCTGTTGAATACTGGCTAAGAGCACAGCCTTTCAGATCAAGAGAATAGATTCAAATCTTGGCTTTACCATTCACTAGTGTGGCTGAGGATAAGCTACTTTAACAGCTCTGTACCTCCAATTTATCATCTATAAAATAAGGGTAATAATAATATCTACTTCTCATTTAATCTTCTTAATGAAAAGGTTAAATGAAATACACATTCAAAAATAGACCTATGGCCCAGCCAGCATGGCTCAGTGGTTGAGCGTCGACCTATGAACCAGGAGTTCACGGTGCGATTCCCGGTCAGGGCACATGCCTGGGTTGTGGGCTTGATCCCCAGTGTGGGGCGTGCAAGAGGCACCAAACAATGATCCTCTCTCATCATTGATGTTTCTATCTCTTTCTCCCTCTCCCTTCCTCTCTGAAATCAATAAAAATATATTTTTAAAAAATAGACCTAGGACAGTGCCTGACACATAACAAGTACTGGAAAAAAAAACTGGCTGTTATTATTATTATTGTCATTATCATAAAAATTATTCTATTCAACATTTATGTGAGTATCCTCTGGAAGATATCTCCCTTGGTGTTGAAGTTATTCATGGGCAGCCGGCTGGCTCGGTCAAGGACAGAGATACAGAGAGCTGGTTTAAAGCCCTGCCTCATGCTGAGCACTGTCCCCTTCCCCACCACCCCTACCATTCTCATCCTCCCTGGTATTCAGCCATGGTCATCTCCTCCTGGCCCTTGGGCCTTACCCTGGGCCCTGACATGGGTTTTTCATTCACTTTAGTTTGATCTGTTTTATCCTTTCTCTGCCAGAGGACACAACTCTCATCCCAGGACTGCTTCCAACTCTGAGGCTCCCTGCTCATTCCAAGAAATGTATCTCTACTCCACTTCTGTTCAAAGGTCTTTTGCTACGGAAGTCACTCAAACAATCCTGGACAAAGAGGCAGGGGCATTGGGAGTCCTCAGAGGGCCAAGAAATCCTTAACATTCTGTGCAAGGGGCTGTTTTAGGCCCTGGGCACTGGAGGGCACACAGAGGTAAGACATACACGTCAATATCCATCACTTGGCCTAGAAATAAGGGTCCTCAAAGAGTGAAGGTGGGGCCTTTAAAGGACAGAGAAAAGAGAGAATTTACAAGTTGGTGGATCAAGAAAGGCTTCCCACAAGAGCAATGGTTCTCAACCTGTGGGTTGCGACCCCTTTGGGGGTCGAACGACCCTTTCACAGAGGTCTCCTAAGACCATCGGAAAACACATATATAATTACATATTGTTTTTGTGATTAATCACTATGCTTTAATTATGTTCAATTTGTAACAATGAAATTGGGGGCCACCACAACATGAGGAACTGTATTAAAGGGTCGCGGCATTAGGAAGGTTGAGAACTACTGCACTAGAGGATATGGCATCTGGGCCACGCTGAAGGGTGGGGACTGGGTATGCTGCAGTAGAGAGGGTAGGAGGGAGGGGAGGGCATGAGCAAAGCCACCGCACCCTTTCCTTTCCAGAAAATGGCACAGCCAAGGAGAACCGGGGCCATGCCAGGCTATGGTCATTCATTCATTCCTTTATTTCTTCACTTCCATACTCTCTTTCCATGGCATAGAGCCATTTACCTTCTTTATTTAATATGGGATTGCTATAGTACATGTCTCCTCCCTCCACTTTGAGTGAATTGGCCTCTTATACAGCTACCCACAGTCTGTAGGTTAATCATCAAAAATAAAGGATTTGACTGAAATTCGAGAATCTGTGAACATCCCCTCACCCAGGGCAGTTTCCTGTCTCCTTGCTGCCTAATTGGAGTGAGGAGGGGGAGCTGGTCATCTTCCAGGTCCTCCTGTAAGAAGAAAGCAGGGAAGCGGGCTTTCATTGAAGAGGTTCTCTGTGCAGGCACCTGCTGGGTCTTCCCCCTGCTCCCTTCTTTAACCCCTCAGTGTCATAGTGAGGACTTCGCCGAGGCTATCTCTTTCTATTAACTGAGTGCCCTGTGGTGCCAACACAGGTGGGTTTTGGCTTCCCTGGCAGGTGGATGTCAGGTCCCCAACTTGTGACAGGAGCAGCCACAGGAGCCTCCAGTTCACACATCCCAGTTCAGGGTCCCTCCCAAGTTCCCTGCAGGATCTGGCCATGTTGGGAGTGCGGCCAGCCTCTTCCTGAGGATGTGCTATGGTGACTCATGACCAGCCCCCATGGGAGGATAATCCAGAATCTACTCTCCAGAATATAACAATAGCAGCATTTTAGCCATCTCCTAGGAGTGACTGACGTCACTGCCTCCAGGGGAAGAGGAGGTGTTCCACCCAGATGCATCCTACAGAGGCCTCCCTTCCTCTCAGGTGGGAGGCAGGGCTGGTGGGATGGGGTGGAGGTGTGGGTGAAAGGTTGTGTTACTTTTTCACAATCAGAGAACTTGCAAGTTCTCTGTGTTTAAAACAGGGGGGTTGGACTAAATGGTCCCTAAGTCCCCTTGCAATTCACTAGTCCTGGGGCTTGCTCTGAACATTTCCGAGTTCCTGGATACCCTTGAGGTATTTGTGTTTCTGAAGCATGAATTGAACCTGAAAATGAAGGCTACAAAGCCCTAAAAGGAGAGGCAATTCTTCCAGCTTATTTCCCATCAGCTATAGTCAAAAGTTGCCCTTATGTTCTGCCCTAGCCAGCGTGACTTCTCTTATTCGCTAGTCATTTTTCATGATCAGGAACTCAAGCCAAGAATTGGGACTTCTGGGAAAACAGGATCCAGCCAAACCTTCACCTCCTGCAGGGCCCTTGCTTTCAGTCCTGGGCTTCTCAGAAGACATCAGTTATTGAAGATGTGGAATGCAAAAATGGCTGGAGGTTCCACCGTGATGCAGGACAGATGCTATACCAATGGCCTGTCACCTGTTTGAAGACAGCTGGCAGATAAGCATCTCCAATGTCAGCCTCTCTCTACAGCTCCACCTGGATACCTATGGGCATATCATACTCAGTATGCTCATAATTGAACTCATTGCCCTACTCCATACAAACTTGGACTTCCTCCTGCACTCCCCACTTTAATGCCACCGTAGGAAATAGGGATTCTCTCTCTCTCTCTCTCTCTCTCTCTCTCTCTCTCTCTCTCTCTCTCTCATCACATACTTGATTCCTTATTCTATTTGGAGGACATTCCAATCAGTGTGAGTCTGAAGGGGGCCAGACATTCCCACACGTGCCCCCTAGTGACAGGGGCATATGCACAGAACCTAGGCTTGGCCATCAGACCTTGCACAAGGGGTTTTGGCTCTTGACAGTGACACAAAGCGAGAGATTATTTACAGCAACAGGGGCGGAGAGCAGGTGCAGCAGGTGTCCAATGGTAGGGAGGCTTTGGCCATGACCTGACCAGGCAAGCCCCAGCCTCTCTTGGTTTCTGCCCATTTTCTGAGTTTGGTTCTTTAGGCTTCACATTGGTCCAGTGAGCTCTAATAAATATACGGCCACTAAATTCCATTTCTTCTTAGAGATCCAGAGTCAGCTTCTGTCGTTTGCAATGAAGTCTTGGTTGGTACCCTCACCACCCCACCACCTCACCCCCCACCAGTCAAGACAGGAAGCTAGAAATTTTTCCTGACAAACCCTGTCACTGACGTCCACTGATCCCACCAGTGATGTCACCTCTGTGGCCCCAGTGCCACCCCCAAGCCAGGCCCTCATTACAATTGCCATTTCCTGCTGTCCCCTATTGGTGGCTCCTCTGATCTCTGGGTCCTTCTTAACCACAAGCATCTACTTCTGATCAAATCTCAGAATCCAGGATCACGCCACGTCCTCCATCAGGGTTTTCGACAGAAGAGGAAAAGGAGAAAACTGGAGAAAGGAAAGGTGTTCAGCAACTCTGAGTGGAGCAGGAAATGAGAAGGCAGCCACCACAAAACACAGATGCAACTCGGTGTCTCTGTAATAACTCAGTCTGCCTGAGGTCGTATGATGGCATGAACTTCTCCCCTTCTTGGTACGTTTCTTTGTCTTCTGAAGTCACACCAATGAAAAGTATTAATTACTCTTCAAACAGAAATAAATTAACTTAAGAAGATGCAGTCTTGTCTTGCTCTTATCGCAGCCATGCTCCCTGAGGACACATTAATTGATTTTATCCAAATCAGCCTGATGCACTTGGACACTTTACCGGGTAATGGAAATTAGTGATGGCTCCTGTAAAGGAAAGGCCGAATGCCAACTCCTGTTTTTGCACATTTTTATCGCTGTGGATGAGGTAAGTCTAATCATGGGTGGAGAAGGCCCAGTGGCACCGAGGTCTTTATTTATTTAGTAAGTATTTATTGAGCACTACATGATACCAAGGACTGTGCAAGGCACTGGGGATCCAATGATGAACAACACAGACGAGGTCCTTACCTAGTGAAGCTGACAGCTGGATACATTAAAATACCTTCTCAGGGCTTCCTAAAGTTTCCATGCATGGCTCCCGCCACCTGGGTCTCACTGCAGCTGGCCTTCACAGGAAGCCAAGCCCACAAGAGAAGTGGTGATGGAATATCAAAGAGCCTCATCTGGAAACACCGGGGGACTTGCGAACGTGGACAGCCACAAAGGGCAGTCAGCTTGGCTGGGCTCATCCCCAGGCTGTTCGTCCATGAAGACACAGGTTAGTGGACAGAAGTGCTCCTAGAAAGTCTGTGGAGATGAACTCCAGTGCCTCCTCCCTGGCACCCCCATGTAGGGTTACCAAATTTCGCAAATAAAAATACAGCACACCCACAGTTAAATTTGAATTTCAGAGAAATAATTAATAATTTTTAGCATAAGTATGTATCCTGCAATATTTAGGATATACTTACATTTAACTTCATTGGGTACCTGTGTTTTATCTTGCAACCTTACCACCCCCACTCTCATCTCAGCAAGATGCCCTGTGCCCTCGGTAGCCCTGCTACCTGCTCTGACGCAGCACTTCCCACACTGCAGGATGCAGAATCACCCAGCCCCCTTTCAAAATACACTCATCCTGAGGATATTCAAGATGAGTCTGCTCTCAGCCAGCTGTCCCCAGGAAAGAATTTCAATTCAGTCACCTTGACCTCACTGACTCCAAGCAAGGAACGATCTGTTCTAAGGAGGATACAGAGATGAGTAGGACACAGTCACTACCCTAAGGAACCCAGAGGCCAGCAGAGAAAGTGGATTAAGCTAGTCAAATATTTGTAATATGAGATGGAAAATGAAAAATGACTTGAGTGCCAAACGAATGTCGGGAGAAAGAGATCATGTTTACTTTGGAGGATGGGAGTCTTGCGGGCATCATGGAGGAGGTGGCAGTTAATGTTGACTAGCCCGATGATGAATCCTTAAACTCACTTCACAGCTTGGATGGGGTCATTACAAAACTCCCAGCAGTCCCCACAAGTCAACCACAGTTAATACCCCAGATGAAGTCTTTTCAGTGTCCTTGACCTAGAGGTGTGCCTCATGCTACCAAGAGGAGCCTTCTGGAAAGGGAAGGCCAAGAGGAGCAATCAGTGTAGACCCAAATCATGAGAAAGAGCCGGTGTGCTTGGAGAACTCTGAGAAGTCACATGGAGCCAGGGTCGAGGGCTCCGTGTGGGGTGTGTAGCCAGAGAGGCCAACCCAAAGGTACATCAAGGACAGGGTGCGGGAAGGTCTGGGGTCGCAGGGCGCTGGCACTTCCATTGGAAAGCTTGGTTCCTGTTTCCAGCACTCGGTGGACACTGGCTGTGCCAAATGAGGGAATGCCAATCACATTCTCGGTAAATATTTAGACACCCGAGGTTTCAGACCAGATAACATTTCAGAGCCTGCTTTCTGATTGTACAGCATCTACTGAGGGAGCCAAAAGGCTTCTCCTCATTGCTTCCTGGTTAATATGAGTGAGCATTCCCCAGGCGGGCAAACATTGACAGCAGCAGTGGCCGAGCCCAGCCCTGATAATGCCCCGAGGTGGCCAGAGGAGGAAGCCAAATGCTTCTATGGCCTGTTTGCGGGGGAAACAGCAAAGACAATGTCCCATGGGTTCTCAGTGTGGAGGGATTCTTTGGTCCGTGATCGTACCACAGGGATTATTCTGCACACTCACCACATGGCACCCAGACCATCCCAGCATTGAGGTCTGCAGAGACAGAAGAGCGGGTGGCTGGCTAATGAATTCTCCCCGGGCAAGTTAGGCAGACGGACTCCAGCTGTCCCCTCGCTGGTCTATCAGCTGGCTAGGCTCCCTGAGCAGGGCTCAGACCGGGTCTGTCAGAGAATGTTTTTGAGAAATTAAAGTGACATTGCTAAGTGGATGCATGTAGCAGGAGGGAGCCAGCCTGCTTCTCTCTCTCCATCTTCTGCCTGACAGTCCCGCTCTGAGGGAATAATGTTTGAGAGCGTGTTTGGGTTCCTCCAGAAACTTAATTAAAGCTGGTTGCAGGACGGAGTCAGCCCACGCCTGGACTCAGACCTGACAGGGCAGGCTCCGTGGCCCCTCCTGGGTTCACGAACCTGGTGGACTCCTGCCTCTCAGACTCCTCTGGAACCTGGAAGGAAAGAAGAGGAGACGCCACCGGGGGTGCTAGGGCTCTGTCCCTGCCCCTCCAGCTGGTGCCCCTCTTTCTCCGAAATAGGTGATCCAGACCTCCCTTCCCTTTCTCTGAGCCTGCCTCCCCCAGATCCTGACCTCTCTGTGTGGTTTTCACCTTCCCAGGCCTCCATCACTAGGTTTTGGAGTTCCGGACTGTGACTTGACCCTGTTTTTACCGAGCATGGGGGACTGTGCTGGAAGGTCCCAGGTTGGCTTCTCCTGGATGAGGCATTCTCCCCATTCCTCCTCCCCTCCCCTTCTCTCGTCCTCCCTCCTCCCTCCACCAGGTTTGCTGAGCTGGAAACCACAGGAAGGGGCTGGGTTGGCTTTTGCTGTTGAGGCTGAGAGCTGGAAGTGGGGAAATCAGGAAACCCAGGCTCAATTCCAACGTGAAATTGGAAAGATCCCCAGCAACCGGGGCATTAGATAAATACGGCTCTAAAACCTGTGAATGGCAAAGGAATTTTTATTTCCATTAAACTTTAAAACTTTGGTTTAAAAGCACAGCCCTGCCAATGAAGAGCAGTATGTCTTTTTATTAATTCTTTTAAATATAATATATACTCAGAAAAGGAATCAAAATAATACAAAACAGTGTACAATGGAAAGGAAAGCCCCCCCCTCCCCCCACATTCCCACTCCCCAGAGGTAACTGTTAGAAGTTTCTTGGGGCAATTAAGTTTTAAAGAAACAAGATTCAGGATTAAAACTAAAGAATGCAACTAGACTCTGGATGCATATTTGGGATGTGATGGGGGAGTGTGTGGGAGGGTGTGCACAGTGTATGTGTGTGCATGTGCAAGTGTGTGCATGTACGTGTGTAAGCATAAGCCATGGTTTACTAATGCAGGCTCTGCTATTGACACCCCAGATTCAGATATTAGTTTCTCTGCTCCAGTTAGATAGTTAGTTAGTTAGAAACCAGTTAGTTGATTTTGCTGCCTCTGATTTATCATTTATAAATTGCAAATAATCATAGTACCTACCCACACAGTTGTGGAGATTTGAGTATTTTTCAGCTCATGAAATGTCTGTGAACCTGCAAAAGGGACATGAATTCTATTCCATGTTCTACCAGGACCAACAGTGATTATAATGACCCCCTCCTGTGTAGGCGCCACTATCTAGTTTATAACCCACGTCATGGACATCCCAGCAGGCAGACGTGTGGTCCCCTTGTAGATGAAGAAACCCAGGAGTAGCCACTTGTCTAAGGTCCCACAGCTATACGGTTCAAAGCCGGGGAGGTCTAAAACCCAAATGGTGTGATTTTCTAGTGCTCCCATGGAACATCTGTGGCCGCTCTGAGCAGTGAGCACAGGACATGTGACAGCTGGGCAGAAAAGGGCTCCTGCAGCTCCCAACATGTCATCCGCCCCTCCCCATCCCGGGAGTTCTGGCCTTATGACTTTGGCGTGACCGCTGGGACAGCAATCGGGCCTCTTGCCCAGGGCTCAGGCTGCAGGTCTCAGGGGCACAAACATCTTAAGAGTCTCTCTTCTTCCTGCCCCTCCTCCTCCTTGAGCTTTTAGAGTCTTAATCAACCTAATTGATTGTCATTGTGTACTTTAAAAAATGTATTGCTTTTTCTTCTTACAAAAGTGATACCTGTGTTGTGTAGAAAATATACACAAGCAAACAGAAAGTAGCAATAAATAACTCGGTAGAAGTGCTTCCTGCCTTGATGGCCCCGGGGTGGAACAGTGGTGTTTACCAATAGCACACAACCTCTAGCTGCGATCCCGTCAGCACCTTCCAGCTTTAGCCAACGAGCTGATTCGGATGAAACTTTCCAAGATTCGCAGGATTATTGATGACAATGATTTTGAGCTGCAAACAGCTAATGTAATTGAACGACAGCATGACTTACTGCTTTTTAAGGCTGCCTTTTCATTTAAAAATCAAGTTAAGAATTCTACCCTTCATGTGGAGTTTGATGACATTCTCAGAAAAATCAATTTGGTTTGTGGATCTGAAAATGCACCAGCTCTAACTTTCTTTGATATACTATCAGAGGGCTGTTTGATCAAGAAAATAAACCTGTGGAGTTTCAACAAACTGCTAACATGCGTCAGAGAACTCAAAGGCCGGTAGGGAGAGAGGGGTGCCTAGCGTGCGGCTACAATGTGGGCATTGAGTGTCAGGATAAAGGTGTGTACCAAGGCTGTGTACCCAGGCTGCGGGCACCCAGGCCCGGGGCACTGACTGTGCCCGCAGAGGAAAGAAAGTCTGGTGACGATGTCTTGAGGAACTGGGTTTTCGGCAGGACCTTGAATGAACTTCAGGAGCTGGCTAGGTAGAAAAAGGGTGGCAGGAAAAGAGGTTTGGCCATAGATAGGGATGGCCAGGGCTTAGGTGGTGGGAAGGAGGGAGGCGTAGGGAGTGAGACAGAGTGGGGAGGGTTCCACGGGATCAAGAGATGAGGCAGAAGGAATAGGCTGGGATCCAGTTATGAAGGAGCTTGCGTGCCCTGCTGGCAAGTTGGGTCTGCATGGGTCTGGGCCCCTGTGCCCTTTCCCTCGTTCTGTTTGCAAATTCCTGGGCCCGTGGCAGGCAGAATGAAGGTAGAAGGGCTCAGCCTCACAAGTCCCCAGGGAAAGAGAGCTGGGCCTCTAGGAGAGAAAATGGAATGGGCTGCTTTGGGCGAAGAGCGAAGCTGGACCCCTCTTGCTTGCACTTTTGCCAATCCCCTTCAGGGTTTCTCTGGAAAGTTCTTGTGTTTTCTTACGAAGTGTCTGTCTTCAGCCAAGTCGCTATGAATATTGAAACACACACACACACACACACACACACACACACACACACACACACAGAGTAAAGGAAGCAATTTGTTTACTGTTTTTTTCCAAGAGTTTTAATATGGGAACCTGGGACTGTAGGAACATACTACTGAGGAAAAATAGAAGAGAAGAGGGAGCAAACAGGCAAAAGTAGGGAAGTAAAAGCAAATCTCAAAGGCGTGTGTTAACTTTCAGTTCTTTTAGATTTTCTGCTCCCTCTGACTTGGGGACAATGAAAACTCACTAAGTTACTTGCTTTTTCTTGGATGGACTGTGTCTCTCTGGGTTCTGTCAAGGTAAGGAATCTTTTCAGCAGCTATAAAGGCCTCTGCACCCCCTGAGTTATAAGTGAACAAGTGAGAGAGTGGACCTAAGCCACTTTCCACTCTGCCCTCTTTCCTGCCCTCTACCCCTCACCCCCAACTCACAGCCCAGCCAGTCAGGAAGGAGCCCGGAAGTCATGGAAACAGCTGGTCCTGCTCCGCTGTGGAGGCCCAGACCAGCTGACCTTCACTCTCTGATCTGCTGACGTGTCTGGGCTGCTGTGGGGCTGTGAGGTGGACGAGGCTTTATACTGGGGCGGGGCTTATAGGGCGGAGGGGAGGACCAGGGTCCCGGTCATGCCAGCTCTCTTGTCCTGGCCTCTAGGATCTGTGGCTGGAAACAGCTCTAGAGGTGGCTCACTCAATCCTGGCTTCCCTGGTGGCTGGATGCTGGAGGGACAATGAGAGGGCCTCAGGATGCCACCTCTTATGGGACTGGCCAGTGGGGGTAAGAGACCAAGGACCAGGGCAGGCCCACTTGCCTCTGGTTGCTACTAAGTTTTCCTCTAAAATCAACTTCATTCTTGGAATGTTTAGAAAGAGGTATAGATAGGAGGAGGAAAGGAGGTCCTTACTGGTGTGACTAGATGGCACCAATATCCCGGACCAGCACCTCATTAGTCCACTCACCACGGCCCCTGGAAGCAGAGGGGTGGCATATCCCTCACCAACATGAATGGCTGAGGTTGCTCCAATCCCAGAATCCTGACATGCTGGCACATCTCCTCTCTACTCCTTCTTGGACAGCCACAACCTGAGGATTTGCATTTCATAGAGCCAGGAATAGGATAAAGTAGGAGATCAATATAACACTGAGGTTTTCACAGCAGGTCCCCAAAGCATAGTAGCTTAACAGAAACGTGGAAGATGTCCTTTACATGTCATCCACCCCTGCCTTCTACTGGCCTTCGTGGGGAATGCCCAGGTGCTGAGTAGATTTGTCCTCTCTGCGCTTGGGAGCTTTCCATTTTCTCTGAACAAGCACTGCATTGAGCTTAGCTCTGGGTCATGGTGCCTGTGCACATTGTGGAAGCTCAGCCAACAGGGAACAAATCCTGAGCTTAGGGTGGTTGGGCACAGCCTGTCTATTGCCACATTTCCGAGGGCTAACCTTTGGAAGAGCAGTAGGTATATTCTGTGTGGCCCTGAGTTACAGTCTCGATGTGGCCTCCTCTGTAAGTCCTTGGGTATAAGGCCTCTCTCCAGCCAGGCTTCAGTCTGTTATTCAGAATATTTTTTTTCTATTTTTACTTGTAATTCCAGTTTGGTGCTGGGAGAAGGTCAGTGTAGCTTCCACTTTACCCCACTGCCCTCTTGGAATCTCCAGCTACAGCTGAGATCTGGGAGGAAGTGACAGGGAAGTGGGCTAGGCCCCTGGAGTCGGAATTAGATCTCTGCTGTGTTCTTCCTGCCCCAAAGAGTCATGGTGATTCCTCGGTTTCAGGTCGGTGTGTTGAGAATCCTCTGGCATTTTCCTTCCCAGAGAGGGGATGTCCAGGCAGCCCTGACCAATGACACCACTGCCCCGTGGCCTCCATCTTCACCTTCACATGCAGCTGCCTTAGCACTGTGTCTGTGAGTGGCGCCAGTGCTCAGGCCCTTGCGTTCAGTAGGAAGAGTGTTAGGATGTCTGAAAGCATGCCTTGACCTGTGTCCTGGGGTCCCTTGGCCCAGCCTTGTGTGTGAGGTGCAAGTCATCCCTATGGCCCTGCAGGAGAAAGCAAGAGGAGTTGTGGACTCTGGGCCTGGTGCCACTGCTGCTCACCGTGGGACCTCCCACGGGGCTCACTCCTCATCTGTAGAATGCATCTGATGGTTCCTGCTCTCAGAGCGACCCAGTAAGTGTGATATCAGACCCTGGACACGGGAGTGCTTTATGAAGCACACTATTGACCGAATTGGGCATCATCTCTTAGTGTCTCCAGGTTTTTGGCACTCCCCATCATGTCTATTGGTCTCAATCAATCCAGAAATATCAGCATCTAGGGGTAGGTGTCAGCATTAGATAAGAGCTTCACAATCATTTAGTGTCTTCATCTCCAGCTGTCATGTCTTGATAAAACTGCAGACCCTGTCGCGGGAACTCACAGCAGTGCTGGTGGACCCAGTGCCTGAGGGCTCCTGTCAGGAGAGCACTCTGCGGCCTTTCTCTGAAAAGGACAGTGTGACCTGCGAGGCCAGATGAGTCTGTACTGAGTGACGCTTGCTCTCAGCTGCCATTTACACCTGCAGCTTTTAAGGGAGATTATCCAGATGGTCTTTCAAGACTCAGTTGCAAAGCAGGGCCTAGTTCTTCCCAGATCTTTAGATCCAAGCTAAGGACACAGGAAGCAGAGCCCAGCTCAGCTCAGCCCAGCTGAGAGCCCGCAGGAGAGCCATTCTTCCCCAGAGATGGGCCTTCTGAGAGAGACTGAGAACATTTTCTCCACTAAACAGTTAAATTAAGAAACTTTTTCCATGAAGACATGGCCTGACATGTATCAGGAGAAGTCATCATCTCCAGAATAGTCTCGATGTAGCCTCATTTCTCATGCCCGATAAACCAGAGAATGTATCTTAATTGAAAGGTCTATGTATGTAGGTGATTTAGAATATGAATATGATTCTGAAGAAATAATAAAAAGATACACAATTTTAAAGTCTAAATTTGCTTTTTTAAATCTGCGATTTTCATTTATGCTGCCCACTGTCCAGAAAATAACCTTCCTGATTCTACTTTATTCTTCCTGCTCTTCCTCCCTTCCCATTTGCTCCACTCCCCTGAAGATCGAATATTTGGCATAGGCCAGTCTCATGCATAGGCAAGTAAATATAATTAAAAATATTCTGAGGCCACCACTTATTATTGGGCGATCTTGGTAATCAATGTCTCAGAGCCTCAGTTTCAACATCTGTAAACTAGAGATAATAATAGCACCAACTTCTTAGGAATAAAGAGCAAATGTGACTATATGAGTAAAAGATAGTGGCCTGTCCATAGTACATGTTCCATAAAATGCTGACTGCACTGCTGCTGAGATTTCTCTGACTCCAAATATTTCCCCACCAGCTCATCAGCAAAGTCCATTAGAAGTTCTGTCCATGGGGTTACTAAGGAATTATTCCTAATTAAGTTAAAATACACTGATAGTCCTTCTTAGTTTGGTTTTATTATTTAACAGAAAACTAAATGTGTGAAAAGAACTCAAAGGGGACTCAATTTTCTCATCTGTAGAATGGGGGCCTCACAGGGCTGATTCAGGGTTCGAATGAGATATGGTACGCGAATGTTAGAGACAGCAGGCTGAGCAGATTTGCAGGTTGCTGCTGTTTCTCTTCTTTGGGGAAGGTGAGTGACTACCCTCTCTTCCTTCCCAGCTTCCCCTTCACTCTGCCCACAGGACTCCAGCAGAAGAGCCGGGGAGGCCTGACATGGAGTTCTTGCGAAGGGTGTGTGGGTTCAGGATTATTGGGAAAAACATTCCTGGTTATTTTTTTCTTCTACTGTAGCCTGAGTCACTACCACTACCAGCCAGGCCCAGGTCAGCACCCTAACTTTGGAAAGTAGACCCCTCTCTGGAATTCCACCCTCTCAGACTTGCTCCATCCTTTTCCTCTTCCTAAAACACCTGCTCACACCTTACTGCCATGTTCTTAACCTCCTGGGTCCTCATACACCCTCTCTCACCTCACTCTATCCCTGCTTCTTCTTGTCCTGCTCAGAATAGTGACATAAATTGTGGAGCGCTGGCCTGAACAAGGAGAGGCCTGTGTTCTCGCCTGCTGCTCCCCCTCCCTCCCTGACTGCCTTCACTCCGTCAGCTCACCTGATGGACACCCACCCTCTGCCAGGCACCCTGATGGGTGCTGGGGACAAACGGTGTCCTGGACAGACATGGCTCCTTCTCCCACAGAGTTCAATCACCCACTAGAAGCTGTGTGACCTTGAGTGAGTCCATGACGCTGGCTCTGTCTCCTTCCTTCCTCGCCTCTCTCTGACACCCAGGCATTCTCTGCTGGCTGGGACCTGAATGCTACAGAGATGAGATGGCAATATTAACTTCAGCCCAAGGGTGATCAGACTCAATGCCCACTTCTCTTATCACTATAAAATAGCACTTCACCATCTTTTCCATTCATTCATTTTCTCTGTTTAAAGCTGTAACCAAAAGCAAGTCCCAAACATGTGCCTAATGGCCATGTAGTTTATTGACTAAAGCCCCAAATCACCCTACTGGCAACAGGGACAGCGCCTCCCATGGCGGAAAACAGCCCTGCAGTGGGGTCTAACCCATCCCTGCCCCATCCAGGGCTGGAACAGTGGGATAGGGCGGCCCAGGGCTTTTTCTGGGGCGTGTCCTCAGCAGGATCCCAGGGAAGTTCACTTTGGCAGAGTGAGGCAGGCTGTCTTCTAAAGACCATGTTCTCCGGAGGAATGGGGCTTGCCTCCCTGTCCTGGAGGTCGGGATGGTCCTGTGGTCACTCCAGGAGGTCTGTCTGGAGTAGCTGAGGTGCTAAAAGGGGATCTTCTGGGCTCGCCTTGAGCCCTTGTTTGCACAAGAAGAACTCTGCTTGTATTTATGTTGTGTGCCATAAATCAATAAAATAGCAATATTCTACAAAGCTGTATGTACTCACCCTTTACATGAGAATGAGGAAACAAGTTGTTCCTATGAAAGGTTATTACCTTAACATTTTATTGGGTGACGTAGGGCTTGGAGATTTGGGTGGTGACTCTCAGGACCACTGTCCTGGAGGAGCCTCCCTGGGAGAGGCCCTGGGTTGGGAGGACCCTGAGTGGTTGGTGTGGTCTCGTGGGCGAGGCCAGCATCACTCCGGCTTCAATTTCCTCACCTGGGAAGCTGAGATCAAAGTTCCCGCCCACTCACGACTCTCGGGGATCAAATCAAATAGAATAACATGTAAAAGCCTTTGTGAGGAGCCAGGTTCTGGGTACGTGTTGTTTTTATTGCAACCCAGCTACCCAAAGGGAACTTGCTTCATCCCCTGGATGCACCGTGGGGTAGGTTTTCCTGATCCCCATCCACAGTGTCTTCCTCGGTTCTGTCCCCACCTTGCCTGGCAGCTGCTGTAGGTTGACTCAGCAGCGCCCATTTGCTTAGTTTATGACCTCAGATGTCCCTTGGATTCTGTCGAACCAAATCCAGTTTGTTCCAACTCCTCTTTCAACAGGAATGTGAATTTACTTGTGTCCCATGAATTATGTGACAGAGGACTGGGCAGGACTGGGTTTGCTTATTATAATTCTCAGCTATGACTCACCCAGAGTTCAAGCCTCATTAAGGCCAAAGTCTGAACCCTCCTGGCAGCCTGGCAGCTCATCACGTAAGAAGTCTTCACTGATGGCTCGATGTCCCAGGGGCATCTGCAGAGACAACCACGGGTACTTCCAAACTTGTGGCAATGTGAACTGCTCAGGTGGGCTTTGACCTCCTCAGTCCTGTTCCTGCTGCCAGATGTGCCTACTGGAGAGGCTTCTGGGAACATCTTGAGGAGACCTTGCGTGTGGGGCTGGAGGGGGTTTCCAGGGGCCTCCAGTGCCCCCCTCTCATTTTATGGACAAGAATCAGACGCCCAGGTCAGAGATAAGCTTGTGGTTGTGAGAATCTGACCTGCAAGCTACACTGGGTTGAGAATCCCCCAAAATTCATGTCCACCCAGTACCTCTGAATGTGACCTTCTAGAAAATAGGGTCTTTGCAGATGTAGTTAAATTGAAGTCATACTGAATTAGGCCTAAATCCAATTCTGATGTCCTTCTAAGAGGGCCATGTGAAGACAGACACCATGTGCTGATGGAGGCAGAGAGTGGGGCGATGCAGCTGCCAGCCGAGGGTGCCCGAGGGTGATGAGAGGGAGAGGCGAGGAAGGGTTCTTCCTTAGAGCCTTCAGCAGGAGCGTGACCACGCTGGCACCTTGACTTCAGACTTCTGGCCTCCAGACCTGGGAGAGAATTCATTGTTGTTGTTTGAAGGCACCCAGTTGGCGGTGCTTTGTTATGGCAGCTCTGGGAACCGCACATACAGGCCAAGGCTCTCTCTGCTGCTCCCTCCCAACCAACCCTCAGCAAACACAGGGCTGAGGCTGAGCTAAGCAGTTTATGTGCATCGTCTCATTTAATCCTCACCACTTGCTTGCCAAGGATGTATTAGTATCCTTACAGCAACTCTCAAAAGAAAAGTTCTTTTCTTTCTTATTCATTGTAATTTTGACACAAACATGTAAAAGCACTAAAGGGTCTGATACACAGTGAAAAGTCTCCTTCCCAGCTGACCCCGTCTCCCACCACCGGGTTCTCTGCTCTCAGGGTCGCCATTGTTATCAGGCTTGAGCAGAGCCTTCCAGTGCTATTCTCTAAGTGGTTCTCAACCTTCTGGCCCTTTAAATACAGTTCCTCATGTTGTGCCCCAACCATAAAATTATTTTTGTTGCTACTTCATAACTGTAATGTTGCTACTGTTATGAATCGTCATGTAAATATCTGATATGCAGGATGATCTTAGGCGACCCCTGTGAAAGGGTCGTTCGACCGCCAAAGGGATCGCGACCCACAGGTTGAGAACCGCTGCTCTAAGTAAACCTGCAAATCAGCTAAAATATCCACCCCCCACACACACATGTACTTTTCTAAAACACAAATTATAGTACACTATGTGCTTGGTTCCATGCCTTGCTTTTTTCACCTATCAATACATCTGGAAGCTTCCTTGTCTCAGCAACATTGGACCCAGATGAGCATCCCAACTGCTTGAAACATGCCCTGTCTGTGACCCCTCCCTCTCCTGGCCTTCCTTTCACCTTATTGGCCGTCCTTGGTAGGGTCCTTTGCTGGCCCCTCTTTGTCTTCCTTACTCTAATGTTGGGGATCTTCCAGTCATTGCTCAGCCCTCTCCTCACCCCTCTTCTCACTCTCTCCCTAATCCATCACCTTTCTGAAGAGCTATAGGCATAAATGATATGGATTCAATGTTTATATCACCCCTCCCCCAAATTCATAATCCCCAAATCCGAATCCCCAACATGATGGTATTAGAAGGTGGGGCCTTTAGGAGGTGATTAGGTCATGAAGGTGGAGCCCCCATGAACGGGATTAGTGTCCTTATGAAGGGACTCCGGAGACCTTCCTCATGCCTTCCTCCATATGAGGTCACAATGGGAAGATGACCGTCTATGAACCGGAAAGTGGGTCTTTACCAGACACTGAATCTGCTGGTGCCTTAATCCTGGACTTCCAGCCTCCAGAACTGTGAGAAATATGTGTTGATTGCTTAAGCCACCCAGTCTATGGTATTTTTATCAGAGCACCCCGAAAATGGTCTGAGACAGAAGGGGAGCTCCCACTTTCTTGTAAGAAGCTGGCTCCCACATACTCATCTTCAGCTTAGGCCTCCAGCCGCCACATCACTGCATTCTCATTTGGCCATCTCTACAATATCTCAGAACTTACACAACCAATCAGAAACCTTGATCGTCCGAAACTGTTCCCTTCATCAACCCCTCCCCCCGCCCCCCCCCCCCCCCCGCATCAGTAACCAACACACACGTACACACTCACTACATCCCTAATCCATCAACAAGTCCTAGGGGTCCACCCCCAGGACAATGCTTGACTCTGTCTACTTCTCCCATCTCCGCAGAACTCTTGTTGCTGCCCCCTGACTGGTCTCACTTCCATTTTTAACTACCACTCCACCCTCTCCCCATCTCCACACAGCAGTCAGTGTGATCATCTTAGCATGTTAGTGGCTGCCCACTGTCTTAGAATACAATCCAAATTCCTTTGACTACCAGCCCCCCAGGATAGCACTCCCGTCTCTCTCTCTCCAGCCTCCCCAGACGTCACTCTCCCCTTGCCCAGCCTCACTGGTCTGCCTGCAGTTTCTTGACAGCACCACACTCTTCCTGGCTCCAGAGCCTTTGCCCTGACTAGCTTCTCTTCCTTTGAGATTTAGCTTAGGTGTTGCCTCTCAGTGAGGCCCTCCTTGACTCCCCTGTTCGTCTCCATCTCAGCTCGTGGTTTGTTTCCTTCATAACACTCATGGCTATGACTGAGATTATATTGACATAAATTGGATTTTTCACTCTACCTCCCCCACATGAAAATCTCATTTGCCACTGTATCCTTAGAGCCTAGCACCCTGCCAGACACAGAGCAGGTCTTTGGAGAAAATCCCTGAATGAATAAACAAGTATCTTTTCTTCTTAACGATGGAGAAACTGAGGGTTAGAGTGACTGAATAACTCACTCAAGGCCACACCGCAAGTAGGTAACAGAGCCAGGAGTTGACACTTGGCAGCCTGAGTCCTGAGATGGAGTTTATATGTGAGAAGCTGTGATTGGGGGCGGGGAGGGGGGGGGTGAACTGTCATTGTGTACATTCAAATGTTATTTACCTACAGAGAAGGAATCGAATACCACCCCCTTTTTCATCTCTTGGAGGCAAGATGAAAGCTCTAGTTTTTAGTATGGAGGTGGGGGTGGCAGGGCAGGGCTGCGGTGGGGGGGAGGGGGGCGGTGTATGGTGAGGCTTAAGGGCCTTAGGTTCCCTTGGGCCTGCAGAAGTCACAGGGTGAACACCTCTCCTCAAGCTTCCCACACCCTCCTTGCCGTGGACACCAGACCTCTCCAAAGGCTCTGTCTCCCTGATGGAGAGTGTATCGGTTTCAGAAGGTCAGGGCACTGGGAATGTTGCCCTTGCGGTGACGGACCGCCCCTGTGCAGAACCCGCTGCCTGCTGTGCATAAGGGAGACCGGTTCAGAAGTGTCAGTTCATAGGGAACAGGTCTCGCAGAAATCTTGAGCCTCTTAAATATTCAGCTCCTTCCTTCTGATCAAAAAAAGTTTAATCTTTAAGTAATTAAGTAATTTGACTCTCACAGGGAGCGGTCAAGGGGAAGAGCAAGGGCCAGAAACGGGGCCTTACTGGGGAAGGATCCCTCCAGCTGCACTGGGAAGGGCTGACCTGTTGCTGCCGTGGCTCTGGCCGGTGGTGGCCGGCAGGCAGAGATTTCCCTCTCAGCCGGCAGACAGGAAGTGCATTGTGTGCGAGGGAAGCTCAGGCCTTCCTTCCTTTCTTCTCCTGCGCGTACAAAAGTTCCATAAGCAGCATCCCTTCTCCATGAAGAACTGGGGGTGGGAGGGTGGGGTGAGGTTGGAGGATCATGTTTTTACTACACTTTTTACTTGTTGTTTCCTTTTAACAATTTTTGTTTTAAAATATGAAATACACACAGAAAACCGCACCTATCATAAACATCGTGGATCAGATGACTGTTCTCCAAACAGTCCCTCCTCCGCCTGGCCTCTTGGAGGAGCATATTTCCCTGCCCCACTGATGTTCCGCTTGGCCCTGTCACTTGCTTAGGCCAATGGAATGTGGGCAGCGGTCAAAGGATGCCAACTCCTAGCCTAGACCTTAAGAGACCCGTGTGTTTCCTCTCACCCCCTCGGATCCTGCCTGTCACCTTAAAGGAACCTGCCTTGGGCGGCTGCCAATGAAAGCAGCTCAGAGCCAGGCCAGCTGAGCCCAACCTAGGACTCCACTGCCCACAAACCAGTCAGTAGGAGATCAATCCTTTTTGTCTGCCACTGGGTTTAGGGATGGTTTGTATGGCAATAAGTAACTGATATAGTAAGTTCACAGCTTGATAAATTTTCTCAAACTAGCCCTAGCCGGTTTGGTTCAGTGGAGAGAGCGTTGGCCTGCAGACTGAAGGGTCCTTGGTTCGATTCCGGTCAAGGGCATGTACCTTGGTTGCAGGCTCAATCCCCAGTGGGGGTTGTGCAGGAGGCAGCTGATCGATGTTTCTCTCTCATCGATGTTTCTAACTCTCTATCCCTCTTCCTTCCTCTCTGTAAAAATCAATAAAATATAAAAAATTTTTTCTCAAACTAAATACACCTTTGCAGCCAGCACATAGATCAATAAACAGAATATCACACCTGAGAAGTCAAACCTCCTTAGTACCCCATTCCAGTTACTACACCCTTTTCTAACCTGACTTCTAATAGTATAGAGGAATTGTGTCTGTTTCTTACTTTAAATAAAGGAAACATGAAGAATATACTCACCTGCATCTTGTTTCTTTCACTCAATATCACATTTGTCGGTTAATCCATATATTGTTGCATGTGTTTGATCAGTATAGTATTGCATGTTCATATAATCTGATTGATATGAAGTTCATACAGTCTAATTGATATCTTGTACATATACTATCACTTATTTTACCATTTGATTATTATGGGCATTTGGGCCGTTTTTTGTTTTCATTTGCAACAAATAGCTTTGCACGAATGTTCTTATACATATCTTCTAGTGAACATATATGCATGTTTCTGTTGGGTCTATACTAGGACTGAAACTATACATAGTATGTATATATTCAGCTTTCATAGATACTGCCAAACAATTTTCCAAAGTGATTGTATCTATCAAACTACTGACATCTATGGGCATTTTGATTGCTCTACATCTTCTCTAATAGTTGGTGTTTCCTGTCATTTTAAATTTGGTCATTCTGATCGGTGTGTAGTCAGATTGCATATTGATTTTAATCTGCATTTGCCTGATGATTAACAACTTAAGTCATATTTTATATGTTTACTGGCTATTTGGATATTCTTTTTGTGAAGTGCCTATTAGAGTCTTTTGCCCATTTTTCTACTTGGTCCTCTTTTTCTTATTGAATTGTAGAAGGTCTCTATATATTCTGAATATTGGTTCTATATGTATCACAAATATCTTCTTCCACTCTGTGGGTTGCCTTTTTACTTTCTCATAGTGTTTCCTAATGAACAGAGGTTTTTTATTTTAACATAATCCAATCTATCAATTTGATTATTTATTGTTAGTGACCTTTTGCCTATGCAAGGGAGTGTTACTTACTCCAAGGTCATGAATATACCATTTAGTTAAAAGGCCATATTTTCCCTTACTGCACTGCCTTGTCACTATTTGTTTTTGTTTGTTTGTTTGTTTGTTTGTTTGTTTAGAAACTGATAAAAAGTCATGATTTAGAGAACATGCTTTCAGGTTGGACACACTGATTCACATCCCAACGTTCCTATCCTAGCTGTGGATTTGGGGTAAGTTACTTCTGATCTCTGAGTCTCAACTTCCTCACCTGTCGTTGAGATAATGAAACTTTTCCCCTCAGAGTCTAATAGGCATCAAATGAGAAAATGCATGAAAAGCACTTACTATAGCACCTGGGAATGAGAGCTCAATACCTATCTGCTGCCGCTATTACCCAGTTCCTGATATTAACAGGAATAGTCAACCGGCATTTTTCTGATCTGGGAAACAAATTTGTTGTCTGTGCTCAGTTCTGTTTCCAAGTTTTGTGAGGCCTGAGGCAGGGCAGTCCTCTGTGTGTTCCCCAAGCGTCCGCAGAGGCTCGTCGCTCCAGCACCCTTACTGTTTCCAGCCGTGGCTTTCCCTGGGCTCTGTGAAGGCAGCAGCCTCCCTGCATTATTTACTGCCTTTTTAATTCCCTGCTGCTCGGCCTTGGAAGCTGTAGACCCAGCTTCCTGGTGAGCTGGCATCACTGAGCGTACTTTTCGGGTTTGTTTGTGACACTCAGCCAGCTGCTGGCCTGTCCAGCCGAGAACCAAAAGACTCTTTTAGGACAACATCCTGTCTTTGTGAAACTGTTTCATAGAGAAACAGCTGTGAAAGAAGCCTGCTGGCCCGTGTCGCTGGCAATGAAGTTTTAACTTAATGCAAAGCATAAATAAAATAAACACCAGACATTCCCCACGTCAACCTGGCTAGTTATGTGGTCTTTCTTGCTAAACATGTGTTTGGGGCACTTCCCGTTGGCAAGTGGAGTTAAGGCTTCTGCTGAATCTGGAGCGACCAGATTAGACATGTTTCCAAGGGTTTGGCTTCTATCTGTGGAAATGTCAACGTTTTACACGTGTTTTAAGAAGGCTGCAAATGCCACCACTTGTGATTGTCAAGATCGGGTTAAGTGTCTCTCAGGGGAGATGTAACTAAAATGGTCTGATCCTCTACAACCTGAAAGTGAGACATTGTTCCTTGGTACGTTGTTCATGTATTCAATCCACCCACATGTAGGAAGTACCATATCATGCCGGGTCCTCTGCTAGGATCAAGGGGGAAAAGACAAGTGTGCTACCTTTCAAATCCTTCATTTAGACCAGGGGTGGGGAACCTTTTTTCTGCCAAGGGCCATTTGGATATGTATAATATCATTCGTAGGCCATACAAAATTATCAACTTAAAAATTAGCTTGCTCTATTTGGTCAAACATTTAATTAACTCACCCCTAATGCCTTGGCAGGGCCAGACAAATGATTTCTTGGGCCAGATGGTCCCCACTCCTGAGTCAGACCATAACAATTAAATCACAGTATTTAGGCAGATATTTCAGAACGAGAGTTGGTATTGTTTTTAAAAACGTTTATGTCATGCCTGTTCTTGTACTTCAACTCACCAAGACATTTGCCGTGGCCTGTCACCTTTGGGGTGACTCTCCCTGGGTGACGATAGTGTGGCAGGCCCCTGCTGAGTTAGGAATTCTCCATTTGGCTTGATCATTGTTGGTTTCGACTTTGTTTCCCACGAGAGAGCATTTATTTACTCCCTACATTTATTTTAAGCTAAATCAAGTATATATAGGTTGGTGTCTTAGGCCGGCTTGGCCTAGTTACCTGAACTTTGTTTGAAGGCAGTGGTGGGAGAAAGATAACGTTGTCCCTGCTTGTACCCTATCGAGATTAGTCTCCTTGATAAACTGGCTACATCAGAAAACTGGACCTGTCTCTCTTTTTTTTCAGGCCAACGTAAATAACAAATAGAAGTCCTAATATTTTCCTCTTGAGCCCTAATAGATCTCCTCCTCATGCAACCCTGGGTGAGCAGCCACCACGTAGGCCAGTGCCCACACCTGGTACATTCAGCTGCACCCTGACTTAGCCCTCTTGTGCAGACGAGGGCCTCTAGAGTCTCCCCAGCTCAGAGCTATGCTAGGAAATGCACTGTCGCCCACTAGACTGTCTGCCCACTCACTCAACATATGTTTCTGCCTGTTCCCAAGTGTCAGGCTCTGGGTAGTTCTGGAGATTCACTGTTGAATAAAACGGACAAGACAGCTAGCTGCCCTTGAGAAGCTTACACTCTAATAATAGAAAACACCCAATAAAATACATTAGCACATTATAATAGTGGCAGTGACAAGCAACAACAACAAGCATCCCAGAGTGCAGTAATGAAGATAGGTGTGTGTGCAGATGTTGGTGGGGGCACTCTGCTGGCAGATCCTGACTTAAGCAGCAGAAAATAACCAAAAGAAAAACCGGCAATTATTATGCATTAAATTGGGCATTTGGTTTTAGAGGAGTATATTCCTGAAAGGGAAATGAGCGTGAAGAGTGTGCACGTGCATTTACTTAATAGATAATTTTGTCTAACAAACATTTGCTGTGAATTTACTTTAAGTAAGGAGACATGCTCTGCAGTGCCGTGGAGGGAGATTTACTAGGTAAACCTGGGCCAAGAGCCCATGGTTATTTAGGAATATCTGAGCGGCTCGGAGCTATTTATAACAGCAGAGCAGTGCGTGGCCTGTGGCCGCCTGGCTGACATGTCTGGGCCGGGAGCTGACCTGGTGGAGCAGGAAGAAGTGGCTCTGACGATGTCACAAGGAATGATTTAGATTTCTCCTTGAGACAAGCAACTGCTTGACCTGAAGCTCAGCTGGCTCTTTTGCTTTCTAACCCTTGCTCAAAGGCATACATAATAATGTTGCAGCCCTACTATGTGCTGGGAAACATTTTAGATGACTTGATCCATGATTTAAATCGCACCTCAGCCGCATGATGTGGGCATTAACACCTTCATTTTACAGGTGAGGAAGCTGGGGCTCAGGCTACTCAAGCTCTTTGCCCACATTCCAAGCAGAGCCAGGTTTCTGATGAGCATCTGTCTTGGTGCAATCCCATGCTTCCTCCTGTACCCCACAGTACCTCTAACTAGACCCTGAACATCTTGAGGGTGAGACCATGTTTTATTCATTCCTGTAGCTTTAGAGCCCAGAATTGTAAGGAATCTAGTCACTTGTTCATTTGTTCATTAAAAAAAAAAATTACTGAGCAATAATTAAGTGCCAGGACCTGTGCCCTGTGGTTATTAAATATATATATATATATATATATATATATATATATATATATATATATATTATTGATTTCAGAAAGAGGGAGAGAAACATCAATCAGCTGTCTCCTGTATGCCCCCTACTGGGTATCAAGCCTACAACCCCGGCATGTGCCCTGACCAGGAATCAAACTGGTTACCTCAACCGGACAATACTCAACCAACAAGCCACACTGGTCGGGCGGTCATTAAATATTTGAGAAATGAAAGAGGGAAGGGAGAGACAAAGGGGGAAACACATCCAAGGGAGGGAGCTGGCTGTACAGCAGGACTCAGTAGGGCTGGACCCAGGCTTCAGGGCTGTGTGGGAGGAAGTGGGGGAGGAGGGAGAGAGCCCTCCGCAGGAATCACTTCTTGGCTCTGGCACTCATTTGCTTTGTGTCATTGCCTGTCTGGGCTTCAGTTTTTGCAGAACTTTCCAGTGATTCTCAGGTAATTTTCTGACCAGTAATTTTGAAAGCTTTGTAAACTGAGCACATCACATGGCCTGACCATTCCTTTTATGTATGTGACCTTTCCATTATTTGAATGAGTTGAGGAATGACTATTTACCTGAGGAGTGACTAATTTTGCAAGATTAATGCATGAAGTTTGTTTTTTACCTGCGAGGATTTGAGCGCTTACTGTGTCTTAGGCACTGACATAGCAAATGTTGATGGATTGATTGGCTGGTGTGGGTGGTGGAAAGATATCTGAAGTCACCTTGAAAACCCTGGGCTCTAGACCTCAAGTAGCAATAATTTGCTGTGTGACTCAGCACATCACTTCCTTCTCTGGGCCTTAGAGATGCTGATAATTAATTCAATTGTTTAGGGGCTGAAAGGGTGCAAGGGCTGTTGGTATCTTGAATACATCCCCTAGGTGACTCAAATGTATAGCCAGGATCAAGAACCACTCATTTACATGTTTTCCTTCCTATATATCCAAGCTCCAGGTGTTCTAGTACAAGTGTCTGACCTACAGAAAATATGAGAAATAGATTGTTGTTGTTCTTATTTTTAATGAAAAAATAGAAAGCCAATGGAAGATATAGGAAAAGAAAAAAGAGAAGCAGAAGCAATTCATGTTTAATGCTTCAACATCACAGGATTACTATTATCTTCATATAATCTCTCTGAACTTCACTTTCCCAGATGAAGATTATATAATTCCTGATAAACTGGCTTAATACATAAATAAACAGAAAAAAATAGCCCTGATTTGTAACATTTGCCAATTTCTCTGGTGTAAATACTCCCACCATGGTTAATTTTCACTTATGAACGGTTTAACCATGGCTCAGAAAATGTCTGGCTATTTAACCATCACCTGTACTAGCCAGCTCCAGCAGAGCATATAGGGGAATAAACAAATTAAACATGCATGACATGCTTGAGATGGTGCCTGCCACACAGGAAGCCCTCGATAAATAGCAACTATTATTATCAGTATGGTTATTAACAGTGTTATTTTCTTTACTCTTATTTTGCTAATATACAGAATTTATTTTGTTCTGCCAGGGCTCAGAGTTACTGAGGGACAAAACTTTTTTCAGTGTTTTAAGTAGAACCCTGAAAACTCCTAACACCTATACAGCATTCCCATGCAGTCTGCTTTATAATCCAGAGGTCATTTAATAGAAATAAATAACATTTTCTGAGTTAGAGTTTTTGAAGCACTTTCATGGCTTTTTCTCCTCTTTTGATACCCATAAGATAATGAGGTAGGTAGGATGCCCCCCACTTTGCAGATGAAGAATTGAGGTTCAGAGAGACTATGACCGACTTGGGTCACACAACTCTCAGTGGCAGAGTTGGCTCTCAAAAAAGCCCAGTAGTCTTGCCCCTATCATAGCTGCCTCTCAATTTCCAGGAGGCAGTTATGTGGACATGTGGTTTTCCTGGCCAGGACCCAACTTAACCTAGAAGGAGGTGGGGAGGGGGAGGGATGGAGGAAGGGGGTTGATCTCATCTACTCAAAACAAGCCACAGCACTCACAGCCAATGGTGGGGGGAGCTTAATATGAACACAGGACACAGCACAGCTGTGAGTAGACACCTCAGTGAGCACCTTCGGGGAAGGCATCTCCAGAGGGAAAGATTACTAATTCATGATAAGGATAATGTGGACCCGTCTCTCGCTTTTAATGTGAGCTTGAGTTACTGCGATAATTACATTCGGAGGCATGAGAGTATTAAGCTGTGTAGTGTGAGAAGCCCTGTTGTCTGTAAAATGATGAACACAGTTTAATGGAATGGGTATGCGTGCATGCATGTTAAGGGCAGGCTGGGAGGACTCCTGCGACGTTATGGAGGTTGGTGTCTGCTAAGTTGGGCAGCTACTGAGGCTCCCCAAATATAGTTCTTGGGCTGAAAGCCTTTCCTTACTTAATAGGTGATGGCTGTGTCTCTAGGGAATGGAATATACTCCATTCTGTATTCTGGGGATTAGCAAGCAGAGGTGGTATCAGGAGAAGGAGGGCACACGTGATGTTTTACACAGCAGTTGTCCTGCTTTGTGTAGCCTGCTAAGAGTGGGGCTCCAGCATGGCACGTGGGTGCCGGGTGATTCTCTGGGGGCTTGGGAGGGGACTTGAGGGGGTGCGGGCTCTCTGTGGCCTTGATTGGACCAAAGGACCTCTCAGTCCTGCTGGTCACCCACCCACTGGACAGCTAGCCCCAAATTTTCATGTTTCAGGGAAAACCCCCAAACCTCCAACATACATGAAGTGCATGTTTTTTAAACAACTTAGGAGAGAGCCATTTAGGTTGGATGCCAATTTTTTATTACTAGAGTTTTATTAATATCATTAAATCAGTAATCACAAATGAGTTGCATTCAGACCTTAGTTATTTTGTGTAGCATTGCCTAGAAAGAGTGATGCCAGTGCCAGGAGAAGTGGGTTCCAGGAAGCCTTCAGTCTCAGGAGGCTTTGGAAGGAGCCGTGGATTCGGGCCATGGAGGACCCTGTTTCCCAGCTTCAGTGCCGTGGGCTCCAACGCTCTCTCTGCAGAACATCTCCAATGATGCTCCCCAGTCTCAGCCTGATGCCCTGGTTGAGTTATGTTCCACCTGGGCAAGCCCCTTTGAGAACTGAAGCCCAGGGATGAGGAGGCCAGCATTTTTGGAGCAGTTTCTAAGTGCTAGACTGGGCCAATTGCTTTCTCGATGCTACCTCATTTAACTCCTATCACCACTGATAGGAAGTACCTACCATTGTCCACATTTTACAGGAGAAGCAAGATGCCCAGAGTGGTGGGCCTAGAAAGCAGCAATCAGGCAGGCAGGGGGAAGGACAGATGTCTCTAGGCTTGGGCATCACAGAAGGCAAATTTGACAGCGTGCTTAACCTTTCTGGAATTTAGATGGCTTTGCTAACCTTTGGACCAAGCTTTAAAGAGTAGATCTGGTTTTAGAGATCTGGGCAGAGAAAGGGCAATCAGTGGTTCATGGGGAAATAGAGGACATGACAACTAGTCCTGTCTAGTTGGAGTTTCCAAGTTATATGAAAGAAAAACAAGAGATAATTCGGATGAGTGCTGGGGTGTAGGAACCTTCAATATCGGAATAAGTTTAACTTCTGTAAAGAGCCACTGACTGGATTTTCAGCAGAGTGTGACATGATCCCAACCCAGAGGTGTTCTGTCAATCAGACAGAGGAATGGAGGCTCGAGAGAGCAGTGCCAATGCCAAAGTCACTGGCCAGGTGAGAGACAAAAAGGTGAGAATTAGAGCAGTGGCAGTGAGCAAGGGAGGCAGGAAAGGCTACAAGAGAGATGTTCGGGACAATTTATAGGCAAGCCCTCTGAGTGCCCATCCAACATCTACCATACCCTACATGGGGGAACTGGGTTAACCTCTCTGGTGCCAAGTTCCCATGGCTGGAAAGTAAAGAGGTTGGACTAGAAGATGGTTTCTAAATGTCCTTCCAGCCCTAGTTTCCTCAGACTCCCTGCCTGACCTTTCTGTCATTGCTCTTCAAGCTTGCTGGCCAATGTCACTGAACAGGGGACGACTCTCAAGCAGGGCCCCCCGTCACACCATCAACAGCTGGTGACTTTTCTTTGGTAAAGCCTTGCAAAGTCTCCCAACTAATTAGATCAGTGCTGTTGCTCTGACTTCGCAAATCTTCCGAAACCAAATGATACTACAGCAAAATAAAAGTCAATGGAGCAAAATAATAGTCAAGAATACATGAGAATGTCCCTTTATTACAAAGGTGACATTTCAAACCAGTGAAGGAAAGATGAATTCGCCCAGCAGGCCTAGGGAAAATGACCGCTTAGGAACAAAAATAACAGTCCATTTCTACCTCACTCCTTGGACCAATATTAATTCCAAATGGTTTTAAGAGAAAGATAGAAAAAATTACTAGAATAAAAAATAGAGACCGTTAGTATAATCTGGAGATAGGGAAAGCCTTCTTAGCATGGCATTGAGGCAGTTACAATGAAAGAAGAGATGGATAGATTTGACCATATAAATATTTTTAAAATTGCACATCCCAAAGACACCAAAGCCATCGCCGGTGTTGTGTCAACCGTCTTAAGTGTTTCTGGGAAGGAGAGGAAGCCACTTCTAAGTATCTCAACCTGACATGGCAGAACCCATTATTGAAGGAAGTGAAGAGAACTAGTTTCAGGAGGAACTTCGGAATGGAAGGAAGCCTGCACCACAGCCTGGAACGGGGCTGTCAGGGACGGGACAACGCGAGCAGTTGCCAAGAGGACCGTGGGCTCCCGCTCCCAGGGGAGAGCCTCTTCTCCTCTGCCCTGGGCAAGAGTGTCAAGGTCCTGCTGGGTTTACTTTGCCACTTCTGAGCCTTAGAACCCCTGACTGAGTGTCTGAAAGGAATGAAGAGATCACCTCCCTCTAGACCAGTGATGGCGAACCTATGACACGTGTGTCAGAGATGACAACGCGAACTCATTTTTTTGGTTGATTTTTCTTTGTTAAATGGCATTTAAATATATAAAATAAATATCAAAAATATAAATCTTTGTTTTACTATGGTTGCAAATATCAAAAAAATTTCTATATGTGACACGGCACCAGAGTTAAGTTAGGGTTTTCAAAATGCTGACACGCCGAGCTCAAAAGGTTCGCCATCACTGCTCTAGACAGTGTCCTTGGCTCCTCCTAGGAGCCTCAGGAGCTTGTCTTTCCTGTTCGGTCTTCACTGCCTGGGTACCACAAGGGAGGGATTTGGTGTCACGACTGCCTTCACAGACCATGGCTGTGAGCCAGGCCTCGATGCCCACAAGAAACACGATCCACCTGCTCTAAGGGAACAACGGGGCCACGTGCCTCACAGACTCACTAATAAGTGGCTGGAGGCTCCAGGGTGGGGCACTGCTCTTTAGAGCCAGCAGATCTCTTCTTTGCTGATTCTCCCTCGAGGAGGCCGAGAAGGAGTTGCCGTGCTCCCTGCAGAGAGCGAGCTCCTGGACGGTCTCCTCCCCATCCACAGGCTGCTGGCCTCCCCTGAGCAGTGACCTGGGATGGACACACACTGCCCTCAGCAGCTAATTCATATGTGACAATGGGTCCCAGCTCAAGAAGGAGCATTTTTTAAATGACAGGTCAGGTGGTGGCTAACATGGATAGAATAGAATTCAAGTTCTATCCACAGGTGGAGTTTGCACATACCTGAGTTCATTTGTCATTTAGGGGAGTGGTGGCCCAAGGCGAGACTAAGGGGAGCTAAGAGGCCCTGGGAAGAGGAGTCCCTGGAGAAGGAACGTGCATGATGGTTTTGAAGGAGTGGCAGAGGCTTATTGCCGGAGGAGAGGAGTATTTCTGAGCAGTATCTCAGATTCTGATTTGGTCTCCTGCAGAGGTCACGTTAGATTCATGTTTGAGCTCTATGGAGAGCTAAACCCTAAAGCAAAAACAAACTCTGGACCAGCCCAAGGTCATACACAGAGTGTACAGTCAGAATTCCTCCTTTTAGGCAACAACAACAAAAAATGATTCTGGCTGATGGAAGCCGAGAAGGAATGCTGTGAAAGGATATCACATAGGTCACAGCGTGGCCAGCCAGAATGACTAGAAAACAAATAGAAACAAAAGGTTACTATGCAGCCAGACCCATAGCTAAAGCCACAGGCAGAAAACCAGCTTGGAGAGAAGGCTGATGCCTTCTTCACTACTAAACCTCATCAACAGATACCCGTATCTCACTAGCCTTGACATTGATGCTGTATATCACAGCCTCCACCACCACCACAACTACTATCACCACTACCGCCAGCACCACCATCACCATTACCACCACCATCATTGCCACCACTACCACCATTGCCACTACCCCCACTGCCATCACCACCCCCACCATCACCACTACCACCACCACCACCATCACCACTACCCCACTGTCACCACTGCCATCACCACCACCACCATTCACTATAAAAAAGAATGTGCCCTTAACCCTGCTTCACCACTGTGGTCCCTGATTTTTGATTCAAAGTCCAACGTGGGTGAAGCTAATTGACCCACACCCTATTTTCAAGAAAGAAGGGGAATGTGAGTATCTATCCTCTTCAGCTTTTAGATCTGTCCATTAGAGAATTCTCCCAACATATGTGGTTGGAGGAAAGGGGCAGTCAGACAGTGGCATCCCAGAAGATGGAGAAGGAGGAGGAGAACAAACCAGCACTACAGCTTGAAACAAATATTGAAAAAGATCACTTATGTTCTCTGAGCTGTAGTCTCCTCTTCCATAAAGAGGCTCCAAATTTTCTGAATTTCATGGAGGAATGAGTGTGAGACTCCATTGTCAACTGTATTGTGAACAAATAGAATCATCATTGTCATTGTCATCATCATCACCATCATCTTAAGCATTCATTATTCTCTGGGTGAAACCTGACTCCCAGCATAGTGCAAACTGAAGGGGTTGGCAGAGATCCCTCTCTCTACCATAGCGTCTTCTCCTTCACCCAATCCAGATTTCCTCAGCTCACCCCCACTAACATTTTGGACCAGAAACACTTTGCCGTATCCCCTGTATTGTGCATTGTAGAATGTTTAGCAGCACCCTTGGCATCTACCCAGTAGATGCCAGTAGCACCTCCTCCCAAGTTGTGACAGCCAAGTGTCTCTAGACATTGTCAAATATCCCCTGGTGGGCAGAATTGCCCCTCATTGAGAACCATTGCTCGAATTTCATCCCCAACTTTTTCCCATTTCATCACCACCATATTGTCTAGAGGTGAGAGGCTCACAGGCTCATGTCTATAGTTTCCTCAGCTCTCCTGCTGCCCACATTGAAAAAAAAGACTTAGACTTTCCTTCTGGAGAGAGACTTTCCCTCTGTGTGCTAGGAGCATACAGAACACCAGGGCTCCCTCCTCACCCCTGCATAAGGAGGCTGGGAGGAGGAAAAGGGCAATCCTACGTAGCCTAATATTTATTTTTTCAATAAATGTTTAATTTTCTAATATTGCCCAGCATGTCTTCACCTCTTGGTCTTTGCTTTCTTATCATGTTCTCCCTCACTCCAGCCCCTCTCCGCTTGCCCAAACCTTACCCTTCCTTTTCTCCTTGAATTAACCAGCATTTCTCCCTTTCCAGAATGTTCAGTACCCTAATCCAATGCTACTCTTTACACTGTGCTCCACTCTAAGTATGGAATAGCAGTGAGGGTGGAGAAGCTGTAAGCCTATAATAAGATGCCCTGTGAGAATCCTCATCAGAGAGATGTTATGGGGACATTGCTGATTTCTCCATGCAGCTCTCTCTTAATTAAGACCCTCAGGAGAGATGCCTGAATCACTCCTGAGCAACTGGTTGGTTTTTATTTTATGAATGTCATGAACGGAGTCACTTACCATGTTTGCCCTTCCCATTAGGTGTTTAAAAGCCCACAGCCAAATTTGTGGTCCACAATGGCCTTTAGGTCACCATAGCATAGCGTTCTCCTAGTTTAATCTCATTGCTGGCTCCATTTTATGCCCTTACTCTGTTTTGTTTCTTTCGTTCCTTCTTTAACTTATGTTCCTGGAGGTTTCCAGTATAATTAATCCAGTCTTATAGTTGAGGGAATGAAGACACAGAGAGATTGAGTTCCTTTCTCAAGGCCACACAGCTACCATACAGCTAGTGTTCAAAACCAGGACTTTCTGGCTCCAAATTCCATGCAAGTGTGTATCTTACTCTGAACTATGTACAAAGTACTCACCATCACCATCATTGTCATCATCAATATCAGCATCATCTCCAGTGTCTACACCAGGGCGTCAGTGGATGCTAGAAGCCACAAAAATAAATATGGACCATCTGCTTGGGGTAAAATGTGTTTGGCGATTCATAACCATTCGTTTTATATTGAGATCAACATTAACATATTAGGAAAGAGAGGGCAAGATTAGCATAATTGTTTAAAGTGAAAAATCAGAATTCCCACAAGTCTCCAGGCTCTTTCAGGCTCTGCCCCAGGCTTGTGGGATTTAGGCATACCAGAATATCCACCTCAAAATATACCTTTTTGTATTAAAGAAAAAAACCACAGGCCCAAAATGGTGTCACTTGTGCTAAAAGCTCACAATACCAACTTAGATTTAATAACTGATCTAATTCTAGTTTTAATCCCTTGGAAAAATAATCTTAACCACTCGGGAATTTTCTGGTCAAGCACCAATAAGGTAATCTGTCACATGGGGCCTCTCCATCTCTCTTAGAAAGAACAGGCGAGCTGAATGATTAAAAACAAACAAACAAACAAAAAAGAACCACTCTTCCCCTTCTCCTCCCTCAAAGAAAACATGTCCCAGCCCCACAATAATTCTTTCTTTTCTTTCATTAAGATCTCTCTGGCCCCTCCTTTCTTTCTATAAAAACCTTCCATTTGTCGGAGGCTGAGGCAACGCAGAGGACAGGAGCGTTCTGAGAGCGCAACCACCGCCACCAGGAGCCTTCTTAACAAGCCCAAGAGTGAGATGACCCCGGAGGAGCTGCAGAAGCGGGAGGAGGAAGAGTTTGACACGGGCCCACTCTCCGTGCTCACGCAGTCCGTCGAGAACAACACCCAGGTGCTCATCAACTGTCGCAACAAGAAGCTCCTGGGCCGTGTGAAGGCTTTTGACAGGCACTGCAACATGGTGCTGGAGAATGTGGAGGAGATGTGGACCGAGGTCCCCAAGAGTGGCAAGGGCAAGAAGAAGTCCAAGCCAGTCCACAAGGACCGCTACATCTCCGAGATGTTCCTGCGCGGGGATTCGGTCATTGTGGTCCTGCGAACCCACTGATCGCTGGCATGTAGGGGCTTGCTCCCTGCTGTCAAAACTCACTCCCCCGTCCTGCAAAGACCCGCCCTTTGACGAGAGAACAATAAAAGCCTGGTGTGGTTTTTTGTTGTTGTTGTTGTTGTTAAAAAACAAAAACAAAAAACCCTCAGAGCACCCGTCTAGTTGCTAGATGGGATGCTGCCTGCTTTGGGAATCGCTTAATAAAGCCAATTAGATCTTCAAATTCACTCAGTAGAACTTTGTTTTTCAACATTGGTATATGAATTATTTTGAAAGCCATTGAGAACCAGCCGATGCATAAAAATCTCTAAAGACAGTGTACAGGTTTCCCTTTTGTATTGATAAAGGAAATTTCCATCTGTAAAGATCGCTCCCTGTCCATCTGCAGGAAGAGGAGGACTCCTACAATTCCTATCAGTGGAGAAAGCACCAACTGAAATCTGCATAGCAGACCTTTCTGAACAACCCGTGTTTGCCATACTTTTCCTGGTTACCTTCCCAAAACTTGCCTCTCTCACCCAGAAGACCCAGATCCCTTTTCCTTTGTTGAACTTGAACCCAAATTCTAAACTCCCCTTTGGGTTACTCACTGCTGCGTGTTCCCATGTGCACATATATAATGTTAATAAACTTCCGTTTGTTTTTCACACTAGTCTGTCTTAGTCACAGGGCCCCAGTTGAAGAACCTAAGATGTGTATGAAGGGCAGCAGAATATGTCACCCCAATGTATGCCTCTTTGACATAAGAATTATTTTGAGGAGATTATTTTGAAAAAACAGCAGGCATAGGAGGAGTTCTGAAGACAGAAGTGCAAAAAGGTAAACTTTACCCTTTTGTCAGAGACATTTATATTTATAAAGGAAATCTCCATCTGAAGCCTCCGTGCTCTGTACCTGGAGGAGAAGGAACTATATCACAAGAAACCAATCAATGGAGAAAGCACTGATTTAAATCAGCAATTACACCTTACCTTTGTTTCCTCTGCTTTTCCTGGTAACCCCTCATAACTGGCCTCCTCCCCATCAACGTCTTTTTGTTTTGTTTTGTTTTGTTCTTTAATTGACGGTATTTAAGCCTGTGGCTGTGGAGGAGGAACAAACTTTCCTGTGCCCTCAAGGTTCTTCTGGCTGGTCTAATAATGAAATAGACACAAAACAGATTAGCTAGAGAACATAACCAAATTTAATACATACATTAGTATGGAAGCCCACATGCACGAGAGAGTCAGAGACCCCAATGCAGGAGAGATTCAGAGATAGAAAGGAAACATGGGTATAAGACATCCAGAGCTAGGGATGAGTTAAGGTGCATTGGGGGTTTCAAAAGGTTATTGCAGATATGAAGAACAGACGTTTAGTAAATAGAAGGTTTCCCAGCCCTATACATAGGTCAGAAGAAGTTATCTCTGATACTCTCTAATGGGCAAGGCCTCAAACTCAAATTCTTCCAGGTAATTAAGGTGGAGGGCAGAAGTTTCTCTTGAGCCTGAAGCTAAACTTGCCTTGAGCTCAAAATGATCTGCATACCATGGAGGCACATCTTGGGTTGACTCACTCTGGCTCAGGCCAGCTCTGTGAGTTACTCAGTTTTCCTGGGTCTCTCCCATGAGTACATGAGGTATCCATGTTAATAAACTGTTTTTTTTTCTCCTGTTAATTTGTCTTTTTTATCTGTATTATTTTTTATTGATTTCAGAGAGGAAGGGAGAGGGAGAGAGAGATAGAAACATCAATGGTGAGAGAGAATCATTGATCAACTTCCTCCTGCATGTCCCCCTACTGGGAATTGAGCCCACAACCAGGGCATGTGCCTTTGACCAGAATTGAACCCGGGACCCTTTAGTCCGAAGGCCGACGCTCTAGTCACTGAGCCAAACCAAATAGGGCTAATTCGTCCTTATTAAGAATATTTTTTTTTATTGATTTCAGAGAAGAAGGGAGATGGAGAGAGATAGAAACATCAATGATGAGAGAGAATCATTGATCAGCTGCCTCCTGCACACCCCCTTACGGGGGATCGAGCCTGCAACCCGGGCATGTGCCCTGACCGGGAATTGCACTGTGACCTCCTGGTTCATAGGTTGAGGCTCAACCACTGAGCTACCACAGCCAGGCAATTTGTCTTTTATTACAGGGAGTTTCAGCCAAGAACCTATAAAGGCATTAATAAATTATTTTTCATTCCCTTCAAGGGGAAATCATTTTTCCCTCCCAATGAGTAGAACAGGAGATTTTTTCCTCCCTCACAGGGTCTTCCTTTCCTTTTTCTGTTAGAGACTGTTGGTGGAAAACAAGAAGTTCGGGCTCACAGGAGAAGGGGTGAACACACAGGGTGGTGAGGGCTGCTAGGTGTCCTGGGGACTTCTTCCAGATTAGGATAGACTGGAAACTGAGATGGACTGTTTCAATGCATATAGACAAGTTAGGGACAGGAACCCTTCATATCTCTCCTAACCCAGCCTTTAGGTCACTCTGTTAAAGCTTCTATCCTCGTGTCCCTTAGGAAAGTTTTTATAAAGTAGCCAGGGTCCTAAGCTGCACCTTTCCTGGCCTCAGTGCATCTCTCCCAAGAGGTGGAATATGATAGTGGGTCAGTTAGCACATTTCCTTTCCTTGAGTGGCTCTCAACCAGCTGCACTCTGGAATCACCTGGAAAGTTTTAACAAATGCTGATGCCTGGGCTTCATTTCCCAGAGGCTCTAATGTGCTTGGTCAGGGGTATGGACTTGTGAGGGTGTTAAAAGTGTCCCCCCCCCCCCCGGCCCCCGGCAAGTGATCCATATGCAGCAGGAGTGTGTGGACGAAAAAGGGGTGCTGTATTAAATCTAACCAAAAGTAAACACGATCATAAACTCCTAGCTGGGCAGGCCAGGGTGCATATTACTTCCTTAGTAAAAGGTTCATCTTCCCTTTAAGCATTTTGTGCATCTAGGTTAACACACCTTTGAAATGCCTCTTTTTCAGAACCTTCAGAGGCTAGCCACCCTCAAGAGAGCACATAATCTTATTAACCATCCTGTAATCCAATCCCTGCCTTGTTTTCTCCCACTTTCATGTAATCTTTCTTACGTTCCATTCTGATTTCCACCTGCACAAAAGAAACTGCAAAACTGTCATTCTCTGGAGCATTTGAAATCTTGCTTCCTGGCAATTATCATTAATTCAGCTCTAATAAACTCTTATTAAAATTCTCTACAGGGCTGGATGTTTTTATGGCGAAAGGTGAAAACCACTGTTTCAGGCCAGTGACCAAGATTCGGGCCAGTGGCCAGGATTCCTGGCATTGTGCGGGAGCAATTTTGAATAGACTTGAGCTGCAGATTTGCCTTCCCCTTACCACCGCTTATTAAGAAACTCAGAGAAAAATCTCCCTGCTGAAAAAGCCCCAGGGTGAAAGTGTTCTGTTTTGATGGATGAATTTCAGGGGAGAAGGGTTTGATTTGCTTATAAAGTCATACTTAGGTTTGGGTGGGGTTTTTTTCTTGTCCCTTGAGAGAGTTCTAAAACCATCTGAGATGAATTGGGCTCCAGCAGCAGAGGTTGGTGAAATGCAGGTACTAGGGTAGAGCAGTATAAATGGAAAACCAGAGGTCTACTGCTAGCTCCCCTCTTGAGCAGTTTCTCTTTTATACAGATACTAGAGGCCCGGTGCACAAAATTCGTGCCGGGCAGGGTTGGGGGGGTGGTCCCTCAGCCCGGCCTGCACCATCTCCAATCTGGGATCCCTCGGGGACTGTCTGACTGCCCTCTCACAATCTGGGACCGCTGGCTCCTAACCGCTCGCCTGCCTGCCTGCCCGATCACCCCTAACCACCTCTGTCTGCCTGCCTGATTGCCCCTAACTGCCTCTGCCTACCTGCCTGATTGCCCCTAACTGCTTCTGCCTACTGGCCTGATCGCTCCCTAAGCACTCCCCTGCCAGTCTGATTGCCGCCTAACTGCTCTCCTGCCAGCCTGATAGCTCCTAACTGTCCTCCCCTGCCAGCCTGATCGCCCCTAACAGCCTCTGCCTTGGCCCCCACCACCATGGCTTTGTCTGGAAGGATGTCCAGAAGATGTCTGATCTAATTAGCATATTACCCTTTTATTAGTATAGATTTCTGCAATAGTTTTGAATCCATCCATGCTCACAATTCTCACTGTCACTGCCTTCATCCAGGCCTCGTATCTTCCTGCTTCAGTATAGCAGTCTCTTAACTGATCGTCCTGCCACCAGCTTTTCCCATCTCCAACCACTTGGCATCATGCCCAAGAGATCATGTCACTCTCCTGCTTAAAAATCCTGCAGTGTCTGCCTCACTGTTGCATCTGAAATAAAATTCTCAGAACAACTCAAAGTCATTCGTGATCTAGTTTATGTTGACCTCTCTAGTTTCACCTTGCAATTTCTCCATCATTCCCCACCCTCCATGTACCCCAGGACACAGCCAACCAGAATGACTCATAGTTTCCTAAGCTTGCTGTTCCTCTCATGCCCTGGGGTCACTGTTCAGAAGGTTCTGTCTTTCTGGAATATTCTCTTCACCTTCTTCTTCTCTTAGCTAAATCCCACTGGTTTTTAAGACGCTTCTTTGACGCCCCTGGTCTAGGTCAAGTGCCTCTCCTCTTTGCTCTCATAGCACCCCAGGTGTAGACGTCAGTCACTACTCTTATTACACTGTATTATAATCACCTCCTTGCTTGTCTACACTAGACTGTGATCTCTTCAACATCATCTTAGCACCCAGCCACATGCTGACAGACGAGTGGTGCTTATTATGGTTTACAATAAAAGGAGTCCAAAGAAATCCCCAAATGCATTTATTTTTGTTCACTGCCTTCTGGAAAAATGGGCAACTGGAGTAGTTGGTGTGCCTGGACACTAAGACAAAAAATCCTAGTGCTAAGTGGCAACTGATTTCCCTCTATGCTAATAATTTCATGAGAAAATGGGAAAGTATCAAGTAAGTGCTGAATGATCAGCACTATGGGGAATAAACAAGAAATAAGACATAGTTAATTCTGCTCAGGCAAATACCATTCCAATGCCAAAGGTGCTCCGTGGATACATCCCTTCATTCTCCCAGAAGAGTTGTCACCTGAACATGCATGTGCCTTTACACCACCACAATGAGCAGCTGGAGGGCCAGAATCACACTTCATGATCCCTCCATGGCCCAACTCGCCTGGGGCAGTGTTCGGGAAATGCCCCAATCCTGAATTGTGACAAACTAAGGATATGGGACACATTCTGAAATGTTTGCCATGGAGTCAAAAAATTAAAACTTTCACCTCTGATGATGATGCTTTAAATCCTTTCTGGAATAAGGCAAGCAATAAATAAAGAAATGCAGCCAAGATATGGAAGCTACCTAAGTGTCTATTGATAGACTAATGGATAATGAAGTACATGTACACAATAGAATACTACTCAGCCATTAAAAAGAGAATGCTTGTAATACTTTACGCAATAAAAAAAAAAAAAAGTGCTTCCTTGATCTGCAAATATTTCAAATAAAACTATTGGAATTGACCAACAGAAAAAAAAAAAGAGAGAGAGAATGCAATCTTGCCATTTGCAACAACATGAATGAGCCTTGAGGGTGGTATGCTCAGTGAAATAACTCAAACAAAGACAAATACCATATTATTTCACTTATATGTGTAATCTAAAAAACAAAATAAACAAACAACATAGATATAGAAAACATTTTGACAGTTGCCAGATGGGAAGAGGGTTGGGGTAGGTGGATGAAGGGATTAAGATGTGCAAACTTCCAGTTATAAAAACAGTAACAGATTGTAAAACACAGCATAGGGAATATAGTCAATAATATCGGATTAACTATGTATGGTGTCAGATGGGTACTAGACTTATTGGGGTGATATCACCTCATAAGTTATAATAAATGTCTAATCACTGAAATGAATGTTGTAAACCTGAAACTAATATAATTATTATATGTCAACTGCAATTTAAAAATAAAAAAATATTTTAAAATAATAAATTAATAAATGAAGAAGAATAAAAATATGCATAAAATAAATAAATGACTATTCATAACATGAATAATATACATATGAGTAAGTAAGGAAATGAAAAATATTTTATGAAACCCACTATCTCTTACTTGTTCATTTGCTCACTCATTTATTCGCCAACCCACCCTTCATTCAACCAACCATCCCCCATTGAACAAATATGGATATGCCTGGGGCTGTGCCCAGGACTGGGCTCAGAGTGACAAGTAAGACAGGAACAGTCTTTGCACTCGTGCATGAGCTTACATTCTGACAGGGAAACAGACATTTAATAATGCCAAGCGTCACTGGGAGAATAAGAAAGGTGGTATGGAAGTACACCCTAGACAGAGGTTGGCACTCATTCGCTCACTCCCTCACTAACACACTAACTCACTCACTGGTTTCCTCACTCACTCACTGGTTCATGCCCAGTTCCTAGAACAGAGCCTGGACCTTTAGAAGCTCCACCGCATGTTTATTGAATGAAAAATGAATGAATGAATGAATGAATGAATGAATGAATGAATGAATGAAGGCTGCTGCCTGTCTACTGTACAATTAACAAAGGAGGGTTTATCTGAAAGTTTTACTTAGAAACCCCCAAATTTAAATTTACATATTTTTTAAAAGCTTCTGCTTTCCTCAGATCTCTGCAGTAAGAAGGAACACAAGCATGTATAATGTCGGAGTTGTTATAATGTCCTAGTCATTACGACCTAGGGATCGGACAGTCATGTCACTGCTGCAAAAGAGCACATTTGGCCAGAGATGCAAGTGTTCAATTACACAGTCCCCAGTGCTTAGCTAAAGGAAGTTTAACTTTCAATGACAAAGAAATGACATTTCCACCACCTGCCCCCCAACTCCCCCCCACCACCCCCTGCACCGAGAGAAAAAACAAAAAACAAATCAGGGTATGAAAATTTTAAAAGTAAATAGGATCCAGCTTGAACTGAAAATGCTGCCTCTTCCTAGCCTGTGACTTTTCAGTTGGCAAGCCCTGCACAGTGAAGCCTCTCCTAGCCCTGGGAGCCCCAGGGAGTCCAGCCAGAGCGCAGAGGGCTCTGAGTGATTTTACAAAAGGACTGGGTTTTGTGTTTTCTGGGGAAACTTGAGAGGAGAAAGACAACACGGGCAGGCTTTGGGATGTCAGTATGACCTTGGCCAGGGCTCATTCCGCTGCCACAGTGAGTCACCTGGCAGACAGACTCAGCCAGTTGTGAGTTGGGTTTTACAATACTTGACCTAACTTGAGTTCTGTTGCAGGTGTGGTGAGCTGTCTCTTCCCATTCCTACTTCACTCTGGATCTGTCAAAGCACCAGTGGGTCCAGAAAGCAGAGGCTGGTTCTATGCATTTCTGCCTTCACTGGTCCAGGTGCTGAAGAGAGGACCCAGGCCATGGGTTGGGAATGTGCTTCTAGTCCCAGATGAACCACAGACTGCCGGGGTCCAACCCCAGCAGGTCCAGGGGTCCCCAAAGGTGTGGACGGAGTCGGCGAAGAAGGAATGACATGGAGGCAGAGTTCAGTTGATCAGCAGCCTAGCCAGGATCTCCAGCCAGGATCTCCAGCCAAGTTCTGGTCTGGATCTCCAGAGAGGTTCTGCTTAGGATCTCCAGCTAGGTTCTGTGTCCATGTTCTCTTGCTAGGTTCTCCAGCCAGGTTCTGTCCAGGTTCTCCAGCCAGGTTCAGTCACCAAGTTCTAGTCAGGTTCTCTTGCCATGTTCTATAGTCAGGTTCAGTCCAGGATCTTTTGCCATGTTCTCTCGCTAGGTTCTGTCTCTAGGTTCTGAGGCCAGTTTCTGTCCAGGAACTTTTGCCATGTTCTCTCCAGCGAAGTTCTTCTGTCTCTAGAGAATGTTCTGTGTAGGTTCTGTGCCTAGGTTCTGTCTCTCTTGGTTCCGTATTCTAAGTTCTGTGTCTTGCTGTCTTATTACATCTGTATTTATACCAGTTGATTCAATCCTATCAATCTCTATTACAAAGGTTAGGGCGTTTCTTATCTTCATTCCAGGGAGTAAAGATTATGTAGCTTAAGCATGATTGTTTGTAGTGATTAACTACCCGCCTGGCACTTAGTTAAGGAGTTTCATCCCCTCCCTGACTTCAGGGGAAAATCCCTACCTGGGGAAACAACCTTTCTCAGAGACCTTGGTTAAAACACATAGTGCCAAGAAGGTGAGCAAACATATTAAGAACAGTATGCCATATATGCCAGGTCCCTTGAAACACCAAGCATGGACCGGCTCCTGGCAACAGACTCTCTGTGATCTTGGACAAGTGACTTTGTCCTGCGCGTCACTTTCCTCATCTGTAAAATGGGAGTTGGTCTCGTCCAGAAGTCTAACTTTCCGGTTCCCAATCTACCAGAAGTTCTTAAAGGCAGTCCATGTCTGTGATTTCAAAAGGCCTGATAGACATTTTGCAGGAAAGGAGCTAACTGGAACTATTGAATTGTTTGCCTTTGACCAGCATTATATCAATGTTTTGGGGTGCTGAATAGAAATCCCTATCAGTAGTCATAAATTTATTTAATAAATAACAGGGAAATCAATTAATTTAACTTAATATGTTTAGTTTGTTTCTTACATAAAATCTTTGTAAATGTGAGGTTAGGATGAAGGACATCTTTGGAATGTATTTTTGGTGCCTAAGGAGCTCTTCTTCCCGCTCCCTCTCTCTGCAGCCGACATCAGCCACCTGTCCCTCGAATCAGGCTGCAAGCTCATTTCAGACAAGAACACAGGCCCAGCTGCATTCTCAGAAAAAGTTCGAGAACTTGGCAATTTGAGATTCTGATTCCTGCTAACCAGCGTATCTCTCAATAACCACTAGCAATTTGCTTTTATCGTTGCCCCAGTTTCCTTTTCTGCAAAATAATGTCTATTTTTGTTTATTCCAGATAAAACATTTAACTGTTGGATATGGTATGGGAAGAGGCAGCTGTTGGAACAAGAAGTTCTTTTCTTGAAGTGTGCCCACCGTATGTGTGCACATGCACAGACACACACTAAGAGGTATAACCCTGACCCACCTAGCCCTCGCTTTGTGTCCTTAATTTCTGGCATGAGTAAGAGTTAGCAGTCATGGTGTCAGAAGAATTTGCTAGGTTTAGAAACTGGGACCCTGAAAGGCTTTGAAGATCATCAACCTGTCCCTTCTTCCAGGTAAAACTAGAGAGAGCTTGACCTCTGTGTGGGTACTGAGCTCCAAGTCCCTGATGCCCCCGAGAGGATACCTAGGAAGGGTCACTGGACTTGACCATAGGGGTGGGGAGTGGAAGAGAAAGATGCTCTCAGACATTCCACCCAAACTCCTCACAGAGCTAAAAATGATTCTTTGGAGCCGGGTGAGAACCCAGAGATAAATGAGATGGATAAAGTAAGGCCATTAAAATCAGGACTTCATCTCTTGGTGCGATATTTATAGAAATTGTGCATAAAAAGTAGCTCAGCCACCATTCCCATCATTGCCATCATCACCATTACACCAAGGGGGAGCATCTGCTCAGTGCCCTGAATGTAAAGAGCAGCTTTCGCATCTATTCCCTTATTTGAGCTTCCTGATCACCCTGTAAAGTGGGCACAGCAAGGACTATTTCTTGCTCCCACCCCTTTGAAGGCTAAGCAACAGCAACTCCAGAAGAAGTAACTTGCTCCAGGGCACCCAGCAGTCAGTACCAGAGACAGGACTAGAACCAAGGCCACCTGACTCCAGTCCAGTGTTCTTTCCTCTGCAAGCTCTTGCCTTACTAAAAGCGCCTTGGGGGATGGTGGGAGCTGGGAAGGAGCCCTCCTGGGTGGACCAGGCCCTCACTCAGGCTAAGGACAGAAGAGCAGGGCCCCTGTGCCCTGATGGAGGCCTGCACACTCTTTGGCTCCTTTGGAGTCACCGATGGTGCTCCTTGCTCCGAGGGAAGCAAGTGATTTTCTGCTTCACTTACTTTGTTGATTGCAATTGAGCTGAATCTTCAAATTGAGTTTGTCAGAAAAAATTGGCACAAATTAAAGATGAGCCTTCTGTTCTCCATGGCTGGTTGGAGCTTAGAAGCCTCAGGGAGGTCCACAGTTGGGGGTGTCTCCCTGTGAGGTCCAGCCCTCATCCCTTGGCTCCCAAGATTTATTTATACTCTAAGGAACAACCCCTCACCATCAGTGTCCCTTGCTCTCCTCAGCAACACCTACCTGTGCATGTTCTCCTCCTGCAACCTCTCCTTTGTGCCTTCCTATCTCCTTTAAATCTGTGCAGCCTAGTCTCAGAAATGTGCTAGAAGCACCTAGAAGTCCGACAAGGACGCTCCAGTGACAGGAGCCCAGGCCTTCAGCCAACCTCTTGGACACACCGTTCTTACATCCCCTCTCTGCTTTCCAGCTCTCTGCTTGCGGCCTGGAGAGGCTCCCACTCAGCCAATCCCAGCCATGTCCCTGTCAGGGCAGGCTCTCACTCTCCAGTTTGAATCCTTGCACAGTTCCTTCTCATGACTCCCCGACCCACCCCAGGAAACGCAGTCTTTTTGGCTTTTAACCATTTCTGCCACATACTCCATGTATCCTCGACTGTAAGTAACCTTTTTATTTGCTACTCAAAATTTTGAGTAAGACTTTCCGGCTAATTTACTTTGGCTTTGGAGCATAGAGTATATTAGCGACTGTATTAATATCATTAGTATTGATTTCTGAATCCCTCAGGGCCTAACATGGAGCCTGGTCCAAACAATCATGTTGGTTGAGCCAAGGGGAATCACTCAGTGAATGATGGAGTAAGGCTTTCCAGGGGCTGCCTTCCAAGCAGGGTTTTCCTTCCAAGGGTGGGACCAGTGTAGCTCCCCCAGTGTAGGGCCACCCAAGTGTTGCACTTAAAGGAAGCTGCACCATCAGCTTCTTCACAGGCTCCTTGGGATATCAGTTGTGACAGATATTTCAAATTGAGCTTCATAGGGGTCAGAAAAGAGGCATAGGGTACACTGTCCCATGCCCCAAGCAATACCCCTTCAAGTGCAGGGCCCAGCTCTGCTTCCCCACATAAGAGACGAACCGATTTCTAAACTCCACTTTAAGGAGGAGGGAAGGCTCTTCCAGTTGGCCAACAAGCTCTCAGGAACAAACTTGGGAGGGCATTTCCCCCTTTGCCCTAAGAAGTCTTCCTTGATTCCCCTTCCCCATTTTTCCCTCACTCTCTCGGAGGCCAGAGTTTATACTTTTGACGGGTAGTAAATCTTTCCCATGAATTATGCTTATTAAGCCTTAAGCAGGTAACAAAATGGACTTACTCTTTCAGGTGAGTGTAGAATGAAGCTGGGAAGGTTCCGGTGCTATGATGTTTAGGAAGGAGAGAAGACATTCTCTTTTCAAAACTAGAGAGTCTTCTAAGTTGGTATGTTCTGAGCATGTGTTCTCATCATCTACTGGTCCTTAGGCTTAGAAGCAAGCAAAAATGGAGATGTGACCATCTGTTCATTACTGCCCTTTCTTTTTTTTTCTTCTTTTTTTTTAAATTAAATCTTTGTTGTTCAGATTATTACATTTGTTCCTCTTTTTTCCCCCCATAACTCCCCTCCTCCCAGTTCCCACCCCACCCTCCGCCCTCACTCCCAACCCACTGTCCTCATCCATAGGTGCACGATTTTTGTCCAGTCTCTTCCCGCATCTCCCACACCCCTTTCCCCGCCCCCCCCCCCCCACGAATAGTCAGTCCATTCTCTTTCTATGCCCTGATTCTATTATAATCACCAGTTCATTCTGTTCATCAGATTATTTATTCATTTGGTTCTTAGATTCACTTGTTGATAGATGCGTATTTGTTTTTCATAATTTGTATCTTTACCTTTTTCTTCTTCTTCCTCTTCTTAAAGGATACCTTTCAGCATTTCATATAATACTGGTTTGGTGGTGATGAACTCCTTTAGCTTTTCTTTATCTGTGAAGCTCTTTATCTGACCTTCAGTTCTGAATGATAGCTTTGCTGGATAAAGTAATCTTGGTTGTAGGTTCTTGGTATTCATCACTTTGAATATTTCTTGCCACTCCCTTCTGGCTTGCAAAGTTTCTGTTGAGAAATCAGCTGACAGTCGTATGGGTACTCCCTTGTAGGTAACTGACTTTCTTTCTCTTGCTGTTTTTAGGATTCTCTCTTTGTCTTTTGCTCTTGGCATTTTAATTATGATGTGTCTTGGTGTGGTCCTCTTTGGATTCCTTTTGTTTGGGGTTCTCTGCACTTCCTGGAGTTGTAAGTCTATTTCTTTCACCAGGTGGGGGAAGTTTTCTGTCATTATTTCTTCAAATAGGTTTTCAATATTTTGCTCTCGCTCATCTTCTGGCACCCCTATAATTCTGATGTTGGCACGCTTGAAGCTGTCCCAGGGGCTCCTTACACTATGTTCGTATTTTTGGATTCTTTTTTCATTTTGCTTTTCTGGTTGAGTGTTTTTTGCTTCTTCACATTTCAAATCTTTGACTTGATTCTTGCACTCCTCTGTTCTGCTTTTGGGAGTCTGTATAATATTCTTTATTTCAGTCAGTGTATGCTTAATTTCTAGTTGGTCCTTTATCACAACATCGAGGGTCTCATTAGATTTCTTGAGGATCTCACTATATTTATTGGCTGTCTCACCAGTCTTTTCGAGGGCCTTACTAAATTTATCGGCAGCTTCTAGACAGTTTTTGAGAGACCTTAAAAGTGTGGTTTTGAACTCTATATCCAGCATTTTGCTTTCCTCCATTTCTGTCATTTGTGTCTTATTTCTTTGTCTCCGCATTTTTTATGCTTTCTTGGTGCACTCCCTAGTGGTCTTTGTGTGCAGTCTTGTTGTAGTTAAGTCTTGATTGTTGTAGGTAACACTGGGGGGTATTTTACCTCCATGCCAACTGGCTGTGAGACCATTACTGCCCTTTCAATAGTTATTACTGATTGGATTTAAGATTATGTAACGAATACTCTTCAACTTAAAAAAAATTGCTTAATCTTTTCATTAAAAAGATGATTAAAGGTCTTTACATAGACATACTGACGTGACTTGTCCACATAACATTCATTTTTAGGAAGGATTTTGTATCAATTTAAAAAATTAATAGATTGAAATAAGAGTAGGTGTGTTGGGTTGAAATTAACCTAATGCTGTACTGGTTAATTTGATTGCATGTTAGAACTCATTACTGCAGGTTTATCTTTGACTCAAACTCTTTACCACAAAAAAGACTTTGGATTCCAAACACTGGCCACTCATGTGAAGCAATGAGCAATTCAATACTATTTAAAGCACAAAAACATTGGGTTTTTTTGTTGTTTTTTTTTTACCTCAAAGACATTTTGGAATAAGGTGAGGGAGAAAGGATGGAAGGAAGGAAGGAAGGAAGGAAGGAAGGAAGGAAGGAAGGAAGGGGAATTCTAGTGGTCTTTTTACAATTTATTTTTAAGAGATCTGACCTGTTGAACACTTCTAGTGTTCTCTGAAAGGAAGACTATGGAAAACAAGATTAAGAAGTGTTTTACTAAAACAAAGTCTCTTTAGGAATTTTCCTGCCATCAGTGTCACCATTTTGTTATTGAGATGGTCTACTACCTGGTTGGCCCCCATTCTGGTCCTACACATCCTGCCCCAAAGTCCTCAAAAGAAAATTTCCAATTGAGTTATTGTTTCTCAGTCTCCTTGCTTTATTCTGATCTATACTTAAAGGGAAAAAAAGGGGGGCAACTGAATTTGGTGCTGACCTTCTGTTTTTCTACAAACCAGAAGCCGCACACTCTGTTCAATCTCTCAGTCTCTTGTTGACATGATTTGAGCAAGTGTGTGTATGAATTTGACTCTCACCAATTATTTCTGCACCACTGGAGAGACGTGAAAGTATGTATTCTTGCTGAGATGCAGCAAAGGGTCGGGTCAGTACCAACATGACTACTCATTTCTATTTCACCTTGTGGAGAATGTTCTTTCAAGAGCATTTAAAAACAGTAGCCTTGTTGGGACAAGTGAAAACGGTGTAAGAGCTGAGGCCATTTAGTCTGGCAAAAGAAGACTCAAGAGGGCAAGAGAACTGTTCCCAAACATTTGAAGACTTCTCTGGGGAAGAGGAAGCAGATTGTTCTGTGCAACCCCCAAGGATAGAATTGAGTTCAAAAGGTGGAAGTGAATCTGAGGAAAGTGTCCCCCAAGGACAGTGGTACAAACTCCCCATCAATGTTATTCAAGCCAAGGCAGGATGTCTTCTTGGCAGGTGGACTATAGAAGGGAGAGCAGCCTTAGATGAGAGACTACTTTCAGCTCCCCACTTATGAGATCTTATGACCATCTTGCCCAACCCTGTCTTCATCAGTAGAAGAAACCTCCTCCATAACAGTATGATGAGCAAGGCAACGTTGTGCCAGGGCTACAAGTAGGTACTTACCAAGAGCCCCGGAGGGGAGGTCCTGAGATAGGTAGACAGCAAGTTTCCAGCCTCTGAGCTTAGAGAGTGGCTTCTTGGAAAGTTGGACTGAAATCCTTCTGAGCCAAGTTAAACTCCTGGCTATACTTCCTTTTATTCTAAAATTCAATTTACCCAGTTCTCTTCCTGTCTTGGCCAGGCCCTGGAGGTGGCAGTGGGATTGGTGTGAGGTAGGACAAAAATGAATCAGACACACTCCCGACCACCAGGTCCTACAGTCTGGTCATGAGTAAAACAGTAGAGGACAGTAAGTTGTGAGTGCCATAGCAAAGGCCCAGTGTGTGGGGCTTTCAGGACAGAGCAATATGACCGGGGATCAAACTTGCTTTCATGCATAGGCAGTGTTTGAAATGTGGGTTGAGTGATGGGTAAGATTTTTGAATGAAGGAAAGGAGGTAAATATGAGTCTATTATAATTCTCTGGCAAAAACATTTTCTTTCCTGAGTGGGTGGATAAGTAGGAATATAAGAATGGTTTTACTAGGCTTTTTTTCTTTCATGTCTCCAGGAACCCATCCTTCACCCTAAAAGATGTATGTGTCTGTAATGTCCCCTTTAAGTCTAGAACCAAAGTCATCTCTTGATGGATTCCAGGAAAGGGACCAGCAGAGGAACTAATAGAAAGGAGATGAGGAGGGTCCAAGGGCCATTGGGAGGAAGGAGACTGGAGAAGTCTTAAATGTGATTCATTTACATGACAAATAGTGGTCTCACTGACACCGTATTACTTGCAACAGGCACTGTGTTGGGAACTGGATATCTTAAGTTGAAGACAACAGTGTCTGCCCCAGAGAGCCCTCATGCTGAGATGCTGTGTAGGAAATAGTAGTTAATATTATATAACACAGCAATTCTTCACAACGTTCTAGTCTCATGCTCACCTAGCCCCTGTTATCACTTTCATTATTGGGTGACTGGTGGACAGAGGTGTTTCTTCATTTTAGAGCTGAGTCAACCTTCTGGATTTCCCACCTGCTGTGAGAAGTGGACTTGACCTTCAGAAATAATCAGCAACCAAGTAAGAGCCTTACTCCTCAGGAAACACAATCATGTGTACACTTGATCTCTAAGCAGGGCAAACACGGCAGCTCATGAGTTAGACACAGATCTGTTTGCAAGCAGATTCCCATTTAATCACATGCTGTCTCAGACTTCCTTCGTGATCTAGTAGAAGCTCCAGCTTCTTACTCTATTGACCACAGCTATAGGCTTCTGCTATAGACTGAATGCGCCCCACAGCCCCACCCACCAATTCATATGTTGAACCCTAACCCCCAGGGTGATGGTATTTGGAGGTGGGACCTTTGGAGGTAATTAGATCATGAAAGTGGAGCCATCATCAACTGGGATTAGTGTCCTTATAAAAGGGACCCCAGAAAGGTCCTTAACTGCTTCAACTATGTGAGGACATAATGAGAAGATGGCCTTCTAGGAACCAGGAAGAGAGACCTCACCAGATACCAAATCTGCTGGTAACTTGATCTTGGACTCCCTGCCTTCAGAGCTATAAGAAATAAACTCTTGTTGTTTAAGGTTCCTAGTCTACGGAATTCTGTTACAGCAGCTGAGCTGACCAGGCAGTTCCTCATTCCTCTTTACACTCATCTGGGAAATGGCAGGTGGGACAGCTCTATTCCCACGTTCACTGCAACACTCTGTAAAGTCATTTTCGGGAAACAGTAAGATTGCCTGCACCAATCCGTCCTCCACTGCACTGCTGTGGGTCACTTCAGGGCTCCCAGAAACCACTATACTCCTCAAGTGCCAGCATTTTTCCTCTCTGTGGGTCTGAACTTCCTCTTTTCTTACTTGTTTTCTTCCATTTACATTCTCTCCTCTTCCTACAGAGCAAGAGTAGATGCTTTCAGTGTATCACACATCACAGTTCCAGATAACCTGGAGAGAGCAGTTGGTACTTAGGTATTTATTCCTATTTTTATATCACCATATGCAAATAAAACTGTTGATATTATACAACACAGTAATTACCATGCACTGCTTCAAATAACAACCTTTACATTTTTGTTTTTGCAATAAGAACAGATTCAGGCAATAGTACCAAATGGCACTTTAAAGAAGTATTTTCTAACTTCCGATGTTAACAGGGTTAAAGACCTGCTGTGAGTGTACAGATCACAGACACCGCTGCGTGTAAAGCAGAAAGGAAGGAAACCAAGGCAGGAGGATGAGTGTCGCCACCACACTACTTAGTCATCAATTCGGCCTTTAACTGACAGCTGAGTGAAGGCAAAACCGGAAGGCAGGAACATGAGGATTTTGTAACAGTTGTGCTGTGATTGTCTGTGGATGCCAGAGGGATCACTGATTCTGTCTGAAGATCAGGAAAGCTTTTTGGAGGAGGTGGCATTGTCCTTTGATGAGTGGGCCATTTGGAGAAACTGAAAATGGTGATGGGAGAGAGAAAAAGAGGCATGAAAGTGGAGAAGGCGATACTTCCGGTGCACTGGCCATTGCCTCCTGGCAGTCACCATTCCCACGCAAGCTGGACTCGAATGCTTCAGAGTCAATACCTCCCAGTTCCCCTGCAGAACCCCACCACTGGTGACTGATGGGAGTTGGTGGATAAACACCCCAGTTCCCTCTCTCTCAGGTGGAGACAACTCTGAAGTGGGTTCTACACTGCCGGAGTCCAACCCCAGCAGGTCCAGGGGTCCCCAAAGGTGTGGATGGAGTCGGCGAAGAAGGAATGACACAGAGACAGCATTCAGTTAATCAGCAGCCTAGCCAGGATCTCTAGCCAGGATCTCCAGCCAAGTTCTGGTCTGGATCTCCAGCGAAATTCTGCTGTTTATTGTCTTGTTACATCCGTATTTATCCCAGTTGATTTTAATCCTGTCAATTTCTATTACAAAGGTTAGGGCGTTTCTTATCTCCATTCCAGGGAGTAAAGATTATGTAGCTTAAGCATGATTGTTTGTAGTGATTAACTACCCGCCTGGCACTTAGTTAAGGAGTTTCATCCCCTCCCTGACTTCAGGGAAAAATTCCTACCTGGGGAAACAACCTTTCTAGGAGAGGCATCCCCTCCCTGACTTCAGGGAAAAATTCCTACCTGGGGAAACAACCTTTCTCGGAGAGGTGACCTTGGTTAAAACACACAGCGCTAAGGGGAGCAAACATATTAAGAACAGTATGCTATATACGCCAGGTCCCTTGAAACATATGCTGTGCAGATGTTTCTTTCCTGCAGCGACTGTGTCAAGCAGCAAGGATGGACCGGCTTCCAGCACTACACTGTCTCCCAGGGTTCCCCAGTAGAATCAAACCTTGCTGCCCACAATGGGAACCTACTCAATAACGTTCCCTTTATTACTTTCCATCCTCCCTGACTATCCTACTGGTATTTTCTTGATCATCTCCCCTAGTCCCTCTGCACAAAATACTTGTACTTGAATTTTTTTAATATATTTTATTGATTTTTTACAGAGAAGATGGGAGAGGGATAGAGAGTTAGAAACATCGATGAGAGAGAAACATTGATCAGCTGCCTCCTGCACACCCCCCAGTGGGGATGTGCCCGCACCCAAGGTACATGCCCTTAGCCAGAATCGAACCTGGGACCTTTCAGTCCGCAGGCCGACGTTCTATCCACTGAGACAAACCCGTTAGGGCTGTACTTGAATTTTTATCTCAGGGTCTGAGAATCTATCCTAAGACCAATCATGTTTCAGTAGCTGGAACAAAGACCTGCGGGTGGGGTGAGCTGGGTATATTTGAGGAGCACAAATGCTCCAAGATGGCTAGGGGCTTGAAGGTCTAGCAGAAAATGAGACTAGACCAGCTGTGGGCAAACTACGGTCCGCGGGCCAGATCCGGCCCCTTTAAAATGAATAAAACTAAAAAAAAAAAAAAAAAGACCGTACCCTTTTATGTAATGATGTTTACTTTGAATTTATATTAGTTCACACAAACACTCCATCCTTGCTTTTGTTCCGGCCCTCCAGTCCAGTTTAAGAACCCATTGTGGCCCTCGAGTCAAAAAGTTTGCCCACCCCTGGACTAGACTTATTGGGGTCATGATGTAAAGTACCTGAATTCTGGACAAAATAATCTGACCTTTCTGTAGACAATGGGAAACTATGGGGTGGTGGGGGTGTTGAAACTTTCTTCCTAGGTCTTCAAGCATCTGCTTCTCTGACTCAGGACCTAGCGGTGACATGCTTTCTTCCAGCCCCTCCTTTCTGGATCACCTGTTTGCTAGGGATTCCACAGGATGCACCAGAGATCCACTGAGCTGATGTCTGCTTTTGAGGAGAATATTGGATTTCCTCTTGGGCTTCTTGAGCTTCTTTGTGGAAAAGGCTGGGATTTGAGAGAGGGGCCAGATTCTTGGAAAAATATCGGCTGGCATTAACAGGATTTTTCTTCAGAGGCAGAAGAGGGTGAGTGGTTTTAGCCAGATTACAGTTTCTGTAATCGGAGAGGGAATGTTTGATATAAAATAGTCCCCTCTAGTTTAAAAGAGCCCTAAGAAAAGCCTCAAGCAGTGCGTGAGTTGGTGGATCATGGTCTCAGGGAGTCTTCAGAGTGGAGCTAGAGGAGTTCATCAGGCTGGTGCAGATTCAGATTTGGCCATGTGGTAGAAGGGCTTGATTCAGGAATAATGGTGACTGTCTTTCCAGCCCTCACCTGGAAGCCACGCAACTCAGTTTCTCCCTATATGTCTCCGGTGGCCCTGACACGCTGTTCTTCTGCCACTGTCCTTTCGCCAGAGCCCAGAGTGAGTGCCTGCAAGCGAGGGTCCTTGTGTGAACCTTTTTAGAGGACACCTGTATCTCCAGTAGCCTTTCGTCTCACCTGGATGGACAGATCCCCGCTGATTTTTCACAGCTAGGTGTTTTGTGGGTTCCTCTTCCCAGCATAAGGCTGAGATCCCTCACTCCCCGGGGGGACCTCTGAAGCTGTGATATCCCTCTCCATTCTTAACCACCACACATGGGTTTAGGGTCAGCCCATTTTGCATGTCCACCCTTCCTACTAGTCTCAACATGCCTTTTTCTTTATATTTTTAGTTATAGGACTTTTGTTCAGCTAATCTTCAGATGGTTCTCCAGGTTGGTTGTTCTATAATTTAGTTGCAATCTGATGTAGTCATGGAAGGAGGTAAGCACAGTGTCCACCTACTCTGCCATCTTGACCAGAAAACTCTCAGTTTTGACATATTGATAAGAGGGTTGCTCTCTGGAGGTGTTTTATTCTCAGGGACATTACTGGGAGGGGTCAGAAGAGCCATTCCAGGCCTCATTCCTAGGATGGGTCCTCTGCTCACAGCAGTGGTGCCATCTGGAGCCACCTTCCACTGGTGTGAGCATCTCTTCCCTCTGTCATTCCTGGCACTCAAGTCCAAGAGCAGACCTGTCTCTAGTCCTGGAACATTGTGGTATTTATGGAGGCTATAAATACATTCTGGGGCACTGTTCTACCACTTAAAACACAGGGAAGTTGGGCTGATCAAAGAGTATCTGTATTAGAGAAGGGTGGGGTCTACAGGACTGTCTTAATTACCCCACCCACTCTAAGGGAGAAGCCTTCCTCGGCTGAGCTACTGGTTTCTGACAGGAGGGAGTATGGCCCATTCAACAGGGGTGTGCAGGTGTGTGTATAAGGAAATTTACTGAAATGGCCCTCCCTAACATTTTAGAATTCCTTCACACTTGCCCAGTCATCTTCTCCTCCCACACCTTCCACCCCCAATCTAATCACACACTAGTTGGCCCCTGGTACACAATGTGCCAGCGCCCAGCCAACTCTCAGGGAATTGGCCAGGGGTCAATTTCAGCACAGGCTGCCTCATGAGGAAAGCTGCTCCTGAAAACCCTTTATTTGTGAGGCCTGGGATACAAACTCCTGGTGCCAAGGGGCAACGTAAGTCTAATGAAGGAATTATTAATGTGCAAACCTTAAATATAAACAAACTAAGCAAAATCACTCTCTCAGACACTAACCAGAAGACTGATTCACTGCCAGATGGGGTGTCTCGCTCCTCTTCTTGCCAGCCCACTCTAACCTGGACTGTTCTCCTACAGGAAGTTCTTTCTTGGATGCAGTTGAGGACTATCTTTTCATGAATTTGACCTCTGGTTCAAGATGTGTTTTCTGGCAAGCCCAAAGCCCTACCCCTCATTCAGTGGGCAGGCAATTGCTGCTCTTCTGAGTTCCTCTCTGAAGGGTGTTTCTTGGCTCGGTTGCAATGTCTTCTTCTGTGATCTTTGAATTGTTCAGCACTGACCTCCTTAGGTCAAGAGGATATCTTGCTGGGCACTGTGGAGGGAGACAAAGAATGAATCCACACAAGGATCCAGCCCTCTGGTGGCTCACAGTCTAAGAAAGGAGATAACATCCATCCGTAAATAAGTACAATGCACTAAGTACCTGAAGAGAGGCACAAAGGGGGCTCTAGAGATTGTAGGCAGAAATTCATAGTCACGTCCAGGTTGGTGGTGGTGAGGATGGTGGTGGTGGTGGTGTCTGTGTGTATGTATGTCTGTGTGTGTAGTGGGGGAGAGGGATGAGGATGAGAATCAGGAAAGACCTCTGGGAGCAGTGGCTTTAAATGAGGTTAAGGAGGATGTAGAGCATGTGATCAGATAAAGATGGGGGCTGGGGACCCTGGTGTGCGGTGAGAGTTATCTGGCCTCATATCCTGAGATGGAGCAGGTGCTGGAGAGCTGGATACAACAGATGAAGAATTGGGGCATGTGGATTTGAGACCTTGGTAGTTGTTCAGGTGGAGGTGTGGAGCAGGCAGTGGACACCTGAGTGACCACGTCCTCCTTGGTCTGGGTGCAGCAGTCTGGACTCCTGGAGCACACCATGTTTTCTGAGCAGGCTATCCCCCCCGTCAGCCAGCAATGTCACCTTTGCCCTCATGCCCATGGTGACTTACACCAACTACTCACAGCCCTTCTGGCTGGGGGAGCTCAGCTTTAGCTGGCAGTATGCCCACATTATACCACCCACCTCATCCAAATGAGGCCTTTCCTGGTGAATCGGGCCCAGCAGCAGTGGGGAAATGTTCTTCCTCACCTTCAATGCAGCGAGCATCTCCATGCAGCAGGCCCCGCGCCAGTCCCCTGGAGCTGAGTCCTAGAGGCCAGAAGTCTGACATGAATGTGTCAGCAGGCCTATGCTCCCTCTGGAGGCTCCAGGGGATGGTTCTTCCCACCTCTTCCAGCTCCTGGTGACTGCTGGTGCTCCAAGCTTGTGGCCACATCGTTGCAGTCTCTGCCCTGACTTCACATTGCCTTCTCTGCAGGTCTACCTTCTTAAAATGACCCATCCAGAGCCCATCCACATCCTGAATCCCTTTGTCCTCCTGGAGCCAAGTGATTCTTTAGGTCTAAGTGGTCCTTGCCCTCAGTGGTCCCTCCCTCCTGGCAGAGGCAGGGCCCCTGGGCTGCTGCGCTCAGCAGTGAAGTCCAAATAAAGAAGCGGTGTGAGCTGCAGCCCAGGGAGAGGTGCTGTGTGGTGGGAACCCTCCTCAAGGCCATGGAGCTCTGGCCCTCTAACCTGCAAGAGGTCAGCAAGGAGCACAGTCTGCTCCCCACACCTCCTTGGAGCAAGTACATCCACACAGACGATGAGCTGGTCTTGGAAGAAGAATTACAGTGGATCAAACTGGAAGTTACCATTGATATGTTCAGCCTGGCCACAGGGATGTTGCTGACTGTGCTGGGCTCCATGAGAGATGATGGCAAGTTCTTAGTGGAAGACCATTGCTTCCCAGGGTTTGCTCATCAGATGCCTGCACCACCACTTGACCTGGACAGGTTTGTGCTGCTGATGTCTGGTCTGGGCCTGGGTGAAGGCAGAGGCGAGAGCCTGCAAGGCACCTAGCCACTGGTGGACATGGTGATGGGGCAGCTGGGGGATGAGGGTGAGCAGGTAGTGCCACCCACGTCTCCCAGGTCATCCTTGCTGGGAACTTCCTCGGCCATAGCACCCAGAGCAGGGATTTTATCACAAGGCTGAGTATCTGGCCAAGAAAACCCAGGCAGCCAATGTGGAAGCCATCAAGATGCTGGATGAGGTCCTCCTGCCAATGAGTCCCTTGGAACCCGTTGACTAATAAAAAAAAAAATGATGGGGGGATAATCCAGAGAAGAGTGAGCAGGAAAAGCCAGGGAAGGTCCCTGAAACTGGGAAGAGCCCAGGTCGGCAGGTGTGTAGTTGCAGGATAAATTGAGTTGATATTGGAGAGATATGTGGGACCCATTCTCAAGAGGCTTCAGTGCTGCATTATGAAATTTAGACTTGTGAGTTGCATCTTTCATTTATCTCTCAAGATCTACTAGGACTCTCTACTTCACTGTGGAAGATAAATTACTAAAACAATCATCAATTATTCCATCCCTATATTCATGTCCCCTTGCCATCTACCTTTCACTGTTCTCCTGCTCTGATTCTGAGCCCAGCCATTAACTTGCTTCACCAATGGGTTGTTAGCAATGGCATATAAGTAAAGGCTTGATTTCACATTGGGGTTTGTTCTCTTTTGCTGTTCTTGAAATCCTGCCAACATGTGGATGAGCATGCCAAAGGACCCAAGGTCATGTGGAGGAGCGAGGAGTACTGACCAAAGATGCATGGGTGAGCACTTGCAGAGATCAGAATTGCCCAGCTGTACCCAGCCCAAATTGTCAGCTTATAGAACTGTGAGCTAAATAAATGGTTATTGTTTTAAGCTCCTAAGTGTTGGGATCATTTGTTATGCAGCCAAAGCCAACTGCTACAGGAACAAGCCCAGATTGGAAGGATCCAGTTTTGGAGGTCCTGGGATATGGAAGAGCATATTTTGCATGTGGAAGGAATATGAATTGTGGCTGGAGCACAGACTATAGTAGGTTACAAAATACAGCCACACATTCTTCCTGTCCCCTTAGGGGTGAAATATATTTTTCCTCCCCTTGAATCAGGATGGCCATGTGACTTGTTTTGACCAAAGGTGCAGAAGCAAATGCAATGTAAGCAGAAGGCTGAGAAGCACTTGCACTTTGGAGTTTGCCCACCTACTGCTCTTGGGCCCTTTTTCTGCTTTGTACACAAGGCTAGCAACCTGGAAGGAAAGAGATCCAGGTCAAGCGAGGTCTGTGTCTTTCTAACTGATTCAGACAAGGCCATTTTAAACATAGTCCTGGACAACCCAATTGATATCAGATACATGAGTAAGTCTTGCTGAGACAGCCAAGCCAGGTACATTTCAGAACAGAACTACCCAACTGAGTCCAGCTTAATGCTAATCTATAAAATCAAGAGCTAAATTTATATTTATTGTCTTAAGGTACTAATTTTCAGAGTGGTTTGTAAAAATTCCCTCCTGTGCTGGGCCAGGAGGCTGGATCAGTGAATTCCCAGGCTCCTTGCCTTCCAGCAACAAGAGGAGGTTGAGATGAGGCGTGTATCCCCGGTTCTCAGCCTGTATCCCCGGTTCTCAGGCTGTGGGAGCTATGATTTGGCTGTGACCAATGACCCTCCCCTACGTCCAGGGTTCTGGCAATCGCTCCCTTCCATGCCCAACTGCTCTTGATGCTGCCACCCTGGGGTTCTTCAACCTTCCTTATCACTGCCCACACCTTTGTCTCTGCCCCATTACCCCATCTGAGTGGCCACCTGTTTCCTGAAAGGACTCTCTCTGGGACAGCTTGTTCTCTGGACAGGTATGATCTACTGACTTTTTCAGTAAACAGACATCCAGTTTGGGAAGAGTGGGAAAACCTCCTGCTTTAAGGGATTCTGCTCTGAACCTCCCACAAAAGCTGCTTTTGACTTGGATGTTTGGAAAGTCGTTCTGGCCAAGGACACTGCCAAGGAGCAGCCTTCCCAGGCTGGCTCTGGAGCCATTTGGAGCATTGTTTTCTGCAGGGAATAGTCACTGTCCTTTTTCCTGCCAACTCCCGGAGTCAAAGAATGAAAAGTGAGCCCTTCCAGTGCCCCCTGGCACTGTTCCTCCTCTCGAGAGAATTTCTCTCTCAAGCACTTTTAATCAAGCATTAGGCCACTCATTAAGCACATCAGAAAGTCGGTTTGCCAAGGACCTTTGTTAGTGGGAACATGGCCCTGCCCCATATTTTCCTAACTATCACCCATGCTGCCAGGATCTTCCATGGACATAACTCCCACCAATTTGAGGGGCTGTGCAAGGCCTGTACCATTGATAATAGTAAGAATTGACAGTGATGATGAGGATGATGTAAAAGGCAAGGCAAATTGAGGACCGCATGGTACTGTCCTGGTCTTTAATGGAGAGGCGTTTGGACTTCTGTCGAGTTCAAATAGGAAGTTTTGTAACATACTAGTAAGTCTGAGGGTGATGGGACTGGGGTTAGTAGGAGGAATATGTATTCTCATCCAGAAGGGTGGCGCTTAGACGGGTATTTATCCTCTCACTGGTGAGAAATGTTTGAGTGTAGGTACTCCAGGAAAGAACTAACTAAGACGCTCTGCTAGTAAGCCCTTACCACCATTTTCTCCACTGGCCCTGGTACAGGACCAGAGCTGTTCCCTCCGTCTGGGGGAGCTGCCCTGCCTGTCTAGATGGAGCAGTAGTAATTGCTTAGAGACAGGGGCTGTTAAGTTTGTAAGATAGACAGTGAGGACTTTGGGAGACTGGGGCTCAATTATTTCTAAAGAGACGGGTGACAGAACCTAGCTAGGGAAAAGGGGATTTGGTGATATTTGAGGGGATATTGAGGGATTAGTGTCTGCATTTACCTTTTGGGCAGGATAATCCTTTATTGTATGGAACTGTCTTGTGCATCATCGGATGATTAGCCTCCTTGGCCCCAGCCCACGAAATGCCAGTAGCACCTCTCAGTCATTGTGACCATCAAAAATGGCCCCTTCCCATTCCAACCATTCCTGAGTGAAGGTGGAGGGGCAATATGGCACCTGGCTGAGAAACCTTGCAAAGGACAGGGCTGCAGGAAGGGAGAGAGAAGGCAGAGAGTTAGGGAAGAAGGGAGATCCTTGTGGGCAACTTTCAAAAGCCTGGTGTATCCACATGGGACAACCCTCCCCAGGAACTCTCACTCTCCTTTGACTCTGTGTGCACATGCATGGTAACAATGACCCTGAAGTAAAGAAACAATTAAGCCTTCTCTGAAGACCAGAGAAGGTGAGGCATTGAGGCAGGTGAGGCAGGATTTGGAACAGGTAGGGGATGCCTGCAGTCTTCCCTGGTCTGTGATGGCCAGCAACCGCCATGGCCACGGGTTCCTGAACAGTGGGGACCATCTCTCTGAAGGCAAAGGCCTGCTGGAGTGAAGGTAAGGCCCATCTCCTCAACTTTCTCAACCATGTGTGGGGTAGAGAAAGGTACCTGGCCACTGGGTTATAAGTTGAAACTTATTTCTTCTGGTCTCTGCCAAGAATGAGCTTCCCCCAGGTCTTGCATGAGCAGCTTCTTCTCTTAATTCTTGTCTTTGCTAAACTAGCTCTCTCCTCCTTACCTCAGTATTATCTATCTCTTAAACTAGCTCATTTTCTTCAAAGCACTTGTCAGCACCTTATGTTGCATTACTTATTCATTTGCCTACACGAGCTTTCATGAATGGAGGCACATTAGAGCAGTAACGTGGTCTGAATCGTTCACTGCTGTCTCCCCAGTGCCTGGCACATAACAGCTGCTCAATATTTATTTGTTGAGTAGACTAATGGCACATTTAGGTGCTGTGCTAAGTAATTTGCATGCATTGTTTCATGTAAAGTTCAAAGATTCTTTATGGTAAACACTATATCATCCCCATGTTTTGCAAGAACTAAGACTTGGTGAAGTTAAATACCTGCTTGGAGAAAAATGGTGATAAGGTTTTTCAAGCTAGGCTGTGTTGGGGCTCATTCTCCCCTGGGGTACCTAAAACCAAACACTCTCCAGTGAGAGAGGGAATGTCCTTCCAAGCCCCACCCTTCTAGATGAGAAGCACATATGAACTCAACTACAAGGTCATATGTCTATTTATTAAACGGTGCAGTAAGGATGTGATAGACTTCAGTGTCTGGAGTCTTGTAAAAAAAAGCAAACACAGATACAAATCACCATCCTGGAGGGAAGCAAGTACTAAACGTCCAAGAGCAGCGTGGCTGGGTGCAGCACTGTGGGACTTAGGAGGGAGGACAACTTTTCTAGTTGGAAGTGGGAATGGGCCCAAGGAGAAGGCTGCGGTGGCCAAGCCTGAAGGATGGGCAGTATATAGGTGTGTGAACACGGAGCAGGGGGAGGGGATGTGAGCCAGACCCGGAGGCATGTCCAGTTCTCCTGTGATTTTTGTGGTTTCGGAGTGAAGGACCCAGGCAAGGGGTGGAGGGAAATGAATGGCCCTGGACAGGAAGCTGGGAGCCAGTGTGGGAGGGAGGTGAACACCAGAATGAGGTTTCAGACTTTGTCTTAGGCAATAGGAGGTCCTTGAGCGACAAGGATGATAGGTAAGATGGCAGGAGTCACCCCCACCAAAGGCCACCGATGCTTCAGGTCAGCAGGAAATCTCCAATGAGAGGCCTGGAGAGAAAGCAGCGCTGCCAGGACTTGCTGGAGGGAGTCCCAGAAAGGAAGGAGCGCCTAGGGAAGTCAGGGGATGTTTCTTGGACATCTGCGCCCCTATTCCAAATCACTTCCCTCGGAGCAGTTGGCAGCTTCAGGCAGGATCCAGAGAGCTTCCTGGGCTGATTTGTTCAAAAAAATGATTTGGGATTCAGTCTGGCCCCAACCACACTTCCAGCCTCAGCTGCACAGTGCACCCCCCACAGCGCACCATAGCTCACCCGCCTCTGCCTCCCACCCTGTCCACTCGGCAATCGCCTGCCCCCACTCCACACTCCCGCCCTGGCTGCCTCCCTCTCCCCCCCACCCCTCTGAGCTCAGAGCCAGCTGCACAGACCCATGTTAGACCCCTGTAAGAGCCTGGCACCGGTTCCCCGCTGGCTCCCCATTGGTCCTGGAGCTCATCATACCCCCATGACAACGTGGCCTGTGTCCAGCTCAGCATCTGGTGCCAAGGAGGTTATTTGAATGAATTAAAGTCTTCTCCCTGGGATGCCCTTTCAAGTTGCTTTTCTCTCTGTAACCAGGGACAGTGACTGGAATGGTTGGGATGTGGCTTTGGTTTTCCCTTTCATGTTTTATTCCATCTCAGCATTAGTCAGACTCCCTTCTCATTTCTGGTCCTAGAGGTCCTCACATTTCAATTCCCCCCAGAGTGTGTCACTTCCAGGGGGACTGAGCTGCCTTCCATATCTTTCCTCTCCATCCTGACCTGATCTCCTCTCGCTTCCTCACTGCAGCATTGCAGGATCGTCAGGCACCATGAGCCAAACCTCTGATCACTCTCCCCATATCCACTTAGCCAAATGTGAGAGAAACAGCAGCTCTATTTTCTCTGGGGGAAAAAAAATGAAGAAAGATTTTCACCACAAAGCAACTTCCTGCTCAAGGAAGCTGAAACCTCACACGATGTCACATTGCCATCCAGGTTTCCTTGACCTTCTGCCTCCCTGGCCCCTCACTAAGATGAGGGCTTTGAATCATTCAACTCATTTGTGAAAAGAGGAGGGAGTCGGGTTGAAGGGGTCTTTACTGAGTGACCTTTTCAAATGATGAGACCATTTTTGTTTGGTTTTGCTTTAATGCATCTACGAACTGTTGAATTTAAAACCCCATCACTCAGTCACAATGCTTATTTTCAAAATGCCATGGCAGTTTCTCCACTGGTTATGAATGAGCTGGTGGCATTGTTAGCTAAAGCTGATGGCCCCAGGAGTCCCCTTTAGACCCTAACTGGGGGCGTGGTCCTGGATGAGGAAACCTACTCAACTCAGATGTGTCCTTGTCCCAGGGCCCTAGCTCCGGACCTCCACTTGGTCACAAGCTGACTGGGGTCCCCCAAAGAGTGATAATTAGGGTCACTGGTCTCAGGATCTTAGACAGGGCTCCATTTGGAAGCCTCAGAGACATGGGCAAGACTCACCTGGACACATTCACCTTTGAGGGTTGCTCAAAGGGACCCACTCACTCTCCATAGAGATTCTCCTTATACCCACCAACACTGGAAACGCCTTCCCTACAGAGCAGAGCCCAGACAAGGCATTCTGTCTTTGAAGGCCATTTTTCCAACCCACCTTTCCAGCCTCCACATCCTGGGACTCACCTCATGGATGTGCTCCAGCCACACAGGACAAGCAGAATGTCCCAGTGTTCACAGGCCTTTCCACCTCCAGGCCTTTGCTTCTGCTGTTTTCTCTGCCAATGACACTATGCTAGTTATCTATTAACATAACAATATTACCACACACTTAGAGGCTTAACACAATATACATTTATTATGTCATCATGTCTGTGGTCTCACCTCAAGGTTCAACCGGAGAGGGATCATCTGCTTCCCAGCTTACACGGTTGTTGGCAGGATTCGGGCCCTTGCACGTGGTCAGACCAAGGACCTGCTTCTTGTTGACTGTCAGCCAAAGGCTGCCCTCATTCCTAGCCGGTTGTTGCCAGAGCCTGCCCTTGGTTCCCCGCCACATGTCTTCCCCAACCTGACTGCTGTTTTTTTAAAACCAGCAAGGGAGAGAGTCTTCTATTAAGACGGGCATTAGAATCTTATGTCAGGTAATCATGCATAGACATCAGTTATCTGCATATTTCATTGGTTAGAAGTAAGTCACAAGTCCCGCCCACACTCAAGGGGAGGAGATGACACAAGGGCATGAACACCAGGAGGAGGGGATCATGGGGCCACTTTAGCATCTGTCTGCCAATCATGCCCTGCTCTCAATCTCCCTATCTACTCTATGAGCATGAGCCTAAACAAGATTTCATGAAAGCTGCCTTTATCTGTCTCAGTCAGAATTCTCTATCTTTTCTGAGCTCCCACAGGGCTTTGCTTAAAATATTATTTGGCATTTCAGTCATTCATTCAGCCATTTAACAAATAGATTTTAATTATTTAGTATATGCCCGGTGTTAGCAGTGGTATAGCATAATGGTTAAGGCTGAAAGTTCTGGAATCAGAGGCTCTCAGTCCAAGTCCTGTGTCTGCTACTTCATGCTGGGCCTCAGTTTACTCGCCTGTAAATAGCATCCCCAGCCCTGACCAGTTTGGCTCAGTGGATAGAGCGTTGGCCTGCAGACTGAAGGGTCCCAGGTTTGATTCTGGTCAAGGGCATATACCTTGATGGCAGGCACATCCCCAGTAGGGGGTGTGCAGGAGGCAGCTGATCGATGTTTCTCTCTCATCAATGTTTCTAACTCTCTATGCCTCTCCCCTCCTCTCTGTAAAAAACCAATAAAATATATTTTTTAAAAAATAAAAAAATAACATCCCCAGATGCCTAGAGTTGTGGGTAAAGTTTAAATGAAATCACACATGTAAGAAACTTAACATAGAGCTGGACTCATGGTAAGAAATCAATAACGATTAAATTTAATGTTAAGTCCATGTTGGAGCCCATGCAGCCTGCCTTTTTTCATGAGGGTTTGTGTGTGTGCCTTACCTCCAGCAAGCTGCCTTCGCCTTCCCTGAGGGCAGATCACAGACTCAGCCCCTTTGTTACCTGGACTGCACTTAATTCAGGGTCTGGAACATGCGAGGCTTCAGCGGCTGAGTGAGGGATGGGTGGTCTTCAACCAGTGCCCACGGTCAGCATATCATCGGCAACACGACCAGTCCATCTGGTCTGCCTGCAGCTCTGGGCTTCCAACTTCCACGTTTGCCCTGTGCAGTGTGTTCAAATGCAAAATTATGTAATTACAAGAGGCTGGGCGTTCTGCCTTCCTCCTCCCCTGCTTGCTGCTTGGCAAACACAGGTTACCAGTGTGTCCTGCATTTCTCAGCATTAGAACATGGGGAGCTGGGCCTGGGAGCGGGTGGGCAGAAGGTGAAGGGCAGTGGCTGGGTGGGGAGAAAATCGGAGTCTCTGAAACCACATGGAAGACATTGGCATTTTATCTTTTGTGTGTCTAGAACAGCCATGGGCAAACTACGGCCCGAGGGCCGAATCCGGCCCGTTTGAAATGAATAAAACTAAAAAAAAAAGACCGTACTCTTTTATGTAATGATGTTTACTTTGAATTTATATTAGTTCACACAAACACTCCATCCATGCTTTTGTTCCGGCCCTCCGGTCCAGTTTAAGAACCCATTGTGGCCCTCGAGTCAAAAAGTTTGCCCACCCCTGGTCTAGAATCTAGGCACTCCTTTCCTCTTTTGCAAGAATCCCCCCTATGTGGGTCTCACTGGGAGAAGGGCTCTGTCTCACACAGAGAAACTCAAAGGCCCAGCCACCTCTTTCCATGCCCTGGATTTCAGGGCCTGAACACTAGGGTAGAAGCTGGCTTTCATCTGCCGGCTTGGAGTAGTTCAGGACAACTGTGGTATCTTGATTATTTGGGGAGTCTTAGACAGAGAAAAAAGACCAGCCCATCAAGCACATTTCCGTCCCATGTCAGCCTCTGAGATGTCAGCTTGTCTTGGGTTTGTGAAGGACCTGGTTCAGAGCAGAATCCCTGAGGATGTGTCCTATGCATTAACTCAACTCATGCTTTGCTTCCCAATCTCATCTTTCTATTTGTTTTCCTCTTTTTTTTTTTTTTTGAATGTTCTTTCTTAAGCTAAACTGAGGCTTGTTCATCTGTGTCTCTTATCCATTGGTTCAAATTCTACCTTGCAGGCCCCTAGAAACCAGTACAACTGCCTCAACCCCACGGTAGACCTTTGCCATGGGGCTGGTCCCAGACTTTCCATTTCTCCCAGCTAAATGTCCAACTTCTTCTGGTTCCCACAGGACTTGGCTTCATTGTCATGGTAATTAACCTTGGGACATGCCCCAATATGTTAATATATTTTTAAATATTTTTATTGAGTTTTAGAGAGAGGAAGGGGGAGGGAAATAGAGAAACATCAATGTGAGAGAGAAACATCGATCGGCTGCCTCCTGCACACCTCATATTAGGGATCAAACCCACAACCTGAGCATGTGCCCTGAACAGGAATCAAACCTGCAACCTTTCAGTGCATGAGACAATGCCCAACCAACAGAGCCACACCAGCCAGGGCTATGTTAACATTTCTTAAAGTTGGTTGCCCAGAACTGAGCATAACACTCCAGGGTGGTCTTCGCAATGAGAATGGAAACTATCTAGACCCACACAGCTTACAGTCTACATTATTTATTCTTTCTTCATCAACATAACTTTACCATTCTAGAAAATTCTTTCCAAACAAGATAAAAGTTGCAAATGATTTTATTGTTTATTCCAAATGCTTCCTGGTATATCAACTCTTTAATAGAAAACACCAAATGACAGTATACACACCAATATTCTTTAACCCTTTGTCTCAAAATTCTTACCTTGCTGTGCCCACCAATCCTAAAGCATTGTCATGAGCCTTACCCAGTCCTAATCAAGCACTGCCTCCCCCCACCCCTCTTGTTGAAAGACTCATTTTAAACCAGACTTCAAAACCCAGTAAGTATCTTGACTTTGTCAGACTCCCTCCTGGACACTTCTAAGGCTCAATTGAAATAGCACTTTCCCATACTGCGGTAAGAAAAACCTTAATTTTTCCTTATCAGCAGGTTGCTTTAGTGGTGTGGTGTCTTAGGGAGCCAGCATTCAGCACCAGCCAACAGTAGAAAAAGAAGGATCCTCATCTCCCTGTCTTATTCTAGCTTATGGGGGAGGCATCCCCTTCCAGCCCTCTGACCTCCTAAGTCCCCTCACCCATGGACTTGGAGGAAGCCCCTCCGCTCAGGATTTTCAAAGGGCTCCAGGGGCTATCTCTTTCCACACTCCCTCCTCTTCTTGCAACTTGGGTTTTTCTCCCTGGAGACTGAGAAGGAAGAAGCCATTAAATTGCCTGACCTGCTCCACCAGTCACCCATTTCCCACCTCCCTACCTTTATTTCACTCAATCACTTTGTCTGTCTCCCAGTATACAGATAAAGGAACAAAGAAATATCGGTTGTCAGGGTGACAGTGCTCTTTAGTCTCAGCGGCCTCCTTTGCCCTGTTCATATTCTCTCATCATTTTCTCACTCAATTTTGAGCTTTAACAAGCCCACCTTCAGAATGGTCACTCTCGTTTTCTTTTAGCATGCCCCTAACTGCCCTTTCTTTTTTCTTGGGGAAATTTCGGGCTACATGTTCTGTAGCAGCCCATGAACCCATTGGATTCGCTGTGGAATAATTGGTTTTATAAATGGATATGTCGGGGGATGTATTCCAAGGGCCTCCTGTCTGGTGTGTGACCTTGAGTTGAGTGACCTTGGACAAGTCTCTCCCTTTTGCTCATCTAGTTTCAGCTTCTTTCGAGGAAGGGGCTGGACTGGATGATTTCCTGCAGTTTTCTGATTCAATGCCTAAAGGAAAAGCATTTGGAGGACATTTTTTCTGTTTCTAATTATAAACACAAAACATACTTGTAAAACATAGAACAAGACAAAAATATGCAAAACCTAATATGCAGGTGTTTCTTTCATCAATTGCCCTGGAGAGAGTATTCTGGGACAGTATTTGCCAAGCACACTCAATGCATGCCTTTTGATGATATTGACCCCAATGACCCCCAATTCACTGGGATAACTAAAGGCTATTCTAAGAAGGAACTGTGAGTGTTCTTACAGTTTCTCTTTTCCCTCGAGGAAAATTGCAGAATCTTTTGTGTTGCTTAAGAGTCATGGAGCTCTGCCGCCCGTGACCTCACCTATGTGTTTGTCAGGAAATAAAACACAGACTCCTGGCCATAGCCCAAGACTCAGATCTACAGAAGAGTTGGGGACCAAGGGGCTGACAATTCCACAGCGTCATGGCCGATATTCAGGTCCAGAGACTAGCACCCAGGAAAATAATATTGACCCAGTACTTTAGTCTTCCACAAACATGAAATTGCCTCCTTCAGTGTGTCTAAAGTTTGAATGAACTAGAGTTGGACCTATAGCAGACAATACACATTGCTGGAGAACAACATAGAAATGCATTTTTGTTATCCGAAGCCCACTAGGGAGAGAAGTTTCAAGAGTATGAACTACCGACGTTCTTGGCCACATTCTTAATGGCTGAGCTTACACCCCACACCTGCCTCAAGGAGGGTCAGATTTTAGGGAGGAGGAGTAAATAGAGCTCAGTGTAACCCCAGGAGGGAGTTATGGACAAATCCATGCAGATGTAGGTATGAGGTGTGACTCAGTGGTGGGGAAGCAGCAAGTGCTGGAAAAGAAGTTCAAGGGAGGGGGACACCCTGGGGTGTTCATAAGGCAGAGATGGAACTGTGAGGGTTAATTCATTCTCAATGTTTTCTTCTCAACAATGACTTGAGATAACCAAAATTAGGAATTAAAATTTGGAAGGGAAGACTTAGGGGCTCTTCCTTAAAGGGAAAGTAGGGTAAAGTCAATGGGAGGCCAGGGTTCCAGGAGAGATAGGGAGTGAGACAGTACAAAGAATTTAACAACCCCATGGAAAAATACATTCTTTCAGTGATCTTACCTGGCAATGGGTGTTGTTTGTGCTCAGTTTTCTCACCTGTCAAATGGAGACAGTCATCTCCCAGGACTGTGTTGAGAAATAAACCAAAGGAGGGATGGTATAGCCCCAAGCACTGCCCTGAAGTGCAGCAGGTACTTGATAAATGATAGCTTCCATCCTTCACCCTTGGCCTCAACCAGCCCTGTGGAATGGAAGATATTATAGAGTGCCCCTATTATATTTACCAGGAGGATCAAGTGAGGCAAGATGTTGAAGTTCTTGATGACCTGCACAGTATTATGCAAACAGAGGTATAATTACCATCAAGATGATGGTGATTCATGATAATCATTATAATGAAATGTGACCTGGAGGTCAGTAGGCTTGTAAACAGCAGGGATAGCTTAGAGTCCCTGTAGCAACTATTGTCTCTATGCAACAGTTGTGGGTGGGAATGGCGTGGCTGGTGGAAAGAGCTTGGTATGTGGTCAGAGGACTTGGAATGAAATCTTGACTCTGCCGATACTAGCTATGTGACCACATGAAACTCTCTGGGTCTTATCTCCTCATATGAACAATATGGGTAATGCCCTCTAGCTCACATGGTTGTCACTAGCAAGTGAGCTAGCAGGTAGAGCTCCTGTCAGCTACAGGTAAAGGAGTAACCTGACCTCACAGTGCCTTAGGCTCCTCATCTGTGAAATATGGATGTTAATAATACCTAATTCCTAAGGTTTTAATTAAATCATATAATGTGAGGAAAGACCACAGACCAATATCTGACCTAATCAATGTTAATTATTACCAAATAGGCCTCCTCTGACTCTTACCTGTGGCACTTACCTGTAGGAATGAGGCCCCTTTAGTACAGGAGGGCTCTGGTTTCCAGAGAGAGTTTTGTGCCATCTCATAGTTCTTGTAGGGGGCAGCCTGGAAGTCATTTGGGAGATATGGCTGGATTCAGACTCTTTTAGTAACCTTGGCAGAGCTTACGATGCTTTTAACCTCTGGTCTAAGGCCTATCCTCCTTCTGTAGGCAGTAGGAATAGATAGGTTCTATACTAATCAAGGTTCTCCAGAGAAACAAAATCAACAGAAGAGATGATAGATAGATAGATAGATAGATAGATAGATAGATAGATAGATTTTAAGAAACTGACTTATGTAATCATGGAGGCTTGATAAATACAAAACCTGCAGGGTAGGCTTGAGACCCAGGAAAGAATTGCAGGTTAAGTCCAAAGGCAGTCTGCTGGTAGAATTTTTTTCTTGCACAGGAAGGATCAGTCTTTGGTCTATTTGATCCTTCAACTGATTAGATGAGGCCCAATTACATTACGGAGGGCAATCTGCTTTACTCAAAGGCCATCTATTAAAATGTTAATCTCACCTAAAAATATTCTCATAGAAACAACCAGAGTAACATTTGACCAAATATCTGGGCACCATGGCCCAGCCAAGCTGACAAACACATAAAATTAGCCATCATAGCCCCATGCTTCCTCTTTTTTTCTATGTTCTGAATTCAAACTAAGGTTTTGGAGGAAAACAGAGACATCCTTTAGTTTCCATGGGTCTAGAACAGACCCTAGGGCCCTATAAGCTCACTTACTTTTCTTGAGATGACTTAGTACCAGCCTACAGATCAATGACTCTGACTAGAGATAAAATAGCAGGCCCAGAGAGGGAGTAACTTGCCCCAGGTCAAAAGGCAAAGCCAACCCACAGCCTGGGGCTCCCAACAAGCTCCATGTTCTCAGAATGTACCTGACTCCACTCTCCTATCACCCAAATGCTGAGGAGAGGAACTCTTTGATGTATGCCAGTGATGGCGAACCTTTTGAGCTCAGCGTGTCAGTATTTTGAAAAACCCTAACTTAACTCTGGTGCCATATCACATATAGAAATTTTTTGATATTTGCAACCATAGTAAAACAAAGACTTATATTTTGATATTTATTTTATATATTTAAATGCCATTTAACAAAGAAAAATCAACCAAAAAAATGAGTTTGTGTGTCACCTCTGACACGCATGTCATAGGTTCGCCATCACTGATGTATACAGAGGCCTCTGGCTGCTCACAGACCTGCTCTAAAAGATCAGCTGTTTCTAAACAGAATCCTTCCAGCCTTTTATTTCCAGCACATTCTCATTCTCCCACACCCCCCTCCCCCCCCACCCCCACCCCCCACTCTCCACTCCCAAACATATTGCCTTCTGCTTAGCCAGACTGGACTGAACAGATCAATGACACTAATTTGCACTGAAGAAAAGTTAGTGATTTCCTCCCTTCAGATGTAATGAGGCTGCCTCAGGCTTGTAGTCAAATTAGGATCCCAGCATTTTTATCTCCTTTGTAGAAGGTTTCTCAGAAGAATCACAACATCCAGGGGCTTCTAGAAGAGTTTATTTTATCCAATTCCTTCATTTTATAGATGAAGGCACAAAGGACACGAGTAGGGAAGTAATGTTCTGTAGATACCAGAAAACTCAAGTAATCAGTTGAAGAGGATCCTGGAGATTGGCTGAGGCAGAGGAGAGGTTGTGAGGGAGACTTCGTGATAAGTCACTCTCAGAGTCCAGGCTACATGTGATGAAGACCTAGACTGGGCAGTTGCAGGATAAGCGGGAAGGATGAGGACAAAACATTGTATCCAAACACAATTCTGAGAGAGAACTTAGGACTTAGCTATATGAGTTGAGGAAGAATGGAGTTTAGGGTCCTGTCTTGGTTGCTGGGTCGATGGAGATTAACCAGGATTAGGAATGGGTAGGAGGTGGGAGTTTTAGAAGAATGACCAATGAGATTTGTACAGGTCAGGAGGTATTTGTGGGATGTCCAGGGGAGAATGCTTGGTAAGCAGTGGGATGTGTGGGTCTGAAGCTCAGAATATAAGATTAACTGTGAGATGTGGGATTCTACCACCATGTTCTGAAAGCTGAACCCATGAAAGGGAGTATCTGCCGGGGGAGCGCATGGCCAGTTGGACTTCCAGGTCTGTGCTTGTTTCATGAAGCCACATTCCCCAAAGGAGGATGATGGAGGGTCACAGACACTTCCCCAAAGAGGGTTTGTGTTCCACATTTTTAGTTAGCCCCTTCTTGACCAGCATCTTGTATGTTTGTAGATATGACACTGTCCCTCCTTGCCCAAAGAGGCAAATGCCCCTGGGTTCTCAGGAGCAGTGCCTCTTTGTTGCTTTCTGGGCTGGGTGAAGAGTGTCCTTGGAGTTCATGGGGGAGCTTGGACAAGGAGGGTCCAGGTGTGAGTGGCACTTCAGTCTCCCCACCGACCCAAGGTGTTGAGTTCTCTGACCCCTCTCCACCCCAAGCAGAACCCGAGCTACACAGGAGGGACAAAGCCAATCACTGAGAAGCTAAGTGGCTTTCTCTGGTGCCCCGAGTGCAGCATTAAGAACCAGTGTCAGTAATTTGTCACCTTGAGTTCTCTCCAGCTACTTGGTAATTCATATTAAGTCCCAAATGAGTATGTGTGCTGCTTCCTGGAAGGTTTCAAAAAATAGAGGTCAAGAGAAAATGAAGTATCTCTGGGATTTCTTTGATCAGTTGGCTTATAAAATTATTTTAAAATAACTCACTCTAGAGTTAGCAGAAATTCCATTCAGAAGGACTCTAGCATAGCAGCATGAGTTGACAACTCTTCTTCCAAATTATATATTATTTATGCAATTGCCAACATCAAAATTAGCAGGTGACATGCTAAACTAAACTTCCTGGCACACACACACACAGCTCAGAAACAACAGAGTGATGGCAGTCTAGTTTCAGGTGGCCCCTCCAAGAAGGAGGACGAGGTATTGGTGGGGAGGATCTCTCCCTGCTCTAAATGGAGCAGGAACTTTGGTACACACCAGTGTGCCAGGCACTGTGCTAGGAGCTTTCCATGTAGGCTGACATTTGCTCTCCACCACAATCTGTGAGGTGTGAATCATTATCTCCATCTTTCAGATAAGCAAATGGGGACTTTGAGGGTGGTAGTAATTTACCTACAACCACCTTGAACCTAAGTCTCCAATTCAAAATCAAGAGCTCTTTTCAATATTGAATTAAAAGACGCAGATGGCTGTTGTGGTAGCTAAGCTTCAAGCTGGCCCCAATGAACTACTCTCAGAGTGGACACCCCTGTGTGGGTGCCTCCCACACTGAATTCAGGTTGGCCCTATACAACCAAATGAATGTGGCAGAAGTGACTTCCAAAGCTAGGTCATGAGAAAGCTTACAGCTTTTTGATCCCTTAGAATGTTTGCTCTGAAGGAAGCCAGTTGCCATGTAAGAAGTCTGACTTCTCTGAGATTGCCATGCTGCAAGGAAGCCCAAGCCGGCCACATGAAGAGTTTACCTGGAGAAAGAGAGTTGTTCATTCAGCCCTCAGCTGTTCAAACCATTCCAGCTGGAGCACAAAATATGTGAGTAAAGAAACCATCTGGAATGTTCCCACCCAGTGGTGTCTTCAGATGACTCCAGGCTCAGCTGCTACCTGGCTGCAGGGTCTGAGGAACTCCAGGCAAGAACTGCCCAGTTGAGCCCAGTTAATCTTCAGAATCTGGGAAATAATAATAAATTTTTGCTTTAAATTACTAAGTTTTCGAGTGGTTTCTTGCACAGTGATAACTGAAACAGGTTTCAGGACTATTTTATGTATAATAGTTATTAACAATTTTTATTAACCACTTCCTCTGTGTCAGGTATGGTACTAAGCATTCTACATGTATTATTCTATTAGGGGCCCAGCTTGTGATTCGAAATCACGCAGCACCACCCACCCTCAAGTCACCAGTCCAGCCCTGCCTCCCTCTCTGGCCCTTGAAGCAGCTGGGCCACTGCTGATCAGGCCCTCCCCCAGCACAGGTGTATGGAGCCCCTGCTGCCGGCCCCTGATGCTGCACACACAACCTCCTCCTGTCTGGTCGACCCATTACGGCGTCCTGGTTAATTAGCATATTTCTCTATTTTCTATATAGAGAGATAGATAGATTTTATTTCCACAATAACCCCATGAGACAGTGTTTATTGTTATTCACTATACTTGCTTTACATAGGAGAAAGGTTCAGAGGTAAGTCCAAGGTCACATAGCTAGTAAGTGGAAAGGCCAGGATTCAAACCCCAACAATCAATCCTAAACCTTGTACAATCACACATTTCTCTGCTCTAGATGCAGGTGACTCAGAGACTAATCCCCAGATAGATGAGCTCATATCTGGGGGGTTGCCTTGGAAAGTCTGACTGTGCCCAGAGAGACTGTTCTGAAAGGTCTGGAGCAGCCATCTAGGGTCATGCCAAGAGTCTTCTGGGGATGAGCAGCCAGGGCTTTGTGATTCATTCACATGGAGAAACTAATGGTTCTGACCTTTTCTTTTAAAAATGCTTTCTGCCGGAACCGGTTTGGCTCAGTGGATAGAGCATCGGCCTGTGGGCTGAAAGGTCCCAGGTTCGATTCCGGTCAAGGGCATGTACCTTGGTTGCGGACACATCCCCAGTAGGGGACGTGCAGGAGGCAGCTGATCGATGTTTCTCTCTCATCGATGTTTCTAGCTCTCTATCTCTCTCCCTTCTTCTCTGTAAAAAAAAAAAAATCAATAAAATATATTTTAAAAAAATAAAAAATAAAAATGCTTTCTGAGGGAAGTCAGTGCTACCAGCAGGGTCTAGATTGATGGCATCAGAGGCTGAGAAGTAGAGCCTCCACCCTGTGTCACTTCACTTGGTACCTTGGGTCAGCCAGAGACGGCGGGGCTGGGAAATACCACGTCCATTGCCCACTCAGATACAGCCTCCCTCCTTTTCTCCACAGCTGTATTGCTTTTCTCTGTGGGACATTGAGGGATGCTTTAGATGCTCCGTCCTCAGAGCAAGAGATCAGAAAAGGGGGAATCCAGTCACATGAAATTAGAGGGTCGAGATGAGAACAGGAAGTAAAGGGTAAGGGTAGAGGACCACATCTCTGCGTGAACACACATGAACTAACTACTGCATCCTCCAGGCTGAGCCCAGGAAGGCACCAGGTCAGAGCGATACAGTCCCCTGCTCTCCTCTGACATGGCCCTTCATAGGCAGCTGGGGACAGAACGCAGGGCACAGGGGACTGCTGCTCTGATTTGCTTTGGCAGCTCTCATTCTGGGCATAAGTACTGGAAGGCGCTGAGCTCCTGCCTGTGCCGCTGGTTCTTCACTCTTTCCTTCACTTGACCTTTCCATGGTGCCTTCCCCCACATACACAACCCTGTCGCCAGAGCACAGAAGGGTGAGGGGTGTGGATCAGGAACGTCACGGGGAAGTGTTGGGGAGCACTAGATCTCCTTGGCTCACAGGGAGAACTGGTAGCCTGGTGAGAAAGTCCTCCACATTGCAGCCTCCTGATAGCCTCCAGCCTGCACCCCTGCCTCTCCATTCCCATCTGGGTCCTGCCTGCTGCCCGGGAACCCTCTGCCTGCACGGCTTTCATCATGGTTGGGAAGTCTCTTCTCCACACCCACTGTCATTTATGTTTCCCAAACATCAGTCCTTTAAGTACCACTTTCACCACTTTTCCCGTGTTCACACCACATGAACTATTATTTACTCACTAGTTTCCTTTAAATAGACTCTTTTATGCTGAAATTAATTGATTTTAAAAGTGAAAGTACATGATAGAAGACAGAATCACATACCATAAATAGAAGATGCCTGTACAAGTAATTACAGTAAAAATGAAGGTAGTATCATTAAATTTTAGCTAAATATTGTCTGCCAAGACCTAGGCTTGGGACTTGTGCTCATTAAAAGGAATGTTACTCTCTATTAAAGATGCACCAGTGGAAACTCCCTCCTTAATGTAAACTAAAAAAGCCAAAGGGAGTGGGGGTGGGAGGTGGGGAAGTAAAGAGAAATTTTTCTTGCTATGCAATTTAATGCTCCTCAGTGTTTGTGTCTTTATCTACCTAAATCATTTCTTCTCCCACCCATGGTCTGGATTTCATGTTTTGACAGTCATTGTCCCACCCCATCTTGAAGTGTCTGTAAAGACCAGCTCAACAGCTCTACTGCCTCTAAAACAGTCTTTTCGTCCCACTCCTGCCGATAACTTTCCCTTCTTCCTCTAAATAGTTATAGTAACAGATACCATTTTTATAGTAAACAGGTACCATTTATTATGATAACACTTCTTGTAACTTAATTGTCACCTATTGTTCTGGGGCTCCATGCTCTATTCTTCTGGTGTGTCACAATCTTAGAAGCCAGTGACTGTAACTCTTTTTTAGGGGTGTGCGTATGAAGGAAGATTGGTGAGGATTTCACAGAGTATCTTTCAGGCTGCTGAGCACAGTGTCACTTGATTTACCTGCTGAATTAAATGAAATATCTTGTGGCTGCTACTGTGCTGCTCTGAAGTTGATTGTATATCATATCAAATAATATGTATAAACTAACATAAAATTTCCCAGCTCAGCCCATCTATTTCATGCAATGTGCAATACAGCTCAATTCTGGAACAACAAAAAGACTTTGCAAAATCACCTCCATTTTGTGCAAAGGCTGTGTTGTCTAAAGTTAGCGTTATATACATCAGAAAGGAAAAGCATTTGAGATTTATTAACTGACTACATTTTTCCCTTCCTCTCTTACTTATCCATTTGGCAAAACTTGACAGAGTGCCTACCACACAGCAAGCAGTAGTAAACTCTAGGGGAATAAAGATGAAAAATAAGTTGTGTTTCTGATGTGGAGTTCATAATTTAGAATGAGAGAGGGCATGAGAACCAGTCATTACAATTCAACACAAATGCAATCATGCAGGTACACGCAAAGTGCTGTGGGAACCAAGAGAGGGATTTCGATTCTGCTTAGGGGAGCTGGAAAAGGTAACACAAAAAGATGACCTTTAAATTAAGCTCTGAAAATGAGCCAGACTTATTTGAGAGAGAACATTCCAGGCTAAAAATGAGCAGAAGCAAAGGCATGGAGGCTTGCATCTGGGTGTTTCTGAAGTGGTCAGTGGCAAGAGGTGGTTATGGTATAGAATATCTGGGCAGAGGAATAGGAACTAAGACTGGAATGGGACACAGTGGCCTAATTGTGAAGGGCATGAGGGGCCGCACAGTGGGCAGTTGTTGAAGGTCTTAAAATAGGGACGCAGAACAGAGATGGCTCGTTACCTACTCTACTGTTTATTCTCCCCTTCCTTCTTTTTTTTTTTTTTTTTTTTACAGAACTCTGCTATTTAGCTGGGCCTATTAATGCTCAGAACAAAAGACGACATTTCTCAGCTTCCCGCACAGGTAAGGGTAGCTAGGTGAATAAGTTCTGATTGAACAGTATAAGCAGCGTGTTGTGGAACTTCTAGGAAGGCTGCTTAAAGAGAGATGCGTTAGCTGGGTAAGACCCCGTTTCCCTTCTGCATTTCCTCTTTTGGTTTGCAACTTGTCCATGCTGCATGGAGTGCAGAAGCCCTTTTAGACTACAAAGTCATCTTGATGATGAAAGCCAGAACTGAAAATGACAAAGTAGATAGAGGAGCCACCAACCCTATGCATCATTTTCTCTTTTATGGAAATAAATTATTGATATTGGGGAGGGTGTCTTATAATATTCAGCCAAACCTAATCTTAACAAATACAGGGAGTCAGGGGGTCTTTGACTTAGACCATGTCTGATAATTCCAATATTTGGTTATTATTTGGATCTATTATGTCTATTTGTTTTCTCTTGGTTTTCAGTCTTTTGATCTTGCCTTCTGATGTCCCTGGTAATTATTTTTATTGAACGCAAGACATTATATAGAGCAGCATTATCCAGTACATTAGTTATGAGCTATGTGTATGGCTGTTTAAATTAAAATTAAATTAAAAAAATCAGTTTCTTAGTTGTGCTAGCCACATTTCAAGGGCTCAATAGCCACATATGGCTGGTGGTTACTATGTTGGCCAGTGCATGTGTATTACAGAACATTTCCATCACCATGGAAAATGAGCGCTGCTGGTATAGATTATCAATCGGTGCTCTGGGGGATACTCTCATTTCTGACCAGTAGCTAGGCTAGGGACTCCTTTGTCTTGACAGGCCCTACACTCCAACTTTGGTCTCTCTCCGGCCCTGTAAGATTGTTGACTACTCTTCTCAGCGCCTCAGACTCCAGCCTGCCACTTACAAAAAGGCAAATACCTCCAGAAGGTCTATGTTTCAGGCTTACTTCTCTGTATATCCCTTCTTTCCAAGATCTCGGCCCTTCACATTTTGAGTATTGGTAGCTCTCCAATGACTTCAAATAGGTTTTTAACAAGAAAATATACTTTATATAATTTTCTAGTCACCATTGGCAGGAAGGCTGGTCTGCTACAAGCTAGTCCACCATAGTTGGAAGCAGAAGTCACACCTCTGTTTTAGGTATGTGGCTCTGGGAGCGATGCAGAGAGAGTCTGGCAGAATATTCCAGACAAGAGACAATGAGGACTTGAACTAAAAAGAGAGGGGGGACAGATTTGAGAAATCTGAGCAACTGAAGAAAGTGGAGCTAGCTGGAATCAGTCTCAGATTGGATGTGGGGTGTGAGAGAGATGGAGAGGGAGAGGAAGAATTCAAGGATGGCTTTTGGGTCCTGGACCCCAGATGTCTTGGGCAATAGGGTGGATGCACCCTTCTAATATGATCTAAAGGAGTGGGGTCTGGGACAATTCTTTCTGTTGGCTTTGGAGGTGACCGCACCAAGTGTCCTGGATACAATGCTCTGTGCCGATGATACAGAGATGTTATGTCTGGTGGTCAGTGGAAGGTTGGGCAGAAGAACCTTCCCCAAGCTACTTCTGCGACATGGTTTTAGTGTGATTCTGGCTGCTTTTCCTTCTTCCTCCTGTTCCCCCTCTTCTTCTTTATCCTATCCCAACTCTTCCTCCTACACTTCCTTCTCCTCCTCTCTTCTTTCTCCCTACTCTTTTTTCCCCTTGCTTCTTCAGCTCTTGGGGGCAATTCTGACATCCTTTGAATAAACTCATTTTCTATTTTCCATTTCTCTGGCTTGCAACCCAGAACTCTGATAGATGAAGAAGTGTGCACTTATAACATCCAATGTGCACATTAGAGAGGGTTTCTCCCCATGGATTAAGGTTTTTAATATAACTTATAAGCACACTCATCTTGTTTTTCACATATTCTCAAAAGTGATGGGAAAAGGCCAGAATGCAGATATGGAGGGTGGAGCTGAGTGGCTATTTCAAGGAGTAGCCGGATAATAAATATCTATGGCTTAGTTGAAGCCATGAGAATGGCCTGTATTTCCCAGACATTATGTAGCCTGGAAAAGAAAGAGTTTATGAGTTTTTATTTAGTCTATCCCCTTCATTAATCAAGATAAGCTGTTCCCTTCTAGGGATGCTGAGTTAACTCCAGCGACTCAGAATGTATGACTTCTCCCTACCATGCTTCTGTGCTGGTCAAGCAGAGGCCAGCCCAGCATTTACCCTTCAGCTGGGAGGAGCAGGGTCTCTGATAAACCTGAGTGAAACTTCCTCCTCCTGAGCCTGACTGGTCTGACCTGAGTCCTAATGGCTGCCTGGGGAGCAAACCATCCCATGTCCCTGGGGCAGGTGGCCTGAGCTGGGTGTTTTGTGCCAGTCTCAGTCCATTAGTGGTGATTTTATCATCTAGAAGTTCATGGGGACACTCACTTGGACCCAGGTTCCACTTTCTTAAATCAGTGTTGTAGCTAGACTGACCCTCGAGGTTCTCATTAAGATTGTAAGACACTCTTAGCAATAACCATCAGGAAACTTTGAAAGAGATAAGATTTTTTTACTCACAGATCCTGGAGGGTATATGACACACTTGGGACCTCACCTGGGGTCAGTAAGGTTGTAGAAGGGAGGTAGGGGAGAGAGAGAGAGAGAGAGAGAGAGAGAGAGAGAGAGAGAGAGAGAGAGAGAGCGCCCAGGCTCTTTGGAAGCCATGGGCTTCTGTGCAGGCATGGCCAAGTCCAAGAACAACATCATGCACAACCAGTCTCTAAAATGGCACATAAATAGCATCAAGAAACCCTGATCACAGAGATAGGAATCTCTTAAGAAGGTGGACCCCAAGTTCCTGAAAAACATGCACTTTGCCAAGAAGCATAACAAGAAAGGCCTGAAGAACATGCTAGCCAACTATGTCAAGGCCATAGGTGCACATGCTGAGGCTATTAAGGCCCTCATAGAACCCAAGATCCCAAAGGGTGGCAGTGGCAAGCTCAGTCAACTTGCCTGCTGCATCAAGGGTCTCAGGCTCTGCCAGCCAAAGTCCAAGGCCAAGCTCAAACCAAAGCTCAGCTCTGACTCCAGTTCAGGCTCAGGCTCCCACAGGTGCCCAGGTCTCCACGAAGGTTCCAGAGTAGAGGCCTTGGTTTGCCAATGTGAGGATGGAAGGATTGGTGTGCCCCCTGAACTGCTGTCTTCATGGGACTGGTGTCCTCTTGTGCTGTTTGTACAAATAAAGCTGAGGCAGGATCTATGAGACGGGGGGGGGGGGGGGGGGGGGGGGGGGGGGAAGATGGAGAGAGAGAGAGAGAGAGAGAGAGAGAGAGAGAGAGAGAGAGAGAGAATCTAGGGCTCTCTTTTTATTAGGGTCAAGGGTGGGGGTCTAGGGTTTCCCAGATTTACTCTTCTTATTTTTTTTTTTTTTGACAGACAACTGTTTAGCTTTTATTTCATAATCGTAAACTTAACTCTGCAATCCAGCTAGACTGGGAAGGGGTAAGGAAATTATGGAACCCAATAAACTGGCAAGAGCACAAAGATTATAGAACATTTCAAGCAAATCGAGATGCAGGGGTGCTCTCCTGAGCTACAGAAGGAATGGTCTGGTGGTTAAGATAAAACACAAATTAAATGTATTAGAGTTGCCCACAGTCAGCAATGGTGATCTTCTTGCTGGTCTTGCCATTCCTGGACCCAAAGCACTCCATGACTGTCACAATATCCATGCCTTCTTTCACCTGGCCGAACCCACATGCTTGCCATCCAACCACTCAATCTTGGCAGTGCAGATGAAAAACTGGGAACCATTTGTGTTAGGTCCAGCATTTGCCATGGACAAGATGCCAGGACCTGTATGTTTCAGGATGAAGTTCTCATCCTCCCCAGGTTTACTCTTTATTGCTTAATTTAAAACATAAAAGTGGGCCCTGGCAGGTGTTGCTTAGTTGGTTTGGCACCGTCCCATGCACCAAAAGGTTTGATTCTCAGTCAGGGCACAAACCGGAATTGTGGGCTCCATTCTTGTTAGGGGGCACACAGGAGGCAGCTCTGACCAACATTACATTCTCACATCGGTGTTTCTCTCTCCCTTCTCTACCTCTCTCTCTAAAAGTCAATAAAAACTATTAAAAATTAAAATAAAAACATAAGCGTGGGATTAAGCTTGGGAAGTGGGGGGAGTGGCCAAATAGTCAATTATCTAAATCAACCAAGGATCTTTAGACAAAGGAACTTAGAGGGCAACTGCTTGGCTCTTTATCTAGCTCTGTGGCTGGCAATGTGTTTAGCTAGCTGTTTGTTGTTGGTTTTGTTTTTGTGTGTGTGTGTAGGTGTGTGTGTGTGTGTGTGTGTTTGGGGGGGGGGGTTGTGTAAGTAGATGCCTTAGCAGTCAAAGCTTAAGTCAGGTGTTTGCATCACAAAAAAGAAAAACCAACTCTAGGGCTTACACTATATAGGGTGTCACTACATCAGTGTGGCCCTTGAAACCCAGCAGACCACAGGGGAGATGGAGGACACTTGACACCTGGGCTCCTAGTCATCAGAGATCAGCAGAGGTCAGACCATGGAGGACTCTGCTGGCCAAGTTTATGTGTTAGGACTTCACTCTGGGGCCAGTAAGTATTTTGCACTTTGGAAAACTGACTCCAAATGAAAATGGATGGGAGGGGAAGTGACTACCTGTTGTGAGACCAGTTAGATCTGCTGGCTAGCAGACCATTTGAGAGATGATGCAGATTTGCACAGGACACTGGAGTAGGGATGTTGGAACAGGGAGCTGGCAGACATTTTAGAGGCAGAAATGATAAAATGTGGGCAAGAACTAGGGTTGACCACTAGATGTTTTCGCTAAGGTGGGTCCTCAGGAAGAACCACAGGATGCGGGGAAAGATGATCAATTCTGTTTGGCATGGTGGTTTGAGGTGTCTGTGGGACATTCAAGGCAGCTGGGCAGGCTGTGAGTCTAAGGATCAAGGGCAAGTTCAAGGGGGGAGATTTGGATTTTGGGTTCCTTGGTCAGAGCTGGCCTCTGTCTGAACCACCCCTTCCCTAGACTCCCTGGTGATGGCCTAGGTGTCTGAATATGAACTGCCCCGGACCCTCCGAGGGTGCACTCCTTTCACACTTCCTCATGTCATCCTCTGCTAGGACCTCCCAGATGACCCACCCTGCCCTGTGACTAGCCATATCTGTGGGCCCCAGCCCTCACCATCCATCCCATCTTTGCTCTTGGGAGCTGGGTTCTTACAGGGACAGGCCCAGTTGTCTCAGTCCTCTAACTGGGAGAAACCAAGGCTCACAGCCTGATGGGGCTTCTAACTACTCAGAGCTGATTATGTGGGCAGACTCACAGCACATGGAAAAGCCACCCAAGAAGACTACAAAGGCTTATGCAATTGGAGGAGCAATTGTCAAGGCAAATCCATGCATGCTGGAAGAATTCTGAGGAAAGTAAAATCAACTTAGGCTGCAGTGCATGGGCCATGTCTCATGACTTGGCTACTGCCAATGCCTAATTCATGATTTACCCTTCTCTTCCCCTGCCAGTACCCAGAGCCTCTGAGGCAATCTCAGGGGGCACTCCTGAGTACGTGTTACTCATGCAGCCTTTTCTCACTGGGATAGGCTACCCCCACCTCCTTCCCAATGAACTAGGACACATCCTTGTGCCAGTTCCACTGTCACCTCCTCTCCTAATTGGTCCAAGACCAGCCCTCCTTGGGGCTCCCACAATGCTCTAGGCAGCCTAAAACCTGGTACCACTTAAAACATTACCTGAAATGATGTGTTTGCAGGTCTGTCTCAACTGCCAGTTTGAAACTCTTCAAAGGTCCTTTTCTTCTTTCTACATCTGGTACCTAGTCCAGGAGCTGGCACATAGGAACTTAGTAACTTTTTGACGAATGTATATATGAATAAAATAATTACACAAAGTAATTAGAAAGAGCCTCGGCCTGATCAGTAGCAGACCTGAGTCCCCCAACCCCCTCACTCCCTGAATCACCTTGAATATATCTCTCTCCCTTCTTCAGCAGCCTCATCTGTAAACTAAAGGAAGTGGACCCAGTTGTAAGGGGTTGTCCTACTCTGATGTTCTGTAACCTATGAATTAACCTCATCCTCCTGTCTGCAAATAAATGGATCCCAACGACACAAAGCCCTAATTAGAACTCAAAGGCTTAAAGTCCTTAAAATCTTAGCAAATCAATAGCCACAGAAATCAGAGGAAGGTTCAGGGAAGAGGTGTTAGGAGCAGCAGAGGGAGAGGGAGGATTGTAGCTGCAGGAAGCACGTGTATAGAAGGCAAAACCCTTATGTTGGGTATTAAGGTGCAGTGAGGAACTGGGGGAGCCAGGCAGGTCTTTACTCTCCCATCATAAATTGGAATTGCATGCCACGTTCTGTGTAGCCTTTCAGGAGGCTGAAAAGAAGGATCTTTAGGGATGAATAACTGAGTCCCCTCATCTTTCAGCTGGGGAAACAAAGGATAATGGGGCTGGTCTAAGGCCTCATGGAAGAACTCCCAACTCTGAATCTGGAACTCATTTTGTCTCCCAGGTTTGTTTGTGAATCTTTAGAGGACTGGCATATCTATCTTCCATATCTCCCAAATGCCTCATGCAGGGCCCTGTACACAGTAGGTATTTCATAAATGCTCAGCAGGGAACTAGCAAACAGCTGAAGAACCTGAAGGATTCTGTTCAGTGTGCTGAACAATTGCAGTCATTTCAAGGTGGGTGGGGAGCTTGGGTAATTTTCCAAAGCTTTGGGAGCCTGGTGAAGCTCATGGTGAACCTGTAGGAGTAAATTACTTGCCTCTGTGAAGTGAATTAACTCTCCCAGAACACCAAGTGGTTAGAGAAAGAAGTAATTTGCTCAATGGCCCCTTCCTGCCACAGAGGCACCAGTGTGCTTCACATGGGCATGGAAATTACTTATCACAGGAACGTTTCTGAAGAGAATCATTTCGTCGGGGCTGTGGGAATCACGACTGCAACCAGAACTGTGACGCTACCACCAGCCAGTCCTTGAGAGAGGTAACACCTCTTTATTTTTAGTAGAAGGAACTTACGATAGACCCAGGTAGAGGGAGACAATGCTTGTTACAATGAAATACCATCTTTTCCCATCCATTCTCAAGATGTGGAAACTAAGGCCCAGAGAAAGGAGGCGACTCCTAGAGTCTTTTAGGATGGGGCTGGACAAAAGGACCCCTGACTCCCAGTGTAGGCTCAGCCCTCAACTGACCTCTCAGAGCTCCGGCTAGTCCTCCCCAAGGTGACTGGGTACAAGGTCACAGGGTTAGTGACCAGATCCCCCATGCTCCTTAATGGCTTCTCACTTTTCATCACAGGTGCTTTCCCTGTGACCACAGGGCCCAGTCAGGGAACCCAGAAGCATAAGAATCCTTCCTTGCCCTCCCCAGGGAAATGAATCTGATCTTCTTTGTTTCTGAGCTAAGACAGCTTGTCTTTGGCTGAGAAGAATCTGAACTTATCATCCTTTTGGATGAGAATTTTGAACAAAAAACTAGGAACATGAGTCCGGCCTGTGTGGCTCAGTGGTTGAGCATTGACCTATGAACCAGGACGTCAGTTAGACTGCAGGTCAGGACACATGCCTGGGTTGTGAACTTGATCCCTAGTAGGGAGTGTGCAGGAGGCAGATGATCAATGATTCTCATCATTGATGTTTCTATTTCTCCCTCTCCCTTCCTCTCTGAAATCATTTTTTTAAAAATGGAACATGAGGTAAAAGAAAAGGAACTGTGTGTGCCTGGAGTGGGACCTATTAGCTTAGGCCACCTTATATATAAAATATAGGTTATAATAACCCTGTTGAGGTAGATATTGAAAACATTAATTTACAGATGATAAATCTAAAACTCAGAAACATTTTAAAAATCTCCACGTTCATCATCTATCAAGTGAGACCTCAAGTCAGGAAATTCTAGAACCTCAGAGTTGGAACCCTTCTTAAGTTTTTCTGGCCCAATTGTTCCCCATCCTCTCAATGTTTAATTTGTGTTTCCATTCCATCATTTAGTTGATTTTCTCCTATCAACAATAATCACACTTTGCTCAAACCTTTTGGTGAGGCTGCTAATGACAGGATGGGGGCAACATTATGTGTCCTTCCATGTGGAAAATGATGATAGCTCTAGCCTCTCCTTCCCAGGGGAGGAGGAAGAAATTAATATGGTTATTGGAAAGTAAACACTGGTCAGGCCTTGCCCATTTCTTCTCACATCCTCTTAGCTCTCTGCAGGAAGCCCATATTCTGCTCTGCAGGAACCAGGACTACCCCTGGTCCCCCGCTACAAGGTGCATCTATTACTGGGGTTCTGTGTGAGGGAGCATACTTGCTTACATCACATGCTCCAATAAAAGACTTCTCCATAATACAGACAATATTTTGGTCTTCATTGGCTTGATTCCTTTGTCTTATTCTCAGTTGGTTCAGAACACAGGTGGAGCAGATGAGCGGTATTTTAAGATATGGTGAGGATGCTTGACCTGAGCTAGGTCAATAGGATTCTCTCTCTCCTGGGAGTTTGAGTCTTTAGTCAGCGAGGTACCAAATCTGATTGGAGCAGGGTTTTCTGTAGGCTGTGCCCTGGACCTACCATGGCTCTATCGTGCCAAGGCCTCAGTGCTCAGCTCTTTGTTTCAGAGAGGCACTAAAATCACTATAGCCTTTTGATTGGTCTTGAAGAATAAACAAGCCTGGCTGGTGTGGCTCAGTGGTTGAGTGTTGATCAATGAACCAGGAGGTCATAGTTCAATTCCCAGTCAGGGCACATGCCCGGGTTGTGGGCTCAATCCCCAGTGTGGGGCATGCAGGAGGCAGCCAATCAATGATTCTGCCTCATCATTGCTGTTTCTATCTCTCTCTCTCCTTTCCTCTCTGAAAGCAATATATATATATATATATATATATATATATATGGAATAAACAGGATTTTATGTGGGGGTGGACTATAGGAGAAGAGTTTCTTCCTTTCACTGATGCAGCTGTAGCCATGCGTATGCTCTGGTTTCAGGAGAGGCTTGTCTCCAGTGTCTTCTGCTGTGGCAAAAAGGTCTGGTTGAACCCCAATGAAATCACCAATGCTGGCTCCCATCAGCAGATTTGGAAATTGGTCAAAGATGGGCTGATCATCTGGAAGCCTGTGACTGTTGATTCCCAGGCTCCGTGCTGGAAAAACACTTGGCCCGTAGGAAGGGCAGGCATATGGGCAAAAATAAGCAGGAGGGTACTGCCAATGCTCAAATGCCTGAGAAAGTAACCTGGGTGAGGAGGATGAGAATTCTTCACCCGCTGCTCAGGAGATACCATGAATCTTAGAAGACTGGCTGTCACATGTCCTACAGCCTGTATTTTGTATAAATTATATACGTCACTCTGTGACTTGCTTTTCTCACTTACCAACATTCAGCCAACATTTCCCAAGTCACTGCACACATATTTAACTCAGTTTTTTAAAAATGGTCGCATTTTAATCTATGTATGGATCCCCCATAATGTATTCAACCAGTTGCATGTTGATAGATATTCATATTGTTTCAAGCTTTTGCTAATACAAAAGATAGTATCATTAATACCCTTAAAATTTACATTTATATACTTGGCTTACTAACTTTTTTTTTTTTAGAATACATGCTCAAAAGTAGTACTGCTAAATTGAAGAACTAGTCCATTTACAATTTTAATAAGTATTCCCAGATTCTTTTCCAACGATGTTGTAGCAATTAATTCCCACTGCTACATGCACTTATTTGATGGCAAAAATTAAGAAGACTGATGATATCAAATGTGAAGGAATATGTCCATTATCTTGTTCTCTTATACTTTCCTGGTAGAAATACAAATTGGTGCAATTATTTTTGCAACTAGTTTAGCATTATCTTATGAAGGTGCACATTCATGTACCCTGTGACCCAACAATTTCACTATTAGATGTGTACATAAGAAAACTCACATCTATACTAGCACACTCAAACAACAGTGTTCCAACAGCATCATTTATATCAACAAATATGACACAAATGCCCTTTGACAGGATATTGGACATATAAATTGTGGCACTGACACACAAAGGCAGTAAAAATGAATGAAATATAACTACATCCTAGAATATAGTTTGTACATATTATGTAGTATATAAAATACATGTATAAAATATTAAGTGAAAAATTAAGAACCAGAAAATATTATTTACTATTGTTTAGAAACAGCTGGGCATATAATAAAATAAATAAAACTATATACATATAATAAAACTTTTCAAAAAAATCAAGGTAATAATAGACAAGTGGTTGCCTTGGATTGGGGGAGGAAGAGGGATTAGATGGAGAAGAAGCACATAGGCAGATAGATGTATGTCACTGTTGATGTGCTGGTTCTTTGAAGTGGTTCATCAATGCTAATTAAATCATAAATAGGTGATAATTCATTACCTAACTAACTAATTAAAAGGGGCCATTCATGAGCGTGGATCAGGAACCAAGGCTATAATAAGAAAAAGAAGACAGAGAAAAAATGGAACAAATGCCAAGGAATAAGAGAGGAGACTTCTGCCCCTGGGGCCAGGTTTCTGTCTGATGACAAGTCAGGAGTCTCAGCCTCCTGGGTTTGGATCAGAGCACTTGTGGGTGATGTTGACACACTCAATACAGAGACCCTGCAGAAGTCTTAGTTGCTTAGTGATAGCAAACGCCATGGATTCCTAGTCATGGAAATTCTCTTTGTGTATGGATGTCAACAGGGTCTGTCATTCTGAAGGTCTGGTGATAATTGGTTTCTTCCTATCTCATGTCTTTCATCCTTTGGTGAAAAATATGGTTTGGAAATTTGCATCTTGCCTTGGAGTGACCCACCCATTAGTGGAAGTGAATCAGCAGTAAGCAGCCATATAATTTTTGTTTGGGATTTGATGTGAAGTTCCCCAGAGTGGGGTGAGTTGCCCCAGAGGGAAGCCCTGTTCTCTGGCCACTCACCTCTCTGCTGTCTTAGCCAGTTGTCAATACCTCCAGGCCCAGGAAGGGCGTGAAAGAACGGGCAGAGCAGATTGGAATTGGGAAGGCTGGCATCAGGATGAATTATCGGGGACCTTATTGGCTTCATTGCAGGGTCATCTGGTCCCTCCCTGAAGGGTTGGTGGACTAACACAATCACCTCCCCTCCTGTAATGGCTTGGTTGCCAACCTTTTTCAATAAGAACAAGACAAGTTGCTTCTTGTGATTGAGTCCCAGTTAGGTGGGTCAGGATGGAGGCACAGACTTTTCATCCAATTCTGTGTCCTGGGGTTTGGAATGGAGTCTGGGGCAACAGCTGTAATTGTATAATGACAGATGAAATACTTGCTCTCTCCAGCAGGATGAGAAGATGGTGAGCTGTTATTGTTATTATTTTTGATTTACAAAAAGAGCAAGTCATAAAGCCCCAGGGCCACTTAGCTAATGGACACATAATTCACCAGGCACTCTCTAATGCAGCATGCTATGGGCATTACAGCCAGCTCTCTGCTCCTCTCTGAGCCCTTGTCTGGCTGAACAGTTGGAGCCCAAACCAACACAATCTGGACTGCCCCAACAGTCCAGGACGTTTGCATTAGGCCTTAACCCACCTCCAGGTCTGTGTTCCACAACCTGGACCCTCAGAGGTTCTTAGATCAGCAAATCTGAATTTGTCAACAATAAGAAAAAGATTATCTACTCAAGATAGAACTCTGTTGCTAGGCATTTCCCTGACCTGTCGTCATTCTAGGAAGTGCAGATATAGGGACCTAGTCTCCTACCCAGACTATTCTTCCTCTCAATAAATAAGATCCAGATATGTGGGTCTATTTGGTCTCTAATGAATCTTTCCCCTTTAGCAGTATACTCTGTCCACAATGGCCAGATTCCTCTTCTCATCCTGCTTAAAGTGCTGCTTCTTCTTCAAGCTTCAAGTCAAGTGCTGCCTCCTCTTTAGAACATGCTTTGTTTCTCTTAGTTGGAATTAAATTCTTCTCTTTCTGCACTTGCCCCTTTCATGGCATCTAAAGTTCTACCTTTTCTGTTTGCTTATAAGTCCCATGAGGACAGGAAATGGGGCCATGAGAGATAAAACCTGTGAAGTGTTCAGCAGAGTGAGAACACGGCAGGTACTGCAGGCATGTTCGCTCCCACATTCTCCGCACAGAACCTTGGAACAAAGTAGTCTTCAGGGTTTAGTTGAATGTGCATGGAACTGAGAGTAGAATGACAAACTAGCCAAAGCAATAAGTCATAGGATTAAAGTTTTGTGGCACTTCTGAATTATTTGTTTTGAGTGGGGAGAGATAGGAAATAAGCCAATTTTGTTACAATTCAATTTGGAGGGAGCTGTTCCAGATTTAGCTTCACTGAGCACAGGAAATAAATCAGATTGTGTCTGATTTAAGTTTCTTGGTTTTGAATATTTGAGATGGGTTCCACCTGTTGTCCCCATCCAGCCTCAGGTGTATCTGAACTACGTGTACCGTCACGAGGATGAGAAAAGGGGGCTGTGTCTTTAATTATGATGTACCCCACACATGTGGCTCTCCTCTTTCAACCAAAGTGAGTGAGAGAGTCATCTTTGAGATTGGAAATACTTTATTATACAGAAGTTTAATTATCATAGTTGTCATAATGGAATTTGGCCTCCAAATCTAGCTGAGCAATTAGAATATTTTACTGCAAAGACAATCTGTGGCAATTATTTTTGTTTAGTTTTTCAATAGTCTGGATCTTATTGTTTATCTTTGCATAGAACAATGTCAGGGGAAATAAGTGTGGACCATCTGGAAGAGGATTAAAAACAGCTGCTGCCCCCACCACCACCAGCATCCCCATCTGCACCACTTAATGCCGCCACTATCACTAAGCCACCCAAGAACCCTGCAAGTAATATTCCTCCATTTAGGATAAAGAAACTAAAGCCCACAAAGGATAAGTCATTTCACCGCGAGGCTGAAACTAGAATTCAAAATCAGGCCCGCCAGGCTTTGAAGCTTGTCTCGTTTCTGCCATCTCGCACGCCAGGCCTTCTCTTTCCATGAAGCCTGCTGGCTTTAGTGTGTGAGCACATGGCCGTGGTGACCACCCCTGAGCCTAAGAGGAGCACCACTTGCATTAACATGCATCCGGAGACCTTGCGGAGAGTTTATGCAGGGCTGGGGCTTCTCATAGCTGAAAGACTCTGATCTTTCGATATCATGCAAAGAGTTCCCTCATCCCACCCCACAGCCCAAGTTGTGGTCATTAAAAGGCAAGTCTGGACAGTGTACTGGACGGTGACCCCCATAGTTTGAGCCCTCGTTTCTTTCTGAGCCCATGCAATTGCTCGGAGATGTAGTAAAAAGCTCACACAGGCTGTGAACTCAAAGCTGTTTACCTTGAGCAAGTTACTTAGTGTCTCTGGGCTTCAGCTTCCTTAAAATGAAGCCCATAACGTCCCCTTCTTGGGAGGATATAATCATAAAATGACTTGTTGAACAGTGGCACCTAGAACAGTGCATAGAACACACTAAGCACCCCATGAATGAGGGTATTAACTGAGTTAAGGCGTACAACCATGCCCCCCTTAGAGGGTTGGTATAAATTCTGAATTAAATATAATGAAGACCAAATGGCTATGATAATGTACCACACTGGATGCATACATAGAATTATGGCAGGTGATTTTATAGAATACGGATGCTGAGTCCTGGAGCAAGTAAATGATTTGTCCTTTTGCTCAATGACAGAGTATGTTGTTTGCCCCCTGAACCATGCAGCCCACTTCTCAGTGCTCCGCACAGGGTAGGAAATGCTGGGCATCCGGTAGGAAGGCTGGCTTGAGCTCAGCACCTCCAAAGACAGAGGAGATGAGAAAAAGAAGGTCCCCCTCAGGAGGTAAAAGTCTCCAATGTTTACTCTATAGTTGGACCCCAAGCAGCCTCCTCACTTTAAAGCACTGAAAAGGTAAATAATCCGAATCCTGTATCAAGAGAGACACAAAAGTCGTTAAAACTCAGCTAACACTTGTCAGTCCCAGAAGCACCTCCAGTGTTCACTCGGGCAGCTTGGAAGGCGGCTGTTCAGTGGGAATGGTGATTAATGGGTGTAATATGCTAGAGAGGCTCCAGGCTGGGCCTTGATCGCATTAGCTCCCACGCCCTGAAGAGTGATGCATTGATTCAATTCACTGCACATGGTGCATGGACCTGCTCTGACATGAGGACGCCTCTCTCCAGACACATTTGAGGGCCGGGGAGGGGATCACGAGGAAGGATGCAGGGTGGTGGGGGAGGGCGAGGGCGTAGGCCGGACTGCTGGCACCCATGCTTACACAGATCACCTAGGCCTGGAGGGCCACAAGGCATATGGACTTTTCGGTTAAAAACAGACAGTTCCTTCGCCTGGTTGGACACATGTGTCCACTTTAGATGCAGTGGGTGAGGTGGTCATGGGATAAGCGGCGTCATGGATGTCTGGAACCTGCTCTCTTTATTATTTAAAACTTGTTTTCTTTTATGCTTCTGGCTTGTTTTTCTTGGGAGGTTTGAAATTAGTAAAATCTGCTTACTTACTGTTTTCAAAAGCTTTGACTCACTCAAAGGGAGCTTGGATTCGTGGAGAGACCATGTGATTAGGAGCCTGGTGACCAAACTAGCTGTGTGCTTTGGGGGGCGATTTCACTCTTTCACAAACATTTAGGGCCCTCATTATGTGCAGGGAGTCCTGCCACCTGCATGAAGGCGCTGAGAGGTACAGAACAGCCTCTGTCTACCCGAGGTGCCTACAGCCTCATCCTGTGTCTCACTTGTTTTATCTGAATATTGAAAACCACGGGATGCACCCAACTTCCTCCATCAGCTGTGGTTAGGGTCACGCGGGAAGCACTGAGCACAGCCTCCGGCACGCACAAGGTGCCCAGCACATCTGGCAATGATGTGGAAGGTGACTGTGCTTTCGTCTGTCCTTGTGTATGGAGTGACTCATCAACCAAAGTGCCATCGAGATGTGACCATTAACTTTCCATTTTTATTTTAAAAAGCAAGGCATTAATTATAACCCTTTTTGTTTATCCAAGTATATGGAATTTAAGAACCAAATGGATCAGTGATGGCGAACCCACGCGAACTCATTTTTTTTGGTTGATTTTTCTTTGTTAAATGGCATTTAAATATATAAGATAAATATCAAAAATATAAGTCTTTGTTTTACTATGGTTGCAAATATCAAAAAATTTCTATATGTGACACGGCACCAGAGTTAAGTTAGGGTTTTTCAAAATGCTGGCACGCCGAGCTCAAAAGGTTCGCCATCCCTGAAATAGATCAACTCAACGTCTAACTAAGTCTGAGGAAGTTGGCAATGAGGGCAGAAAGGGGCTGGCAGCTCCCTCAGTCTGCAGGTGCAGAGGCCTGACTGCCAGTGTTACTCTGCTTTCATGCCGTTAAAAATATATCGTGTCCCAAGAAATGAAGAAAAAATGTAGCCTTAACTTATCCTAAGGGGGAAAAAATGTAGGTCACGGAGAGACCTTTGGGGAAAATCACTACCACCTGCCAACCTCTTTTCATCATCTGGGAAGGAAGGGAAGGGTCTGCAGAGCCGTGCAGTGGGTGGCCGAGGCTCTGAGTCCCTCCATGACTCATCAATGAGGAAGAGCAGATGTCGAGTCCTCATAAGCAGGATCAAGGCACTGAAGGGCTCTGAGGCGCAGCCAAATAGCTGGGCCCATGCCTCGGGACCAGGGTGAAAATGGCTCGCACAAATGGTTTCTCAGCCACGATCGATTGCCCAGTGGATGTGAGAGAAAATCTCGGCAGTGTCCTCTGAGGAAGAAGGGGAACTCCCTGGACTCAGAGGCTCTGGCTTGTTTGGCACGAGATGAAAGGGCAAAGCCCAGGAAATGGCTGCTTCCCATGTAAATCCCAGTCACACCTATGCATGAGTTCCCTGGTCGACCCCTCCTGCCCGGCCACCACAGGTTAGTTCAGGCGGAGGCTGAGAGCCACCGAGTCTGTCCTCAAAGGATACGTGACCCAGGTGGAGTGGGAGCTCCGTGCTGCAAGGGCCAGGAGAGGAGGCTGCGTTTGCTGATGTCTGACCTCTGCTCTGCCTCTGCAGCTTCACAGACAGCACTGCGGCCCCTGAACCGCAAGCCAGGATGGAGTGGCAGTCAAGGGCCTTAACCTGCAGAGTGATGGAGATGCAGTTAACAGAAGGTGGCTGCTTTAGGTCAGGATGTGGGTGGCAAACAAGGGTATTAATCAATCTGCACAACAAAAAGAAATCCAAGATGAATGATGAGGAGGCTGAGGGCAGCTGCCCCAATAAAAAAAAAAGGCCGTGATCCTAGCTTGGAGCCACATTAGACAGAACGTGGAAAAAGTATTCGTGGTTACAGTCCAGAATACTAATGTGATCAACCTTGAAAATACAAAAATAAACGGGCAGATGACATGAGAGGACAGATGGAAGGGACGGACGGAGGAGGGAAGTTCTGGTGTCCTTATCTGCCACAGTGAGACGAGAGGAGCTAGTCCCCAGAGTGGAAGAACAAGAAATAAGGGTCAAATATATTAGTTACATCTACTGGTAGAGGACCAAATCTATCACTTTTGATATATTGGGAGGAGGCAGTGGGTGGTAGGAGGAGTAGGTGAGCTAAATCTCCACTTCTCAAAGCAATAAACAATATCTAAATTTAGTGACTGAAGAATTAATTGTATAAGCTGTGTAGTTAGAGGCATGGAGGTAACTAGTAGAAAAGTAACTGAAAACAATAGTCCTCCCAACCAAATGGGTATAAATGGTTGTGTTTAGATTGTGGAACTGGGTGGAGAGAGACAGAACAGAGGCTCAGCCTATTGTTTTTCTTTCCTATGCGCTTATATACTCTTATTTGTAATTAATTGTATGCATCATTTCGTCACATGTTTAAATAACAGTTAAAAAAAAAAAAAAGAAAAGAAAAAAAATGAAAGCCCTCATCTTGCCAAGTCATGGCTGCTTAGTCCTGCAACAACAATTAAATGATCACATGGAATTTGTTAATTGTTCAATTGTCTTCTATAAGCGTTCTTGTAAAAGGGCTGGATAGAGAACCATGAAGCACTGGATTTCAAATTCAAAAAGAAAGGGTGAATGTCGAATTGAAGTGTCATTGCCACCAGAATTATTACCTGTTGGGTAAGCACTGCTGCAGGTCCATTCTTGGAGTATAAAGCTCAGGAACCAGTTGTTGGGCTGGAATTGGCCCTTGAGCGAATGGTCCAGCACATGGTGGGTTCACTGGGAATGCCCTGGCCTTCAGAGAGGACACAGTTTCTGTAAAAGGAGACCAGGAGCTGGTAAAGTTTTAGGATCTTCTTTCCTCAGTCTCCAGGGAGCACTTTAATGGTGAAATGGGAGGCACAGACCCCCATCAGACAGCCCTGGCCAGGCAGGGATGGGATCTTTTTTTTTTTTTCAGCTCCTTGCAGGTTATGTGACCCCCAGCCAGTTACTTAGCTTCAGTGATCCTCAATTTCCCAACCTGTAAAATAAGGTTAGTAAAACCTCCTCCCAGGGGAGCATAAAGAATAATACAGCAAAAGCACACAAGGCATAGTATCATGCCTGCTATGGTGTGGAGTGGGAGAGAGAGTGTAGAGGGCAGGGGTCTCCCATCACCCAGCCCAGAAGGGCCCAAAGGCTGGCTTTCTGGCCCCTGGGGCCCAGAACACCACCATGAGTATCAGGAAGAGAGGTCCTGACCAGCTGGGAGAAGGCAAGGGATGGAGTCTGATTGGCCAAAGAGCAAGAGTGTCCATCTAACGGCATCCATGTATCCAGGCAGCATTCTGTCAGTCAGCTGCCTGGGATGCCTCACAACGTTGTAAATAATCAAAGAGCACTGAATCACAGAGAATCATAGAGAATGGTTTTTTTGTGCTAATTTTATTTCCCAGGACAGCCCGGCTTGACTCTCCATCTGTTTCCAGCATGACCCTGATTTCTATCTAATTTCTCAGTTGGATGCTAGAGGCAGAGAGAGGTTAAGTGATTTTCCCACAAGCCTTTGGTGTGGTTACTTTTTACAGAGGTGAAGTCTCGGTGGCTGTGTCAAGGCCTCCTCCGTGGTAACCCTTTAGCAAGGTTCAGGGGAAACGGTGAGGTTTGAAGTCACACAGACTTGGTATTATGTTCCCCCTCTGAATGAAAAGCCCAGCTGCTTATGCTCTAAGTCTCAGTTTCTCCACCTGTCAAATGGGTTAAGTGACATCTAGCCTGTTGAACTGTTGATGGGAAAATAGCAAATGTGTGTCAGTTCTCAACAATGCCTGGCACACCATAGGGACACAATATGAGGTACTGTTATTTTTATTATCTCCATACGGACCCTTACAATTAGCAAACCCTTTGAAATTCCTCTTCTTGATGGTTTCTTTATAAACTTGATTTCATGGGCCAGTAAAATTTCAAAAAACAAGAGACCAATATAGGGTTGACAACTTGTATTTTGCTGAGTGAGGCCATTAAAAACAAACAAACAAATTATGCCATCCATTAGCAACATACTTTCATAAAAGAAGAGCTATTTTAGCATACACACAAAGAATAGAAATAACATAACATCAGAATAAAGGGCAGTCTTTTAAAATTGGAAATGATTCTACTTGTAAAACATTCACTATGTTATTATTTTTCCTCATTTCTCCATAGATTGGTGGAATCTTTGTCATAAACTGACAACTCTCTACAGATATGCGGTTGGGAATGACCGCCTCATGAAAACAAATGAGGAAGATGAGGAAAGGCTTGCAGCATTATCTCCATTTTACAGATGGGCAAACTGAGTCAAGGAGAGGCAAACTAACTTCTGATGTTCCTTAGAGTTCTAAGTATCTGTTCTATTACTACCATAATTTTCATAATCATCAGAACCCTTAATGGAGTCTATTTCCTCAGAGCCAATCACTGTGCTAAGTACCTTACAAGCATTTCTTCATCTTATCCTCACGGCAACCCCATGACGGAAGGTGCTGTTAGCCCCGTTTTGATAAAGAGTGAAGTGTAGGTTAGAAAGATCACACACATAGTAAGTAGCAGAGCCAGAATTCAAGGTCACACACATAGTAAGTAGCAGAGCCAGAATTCAAACCCAAGTTTACAGCTCCAAAGCTGCTGCATGTTGCAGATTATATCTTCCCAAGGTCAGCATCTGGTGAGAGGGAGAATTGGCTCCCAGTCCTAAGCCTTCTGCCTCCGGACCCACTGCTCTTCCTCATCGTGAAAAGCCTGAGGAACTCACTGCAGAAAGCAGGGCCTGCCTCTCCCTGCTGCTCAATCTGTCTGGACACACCATCACTTTGGCTCCATTGCCCTTGATGGTGGGAACCCAGGGCTGGGAGTCAGAAGCCGGGTGAAGAATGCAGAGGAACTGCCCCTGACCTTGCCTGCCAGATTTTCATTATCAACAAGGAACTAAGGGCGTTGCCGCTTCTGCCTGTGCAACATTCAGCCAGGCGAGGCGCAGAAGCTCTTGGCACACTACTCTGAACAGAGTAAGACTTCGGCTGATTCTGGGCGAGGTGGAGCTCCAGCGCTACTAGATGCAATCTGTCGTGTGACCCAGGAGCCAACACTGCATCCATGTCCTCTGGATGGCAGTTCCCATTTTGCACGTAAAGAATGAAGTAGAGCCCTAACCAGTTTGGCTCAGTGGATAGAGCAGCGGCCTTCGGACTCAAGGGCCCCGGGTTCGATTCCGATCAAGGACATGTACCTTGGTTGTGGGCACATCCCCAGTGGGGAGTGTGCAGGAGGCAGCTGATCGGTGTTTCTCTCTCATCTATGTTTTTAACTCTCTATCCCTCTCCCTTCTTCTCTGTAAAAAATCAATAAAATATATTTTTTTTAAAAAAGAATGAAGTAGAAAGAGTGAGCTGTGTGTAACCTTCTACTTAACTGAGTATTAATTAGATGTAGTAACCCCATGAGAGCCAGGCAATGCAAGTCTCTGCCCTTCACCCCACAGTTTAGACGGCCCCAGTGTGGACCTTCCTATAGCCACAGGGTGAGGGGTCCATTGGCCAAGGGCATGCCCAGCAGGAGCCCACACGCTCCCAGCTGGACCTTGTTCCTGGTACATGGACGACAGAATTCCCTGCTCAAACAGCCTGGAGCCACTTCCAGGGCCTGAACTGGCCTTTCACCCACCCTGCAGAGGTCAGGGTGTGGCTCAGACTTGACAAAAAGGTCATTATTTTAAAGCCTGTCTGTGGATTGAAGATCTGTGTTCCTTACCCACTGCACACAGTCAGGAATTTGTACCCCTTCTGCTCCCAGCCTTTCCCCATTGACACCAGCAGGAATATGGAGATTTGTTCTCTAAATAAATTTAACTGAAGGAACTTGGGCCTCAGGGTCACTAGGCTCAGTGGAAGGTAATGAGAAAGGGCTTGACACATGGGCTGAAAATAGGAGGATTCAGTGAAATCTTCACAATGAGACGCATCCCCGGCCCCTCCCTGCCACAGAATGACTGTGGCCTGGCATTTGCCCTGTAAAGCAGAGATGGACTCTTCCTCTCTGGAGAAACTGAACAGATGCCAAGAACAGACCTTAGAAACTGACATCTGGGGTCCTTCAGTGAAGCGGTTGGCTGCCCTCTGATCGTCCGTGCTGCGGCAGCATTTCTCGGGCAGTAAGCTGGTGCTGCAATCACCCACCTGGACATGCCCTCGACTCCTTCCCCTCTTTCCTCCGTGCACACTCAATTACACATCTCTGTGTTATCTTGCAGGCCTCCAAAGTTCTTCTGGAAAGCTTGTTCTTTAATTTGTCCTCTGCAAGAGGACAATCGAGTGCTCTGTCCTTTAATTTCAAACTCCATCACTTTCACACAATGACCTTGCTCCATTTGTCTTTAATAGAAGTCACCTAATAGAAGCCACCCTCATCTCCCTCTGAGTCCCCAAAGCTAGAACTACCCTGCATCTGCACCAGCTCATTCCCTCTGCTGTGATGGACAAGGCATCCTTCCTCCTGCTTGAGGCCCTCTTCCTTCTCTCCTCTTCTCACCCAGCTAGGACTTTACTCCTACAATGATCTCCTCTCTCATATCTTCAGCCTCTCTATCTGCTCAGTCATCCCTATCAACAGTTTTCCATCTTTAAATGCCATTTGTTCCCTCTCCCATTCTTGACCAACTACAGCCCTTTCTGTTCCTCTTCACAAGACTTACTAAAAATGTCAGCCACACTCAATCATGCCCCTTTTATCACCTCCCATTCACTCTTTTAAACTTAATTATTTAAAATCTCTTTCAGGTTATTGTCTCATTTGTTGTGGCCTCGGATACTCCAATTGTTTTTATTTTTGTATTATTTATTAATTATTACATTACTTTCCACATGAACAACTATAAATCTACAAGGGACATGTAAGGGAATTTTACAACCAGCCTGGTATTTTTTTTTATTAATCTTTATTGTTGAGATTATTACAGATGTCCCTTTTTTTCCCCCAGTAGCTCCCCTCCACCCGGTTCCCACCCCACCCCAGGCCCTTCCCACCCTATTGTCTGTGACCATAGGTAATGCAAAAATGCATATAAGATCTTTGTCTAATCTCTTCCCGAACCTCCGCACACACCCTTCCCTCTGAGAATCGTCAGTCTATTCCATTTCCATGCCCTTGATTCTATTCCATCCACCAATTTATTCTGTTCATCAGATTTTTTATTCATTTGATTTTTAGATTCAAATTGTTGATAGATATGTATTTGTTGCCACTTCGTTGTTCATATTTTTTTATCTTTACCTTTTTCTTCTTCATCCTCTTCTTAAAGAATACCCTTCAGCATTTCATATAATACTGGATTGGTGGTGATGAACTCCTTTAGCTTTTTCTTGTCTGTGAAGCTCTTTATCAGACCTTCAATTCTAAATGATAGCTTTGCTGGATAGAGTAATCTTGGGTGTAGGTCTTCGTTATTCATCACTTTGAATATTTCTTGACACTCCCTTCTGGCCTGCATGGTTTCTGTTGAGAAATCAGCTGACAGTCGTATGGGTACTCCCTTGTACGTAACTGGCTTTCTTTCTCTTGCTGCTTTTAAGATTCTCTCTTTGTCTTTTGCCCTTGGCATTTTAATTATGATGTGTCTTGGTGTGGCCCTCTTTGGGTTCCTCTTGTTTGGGGTTTTCTGTGCTTCCTGGACTTTTAAGTCTATATCTTTCACCAGGTAGGGGAAGTTTTCTGTCATTATTTCTTCAAATAGGTTTTCAATATCTTGCTCTCTCTCTCTTTTTCTGGCACCCCCATAATTCAGATGTTGGTATGCTGGAAGTTGTCCCAGAGGCTCCTTACACTATCTTCATATTTTGGGATTCTTATTTCTTTTTGCTCTTCTGGTTAGGTGTTTTTTGCTTCCTCATATTTCAAATCAATGATTTGATTTTCAGGATCCTCTAGTCCACTGTTGAATACCTTTACTTTAGTCAGTGTATGCTTAATTTCTGATTGGTCCTTTTCAAAATTTTTTTTTTAAATTTATTGCTTAAAGTATTACAAAGGGTATTACATATGTGTCCATTTTATCCCCCCGCCCTAGACAGTCCCCTAGCCTCCCCTATCCCCCAATGTCTTATGTCCACTGGTTATGCTTCTATGCATGCATACAAGTCCTTTAGTTGATCTCTTACCCCCCTACCTCCTGCCCCCCAACCCTCCCCGGCCTTCCCGCTGCAGTTTGACAATCTGTTTGAGGCAGTTCTGCCTCTGTATCTATTATTGTTCAAAAGTTTATAATGGTCTCTATTATCCATGAATGAGTGAGATCATGTGGTATTTTTCCTTTATTGACTGGCTCATTTCATTTAGCATAATGCTCTCCAGTTCTATCCATGACGTTGCAAATGGTAAGAGTTCCTTCCTTTTTAGAGCAGCATAGTATTCCATCGTGTAGATGTATCACAGTTTTCTAATCCATTCATCTACTGATGGGCACTTAGGCTGTTTCCAGATCTTAGCTATGGAGAATTGTGCTGCTATGAACATAGGGGTGCATATATCCTTTCTGATTGGCGGTTCTGGTTTCTTGGGATATATTCCTAGAAGTGGGATCACAGGGTCAAATGGGAGTTCCATTTTCAGTTTTTTGAGGAAACTCCATACTGTCTTCCATAGTGGCTGCACCAGTCTGCATTCCCACCAGCAGTGCACAAGTATTCCTTTTTCTCCACATCCTCTCCAGCACTTGTCGTTTGTTGATTTGTTGATGATAGCCAGTCTGACAGGTGTGAGATGGTACCTCATTGTTGTTTTGATTTGCATCTCTCGGATGATTAGTGACTTTGAGCATGTTTTCATATGTCTCTTGGCTTTCTGAATGTCCTCTTTTGAAAGGTGTCTATTTAGGTCCTTTGCCCATTTTTTGATTGGATTGTTTATCTTCCTTTTGTTAAGTTGTATGAGTTCCCTATAAATTTTGGAGATTAGGCCCTTATCAGATATGACATTGGCAAATATGTTTTCCCACACAGTGGATTTTCTCGTTGTTTTGTTGATGGTTTATTTTGCTGTGCAGAAGCTTTTTATTTTGATGTAGTCCCATTTGTTCATTTTTTCTTTAGTTTCAAGTGCCCTAGGAGCTGTATCAGTGAAGAAATTGCTTCGGCATATGTCTGAGATTTTGTTGCCTTTGGATTCTTCTAGAATTTTTATGGTTTCCTGTCGTACATTTAAGTCCTTTATCCATTTTGAGTTTATTTTTGTGTATGGTGTAAGTTGGTGGTCTAGTTTCATTTTATTGCATATATCTGTCCAATTTTCCCAACACCATTTATTGAAGAGATTATCTTGGCTCCATTGTATGTTCTTGCCTCCTTTGTCAAATATTAATTGAGCATATTGGTTCGGGCCGATTTCTGGGCTCTCTATTCTATTCCATTGATCTATATGCCTATTCTTGTGCCAGTACCAGGCAGTTTTGAGAACAGTGGCTTTGTAATACAACTTGATATCTGGTATTGAGATCCCACCTACTTTGTTCTTTTTCAGGATTGCTACAGCTATTCGGGGTCTTTTTTTATTCCAGATGAATTTTTGGAGAGTTCGTTCTAGATCTCTGAAGTATGCCATTGGTATTTTAATGGGAAGTGCGTTGAATTTATAGATTGCTTTGGGTAGTATGGACATTTTAATGATGTTGATTCTACCAATCCATGAACACGGTATGTTCTTCCATCTGTTTATGTCTTCCTCTATATCTTTTTTCAACGTCCTGTAGTTTTCTGAGTAGAGGTCTTTTACCTCTTTAGTTAAGTTTATTCCTAGGTAGCTTAATTTTTTTGGTGCGATGGTAAACGGGATTGTTTTTATAATCTCTCTTTCTGAAAGTTCACTATTGGTGTATAGAAATGCCTCGGATTTCTTGGGGTTAATTTTGTATCCTGCTACATTGCCAAATTCATGTATTAAGTCCAGTAGCTTTTTGATGGAGTCTCTAGGGTTTTGTATGTATAATATCATGTCGTCTGCAAATAAGGACAGTTTTACTTCCTCTTTTCCAATTTGGATGCCTTTTATTTCTTCTTCTTGCCGAATTGCAATGGCTAACACTTCCAGTACTATGTTGAACAGGAGTGGTGAGAGGGGGCATCCCTGTCTTGTTCCTGTTCTTAGGGGAAATGGTGTTAGTTTTTGTCCATTGAGTATGATGTTGGCTGTGGGCCTGTCATATATGGCTTTTATTATGTTGAGGTATGATCCTTCTACTCCCACCTTGCTGAGAGCTTTTATCAAAAATGGGTGTTGAATTTTGTCAAATGCTTTTTCTGCATCAATTGATATGACCATGTGGTTTTTTTCTTTCAATTTGTTTATGTGATGTATCACATTTATTGATTGGTCCTTTTCAAATTTTTTTTTTCATTCTCACTAAGATCCTTGAAAGTCTCACTAAATTCCTCGGAGGTTTGCAGAAGATTCTTGAGTAACCTTATAACTGTGGTTTTGAATTCTATGTTCAGTAGTTTGCTTTCATCCATTTCTTTCATTTGTGACATGTTTCTTTGTCTCCACATTTTGGCTACTTTCCTATTTTTGTTTCTATGTATTGGGTAGCTGCTAAGTCTCCTTAAGTTGATAGAGTGGCCTTGTGTAGTAGGTATCCTATAGGGCCCAGTGGCTCAGCCTCCCCAATCACCTGAGGTGGACACTCTTGGTGCACCCCTTTGTGCTCTGTGTGCACAGTCTTGTAGTTTAGCCTTGATTGCTGTTGATGTTACTGGGAGGAATTGACCTCCAGGCCAATTGGCTGTGGGGACCAGCTGCGACTACAGTAGGAGAGCTACTGTGCAGGAGACACCCTTATGGAGCAGGACTTGCTTTAGTGGGGCTTTGGTGCTCACTGAATTTGCCTCTTGAGTGTGTTCTTTATGTATGTGAAGAGTTATAATCTGATATGGTCTCACACTGACCACTGGGTCTCCAGAGTGGTGCAAAGTCAGCCACTGCCTGGGGCCATCCAGCAGGAGCTACAGAGAGATCTGTAGATTCCTCCTCTTTGTATCAGGTTTGGAAGTGCCCAGATGAGGCCCAGCTGTAAAGCAAGGCAGTTTGGTGCTGGTGCCAGTTCTTGGACCTTTTATTGATAGGTTTGGGGCTCCCTGGGTTGGCTGCAGCTCTTTGACCAGTTTTTAGCCTGAGAACGGACAGCGCATTCATATGCAAAACCTGCTGCACACAGCTTGGGTGGGGTTGTAAATTAGGTGGGGCAGGGTCTCAGGGAATCACCAGGGTGGCGCAAACAGAGATAGCTTAGCCCTGCGGCCAGTGAGGTCCCAGCACAGGAACAATGCAAGCACCTCCATCTGGAAGAAAGCCACCCCCAAGTTCCTGCCCCAGTACCAGACAGTCCAGTTTCTCCCTGTATGTGTCTGGGTCCCCCAGAGCCTTGCCCTCCACTTAAGCTCAGAGGAAGTGTGAGCTTGTAAGTTCAGTTTGTGTGCCAACCTTTTAAGAGGAGCAGCTGGGTCTCCAGCAGCCTCTCCAGCAGCTGTGTCACTCAGCCACAATCTGCACTGGTTTTTACAGCCTGTAGTTCTTACTGCACGTAGGGGCACTTTTCCCCAGCTCTAGAACCCTGGGCTGGAGGTCTGGTGTGGGGCTGGGACCCTTTGTCCCTTCGGGCAGTCTCCACAGAGGCAATCTCCCTCCCGATTAAAAATGTGGCACACCCCGGTGCCAGACCAGCCCATTCCGTGCCTCTGCACCTCCTACCAGTCTCACTGTGCTTCCTTCTTTACTTTTCTAGTTGCAGTACTTCCATTCAGCCAGTTTTACAGCAGTTCTGGATGATAGTTGTTCTGTATTTTAGTTGTCATTTTGATGTGGTTGTGGGAGGCAGCGAGTACAGGCATTTACCTATGCTGCTATCTTGGTTCTCCTGATACTCCAAATTTTTAATGTATTTTTCTCATTTTATTATGGAGTTGTTTTTGCTTCGTTCTGTTTTAACTGTAAGCCTATCTTCATCAGGGGTCATTGCCTGGAGCATTCCATGTGCCTTGGTGAGGAAGATGTGTTTACAGCATGGTTCTCTACACGCCTGTGCTAGAGCTGTTGGGCTTTGCTGGTTCTGAACTGGTTTTGATAAGAATTTCTTGGTTTGGGTTTCTGCATGTCGTGGACACATGTGTGGTACAAGCACAGGTTTGGTTTCTCCATTTCTTTCACATGATTCTTTCCCACCCAGGGTAGATGGTCAGCTTCCCAGCTATAACCCAGGACTGAGTAGCTTCTCTAGTTTGTTTCCAGGACAGCAGAGCTCTTTGTTTATGGCGTCCTTTATTTGCATACCAGTGAATGGAGGCCAGGAGAGCCGGTTGTTCCTTTAAGGTTTGATAGTGACCAGAGTGACACAGCACAGGATTTTTTTTAAAGAAATAATTATTTAATTTCTGATCACCCTGTTTTTCTCCCTCCCATCTTCCTTCCTATTGTCCCTCCTTTTATTTTTCCTTCTCTTCTCTCTCTATATTTCCTCTTCCTGGGGCTTAGTAGTGTTACAGTAAGCTCTATCTTGATTGGCATTAATTTTCTCTGGCAAGCCCTCTGCTTTTCTAAAAGCTTGAGGGTATATTTGTAATTCATGTAGATCAGTATCTTTAACCAGTTGCCTCTTTCCTACACATCTTTCTTCCCTCTTTCCTTTCCTTTTTTTAACACAGAATTACCCCCCAAAAAAAATGAACAACAAGCCAAATAATCTATTTATTTATTTATTTGGAGATCAGAAAAAGTGCTGATTGTGACACGTGGCCCTCCTGTGTCCCTTTTCTCTCACCCCATTAGCCAGTGGGGCTGTTTCTCCTTTGGTTTCCATCACAGTACACATACTTTGGCTACATTTTAAGGGCCTCAGGAGACGGAAATGCCTGAGTTTTCTAAATTTCCCATAAATGTGTTGTTTTGGGATGAAACTGTCTTCATTGCTCAGCTTCTATGCTTTGGACTGCTCTCAGTTATCCTCTTCCATCTGGGATCAACGCCCACTCAATGGCCAGGGGGGATACTTGTACATCCCTTTCTCCACGTGTTTCGTGGAAAAGGTTCCATTTCCCCTGTGCCCCTTCCATATTATTTTATTTCCCTTCAGGAGATGACCCCTGCCTTCTTCTTCATCAATGGTTATAAATAGCTTTGGCCCTAGGAATTAGGTGTGAGGAGTCCTGACAAAAGGAGGGAAGAGACGGATAATTCTTGACTCTTGTAAAGCCTTCCCTAAGATGCTATGAAAAGGCAGGGCCTTTCTTGGAGAGGTGGCTTGTGGGAACTGAGGTGGGAGTGTCCTCCCCAGCAGGTGTGAGGCTCCCAAGTCCACAACCCTGGCCGTGTGGGAAGTGGATATTGCCACCTCCCCAGTCACATGCAGAGTACTACCTTTTTAAAGCAGAGGTTATAGACATGACCTGTGAGCCCAACTATCCTTCCTTCTCTTTTTACCCGTGGGAACACTGACGCCTGGGAGGTGATGCAAGCACAGTTAGGTGGTGACTCAGTGGCACAGTCTCTTCTGACATCTCTTGCCTGTCTAATTCACATTACTTCTGAATTCCTGACCAAAGACGTAAGGTCTAAGACCACCCAGAATATTTTGTTGTCCCCCCCAAATCTCACAAAATGTGTGGAAACAAAAGGAATTTTAATTTGCTTGGTTTGCACGTGCACCTGCATGCCTCCAACTACTACAAAAAGTATTTTTAGGAATGGGTGGGAGGACTATTACAAAATCAAACCAGCAACTCCCCAAAGTTTGATCATCACTAATCTATGTGGCCTATGATGAAAGAAAAGAATGTAGGAAACTAAAAATTCTGTGGCTAGAGACTAAAATTATGTGTCACCAAACACCATTTTAGAAATATGTTAAATAAATTTAAAAAACTTGGTTTACAAATGTTAAATTAGGCAGAGTAGTAAATATTTACACTACTCTCTTGCCTAGGAATGCCTTTAAAAATCAGCATGGGGGTAGAAAAAGGAAAGGCATTAAGATGTACAAATTGCCAGTTATAAAAACAGTGCTGGGGATAAAAAGTACAGCATACGGAATATAGTCAATAACGTTATAATAACTGTATATGGTGTCAGATGGGTACTAGATTTTTCAAGGTGATCACTTTAATAAATTATATAAATGTTTAATCACTATGTTATACACCTGATATTGTATGTCAACTGTAATTGAAAAAAATTTTTATTTAATTAATTTAAAAAATCAGCATGGCCCACTGGCCAGGAGCATGGGCCGGATTTCCACTTAGCAGCTAGTTACATAACTTCTGTGAGTCTTGCATTCTTCATTAGTAAAATAAAGCTATTAGTAGTTTTCTCATATGGTCAAAGCCAGGACATTGGGTTATAACTCAGCATTGGTGTGGGCCCTAGTCACTTTTAATGAACTAAAGTCATAGGCCAGACAGGGAGAGGGTGTCCTCACCAGAGGACCACCACTAAGGCTATCTAGTCTTGAGTGTCTTGGGTCAGCCCTGTCCAGACAACACAAAGGAGACCCAGTGAGGAGACAGGAGATTGGACCAAGCTTAGGCTCTGCAGGAGTGATCACAAAGGTCTAATGAATAGTGATCTATGTGGGATATCCATGACAAATGGTCCCAGGCCCTCAGCTTGGATTTCCCCAACATGGGGAACTCTCCACCTCCCACAGCAGCTATACCAGTGTTCTTGCTTTTGATGACGTGAAACCTGCTACCTTCTCTCCTCTGATCTCCCAAGGAGTGAGCTGTCCCCCTTCCACACAGAAGGCAGCTCTTCAGAGTCCCCATGTCTCCCCTTGTCTTCTCTGTTCCCGGATCCCTCCTCCTTCAGCTGCTCCTTGTGTAACCTCATTTCAAGCATGAACAAAATAGGAATTGGGTGTTCCCCATCTGGCATCTGTTATGAAACTAGTGAAACTGACACTATTAATGAGTTCTCATCTTGAGTGAGTGATGATAAAGCCTCTTCACTGAAGAATGGGCTCCTGTCCATGCTCCTGTCTACAGGACCCAGTCCCCAGCCAAGGGCTGCAGCTGCAGGATGGAGTGACAGTCAAGATCTCCTCGTGTCGAGGCCTGTGTTCTGACAGATTATCCCAGCACATTCCAGATTAGAAGTGAAGTCAGTGCTAGAAAGATTTTGTGGTTCTACTCCTTCCTTCCTTCCTTCCTTCCTTCCTTCCTTCCTTCCTTCCTTCCTTCCATCTTTCCTTCCTCTCTCCTTCCCTTCCACACTGTAGATACTCTGAACTCCCCCAGCTTCCTTCTGAGGCCCAGTCAGGCTCCCTATTCTTGTTTCCTCATATAAGCCCTGGCCTTCAACTTGTATTCCTCTCCTCTGGATTGCTGCCACTGCCACTTTATCCCCAGCATTCTGTTCCCTATCCAGTCCCCACCATTTCCTATCCACCCACCTTCATGCAAGTACACAGGCTTTGAGGCCTACACGTCTTAACTGCTCAACACCTCAGGAAACCAGCAGTGTGGGAGAATGGCAGAGGGTAGATGGCAGGAAGATCTCACAGTTCTAGAAACATCTGTTTCCAGATGCCCTTCTGAGACAGAAAATGGTAACTCCATTGTTCTTCTGTCCCCTGACTCTGAGGGGAGAAATCCCCCCTGACTACCCAAGCAATTGGCGTTAGAAGAGTAGTGGAGACAGGAAATTGGTAACCTGGGAGCATGGAAACCTTCCATAGCGCAGGGTGGCTAGCCGTTCCAGGGGTCCTATCTGAGGCCAAGCAAAGCAGGGGGTGGAATGGTGCGGGGGACCCAAATGATCTCAGTAAGACCGAAGCATCTCATATCAATGGTTCTAACTCTAAGAAACTCAGCCTCACGCTGACCTGGCTCAAGTTCACATATTTCACACATCACTGTACAGTGTGTGTGTGTGTGTGTGTGTGTGTGTGTGTGTGTGTGTGTGTGTTGGGGGGGGTCTAGATTATCATATACATGATGATATAGACATGCTCTTCTCACTGTCCCTCATAGACAGAGGAACAATATCTCTTTTCTCAATCAAACTGTTCATACAAGGTGGAAAAAAAACTTCATAATGTCATGATAGCATGTCATCCATGTACTTATTATTTTTTATCTAGCATTAAGAAGCTTTGGGACTTAAAGAGAGCAATTTGTGTGTTAGAAACTTTTTTGAATGTATTTAAATAAAATATACTGAATTTGGATTTAAACATATACATATACCCTAACATTTGCTAGCTGAAACAAGAATTATGGTTGGAAGCTTGAAAATATTGGTGCCGGCTTTGCTGGACATGCTTTTATCGCTCTTATAAACTGGGAGCTAAAACTGCAAGCTGAAATTGAGTCACTCCTTCTGCCATATGCTTCTGGAGCAAACCGGGAATGAGGACAAGGGCTGGAGACCTCCTCCTGTTATCTTCCTGGAAGCCATTTACCACTAAAACAGAAAATGAGCCTTGTGGCGCATGCATTCCATAAAGGGTGGCAAGTTTCCCTCCCTTTAACCATATGTCAGAAGTGCTCATATTCCAGAATTTGAAGGTGACCTGTAACGTTTCCTAAACTAGAGCAAATGTATCCAGGAAATGTGGATGGGCCAGGCCTCTGTCTACACAGGGCTTCTTTTCAGGATGTGGGAGCATGTCACAGAGAGAGGCAGTGGGTCCTGCAGGGAGACTTGGTGAGCACCCATGTGCCAGATGAGCACCATACCCTGTGATGAGCATGCCCAATTAGGCACATAAATATATAAATGTATTTATGTCAGTGCTTTATGTTTAAGTATGTGTGTGGGCATATATTTACACAGCAAATGTTTATTAAAAGCCTACCATATGTTAGTACCAAGTGCTTCAGGGAAATGTTGAGTCCCTGCTTTTAAGGCATTCACAGCCTACTTACCAGTTGGTAACACACACACACACACACACACACACACACACACACACACACACACACACAAACATTCTGGGAGTTCCCAGCTGGCTTGGCTCAGTGGTTGAGCATCTACCTATGAAACAGGAGGTAATGGTTTGATTCCCAGTCAGGGTATATGCCCGGGTTGCGGACTCAATTCCCAGTGTGGGGTGTGCAGGAGGCAACCAATCAATGATTCTCTCTCCCTGTCCTTTCCTCTCTGAAATCAATAAAAATATATTTAAAAAGAAACATTCTGGCTGAGGAGTGGGCAGAGGAGGTAGGAGTCACCTGTATCAGGTACGGATGGGCCTCTCCAACCAGAACTGCGAGAAGAGGACATGAAGGGGGAGCATGAGAAGGAAGGGCTGGAGGTGGGCCTGTGGGGAGACAAAAGCAGCACTGCCAGCCTGCCCATCAGCACACATTCTGGAGCAGGGGCAGATGCCAAGCTCTGTGGAGGCAGGTGACACCATAGTGGGTCCTTGCTACCCCAGATGGAGGAGCATCCTTTTTCTAGGGCTGAGCTCTGCACCACAGCCCCTCTATTAATTTAATTTTCCCCTATCATTCAGGGCAATGCTGCTGGTCCTTCTTGCTTCCTCTGCCTGAGACAGACTACCTCAACTCTGTTTGATCATGCCTTTAGCTGTTTTCTCTGCTTTCATTTACAGCCACATTTCTTTCTTTTTTTAAATATGTTTTTTATAGAGAGAAGAAGGGAGAGGGGGAAAACATTGATGTGAGAAACAGGGGCAACTGTATACACCCTGACCTGGGATGGAACCCGCAGCCTGGGTATGTGCTCTGACTGGGAATCGAACCAGCGACCTTTCAGTGTACAGGATGATGCTCCAACCCACTAAGCCCACTGGCCAGGGCTATAGCCACATTTCTTAACAGAGTTGCCCACCTTTGGTGGTCTTCCCTTCCCCCCGCTCCACTCTCTTTGAGTCTGGTCTGACCTGACTCTGCAATCCCCCTGCCCAAGTCTACTCTGCCCAGGGCAACCCCTGGACAACCTCCAGCTGTCACACTGGCCCCTCCTGCGCATCTGTGAACTGGGCCTCCTTCTTAGTACCTGCCCTTCTTTGGCTGGTGAGGTGATGCTCTCCTGGTGGCCTCCTCCCTAACCCTCCAGGCTGATTTCGGGCCATCCGTCCACCCTGCCCCTTCCATGTTGGTGTGCACAACAGGCCTGTCCATCTGCCATCTGTCTGGGCCATCTCCTCCATCATCACATCTCCATGGCCGTGTTTCCCAGCCCTGGCTACTCATCAGGAGTACCTGGCAACTCTTTTAATACACTGCTGCCAGGGCCCATTATGTAGTAATCAAATCAGAATTTCTGGGGACGGGGCCCAGATACTAGTATCTCTGTTTTTTAAAGCTATCCACTTGACTTTGTTGAAAGTGAGGGTTGAGAGCCACATGCTTCATCGACTTCCCACCCCCTTCCATACTGTTACGTCAGAGCCTGATTTTTCCTCTGAGCACCCAGTTGTGTATCTGACTTTCTGCTTGTTTGGGCTACTTGGATCTCCAGCTGGCTCCTCGCCATGACACGTTCAAAACAAGCCCACCTTTCCCCTCCACCTGCTCCCCCTTCGTCTTTGCCTGCTCATTGAATGGCACCAACCTGCTCCCAGTCACCCAGGGCTAAACCCTATACCCAGACTCTCCTGTTCTCCCATCCCTACACACCCAACTGATCACTAAGCTCTGTGACTGGTTTTTAGCCTTTTAATTACTTTTAAGTACTTCTAGAATGGGATCCTTCTTTTCATCCTCTCTGACTGCCTGCCTCAGTCCAGGCCCGCATCCTGTCTCATCTGAATTAGTTTAACAACCTCCAGTGTGCCCCTCTCCCTCCTATCCCTCCACACAGCCTCACAGGGATGCTTCTAACACCTACATATGATCATGTAGTTCTTGGCTGAAAACCTCCAGCCACTCTCAGGCCCTTCCGGCAGCCCTTGGGCCTCCTGCTCTGACCCTGCTAACAATCCAGCCTCATGGTCCCTGCCTCCTGCTTGCACCCACTCTGACCGGCTGTCGGCTCCCACATGCTCCCTGCTTTCCCACATCTTCTGCTAGACCAGGTTCCTCCCCTGATCTGGGAGCTTCTCTCCTAGTTGCTACTCAGTCTTCAGACCCCCAAAAGAGTGACCTCTTCCTGAAGCCTTTCATAACTTCTCCCTCCCACTACCCTGTGCCCACCATGCACTGTGGGCTTGTGTCCTGTCACTGTTACCTCCCCAGGGCAGGGATGACATCATTTATCTCCAAGCCTAGCACAGTGATGTCCTGGCTCAGAGTGGGCTCTCAGGAAATGTTTGTCAAGTGAGTGAATGAATGAATGAATGAATGAATAAGGATGAGCAGTCTGACTACAGTGGAGGGTAGGTGTAGCCACTGTGTAGGTGACTGAGAAGGAAGACGCCGAGCCCATGTCAGGATACCTGAGGTCATCCGCCTTCAGACACCCATTTGCCTTCTATTGCCTAACAGCGGTGTTGTGAGAGCACAAACATTCCTAATCTATAAAATGGGGATAATAATACCCATTTAGCAGGAGTATCACAAAAATCAGAGAAGGCAATAGATGTGAATATGCTTTGAAAATTATAAATGACTGTTTAAACATGAGGGATGTATAGGCCATGTCCTTGCCTCGCAGAGCCTCTGTGCTGGGGGAGCAGAAGATGCCCGGTGTGGAAAGGTTGCAGACAGCTGGCAAGTGGTCCACACACAGCTGGCGTCATGGTGGACCTCTCTGCCTGAGAGAGGCGAGGCTGCACTTACGGTGTGGGCCTTTGCCCAGTGAGCAATCCCTGTGGTCAGAAAGATGCGAGGGTTAAGAAGTTCAGCTCCTTAACTGACCCCAGGGCTCATCTAGGGATCAACCTGGTGCCTTTTGCGTGAGCACAGTGAGAAGTTCCGCTGTCTTGGCCTGTGGAGAGCAGCTTTCAAGGCCTTAAAAATAGCACTGGGAAGATATTTTTAGTGCACTATCCTGAGGCGTGACTGGAGCCCCTGGCCTCCTGTGACGCATGAAAATTGTTTTGGCTCTGTTTGCAAGTGATTCAGACAGCTGGTTTTCAGCCTCGGGGGTATAAAAATAAAAACAAGGTGGGGGGAGGTGGGTTCCAGCCACAGAGCATCCCCACCCCCAAACATGTAAATAATTGCCCATGAGAAAGTTTAATGTGAACCTCAGTTCTCTGGAGGGTACACAAGCCACAGTTCCTCCTGGAGGGTTTCAGGCTGGTCAGCAGAATAACCCCATTCTACAGGTCAGAAACTGAGGCTGTGAGAGTTGCTTAACTCTCCCAAAGTCTCATAGTCACTGTGTGGTGGGCTGCATTCAGATGCATGTCTAACTCTAAGTCCCTGCCATCTAGCCAATATCCCACCTATAAGACTATCTTTTTTTGTTTGGGGTTTTGTTTTTTTGTTGTTGTTGTTAATCCTCACCTGAGGATATTTTTCCATTGGTTTTTGATTTATTTTTATTTATTTATTTATTTTTTTGAGAGAGAGAGAGAGAGAGAGAGAGTGGAAGGGAGAGAAACACAGAGAGAGAAACATCTATGTGAGAGAGACATATCAATTTGTTGCCTTCACACACGCCCTAACCAGGGCCAGGGATTGAGCCTGCAACCGAGAGACATGCCCCTGACCAGAATCAAACCTGGGACCTTTTAGTCTGCAGGCTGACACTCTTTCCACCGAGCCAAACCCGCCAGGCCTAAGACCATCTTAAAGTCTACAAAGCGCTTCTATACACGTCATCCCATTTGATCCTCATATGAGGCAGCATTATTTTTCTAATCTTACAGGTGAAGAAAGCAGTCACTACCCACCATCTCCCACTTAGGGAGCCTTCAGGCCCTCAGACTCCAAATTCCCTGCACTGGTCAGGGTAAGGACCCACGGGAGACTAATGTGACCAACCAGTGGCCTTGTGGGGGTGGAGGCAGGGACACAAACTCTGGGACACCTGGCAGGCTGGGACCATCGGCCCACCCTCGTGAGTGGCTCTGGGGAACAGGGAAAGAAACACAGAGAACCAGGGCTTGGCCTCTGAGGGAGAGGCCAACAGGACAGACTACAGGCTCACGCACTGGCTGGGTTCCTGCTGCTCCTGGGAAACCTGCTGGTCAGCCCTCAGAGGAGCTGTGTGCACTGTGCCCTGAGCCATGCTGTGGTGGCCAGGTCACTTCTGCTCCCGCCGCAGCTCTCCACAGGCTGGTCAAGACCCAGTATCCTTAGTTATCAAAACAGCTGAGGGTGTCCAGTCAGCTAGGATGTTATGCAAGGAACAGCTAATAAAAACTGCTGTCCGTGGTGATATATCATCTTCTCTGGGACCAGCAATGCAAGTGGACTTGGAGACCCCACCAGTCCAGCACCCACATGCATAGTGAGGACAAGACAGAACAGGGAAGTCAAAAGCACATGCAATCGTGCTGTGCAGAGCGACTCAGTGTTGGGTGATGATCACTTATCCCGGGTGTCTCTTTGCACTTGTGAGACTGTGTACAATTTCACACTTACGCCGTCAATTTTACATTTAAATACTTTACACTAGACGCTGACCTTTAAGTAGTCAACTATATGTTTCTAGTGCCCCAGAACTTTGCTCATTTCTTTTCTGTACACTATTGAAGTTTTAACAATAAAAAGTGATCATCAAAATAAATAAGTAAATACGGTAAATAATAGTCACCACATATCAATAAACTTAAACCTATACCATTTTAACTACTACATCCAATTCCATGTAGGAATGTACCTTTTTAAAAATCAGTATTATTCTGATTGGCATTCGCATTGTGTTTCATATCTCAACCGTCTTTTATGATACTTCAAGCTTGCACCTCAATCAAAATGCACAAAAATACACACTTTAAATTACATAACAGAGAGTAACCTTCATTTTGCCCCTACCATTATGTTCCTGTTTAATGGCAGGAAAGAGGGAAACAATAGCGAGAGAGAAGGAAGGAGAGCCTCCAGCCTGCAATTTCTCAGGCAACCACCCCAGCTCCGTTTTCCTTTTAAAGGCAGGAAGCCCTGTACTGCCTTTGTAATCCTTACGGTAACTAAACCAAGTTGATGAAATGTCAGTCTTACTTGGGGGCCTTATCTTACCCAGACGTCACACCTCTGAGCCCTGCCAGAGCGACAGAGGAGAGACAGTCTTCTGCGCATGGCTGTGACCTTCCAGCGTGCAGGTGAAACCCTGGCTCCTCCACTTGTTGCTTGCAGCTCCCCATGCTCCCCTTGCAGGCAGCCTCTGAGTTCCCTGTCCTCACAAGGTCATTGTTTAAGGCCAAATGCAGTGATGTATGGGAAAGCAATTCTTTTATTTTAAGTTGCAAAGAGCTATAATAAAACACAAAAATATTGTTTTATTAATTATCCTGATTAGCCACCTAATATTTTCAAGCATAAGTCTGTCTTTTTAAAGTAAAACGATTTCCCTGAATGCTAACAAATATCTTTTAAGCCCCTAGTATACACCCGGCCTTGAAAGAAGTGCTGGGAGTACAGCATCAAGATAGGTGTGGATCCATCTCTCTTACAGCCGGCAGTCTTGTAACTGGGGGTCCTTGTGGTATTCCTTGTGGCATTCACTGAGCAAGGAAAGCATGTGTGAATTTAGTGTGAATTTAGAGCTACTTTTAAATGAATGCTTACTTCATTTGTCACAATGGCAGCTTAGTTATACATTTAAAACTACATATATTTGCATGACATTGTACTCATTTAGTCAGAGACAATGCTTGATTCATAAAGGGACTTGTGGAGCCCTTGCAATAATTTTGAGCCTTCTACTCACTGCCCTCCAATCCAGTCTAGGATGCTGTGGTCTCAGGCCTGGGGTCTGGAGGGTGACACTAAATTTCTAGACACGGTATCCTGATTCATGGAATCTGACACCTCTTCTACCTCTTCTTAGGTCCTGATGCTGAGCCATGCTCCCACCCCCAATCTTTGGAATTCAGCAAATGTATCATCTCTGCAGGGAAAAGATGGTGCAGTCTTCAATAAAGAAGCCTCCGCAGGCCAATTAGGAGGAAATAAAGGCAGGGGCTCCTCAATTCCAGAAAGAAATTAGCAGGAAATGTTGACAATTGGGCTTCAAGGACTGAGTCTCATTGCGACCAAACAAGCCCTTGTTTCTAATTTTGTCCTTAATGCTATTTATGGATTTTTAAAAGGGTCCTTCTGGACATGATGGTCTTCTGAGCATCCCCTTGTAGGCAACCCAGAGTAATTCTTAAAGAAAACATGTATGATTCAGCACCATGGACCACAAGCAGTTGAAAAGGACCTCTGAGATCTGGATTCCAGGGTTTTATACATGGGAAAACTGAAGTTTTGTACAGAGAGGAGAAGTGGCTTGTTCAAATTTATCTATTCCAGCAAATATATTCATGAATGAATTAGTTCAACAAACACATCGATTTCTTCCCCACTATGCGCTGGGAACTAGGCTAGCTACTGGGGATATAATAATGAATAGGGGAGAGTATGGGTCTCAAGGGTCTTATATTCCCAGGTAAGGGGAACAGACAACAAGCAGGAAACTAGTGTATCTCATGTTAATGACCCGACAGAGGGGACCAGGAGGCTCTGGCAACAACTGCAGGGCCTCCTAGTCCAGCTGCTGGGAAAGGGGTGGGGTCATTGAGTGTTCTACCCTGGAATTCACTGCCCTCCCGTTTAGGTGGTGTCTGACGGGGTCTTTAAGATTGACTAGGAATTAGGGAGGGGAGGGCAGGGAAGGGAGGGCAAAAGTGCAGCATGTGCAAACACACAGAAGCAAGAGCAAGCATAGGATGCAAGGGGTTGGAGCCTTAGTACAGGGAGCCAGTGCTAATGAGGATGTAGCTAGAGGTCAACAGGGGTTAAGTTGGGAGGATTCTGGGGACCAGGTTAAAGGAGCTTGGATGTTAAAGGTCTGGGAAGCCTTGGAGATGACCCAGTCAGATCTGTGGTTGAAAATATGGCTCTAGATGCTGTGTGAAGAACAAATGAGAGGGGAGCCAGAGGGGAGTTAGGAAAGCTGGTCGTGGGGCCATGCACTGTCCAGGTGGGAGGTGATGGGGGCAGAGAGTGGAGAGAAATGGATGCGACCAAGAGATATACTAGTATAGGAGGAAGAGTCAAAGGCCTTAGTGGGTTACTGAAAGTCCATGTTCATTAGAGCAGTCCCATAATTCCTTGCCCATGAAACTTAAAATCCCTCAATTAGTAAGACAGGCTTAGTGGTTGGCCTAGAAACCTAACACAGAAAACTAGGCATCTCATTGCTATACCTATCAGCCTGGTCCCACTCCATTCAGACCTTAGACCCTTGGGGTTCTGCATGCCTGAGCATTTTCACATCAGTTCAGCTCCCAGAGCACTCATCTGGAAGTCTTTTATTGAGATAACCAGTAATGAGATTGCAATTGATTGGGGAAAACTGCCAGGGCTGTGTGTGTGTGTGTGTGTGTGTGTGTGTGTGTGTGTGTGTGAGAGAGAGAGAGAGAGAGAGAGAGAGAGAGAGAGAGAGAGAGAGAGAGAACCCTTTTCATAGGGCAGCTCCTAGAAAATGAGTTCCTAACAGTGATCTGCCATCCATACTGAAAACCTCCTGTGGTGACCTGTAGGACAAGCCTTAGGCTAAATCTGAACATCAACCCTCCATCGAATGGGCTGGGATTTGGGGGAGGGAGGTTGTCAGAGAAGGAGGGGCCTGGCAGTTGAGCCAGGAAAAACAAATAATGTAGCAAGATATCTATAATTCAGGAAGGGTGTTTCCGAGATAGGTGAACATATTGTAAACAAATTATAAGAACATAGAAGAACCCATTTAAGGGCCCCTAAGGGCACCCACCCGATATGCAATTTGAGAAAGGGCTGTTCTTAGAAACAGGAAATTCAGGGCAGCACAGAGCATGCGCAGTACTCTGAGTGCCGAGACCATCCTGCTCTGTTCACCACCCCAAGTAGAGTCTCCTTCCTAAATTGTGAATCAAGGCTGGCAGAAAACAAAGCCATGATTATGTCGCAAATAAGATTATGTCCTCAGTCTGCTTTGTAGTAAACATCTGATTTCATGTATCAACATCTTGGGCATCAGAACTGGATCAATGGCTATGAGATTGACTCAAATAGTGGAAAGGCCAGGAAAAGGGAATCATGGAAAAGCACTCAGAGCTGAAAGCAGAAGACCAGGGTCCAGGCTGGTAGTCTGTGATGGTAGGCAAATTACTGTTCCTCTCAGGACCTCAGTGTCTCCATTGCAAACTGGATCTCTCCGAAACCTTCCAGCTCTTACACATGATGACTCTGTGAGTGTGAAGGATTATGCAGAGGCCGGTATATGTGCCAATCACTGTCCTGACTGCTTTCATACACCTGTAGACTCATTTGTTTCTCATGACAATGCTATGAAGTAGGTATTTGCTATGATCTAAATGTGTGTGTCCCTCTCATATTTATATGTTGAAATCCTAACTCTCAAGGTAGTAGTTTTAGGAGGTGGGGCCTTTGGGAAGCGATTAGATCATGAGAGTGGAATCCTTATGATTGGGATTATTGCTCTTATAAAACAGACCCCAGAGCCTGGCCGGTGTCGCTCAGTGGTTGAACATCAACCTATGAACTAGGAGGTCACAGTTCACTTCCAGGTCATGGCACATGCCTGGGTTTCGAGCTCGATCCCCAATAAGGGTCATGCAGGAGACAGCTAATCAATGATTCTCTCTCATCATTGATGTTTCTATCTCTCTCTCTCCCTCTCCCTTTCTCTCTGAAATCAACAAAAAATAAAAACAGACCCCCAGAGAGTTCTCTCGTCCCTCTGCCATGTGAGGACACAGGGAGAAGATAGCTATCCATGAACCAGGCAGCAAATCCTCACCAGACCCTAAATTTACTGATACCATGATCTTGAATTTCCTGTCCCTAGAACTGTGAAAAGTAAATTATTATTGTTTGTAAGCCACCCAGTCTATGGTGTTTTGTTAGAGCAGCCCAAACAGACTTAGTACTGTTATCATCCCTGTTTGTGAGTTAAAAAACGGAAGGCACAGAGAGGTGAATACAAGGGCAGGATTCCCACTCGAGCAGTCTGACTTCAGAGCTCGCGCTCCTAACCATGGACTATGTGGTCCCTCCATATGACACAGAGACACAACACTGCCCTGGGGAAGTCAGGGCCCAGCAGCCACTAAAATGCCTCCTCACAGATGCAGGAAAACCATGCTCCAATGCCAGCACCTTGGTATCCTGTCTCACAGGGCCTGTGCCGGGAGCCGGTCCATGCTTGCTGTTTCAAGGGACCTGGCATATATAGCATACTGTTCTTAAGATGTTTGCTCACCTTCTTGGCACTATGTGTTTTAACCAAGGTCTCTGAGAAAGGTTGTTTCCCCAGGTAGGGATTTTCCCCTGAAGTTAGGGAGGGAATAAAACCTCTTAACTAGTGCCAGGTGGGTAATTAATCACTTTAACTGCGAACAATCATGCTTAAGCTACATAATCTTTACTCCCTGGAATGGAGATAAGAAATGCCCTAACCTTTGTAATAGAGATTGATAGGATTGAATCAACTGGTATAAATACAGATGTAATAAGACAGCAAGAGTCAGAACTTAGAATACAGAGCTTAGAACACAGAACGGAGAGACAGAACCTAGGCACAGAACTAGAGACAGAAGAACTTCGCTGGAGAGAACATGGCAAAAGATCCTGGACTGAACCTGACTACAGAAATGGGCAAGAGAACCTGACTAGAACCTGGTGACTGAACCTGGCTGGAGAACCTGGACTGAACCTGGCTGGAGAACCTAGCAAGAGAACATGGACACAGAACCTAGATGGAGATCCTAAGCAGAACCTCCCTGGAGATCCAGACCAGAACTTGGCTGGAGATCCTGGCTGGAGATCCTGGCTAGCCTGCTGATCAACTGAACACTGCCTCCGTGTCCTTCCTTCTTCGCCGACTCCGTCCACACCTTTGGGAACCCCTGGACCTGCTGGGGCTGGACCCCGGCAGGCCTGGACCACTGGGCTCTCTTGGCTCACATTTTCCAAACATTTGGGATTCCTCAGGCCTTAGTTAAAGAAGGCCATGCCTGTTTGGAGTGTTTGCACCATCCTGGTATGTAAAAGAATGATCTCGTCTGATATTGTGGGCATGGCTAATTATCTCAAATTGTGACCCCCACCTTCTTATAGAGATTCACAGTATACAAGGCATCTTTATAAAAATCATGCCATTCAAGGCTCAAAAACAACCCAGTGAGCTAGCTTAAGGCACATAACATATAGTATGCTCATTTCACAGATGAGGAAACTGAGGCTGAGAGAGATCAAATGGCTTTACTGAAGGTCAACCAGCTTTCAAATACCAGGGAAACTAAGACTCTGCTCTTCGGTCTTCAACACCAGCACTCTTCCCTCTACACACGGCATCCCAGTGGGGATGAAGAGTCAGTAGCATCTCTAGTTCTTAATCACGTGTGATGAACATCCAGACAAGGAAATTACATCGCTGCCATTGGATTCCAGTCCTGTGGGATTCCAGAGCAATTCCCAGTGTGTTAGTGTTCTGTTGGAAATCATGCCAGATTGGCCAAGGAGGCTGAGGAAGGCACCGGGTGTGTGTTGCTGAGATACAGTGGGGCCTTGACTTACGAGTGTCCCGACCAACGAGTTTTTTGAGATACCAGCTGTCTCTCAGCGGATTTTTTGCATTGAGTTGATAGAGTAATTTGAGTTAACGAGCTCCTTAACGACTCGGTCTCAGAACGAATTAAACTCGTAAGTCAAGGCCCCACTGTATAATGTATCCCCTTTGGGGTCGCCACAGCTGCCTGCCCATCCATGAGTGAGTGCCACAGTCCACCGAGCAGTGCTGAGGGGAGCAGTGCTCTTGGCTAGTGCCTGAGACTGTAAGCCTGGAAACCTGAGTTCAAGTCCCTGCTCTGCTACTTATTAATGGGACTTTGGCAAGTCCTGAACCTCCTCTGGAATTATCGTCCTGATCTGTAAAATGGAGATAAAACCTGTACCCCGCCTGTACCATAGGGTTGTTGTCTGGATCAGATGAGATCATAGACAGTAAAGGAGCATATTTATCTCCTGAGAAGGTAGAAGTGTGTGCGGACTCACACCTCAGCCATTTGGAATCTTTCCCAGTCCAGGCTCAGGCACTGGCCCTGGGAAAATGACTTACAATTTCTAGGAACCTAATCCTGTACCTCCTCCAGCTGCTGCAACCACCCAAGGGTCTATGGCCTGGAGTCTTCCTGCCAATCTGAATGAAAACATGGTCACCTATGTTTTCAAACATGTCACCAATCTACACTGAGTAGCTGGCTTCCTTCTCGGGGGGCTGTCCCACTGGAAGATGCAAGAACGGGGCCTGGAGCCTCCTTTTGTGGCGGGACAGAGATGGGCTCGGCTGCCTCGTGGACGCTGGTGTGCAGGAACCCTGAGTCATCGTTCCACTCCTTCCAACTCCACCTGATTGGCTGACCTCTAACTTCTCTTCTCGCCCTAAGTCTCTGAATCTATGAAGCTGGTTCGCTCCACACCTGTCGCCAATTCACTTTACCTCTCTAAATGCCATGTGCCCATCTGCAGAAACCAAATCGCACTTCCTTACCCCCAGCTGCAGGTGCTGCTGCGCCGTTTAATTAGACAGTCGCTCTAAACCCGACGATCTCCTTGGAGAAGGCCTGCCTCGTTCAATCACTCAACTATAATGAGATCATCGCTGGAACTGGCAGCTCACACCGCCTTGGAATTCAGGCAAAGCATACCAGGCTTCCCACAAAAGCTCCTTAGACCTCAGCTGCCCTGGGGTGGCTGCTGTCAGCCTTCCCACCAGCAGCCTCCTGGAGATGCATCCACCACAGCGCGGCTCGCTGGCAGCTCACAGAGATCGCCCCACAGGCAGCACTCTCGGCCTCACTGCTGCTCTTCCTCAGAAATCAGGTCTCCGTGGACAGAGCTTGCAGACGCCTGGGAGGAAGATGGACGTTCCTAAAACGCTACCTCTGGTGTGGCCAGTCTCTAGCCTTTCGGAAGTGGGGAGTAGGGAACGTATGCATCGTTATTACAGCAGTTCTCAAAGTGTATAGCATGGGGTCCCTGGAGTCGCCAAGACCGTTTCAGGGATTCCATGAAGTCAAAACTATTTTCATAATGGCACAAAGACGGTATTTGCCTTTTCTCCCTCCTTTGCAATAGCGGTGCAAAAGCTGCAGTGAATCAAACTGCTGGTACCTGAGCTCAAATCAAGACTGCACTGGACTGGAAATCATGTATTCTTCATGATCATGCATACATGGTTAAAAAAAAAAAAACCCACAATTTTTTAAATGCCAGTTTCACTTAATACGGGCCTCGATGAACCAGTGACTACTGTTTTAGTAGCACACTGCTTTAACGTCCTGTGTGGTGTGAGCGCACACGGGCACTTCCGCTGTCTGTGGGCGTACAGTGGTTGCCTCAAGGAAAAAATCATTGTGCGACTGTTTGGGCAGTGAGCTGTCCTCGTCACTTTTTCAGAAAATGTGACTTTACTTGAAAGAAGCAACTGACAGACAAACTGGTTATTCAGACTTGGGTTTTGGCAGATATTTTCTCAAAAAAGGAATCTCTTGAGGCTATCACTTTAAGGAAAACAACAGAAGGTGTTTGTTGGCAATGACAAAATCCAAGCTTTCAAGTGCGAATTTTAGGAGAATTGTGTCTGCCACTGTGAGCTTGGCAGCTTTCTAATACTTAATGACTTTTCCAATGCTATGCCAATGGTGATATTAATGAATGTGACTTTTAAATATTGGAAAATAAAATGCATCAACGTTTAGAAAGTGAATATAACCAATATGTTTCAAAATATCAATATATGGTGTTAGAAAAAAGATACATTCAAAGTGCAAGATAAAGAAATAGATTTTACTATGAGTACAAAAAGTTCATTGATATGATTTCCGCAATGTAACTAACCTTAAGAAACTATCACTTCTTGAGTTTGGGTTTAGTATCAAAAAAGAACACCCATAATTATCTAAGAACACTATTAAAATGCTCCCTTTTGCGACTACCTACGTGTGTAAGGCCAGGTTTTTCTCCTATACTTCAACAAAACAACATAGCACAATGGACTGAAGGCAGGAACAGCAATGAGACTCCAGCTTAAACTATTAAGCCAAATATTAAAGCAACTTGCAAAATTATGAAATGATTCCATTCAGTAAATATTTTTGTTTTGAGAAATTACTTTCTATAAAAATATGTTACTTATATGGCATATTTATATTACTATTTTAAAATGAATTAGTAAATAAATATTTTTAAATCCCTCTATTTTAATTTCTGACAGTAAATATTAATAGCTATAACTCACATAAACAAAATCTCTTTGGGATCCTCAGTAATTTTTAACAGTGGAAAAGGGTCCTGAGATCCAATAGTTTGAGAACCCCTAAATTATAATATTCTGTATGTTAGGATTGTGGACCTGCAACAGAGAGAGACTGTGGTCAAGAATGGGAGCCTTGCCCGGCCGGTGTGGCTCCATGGTTAAGCATCGACCTATGAACCAGGAGGTCAGAGTTCAATTCCCTGGTCAGGGGCACGTGCCCGGTTGCATGCTCCATCCCATGCAGGAGGCAGCCAATCAATGATACTCTCTCATCATTGATGTTTCTATCTATCTCCCTCTCCCTTCCTCTCTGAAATTAATACAAATATATGTTTAAAAAAAAAAAAAAAGAACGAATAGGAGTCTTCCACTGCCTGCTGGGAGAGCTGATGAAGGCCAAAACGAAGGCAGTGGCAATGGGGCTGGCCAGAGGAGTGTTGTACATCACTGGGAAGATTGGGGTCACTGTGTCACACTTAATTGGTTTGATTGCAACCCTTGGGTCACAAGCCCATGGCCCTGGAGTAAACATGGCCTCCTCTCAAGAGTGTGGTCACTTCCAACGGCAGTTATTTGAGAAAGAGATGGCTGCCCTGACACGCAGCAGAAATTGAACTCATAAATAGGAGACCCTTGCTCCAGCTGTCTGGGTGGAGAGACTTGTGGGGTCAAGGAAACGGAGTACATACTCTGCTTGGCAGGTGCCGAGATAATGCCCACCCTATGGATCCAGAAGGGAGCCAGGATGAGGCAGGATCTGTAGGCTTCAAAGACAGGGGTCCACTCTGAATACCAGGGTGTCTTGGTCACATGATGCCCAGTCCTTTTTGTTAGCGCTGAGTCTCTAGTGGAGCAAATCAAATGGTCCCGCTTTGTCTCTGCGGGAGGAGAGTAAAGGCAGGGGTATGCGTTTACGCAGGGAGAATGATGGGTTCTTACAGGGCACCGTGGGAGGGGAGTGATGGTTAGAGAGAAATTCTCAGGAAGGGGAAGCCTCTGAATCCAAGAAGTGACGTCTCCATCCAGTGACAGCTAGACTTTGTTTACAAAAGCAGGCTATTCCTTATGGATGACAGACCTGAGACACGTTTTGGAAGAAAGAATGGAGTGAGTTGAATGCAGCTGAAGTAACTCCAAAACCTCTTCTTCTTTTTTTTCTTTATTGATTACGGTATTACAAATGTGTCTTTATCCCCCCATTGTCCCCCCACTCCCCAGTCCTGCCCTCACCCTCACCCCCTGTTGCCTGCATCCATTGCTTATGCTTATATGCGTGCATACAAGTCCTTTGGTTGATCTCTCCCCTTTACCCCCACCCTCCCCTACCTTCCCTCTGTGGTTTGAGCATCTGATCGATGCTTCGCTGTCTCTAGATGTGTTTTTGTTCATCGGCAAAACCTCTTCGTTTTGTAGTTCGAGATGCCCGTCAGACATCCAGATGGAAACGCCCAGAAGTCTGAGGCTCGGGAGCTCAGGAGCCGGGGAGTCGATTTGAGAATCAACAACCTACATAGTCAGAGTTCTCAGGTTTGGAGCCATTTAGAGTCGCCTATGAAGGATTACGAAAAGGAGATGCCTGGCCCAGACCAACTGAGTCAGAATCTCCAGGGGTGATTCTGACGCACACCACAGGAGGCTGGTGGGGGTGGAGGAGACATTGAGATATGCCCGGAAAAAGGAGAAAGAGTGAGTTCAAAATGCAGCCCCAAACACCAACGCATCCTGCTACTGAGCACCAGAAGTCTGCACTTCCTGTCAGTAAAAAATGTACTTAATTAAACTCTAATGAGCTTTGGACCGCTGGCGCACGCCAGCACATGAAATGCATGAATCACTCGATTCCTGGACAGAACCGGAGTCCTCTGCTAATGTTTGAAGCCTTAAATGTAGCCAACTTAAGCTTCTCGTATGTCAGACATAATGAGGGATCGCAGAAGCTGCACATGGGCCTGGCCATAACGCAGTCATGAGCAGAGCCCAGGGTAGGAGATGACAGCCCCCAGCCCTCCCTGGATGCAGCCGTAAAAGCAGACACTTTCGCTGAGTAACAATCCCTTTCCCTGCAGCCTGGACGGAATGAAATGAACATTTCTGACACTTGTCCAGGGAACAGGCTATTCTCGGGGAGGCTGCAAGCTCTCTCTCTTCTAGTAAAGAAAGGGAAAGGGTGGGTGAAACATTGCTCTTCTTTTAAACAAGATTCTCTTGGTCACATACAAGGGGCTAGATGTCCAGACCAGGGTTTCAAACCGCTTCTTTTAAGTGCCATTCTTTTGTCCCTCCTTACGGAGTGTATGTTTTGAACACTATTGTCTGCTCGGGCATATTAGTTAAGTATTAACTTGCTTGCCCATGTACTAATGAACCAATGACATGTAAACTTCAGTTCAGCCTTGCCAGTACACATGGCTATGCTCAATACATGTTCGCTGCAATGAATTCAGTCTGATGTCACCATACTGAGTGGATCTACTTTCCACCAAAAGCAAAGAAAATGGATATTTTGGTTAGTTCTACAGCCTTACTACAACTAAGAGTTTTTGGAAATAGTTTAAGAATGCTTTTTGCAGGATCATGGAGCATTATGGCTCCAGCGAAGCCATAGCAGGAAGCAGTTATATATACTCCGAGCATGGCTGAGGTATAAATTGCTTCTGATGGGGACATGCTCTGTAAGACTTCTTAGTTTGACCAGGAGGAGAGAGGGGAAAGCCTGCTTGGCATGGGTAACGGAGATGCCTCCATTGGGCTGCTGGACCAGGGGTAAGATGGCATTGGTCCAAGGACATATTCTGGAGCCTGAGTACTTTGGCTGCAGGCAAGTTCATGCACCACATGCATCAGAATCACCTGGGGCATTTGTTAAAATGCTGATTCCTCGGTGCTGCCCCAGACCTTTAATATCGCCTCAGGGAAGGGGCCTGTAACATGCATTTTGAGCAAGTTCTCAGGTGATTTTGAGGCATTTCCCCCTTGAGACCATCTGTCAAGTACTCTGCACCGCCAGGCATGGAGTGGAGGGTTGGTTTGTGAATGAAGACAGGGAATCCTCAGCAAACAGCTGTTGGCCACCCCTCTCTTGTAGTCAGTGCTGCTTGCTGTTGACCTCATGCCCTCACAGCCAGAGTCTTCTTCCGCCCTCATGAGCTCAGGGAGGCAGCAGATGGAAGAGCTAGGCAGGGCCTCAGACCTTCCACAGCCTGGCCATCCCCCCCTTTTCAGGCCTCTTCCCCACAAAGTGCCCTCCTCATCCACACTCCAGCCAAACGGACCACATGAAACATTTTGCCCTGCATCTTCCCCACTCCCGCTAGGGGATACCTTCTCACTCTCACCACATGGAGATGTCTTCTCCTTTGAGGCATGGACAGCATCGACAGCCATTGCCCACATATTGACGGGCTGTTGACAGGAGAATGTAAACCTTATCCATTAAGAGTAAAGTGGCGGGAGGGGTGCTGCTAATCCAAAACAGTACCATCTGCACCTGGACTGGGCGAGAGGCCGAGGCGCTACTCAAGTATGTGTTCAAAGCCCCAAGCGCCTTCCCCTTGCCCGGCTCTGGAGGGAGAGACACACAGTCCCCCAGCACCTGGACCCTCAGTGCTTGCTGCAGGTGACCCTGTGAGCCCAGCACACCTGCCTGCTACCCTCCTACCAGCCTCTGTGGGAGCCCCAGGGACAGCCTCTGACCTTCTGGCTGAGCTCTCCTAACTCAGAGCCACCAGGCCTGCATTCCTCTCTTGAGCTGCTGACGTCCCAAGAAAGAATGGAATGAGCAGGATGCAGGTGGTAAGGCAGCTGGAACTACCACTGACCTTTGGTGGACTTTCTGCCCCTGCTGGCGCCACACCCCTAATAAAGAGGCAGCCTAGACGAGGGTGACTGCTATTATCTTCTAGACTAGGGTGTCAATTTGAAATGCAAAGTGTGCTGCCTCCCCATCTCACCCTCCCAGTTGATGTGACTTAGCTCCCCGCTATGAACTCACCAAGCCAGCCCAGCTTTCAGAACCGCCAGGTTTTCCTCAGTGGATAGAGCATCAGCCCTCTGACTGAAGGGTCCCAGGCTCAAATCTGGTCAAGGGAACGTACCTCCTTTGCGGACTTTGCAAAATTTTTGGAAAATGCAGAAAGCAAAAAGGGGAAAATCTGTAAGCCCACCACCTGAGCAACGCTGGTCATTTTTGGTTTATTTCCTTCTTCATTTTTTGTAACAATTCTTTTTTCATAGTTGAGATCATGCTCTATTTGTGATTTGAATGCTGTTTTGGGGTCTTTTATTTTTTAACCCAACATAGCATAAGCACATTCCCATGTTATCAAAAAAGTCTTCTTAAACATAAAATGTTGTAACTACATGATGTAGGCAATGAGCATTTTTTGAGCATAAAGCTTTTGTGCATTTTGAATTACATTTACATGATAACTGCCCAGAAGTCAGATCCCTGGGTAAAGGATATAAGTATTTTAAATCTTGCCATGCATGTTGTAGCTACTGTTATCTGAGTTGGAAACTGAAGCTCAAAAATTGAAATAATTTGTCCTACTCCACACAGCTAATCTTCAGGACAAAACAGAGGGCAAGACATTGCATGTTCTGTGGTCTGTGCTTAGCAACACAGCCGAACAGACGGGCTGCTACTGACCTGCAGAGCATCTGATAATTTGCACCAATGAAGACAAACAGCCCTGGGGGTGATCAAATGCAGAGTAAAGGCTGGTGCACAGAACAATTAGCCTGCGATACCTGGGTTCTACCAGGGCTCTTCTGCTAACTCTGCCACCCTGCAAATCCCCTCAGCCTCGGCCTCAGCTCTGTAAGATGAAGGGCTTGGACTGCTTCCTGCCCAGATACATCCCTACCAAAGCAAAAACAGAAACATTTTGGTTTTGTTTTTGCATAAAGAGACCAAAGATAATTCATTCGCTCCAGTTCAATGCAACTGTTTGCTTTTTGGCCATAAAACTGATCCAGCTGGATCCGGGAGCCAGCAGGTTGGGATTAAGAAGACAGCCAGCTGCAGAAAACATGTCCCAAGCAGAACCTGCCAGCAAGTGGCAGAAGAATGCAGTCCTGTCAAGATCAAGTCAGATGGTGGGAAACACGACGCAGTGCTGTCTTCTCCTCAGGCTCCATCAGCACTGTGTAGAGATCGCATCAGCTCGGCCCCCAGGCACCAGCACCAGCACCAGCAGTCCAGGGGGCCTGTCCCTGTGCGTGTACAAGTGTGCTGATGGGCAGCTGCCCAGGGTCCTCAGAGCATAGAGAATGGTGCTCTGGGTTGTTTTCCCAAGTGACCAGGAACTTGAGGCACCACATCAGCAGTTGGGAAACCCTGGTCAACTGGACAAGGTAGGCAGGGCAGCTGTTTGTCAGATGCTGACATGTAGACCACCTAGAATCTGTGGGAAATGAGAGCTCCTACACCAGCATCTGAATTCAATTGTCGGTACAGAGCTACCAGACGGGAGGACACAGATCCCACCACGTCTCTGAGCCTGAAAAATGTCTGCCCACTGGCTGGAGATGGGTCTCATCTCTCCCCACAAAGGGAAGGTGAGTTTGGGAAAGAAATGCAGGACCAACTGGCCCGTGTCAGGAAGCCGAGTCGCCGACACAGAACAAGCCATGTAACATGTTGCTCACATAAGTAAAAGCACATGTACACAAAAGAACACACTCTTTGCAAGAACACATGACAATAGATTGATAAACGTAAACACATTAAAATGATGACCTATGGGAAAAGAAAGGGAACAGGCGAGGGCATGGGGACAACCACTTTTCCTCCATAAAAAGGGGGGCCTTGCAGGGGTCAATTATGGGATGTGTCGTGAACCGAGAAATAGCATGAAGTTGGCCCTCTGGACTTGAGGTCCAAATTTTTGAAAAGAAAAGGAAGGAAAAGAGACCTAAGCAAACCACACCCAGGAGATGTCGCCTAAGAGTGGCATTGGAAGGGCCAGGCGTCTGTTTTTATGAAGGGAGGAGGTAATTTGAATCCACATGGGACAGAGAGGTTCAGGCTGCCTTTAGTTCTCAGCCCTAGAGGCACATTTGAGCCACCAGGGGAGCTTTTAGAAGACACAGGATACCTGCTTAGTTGGCTGGGGGTGAGCCCAGGCTTTGATATTGAAAAAGAAGCCAGTGGGGCTGGTGAGCAGCCAGGGTTGAGAGGACTGATCTAAAGTATCCCTGAGGTGCCTGTGGGATGCTCCCAAAGCAGGGCTTGCAGAGGGCTGGAGGAAGAAGGGCCGGAGGAAGAAGTGTTTTTTTTCTGGAGAGGAAGAATCAGTTGGGGCCAGAGAAGAGGACTGACTCATAATTAGGCCCCATTTTGGAAAAGGGAGCAGGGGAGAAACCAGAGGAGGGAGGGGTGTCCAGTGGAAGCCTGGGAGGGGCAGGGGGAGTAGTAGATGGCAAGGTCAGAGGCAGTGGTAGGGACAAGGGCCGGGGTGACCACTGTGGCTGGCCCCTCATGTTACACATGCGATGAGAACACTGAGACTCTGGGAGAAAATAACTTCTCCAGAGATGGGTTTCCAGCAGGGACCTCCGACTCCAAAACTCTTCTCACAGTCCCATGGAGCCCCCCGCTGCTGCCGAGTCTCCCTCATTCTGCACCTATCTGACCAAAGCCCATCACAGAGGCGGGGAGAACCACCCAGAGGGAACTGGCGGTGATTTGAGCTTCTTCAGAAAAAATAAATTAAAGAAGACTTTAGAGAAGAATCTGACTAGTTTTATTGTTTATTTCTTTCCCTCGCTCAAGTAAATGTTTTCATTCATTGCAGTCTCAATCGCCCTCTGAATTGAGGCCTTCTTTTCTTCTTAATCCCTCAACTCTGGAAGCTCACTTGTTTTTAGTTCTTTCAATGTTGCCGGCCAGGCTTGTGGATTATCCTAACAGTTGTTGACTTCCTGAAGTTCCAATGGTCTGTTTGACCATCCTACTGAGAAAGGGAAGTCTGTGGAGTGAAGGTCTGAGGGGAATGGCTGAGAATATTTGGTTTTAACCAGAATATATAGAGTGCCATGCGTCCACTATGCTAAATATTTTCACATTTGCTCAATTTTTACAGACAAAAGAAGTAAGCAAAGAGAAATTACACAAATTTCCAAGTTATAGGGGGGCTGAGCCTCACTCTTGTGGGCAAAGACCAGTGACAGCACAAGGTAGTTGCTCATCTAATATTCACTAAAGGGACTAATCTACATGAGACCTGCCCCAGGCCTTCTGACTTCCAGGCCAGTGCTGAGACCACAGGTAAAGGCAATCCAGCCTCTGCAGGCCATCCTTCATTGCCTGGCCCTGGTTAGGCCTGCACAGTGCTGGGTACACAGCTGGTGCTCAGTAAGCATTCACTAGATAGCTAGCTCTGTTCCTGGATACCTTACCCCTGATCATCAACTTTCTATCAGGGTGTGTTGGCAGAGAGCCTACTACCAGGGTGGGTCGTGTAAAGCATTCCAGAAAGAAAACCAGACTCTCGGAGCTGGGAGGGAAATAAAGGGTCATCTAGTTTTAATGCCAACTTTCCGCCTTCCCTCCTCACCCCCAAACACACACACATACCTTGCTTCTCTTTCCTCAGACACATACACCTTCTCCCACTGGTTGGTTGGACTTGCAGATGTACTTCTAGTTCACAAGTGTTTATTTATTATTGCTAGTGGGAAGTGACTGCATAGAAAGGCCATGTGTAGATGTTCTAGCAACAGTCCAGTTAAAGACTCAGTTGACCATCAGTGTTAATCCCTAGACATGTAAGTGGAGATACCTCTGTATAATATACTATGATAGAGTTATGAACAGAATATTACTGGAGCTCAATGAGGGCACCATTAATTTTCAACGGTGGGATATCAGGGAAAACTTTATTGAAGAGGTAGCAAATAGGATGGGCCTTAAAGGATGACTAGGCTCTGGGCTTGCCCAAGGGTAAAATGAGTTAGTCTAGAGAAGCTATGACATGACCATGGTCATGATGGACCCAGGACACCAGGCTAACTTCAGTCAACCAGGGAAGTTCATGCCCCTGGAAGCCCCAGGGTGCCCAGCAGGGTGGTGGAGCAGGATGAGTTCTCGGTCACTGGATATTATTCATTTGTTTCAGGGACTTTGAACAAGGCATCAAGAGTCTCTGGCCAGGTTCTTCATCTACCAGGGAAGGGCAGGAGACAGGGAGGGTGCTGAGGAAATGCAAGAGGAGGGATTAGTGGTGCTTCTCAGGGTGTTAAGGAAGTTGGCTAGGTCTACTGCCACTTTCTTGTTGTAGGGCCTTGGCCTAGCTAGTTTCACGGAGTCTCATTGAGTTTCAGTTTCCTCATCTGTAGAGAGGGATAGCAATCCTGCACTCCCTGCCTCATGTTTATCCATGAAAACCCTCTGAGAAACACTGGAGTGGAGGAAAGAATGTGATTACTGCGATGATCACAGAGACCAGCCGCTCTGAGCATGTCTCTTTCTGCTCCTATCCTTCAATGGCTTCCCAATGAAGTACACATTCGCTCCAGTTACTCTTGCTGCTTAATAAACACACTCCATGAGACCATCATTTGGGGAGTGGCATAAAACAACCATTTTTTGAGATATTAAGAGTTAGGAATTTAAACGAGGCTCAGTAAGGATGGTTGTTCTCGCTCCATCATATCTGGGGCCTTACCTGGGGGTGGCTCAACAGCTTGGGGCTAGAAGTATCTGGAGTTATCTTCATCGATATGTCTAGGGGTAGATTCTGGCCATCAGTGGGGCCTTCAGCTGGGCAGTTTCCAGGACGCCCATATCACCTATATATGGCCTTTCTCTGTGATCTCTCAGCCTAGGCTATCTTTTTTTTTTTTTTTAATATATTTTTTATTGATTAAGATATTACATATGTGTCCTTGTCCCCACGTTACCCTCTACCCCCCACCCCCCCCCCACCCCCGCTCATGCCCTCACCCCCCCGTTGTCCATGTCCATTGGTTAGGCCTATATGCCTGCATATAAGTCCTTTGGTTGATCTTTCCCCCTTACCCCCACCCTCCCCTACCTTCCCTCCAAGTCCCGACAGTCCAATCAATGCCTCTCCGTCTCTGGATCAGTCCTTGTTCATCAGCTTATGTTGTTCATTATATTCCACAAATGAGTGAGATCCTGTGGTATTTATCCGCTCTCAAGTTCCATCCATGCTGTGGCAAATGGTAAGAGTTCCTTTTTCTTCTTCCTCTTCTTAAAGAATACCTTTCAGCATTTCATATAATGCTGGTTTGGTGATGATGAACTCCTTTAGCTTTTTCTTATCCGTGAAGCTCTTTATCTGACCTTCTATTCTGAATGATAGCTTTGCTGGATAAAGTAATCTTGGTTGCAGGTTCTTGCTATTCATCACTTTGAATATTTCTTGCCACTCTCTTCTGGCCTGCATGGTTTCTGTTGAGAAATCAGCTGACAGTCGTATGGGTACTCCCTTGTAGGTAACTCACTGTCTTTCTCTTGCTGCTTTTAAGATTCTCTCTTTATCTTTTGCTCTTGGCATTTTAATTATGATGTGTCTTGGTGTGGTCCTCCTTGGATTCCTTTTGTTTGGGGTTCTCTGCGCTTCCTGGACTTGTAAGTCCATTTCTTTCACCAGGTAGGGGAAGTTTTCTGTCATTATTTCTTCAAAAAGGTTTTCAATATCTTGCCCTCTCTCTCCTTCTGGTACCCCTATAATTCTGATGTTGGTACGCTTGAAGTTGTCCCAGAGGTTCCTTACACTATCTTCATATTTTTGGAATCTCTTTTCTTTTTTCTTTTTCGGTTGGGTATTTTTTGTTTCTTTGTATTTCAAATCTTTGACTTGATTCTTGGGATCCTCTTTTCTGCTGCTGGATCTCTGTAAATTATTCTTTATTTCAGTCAGTGTATGCTTAATTTCTAGTTGGTCCTTTTTCATGTCCTCCATGGTCTCCCTATACTTATTGAGGGATTCATTAAATTTATCGGCGGTTTCCATAAAATTCTTGAAAAACCTTATAACCGTGGCCTTAAACTCTATATCCAATCGTTTGCTTTCCTCCATTTCTGCCATTTGTGACCTGTTTCTTTGTCTCCGCATTTTGGCAGCTTCCCTGTGTTGATAGAGTGGCCCTGTGCGCCAGGTGTCCTGTAGGGCCCAGTAGCTCAGCCTCCCCAGTTACCTGGGGTGGACACTCTTGGTGCACTCTTGGTGCCTTGGTTGTTGTAGAATCACTGGGAGGAATTGACCTCCAGGCCAATTGGCTGTGAGAATCAGCTGTGTCTAAAGTGGGAGAACTTCTGTGCTGAAGACACCCTTCTGGGGCAAGACTTGCTTCAGTGGGGCTTTGGTGCTCACTGAGTCTGCTCCCTGAGTGCGTCCCTTATGGATCTGAGGAGTTGCAGTCTGGATGGACCCCCTCTGACCACTGGGTACAGTGGCTCCTGGATCTAGGGAGGTGCTAATTCAGCCTCTGCCTGAGGCCACACAGCAGGAGCCACGAAGAGGCTCAGCTGTGAAGCAATGCAAGCTGCTGCGGGGCCTTGGGCCTTCTCTTGGAAGTTCCAGGTCTGCCTGGTTCGGCTGCAGTTAGGTACATTCACATGCAAAAGCCTCTGCCGCAGCCTGAGTGGGGCGGGGTCTCAGGGAGTCAGAGGGCGGAGAAAGCGGCCATGGCCGATTCTCCGCCGGAGTCGCGCTTCTCAGTGTTCCGGTAACGGCTGCAAGCACCTCTGAGGGAAAGCCGCCCTCAAGTTCGCCCGCTGCCGGACAGACCAGCTTCTCCCAGTATGAGACCTGGGTCCCCAGAGACTTCCCGGAACCGGAGTTCAGAGCCGTCGGGAGTTTGTGATTCAAAAAGACAGCCGTGTCCTCAGGCGCCACCCCCTTTCCTCGCGCACGCGCGTCACCGTACCTCTGCACTTCGCCTCCGCAGCGCCTCTGGCTCTCAGCGTGTTTTTCTTTCCTTCTAGTTGTGGAATTTACACTCAGCCAGCCTTCCTGTTTTTCTGGATGATGTTTGCTCAGTCCTTTGCGGTAATTTTCAATTGTTGTATGAGGCGATAATTTCCCGGTGTTTACCTATGCCGCCATCTTAGTTGCTCCCCAGCCTAGGCTATCTTGAGCCTCTTCATAGAATGGTGAGTGGGTTCCAAGAGAAAGTATCCCAAGAGAGAAAAATGGAAGTGCATGGCACTGTATGACCAAGCCTTAGAATTCACGTGATGTCACTTCGGTCATGCTCTCGTGATTGAGGCTGTCACAAAGCACTGTCCCGGTTCAGGGTGAAGGGATAAGGACCCTACCACTCAATGTGAGAGGTGCCAACATTACATTTTAAAAAGAGCGTGTAGGGTCGACCTCTTGTAACAATCTTTGAGAAATATTGCCCTTGCCGGTGTATTCAGTGGTTAGAGCATCAGCCCGAGGGTTACAGGTTCGAGTCCCAGTCAAAGGCGTGTACCTGGGTTGCTGGTTTGATCCCCAGCCCGTCGGGCATGTGTGGGAAGCAACCAATCAATGTATCTCTCTTACATCAGTGTTTCTCTCTTTCTCTCTCTGCCTCCTCTCCCGCCTGTCCATTCTCTCTAAAAATCAATGGAAAATATCCTTGGGTGAAGATAAAATAAAAAATAAAAATAAAAGAAAAATACAATCTGCCACAACATTCCTTACCTTCACACTCAAAGCCTCTGCCATGTGCTCCCCACAGCATCTCCTGCTACCTCTCAGCACAAACGCCCGCTCCAGGCAGGCCAGCCTCCTCACTGCACCCAGAATATGCCATTCTCATCCCAGCCTGCGAGCCTTGCACCCTGTTCAGCTCAGACCTCACTCTCCTCTTTCTGTTTATTCAGGTTCTATTTCCCAGAGGATTCAGGTTCTGGTGTATTTGAGTAACAGTTAAGGCAAGAAAGGAAGCCTCTTAGTAAATATAATTCCTGGGGTCTTCTTTATTGCTTCTTTCTTAAAATGAGTAAAATTTCTACAATGCTGAGAATAATTGCTTCTGAAAAATATCTACCAAGCATGGGCACGTCCCCTTCAACTGTAATCATTGCATGCACACTTATGAAAGTCAGGTTCTTTATCTCTTCTAGACAGAAATAATGACTGTAATAAATTAAAGTCAGCTTGCTTTACTAGTAAAAGCAAATAGTGTGGCTGACAATAGACATGTAAATGTGCTTATAGTTAATGAATTTTTTTAGCCTTGCTCCATTTCAGCTCATTAACTTATGACTAATAAAGGCCTTGGCCCCCATTGCTCACTAATTGTGCTCCAATTAAATCAGGGGCAGGCCCCTGCCTCTTACACAGACCCCAGTCCCTAGGAGTTCTGGGCATCTAATAGTGCTCAGGAAACACTCAGTGGTTGCTTGATAGAAAAGAAGAAACACACAAGGCAGCCAAACTATGCAGTTCCTCTACGTTCCAACTGGAGATTCAAGGCCCCTCTGAGCACAATGAAAGCAGCTGACAGTGGGCAGAGCTTTATACTTTACAAGGAGTTTTCACACCCCTTCCTCACTCACAACTTGGTGAGTGAGGCATAGAGTGAAGGTTTTGTTGTCCCCATTTTACAGCTGAGGAAACTGAGGCTCAAAGAGATTAAGGGACTTTTGCAGAATTCATGGCTCCCAGGTGGGAAGCAAGGACTTTGTGCTGTTTTTCACTCCCCAGTCCAGATTCTTCTCTACTACACTGCCTCCAGGTCAGCTGGCTCATTCACTCATTCAATTATTCATTCATTGGTTGATTTGACAAATGCTTATAAGCACATATTTTATGCACAGTGTGGCAGAGACACTGGGGAAACAGTGGAGAGCCAGGCAAAGTCCCACTGTCATTGAGTGTGTGGTCCAGGGGGAGATGGCAATGAATATTTAAATGCTCATATAAAAAAGAGAATTTAACATCATAACAAAGGCTACAGAGAATATATAACAGAGTAATGGGATGGAGAATGGCCAGAGTGGTCAAGGCAGGGAGGTAAACAGGGGCTCCTTTAGCTCAGGCTGTCAAGGAGGGCTTCCTGAGAAGGTGATGCTAGAGTTGAAGACAGGGTGCCAGCCATTTAAAAATCTGGGGAAGAAGAGTCCCAGGAATAGAGTACAGCAGGCACAGAGGTCCTGTGGCAGGAATGGGCTGGTCATGTCGGAGGAACAGAAAGGCCAGTTAGACTGAAGCATCTTGAGCAACGGAGAGGGTGAAAGGAACCAGAAGGTGCAGGACCTGGCTGGTTAGTAGGGAGGGCAAAGGAAAGCCGGGGCCGCCTAAGGACGACCTAGCAGAGCTTGCTGCCCTTCACAGGACCTGAAGCTGCCTGCAAGGCATTTGTTTCTAAGTTGTATTTATTACCAAGGTAATCTTAAAGGCAAAAATATACCTCTGATCCCTTCAGAGCCAAAACACAGCAACAGTGTGCTTTGCTCCATAGTCCCCCCCCACACACCCCCCTCCACCTCCTCTCCATCTGTCACTGGACTTGATTCGCTTTCAGGTGCTGCCATTAATTATATTAACATGAATTCTGTGTCAGTCTCCAAATGGCAAATTCATTACAAAATTTCCAATCTGGCTTCTGTTTAAAATTCCATGTTATTGTTATGTTACATTAATTTATTTTTAATTATACTAAATGTAAAAACACTTTGGACCTTCAGAAAAGCACCAAGAATAAGTTTTAAATCCCTTCTAAAGGGTGGGCTTGAGTTAAAAATGAAGGGCACCTCTCATTCTCCACTAAAGGAAGGTGGCCTCTCAGCGGGCTTCCCTGCTTGTCCTGTTTACTTTGGGTCAAGCAATTTGCCTGTCTAAACTTTACATTCCTTTTTCGCTCATGGAGATTCACTTCAAAGGACTGTGATGGCCCTGGCTGGTCTGGCTCAGTGGATATAGCCTTGGCCTGTGGACTAATGGGTCCTGGGTTCGATTCTGGTCAAGGGCACATACCTCAGTTGCAAGCTCGAGCCCCACTGGCCGGGGCGCGTATAGGAGGCAACCAATCAATGTGTCTCTCTCACATGAATGTTTCTCTCTGTCTCTCCCTCTCCCTTCCACTCTCTAAAAATCAATGGAAAAATATCCTCAGGTGAGGATTAACAAAGGACTGTAATGAAAATTAAATAAGATAACACATGAGGAACACCTAAAACAATGCCTAACTCAGACTAGATGCTTAAAACCATTAGTTCTGTAGCCCTAAGGCCCCCACTGGGGTTGGGCAGCCAATGGGTATTCCTTTAAGGAGTGTTTGCTTGCTTCTAAAGAACATCCTAGTCGAAACCGGTTTGGCTCAGTGGATAGAGCGTCGGCCTGCGGACTGAAAGGTCCCAGGTTCGATTCCGGTCAAGGGCATGTACCTGGGTTGCGGGCACATCCCTAGTGGGAGATGTGCAGGAGGCAGCTGATCCATGTTTCTCTCTCATCGATGTTTCTACCTCTCTATCTCTCTCACTTCCTCTCTGTAAAAAATCAATAAAATATATTAAAAAAAAAAAAGAACATCCTAGCAATCAAAGATACCCATAAATTAAGGGTGCTCTGTCTAAGCATCATAGCAAATAATTTTCCAGGAACTTCTGATAATGAACTTGAGAAAGTGCCTTCCTCTCTCTTAATCTCATTTTCCCTGAAGATGAATCAGATGCCTTCTCTGGTCCCTGTCATTTAATTTCATTATCCATCACATTTGTATTGAATTTATATCTGTGTAGCCTATGCCAAGCACTGTACTAGATGCTGTGGTTCAGCAGTGAGCAGCACAGCCATGCCCCACCCTTCCCAGAATGGTCAGCCCCAAGCCTCCTGAGCCTCTAATGTGTGGTGACACTATTGCCCTTGCCCTCTGAATCAAGGAAACGGTGAACCACTCTAATCCTACTTCTGACAGGTTTGACTGAGGAATGTGGCTTGTGTGAAAAGAATGTGGTATTCCTAGGACTTTTGTTGGATTCGATCTGCAACCTGGCCAGTCCCTCCTAGCCTTTGCTTTTAGATACCGGAATTGGAGGAACTTCCTGGAATTCAGTGACTGCCCAACTCCTTGCTTACCTCTTACGTCAGAGCCACACTGGCCAGCCTCAAAGAAGGATGTCAAGAAGCAAAACAGCATCGCTGGCTGCTAAGTCACTGCAACATGGTCTTTACCCATTCAGATAGACAGACAAGGGAGTAGGCCTGCTAGACTCTTCATGAAAGTAAGTTTCCCCAAATCAAAAACAAATTCTCCTGAAATTCAAGAAGCACATACAGGAGCCAACTCCTTAAAGTAAGAATAATGGCTTACTTTACATGCTCTTTAGTTAGAAGCTTTGACTGGGACCCAGCAAGAGGTTATCTCCAAGTCACGACCGGCAAGGATAGCTGGGAAAGAAGATGGTCTTTCATAGCTATGCCCTTACTTCCATCCTCCATTCTTACACACACACACACACACACACACACACACACACACACACACACTGTCTCTCTCTCTCTCTCTCTTTCTAGTTTCAATCCATTCTGTCTTGACTGCTGTAGGTTTGTGCTGCCCCTCCTCCAACCCTGTCCTTGCATCAAACCAAACCGAAGCCCATGTTTATTCACAAGCCAACCTCCGGGAAAACAGACATCCTGAATATGCTTCCTAAACTTCCTATTATGCATAAAGAACACATTGTCCTTTCAAAGCCAAGACTGAGACCTAATATTTGCCCCATGCATCGCCGCATTACACAGTTACCAAGAATGTGGACTGCCTATAAGCAGCCTTGCGAGTTCCTCAAGTGCATGAAGTCACAGCCACATTTCCTCTGGCTAGACACAGCCAACCTGAACTCAAGTTTCCTGTTGACTGAGGGGCATGTGTCAACCCTGTGGGACCATCGGCCTGCCCAGAGGTACTATCAGCATGGCACTCCCATGTTAAGGAACCACTTGTAGACAACATGGTCCCCCAACCCTGGGAGAAGGGCAGGCAAAATGTGGTGGAGTACTTCATGCAGCCGTTAGAAGTCATTGTCTAGTTGCACACATGGCAGAATGAACGGATATTAAAACCATAATACCAAACAAAACGCCAGAAGCAGAATGAGGTAGAGAAAACCCATAATCATTTACTTACATTAGAACAACATGCATCCTAAGCAACTAAACAATAATGAACCTTATACAAGGAAATGTACACATAAAAGGATAGTCATCAAGCATATTAGAGTGTGTTGCCTATGGATGGGGATATGGCAATGAATAAGTAAAACAGGACAGGGAATTTTTAGGGACCGATGAGAATAAAGTGTCAGGAACTAAAGAGTGTGATTAACTCAATCATCTACATTCAAAGCCAAAAAAGGAAAGACACAGAAATATCTGAGCTGGCCCAGGTTTAGATTCCCAACCTCAGCTCCCACTTCCCACTCAAGTCAAACAGGATGACCTGCACACAACACTCCTAAGTCCCGCCTTTGACTACTCTGCCCTTTGCATAGCCAGGTCCATTCCACCCCTCAAGGTCCAGCCCCCATGCCACATCCTCGGGAGGTTCCTGCCGCCTCTCTGAGGAAGCCATGCACTTTCTCTGCACCACACTGCAGGCATGGTCAGTGTGCCCGGAAGCATGCCCTTACGTGTAGGCAGAAGTGGTCTCATGGAGCCTCAGGGTGGGATTGCTCTTCTCAGAGGGGGTAGGGCTGCAGTGGCACGTGGTGCCTTTGACCATCTGTGCTCCTGGATTGTAAGTCATGCTCTCTAAGGACTCCCTTCAAAGGATTTACCCAAAAGGAGGCCTTTCTCTCAGAGATGCAATACTTTTCCAGGAAACTCATCACAAAGAAGAGACACAGAGGTATTTGATGAATGGCTAAATGACAAAATTGCTCTCATGAGCTCTTGGCCCTCTTCCCATGCCCAAGACAACTCTCTGGGGTCTGGACCCCTGTCCTTTCCCTCCTGCAAGCCAGCTTGCCTCTCCCCTGTAAAACCACCCCAGCCCCTTTATCCTCTCAGTTTCCTCTAAAATGTCACTGGACTGTGGAAGCCATTTGCCTGTTATTCCTGACACACACACCCCACCCAGACACCAGGCCAAGAGCTCTACAAACGTAAAGATGCTGCAGATGGAAACTTCAGGAAGTAGTGAAAGCTCCCTTCCCTGCCTCCAGCATGTATGCTGTCAGAGAACATGTATTTTTGAGTAATTATTATATTTATTTTTTTAATCCTCACCCAAGGATATTTTTCCATTGATTTTTAGAGAGAGTGAACAAGAGAGGGAAAGACAGAGAGAAACATCAATGTGAGAGAAATACATAGATTGGTTGCCTCTTGCATGAGCCCCAACTAGGGCCTGGGCCGAGGAGGACCCTACAACCGAGGTATGTGCCCTTGACTGTAATCGAACCTGGGACCCTTGGGTGGGCAGGCTAACGCGCTATCCACTGAGCAAAACCGGCTAGGGCTTCAGTAACTATTATATGCTCGGTTTTAGCCGTGGACAAGAGTCTCTCCTTGACTTCCTTCTTCATCTCTGCATTGTCCAATTTTAGCAAGAATCCTGCTAAGTCATTTTAGCCATAATCCCCAATCCTCTATATCTGATCCCTTTTGATACCTAAAGGGGTTGCTCATCCTCCACCAGCCCCCAAGTGATGTTTGATTACCTTGGTCTGTTTTCAGCAGAAATCCTGTTAAGTCAGTTTAGGTAGAATCCTCTTATCTCTGATGTCTTTTCTTAGTAATTTTCTATCTATTAACCCCCACCCCTACCCTGCTCCTTGGCTATAAATTCCCACTTGTCTATGCCATATTCAGAGCTGAGCCCAGTCTCTTTCCCCTACTGTGGTGGTCCCTACACCTATCACAATGGTCCCCTGAATAAAGTCTGCCTTATCATTCTTTAGCAGGTGTGATTAAATAATTTTTTCTTTGATAAGGATGCGATGGTTAAGTAAAAGCAGGATAGCTTGCCCTCAAGGTGCCAAATGATAATTTACTTCTTCCCACATGAGGGGACCACTCCCACCTACTCTCCAAATATGCAAAAGTGAATTTTGCCAAATTCCATTTCCATTTTCCTGGGGCCTATGCAGTGTTGGCAGCAAAGGAGCAACTGGCTGGAGACCAGCTGCCTAGCGAGGTCCTGCCAGGACTGGTGCAGAAGGACCGGCTTGGCTCCCAACCAGGATGGCATCTGCTCAGAGTTTGGAGCCCAGCACACGCTAATTGTCCTGTGGCTTTGTGGCACTTTCAGCCTATCAATTGCGTTTTCCTTTTTTGGGGAAAAAAAATGTTTTATTGACTTTTTAGAGAGAGGAAGGGAGAAGCATCAACGTGAGAAACATTGATCGGCTGCCTCCTGCACTCTCCCTACTGGGAATCAAACCCATAACTTGGACGTGTGCCCTGACCAGGAATCAAACCATGACTTCCTGGCTCATAGGTCAACACTCAACCACTGAGCCCCGTCATCTGGGCAGGGATCCTTTTTTTTTTTTAGTTGAGCTTTTCTTAAAAAGCAACTCCTGTGGTTATTGGTTTTCTGCCTTGGATTTGGTTCACTAGAATTTTTCTTAAGGATAGAAGAGCTCAGAGAACCAGATCTGGATGTCTCTCCCATGCCAGGACCTGAGTGGGAGGGGCTGGTGACATAGTAAGGGAAAGCTGGCCCAGTGCTTACCCTACCACCCAATGGCCCACTGCTTTCCTGAATGGCACTGGCCCTTTCTGGGCCCTTAGACAAGATGCTAGGGGCCCTCATCACAGTCAGATGTCACTATTTGCTGTGTGGCCATGGCCGAATCCCTTCCCTCTCTGGGCTAATATTCTCTCTGAATTTTTGAACAGGTAAAATTAAGAGTTGCAAAGGGACATCTTAAGCTCTGTAAAAAGGTAAGGCCCTGTAGGAACTCCCTGTACTTCCCAGTCAATTTTACCGGGAATTTTAAACTGACCTAAAAATAAAGTTGATTAAAAAACAAACAAGTTAGACCATGTGGTGAACCCTGGGCAGGTAGCAGAGCCCAAGTGCTAATAAGGGCTCTGCTTCTTCCTGTGTGGCTTTGGGATGTACAGAAGCTTCCCTGAGTCTCATGCCCCCTGTTTTACCCACTGTGGCTACTGTGAGAATCAGACTAATGAGGTTTTTAATACTGAGTTCATTATAGAGCACTGTCCCTCTGGGAAGGCTTCCTGTTGATAATATTTATCACTTATTGAAAACACTGTACTGAAGGCTGACCAGCCAGTCCCAAGTTAGCAGCGGATGTCTTACAAGCACCACAGACTTGCATGTGCAAAACTGAGCAGGAGGAAGAGAAGGAGGAGAAGAAGCAGATGGAAGAACAGAAAAATGGGAGCAAAAAAATCAGAAGCAGAAGCAAAAGAAGAAGAGGAGGGGAAAGAGGGGGGTAGAAGTGGGAGGAGCAGCAACAACAAGAAAAGCAACAGAATCAAAGGAAGAGGAAAGAGAAGGAAGGAAGGAAGGAAGGAAGGAAGGAAGGAAGGAAGGAAGGAAGGAAGGAAGGAAGGAAGGAAGGGAGGAAGGGGAGTAGTTGCGGAAGGAGAAACAACAGTAGGAGGATAAAAAGCAGAAGCGAAAGAAGTAGAAACAGCAAAAGTTAAATTGGAAGAGAAACAGAAGCAAAAGAGCGGAAACAGAAAACCGAAAGAGCAGAGGCAGGAGGAGAAGTTGAAGCAGCGGGAGGAGAAGCTCAAGCAGAAAAAAAGCAGAAGTGAGAGAAGCAGAGAAGGAGAGAGCAGAGGAGAAAGGAAGAGGAAGAAGATGAGGAAAGGAGGAAGAAGAAGGAAGAAGATGGGGAAGAAGATGAGAAAGGAGGAGGAAGAAGGAAGAAGATGGGGAGGAAGATGAGAAAGGAGGAGGAAGAAGGAAGAAGATGGGGAAGAAGATGAGGAAGGGTGAGGAAGGATGAGGAAAAGGAGGAAGGAGGAGGAAGGAAGAAGATGGGGAAGAAGATGAGAAAGGAGGAAGAAGGGGAAGAATCAGGGGAGAAAAGGAAGGAGAGAGAGTGGACATAGTAGTAGAGGAAGAAAGAGAAGCAGCAACAGGGGAAAAATAGCTGGGGGAAAGCAGAAGCAGCAAGAGCAGAAGTGGAAGCGGCAGAAGCTAAAGCATAAGCAGGAGAAGCAGAGCAGGAGAGGAGCAGCAGCAGCACGCAGGCAGAGGCAGACGAACCCGGAGACCATCTTGCAATCAGAATCGTCTGGGCCATGAAGATGGGCAGAAAAATGTTCCTCAGACAAAAAATGAGAATGAAGGTCCATGCACCTTCTGTGGACCAAGCAGAGGCACAGGCCGCTCCCGCCCTGCTTTCCATGAGCACAGAGCCTGGGGCAGGGCGGTGCTTATGGACAGAAGGGGACAGAGATGGCTCAGGCCCAGAATTTGGGAAATGAGGAAACGTCAGAGAGGCTTTAGAAAGAGGCAGGACTTGGGTCAGAGTTTGCAGGTGGAGATGGGATTTAACAAGTGTAATTGGGGTGGGGAAGAAGGGCTCCCTTCCCAGGAAAGGTCGGAGCCAGGTTGGAGGGCTGGATCACACACCCACGCCCAGAGTTGAGGAGCGCAAGCATTGGAGTAGGGCTCCTGACAAACCCTGCCTGTGAACTAATTCCTCTCCCAGTCAAAGGTGGGTGGCATGGAGGTCAGGCCTGTCATGGAACCATCTTCCTGCTGGCGGAGAGATGGCCACCAGGCTGTGTCTCACCTCACAGTGCCTGTGAGGAGACCAGAGGGACTCAGTGCTGACGAGCAGGTGCCTCCAGACACTGGAGGATGAGGTGAGGGGAAGAGACTGAGCAAGGCTGGCCAGTAACCCTCCAGTGCCCGCAGTCCCTGCAGGAAGCCAGCTGGGCTGCAGAGAGGCCTCCACTTCCAGGGAGGGTATCAACCCACCCACAGAGCAGATGTTTCCTCAACTCCCCTCGGGAGCCAAACTTCCCAGAGCTGCTCTTTGAGCAAAGAGTGGCTTAGAATACATGAAAGCCAGGCCCTGAACAGAGACTCTCAGGCCCTGTAGAAGTCCAAGAGAGGTTGGGGAACCCCTGAGGCCTCCCCATTTATCCCAAGGACCCCAGCACTCATTTTCTGAGCCCTGCCCCAGCCAGAGCTTATGAAGATGCTCCTTCCTGAAAACCCATGGCAGCACGACAAGGAAGCAATGTGATGGGCCATCATCTGAGGGGGCATCTGCATGAACTTGGGGCTTCCCCTACTCCCCGCCCCCCATAAGGGCACCACAAACCCCACCTCCAGGGTGAGCCTGGAGGGTCTTCCACCCACACCTGTGTGTGCGAGAGACACAAAGAGAGCTGGGACGGGGAAAGTTGGGGACTTCCAAGCAGTGATGGGGTCTGTCATAGAGGAAATTCCAAGTGATGACAAAAGTTGAGGTAAAATGGGGACTTCAGAGGTGATAAGATAAGGACAGGAAGGAAATTCCTCAGCCTTGCCAATGCAAGAAAGCTTCCTAAGTCTGGTGAATATTAATCGGAAAATGCCTGGTGACACATTTCTCTCCATAGCATCCAGCAAGTGCTGGGCACGGAGATAAGGCACTCGCAGGCAGCACACTGTGGTGCTTGGAGCACTTGGCTTAGCAATTTGGCCACTAGATCGCCTCTCTAAATGTCAGTGTCACCTGTGATGATGGTCCCTCCCTCCCATCCACATGCAAATGGCCTAGAGCAATACCTGGCAGATAGTAAATGCTCCGTAACTCCTAGTTATTATATTATTAAAGAAAGCACATATTAAATGCCTGCTCAATGAATGATTAGAAAAATTATATTAAAATCTGAATGAGCAGCAAAAATGTATATTCTCAGTATGTCAAAGGTGAAGGTGTTTCAGGGATGAGGGGGCTATTCTTCAACATGATGGCAGTAGGAGGGATGAGGACCATTTTCTCAAACCAGTCTTGTCTCTAAGTCCTATTTACTTTGAGTTAAATAACCACCACCAGTTACCTTGTATCCACCTGTGTTGTTTCCAGGTTTGCAATTACAGTAAAATCTGTGACTTTTCAAGTCACTTCAGGGCAGGCCACGCTGTCTGTTCCACCCCTTCCCAGGCTGGAGCATCTTCGCAAAATGCTTTGAGAGCTACAGATGAAAGAGATGGCTACGCTGCAGGAGGACCAAGGCTCGGAGCCTTCTCTGAGTGACAAGGAAGGAGGCCCGACTTCTGTGCATTGTGCAGCTCATTCATAGGACCCCTCATCCTGGCCAGGTGTTCAATTTAACTCTCCCTTGGTCCGTTGAAATATCAGTTAGCCACGATGGTCAGAGAAGAAGACATCTTCTCTCCATCTCCACACTTGCCACCCTGGCCCACGCCATGGTTATGGCTCTCCTAGGGCCTGATGACCTTGATAGTCTCATAGAGGCAGCAGCCAGAGAGATCTTTTACAAATGCAAATGTGATCATGGCAGGTTGCTGCTTGAGATTTCCATAACCCTTAAAATATAAGCACGGGCCCTGGTGTGCTTCACAGGCGGATCCACGTGTTCTGCCTGGTGCCTCCCACCCCTGCCCCCACCCCTAGCCTCTCTTCTTGCCCAGTCCCCCTTACTCCAGCCACCCCAGGCTCTCCTGCAGGTTCTTAAGCATCCCCAACTCCTCCCCATCTCAGGGACTTTGCGCAGATGTTCCTCTAGCTGGAACATTGCCCTTTCACTCTCACCACCCCTACGCTTCACTTCCAGTCACAACTCAAGGCACCTCTTAAGGGAAGTCTCCCTGACCCCCGACACTAGGTCAGGTCTCCAGGTTCTAAGTGCTCTCGACACCCTATGTTTCTTTCATATCGCTGCTTATATTTACATATTTATTTGTGTGGTTCTTCCTTTCGTGTCTTCCTCCCCCACTGGGTTGTGAACTGGGCAGTGAGGGGCCTCCTCTGTTTTGTACACCATTGCACTTGCTCCTCCTCCTGCCACTCCCACCAGGCAGCAGCAGCCTATTGATAGGTAACTATGGAGTAAGTTAATGCATGTATTTTGTAGGTATCCAGGAAACTAAGGAGCCCTTAGCATAATGCAAAGAGCACAGGAGTGAGTGTCCAGAAATCTGCATTCCAGCCCCACCCTCCTCAAACCAACTCTATGACCTCAGCAAGTCTCTTCTCCTCTTGGGACTGGGAATTCTTAGAATGATGCTGAGGAGCTTAGGTTATTGGGCGCTCAGGGCCCTCCCAGCTTGACCTATGGTTTTCTATTGCCGAGTGTACTGATTTCAGATTCTTCCTCCGCAAGTAGATCTGGTACCAGCAGTGACATGGTAGACGTGGAGGTGAGAATAAACATCCCTAAAGAAACGAATTCTCCTGATTCCTATGGTGTCAGAACATTTGTGCTTGAAAAGTGACTTTCACAACCAGAGACAAGGGAATACTTTGTCACCCGCAGTTTAATTCTTGGTTCCATTACTCAAACCAGTGACTTAAACTTTCCATTTCCTCTCGAGACAGCCAGAAAATGGGCAAAAGGCACCACAGTGTATTTTAAACTCATGATGTATATATTCTATAGGCTAACAATTTAACAAGGCAAGTCTTTGAAATAAATAGTTCACAATTGTTGATGTTGTCTTAAAAATTAAATATGGACTTCTTGTGCACATTGGCTTTGGGGATCTCCTTTCTGTCCTAGGATATATTTCTCCCCCATTTAACTTTCATTTCTTCTAACTTCCATTCTTAGATGTCTAGAATTAGAATGTCTAGACTTCTTTTGCTCAGAACACAAAGTAATAGCTATTCCCATTTTGTTTCCACAGTAGCAGTTCATGTCTCATATTTGCACATTTTATTCCCAAACATCATTTAAATGCAACAGGGAGAAAATAGAGTAATTCAAGAGGATCAGATAGGAACCTGATTCCAGTCACTCCCTAAACAAGACATTTTCTCTCGACAATTCAGAGGCTCTTGAAATTTGCACTTTCCCATACAACATGTTTTATGTGCCCATGGAACAGACTCTTTGTTGGGAATTCATTGTATGTGCATTCACTCTTGTTGAAACTGCCCTTCAAGAGGGCTGGCAGACTGCCAGGGACCCAGCCTCTGGGGCTGACACTCAGGGTGTGGGACTTCTTAGGAACTGAGAATCTGAGCAGTGTCCTTGCTTGAAAGGTCCCTTTGCTGTGAGCACAACATGAGAAGTCACTGCAGTGCAGAGCAAGGTACATGTGGATGATGAGCTCTTGCAGTGCAGTCACCCCACTATGGCTTCAAGGACACCTTCTTTGTGTCTGTGCCAATCACATAAACTTTGGAGTAAGATCATAGCTCCCTGGCCCAGTCCTAGACCATGAGCATCCCCGAGGGCAACAATTTAACACAGCACCTGCCACAGAATAATCCGTACTTCAGAGGTTCGGCCCCGTATATCGAGATGATCCTCGGACAAAAGATGAGTCCCTTCTAATCAGGCTCTTCTAGCTTAATTAATCAGCTCCAGGTAACTTGTACAGGAAGCCTGATCAAAAAAGATCATGAAAATATGCCCCAAAGTGATGTAGTTCTCCATCCCTTGTTGGACAAGTTAGAGATATTTGAACATTATTGTGAAAGTGATAGCCATTTACATTTTAATCAGAGAAGTAACTAAAATTCTTAACATCTCCACTGTGCACTAGGAAAAAAAACCACCTGAGTATAGTTTCTCATCCAAACAGGCTGGGAAATCTCTGCTGCAAAATGTCTACAGGATCACTGTGGGGATGACAATAAATCTATGACCTTGCAACACCTAGTCTCCTCCCAACACACACCAAACACATGATCTTCATCTCTCAAGTCTGGATGGTTCTTGACAGTATATGAATAGCTTTGACATATGTGGACACTAAGATGCAGACAGGTTAGCCAAACCGGTTTTGCTCAGTGGATAGAGCGTCGGCCTGAGGACTCAAGGGTCCCAGGTTCGATTCCGGTCAAGGGCATGTACGTTGGTTGCGGGCACATCCCCAGTAGGGGGTGTGCAGGAGGCAGCTGATCGATCTCTCTCATCAATGTTTCTGACTTTCTATCCCTCTCCCTTCTTTTCTGTAAAAAATCAATAAAATATATTAAAAAAAAAAAAAAAAAGATGCAGACAGGTTAAGTGACATATCCCAGGTCATGCAGTTAATTAGTGTACTGGCTCTTAGCTGCTATCTGAGGTTACTCCCTTACCAAGTTGATTAAAAGTCATGTCCCTTGGGGGTAAAGAAAGATTTTTAAAGAGAAAAGAAGCAGAAAATAATTAAAAAAAAAAAAAAAGTTCAAATGTTTGCTCCCAGGCTTACTCTCTTTGAACTAGGCTTTGGAAAATGGCTTAGTCAGCATTTTTTTAACCAACAGATTTTTATTTTCATACTCTACCATTTCTTTTTTTATTATTATTAAATCTTTATTGTTCAGATTATTACATTTGTTCCTCTTTTTTTCCCCCCCATAACTCCTCTTCTCCCAGTTCCCACCCCACCCTCCACCCTCACTCCCCACCCACTGTCCTCATCCATAGGTGCACGATTTTTGTCCAGTCTCTTCCCGCATCTCCCACACCCCTTTCCCCCCCAAGAATAGTCAGTCCATTCCCTTTCTATGTCCCTGATTCTATTATAATCACCAGTTCATTCTGTTCATCAGATTATTTATTCACTTGATTCTTAGATTCACTTGTTGATAGATGCATATTTGTTGTTCATAATTTGTATCTTTACCTTTTTCTTCCTCTTCCTCTTCTTAAAGGATACCTTTCAGCATTTCATATAATCCTGGTTTGGTGGTGATGAACTCCTTTAGCTTTTCCTTATCTGTGAAGCTCTTTATCTGACCTTCAATTCTGAATGATAGCTTTGCTGGATAAAGTAATCTTGGTTGTAGGTTCTTGGTATTCATCACTTTGAATATTTCTTGCCACTCCCTTCTGGCCTGCAAAGTTTCTGTTGAGAAATCAGCTGACAGTCGTATGGGTATTCCCTTGTAGGTAACTGAGTTTCTTTCTCTTGCTGTTTTTAAGATTCTCTCTTTATCTTTTGCTCTTGGCATTTTAATTATGATGTGTCTTGGTGTGGTCCTCTTTGGATTCCTTTTGTTTGGGGTTCTCCGAGCTTCTTGGACCTGTAAGTCCATTTCTTTCACCAGGTGGGGGAAGTTTTCTGTCATTATTTCTTCAAATAGGTTTTCAATATCTTGCTCTCTCTCATCTTCTGGCACCCCTATAATTCTGATGTTGGTACGCTTGAAGCTGTCCCAGAGGCTCCTTACACTATCCTCGAATTTTTGGATTCTTTTTTCATTTTGCTTTTCCGGTTGGGTGTTTTTTGCTTCCTCGCATTTCAAATCATTGACTTGATTCTTGCGCTCCTCTGGTCTGCTGTCGGGAGTCTGTATAATGTTCATTATTTCAGTCCGTGTATGCTTAATTTCTAGTTGGTTCCCCAATATAACATCGAGGGTCTCATTAGTTTTCTTGTAGATCTCATTAAGTTTATCGGCGGCTTCTAAACAGTTCTTGAGAGACCTTAAAAGTGTGGTTCTGAACTCTATATCTTCCATTGACAATTTTGTCCTGTTTCTTTGTCTCCGCATTTTGTTTGTTGTAGCTAATACTAGGGAGGGTTTGACCTCCAGGCCAAGTGGCTATGAGAATCAGCTGTGTCAGCAGTGAGAGAACTTCTGTCCTCTAGGGAGGTGCTAATCTGGCGTTTGCCTGAGGCTATCCGGCAAATGCCTCTGTGCAGGGCTTGGGCGGGGCGGGTCGCACAGGATCAACAGGGTGGGCCGGAGAGAGCAGTTATGGCGGCTCTCAGTCCTGTCCCCAGGGGCTCTGCCTCTCTGAGTCCCAGCACCCACTGCAAAGCTCGGAGAGAAAGCTGCACTCGCTCTGACCGAAGCCAGACAGTCCCGCTTCTCCCGTTTGAGTCTGGGTCCCTAAAGACTCGCCCGGATCTGGAGCTCAGAGTCTGCGACTCCCTCCCGATTGAAAACGCCAACCTCACCCTCCGCCGCCAGCCCGCTCTGCGCACTCCGCACCTCAGAATCTGACTTCAGCACTGCGCCTCCTCTGAGTGTCCGTATGCGTTTCTCTTTCCTCCTAGTTGTAGGACTTCCACTCAGCCAGCGTTCCTGTGGTTCTTGGTGATGTCCGTTCTGTCTTTTAGTTTCACTTTTGAAGTAGTTTGTTCAAGGCAGCAAACTCCGGCGTTAACCTATGCCGCCATCTTGGTTCTCCCCATTTCTAGTATTGGCAAGAATCAGAGGTACGTAGTTTTAAAAGACTGCAAGTTCTTGGCTGTGTGTTACAGCCTACCTTGAAACAGAAAGCACCAGTATAGTCTCATTACCCCCCCCCTTTCCTTCTCCTTCCTCTCTCTCTTTTTTCCTCTCTCTCTCCCTCTCCCTCTCCATCTTCCTCTCGTTCTCTCTCTCTCCCCACATATACCAGATCATTCAGTTAGCAGACGGAGTTTGGGAGAAGAGAGATAAACCATCAGACTTTTAGGTGCCTTTCACATATCCCTTTCAGTGAACTTAATAAAACAGCTGCCTATTTCGGCATATGGCCCAGAGAGTCCCTGCTAATGCTGCTATCTAGCAGGGGCTCTTTAGTTAATGCAAAATGCAGAGGGGCTGGAATAAACAGGTAGCCTGTATTTCCACAGAGATGAGTCACTGGTGATACACACTTGAGTTTCCATCTGCAAAGTGGAGAAGGCGAACACTAAAACCTTGTGTTCTTTTTATAAAATAATAAAGCAGAAACATAAAGCGCTATGCCCTAATAGCATAAGTAATTTCAAAGCAGTACACATCCTTTCATCATTTTTCAAAAATCCTAAAATAATAGTCCACAGCCACACTAACCCCACCCGCCTGCTTGCATGAAACCCTTTCACTCGTGGGCAAGATGCATCACTTTCTATATCAGTCCTCACAGAGAGAGCTGCAGGGTGTTTATTAAGTACTTGCCACGTTGAATTGCCTTCTTCAGTCACCTGAGCTGGACAATCCAGGTGTGCCCCTGTGTGAGCTGTGTGCACTGTCCTATTGTCATTGAGCCTTGCTTGATGTTGGCATCCTGGGAGGGATTGACCTCTAGGCCAAAAGGTTATGAGGATTGGCTGTGACTATAGAGGAAGAGCTGCTGTGCAGGAGCCGACCCTATGTATCAGGACTTACTTCAGTGGGGCTTTGGTGCTCACGGAGTCTGCCCCTTGAGTGTGTCACTCATGGAGGCGGTAGGGTTGTAAGCTGGCATGGTTGAAGCTGACCACCAAGTGCACTGACTCTGAAGTTTCTGTGCCCTGCCCAGGGCCCCCCAGCATGAGCTGCAAAGCAATATGCATATGGCTGCTACTTCTGTTGGGCTTGGAGGTGCCTAGGAGAAGCCAAGCTGTGAACCAGGGCAGGCTGCCGCTAGTGCCAGGCCTGGGGCCACTTATTGAGTGGTACTGGGGCCACTTACTGAGAGGAACAGGACACATTGAGGCCAGCTCCTGCTTGTTTGAGAGGTTTTAGGGAAGTCAAAAGAAAACAATTTGGCAAATTAGGTTGGCCTTTTAAATATTTTTAAAACAGATGAAAAAGGCAGGTATTATCCTTGTGGGATTTTTTTCATATTTTATTCCACATGTTTAGCCATTTTAGTGGTTCCTGCCTATTTAGAAATAGCAAACATGTAATATGCAAAGTGTAATCAACTCATTTTTTTCTCCTAATGAAGATTAACAGACTGTATGCACACAAACACACACATGAACAGGTGCATGAAGTAAACTGCAAACTCCTTTTATTGTTCAAATTTAATGTAACAACTCATTTAGATGGCTCCAGGAAGCTCATAGGGGAGCCCAGGCTGATGCTCAGCCTATGTAGAAATTTCTATGAGATAATCATTTAAAATCATTTAACATCAGTTTCAACTTCATCAGCAACTTTCTTTCACAAAATCTAAGGCAAGTTTTAGTGTGATGTATTGTTTCTATTTCTCTTCAGCCCCATGTCCCAGGAGTAGTTGCAAAATCAAACCGCACTAGGCTTTGAGGAATGAGAGGAGGCATTTCTAAAACCCCAAAAGGCCCTAAGGTTGCTGGGCTGACCTACAGGTCTGGATTTGGGAATTCATTATTCCCACTCCCATTTCTTCCTGTCATTTGAGCTGTCACCTTGTAGATGTCACAGCCCATATGTGCTTCCTTCTGTGAAATGAAGCCCATGATCATTGGCTATGAAACATCAGGGGAGCTGGAGGAGCAGCCAGGAGATGTTAACTTATTCTCACGCACAAGTCACACTGGCTCTGTGCTCAGAAAGTGAGCATGCAGTAGCAGCTCAGGGACGGAAAATAGATATCAATAAAGAGTCAAAACACAAGGATGTAGGCACTGGAGTTGGACTGCCTGGGTTCAAATCTTAGACCCATTTTGGGGGGGATAGAGGAAGAAGATAGTTAATTCTCTAAGCCTATCTGCTGATCTGTAAAAGGAGAGTAATGACAGCGCCTTCTTCATGGAGTTGTGTGGAAGTAATGTGATAGCGAATGTAGCACAGTGCCCAGCACATAGTAAGCACTTGGCTCTTATTAACTTGTGTACCAACATTATTGAATGTTCATGGATGCCTGGATCAGAGTCTTGAGAGGCCATATTCAGGCCTGGTGGGAAAGAATAACCATGATAGATTAGCAATGTCTGCCCTGGGGTAGAAAAGGAGAGTGGGTCTACTAGAGCTACACATTCGCCATTCCTGCAGGAGACATGTCAGATTCATCTGTCTTCCCACTGCCTGTTTTCAGGACCCTCCACGTGGGTGACACTCAGCACACATGTAGTGAAATGACTATTCGGTTAGTGCTTCTTGCCATAGTAATGTAGGCAGGAGGAGAGAAAATGGGAACAAAAGTGGATTCAGAGATTGAGATAAAATCTCTCTCCTCAACATGATTTTTGATATCGACCTTTTGTGAGTCAGGCCTTCACCTGGAGTAAGTAGAGTCATACCAGCAGGTAAATTCTTGCCTTGAAACTGATTGGGCTCAGTTGCAATGGTGAAGTAAAAACCTGGAAAACTGATGGGCTAATGCTGAACAATTGGAGGCAGAATGCTGTAGAGCAAGCACGTCAAACTCGCAGCCCGTGGGCCACATGCCTTGTTTATTTGGCCCATGTTAGCCTTTGAGTTTGACAAGCTTGCTGTAGAGGAAGGGACCAAAGCTGGTTCCAGCTTCTCCAACAACTCAGCCCATACCAGCCTCTCTCTGGTCCTTGGCTCCCTTCTTCATAAAACAAAGATGATAATCTCAGTCAGGGTGTTGTGAGGCTCAAATAGCATGAGCCATAAAAATATGCCCTACATAAAGCTGTTTTACAGGAGTAGGGGAGTAAAATATGAAATTCCACCCACCTACCAAGAGCCTAAGCAAATATTAAAATATATATAGTTAGTCAGCTATATGTAACCTGTTGGTATTTCCCCAAAATTTCAGCCAACCTTCCTTAGTATTCCTCTGTCTCCCTCTCTGTCCATCCCCATTGTGGGATGAGTATTAAAATGTAAATGAATCACCTTACCTTTCACAACCAGTTCCCAGCCAGAGCCTATGGAGACAAGGCCGTCACCACCTCATTTAACCAGAATGCTGCTCATTCAAAGTTAAATGCTGCTCATATAAGTATGTGGCTCTAGATACAACATCCCAACCCAACCCTCTGGACAAATAGGAGATAAAGTCAAGAATTTCAAGCACTGCTCCACCAACCACACCATTTTCAATTGCTGTAGCCACAGTTGTGACCTTGAGTGAGTCACTTCCATTCTCTGGGTTTCAGACCTTCCATTCGCCCGAAGCCTGTGCCTGGAGTTGGGAGAAGCAGCCTAAGAGAGAACCAGTACCTCATAATCTTGCTGCATCAGACACACCTGGTGAAGGATTCAGAGCAAGTCTCCCCGGAATGTACCACTTTGGCAGGTAGATGACTTTGAGCTCAAGTCAATCAAGACCCAGCAGACCATACAAATTATCTGAGGAGATAAGAGGAGTAGAGGGAGGGATAAGGGGAAATAGCTTGGTGGGAAGAAAGAACCTACATAAAAGTCCTGCCAACATTAATGGCTAAATTTGACCTCAGGAAAAGTTAAATTATTGTGCTGTGTCTTGTACTTAGACACTGTACTTGGAACAGTGACAAGTGAGGAATTATGCAATCATGATGTCATGCCAACCTGGTGAGGCCGGCATACCTGCCCCATTTCCCAGAGGAAGAAAGGGAGGTGACATGGTTTGCCTAGCATTGTCCATCTGCTTGCTGGCTGAGCTGGGATTCCGGAGCAGCCTTCCTGGTTTTAAGAGTAGATGGGAGCACTGTTGAGGAGGCCCAGTCTGGATTTTCTTGGAATGTTAGCAGTGACCTGGACTGGACTCATTTCTATGAAGAATAAAGACGAGACAAACAGATTAATACAACCCGGACAGTGGAGACCTGTGCATTGTCTAAGCACCTGGGAAAGCCTGAGGGAGATAAAATAATCAGGATTTCCAGGCCACCGAGTTTCCCCTGTATCCTGGGCAGGAGGTAGGTGTGAACTTGTGCTGTTCTTACACAAGCCCCAGGAGTACAAAGACTGGAGCCACCCAAGGCAGTGCAAGCAGCAGGTAGTTCGCCTGTGTGAAGGGAGTCAGGACTGAACCTGGCTGCTGAGAGCTGCAATTCCCAGCAGACAGCAGGTCTGAGAGGATCTGCCAGATTAGACAGGAAAACCGGAAGGGGAGGAGAGAGGCACTGCATGTGTTGGTGGGCAGGTCTGGGAGTGTGCAGCACACGGGGCGATGGCCCATGTTACCACATGCAGACTCCCTGCCCCGAGCTCGCCATCCTATCTCTCCCCTGGTCACCTCTCCCTGTGTCATGCTCAAAGCATCCTGGGTTAGTGCCCTACTTTCTGTTTGTTACTTTACTTAATTTTTATTATGAAATATTCCTGAAAGGCAGTATAGAGAATAATATAACTTGTGCCCACCACCAGGCTTTGTCAAAGCCTAACATTCTTTTCCATATTTGCTTCAGATACATTTTTTTAAGACAAAACACAGATACCTTCGAGGCCTCCCTGGTTTTCATTCCCTTCTTCTGTCCCCAGGAGAAACCACTCTCTGGAATTTGATGTTTATTCTTCCCACCCATGTCTCTTTACTTTTACCACATGTGGACATCCATAAATAATCAATGCTATTTTCACATATTTTACCTGGAACTTCATGGAATCATGCTGTTAACTTCAAATGAAGTAATTTAGTATTAATAAACTATAATAGTATATTCTATATAATATAAACACTAGATAATATATCAAATGTGATGGTAAACAAAAAAATATGATATTAGCATAGATGAAATCAACTGCTGCTTGCTTTGTTTTTGCTAACATTCTTAACTTGGTATTCATCTATGGTAATGCTGGTTCATTTATTTTGATACTGTATAGTATCTCATTGTATGAAAATACTATAATTTATGTATCCACTAGAGGCCCAGTGTATGAAATTCGTGCATGGGCGGGGGGGTGTTCCTCAGCCTGGCCTGCACCCTGTCCAATCCGGGACCCCTCAGGTGAAGTCCTACTGTTGGGATCAGGCCTAAACTGGCACCAGCAGTCAGATATCCCTCTTGCAATCAGTGACCACTGGCTTCTAACCACTCACCTGCCTGCCTGCCTGATCTCCCCTAACCATTCTGCGTGCCTGCCTGGTCTCCCTAACTGCTTCCCTGCCTGCCTGATCACCCTAACTGCTCTCCCCTGCTGGCCTGATCCCCTTAACTGCTTTCCCCTGCCAATTTGATCCCCCTAACTGCACTCCCCTGCCAGCCTGATCCCTTTAACTGCCCTCCCCTGCTGACCTGATCACCCCTGACTGCCTCTGCCTTGGCCCCGCCACCATGGCTTTGTCTGGAAGGACGTCTGGAAGATGTGATTCTCATTTTGATGGACAGGCTATTTTTTCCACCTTTTTTCCAATGTTCCAGTTTCCTACTCTTTCAAATAATGGCATAATGAGTATTCATGCACATGTGTAGGTTGGTCCAGGCAACATACTGGGGAGTGAAATTGCTGGTTTGGGGGATGTATATCCTTCACCTTATGCCTCAAGCTCTTTTCAGCCTCTGCCCATTCCTGGTCATCATGGGTATTTTCCCAGGCAGGGGCACTCCTGGAAGTGAGACTATGATCAGGAAATGCTACCCAATGAAACAGGAACTGCTAGCCATAAGCACTCAGTCCATAATTGAGCACCCACTCTGAGATAGGGCCTGTGTGCTTGTCAGTGGGGGCAGATGATCTTGAGGAGTGGAGGAACTCAAACTGCTGAACTGAGACCCAAAGGCTAGATCTAAGCCTGCGGTGACCCCACCAGCTTTATTTTTGGGGCCCAACCTAAAACAGACAGCTGCCCCATTTTTATCTTTTCTGTTAAATATTTAACTTTATTTTCCCCTATCAAAGTAATATGCACTTTTGACATAAATGTTAAAAATTTTAGAAAAATATTTTCATGGTAATCACCCAAAATATCACTCCTTTCAGAGACATTCACTGTTAACATTTTAGTCTATTTCTCTTTAATCTTTTTTCTTAGCATTTTTCTCTTAGATATATGGTCTATTGTATTCTATTGTAATGTAACCTAACATTATGTAATTGTCCATATGTTAAAAACACTATGATTTAGCCCGGCCGGCATGGCTCAGTGGTTGAGCATTGACCTATGAACCAGAAGTTCATGGTTTGATTCCCAGCCAGGGTGCTTAATTTGTGGGCTTGATCCCCAGTATAGGGCGTGTAGGAGGCAGCGGATCAATAATTCTCTCTCATAAATAAAAATATATTTTTTAAAGACATATTATAATTTTAATGAATTCAGATTATTCTATCTTTTACTTTGTTTTCTAGTATCCACTTATTAATTCCTATATGTTGGACATTCAGGTTACTTCTAATTTCTATTTTCACAATTAAAACACAGTGGGCATCTTTGGGGATATATCTTGGATGGCTTTTTAGATTTGTAAGAGAGGATCTTAGAAGTGTAATTCTCAGAAGGGTAAGGGGCGTTTTAAAATTTTTTGATGGACATTACTAAACTGTTCTAGAAAGACAACCATGTCACAGGCCCACAGACCTTAAAGTGTTCAAAATGCCCAGCTGGCCTGCCCTTACCCAGGCAGCTAATTGTAAGATCCCTTTACACTGGGGCTCAGATGTGGAAAGAGGAAGGACCTTTAAGTGCTGGCGTGCCTACCCACAGACTGCTGGGTTTGGTGCAGGAGACTGTTTGGCGCCCTCCCAAGCAGTGTGAATTAAGCTGCTTCCTTCCATGAGCACTAACAAGACAGTGCAATGGATGAATCATACTGTGGGAAAGTCAGGCTGCAGAGCCAGGCCTCTTATATAGAGTAGACAGTTAAAATAGGCCACTGGGACAGTAGATGTATTCTTTAAATTTCTTTAGCTTGAACAACAACAACGAATAGACTCTGGCTAATTTAAACAAAAGAAGAAGGAATTTGCTGGGGTGAAAGGGCTGTGTCTACTGGTGGGCAGGCTCTGCACAGCACACAGGTAGTGGGGAGTCGTTCGTGTTGTCATACGTGAATGGCGCTCCCTAGAGCTGTGCAGCGCATGCCTATACCACCATGCTCAGCAGCCCTGCTGGACTATCTCGTACAACAGTATTTCTCAAACTATCTGGCTGAAGGACCAAGTGTATAAAATTATTATTGTTATTATTTTTATTACTTAAAGTATTACAAAGGGTATTACATATGTGTCCTTTTTTTCCCCCTGCCCTTGACGGTCCCCTAGCCTCCCCTATCCCCCAGTGCCTTACGTCCATTGGTTATGCTTATATGCATGCATACAAGTCCTTTGGTTGATCTCTTACCCCCCCTCCCTTCTGCCCCCCAACCCTCCCGGCCTTCCCGCTGCAGTTTGACAATCTGTTTGAGGCAGCTCTGCCTCTGTATCTATTATTGTTCAAAAGTTTATACTGGTCTCTATTATCCATGAATGAGTGAGATCATGTGGTATTTTTCCTTCATTGACTGGCTTATTTCACTTAGCATAATGCTCTCCAGTTCCATCCATGCCGTTGCAAATGGTAAGAGTTCCTTCCTTTTTACAGCAGCATAGTATTCCATCGTGTAGATGTACCACAGTTTTCTAATCCATTCATCTACTGATGGGCACACAATTCACCATAGCTAAGATCTAAAACTATTATTATTAATAACATTAATATTATTATTAAAATCCACTGTAGGTCAATACTTTGGTAAATTAAATATGACTTACTAGAAAATTGAAATGCCACTTGATGTCTCAGCAATGTCAAGTGCTATAACAGTTACTAAACATTCAGTTTCTGAATTTGCCTCACTATGGATGGGTAATATGAAGTTTGGGAAACAGCACTCATCCACCACCCACACTTTGGGCAGTCCTGACATACATTATCCAAACTGCATAAAGTGGGAAGGAAATGAGAAGTCTAGAATAACTAGATCCAAGTAGTCAAATGGAGTAGACTCTTCAACTCCCACATGTCTTTCACTCTGCCTGTTGGTACTATTAAACCTCATTGCAAAATCGTTTTCTCCAGATGGCAGAAAATAAAACAATTAACAGCTCTTTACAGTTTATGTCTTATATCCTCGGCCCCCAAAGAAAGAATTATTGGTCCCAAATCCAAAGATTTCAGAGAAGGGACTTACTGGGCCAACCCAGGTATAGTGCTCACTCCTCTGGCTGGGGCTGTGTTACCTGTGGTCAAGGGCAGCCACCTCAGGAAACACGAGCTCTCCTGGGAACCATGTGAGTGGTGCTGGGTGCAATTCTCAGAAAAGGGATACAGTATTACCAGAAATAAGGGAATTTGCCAGACAGATAAAATAGCAGGTTTCCATGTATTAGGTTGTTATTTTCCTCTACCTATATCAACTGAATAGATTTTCTGAAATATATTCCACCCAAAAAAGGGGTTTATAGCTCAATAAATGTGGAAAAACTATAGATGTTATCACCTTCATAGAGATTCATAAGACATACTAGCATATACACTCTAAGAAGTCCTGTTTGTTTTTTAAAAAACCACCTGTTTAATTATGTTTAATCCAGTGTTTCTTCAAATTCATTTGATATCTAAAAGCTTTTTTAATGTAACATCCAGTAACACCCTATAGGATTAGTGTTCCAAGAACAGGTTTTGAAAAAGCCCTTCTAGGTCATAGAGCAAGCATGTCAAACTCTCGGCCCACGGGCCACATGCCTCGGTTATTTGGCCCGTGTTAGCCTTTGAGTTTAACATGTTTGTCATAGAGGCTCTCCAGGAAGATGTGGCCCAAATCCTTAAAACAAAACAAAAATTTAAACAAACCAAAGAGCTAGATATTTAGAGAAACTGGTAAAGTATTTATAAAGAGTCATTTTATAACATAAGTTAAACACCATCAAAGCTACCAGTGTCTAGGCTCAGAGTTTTGTATGTTGACATGTTAACATAGGGTACATCTCTGCAACTCCAAACCTCCTTTCTCTGGAACATCCCCTTCCCAGGGCCCTGTCACAGGTTGCTCAGAAACCTTTTCATGTGATGCCCCTTTGAGGTAAGGTGTATCTTTATGTCATTATGCGGCTGGCCACTGTGGTTGGCAAAACCAACTTAATAGCACAGGACAGCCGTTCTACCCTGTGTGCCCATGTAATAAAAGGCCCCACTGGGGTGAGCAACACGCTTGAGAGCAGCGTTAACAGCACCCCGCATCTGGGGAAGCTTGGAGGCGGAGCTGACATTAATAAGTATAATGAAAGCCTTCTCCTCTCTAATGAGAGATTAGGATCTTATACCAGATCAGCAAACCAGATTATAGGCACAACTAAGGGACAGAGTAAACTGCCTGGACAATCAGGATCAGGGGGCATGATACAGGTTGGCCGCCAAGTCTGGAAACACAGGCAACTATATAATAAATGGTTTTTGATATGACTTTTAATGTATGATAAAATGATACCTATGTTTCTAGACTTTGTGGTCATTCTGTAGCCAAAGGTGTTATTTGTATGGAGCAGTCACCAGATATCAGGAGGCACTGTTCTAAATGCTTCACTTGAATGAGCTAATTTCATTCTCACAGCCACCTTGTGAAGTAGGTAATGCCCTCATTTCCATGGGAATAGGTGAGAAAATTGAGGCACTAAGGGATTCAGTATCTGACCCAGGATCCCACTGTTGGTGAGTCGTGGAGTTGAGCTTTGAGCCCAGGAAGCCTCATTCTAGAGCCCATACCCTCCAAGAGGCCTAAGACACCTGAGCTTTGCTGAACAGCCACTAGTAAACAGGGATTTGGGTTCTCTAATCTTTTTTTTTTTTTTTTTAACCACAGGTGGCACAGGAGTAATCACCATAACTCACATCTGTACTATTCTATGCAGTTTGGTCCTCATCACAACCCATTACAATAAACCAGGCAGAAGCTATAGTTCCACTTTATAGATAAGGAATCCGGGCCTTTAATGGGATCCCTACCTACCAAATGGCAGAACCATGTCTTCTGAGTCCAAGAGTCTCATGGTTTTAGCTCATTTTCTTTGCTGGGTTTTGTGGGGGCCAACATCCAAGATGGTCCCCGTGATCCCTACCTCTTATCCTCTCCCACATGAATAAGACTTGCTTGTGGAAGCACTAGGATACTGTGGAAATAACGATGACTTCTAAAGCTAAGTCATAAAAGATGTTGGAACTTCTGGCTGGATCTCTCTGGATCACTTGCTCAGAAGGAAGCCAGCTGCCATGTTGTGAAGATGCTCCTGCAGCCCCACGGAAGGTGCCCTGGTAAAGAATAAAGTCTTCCATCATCCTGTACAAATGCCCAGCCCGAGAGTCAGCCCCCACGGAAGCAGATCCTCCAGCCCCAGTCAGATGATTGCAGCCTCAGCTGACATCTTGACTGGGATTCCATGAGATACCCTGTGATGTTTCATTTTGTATGCCAGTTTGACTGGCCATGGGTGCCCAGATTAAACATGTCTGGGTTTGTCTGTGAGGATGTTTCTGAGTGAGATTAACATTTTAATCTGTGGACTCAGTAAAGTAGACTGCCTTCCCCATGTGGGTGGGCATCACCAATCTGTTGAGGGCCTCGCTGCTTGAGCTGGGTCACCTCATCTCGTAGTCTCTCTTGCCCTCAGACTGGGACTCACACCATTGGCTCTCCTGGTTCTCGAGCCGTTGGACTCAGACTGATGACACCACCTGCTCTCCTGGGTCTTCAACCTGCAGACAGCAGATAGTGGAATTTCTCAGCCTCCATAATTATGTGAGCCAATTCCTTATAATAACTCATCTCTATACACACTATCGGTTCTGTTTCTCTGGAAAACCCTGACTAATCCAGATTCCAAGCCAAATCTACCCAGCTAAGTCACTCCCAAATGCCTGACTCCTAGTATGTGAAATTATGAGATAATAAATGTTCGTTGTTATTCTAAAGCCAATTTTTAAACTTTTAAAAAAAGTTTTGAAGAAATGTTTTGCAGCTATAAGTTCCAACTCCAAAGTTCTGATCCTGATGCAGGTTACTCACTAGCTGTGATCTTGAGAAAGTCTATGAAGCATTCTCTTTTCTAAATAATAATCTAGAAAATTTTCAGAGTTGTGACTAATTAACCATTACAACTGGATTCAGGGACAGCTCTGTGCAAAGATGAACTCCTGGCACACTTGTAAGGAATGAATGACCCTTTCAGTCCTGCATCTGATCTACCAACATAAAGATCTAATGTAAGACTCTGTTAGCAGTAACCACCAAATGGTCATTAAGCATCTCTTAAGTGCCCTGCTCTGTGCTGAGATACCCAGAAGAAAGTTGGCCTTTGCTTACACTGTGTAGTTCACCAAAAATGCCTTCCCTTGCCTCCACCTACTGCGAACCCATCTCTTGCCCAAGGCCCATCTCAAATGCCTCTGAGACTGCCCAAGTCCACTTCATCTGACCCTGTCCTCTAACCTGGCAATGGTGTGCTAAGAAATGTTTAAAAACCAGCTCTCTTGAGAGAAAAGGTCCTGATTTGTACCCTTTCTTGCTTCCTGTGGTGTTAATACTTCTCCCAAAGCTGATTTAAAGCTCCCAACATGATGTCCCTACGTGCAGAGTTGGGAAAAGATGTACGTAGCCAGCTCCAACACACCCCTGCATTTTGGACACTTCACTCTCTGGCTGTCCTCTTGATTATTTTAAAATGTCCCCGGGACCTGTCTCCCTCTCCCATGCCCAGAATCTCTTCCTCGCCAAGCCCTTTATTATCTCCTGCCTGGACTATTGTGAAAGCCTCTTCCCTGTTCTCTCCACCGCTAGGCTGTTCTCACTCCCATCCCTCCTCCCACCACCTTGGAGTGAGCACTCTTACACTGTCATCTCATGGCACCACGCTGCCCATTCTTAAAATCCTTCAGACCCACGGTTTTAATAAAAAGGTCAAAGTTGTTGGATATACAAGTTCTTTAGAACCTCACCCCTGTCTATCTCTCCATCTTTACACACACACACACACCTCACACACTAACCCTAAGGCACTTCTGTGATGAACCATGGCACTCTTCATGCTCCCTTAATATTCCTACAGCCTAAAATGCCTTCTCCCCAGTCACAAATGCCACTCCTCCCTCTGGGCCCACAGGCATTGTCCTCTTCCTCAGCCCCTCTTGTCTCCACATTTCCATGGCATTTTATTGGGAACTCAATTGGAGAACTTACTATGGGGAATCATGGCTGGTTTTGTGTACCTCTGCCTTTCCCTCCCCTTCCAAAGCCATAAGCTCCTTGAGGGCAGAACCCTCCAGTGAGTCTCTTATTCTTCAGTGCCTGGCACCATGTCCTGGCCTGATGGGAGAGCCTGTCTGGGTCTGGAGAGGGGAGGGATGGTGCTTGGAGGTCAATGGGGTGAGGCAGTAGGAATGGGCAGAGCCAAGGACTTCTCCCATCCCCCAAATCCTAGGAAGTCTCCTGGCAGACAGGGGTATAGGTTGCTGAGGCAGTGGGCTTAGAGGGTAGGGGATGAGGAACAGAAGCCCTTCCGGAACTCTATAGTGGCTGAGGCTCCCAGGACCTCAATCACACCTGTGCTGAGTGTCCACTGTCCATACTTAAAACCCATCTCTTAGGGTCTGTGTCTTTTATGTTGCTTTAAAATTAGTAATTAGGGGCTCAAAGCAACCACTTGGCCACATGTTGAAGGCTCTGGTTCAGATCCTGACCCAAAGGGTGGAAGACAGACACTCCTCTTTTCCCCCCAAAAAAATTCAAACTTAAGTCATGGATCAAACAGACAATGTCTTGAATTTCAGGTAGTTTTCTTAAAATAATTGCAAGAAAACACCTTGAATGTTAGCTCTGCTCCAATTACAAAGAGAACTCAGCATGTCTCTTTGCTCCAACTGGCTTTTCCATCTGAAAAAGAAAGCTAGTGACCAGATATCACTAATATTTCTAACACTATGATTCTAAGCCAATTCCCCCTCTCTGTGCCTTAATTTCCTATAAAATGAGAATAATAATACCTAGCCATCTGAGAGGGCCATAGAAGATCAAATGAGATAATGAATACAAAATACCATTTTAAGCTATACTATAGCATATTAGTTATTTTTTTAATGTTATTTTATTGTTTAAAGTATTACAAATAGTAGTACATATGTCTCCTTTTCTTTCCCCATTGACCTTCCCTTGGCGTCCCCTACCACCCCCTCTCCCCCCAGTGTCTTGCGTCCATTGGTTATGCTTATATGCATGCATACAAGTCTTTCGGTTGATCTCTTCTTAACAACATTTATAGCCCTGGTCCATGTGGCTCAGATGGTTGGTCCTGTGCACTGAAAGGTGACCAGTTCTATTCCCAGTCAGGGCACCAAAACTAGTATATTAGTTATTACTCATAAATTTAAATGCTTTAACATGATTGTAGTCATTGTGGTGAATGTTAACTTAGGAGAAAAGCAAAGGTGCATTAAAGGCACGTCCGCCTAAGTGGGGACTCCTCACATGGTTGGGTAAAGTCAGAGATCAGACATTTTCTGGGTGAGCAGTGGACAGACACTCCTGGCCAGGCCTGTATCAATAGTTTCCATTATAGCTTTTTTATTCCCCAAGATCTACACAAAGAATTGACCATTAGTATCCAGGCATGCTAGCTTTTGTTTGTTTGTTTGTTTGTTTGTTTGTTTGTTTTTTCAAAACTCAAAATGCTTCTTTAATACTAAATGCTAATTTATAATATTTACTCAGTTTTATTAAGTTATAAAATATATCAGTATTCTGAAATTCATATCTATCTATTATCTACCTATCTATCTATGGATCTACCTATCTATGGAAAAACAGCAGGTACCCAAAGGGGCGCCAGCACTCCCATCATCTCCTACATTGCATAGCCATAGTACAGAGAAATGCCCATGTCTTTTTCCCTCTCAGTGAAATGCTGCATTTTCCCCAATTTGGCAGCATTCTCACGCTCTAGTTGAGCCTTCCTCTTCATGGCCTCTCGATCTGGCCTCTGCTCATTGGTGATGGGTGTTGACATTACTGGCCCCAGAACCTCAGGTTTCCTCCATGGAATTGGTTGGAGGGCGAAATCCTGGAGTGGATAGTGTTTGTGAGGCTTGAGCGGGGTCTGGGGCTGGCTCAACGCAGACTGAACAGGCTCCCGCTGGGGAGAAGCACAAGATGAGATTTTGTAGGCCCCAGGCCCAGAAGTAGGAGGCTGACAGACACTAGGGCGGCCAGGGTTGTTCAAATGTGGTGCGGCTGAGTGGTCCTACATTAGCCAAGCTGGTCTGGCAGGACAGGTCAAAGATGCAGGAGTTGGCGGGGATGCGTTGACTGCAGCAGGCTTGGCAGGGTTGGTCACAGCAGGCCGATGTGATGCCAGAGACTGTGGCCTGCGAGGAACAGGTCGAGCTTGAGGCTTGTCCATGGTTGGAAAAACCAATGGCACCAACTTGACCTTCCCGGGAGAAGGCAGCTGGTCCTGGGGTGGAGGTGGAGACCCTTGGTCAGCACTTCCATGTGGTTTTTGGGGTTTGACTTGAGTTTTCACAGGACCTTTGCCCTCATGGGGCGTATCCAGCCATAGTTTGGTAGCCTGGCCTGGCTGGGGGCCTTTGGGGTTGCTTGAGTTTCCCAGGGCCTGCAAGAAAGACAGGTCAGCTTTCTCATCACTCTTCTTGCCCAGTGCATGGAAAACCTGCACAGACTCCAGCATGTGCATACAGAGGCTGCTGCGAGGCTTTTTGATGGCCTCTTGTGGCAGCTCAGGATGACTTTTCTTTCTCTTCATCTTGGGAATGGCTAGATTCTCCTCTGCCTTTGTTGGGGTCCATTGCTGTTAGAATGCTTGGCCATGTTTGCAGGAACCATGCCACTGGCTGCAAGTCCAGGGATTCCCAAAGCTGTGAACAGAGTCAGCAAAGAAGGAATGACATGGAGACAGCATTTAGTTGATCAGCATCCTAGCCAGGTTCTCTAGCCAGGTTCTAGCCAGGTTCTCCAGCCAGGTTCTCCAGCCAGGTTCTCTCCAGCCAGGTTCTCTCCAGCCAGGTTCTAGCCAGGTTCTGTCTTTATTGTCCTGTTACATCTGTATTTATACCAGTTGATTTTAATCCTATCCATTCCATTCCAAAGGTTAATCTAGTTCTGTTGAGTTTAATCCTGTCTAGGTTAATCTCTGTGTTCCATTATAAGGCTATTCCAAGGTCACTGCTCTGCTGATAAACTACAAGGAAGTGACTGAAGGAGATTATCCTACCCAGTAAAGGTTATGTCCTCCCAGCCTCACTGCTTGCCTTTCCTGGGACTGCCCTGTGTTGGTGGGTCTCCAGGGGTATAGGCTTTGGTGCTTTCCCTGGTGGGCAGATCCCTGGGGATGTGGGCCCAACAAGTCCCAAATTTATTGCCAACAGCCTTAGTCTAAGTTCTTCATAAGTAGTACATGGTATTTCTGTAACACTAGGGAGTTTCACTGATTTATTCTCTTCCTTAGTCCTGTTAATCCTAACTCCAGGGAAAAATCATCACCTGGGGAAACAACCTTTCTCAGAGAGGTGACCTTGGTTAAAACACATAGCACTAAGAAGGGGAGCAAACATATTAATAACAGTATGCCATATATGCCACATCCCTTGAAACATATGCTGTGCAGATGTTTCTTCCCTGCAGCGACTGTGCCAAGCAGCAAGGATGGACCGGCTTCCGGCATGCCTTGACTTTGTTCCCTGACTGCTTCCTCTCCTCAGCTCTCTTGGAGTAGTTTTCTTTGTTTCTTTTGTTTTTTTCCAGCCCATGGCTCTTAGTTTTGCTGGTCCTGCTGGCTGCAGCTTTCTGAGGTTTGCTGTTAGAATGCTTGGCCATGTTTGCAGGAACCATGCCACTGGCTGCAGCATTGCAAAGAACCACTTCTCTCACAAACACACAATCTGGGCTCTTGGGCTTGATCTTGGCCTTGGGAGCATCAGCGATAGGCTCAGAGGCTTTATGTTTGTTCTTCGAGCCTTGATCAGTGCGAGTCTTTCTGACACTTGACTTTTTCTGCACTACGTGCAACCTGAGGCCCCTGGTGTCTTTGGTTTTGAACACCTTTGGTCCTTGGAGCTGATCAAGATGATCCAAGGAAGTTAAGACCTGTGGAAGGTGAATACCTTTCACCAGTGTAGCGATGTCTGCAAAACTGTCATTAGATTCAGTCCCATTTTCAAGTGTCCCTTGGTTGTTAAGGCTCAGGCTATTCTTTCCCAAACCACAGTTGTCACAACCAGGCTGCTCCTCTTGGTCAAGGGGATCAGTGCAGGCCAGCACCTGAGGAATGTCAGGAACTTCTGACATGGTCAGAGAAGAAGAGCAGATATCAACTGTAGATGCGAGGAATGAAGATGTCTCAGTTGCTGAAGCCAAAGAGCACATGTGTCCAGTACGAAAGTCACTGGTCATACTGGCCACTGGTCACTGGTCACCAGCTACTGATCACTGGTCAGTTGCAATGATCCAAATTTATTTACGGACAACTCCATGGGCACCCCAAGATTCTACCAGGTGGTGGTAGGTTTGGTGGGAGAATGATGTCACAAAGCAGGCAGTTTAAAGGGATGAGAGAGCCAATCGGGAGGTCAGGTTCCCAAGAAGACAGGATTGGATAGTGGGAGCGATAGGTGGGCTAAACCAACACTGAAATGGCTGAGCTCTCAGGAAAGCTGTGATAGTCTCACTTTCCCCAGGCTCTTATGTTAGGGAAGTAATCTCAGTTTGTTACAGACATTCATGAATATAATTAACTACTAGTTACTTATATTCTCTATATTATATTGTATAACATGTTTATCATTATATATATATTGCTAATATCCTTAGAGAGAATGGAAAAGGACATCTAGGTTGTACACTTACAGTTGTTCTGAAATCATACCAGTCCATGTCATTAGTGAATTTACCGTGGCTTTTGAGGAGCAAGGGAAAGGATTAAGGAGCTCTTTCTGTCAGTTGGTTGAGCAGTAAAATGAAGTTTATTTTTTTTTTATCTTTAATTTCTTTATTGGTTAAGGTATTACAAGTGTGTCCTCATCTCCCCCCAATGAACCCCCAACCTCTCCCCCCCATACTCATGCTTTCATCCCCCTATTGTCCATTGGTTTGGCTTATATGCATGCATACAAGTCCTTTGGTTGATCTCTTCCCCTTACTCCCACCCTCCCCTACTTTCCTTCTGGAGATTGATAGTCTGATCACTGTTTCTCTGTCTTTGGCTCTGTCCCTGTTCATCAGTCTGTTGTTCTCTATATTCCACAAGTGAGTGAGATCATGTGGTATTTATCTTTCTCTGACTGGCTTATTTCACTTAGCATAATGCTCTCCAGTTCCATCCATGCTGTTGCAAATGGCAAGAGTTCCTTCTTTTTCACCGCAGCATAGTATTCCACTGTGTAGATGTACCACAGTTTTCTAATCCACTCATCTGCTGATGGGCACTTAGGCTGTTTCCAAATCTTAGCTATGGTGAATTGTGCTGCTATGAACATAGGGGTGCATATATCCTTTCTGATTGGTGTTTCTGGTTTCTTGGGATATATTCCTAGAAGTGGGATCATTGGGTCAAATGGGAGTTCCATTTTTAACTTTTTGAGGAAACTCCATACTGTTCTCCACAGTGGCTGCACCAGTCTGCATTCCCACCAGCAGTGCAGAAGGGTTCCTTTTTCTCCACATCCTCTCCAACACTTGTTGTTTGTTGATGATAGCCATTCTGACAGGCGTGAGATGATACTGCATTGTTGTTTTGATGAGCATCTCTCATATAATTAGTGACTTTGAGCATGTTTTCATATGTCTTTTGGCCTTCCATATGTCCTCTTTCGAAAAGTGTCTATCTAAGTCCATTGCCCATTTTTTTGATTGGATTGTTTATCTTCCTATTGTTAAGTTTCATGAGTTCCCTGTAAATGTTGGAGATTAAACCCTTATTGGTGATATCATTGGCAAATATGTTCTCCCATGTAGTGGGTCTTCTTGTTGTTTTGTTGATGGTTTCCTTTGCTGTGCAAAAGCTTTTTATTTTGATGTAGTCCCATTTGTTTATTTTCTCTTTAGTTTCCATTGCCCTAGGATCAGTATCAGAGAAGAAATTCCTTCGGCATATGTTTGCAATTTCGCTGCCTGTGGATTCCTCTAGTATTTTTATGGTTTCCCATCTTACATTTAAGTCTTTTATCCATTTTGAGTTTATTTTTGTGTATGGTGTGAGTTGGTGGTCTAGTTTCATCTTTTTGCATGTATCTGTCCAGTTTTCCCAACACTATTTATTGAAGAGACTGTCTTGACTCCATTGTATGCTCTTGCCTCCTTTGTCGAATATTAATTGGGCATAGTGGTTTGGGTCGATTTCTGGGATCTCTATTCTATTCCATTGATCTATATGTCTGTTCTTGTGCCAGTACCAAGTTGTTTTAAGAACAGTGGATTTGTAATACAGCTTGATATCTGTATTGAGATCCCACCTACTTTGTTCTTCTTTCTCAGGATTGCTGCAGCTATTCGAGGTCTTTTTTAATTCTAGATGAATTTTTGGAACATTCGTTCTAGATCTGTGAAATATGCCATTGGTAATTTGATGGGGATTGCATTGAATCTATAGATTGCTTTGGGTAGTATGGACATTTTGATGATGTTTATTCTACCAATCCATGAGCATGGTATGTTCTTTCATCTGTTTATGTCTTCCTCTATCTCTTTTTTCAGTGTCCTATAGTTTTTCCCATAGAAGTCTTTTACCTCCTTAGTTAAGTTTATTCCTAGGTATCTTAATTTTTTGATGCGATGGTAAATGGGATTGCTTTTTCAGTCTCACTTTCTGTAGGTTCACTATTGGTGTAAAGAAATGCCATAGATTTCTTGGCATTAATTTTGTATCCTGCTACATTGCCAACTTCATTTATTAAGTCTAATAATTTTTTTTTAAATATATTTTATTGATTTTTTACAGAGAGGAAGGGAGAGAGATAGAGAGTTAGAAACATCGATGGGAGAGAAACATCGACCAGCCGCCTCCTGCACATCTCCCACTGGGGATGTGCCCGCAGCCCAGGTACATGCCCTTGACCGGAATCGAACCTGGGACCCCTCAGTCCGCAGGCCGACGCTCTATCCCCTGAGCCAAACCGGTTTTGGCAAGTCTAATAATTTTTTGATGGAGTCTTTAGGGTTCTCTATGTACAGTATCATGTCATCTGCAAATAAGGACAGTTTTACTTCTTCTTTTCCAATTTGGATGCCTTTTATTTCTTCTTCTTGTCTGATAGCAACGGCTAGTACTTCCAATACTATGTTGAACAGGAGTGGTGAGAGGGGGCATCCCTGTCTTGTTCCTGTTCTAAGGGGAAATGGTTTTAGTTTTTGCCCATTGATTATGATGTTGGCTGTGGGTTTGTCATATACGCCTTGTATTATGTTGAGGTATGATCTTTCTATTCCTACCTTGCTGAGAGTTTTTATCAAAAATGGGTGTTGGATTTTGTCAAATGCTTTTTCTGCATCAATTGATATGACTATGTGGTTTTTATCTTTCAATTTGTTTATGTGATGTATTACGTTTATTGATTTGCGGATATTGTACCATCCTTGCATCCCTAGGATAAAACCTACTTGGTCATGGTGTATGATCTTTCTGATGTACTGCTGGATCTGATTTGCTAGGATTTTGTTGAGGATTTTGGCATCTATGTTCATGAGGGATATTGGCCTGTAATTCTCTTTCATTGTGTTGTCTTTACCTGGTTTTGGTATTAGAGTGATGCTCGCTTCATGGAATGAGCTTAGAAGTGTTCCTTCCTCTTGAATTTTTTGTAGTAGTCTGAGGAGGATAGGTTTTAGTTCTTCCTTGAATGTTTGGTAAAACTCCCCTGTGAAGCCATCTGGCCCCGGGCTTTTGTTTGCTGGAAGCTTTTTGATTACTGCTTCAATTTCTTCCATAGTTATTGGCCTATTGAGATTTTTAGATTCTTCCTGATTGAGTTTTGGAATGTTGTATTTTTCTAGGAATATGTCCATTTCCTCCAGGTTGTCTAGTTTGTTGGAGTAGAGTTGTTCATAGTATTTTTTAACAATCCTTTGTATTTCTATGGGGTCTGTTGTTATTTCTCCTCTTTCATTTCTGATTTTGTTTATTTGGGTCCTCTCTCTTTGTTTCTTGGTGAGCCTGGCTAGAGGTTCATCAAGCTTGTTTATCCTTTCAAAGAACCAGCTCTTGGTTTTGTTGATCTTTTGTATTGTTTTTTTGGTCTCTATGTCATTAATCTCCACTCTGATCTTTATTATTTCCTTCCTTCTGCTTACACTGGGCTTTTCTTGTTGCTCTCTTTCTAGCTCTTTGAGTTGTAGGGTTAGGTAATTTATTATCATTGTTTCTTATTTTTTGCAGTAGGCTTGTAAAGCTATGAACTTCCCTCTCAAGACTGTTTTCGCTGTATCCCATAGGTTTTGGATTGTTGTGTTTTCATTGTCATTTGTTGCCATGATGTTTTTTTATTTCTTCTTTGATCTCTCTGGTAACCCAGTCATTGTTTAATAGCATGCTATTTAGTCTCCATGTGTTTGATTTTTTTGGATTGTTTTTATTGTAGTTGATTTCCAGTTTTATGCCATTGTGATCTGAGAAGATGCTTGATATGATTTCTATCTTCTTGAATTTAAAAAGACTTTGCCTGTGACCCAATATATGGTCTATCTTTGAAAATGACCCATGTGCACTTGAGAAGAATGTATATTCTCTGGCTTTGGGGTGAAATGTTCTGAAGATGTCAATTAATTCCATCTGATCTAGTGAGTCATTTAGGATTGATGTTTCTTTGCTGATTTTTTGTTTAGAGGATTTGTCCAACGGTGATAGTTGGGTGTTAAAGGCCCCTACTATCATTGTATTGCTGTCAATCTCTCCCTTGATCTCCTCCAGAAATTTTCTTATGTATTTGGGTGCTCCTATATTTGGTGCATATATGTTTACCAGAGTTATTTTTTCCTGTTGGATTGCTCCCTTTAGTATTATGAAGTGGCCTTCCTTATCTCTTTTTATGTCCTTCACTTTGAGATCTAATTTATCAGATATAAGTATTGCTACCCCAGCTTTTTTTTCGTTTCCATTAGCCTGAAAAACCTTTGTCCATCCCTCACCATCAGTCTGTGTGCGTCTTTTTTTTTTTTTTTTTTTTTTTTTTTTTTTTTGAGGTGGGTTTCCTGTAGATACCAGATATATGGGTCATGGTTTCTTATCCACTCAGTTACCCTATGTCTTTTGATTGGGGCATTTAATCCATTTACATTTAAAGTTATTATTGATAGATACTTGTTTGTCGCCATTTTTATTCTTTACCCCTGTGTTCCTTCTTTGTTTCCTATTTTTTTCTTTTTACAGCAGACCCTTTAGCATTTCTTGCATTGCTGGTTTGGTGGTAATAAACTCCCATAGTCCTTTTTTGTCTGTGAAGCTCCTGATTTGACCCTCAATTTTGATTGATAGCCTTGCTGGGTACAGTATTCTTGGATTCAGACCCTTCCTTTGCATGACTTTGTATATTTCATTCCATTCCCTTCTTGCCTGATGTGTTTCTGTTGAGAAATCAGTCGCTAGTCTGATGGGGGATCATTTGTAGGTAACTTTCTGTCTCTCTCTGGCTGCTTTTAAGATTCTTGCTTTGTCGTTGGTGTTTGCCAATTTAATTATAATGTGCCTTGGCATCAGTCTTTTGGGGTTCATTCTGTTTGGGACTCTGTGAGCTTCTTGGATTTGTGTGACTTTTTTCTTCCCTATATCAGGTAAGTTTTCTGTCATTATTTTTTCAAACAGGTTTTCTATTCATTGCTCAGTTTCCTCTCCTTCTGGCACCCCTATTATGCAGATGTTGTTTCTTTTCATGTTGTCCCAAAGTTCTCTTAGACTCTCCTGCTTTTTAATTTTTTTTCTAGAACCTGCTCTGCTTGGGTATTTTTTCCTACCTTGTCTTCTAGCTCACTGATGCGGTACTCTGCTTCTTCTAGTCTACTGTTGATGCTTTCTATTGAGTTCTTTATAGCAGTGATGTCATTTTTCATTTCTTCTTGGTTCTTCATTTCCTCTTGGTTCTTACACATATTGTTGAATTTGTCTTCCATTCTTTTCATCCACCTTATGACCATTTCTCTGAATTCTTTCTCTGACAGGTTGCTTGCCTCCATTTCATTTACTTCCTTTTCTGGTGATGCCTGCTTTTCTTTCATATGAGGGCTGTTTCTTTGTCTCCCCATGATCTCTCTTCTCCAGGTGTTTGGTTATGTAGTTCTCTCTCTGCTGTATTGATTTAAAGGCACAAAATACAACACAACAAGGCACAACACACAAGGCAATGAACACAAATGTATTCATGATACTAATAACCCCGAATAAAGGTGACCACCAGTGCAAAGAGAATTATGGGATAAGGAAAAAAGAAGAGAAAAAGAAAAAAGAGAAAAATAAAGAAAGAAAAAAAAGGAGTGCAAAAATGAAATTGGGAAAGGGGGAAAAGATAAGAGAGAAAAGAAAGGGAAGGAAATAGAAGAGGGGAAGAAACTATTTATATGGGGAGAAAATTCCAATAGAATAGCCACTAAACCCAACAAATTCTAGCAGCAGATCCCTGGGGTGAATGCAATCTACAAACAACAACTAATATCAAGTGAGGCAAGGAAAAACAGAAGCAAAAAAATAACCTGGAAAAAAAAACAGAAAAATAAGAAGAAAAAGCAAAACAATCTCACAAACAAGCATAAAAAAAACAAACAATATACTCAACAATCAAGCAAACAACAACAAAACGACAGAGAGAAAGAAAATTTGGATAATGAAGAAAGATAAGAGAGAGTTGTATATGGAATTAGAGCAGGGGATTGGAAATTAGATATATACGTAGGGTGAAATTTTAACAGGGGGTAAAAAGAAGGAATATGGAAAATCTAAAGCAGGAATAGGGTAAGAGAAACAGGAAAACAAAAGGGGAAAAGTGAGAGAGAGAGTTTTGGCATAAAGGTAAAGTTGAGGTAGAGAAAAATGATGCTAAAGGAAAGATGAAAATAGAATGTAGAACACTAATCCCAAAATAAAATAAATAGAAAATAAAATGACACTTTAAAAAAAGATAAAATGGTAGTAGTAATAATACTGATTAAAAATAAAAATGTAGTAATTAAAAAGGTAAAATCAGGTGATGAAAAAAGAAAAAAAATTAGTTCCTTAATTAAAAGGTGAAAAAGAGAAAAAAAAAGAAAAGAAATAAAAATGTGCAGTAGTGAAGGAACTTCACTTCTACTCTTCTGTCTGGCACGCCTTAGTCCTGTCAGGTATTCAGGAGAGTGTTGAAGTTCCCTGCGATACACTGTTCCTCTGTGTTGTAAACCACAGTCCTGATTTTAAAGCAGGCCGTATTTGTTTCCCAGACTGCCTTTATTTGTATTTACAGAAGAGACAGTTTGTGGTTCAGCCCCTGGGTGGCAGTGTTTCTGGATTGACCTCCGAAGCTATAAGTCCTCTCTAGCCGTTAGTAGGTTTTGTTTTCCCTATCGCTCTTAGTACTGGTTTGGGAGCGTCAACTGCCCAGAGCTGGTTCTTTGATCATTACTCCCCGCTCTGTTTCCCAGGTTCCACAAAAACAACTTTCCCCTGCACTCTTTGCGAGTGACCCCAACTGAGCGATCCCATGCACTGGGTTTAATAATCAAATGCAAAAATTTAAGGGGGAGAGAGAAGAAAAGAGCCTGATAAGGTGCTCGAATTCACAACCCTCCACCATCCAGCTCTGTGCGCAGTCTCTTCTGCACGTCCTCTCTCCCCTGGCACTAAGCAACCAGCACACTGGCAAAAACCGAGGCTGCCTTTTTGCATCCAGTCTAGCTATGGGCTTATTTTTAGAGTTCCCTTCTGCAAGCAGCCCTGTGGGAGCCCTTCCACACTTGCGGATCATGCTGGCCCCAATGGCCCACAGACTTTGTGGGGCGCAAACTACCCCCACGCGCATTCCTCTCTCCAACCTGAATTGCAAACCTCACCTTTAGGCAAAATCTGACTTTTCCATGAGGAGGAGGAGGAGGGCTCCTCTGAGTCCACGTATCCACACTGCTTGAGATCCGTTGTTTCTGGGATAGTAGCTAATCCCTGGATGCCATGGTTGCAGGATTTCTGGATGTATACGCTTCCAATAACAGCCACTCAAGATGGCACGGTCTCCGCAGCTGCACCGGCGTTCCGGGAGAGACCTCAGCAACAGTGGAGGCTGCCTGGTTAAGGGAACCTAATCCGGCAATCTCCAACAGTCCCCTTTCTCCGGGAGTCCTCTGCCTCTCCTGACTGCAAACTGTCTCCCAGCTGAATCTATTCTGCCCATTTGGGCTAGATGTTATTCGTTTCAGCTGCTTACCCTATCTGCTCCGGGACAAGGCACAGAACACATCCTTCTATACTGCCACCATTTTCAATCTCAAAAATCCAGGCATGCTAGCTTTTGAATGTTCAGTCAGCTTTTCACCAAATATGCTGAAGAGAATTAAAGTAACTCATGCCTGTTCACCTTTCCCAGGTGGAATATAACTAGATCACTATAGTATTTCAAATGTCTTCTTTCCATCCCCATTATTATCATACACTAGAGGTCCAGTGCACAAAATTCATGTGGCGGGGGGAGGTCCCTCAGCTTGGCCTGCATCCTCTCCAATCCAGGACCCCTTGGGGGATGTCTGACTGCCAGTTTAGACCTGATCCCTGTGGTGAGATTGGGCCTAAACTGGCAGTCAGACATCCCTCTAACAATCCGGGACCGCTGGCGCCTAACCACTCACCTGCCTGCCTGCCTGCCTGCCTGATCACCCCTAACTGCTCCTCTGCCAGCCTGATCACCCCTAACCACCTCCCTCTGACTGGCCGCAGGTACCCGGGACCCTGGGCTTCCCTCCCTCTGGCAGGCTGCAGGCACCTGGGACCCCAGGCAGCTTTGCCTGAGCTGGCTTTTGTCAGGAAGGACATTCAGAAGATGTCCAGTCTAATTAGCATATTACCCTTTTATTAATATAGATTATTATTATTATTATTATTATTATTATTATTATTATTATTTAGCCCTTCAAAAACAAGGTCAAAATTCAGAAGTAAGCCAGGTCTCACTTTGATCTTCAAGATCATGGCCACACTCTTTCCAGCAGCCTTCATCCCCTTGGCTGCAAGCACAATAAAGGTCTAGTTAGGAAATCGTTGCAGTATCCTTGAGAATTGGTACTACTGAAGTGACTGAAGCCAGGAGGCAGCCTGAGGAGTCCATGTCACTCCACAGATTTTGCCTGAAAATGATTGCTGATTGCTACCCCAAGCTGCCAGACAAAGAGTGACACACTCTTAAATCCTGCTTTGCAGATTAACAGAGAAGCTCTTGTTAGGAAAACTCCCTGTGGTATTCCTTCGCGTGTCGCCCTGTCTGCCCAGACCCTTCTCTGGAACCACCACGATGATATTGGGAGTGCAGTTGCTGTTTCAGTCATTCCAATCAATGTTTAGAATAGAAGGTCGAATGCTAAGCAGCTCACTTTTCCACCAATGTATGTTCTTGATCTACGAAAGTGGACAGACGCAGATCGCCAGAAGGCCTACCCAATGCAAAAGCCCCTGCTGATGGAAGATGCTAAGCAAGAAAGAATGACTTACTTCTCCCACTACCTAAAAGCAAGATTTAGCAAATCAGAAACCTCCTCCTGGTATTGGAAAGGCAGCCCATTAGGAAAGAGGCGTGAAAGCCTAATCCAATGGTGCTTTTGTGAAAGGACTAAATACCATTATCAATAATAACATACTATTATTGTTGTTGTTGTACTAATAAAATCTTTGATATTTGTAAATTATTTTAAAACTTCTTTTTAATATATTTTATTGATTTTTTACAAAGAGGAAGGGAGAGGGATAGAGAGTTAGAAACATCAATGAAAGAGAAATATTGATCAGCTGCCTCCTGCACACCTCCTACTGGGGATGTGCCTGCAATCAAAGTACATACCCTTGACCAGAATTGAACCTGGGACCTTTCAGTCCACAGGCCAACGGCTCTATCCACTGAGCCAAACCAGTTAGGGCTGTAAATTATTTTACAGATAATAAAGTACTTTTCTCATGATTGATATTTTGCTAGCATAGCTATACTGATGGATAAAACATTGAGTTATTTCCATTTCTGTTGGTAAATATCACTAACATAAAGCCTCCTTGCAGTAATCCTTCTGGTGTCACTCAGGCTTTCCCTCTGAAAACTCACCCCTCCCCCCCCCCACCTCCTGTCACACACACACACACACACACACACACACACACACACCCAAGACCCAGCAATGGAGGAGTTAACACCTGGCCAAATAGGGGCTCCCACGACCTATGGTAGGCCAATGTCCATTCAGATAGTGGGTGAACATGCCATGCTGGTCATTAAATGTGTTAATACCTCCCTCAGGCCTATCTGCCCTGAGGACTTTAGATGGAAGAGCCTGCAGGCTCCCGGTACTCTGTACCCCACACTCCAGTATCTGGCTCTGTGGCAGCCCCACTGTGGGAACACAAGTCAGGTGGCTCCAGAAAGCCACGGGGCAATGCTGAGTGCCTGACCAGGCCCTTCTGTAACTGAAGGAGGGGTAGGAAATGTCCTCAGTGATGAGCCCTGAAAGGCAGCCTCCCTCCCCTCAGCTGTGCCCCAAAGCTCCAGGTTGGGTGCCTCTTAAAAACCAGAAATAATATCACATACAGCTATATGGGAAAGTCCCCAATCTGCCATCTGCATCAACTCCCCTCTGTTAAGCCAATGGAGAGAGATAATAACCTATCTTAAGCTTAATTAACATCTAGGCCTTGCTGCTGGGAGATTCCCAAACCCACGTCTCCCAGTAATTGCAAACCTTTATTTATTTGGGCACTTTCATGATAGCCACATAATGGGTGCTAAGGCCCCAACCCCACCCAGAGCCTCATACTTAACCAGCTGCCAACATCCCCTCCCCACCCCCACCTGCCCCTCCCTGTTACTCTGTTGCCTGTCTACCCGCCCCCCCCCCTCATCACCCAGAATCCAATGCCCATATCCCCCTTCCCTGTGTCATTCTTAGTTAGAGCACTCAGAGCTTACAGAGCACTCAGAACCTGGAGACTTGGACCGCCGTTCCAGATCCGCCCAGTACTTACTCCATCACCATGAGATACCTGCACTTGATGTGCCCAGCACTTCGCCTTGCAAACAGAAGGCGCTAGCCTAGCTGGCATGCTCAGTGGTTGAGCTTTGACCTATAAACCAGGAGGCTGAGGTTCCATTCCAGGTCAGGGCACAGGCCCGGGTTGCAGGCTAGATCCCCAGTGTGGGGGTGCAGGAGGCAGCTGATCAATGATACTCTCTCATCATTGATGTTTCTCTCTCTCTCTCCCCCCCTCTCCCTTCCTCTCTCTGAAATCAATAAAAACCTTTTTTTTTTTAAAGAAGAAGGTGCTAAACACTTGTCAGTGGCCTTTTTTACTCCATTTCACTCTTTAATCCCCAGGTCTCTCATCTGAAAATTGAGTTATTGATGCTGCCCTCCCTGCCTTCCTGAGTGGCTATAAGGATTAGGAGAAAAAATGGCTGAGAAGCATCCTATATAATAAAAGGCTAATATGCAAATTGTCCCCTTGACAGGGAGTTCAACCAGGAGTTTGACCAGCAGGTGGGGCTGGCCCCCCAACCACCCATGGCCCCTCCCCAAGCTGGCCCTGCCTCTGATCGGCCACCCGCCCCCCAATTGGGTGGGCCAGCCGGACCCCACCCATGCACCAATTCATGCACCGGCCTCTAGTCCTTTATAAGTTATAAGGTAGCACCTACACAGAGGGTGGCCTCCTCAGAGGAGAGAGGGATGGGTGCTGGAGGACTCACTGGCCAGCACAGCCTACCAGGGCACAGTTCCTTTGTCTGGCCGCCCCAGTCTAGGTCTGACCTTCAGGAAGGCAGGTCCTAAGGACATACTCAGCCCCCATCCTGAAGACGTTCTGTGGGAGGCAGGGCTCCCAGGGAGCAACTAAAGAAGAGCAGGGTAGGCTCAGCCGCTGTGTGGCCAGAATCTGTCCTGAGACCCAGCCCCTCGAGGTTCCTCCAGAGGACAGCGATGAAAATTCCTCATTTCTGTATCACACTTTTCCATAAAAGTGGCTCAGGTTCATGATTTCCTTTGAATTGCACAGTGCCACAAGATAGCATAATTATCCCTATTTACAAATGAGGACCCTGGAGAATTGCACCTCTTGGTACAATGTCACACGGGGAGCCCTGTAGAATGGGGTGTAAACCTAGGAACAGGGTGCAAAACCAAACTTGGGGTATAAATCTAGGAACAGGATGCAAACCCAGAGTGGGATACACCAGGTAAAATCAAGATGGGGTGCAAACCTAGGCCTCTGAGCTGGAATACTATGCTTCTCCCCTGTGGTAGTTACATCCAGAAGAGACACACTTATTGACTTTGTTTTCCTTTTTCCCTTTCTTTCTACCTTCTTTTTTTTTTTTTTAAATGATATATTTATTTAAACCATGTGCAGGTTTATCCCTAAACTTATCAAAGAATAGTAATGAGTAAAGTAATGCTGTAATCCATTAACATCCATGTCAGTAAATTTTCCAGATAATTCTGTTAGGTACCATATGCCTCTTTCAAATTTCATTTCCAATTAAAAAATTTCTAAAATGCATTATATAGGTTTTTATTTTTTAATTATATTAGCCTCTTTTTAAAATATATATATTTTTTTATTTTTTTTTTATTTCAGAGAGGAAGGGAGAGAGAGAGAAAAAAACATCACTGATGAGAGAGAATCATTGATCAGCTGCCTCCTGCATGCCTCTACTGGGGATGGAGCCCACAACCCAGGTATGTACCCTTGGCCAGAATCAAACCCTTCAGTCCGCAGGCCAACGCTCTATCCACTGAGCCAAACCAGCTAGGGTTATATTAACCTCTTATAAATGTAACATGCTAAGAAAATTAAAAACCCAACCAGTACAGTATAGTCTAAACTCTAAAGTATAAAGTAAAATATCTAGCTGGTTAGCAGAGCTGTTTCTCACTGGGGACAGAGAGACCTCTACCAGACCTCGGGGTGGAGGAAGAATTCACGCAGAGCCTTCCTAGAGCACGCAGGTGCCCACTCACACATCTGTCCAGGTCTCCCTCTTTCTTGGAAAGCTGAGCCATCCCTCTCCCCAGCTGTCTATGCTCCCTCTGTGGGACAGAAAGACACAGCCCCTCGGGTGGCTGGTCTGACCAAGGACAAGGAACAGAAGGGCTCTCCTGGCAGAGCGTTTGGTGTGCCAGGTAAGTTGGGGAAGAATGGGCCTCACAGGGAAATGTGACAGGTTGCTGGGAAACAAATCTTAGAACGAGTCAAGAAGCAGAGCTCTCCATCCAGGGGCTGGGAAGAGAGATCTCCCAAAGGCCGCTGGAATTTGCAGACCCCCAGAGAGGAGATAGTCCCCCTCAAATATCCCTTCTAGTCTTGAGCTAATGTTTGCAGTGTCTGTTTCTGAAAAGTTACTTGAGCTCTGGACTCTGAGCTATTCAAAGCAGCCCAGAGGACCAAATGCAAACTGAATGATAATGCCTTCACAAACTCTAATAAATAACGATTTCCCCCTGATCCTCCCTAAGCCTTAGCATAAGCCTGGGCCAGTGGTCACGAGAGGAGAGTCTGCTGTAGAGACTGCATACCCTTCACCAAGCCCACTTCCCTTCTCTTCTGAGCACACCGCTCGACTACATTCCCCAGCTGCACTTGAAGGTACATGTAGCCAGGAGCTGAGTTCTAGCCAATAGAACATGGTCAGATGTTGTATGTATCAGTTCTAGGCCTGCCCATTAAAACCTTCAAATAATCTTGCCCACTCTCTGTTCACTGGAGGACATTCTCTGGCCAGAAGCCTATGACCCAGAGAGAATTCCGAGGCACTGATGGAGGGGTCAGCAAGCATTTTCTGTAGAGAGCCAGAGAGTAAATACTTGAGGCTTGTGGGCTATAGTCTTTGTTGCAACTACTCAGCTCTGCTGTTGTAGTGCAAAGCAGGCATAGACAATGAGTAAATGAATGAGCATGATTGTGTCCCAATAAAACTTCATATACAAAAACAGCCAGCAAAGCCAAATTTGGCCCATAACTCCTGCTCTAGAAGATGGTGGAACCACAACGTACAAGAAGCTTGAGTGGAAATAAACTCTTATTATGTTAAGCCAGTAAGAGGATGGAGTTTGTTAAAGCAGCTAGAATTCTTTACCCTATTTAATTGCCAACTATATTCTATTTCTCTGGTTGCCAAGTTCATGGGTCAGGATATGAACCAATGAGAAACAAAACAAATATCATTCTGAAAGGGCCTTTAGAAGTACAGGGCTGGAGAGAAGTTGCAGGTGATAGGAGTTATTAAAAAAAATCCCTCTGCCCCACCCTCAATAAAGCTCTGGAGTACTATGCTTCCTTTAAAACCGAGATCAGGTAAGATTTTATGACTCGTCCAGAGCCTTTGAGGAGAACACTTTGATGGTTGGAGAAGATGATCATCTCTTTTGTGAACTTTGTGACCACTCCTCCCTCCCTTGAGGGAGTTGAGTGAGCTGGCTGCCCTCCTCTGCATTACCTCAATACTGTACACATAAACTGACTGTACCTTTTTATGTAGCACATGTATTACATGTTTTGGTCTTTCCCACTGGACTATGAGCTTCATGAGAGTAAAGACTACTTCTTATTCCCTCTTTTTATTCCCTTCTTGTTTCCCACCCCCATCTCCCACTTCAGCCCCAGCGCTAGCACAGTGCTTGGCACACAGCAGGTGCATTACAAATGTTTCCTCAGTGAAAGAGAAATGAATGAATGAAGACATGCACAAGTTAAGGTCAAAAGTATCATCCGAACTAAGACACTTTGAGAGTGAAAGGTGGCTCTACTATACAGTCATGTGCCACATAACATTTTGATCAAGGATGGACCACATATACAATGGTGGTCCCCAAAAGTTATAATGGGGCTGAAAAATTCCTATTGTCTAGTGACCCTAATAACATCACAGCCATTCTAATGTTGAAGCACAACACATTACAAGTGCCTACAGTACTCAGTATAGTAACATGCTGTGTGTACAGTCTTGTAGCCTAGAAGCAATAGATTATACCACATAGCCTAGGTGGGTAGTGGGCTATACCACGTAGGTCTGTGTAAGTGCACTCTGTGATGTTCACATGATGATAGGATCACCTAATGACGATACCTGTCAGAACATATCCCTATCATTAAGTGACACACAACCATAATTATGTGAGGACATTGGGCATAAATGAGGACTGTCCTGAGAAAACCAGAATCTATGGCCATCTAGCAGCAGGCCACTTTGAATCACGGCCTCCAGCAATATAGAGCATTCCTAAAGGGCACTAGTTATTTCTATTAGTTTAAGAACCTTTTAAGATTAAAAACAAACAAAAGAGAAAACTTGGACTACCATGGAAAGGAAAGGGTAATGTGATTTGAAGTTTCCTTGGCAGGAATCTGGGTGGATCAGCATAGCTCTTTCATTGCACTGTGAGTTTTCACTGATCATTTCACACTAATGCCAACCACAACAACTTGAGTTTACAATACAGCTCATATTCACCCTTAAGCACAGTCCCAGTCATACTCACAAGAACACACACACCACAATTTCATCAGGACAAGGGGATCCTAAGTATTCTTTTTTTATTTTATTTTATTTTTTTTTTACAGAGAGGAAGGGAGAAGGATAGAGAGCTGGAAACATCGGTGGGAGAGAAACATCGATCAGCTGCCTCCTGCACACTCCCCACTGGGGATGTGCCTGCAACCAAGGCACATGCCCTTGACTGGAATCGAACCTGAGACCCTTGAGTCCTCAGGTCGACACTCCATCCACTGAGCCAAACCGGTTAGGGCCTAAGTATTCTTGCGTGTACTCTACATGGAATGTTCCCAAGGAAAACCTCAGAACCTCCATTTCTAGAAAACAGTCTAGGATTACTTTAGGGCAGCCGTGGGCAAACTACGGCCCGCGGGCCGGATCCAGCCCGTTTGAAATGAATAAAACTAAAAAAAAAAAAAAAAAAAAGACCGTACCCTTTTATGTAATGATGTTTACTTTGAATTTATATTAGTTCACACAAACACTCCATCCATGCTTTTGTTCCGGCCCTCCGGTCCAGTTTAAGAACCCATTGTGGCCCTCGAGTCAAAAAATTTGCCCACCCCTGCTTTAGGGGGATCGTGTTGATTTCAGGAACATCTATTTGAGAGGTAAATGAAATCATAATTGCAAATATGTATGGAAAGTATTGGGAAGTTGTGTGTGTGTGTGTGTGTGTGTGTGCCTATGTGTCTGTCTGTCTGAGTATAGAATACTAATCACACTAGAGATATTGATGTGGGCTGATAATCACATGCTGACAAAATGAATCCCATTTCAGGGAACAAAAAAAAAAATCCAGCCATAGAGCACAGGGAGGTGCCATGCTCTCCTACCACAGCCGATGAAAGCGATTGGGCTGGAGACGGAGGCACATAGTACATGTGGATATCTAGGGCTTCAGACAGAAAATTAGTCCATAATCTTTCCACATGACGCCTGCCATTTAAATACCCACCTACTGCTTCCTCTATTTAATAGATGACTTCCTCATTTTTGTCTTTTTTCCCTCCTTGGGCCCTGGAATATGTTTCATGGAAAATGTTCCAGCCCGTGTACACATTTGCCCTGTGGGGAAGCCCTAGGAAGGCTCCCTCATCTCAACTGTGTTATTTCAATCTGAATATTCCATCAGCAGCCACTCCTTTCCTGTACTGCATTTTTCAAAGCACTTACCCATCCAATATTTAGGTTTTGAGCCTCCAGACCAGCTGAGAGGTAGTTTGGTTAAATATTACTACAGTATCTCCATTTCACAGAAAGAACTATCCCCAAAGGGAAACTTGCCCAAGATCACAGAGCGAATGTCTCAAAAAACCAGGGCTAGGCCCGGATCTCAAGTCCAGTTTTCTTTCAGCTATGCCTTGTAGCCTTGCCCACGAGAACACTGCTCCCCACCCCTCCCTAACCCCTCAATCCCATATTTGACCGTTAATATTGGTAATTTGCTAAGATCTGGGTCAAAGGAATGGAAAGGCAGAGATATAGTAGTATAAGATTGAAACCTGTTTTGACTTCATCAATGTGAACACATCCAAAAGGGTCTGCGAGGTTCCTTCATCTGTAATTGCTGCTGCATACGTAAGAGGAAAGGCCCCACACACCTTGATGTGTCTGCACATCTCATTCAGACAAGTAGCATGGTTTCATCCAGGCACAAACAGGAACACCTAATCACGTGGTGCTCTTTTACAGAGATGAGCTTCTCTACTGGAAATCAGGTGGTGAGCAGCTTTCCCTGGGAATCAGGGACACTGAGGGCAAGATGGCATGCAAAGGCTGAGACAAGTTTATCTGCAGAGGAAGCCAGACAGCAGCTGTGGGTAAGGAACTGGTGATGGTTTTGTAGATCTTTAGATAGTGCCTGGGAATCATTCGCAAGCCCTGAGCTGCAGCATAGAACTGAGAGTGTGCTGATGCAGGATCCAGGGGCCCTACCCACCCCCCACCCATTCCCATCCTCGTGAACTGATGTCACCTTAGAAATATCACTTTCTCTTTCTCTGTGTAACAGTTCAGCTGCAAAAGTGAACTTATAGGAATATGGATTATGATGCTAGGAGAGGTGCTCCTTGCACCAAAATATTTCTTCTTGCCTACTCTAGTTTCCTCCCATCATGTTGCTTGAAATAGCTTTTTTATTTGGCCTCTTATATCTCAAAGCCTTTTAATATTCAAGAGTCCCTTATAAAATGTCAATTCTAGATCTCAGTTTCCTCATCTGTAAAAAGAAGAGACTGGACTGGAGAAGCACTGAGATTCTGTCTAGCTCTCAGGGCGAGAAAGAGTCAAAGATTGTAGAGTCAGCTGGTGGCCTCTTGAGCCATTGTTGGCCAATCCTGGAACCAAGAGAAGGAAGACTCCATGACAAGCAGTTAAGAGCAAATTCTACTAGGGGAAGAATCCAGAATGGGAGTGGCTCCCAGCCTGCTGCAAGGGTTGATGGGAAGCTTCCCCAGGTTATCAACTCCCTCTTGTCCTCTGACTTGGTGCAGGCGGGTTCTAGCCTCTGCTGTTGGATAAACAAAGCACCCTGCTGTCAGGAGCCCACGCGGCCTTTGATCGAACACTTGGGCTCTTCCACATTTCCTTGGATAGATCTGGGCTGCTTCCAAACTAAGTTATCCCAACCCAAAGACACAAGGGGAAGTATAGGACTTGGAGTCAGCAGACCTGAGTTCTCGCCCCAACCTGCTGAATGATCTTAGCTAAGTCATTTTATGGGCCCTAAGCTGGCCCTAACCTGGCCCTTAATTTCAGTGTCAGTCACCATTTTAAGATCTACCATGGCCTCACAGTTTTGAGGTAGTGAAAGAGGTGCCTCACAGGCAACTACTGTTCTGGGTTGGCCAAAGGAACGTCACCTCCAAATTAGACTCTGGTGATGGTCCAGGCCACAGTGGGCCCTAAAGATGAACTCTACCCCTAGAACCCCAGACAGTTTCTAGCCCAGGTTCAGAGGTTTCTTCTTTTCTGTCCCACTAGGGCAGTGGTTCTCAACCTTGGCTGCACATTAGAATCACCTGGGAATCTGTTTAAAATCCTGATTTCTGGGCCTCATCCTCCGGAAATTCTGTTTCTTTGTTACTAATGTTGTGGCCCCACCCCATTACAAAGAAACAGAATTTCCAGAGGATGAGGCCCAGAAATCAAGATTTTAAAAAGATTCCCAGGTGATTCTAATGTGCAGCCAAGGTTGAGAATCACTGCACTAGGGGATGGAAGAAGGCAGAAACACATTTGACCTTAACTTTGCTCCTTCTTCAATTCAAAACATGTGTGCTGATGCCCAGCTGGTGTGGCTCAGTTGGTTGAGCATCATCCCATGCACTGAAAGGTCACCCATTTGATTCCCAGTCAGGGTGCATGCCTGGCTTTCAGGGTTGATCCTCAGTAGGGGGCATGCAGGAGGTAACCCATCAATGTTTCTCATCGATGTTTCTATATCTCTCTCCCTCTCCCTTCCTCTCTCTGAAATCAATAAAAACATATTTTAAAACATATTTGTGCTGAATGTCTTGCTATTATCTAATCCAACCCACCCATTTTACCCATGAGAATCCTGAGGCTAGCGAAGAGAAGTGGCTTGACTGAGTCAGTGCAGAGGGATCCAAGTCACTTCAAGGCCTTGAACCAAGGTTCTCCCGGCAGGCTTCCTCCCTTCATTTGGCTCAAATCAGAGAGCTCTGGCAATAACCTTGGAACTGAAATGAGCAGGGATGGGACTCCAATGCCATTCAAAGCCAATTCCAAGTAAATCTTCCTTCTCCAAACTACAACCACCCCTCCCTCAGAAGGTCAAAAAATTCCAAGGAAAACCTTGGGAATTGAATCTACCTTATGTAGAGTTGAGGAGTCAATTGAATCCTAATCTTCTCTGCTCTCTAAAATCTTGGTTCCTCCATTTGGGTGATGACCTTGAGCTTTACCAGACCTATTCTCCTAGCCTGAAATGGAACCACTTCTTTATTCCTTTCTTAGCATTTCCTGAGCACCTACTAAACGCCAACCTCTGTGTTAAGTTTGCTGAATCAGAGATGCCTAAAATCACATGCCTGTCCTTGGGTAATTCAGCCAACCAGGAAGGATAGAGATGATTAATAATATTCATGATGCCATGGGGAGAGCTCCCTCGACCTTAAAATAGACCTGCTCTTCTAGGGCAAGTTCTTGCTAGACTAGATCTCAGGGATGGAAGCAAGAGGAGACCATGTTCCTCTGGGGGCTGCTACCCACCCACCAGGAGCATTCTTCCCAGGAAGACAGACACCTGATTTTTCTACCGCTAGCATGGTACAGCTAGTAGATACTCGTTCACACTGGGTGGTGGGAGTGGCACATTAATAAATGGCATCACAAATATTTATCATCAAGCATCTACCATATATGAAGTGGGAAAATAAAGAAAAATTTATCTTCAGTGTGGTGTCAATTTCTGCCATCACAAAGCTAAAAATCTGGTTATATGTCATAAAAACTGGAGAAATGTGAAAAGAGCATGGGTTTAAGAGTTTGGACCCCTGGGTCTTGATCCATTTTTTAGCAGAACATCATCCTTCTTTGCTTCAGTTCGTTCATCTCTACGTTTGGGCAGGACCAGAGTATGCCCTGGAATTGCAAGAGTGGTGCCGCCTGATAAATGTTTACTTGGTTTGTTTTTCCCTTAGAGTTTGGGTTTTCTATTCTTTGTGGTGATTTAAGGTCTGAGCTAGGTTTGTGGGAAGGAAGAGAAGTGAAGCCAGGATCAGGTGGGAAGCTGGGTAATAAAAGCCAGAGGAGAATGATGTGCTACAGGAGGGAGTAGCCTGGGAGAGGGATGAAGAGGAGATGCAGGAGAGGAAGCTGTCAGAAGGGCTACTCTCCATGGAGGTTAGAAACAAGGACCTTTGCTGATGCCACTGAACAGCCCTAGAGAGGGGAAGGAACCAGTGCCAACCTGCAGGCCCACCTAGCCATTCAAACCACCAAAATAAAATGGTGGTGAGGCATTAAGGCTGCTCAAATTGGGTCCCATAAGAGCTGGTGGTGAGGGTTTGGTCCAAGGCACATTGTGGCCTGTGAACACGGATGAGTCAGCAGGAGCAGGAAGGGCCCCAGCTAAGAGTAAAGCAGATCCAGACATGGCCATGTTGCAGAAAAGGCTGGTACCTACAGTACGGAGCACCCTGGCCCCAGCGCCCCCTGGCCTCCTGGAGCCCTGAGTAGTTCCCCACATGTCAACATGGCTCCTCGCCCCAGCAGTCCACACACACTTCTAGCTCCGTCATGCATCACTTGCCGGCAGATGCTGGGGCTACTGATGCACACCACACAGAGGAAAGAGTTCTGCTTATTAAATTACTAAATCCTGTTAGAAATGAGGGCAACTTGCTCCAATTAGAATTTTTATGTTCCTCGTGATCCTTGGTGACTCCCATGAGGTTCTTTATTCTCCACTGCCGTGCCAGGAATGGATTCCACAGCCAGTTCTCTCTTTCACAAGCAGAACCATTAAAAGCAACTCTGTCCCTCGGAGGAAATCATGCTTTCTTAGTACTACAGAGCCTTTCGAATTTGTTTAAAATCTACTGTTCTGCTGATGGTAGGGCAGGGAGAGGGATGTTTTCTTTAGGGAGGAGTATGTGTGTGTGTGTGTGTGTGTGTGTGTGTGTGTGTGTGTGTGTGGAGTGGGTGCTCTTTGAAACTGTAATAGTTGAGAGGGTAATACTATTGTTTATTTTACACTGTCCTACTCCTCCCTCTTTCCCCCTCAACACACAACAAACTGTACAAATGAACAAGAGAAGTTGATGCATAGACTCACGCTGCCACCCTGCAGCAGTCTCTCCTGCTGCAGAAAGCACTCCTGCTCCAGGCAGTCGGAGCTGCATTGTTGGGCATGATCGCTTGGGCTGGGGAGGCTGTGGAAACTGTCTCGCCCGCATGTAAAGAACCATCGGGTTACTTAAAGGAGCAACACGACTCTCACCTTGCAAGGAGGAAAGCTGACTTGGATGAGCAAGCCCGACAGTCCTCGGTGCTCTCTGGCACATGCATTTCATCCGACTGTGCTTAGCTTTGCTTTTGTCAGACCACTCTTTCCCCTCTGGTTATCAGGAGCAAATTAGTTTTCAGCTTTGTTTTGTGTTTCTTTTTTCATTTAACACATCTCTTCTTACGCTGGTGATATCATCCCTGGAAGACTGAGACGTAAGAGGAGTGAATCATGTATCACCTTCACATCTCTTCTAGAATTACATCAGCAGAGCCCTAGGGTGCAGTGAGGATAAAAGCCAAAAGTAGAGGGGAGGGAGGAGGAAAGAGGAGAGCACCAGGAGGGGGGAGGAAGGGAGCCGGTTCTTTTGCAGTCAGCTCCTTTTCTTCTTCCTCCTTCCTCAACCCCTATACCCCCTTCCTTATTTATAAATCAGACAAGAGGAAAAACCAGACAGTTGCCTTATATTTATTGATGGTGTTGGTTTAAATGTCATTTGTCTGAACTTTTGACCAATCACCATACCCCCATCGGTCACAGATGAAAGCCAACCTTAGCATTCTCACTGGACACATAAATCGGTTAAGAATGAAGACATGCAGACCCTGCCCCACCTCCAAGTATTATCCATATGATCCCCACCCTCTTATATGATCCCCACCCTCTTTAACGTTCTCATCAATTTTAAACAGCAAAGGAACTTGGCAACGTGTGGAGATCATTGGAAATGTGAAATCTAGTCATGCAAGAGAGTGAAGGCCCACACAGCTGTCTGCTGGTCAGGTGAGAACAGAGTGGAGGGCACACGATGCGGGTGCCTAGGTAGGGTGGGATTTGACTTTCCTGACCTCTCTCTAGCTGAGGGTTTTAAAATGTCATTCAATGATGCGTATCTGAGGTATTCAAGGAGAGGGACAGGGACTCTCAACCAAACCAAAACATGGTGATAGGTTCGAAGGCCTGGACCTTGTCTTAATGCCCATAAGAAATGACTCTGGCCCTAGCCGGTTTGGCTCGGTGGACAGAGTGTCGGCCTGCGGACTCAAGGGTCCCAGGTTCGATTCCAGTCAAGGGCATGTACCTTGGTTGCGGGCACATCCCCAGTAGGGAGCGTGCAGGAGGCAGCTGATAGATGTTTCTCTCTCATCAGTGTTTCTAACTCTCTATCCCTCTCCTTTCCTCTCTGTAAAAAAATCAATAAAATATATTTTTTAAAAAAAGAAATGACTCTGAATACTTTACTATTATTTCCCACCCACCCTTTGTTTTGCTTTGCTTTTCTAAAGATAGTCTTATGCCTGAACCACTCCCATTAATTAGAAAGAAAAATCTTTCATCCTCCATTCCTCTATGGCTCCAGTGAATCCTAGACTCCTTAAAATCTCTGGGTCTAGTTGCTCACAACATGTTTTTGATGAAAATAAAGCAACGGGGCCTCAGGACACCAGGGAAAGCCAGGAGTGCAATCCATTTCTGCAATACCAAAGGGGCCCAAAGGGGCAAAGGGAAAAAACAATTTGCAGAAGGCACAGCTTTGGCAGCATCTTATTACAACTTCTAGCTGACCGGGGTGTAGCCAAATTAGAGACATCTGTTTGGAATTTACAACAGAAACAAACAGAAAGCATGAAAGCCCTAAGACATACACACACACCAAACTCTAACAGCTCTTCACTGCCTTGACCTCCACACCATTCCTTGCTTTTCCTCCCAGGGGAAAAAAAAAAAGGTTCTCCCACTTCTCAGAAATCTCCTTCTTTGGGTCTCTAGTTCATCTTTAAAACTCCCTGAGCTGCTTGTAAAGGAAAAGATTACATCGTATTCTTACACTTGATCGTGAGCACGAACCTCGTAAAACCTCACAAGATGTCGAAAGTCACTCCTCCCTAAATAACCTCGCAGGTCTGAGTGAGGAACAGAACTCAGAGACCAGAGGAAACCCACACTCACAGAAGTGAATTAATGAAGAAGATGGAATATACTTGAGAAGGCTGTCCCCAGCCACAGTACCCAGAGTGGCAAAGGGCCAGAGGGGCCCCAGTCTTCCTATAAAGTGGGTTTCCCTCCCCTATTCACCTTCAAGCAAGGCAGAGGCCAAACACTGTCTGACCACACCATCCTGTTGATGGACACACCCTCTCCTCCCCCCTCCTCCCAAGCATTCTCCGCAGCAGTTCCAGAAGCTCACCTGTTCTGTTCAATTTTCCTCTTTATTCTCTTCCCACTGGCGGGCAAACAGAACCAGAGCAGTGCTACTCTTCAAAAATAACAAAATGTTTTATACACATTTCTGTATATACAACTGAACAACATTTTACATGTCCCTTTTGCACAGCAAAAGATATAAACATCCAGCTCTGAGAACAGTTATGTACAAAAAAAGATGTCAAAAATACTTCACAACAGTGCAAAAATATTTTACACAGTATCATGGAGTGAGATCTTTTGAGCAGGATGAAGGTGTGTGTGTTTCTAAAGGAAAACTCCTTTTTTAGATATTAGATGTCTTTAACTGTAAACAAAATGCAACTTTCTTTCCTTTTCCTCTCTTCCCCCCTCCCCCTCCCCAAACAAATATTTGAGGAATTTGGCAGAATTTCAAGGGTCTTAGTCTGAGGTAAACAACCCAAGCTCTTGCACCAAAAAACTGGAGGCAAAGAGGCGGCACAAAAACAGCCTCAAACATTGTGAGAGTAAATTCCTTTTTCTTTTCAACGATATGCCAATGACAATGCTAGGCTGCTCCCGGGTGAGGGGTGGGGAGGAAGTTAACCCCTCCTCCAGGGGCCCCAACTGCCCCACAAACAGGAAGCTGGCCGGCGGGCCCCTGACGCCTGCAGGACTTTTGCTAACTTCAGCGGGCATTTCCCTCACCCCGGACCCCAAGGGGCTGCCTCTCTCCTTCCTGGTAGGGTTTCCCCACCCCATCCCCACACATCCAGCCACATCTCCGTAGGCAACCTGAGCTCCACTTAAAACAGAGCCAAATGTGTTCAGGGAGAGAAGCAGGAACTCTGGGCCTTAAGTGTCCCATTTTCCCTTTCCTGGGCGCAAGCGGTGTCAGGGCTAGGTCAGGGAGCTGTCGAGGAGGCTGTTGGGGAGTCACGGTGGGGCGGCAGGGCGCGCGCAGAAGGTTTCGGGGAGCTCAGCCCGAGCGCGGCTCGTCGGGGCTGGCGCGGTCCGTAGGGCCAGACTGGTCCCCGGCGGTGGCAGAGGTGGCATCTGGGCCGCCGCCTTCTATGGAGCTCTCGCTGCCGGTGCTCTCACCAGACAGCAGGCGCGTCACCCGCAAGTCGGCCTGCAGGCTTCGCACGTCGTTGCCGAAGCTGAGCTCGCCCAGGTCGTTAATAAGCTGCGACAGCTCGGCCTTCACGTCGGAGGGGCTACCCAGCAGCAAAGGCGGTGGCCCCGCCCCGGGTCCCAACGAGACCCCACTACCCCCCAGCGCCTCCTCCCGGCCACTCTCCAACGTGTCCAGCAAGTCCCCACATTCGAAGTGCATGGCGGCCACCACCAGCGCCCGCTGCGCCTCGGCCTCTTCCTCTGCCGGATCCTTCTCCCTGGCACGATCCTCTTCCTCCTCCTCCTCCTCCTCCTCCAGGTAGCTCTCGGTGTGCTCCTCTTCCTCTTCTTCCTGCAGCTCCTCCTCCTGCTGTTCACCGACCAGGTCCTCAGTGATCGAGCCGAGTTTGGGCGCGCTGCGGCTGCGCTCCACCGGCGGCTTGTAGCAGCAAGGTCCGTGCAGGAGCAGCTTGCGCAGCGGCACCAGCGGGATGGTGTGCGCGCCCACCAGCTCCTGCTGCTGGTGACGCGCGTCGTCCCGCCGCTTGAGCCGTTTAAATTCCGCCAGTGCGTTGGCCGACGTTTGGTAGAGCAGCAGGGCCATGGCCTGCGCCTTCTCGGGCTTGGACACCAGCACCGCGTGACAGCGCAGCATTACCGCTTTGTGCTTGAGCTCGTGCCGGTACACCCAGGCGAAGACCTTGGGCAGCCGCGCGTCCGCCACGCAGTAGGTAACGCGGTGCAGCAGGTAGAGGTGGCCCGGGCGGCGCAACGCGCGCTCTTCGGCGTGCACCATGCGGATACCCTGCGCACTCACAGTCAGCTTCATCTTGGTGCCCTGACGGCCCGCCTCGCTCTTGCTCCAGATCTTGCCCACCGCGAGGTCGGTGCAGCCGTCGCCGCGCGCCTGGATGGTGGTGGCATTGCCCAGGTAGAGCACGGTGTAAGTGGGGTCCTCGCTGGTGATGTGCAGCTTCTTGCGCTTGGAGCGGAACATGCTGCCCACCCGGCTGAGCGCGCCTTCGGGGCACGCCCGCGCCAACGAGCTGAGAGCCGAGTAGTGCAGGCTCACCGCGTAGCCCTTGGGCTTGGACGCCTGCCTTGGCGGCGCCTCGGCTAGCAGCTCGAACTTGTGTTTCTTCCACGGCAGCATCTCCGGAGGGCGCCCCCGCGCAGCTGGGCGGCGGCGGCCGAGCGCTGAGTGCGAGCCCAGCTGAGCCACCCGCCTAGGCCAGGCTCGGCCCCGGGCAAGACCGAAAATTAAAACTCTGCTGGGAGTGGTCCAGTGGTAGGGGTTGGGGGCGGGATAAGGGTGTAGTGCTAGAGAACCCTGCAGGGATCAGGGGCAGAATTTTTTTTTAAAGGAAGAAAATATTCAGTTGCGAGTGTGGAAAAACGCACACAGGATTTACCCTAGCTTGGGCAAAGACGGAGGCAGTCTTAGGCAAGCAAAGTGCGAAAAAGACCGAAAGAGAGTAAAACGGAAAATATGAGAGAGAGAGAGAGAGAGAGAGAGAGAGAGAGAGAGAGAGAGAGAGAGAGAGAGAGAGAGAGATGCGCGCCTGCAAATAGAGGGACCCCAAGCAAAAGCAGCCGAGATGGTGCGAGAATAAAGCAGGAACTCCTCGGCGAAGGTGGAAAGGGCCCCCTCTCACACACAGTTCCCAAGGCTGGGGCCAGACACCTCGGAAACTCAGCAGCGAGTAAGGCCAGGGGCCAGTGCTCCCCACCCCCACGGGGTGCTGGAGGCAGGCTGCCGCTCCGCGGGGCTGGTCCCAGAATCAGTTCCGTGCCCCAACGGCGGTCAGATGGAGGGTCCGGCTGGCCGCGGCGGGCCCGGCGCAGCAGTCCGGTCTTGGCTCACTGCATCTTGGCTCCAACCGGGCGCCGGGGGTTCAGGCTCGGCCGGCTCACCGTCCGGGCTGGCTCGGCCGGGGCAGCGCGGGGCTCCACAGGCGGGGCGCGCGCATGGTCGGCTCCGGGGACGGTCGCTACCTCATTTCTTCCCTCCGGGGGTGTCCAACTCCGCTCCCGGTGTCCCCTCTCGATCTGCTACCCGCCTCTGCAGCGCGACCCCTCGGGTTCTGGGAGCGCTGGCCGGCTCGCCAGCCTCACATCCTTGCCGTCCGAGAGGAAGACCTCGGGTAAATATAGGCCGGCGCAAACCATTTGCAGAGCGGGGACAGGGGAGGCGCAGGGAAGACTATCCGTTTCGGTCTCCGACGCCCTGCGGGTTCCCAGTCTCTTAAAGGGACCTGGTTGCAGTCACTGGTCGATGGAGTGGGGAGACCAGTCTAATCCAGCAATTACACCCCAAATTTACCATCATCTCTTTTATCGACAGGTAGCGCCAAGACCGGGGTTACCCCTCAGGAAAAAAACTCCGGATTTCTGACGCTCCACCCCCAGGATGAATTGCAACTCACTGAATAAATGTCTCCATCGAAACTTGAGGAGGTGGTAGAAGGTGGGATTTTATACTATAACCTACTATGCAGAAAGATTGGGGGAAATAGTGGTTCTTTCATTACATGGCAGCTGAGAATGACTGGGTGCTGTTTAATATTTTTTAAATATATTTTATTGATTTTTTTTTACAGAGAGGAAGGGAGAGGGATAGAGAGCTAAAAACATAAATGAGAGAGAAACATCGATCAGCTGCCTCCTGCACTCCCCCCACTGGGGATGTGCCGGCAACCAAGGTACATGCCCTTGACTGGAATCAGTCCGCAGGCTGACACTCTACCCACTGAGCAAAACCAGTCAGGGCTGTTTAATTTTTTTTTTTTTTTCAGAATTTTATTCTACTAAAGAAAATAGAGAGGGGCAAAGAAAACACCAAGACTCATTTTTCACTATCTTGGAGCCTTTCTCCACAGGTAATAGTGAGATGATTGGAGTGAACAATATACTATGTAAATATATAGTCTATAAATAAGGTGCTACCTGCTCCTAATCCCCAGCAGCGCCCCCTGCTGCTGTCCTGTTTCAGAGTATCTGTTTTCTGAGATATACACAGTTTCCAAGAAATGCTTACCTGTGATCAGAACTCAGTTTACTTTGACAAGCCAGTCATTCTATTTTATTACATCATTGACACAGTTTGGATGAGAATTCCCAGTAAAAATTCAAATGACGTTTTTATTTGAGTGTCGAATAATGCCAGGCCACCCTCCACTGGGAATGATAATCACATGAATCATGCTTTTCTTCTGTGCCAACTAGACAATGCAACTTTAATCTTCTGACCAGCTTGACCTTTGGCTAGTAACTCATTTCTGGGCCTTTGAAACAACCTGCTTGCCTCTATGGTCTTCTCAAGACAAAACAAAAAAAACTTCTGGCTGGAATGTGTGCTATATGCCCAGATGATCCTGCATCAAACTTCCAAATTCGTCCTAGAGGAGGACAGTGCGATCTCCACTCCATAGGCCCAGTCCACCAGGGGATTGTGGATGTCTCTGGCTTCTGTGCCAGATTTCAGAACCACATAGCCCTCCTGGAGAGTCCTGGCCTTCTACCTTTGCTAACGTCTAACCTTTTTTTAAACTCTAATTCAGTTTTCTCAGAGTCACTGGTGTTGAGTTTCAATTTAACTAACTGCTGAGTACCTTTTGGTGCCAGTCCCTGACCTAGTCCCTTGCAGACTCAATTCCTGTCTCCAAGAAGCTCCCAGTCCAATGAAGGATGTGAAGTCCACTCAACTCTGGGTTTGTAGGTTCTATGAGAGCACCCGGTATCCCCAGTGCCTGGTACCAATAGGCACTGCTTAATTGTTGAATTAATAAATGGGACATGCATGGAAATAAGAAGACAGAGTTGGGCCCTGAGAAAGACCCAAAACTGGAAGAAAAGGTTCATTACGACTAGGAGAGTCAGAGAAGGCTCCACAGAGGTGGTAACGTACGAAGGATGAAGAGCATTTCTTCATGCAGGTAAGAATTAAAGGGCTTTCGGGGTATAAATGACAGCAAAATTATAGAACATGAAAATGTATGTACATGTGCAGATCAGGATGGAGTTTAACTATTGTAACAATGAAAGAAGATGATTTCCTGATCAAAGAAGAAAGTTTCTTGATCATGCTTTTTGGGCCCTCCTTGTCTCTTCAGGAAGGAATGGCTGACTGGCCCCAGGCTATCATTAAACCAAAACTGTGACTTCTTACTGCTCAGTAGCACCGATGGGTTAATTGGAGGGGTACCAGGCATGATGTGGGCATGAGATAGTTAGGATTATAATAAGCCATTTAAGCCAAAATTAATTCATTCTTTGGCTCAAATTTCCAGAATATCTTGCAGTGGCAATGACATAGGCACTCCAAACAAAAACTTCCATTTAAAACACACCAAATTAACCTTTAACTGGTCCGTAATCTTGAAGTCTAACCCCTACACAAGTAGATGTCACATTCAAGCAGTTACCATTTCCAAACTGCTTAGAGGTCCAAGGGTCAGAAGGGTTTGGGGAGGAGGGTGTGGGGCAGGTGGTGGGAGCTAAGGTTGGCCTCGGCACCTGCGAGGGGTACCACCATGGGCTTCATGCAGTGGCAGGGAAGTTTCCACTGGAAGTCCAGGCTTTCCAGCAGCAGCCAGAGTGTCAGTCCCAGGCACCACAGAACTGCTCCTGTGGACTGGTCTCTGCCACACCTGGACTACCTTCCTTTTTTAATGTTTTTTTTAATGGGCCATAAATGACTCTCTTGACAAGAGTCATTTAATATTTTTATTGATTTAGAGAGAGAGAGAGGAAGAAGAGGGAGAGAGAGAAACATCAATCAGCTGCCTCCTACACCACCACCTCCCCACCAGGGGCTGAGCCCGCAACATGGGCTTGTGCCCTGACCAGGAATCGAACTGGCAACCTTTCGGTGCATGGGACAACGCCCAAGCAATGAGCCACACCAGTCAGGGCTGGACTACCTTCTTAATAAGCTTGTTTTCAACCTTGGGAGGACAGAAAGGCTCTAGAAGACAAATGGGAACACTCCTGTGTGTGAGTCATGCTCTGTGCCTGTGCTCAAAGACCCAGGAGGAGGACCAAGCTGTCTCCTCGGGGCCGGGGCCAGCCTCTGGGGCCCACCTCACCTTTTGGAGAAGCTGGCCGCCCTTCAGAAAGCACAAGTCACAACTGCGGCTGTATTTTGTTGGGAAAGCTAGTGGCGTCCCCTATGAGCCCACACCACAGATCTGAGACATAGGGCATTTCCAGAACAGAACTTCAGCAAAGTCAGTTGGGGAAGTGGTCGGACCCCACTGGAAGGCAGACTGCAGGTTTTTTTTGTTATGACACTGCCCCATCTACTGGTGCCAGGCAGAAGTACCACTTGGTGAGATGGTTTCTCATAGAACCGGATAAGCCAGTGGTTGAATCAACACACAGCCAAGTCACAGCTGGAAAGCCGCCCGGCTTCTACTTTGACATCTGAGAGTCAGCCTTTTAGCTTTCAGGCTGGCTTTCTCCCACCTCATATCTTGCATAATGCTCTTCCCTTCGGCCCCCTTGCCTAACATCCTACTGAATGAACATTGGCTTCAGAGACAACAAATGATGAATCTGGAATCTTCAAAGTCATTCAACAAATATTTGTTGAGAGTCTATTGAGGGTGTGACATAGTTGCTGGGGATATTGCATTAAAGAAGACAGACAGGGATTTGCCCTAATGAGATTTATAGCCTATGGGGAGGCAGATAATAAGCAAACAAATAACTAATAAGACATCAGATAGCAATAAGTCTCTGAAGAAAAGAAAGCAGTGTTAGGAATGGAAGGTGGCTGGTTTAGACAGCATGGCCAGGAAAGACATCTCTGGGTAGAGACCTGAATGAGATGGAGCCAGCCATGCAAAGATGGGGGAGGGGATGATGACATTCCACCCTGCACTGGCCAGTATGATAGCCACGTGAGGGTAATGAGCACTTGGAATGCAGTTGGTCCAAACTGAGATGTGAAGCAAGTATGAAATACACACTGAATTTTGAAGAATTAGTAAGACAAAAAATGATGTAAAAATAGCTCAACAATTTCATAGTAATTGTATATTGAATAATATTTTGGCTGTGTCAAGTTAAAGAGAATATGTTCTTAAAATTAATTTTGTCTGTTTCCTTGTACCTCTTTAATGTGGGAACTAGAAGATTGACAACTATATATGGGCAGCATTGTGCTAGGCAAAGGGCATAGCTAATATGAAGGCCTCAAGGTGGGAATAAGGTTAGCCAGTTCAAAACTGAGCTCCAGCTTCAAAAACCCCACTGTGTAATCCCAGCCTTTTACGCTGCCAGCCCTCTTAATTCCTGACTCCTATCACATGAGTTCTTCAACCTCAAGACCTCCGAGATCTACATCAACATTCCACAGAGTGGACTCACCCCCACCAGCTGCATCAGAATTTGCTGGCCCAATTCCTGGATCACACCCATAAATCAAAATCTCTGCTTAAACTCCTCCGGTGACTGAACATATACTATAGTTTGGGGAGACCTACCCTAACCCACTTTATTTCTCCTAGTATCAGTTCCTTTCCTACCTCTTTCCTTCTGCTCCTCCCCATCCGAGACCTTCCAGATGAGCACCGGGTCCACAGTTTCTGTACATCATTTCCACCCAGCAGAGCCCCAACCCTGGACCAATACCACAGTCCATATGCTCTGCTTCTGGAGCTGGACTGCTGAGTAGAATCTCTAAGATAGTCTACCCTTGACACATTGTGACCTCTCCTATAGTAAACAGAATAATCCCCGCCCCCTCCAAAAAAAAAAAAAAAAAAAGATGTATCTGTCCTAATCCCCAGAACCAGATGTATCTGTCCTAATCCCCAGAACCTGTGAGTATGGGGGAAGGGAAAGGAAGATTGTAGATGAAGTTAAGGTTGCTAACTAGCTGACCTTAAAATAGTGAGAGGACCCCCAATTATCCAGATGGGCCAATGAAATTACCAGTCTCCTTCAAAGTGGAAGTGCGAACCTCCAAAACATCAAGTGAAATGAAAGAAGCCAGACACAAAGGTCATGTATTGTGGTAGGCTATCTGTGTGAACTATCCACAGTAGGTGAATCCATAATGACAGAACCAAGATTGGTGGTTGCCAGGGGCTGGAGGGAGGGAAGAATGGGGGAAAACTACTTAATGAATGTGGTTTTCCTTTCAGAGTGATGAAAATGTTTTGGAGCTAGATGTAGTAATTGCACAACATTGTGAATATACTAAATATCAATTAATTGTTCACTTGAAATGATTAATATTATTTATGCATCTCATCGTGATTTTTTTATTGAAAGGAGGCAGGAGAGTGTCAGAGTGATGCAATATGAGAAGGTCTCCACCCTTCCTTCCTTGAAGATGGAGGGAGGGGGCAACAAGCCAAAGAATGCAGGCAGCCTCTAGATGCTGGGAAAGGCGAGGACTGATTCTCCCCTAGAACTTCCAGAAAGGATACCCTATGACACCTTGATGCTAGCCCAGCAAGACCCATGTTGGACTCCTAACCTGCAGAATTGTAGCTCTGTGTTGATTTAAGCCAAGTTTATGTTAATTTGTTACAGCAGCCACTTTCCTCTTATCCTGACTCCATTTCCTCTTCCACTCCCCTCAGTGAGTGCCCTGAATCCTCACCACTTTTCCAAAGCTTCCCACTCCCCATCAGAGCCAAGCAAGGGGCTTGGTGCTTCCTTAAGAAAACTGAGGCAGTAGAGTAATGTTAACTGTGTGCCAACCCCCTCAACCACATCCTCACCCATTCTCACCTCTCTGCCCCAGGCTCAAAAGCCTCTCTTCCTTTATATCCATTCCCTCAAATCTACGCTTCAAACCACAGATTTGACAGTATGCCTCTTTCTATTATGACAATTCAGTGGCTTCCCACCAATCACAGGTTATGGGCTCAACTTCTCATTATAACACATGAGAATTGTCAGGTCTGGCACCTGCCTACCTCTCCAGCCTCATTCACACTTCTCCCGGCCTTGGGATTTCTGCTCCAGTGAGGAAAAATGGCCCGTGCTTCTGATCATGCTCATGAGACTGTTTCTTGTCTTCTGGCCATTCTTATGTGGTTCTGTCTAACTGGAATGACCTTCTTCTGCCACTTCTCCAGGCTGAACCCTACTCATCTTTAAAGAGCCACCTCAGGTGCCAACTTCTCCAGAAAAGTGCCTGGCCTCCCTAACTTCTTCTCCACCCTCTCCTATGGGTATCTATACTTCTGCTCTTGTCTCACTGATATTATCCTTAACTGCCTGCCTCCCTCACTAAACTGTGAGCTCCTTTAGGAAAGTGACGGTATGTAATTCACCCTTCTGCCCCAGCTACTAGCACCAATGCCTCCCTAGTTAGTATGCCATAAATGTTTGTGGAATGAACAGTAGCCATGTGTTTATTTTCACAGCAATCAGACTATCATAAACACAGATTGTCAGAACTGAAGAAGGCCTTCCAGACAGCCGATCTCTTCAAACATCCCCTCCCCACAGGTTTTACGGATGAGGGACATGTCAAAACAAGAGTAGGACCCATGTAGCCTGAATCTAAATTCAGGGCATTTTTCTTCAGCAAAACATAAAGCCAGAGGCTTTTAAACACATAAATATGAAGAACAAACATTCTACACTCTCTCACCTTCTATGAAGGGCTATGTTTTGGGGGCTTCTGAGTTCATTGGGTGGACTGGACCAGAACAGCCCTCCTCAACCAAACATCCTTCTCCCTGTGATCTGACTGAGCTGTCGCTCTCTGGGACCTTAATCAAAAGTCCCCTTGTTGCTGGCTCTCACTGCCACCGAAGAGTTAGAGCAAGCATGTCAAACTTGCAGGCCGCATGCAGCCCACAACGAATATTTTTGCGGCCCAGCCAATATAATGTGAAGAAACGTTTTAATAAATGTTTTGTAACTTAATTTTTACAATATCCCGTTATACATAATTATTAATAACGAACTACAACGTTCACTAATGACTGATTACTATAATCGTGTTGCATTCATTTCCCTCACACGCCTTATGTGCAGGCGCACCATTTCTCTCCCTAATACTAGCAGCGAATATTCTCGCAGCCGATTGCCACGTCATTAGTTTTGTACTGACTTGTTTGGTGAAGCTTTTGGTTTTTTGCAGCCCACATGAACTTAAACCTTGTTTATTTGGCCTGTGTTAGCCTTTGAGTTTGACATGCTTGGGTGAGTCTAGCATGGCTGTCATGGTCATGCTCAGACTTTGGTTCCCCCTAGTGGTCAAGATATGCTCAGGTTCATGAGAGTCTGGTGGCCCATTGGGTTCCTCTGCTCTGCCCAGTGACCCTTGACCTCTCTGGGGTTTGCACTTCAAAAACAGTAAGAGTTGTAGCAGTTCTCATTTTTCAGGAAATAGTATAAAGAAGTACCAATGAAATTACATGTGCATGGTAAATACTTGGAGATTTTCAAATTGAGAGTAGAGAGGATGTTATGTAACCTATGTTTTAGTTTGTCTTTTTTTTTTTTTTAATTCTCCTGGGCATGTGGGCCTGGCACATCATTTAGGCAGGCTATGAAAATGAGCTGTTTTCAATCACAAATATTTACTATACTGGCCTCTCCCCACTGGGCACTGGGGTTATGCATATGGTCTCACCCTTAAGGAGGTTATAATCCAACTTGGGGCCCAGTGCACAAATTCGTGCACCTTGAAAGGAACTGTGGGCCGTGAGGCTGTGGTACAGGGGTGGGTCTCAGCCCATCCTCCATGCCCCCACCTGGCTGCTTCTGCCACAGCACCCCCCGCCCCATCCCCTGTCTGCTGGCAGCCCTGCTCCCACCGCCCCTGCTCCCACACATTGACGGCGCTGGCCCCGCTCCCCACCGCTGACAGCACAGAGTGATTGGGGCCAGCGCCATCAGCAGATGCAAGCAGCGGCTGCTGCCCCGATCACCCCTCAGGAGCAGGGGGAGGTAGAGAAACCCTCAGGGACGATCGGGGCCAGCAGCTGCAGCTTGCACCCACTGATGGTGCTGAGTGATTGGGCACTGGCAGCAGGTGTGAGCAGCGGCTCCAGCACACAGGAGCAAAGAATTTTCAGTAACCACCAGAGGCTCACCCTGATGACAACAACCGGTGCCCCACCTTGGTCTGGTGCCCCCGCTCACCTGCTCCACCATCCCACCATTGCCAACGTCTGCCATGTTCTGCGCATGACCCCTGGTGGCCAGCGCACATTATAGTGACTGGTTGTTCGGTTGTTTGGTTGTTCTGCAATTCGGTCTATTTGCATATTAGCCTTTTATTATATAGGATACTCACTGATTCAGAATGGACTCAAGGAGGTATGTTGGGTATGCTGCAGGGGATGAAACATAGGTGCAAAAAAGTTTGATGTGTGATAATGAAGTCTGAGTTATCACAGGTCACTCTGGGGGTTTAAAGGGAAAATAACTTCTAGTCAAACAGTGAAGAGATGAGGTTCTCATCAAGGAGGGAATGGGCTTCATGCATCATTGAGGGAGGAGCAGGTTGCTATGAACAGCGACAGAAGCAAGAAGACCAGCGGGAGAAAACAGCTCACAAAGGCAATGGCTAGTGCTGAACGTTTATGGTTATGGCAAAAGCAGGGAACTCAAGCATGCTGAGCACCTACTACGTGTCTGACACTGTGCTAAGTGCTTTGGACACAGCTGGATGTTTCATCCTCATAAGAGTCTTGTGAGGTCCATGATATTCTCTTCATTTTACAGAGGCAACAGACTGAGTTTGGGAGAGTTACAAAACTTGCCCAAGATCTCCAAAACCTAAGTTCTTTGTGTTGGACTCAGGTTGGGGCCTGACTCCCAAGGGCCTTGAATAGCAGGCGGAGGTGTCTCTTGAACTGTGATTAGTCACTGTAGGCATCTGAGCAGGGATGTGCCATGATCAGAACTAGAGCCCAGACACCCACATCCCAGCCTGACTCACTGAGAGTCTGAAAGCAAGATGCTGCCCCTCTCTGGGCCCTCACCTTCCGGTTTGTGGGCTGAGCAATTCCCTTTCAGTTCTAAGATCGTAGGAGGCTGTTTTGGTTTCCTAACAAATTACCATAAACAGGGTGGCTTAAAACAACAGAATTATTTTCTCTCACAATTCTGGAAGCTGGAAGAAAGAAGCATACTTCCTTGTCTCTTAGCTTCTGGTGGTTGCCTGCAATCCTTGACTTATAGGTGTATCACTCTAATCTCTGCCTCCATCCTCACATGGTGTTCCCCTCGTGCCTTCTTTGCATGTGTCCAAAATTGTATCTTCTTATAAGGATACCTATCATTGCATTTTGGCCCACTGCAATTCCGTCTGACCTCACCTTTACTTGGTTACATCGGCAAAGACTCAATTTCCAAATAAAGTTTCATCCGTGGGTACCTGAGGTTAGGACTGAAACCTATCTTTTTGAGAGACATGATACAACTCAAAACAGAGGCCATGACAAAAAACTGCATGAGTGAGAGAGGAACAATAGACAAGTCAAATGTCTACAAACTCCAGAGGTTACCATGTGGTACACGCCTTCAGAGATTTTCTCACTAGGACCCTTGCTTGCCATGAAGCCATGCGGTCCCTCCTTTCATGGGCTGCTTACTAGGAATGTTTACCACCTAAATAAGGCCCGGGCAGAAATGCAAAGGCATGAGTAGGAAGTCAAGAGTAGTGAAATCATGAGCTTTGCAAGTGAGCCTTTCTCATCAGTGCCACCAGAAGCAATGGCCAGTAAAGAAGGACCAGAGTGGCATGTCCCCTCTGAAGGTGGAAGGAGGAGAAATCACTGTCCCTGCATGGTTAGCTTTGATATAGAAACCTTGGATCATAACATTTCCATTTGTAATGACAGTATTGTAACTAATGATGATTCAATTTGCTAGATAGTAGTTCACAGTGCCCTCAACCCTCACATGACAAAGAGGGCAGGATGGGGTCTTCTCCCCAAGTTACATGATGAAGATATCGCCCTACTATTGCCAGTCCAGGCACCCTTTCTGAAACCATCATTGTTCCTGTTGTTTCAGATTTAGGGGAAGGAGTCTGATAACCACCTTAATGGTCCTCTAATCCAATACCCACTTTGAAGCATGAACTTGCTTTAGAACACACTGACACTTGGTTAACTAGCCATTGCTTTGAACACCTCTGGTGACAGGGAGCTCACTACCATACAAAGCTGTCTATTACATCTTTGAACCACTCTGACTACAAGTTGACATAGTAACACTTATTAATAAATTTGCTACAACCAATGACATATTTCACAGACCTAGAACGAACTCTCCAAAAATTCATCTGGAATAAAAAAGACCCCGAATAGCTGCAGCGATCTGGAGAAAGAAGAACAAAGTAGGAGGGATCTCAATACCAGATATCAAGCTGTATTACAAAGCCACTGTTCTCAAAACTGCCTGGTACTGGCACAAGAACAGACATATAGATCAATGGAATAGAATAGAGAACCCAGAAATCGACCCAAACCAATATGCTCAATTAATATTTGACAAAGGAGGCAAGAACATACAATGGAGTCAAGACAGTCTCTTCAATAAATGGTGCTAGGAAAATTGGACAGATACATGCAAAAAAATGAAACTAGACCAGCCGTGGGCAAACTACAGCCCGCGGGCCGGATCCGGCCCGTTTGAAATGAATAAAACTAAAAAAAAAAAAAAAAAGACCGTACCCTTTTATGTAATGATGTTTACTTTGAATTTATATTAGTTCACACAAACATTCCATCCATGCTTTTGTTCCGGCCCTCCGGTCCAGTTTAAGAACCCATTGTGGCCCTCGAGTCAAAAAGTTTGCCCACCCCTGAACTAGACCACCAACATACACCATATACAAAAATAAACTCAAAATGGATAAAGGACTTCAATGTAAGACGGGAAACCATAAAAATATTAGAGGAATCCAAAGGTAACAAAATCTCAGCCATATGCCAAAGCACATTTCTTCACCGATACATCTCCTAGGGCATTGGAAACTAAAGAGAAAATAAACAAATGGGACTACATCAAAATAAAAAGCTTCTGCACAGCAAAAGAAACCATCAACAAAACAACAAGAAAGCCCACTGCATGGGAGAATATATTTGCCAATGTTATCACCGATAAGGGTTTAATCTACAACATTTATAGGGAACTCATACAACTTAACAAAAGGAAGATAAACAATCCAATCAAAAAAATGGACAAAGCACCTAAATAGACACTTTTCAAAAGAGGACATTCAGAAAGCCAAGAGACATATGAAACCATGCTCCAAGTCACTAATCAGCCTAGAGATGCAAATCAAAACAACAATGAGGTACCATCTCATACCTGTCAGAATGGCTATCATCAACAAATCAACAAACAACAAGTGCTGGAGAGGATGCAGAGAAAAAGGAACACTCGTGCACTGCTGGTGGGAATGCAGACTGGTGCAGCCACTATGGAAGACAGTATGGAGTTTCCTCAAAAAGTTAAAAATGGAACTCCCATTTGACCCATTGATCCCACTTCTAGGACTATATCCCAAGAAACCAGAAACACCAATCAGAAAGGATATATGTACCCCTATGTTCATAGCAGCACAATTTATAATAGCTAAGATTTGGAAACAACCTAAGTGCCCATCAGCAGATGAGTGGATTAGAAAACCGTGGTACATCTACACGATGGAATACTATGCTGCTGTTTAAAAGAAGGAATTCTTACCGTTTGCAACAGCATGGATGGAACTGGAGAGCATTATGCTAAGTGAAATAAGCCAGTCAGTGAAAGAAAAATACCACATGATCTTACTCATTTATGGATAATAAAGACCATTATAAACTGATGAACAAAAATAGATACAGAGGCCGAGCAGCATCGAACAGACTGTCAAACTACAGCAGGAAGGCTGGGAAGGGTTGCGGGGGTAAGAGATCAACCAAAGGACTTGTATGCATGCATATAAGCATAACCAATGGACACAAGACACTGGGGGGTGGGTGAGGCTGGGGGAAGGTCAAGGGGGGGAAAAAAGGAGACAAATGTACTACTTGTTGTAATATTTTAAGCAATAAAAAATAAATAAATTTGCTACAGTAATTTAAGTGGAGGGGTCACATTTAGAGACAAAAATATAAAATCCCAGTGGTCAGAAGGCCTTTCTGGTGGAGTAGGGGCTAATTGGTGTATAGTTCATGGATCCATCACTGACCTGAGTACTTAACCTTGGAGGAGTCCCTCTGTTGGCAAATGACTGCTAAACTGTGAGCTCTTAGTGGGTAGGTGGGTGGGGGAAGCAGAGAGATTGCCCGATACTGACCCCTAGAACTTAGTGATAAATCAGTAAAAGAATGAATGAATGAAAGAAACCTGGTGTTTTCTATTTGCAGATTTTAGAGTTGGTGATTATTAATTCTACTTCTAGCCTTCTTTATTTTGTTTTACTTTGCTTAACTTTATTGGGTCTCAAAATTTACAACTAAAAGTTTAGAACAATAATAGTGCCCTCTCCTACTTGACTGCTGTGAGGGGGAAAATAATTGCAAAATCATCTCTGAATAAAAGACCCTAGATATTCCACATATAACTACACGAATTGGGGGGTGGGGGGGGTCATAGGTTCAAATATAGTGTGCACAGGATCTTGTAGCCAGCATCACCAAAGCAAGAGGTCCTTTACACTTTACATTGCACACACAATGACGGCACAAGCAGGCAATCAATGTTTGATTGAAGTGACTCAATGATTCATAATAACCATAAATAAAGGGCTGCTGAATGATTGAAACTCACTCATGTGTGAGAATCCACTCATTTCCACAAGGGATAAATGGAGAATGACAGATAACCAAAGGGACTTTCCTTACTGATTCAGTGGCTCTGCAGAGACTGCCAGACTTCTATTTTCACAACTCTCAGCCTTATGCAAACTGCTTTAACGTCCTTTGGAAGAGAGTGGGCGAAGGGAGGGGTAGGGCTGCAACCTTGCCTTGGAACGATTTGTCTGCCACTGACACATTTTTGGCTAAGGGGTGAAAAGAAAAAAACAAAAACCCCACCCATTGTATAGAGCCCAGAGGCACAACAGTGTGGAGTTGGAGCAGAATGTTACTTCCAGGTGTGTTCTCGTGTGGGTTTCAGGGCTTGTAACTATGTTTGTTTAGCCACAGTAGATCAAGCATTATGCAACATCACAAATGAGGAACCCTCTCTGTGCTGCTGTTTGGAAGCTGGTAGGAGGCTTCCAGTCCTGAGACCAATGCAACCGCCGTCAGGGGTCAGCTGGTTAGAGAATTCTGGCTTCAGCAAGAGGGCTCAGCTCTGTGGGGATGGGGAGGATCTTCCAGACACAAGCCAGGTGGATGAGCATTCCCATTGTCATGACAGAGTGAGGAGGGGAGCTTAGCTCGGTTGTGTTGTTTTTTGAGTGCGTAGGTGGAATGACTTCTACAGCTGGAAGGCAGGGACCTAGGCTGACTCATCTTTGCGACTCCCTCCCTTGGGCAGCAGCCAGCACCTTGCTCCACCCTTCACCATCACCATTATCACTCCCCCCTCATTCTCACTTGGTTCTGTTGAACATGGATCCCATGATCTTATCTCATCAGCACCTCAATTATCTTCCTCCTTGCTCTTCTCAATGAACTGGCATCATAATCCCTCAACATGGGTCAATTATACATCTGGATTCTCACCTGCATCATCTGGTTGTTGGGGAAAATTTTGCTCAGCTGTGAAAATTTGGTACCCCCACAAGCTACTAACCAATGACCTGGCAGCATTATCTCATCGGCTTCCCCTGCAGGACAGGAACTGTTTCCCCCATTAACCAGGTAAGGTAACAGGCTCAGTTTGTTTTTTTTTTCAATGGCAGACTTGGGGAACATCTTGGGGAAAATATTAAAATTATTTATGCCTTACTTATTTGTCAGTTAAGCATAGTTGCAGCTACCCTAGCCAGTTTTGCTCAGTGGTTATAGTGTTGGCCCACAAACTGAAGGGTCCGGGGTTCGATTCCAGTCAGGGGCACACACATACCTCGGTTGCTAGCTCTATCCCTGGGCCCCAGGGAGCATGCAGGAGGCAACCAATTGATGTGTCTCTCTCACATTGATGCATGTGTCTCTTTTCCCCTCTCCCTTCCATACTCTCTACAACAGGGGTCCTCAAACTTTTTAAACAGGGGGCCAGTTCACTGTCCCTCAGACCGTTGGAGGGCCGGACTATAGTTTAAAAAAAAAAACTATGAACAAATTCCTATGCACACTGCACATATCTTATTTTGAAGTAAAAAAACAAAATGGGAACAAATACAATATTTGTATTTGCATGTAGCCGGTGGGCCGTAGTTTGAGGACCCCTGCTCTACAATCAATGGAAAAAATAATCTCAGGTGAGGGTGGAAAAAAAAATAGTTGCTGCTATCTTTTTAAAATATGTTTTTACTGATTTCGGAGAGAGGAAGGGAGAGGGAGAAAGATAGAAACATCAATAATGAAATGCCTCCTTCACGCCCCAAACTGGGGATCAAGCCTGCAACTGAGAATCAAACCATGACCTCCAGATTCAAAGACTGATGGTCAACCACTGAGCCATGCTACCAGCAGGACAATTGTTGCTATTTTAATCTTACAATGTCAGTGTCGGAGAAACCAAGATGGCGGCATAGGTTAACGCTGGAGATTGCTGCCTCGAACAACCACTTCAAAAACAACTAAAATACGGAACGGACATCATCCAGAACCACAGGAAGGCTGGCTGAGTGGAAATTCTACAACTAGGAGGAAAGAGAATATCAAACCCAGACTCAGAGGAGGCGCAGAGCTGAAGTGAAATACAAAGGTGCGGAGTGCACGCGGAGCGGGCTGGCGGCGGAGGGCGCGGTTGTTGTTTTCAATCGGGAGGGAGTTTCAGATTCTGAGCTCCAGATCCGGGCGAGTCTCTAGGGACCCAGACTCAAATGGGAGAAGCGGGACTGTCTGGCTTCGGTCGGAACTCGGAACTCGAAGGCAGCTTTCTCTCCGAGGTTTGCAGCGGTTGCTGGGACTCTGTGAGGCAGAGCCCCTAGGGACAGAACTGAGAGCAGCCATAACTGCTTGCTCCGCCCACCCTGTAGATCCCCAGGGACCCGCCCCGCCCAAGCCCTGGGCAGAGCCATTTGCCAGATAGCCTCAGGCAAACGCTAGATTAGCACCGCCCTAGAGATCCAGCACAGAAGCTCTCCCACTGCAGACACAGCAGGCTCTCATAGCCAGTTAGCCTGGAGGTCAAATCACCCCCGGAATTGCCGACAACAATCAAGGCTTAACTACAACAAGACTGCGCACAAAAACCACTAGGGGGTGCACCAAGAAAAGATAAAAAAATGTGGAGACAAAGAAACAGGGTGCAAATGTCAGAAATGGAAGATATAGAGCTCAAAACCACACTTTTAAGGTCTCTCAAGAACTGTTTAGAAGCCGCCGATAAATGTAGTGAGATCCTCAAGAAATCTAATGAGACCCTCGATGTTGTGATAAAGAACCAACTAGAAATTAAGCATACACTGACTGAAATAAAGAATATTATACAGACACCCAACAGCAGACCAGAGGAGCGCAAGAATCAAGTCAAAGATTTGAAATGCGAAGAAGCAAAAAGCACCCAACTGGAAAAGCAAAATGAAAAAAGAATCCGAAAATACGAAGATAGTGTAAGGAGCCTCTGGGACAGCTTCAAGCGTACCAACATCAGAATAATAGGGGTGCCAGAAGATGAGAGAGAGCAAGATATTGAAAACCTATTTAAAGAAATAATGACAGAAAACTTCCCCCACCTGGTGAAAGAAATAGACTTACAGGTCCAGGAAGCGCAGAGAACCCCAAACAAGAGGAACCCAAAGAGGACCACACCAAGACACATCATAATTAAAATGCCAAGAGCAAAAGACAAAGAGAAAATCCTAAAAGCAGCAAGAGAAAGAAACTCAGTTACCTACCAGGGAATACCCATACGACTGTCAGCTGATTTCTCAACAGAAACTTTGCAGGCTAGAAGGGAATGGCAAGAAATATTCAAAGTGATGAATACAAAACAAACAAACAAACAAACAAACAAACACAAAGTGATGAATACCAAGAACCTACAACCAAGATTACTTTATCCAGCAAAGCTATCATTCAGAACTGAAGGTCAGATAAAGAGCTTCACAGATAAGGAAAAGTTAAAGGAGTTCATCACCACCAAACCAGTATTATATGAAATGCTGAAAGGTATCCTTTAAGAAGAGGAAGAAGAAGAAAAAGGTAAAGATACAAATTATGAACAACAAACATGCATCTATCAACAAGTGAATCTAAGAATCAAGTGAATAAATAATCTGGTGATCATAATAGAATCAGGGACATAGAAAGGGAATGGACTGACTATTCGTGGGGGGGGGGGGGGAAGGGGTGTGGGAGATGCGGGAAGAGACTGGACAAAAATCGTGCACCTATGGATGAGGACAGTGGGTGGGGAGTGAGGGCGGAGGGTGGGGCGGGAACTGGGAGGAGGGGAGTTATGGGGGGAAAAAAGAGGAACAAATGTAATAATCTGAACAATAAAGATTTAATTTAAAAAAAAACAAAAAACAATGTCAGTGTCTTTTTGACTCCCCACTGGCCTTGATTAACTTATCACTGTATTTGGTCAAAAATTTTTGGAGCCCATGAGAAGAATGAGCATAGAAACCCAAAATGTTTGCTTTTTCTCAGTCTCTCAAGGTGACAAAATCTGGAAACGAAGAGGGTGAAGTCCCAAGTTCCTGACTGAGTTCTAGGCATGAGATGGCAGGTTGCTTTATATCATCTCACTGTTAGTATTGCCATTAGAATGTGAAACTCATTGAAACTTACTTTATGAATTAGCTTTATCTTTAACTGCTGTGCTCCAAGAGAATGCCAATAACTGTCTGCTTATTCTCTTCTGTGGATCTTTTCCATATTTTACTTCTGGAGATTAAGTTCACCTTCTTGTTCGTTTGCTTGTTTTTTAAGAGACACTGTTTCTGAGTTGAGAAATAGGAGACACCATGTCCTGATGCATGCCTTCGTGGGTCTGAACACCGCCTTCCCAGAGCCTGTGGACTATACAGTGGCCTTGGCGGGAAATGCAGAGATGGGCGGATGACACGGTCCCAGGCCTGCAGGCCCCTAACTTTCTGTGACTGGCCTGTCGCCAGTCCACGTCAGCGTCTTCATCTGCAGCAGAAGGGAGTGGACTTACCTTGCTGTGGCCCGTGGACCAGACCAGCAGCATTAGCACGACCTGGGAGGTGGTTGGAAGTGCAGTGGGGCCTTGACTTACGAGCGTCCCGACTAACGAGTTTTTCGAGATACGAGCCGTCTCTGGGCCGATATTTTGCTTTGAGTTGCGAGCTAAAATTCGGGTTACGAGCCAGCTTCAGATACCCCACCGCTAGTTGGCCCAGTGAACGTCACAGTGAACACCACAACATCAGCCCAGCATCACGTGTCTCACTCGTTCACTTTTTTATTTGACATACGAGTAATTTGAGTGACGAGCTCCGTCACAGAACGAATTAAACTCGTAAGTCAAGGCCCCACTGTATGGAGTCCCTGGCCCCATCCCAGACCTTATTAATCAGAAGCTGCACCTTACCGAGATTTCCAGGAGAATTCAGACGCACATTAAAGTTTGAAAAGCACTAAGTCCTGAAAAACACGTTAACAACCCTCACTCTGCCCCTTTCCCTGGGACATGGAAGGTAGTTGATGGGACTGGGGCTTGACTCCCACCGGACCTGAGCAAGCGGCTCCTCCCTGAGCACAGCCACAGGAGATGATCCTCCCGGTGAATGAAATGCAGGCAAAATGCCCACGCGATTCTATCCCGACTTTTTATATTCCGAATACAGACCATTAACGGTAAAGTGAGGAACAAAAGCCCAGGCCGCAGAGCAGAGCCGCCTCATTTTTTTACTTTAATTATAGGGAGGTTTTGATACAATTCTAAGTGGAACGTTTAAGGTTGTTTGTTTAATGATAGTTGACCCTTGAGCAAGGCGGGGGAGAGGGGATGTTAAGGCCGGCGACCTCCCGCGGCGTCGAAACTTCTCCTAGAACTACTTCATTTCAAATGAAGCTGTTAAGCCAGAGCCTGTTGGCTTTCCCTGCAGTTTGGCCAAGCTCTGGAAACATGACTGCAAGCATCGTTCCGTTCCCAACTCCCAGCCAGGGAGGGTGTTCTCCTCCCCAATTCGCAGCTCGGGAAGACTAAGGGGAAAAGGCGCTTTAATTGCTCGGCCTCACAGCGGCGAGGACACACCTTCGGGCTCCCGCTGGAAACCAGAGCCAGGAGGCAACGCCGCCGCGCGCGGGGCTCGGAAATACCCTTCCCTCGCGTCTCCGCCTTCTCCCGACGGAACAGCGGAGGCGGGGCTAGCACCACGAATACAAGCGGCCCTGTTTTCTAGCTCTCTTCGTTCCTCGCGGACGCTAAAGAGCGACGCACAAATCCGGACGGTACCATTCTTTGATTCTACCACTCTATCAAAATTCGAGATATTATTAGAGGTATCTATAGAAAATTAAGTGATCAAAAAAGCTTCATATTTTTGTTCTATAATAACAACCAACTCGAGAAAGGAGATGGCAGTTTTGAGCAAGTTCTTTCTTTTCTTTGTTCAACGCGGACCTTGACTACTTGGGCTCACGACGTCACTTCCGGGGACCAAGTGCTTGAACACCGGAAAACGTGCGCGCTGGGCGGAGGAAGCTCGTTCGGCGGCTGTGTTGCCATGGGCCGGAGGAAGGCATCAGGTTCTGGGTCCCTCGGCCGGGCGCTTATCCGGCAGCAGACCCAGCGGAGCCGTGGGCACCGTCACACCGACGCCTGGGTAAGCCAGGGCTTGTCCTCTTCCTCAGCCTCTGTGTCTGGTTACGCGAGTGTGAACGCTGCGAGTCCTTGGGCCAGAGATCACGAAACTTTCCTAGAAGTGACGTCTAAGTAGGGTTTTCAAGGATGAGTGTGAATTTCTGCCACGCTGATACGCAGGTCCTCCTCCTAGGAGGGACAGAGCACACAAAAAAGTAGGACTAGTCTAATGAGGCTGGAGTAAGATTTTTGAAGGGTCTTAATGTCAGAATAATAGTCTTTGCCTTATAAGCCATGGGAACTTTGGAAGTTATGAGCAGGAAAAACACAAGCACTACGTCTTTTAAGTATTAATTTGTTCAAAGAATGGACCCTCTAAAAGTGGCTGGTTGCTACTAGAAATACAGCATATCTCTCATTCCTGCTTTATCATCATTTCCGAGTAACGTCGCTCAGAGATGAACAGTTCATCTCCAGAATGTGGCCGGCCTCGTAGTTCCTTAGGCCTAGGAACCATCACAGTTTTAGGACCTTTGAAAAGTGGACGGAGTAGTTTGACTTGTGCTTGTCCTTTTGACTATTCATAACCCCAGGTATTTGAGACTCACCAAGTTCACAGTAAGAATTTGTGCTAACGTCAGAGATGTCCCTGTAGTCCATGTGCCGCTCTCACACCATCTGATTTCTGTCTGTATAGTTTGCAGAGTAAGCAGCTTTATGGCTCATTAGTATTCATCAGGACAGAGTTACTCTGGACATTAGATACTGATCATTTCCATTGGGTTTGAAGCAGCTGATGGGAAGATTGAATATAAATTCTAAAGAACTGGATAGTAATCCTTACTCTGATTTTTACTGATTCTGTGACCGTGGGCAGACTTTTTAATCATCAGTGTTTTCATTTATTCGTACCTGTACTGAGCATGTAGCTAGGATGGTGTTTATATGAAACTCTGGGTTGTGTCTGGAAATCAGTTATGTAGGTGGCAACCAGAGGTGTTTTTGTTTTTGTTTTAAACCAACAAAAAAGAATTCAAAATATAGAGTGTATTACATGTAGGAAGGTAACTTTGTTTTAGGATTCTCTTGTTTCCATTTTACTCTAATGGCATATAATTGTATCACTGTGTGTATCACAGCATTTGGGTCACTGTAAAACTTACTGTAGGTCTCCCATCAAAAAATTTTGACTGTGGTTGCCAGGACCAGAGAGTCTGTGTTCAAATTCTTTATCACTTATTAGTTGCAACTATAGGCGATTATTTTTGAGATTTTTTTTTATTATTATTATTGATTTCAGAGAGGGAAAGAGAGAAACATCAGTGATGAGAGAGAATCATTGATCTGCTGCCTCCTCCACACCCCGACTGGGGATCGAGCTGCAATGCAACCCAGGCATATGCCCCCACCAGGAATCAAACCAGGACCTCCTGGGTTCATAGGTTTGACTCAACCACTGAGCCAAACTGGCCAGGCTAGGCAATTTATTTTTATCTATTGAAGCCTGTTTCCTCATCACAGAAAATAAAGCTACGTTAAAAGATTTTGAAAATGAAATGAAATTGTGAATGGAAAGTGCCTATCATGAGGTAAGAAAATGCTTATTTGAATGTTTAGCTGTTATCAGTGTTGATGCTAAAGGTGCTGATATTATGCTCAAGACCACAGAATATTAGTTCCTTGGGGGGGGTTAGAGTTTGTTTGGATGTCAAGAGCAGAAGAGAGTAACTGCATTTTACCCTGTTTTATTCATAGTTGCACACAAGTGAACTCAATGATGGCTATGACTGGGGTCGTCTTAATCTTCAGTCGGTGACTGAACAGAGCTCCCTTGATGACTTCCTTGCAACTGCAGAACTTGCAGGAACAGAGTTCGTAGCTGGTAAGTTGTTTATTGCTGAGTGCATATGACGCTGGTCACGTTTCTGCCTTGCTGACTAGATACAAACAAATCTACGTGCAACCGTTTTTTCAGACCCTACTAAATTCATAAATGAGCTGTCTTTAATCCAAAGGCAGATGTCCCAGTAGCATTGTGGGGTCCAGTTATACTCAAGTTGTGAGCTACAGAATGTGCCACAGTTTGCTGTTGTTGTTTTGTGGGGTTTTTTATACCACAGTTTTAAAATTCAGCTCTGAAAAAACACTTCAAATTATACAGTATCATATTAAATTCAAGAAACTCAATGTTTCCTAGGGAAAAAAAAACCAGTCAACATTATGGTGGACAGTACTAGTGTTTTCCAGAATGTTTTCTGATATCATTGTTAGAAGCACAATTCTAGGCCTGCTCTTGTTAACTTAGGCAACTTGTATAGTATTTGAAAGTACTTGTCAACACATTATAGTGAATTTTTCTGTGCATATCATTTGTTTTAGTCATTTCTCTCCCTGGTTTTCTAATATGTGTTTCTGAGCACTTGGAAAAGTACATGTCACAGAGATAGAATTATAAACTACTATTCCTGTTGCTCTTTTATTATTGTAAATGTTATTAAGTTGTTTAGCAAATTCATTCATTTGTTCAGAATGCTTTGTTTAGTCTCAGCCTCTCTCAGGCATTGTACTGGCAACAGTGTTGAATAAGGCAAGTTTTGGTTCTGTATATTTTATTTTAGGTGCTATGAAAGAAGTCTGTAGCAGATATGTGGGGTCATAAAAGATGGAGGTGCTGACAATTGAGTTAATCACCAGTGGCCAATAATCAATCATGCCTATGTGATGAAGCCTCCATTAAAACCATTTAGAGATGTGGCACCTCAAGTGAAGTTGTGGGACAGAACCCTCCTATCTCTGGAGTCTGACAGAATATAATGGAATTGTAGGAAACCAGTTGGTGTTTGGAGAATTGGTTGTTGGTGTGCGAAAAACCCACATATTTGGATTCAAAAGTGTTCAGAGACAGGTGCTGCATTGTTGTGTGATTACTTGCAGCAGCACTCATAGCAACACTGCTGAAATGAGAAGGAGAAAGAATAGTTGGCTTTACATAAGGGTGGAGATTTGGGAGTGGGTGCAGTGAAATAATGAATTTTGATGTTCAGTCAGAGTGGTCGAATGTATGTACCACGTGGCTTTAGCCAACTAGGGAAAGAAGTTGGATGATGGACTGGAGAAAGAGGAAAGCCTCGGGGGGCTAGAGGTATTTACAGTGGTTGGATATTGGGTGGGAGATCACCATTGGAAGGAGAAATTAAAAGAATTATTAAATATGTAGCTCGAGGGGTGTGTGTTTCGACTGCTTGCGAATGGTGCTTGGATTTGACTGTACTTGGTTACTAGACTGTGCAGCCCAAGGTATTGGTGGTCTGAGGAGGGTAGCAGACTGCAGCCTTTGCTTAGAGGTCAATAGGAATGTTGCTGAAGATGTCTCGTTATCTTTGAATAGGATCTTCCCTTGACATTTTGGTAAGAAGCTTAGCTGACTTCTGAGGAGACTAGGTGGCTGTGTGTGGTGAATTCGAGAGGCCTGGAGCAACTCTGGGGTGGCTGGAGGGAAATAGAGCCCTAGAACAGAGGTCTCTCTAATTCACACATGGACATGATATTTATTTGAATTTATATGTGGCACTAATCCTGGGTGTTCATCATACATACCTTATGTACATCATAGTGTAATAGTTCACCCTTTCAACTGGAGTGAGACTGCTGAATCTTTGCTTCCCCATCCATTCCCATTGGCTTACAATTATTCTCCCTGTATCAGTGGTCAGCAACTGGTGGTCGGCGGACCACTGGTGGTCCGTGAGGTCCGAAAGGTTGGCGACCACTGCCTATATAAAATGAAGGGATTGGTTGTAGTAAATCTTCACAGTTTCTTCCCACTCTTAATGCATTTATAATATGGAGTTTTATAAATAATAAACACATTTTCCTTTTTTGTAGAAAACTTCATTTGGAAATTATGATTTATCCAAGGCTAGAGGAATCTCAATTTTAAAAGCTTAAATTCTGTTTCAGATGCTCATATTTTTAGTTTTGAAGTAATGACCAATATTCACTATTCGTATTGCCTCTTGAGTAACAGTCCTTTTCTGTTCTATAAACAGAGAAGCTTAATATTAAGTTTGTGCTTCCTGAGGCTAAAACTGGACTGCTGTCTTTTGAGGAGAGCCAGAGAATTAAAAAGCTCCATGAAGAAAACAAACAGTTCTTGTGTATACCAAGGAGGTGAGTTGAACAAGAATGTAGGACATTATGAGGCACAGCATGGCCACTGAGTATAAAATTTTTATATGTTCACTCTTTTTCTGCTCTCTATTCTCAGTCAGTTGCCATTATTAAATCCAAATCCCCTATTTTATTTTGGTAACTCATATGGAGTTTTCCCCTCTGTGATTGTTTCAGACCAAAGTGGAACAAGAAAACTAGCTCCGAAGAACTCAAACAGGCAGAGAAAGATAACTTCCTAGAATGGAGACGTCAGCTTGTCCGGTGAGTGTTAAGGTTATCTGAAGATTTGCCATGGATTCCACGTCAGGCATTTTGATGTGCTAGCATTGCTGTTTGCATTTAAAAACTTTTTTAAAAAGAAAACTGGTAGATTTCTTTTAAGTGCAAATCGCTGGCCACACATGAATCCTTGCACAAAGATGGCAAGTTGGTTAATGGTGAGTTGCTTACTCTGCTCCATTCCTGGCTGTTTCTCTCGTTTATACCCTTCTCCACCAGTAGTCACCCTGGAGTTGGTCACTGCTCTCGGGCATTCCTCCAGGAAGAAATGCCGTGGAGAACTGTCACTTTGTGTAATAGATAAACTTCCAGGGTTTAAATAGATTAAACATAAAACTTGAATTTGATTTTCTTATTGGTTCAGCAGAAAGTATCTATAATAATAAAAGCATAATATGCTAACTAGACTGAACAGCCCAACGACCCCCTGGATGAAGTCGGGGCTGCGAGGGCCAAGCCCCTTGCACGAATTTCGTGCATCAGGTCTCTAGTATAAAAACAATTTATATTTGCGTACTTATTTTTTAATGCAATGAATTTCAGTGTTTATGTTACTCAAAACTTTCTATATAATCTGGCAAAGGTATAAACTTATCATTTTAAAGCCAGGCTAGAAGAGGAACAAAAGCTGATATTGACTCCATTTGAAAGAAATTTGGACTTTTGGCGCCAACTCTGGAGGGTGATTGAGCGAAGGTAAATGAGCATTTTGGGGAGAGGGGTATTGGCGTTGTTTTTGTGGTGTTATATTAGATTTAGGTGTTAATACATGTTTATAGGCCCAGGGATGTGGGAGGGGGGCAGGATTAAGCTATACAAAGGGCTGTTGTTGAGAATTATTATAAAAACTGAAAGTATGATACTGTTTTTTAAAATATATAATGTTTTTTGTTATTAGATGAACACAATAAGCTTGTGAGAATGGTGAGCATTTTCTGTAAGATGAGTTCTGAAGCATCTGTAGTTATTTCAGCCACTGTATATTGAATTTCTACTGGTAATACGGAAAATATGGGTGTGAAAAGGAATAGGTATCTGCCTGAAAGAGCCGGTATATTATGGGGGGAGGCCAAGCAAAGCACCAGGCAACAGAGCACACAACAGATGAATGAAATGCACTAGTCAGTGATGGCGAACCTATGACACGCGTGTCAGAGGTGACACGCAAACTCATTTTTTTGGTTGATTTTTCTTTGTTAAATGGCATTTAAATATATAAAATAAATATCAAAAATGTAAATCTTCATTTTACTATGGTTGCAAATATCAAAAAATTTCTATATGTGACACGGCACCAGAGTTAAGTTAGGGTTTTTCAAAATGCTGACATGCTGAGCTCAAAATGTTCGCCATCACAGCACTAGGTCTAGGACGATGCAGTTCTGGTAAACTACAAAGCAGTGTGATTCCTACTATGTTGCAGATAGAAAGGTAGTGGGCCAAGTCATAGGCCAGGAAGGAGCAGTTGATAAGGAAGGATTGGGTGGGGGGAATGATTGTTTTAATTGGAATTTGAAAAAAGAAAAATTTTAATAAATTAAGAATGGGATATTTTCAGTCTTTTTCATGTCTTGATTGTTAGAAATGAATGAATCAACTTTCTCCATTCTCACCTCTTTGATATAGTGCAGCTTTTTCAACCAGTGAGCTGCAAGAATTTTAAAACACGCAGTACCTGACTCTTTGGTCAGGGATACTGACCTCTTTTTGCTTAGATAGTCAAATAAAAAAATGACAGCATCCAACACAATAGCTGTCCTGTGTGAATGAATCAAAATTATACCCTTTTTTTTGTTAGATTGTCAAAAAAAATTATTTTTGGTGTGCCGCGGAATTTTAGTGATTAGTTTATATGTGCCATAAGATGAAAAAGATTGTTGGTATAGTTAAAAGGTTTTTGTTTTCCTCAAGGTGTCTGAATTACTTAAAAGGACTCCATAAATGAAATTTATATTTGAAATGATGTTCTTTAACAAAAGGAACTTTCAGGTTGTATTTTTTTTTTTAAACACATAAAATGTACCCAGTAAGAACATTAGGAAACAGGATGCCTGGTTCTCGGAAAAGAATATTAGTGCATTTGCATTGTTATGTTAAAAAAAACACACAACAGGAATTGGATTAAACTTGTAAGCCAGGTGGGGCGTAATTGCCTGGTTGAAGGGAACAGGGAATAACCTAAGAGCTCCCTGTTCAGATTGGCTTCGGTGCCTCGCCTCTCCCTGGCCTTGAGAGCCAGATCCAATGCTTCTATCCCCAGCTCGCTCGGGGCTCGGGGGCAGGCACAGGCTTGCCTCTTATAGGTTTGACATGTCTTAGTTGCTGTTCTTTCTATCTCTTCGTCCTAATGAGTTCCGGCCTTTCCTTTTTGTAGGTTTTGACAGGGAACAAAAGTAACCATACGTGTTCTCCCATGTTTAACAGGATGGCCCTTTACTCGCTTTATATGCCCTAAATAAGCAGTTGGTTTCCCTAGCATGAGTCTGTGCTTGTTGAAACTCTTAGTTAGCTTCAGTTGGATTACAGTGTTACTTGTGTTATTGTTTTTATTATGTGATATTTCTCTCTTTATAAGAACATATTTCTACCTCCATGAATATAATGTGTTTTACATGGAGGTGTGGATCTGAGTTACATAGAAATATTACCAATAAAGTGACTACCGCCACATCTTTTAACAGGAAATATTTGCTAGCGTGTTCTGTACAACCAGTGTCTCCTTCCATTAGGTAACAGGCAGGTAAGCCGTCTGCCTTTAATTTCAAAAGTAGTTATCAGAAAAGATTTGATGTATGACATGTCATTGAAATGCAGGAAACTGCGAGGGCAGAACACTGCATTCCCGTAACATAGGCACCTTCGTTGTATTGCGCAGACCCTTCCTGGTACATAGTTGGCACTTTTCTCTGCATCCTCATTCAGCACACGAAGCAAGCTGTCTTAAATGTGTTCTCTTACTGGTGTTTCTAAGCAGATGACTTGTTCTTATTCTTTCTACATGTTTGGTAGATAGACATAAAGTTTGTGGACTTTGTAATTTTAGTTCATTAGGCTTTTTTGCAGTCATTCTTGCATTTACTCTTAAATACTCCCAGTTTTTAAAGTGGTAGATACTACCTTAAAGAAGAAAATATTAGGGCCTGCTTAATTTGAGAATTTATAAACAATCTATCATAAATTAGCAAGTCTGTGAGTTCCTTTGAATCACAATTATGCTGGAAATTTAACTGTTCTGAAGGAATTGTACATTGATTGTCAAAAACCCTGCCCTCAATGGTAACTGGGTTCCATGCATTTCCTTGGTGTTCGGCGTAGTTGCGTAAGAGTTACCTCAGAAAAGGCTAACCAGATACGGATTTGGAGACTGCTGTAAGGGGGTAGGTGGTACATCTGCAACTTACTCCTTTCCAGTGGCAGTCACAACTGGCCCTTAAAAAACATCTTTTCTAGTCCTAACCGGTTGGCCTCAGTGGATAGAGCGTCGGCCTATGGACTGAAGGGTCCCAGGTTCGATTCCGGTCAAGGGCATGTACCTTGGTTGCGGGCACATCCCCAGTAGGGGGCGTGCAGGAGGCAGCTGATCGATGTTTCTCTCTCATTGATGTTTCTAGCTCCCTATCCTTCACCCTCCTTTCTGTAAAAAATCAATAAAATATATATATATTTTTAAAATATATTTTATTGATTTTTTACAGAGAAGAAGGGAGAGGGATAGAGAGTTAGAAACATCGATGAGAGAGATCGATCAGCTGCCTCCTGCACGCCCCCTACTGGGGATGTGCCCGCAACCAAGGTACATGCCCTTGCCGGAATCGAACCCGGGACCCCTCAGTCCGCAGGCCGACGCTCTATCCACTGAGCCAAACCGGTTCGCCTAAAATATATATTTAAAAAGAAAATCTTTTCTAAACACAGAAGCTGAAGGAAGGGAGGATACTCCCAGTAAAGTGAAATACTTGTGCTGCTTGCAATGCTGGGCTGCTATAGTCCCTACCACATTTTGAGGCGCTTGCTATCAACTGCAGTTTTCTTTTCTTAATCCTCACCTGAAGATTTTTTTATTATTATTATTATTATTATTATTATTATTATTGATTTTGGAGAGAGAAGAAGAGGAAGGAGGTGGAGAGACTTGATCAGTTGCCTCCCATATTCACTCCGACTAGGGATCAAACTCGCAACCTAGATATATTCCCTGACCAGGAATCGAACCCCAACCTTCCAGTGCGATCAAACTCGCAACCTAGGTATATTCCCTGACCAGGAATCGAACCCCAACCTTCCAGTGCACTGGATGATGCTTCAACCAACTGAGCCAACGGGCCAGGGCAGAAAATTTTTTATACATCATCTACGTGGTTGAAGAAATTGGACTCATCATTCCTGCTTCAGGATGGCAACTTAAGTTGATATTTTGCTGTTTTGGATTCTTGCCATCTAAACCCATTCTTGGAGTGGGTGGATGATTAAGTGCTAGATGTAGGCTTTGATAGAGCAGCTGTCAGCAGGTGATAAATATATTAGGGTTTTTTTGAGGCCTTAACACGGTTTAGATTAAGTACTGAATATGTGGTGGACCTCGCTTTATCTCTCCAGAAGAAGTTACTAGAAGATCCAGTTAAAATTTTAGCAATGAAATATCATCAGAGCTGTTAGTATAAGAGCAGGACAATATTATGATTATGAGCATGGCCCCTGGTCCATACTACCTTAGTTCCCATTCTGGTTCCATCAGTTGGTAGCTGGCAACCTTGGACAAGTTACTTAATTGTTCTAAGCTTTAGTTTCCTCATATATAAGCGGGGAATAATTGTACCTTAAAAAGTTAAACATGTCAAATGCTTACTATATGGAAAATGTTAGCTTCTCTTACTGTATGGTCAGCATTTCCTTTCACTTCACAATGATTGGAATATCTCACATTTGTTTTGCAGCGATATCGTGGTCCAGATAGTAGATGCTCGAAACCCACTCCTGTTTAGATGTGAGGATTTGGTAAGTAAAGTGTCCTAAGATTCAAATCTAACAACCTTGGAGGAGCAGTGGGAGGACAGCATCACTGATAGAAATACTCTAGACAAGCGTTCTGTACTCTCCTCCAGCTTTGTTTAGTTAGGTAGGCCTTTCCTCCGAGGGTTAAAAGCTTTCGTAACGCGACTGGTTGTGACAGACGTTTTCTCTTCTCAATCAGTTGTTTCTGTCTGCAGGAAGACACAAACACTGATGTGAACTTTCCAGCTTTTCGTTTAGAAGCCACTTTGTTAATAGACATTTGCCAGTGTTTCTCATTTTTTTGAGACACCAGTCAAAATAGCATTTTACTTACTTTGATATATTCCTGGTTATTTTACTTCTTATCCATTCCATTAAGTTTTCTCTTCTCACACTTTAGGTATTACCCCCTGTGGCGGTTTACAAATAAACTAAGTGTGTAAGCCACCACAGGGGCTAATAAGGTATGAGAATCGCATGAAATAATGCAGTATAGGCTTTGAATTAATAAAACACACGTGAAGTTTTCCTACTGAGGACCATAGTAGTAATAGTACAGATTATTTTAAAATCCACTGGTAAATAGCATGAATCTTAATGGTGAAATTCCTAGGAAATCAGCTTTTATACTTCTGGTATATTTCCTAATGCAGAACCAAACTTGGGAATTTATTTCAGTGACTTAGTCTTGGTTTTCTTTTAGAATTCAAAAATAATTTTTACAGTAAATATTGTTGGCTGTCATCACGAGGCTGCAAAATAGTCCCTGCTGGCCAACAAATCTAGTTACGCAGTTGTTGTTGTTTTTAACTTGTTTAAACGGAACAGTTCAGCACTATTAAAGACAAAAGGACCTGTTTTACAACAGGGCAGGAAAGCATTTTTACCTCTTCCAATTTCTTACGTTGAGAGTATTTCTTTATGTGACCTCACTTCTTTTCAAAGTTTACTGAGAGGGTCAGTAGAATGTGCCATGATTAAAAATATTTAAATTAGGAATGATATAAAAAAGGGCAGTGAAAACTTTTAGTTGTAGGTGGGGGGCGGGGGGGTGCTTCAGTATAATTAGCCTAATTTTTACTTGTTGGAAGAAGCCTTTCTAATTATATTTGTCTTGCCTAGGAATGTTATGTGAAAGAAATAGATGACGACAAGGAGAATGTGATTCTGATAAATAAGGCAGACTTGTTGACTTCTGAGCAGCGGAGCGCCTGGGCCACATACTTTGAAAAAGAAAATGTGAAGGTGGTTTTCTGGTCAGCTTTGGCTGAAGCCATCCCACTAATTGATGACTCTAAGGTAACCTGCGGGACTTTTCCAGGTTGGGTTTCAGGGAGATTAATGGAAATTTGGGGGGTTGGTTTGTTTATTTTTTCCCTAAGTGCTATGATAGTAGGAGGACCTATAGCAGTGATGGCGAACCTTTTGAGCTCGGCGTGTCAGCATTTTGAAAAACCCTAACTTAACTCTGGTGCTGTGTCACATATAGAAATTTTTTGATATTTGCAACCATAGTAAAACAAAGACTTATATTTTTGATATTTATTTTATATATTTAAATGCCATTTAACAAAGAAAAATCAACCAAAAAATGAGTTCGCGTGTCAGAGGTGACATTGGTTCGCCATCACTGACCTATAGAAAAATGGGTGACAAGGTGACGTCTCTGCCATCCCCTTGCAGTTTCTTCAGCCCAGGAACACGACTTGCTTTATAGCCAGGTACAAACATTTTACACGGTAACCAAATGTCTGTGAAGCGTTTTCTGTGCCTCAACTCATTTGAAGTCCTGGAGTAGGTAGATAGGTGACTCAGTGGAATCCTATTTTCTTTTCATTAGCCGGAAAACAGAGATTTAGAAAGCTTAGATACTGGACCCAATTGAAAAGAAGTAAGAAATGGTGGGCCTTGAAAATGACTTCAGGTTTTCTCACTGCGCAGAATATAGTCAAACACTGCTGCAGTTAAATATTTTACCCTTTGTTCTTCCTGCATGATCCTACAATAATAATCTGCTTTGTGTTGGTATTTACTGCTGTGTTGCTGGCAATTACCTGAAAGAAGTTGGGGTGCTTCACTGGGCTGGAAAAAATTTAGCTAAATCAGAAAGCAGGTCTAAAGAAGCAAGTTTATTCTACATATACGTGTGTGTGTGTGTGTGTGTGTGTGTGTGTGTGTGTGTATGGCTTAGTTGACTTGTGCATGCGCAATACATATAAAACTCTTGCTGGTGCCATTCGTACATATGTTTTGCTCTGTCATTTGTCAACCTGAATTTGGTTGACACTTCTATTATAAAGGGTGAATAGCAATATTAAAATATTTCCTTTCAATGTGCACGAATCCGTGCACAGGGCCACTAGTATTTAAAGAATAGCCTTAGTAGACATCATACTACCTTTACATGTGGAAAAAGTTTTCATTTTGTTTTTACCTTAACTTAGGATATTACTATTCCTTTCAAATATTAGTGATTTGGGGTGAAGGTAGAGTTCATTTTGGTTGTGCAGTTTGCTTTTCTCTTCTTCCAGCTTTGAATCTTGTGCATATTTCGTGTGTTTGTCCTTTTATATATTCTTTCCACTCACTGGTAACATTGTTAAATAGATTAGGACCAATAGGGACCAAGCATAGAGCTCTGTAACTTTTGGTGGACTTATGAGCACTCAATGCAAATGTCGCTGCAACAGCGTTGTTGTTAATAAAAACTAACCCTTAGAAAATTTATTCTCTGCCAGGTACCACTGTTCTAAGCACTATGTATTTTATTCTTTTCAACAATAAGTGTAAGTGCCTGTTGGCCTCGGGCAGTCTGGCTTCATAGTTTGTCCTCTTAACCATCATTTCTGTTGTTTCAATAATTGTCTGGCTGGTGGCTCAGAGGATGAGTGTTGACCTATGAACTAGGGAGGTCATAGTTTGATTTCGGATCAGCGCTCATGCCCGGGTTGGGGCAACCAATCAATGATTCTCTCTCAACATTGATGTTTCTATCTTTCGCTCCCTCTCCCTTCTTCTCTGAAACCAATAAAAATATACAGTGGGGCCTTGACTTACGAGTTTAATTCGTTCCGTGACGGAGCTCGTAACTCAAATTACTCGTATGTCAAGTCAATTTGACAAATCAATTTGCTGGGCTGATGTTGTGGCGTTCACTGTGACGTACGCTGCGCCAACTAGCGGTGGGGTATCTGAAGCTGGCTCGTAACCTGAATTTTAGCTCGCAACTCAAAGCAAAATATCGGCCGAGAGACGGCTCGTATCTCGAAAAACTCGTTAGTCGGGACGCTCGTAAGCCAAGGCCCCACTGTATTTTAAATATTTATATCACTGTATTGGATAGCCCTGATGCACCAACCCAATAACCCTGTCAAAAATGGAAAAAGGATTAATTTCTACACCTGTGATATTCCCTAAACAGTCAACCAAGTAGAAGATTTCAAAGGGAAATGGAGTTTGTAGGCATGGTCTTTTCTCAGGGATCCCCTGTTGCTGAATGTCTCTTTAGGGCTCACCAGCTAACTGTGGAATTGTTTCCATATCAGATTTTGGGTTAATAGTGTGTGTTTTGTGGAAGATACTTGTTTTTCCTTTTTAAAAGTTAGGCTCCATTTACTACTTCTAAGTCTTCTGAAATCTGTTTTTCATGATTTCCTAAAACAAAATGCCAGCTACCGTGTCATTATATATGGAATCACATCTGTCAATTGACTGTCAAACATGGAATCATTAAAAGTAGTTTGATATTCACTGTTTTCTCATCTATTTGAAGTTTGGTTGTTCTTCAATAGTTATTTGACCCCTTCTTATTTAAAAAAATATATATATAACATTTTTTTTTGAGTTGAGCACCTCGGTTTACTCTTGGTCATCTGTTAAATTGCACTGCATTCCCCCAAAGATTGACTTTTCCCTTCTTTTTATTTTTCTGACCTCCCTGAGCTCACCTTAGAACACTTCTTTTTATTTTATTTATTTTTTAAGAGAGAGAGAGAGGAAGGGAGAGGGATAGAGAAATAGAAATATTGATGAGAGAAAAACATCATCAATCGGATGCCTCCTGCACACCCCCCATTGGGAATTGCACCCACAACCCCGGGCGTGTGCCCAGACCGGGAATTGAACCGCAACCTCCTGGTTCCTAGGTCAATACAACCACTGAGCCACACCAGCTGGGCTGCCTCTTTCATGTTTTAAAATTATTCAGAAAAGCACACAATGACTTCTTTACATTGATCATTTATCATAGAAATTGCTTCCAATTCCATGTTTCTGTTTGAGTTGCCAGGCATTATCATGAAATCATACCTATTTTCCCTCACATTTTGTTTACATCGCTTTCCTAAAATCTGAGATACGTTTTTAACTGAGTTCATAATGTCCCCACCTGTGATAGCTACTCATGCTAACACTATAGATCATTTGAAAATGATGCAAGGTTTATTTACATCACTTCTAAATTCAAACCACTTCAATGTTGTTACAAATTAGTAATACTGTAAATTGCCTGTTTCTGCTTTGTTATCAGTAGGAATTCAGAAGAATTAATACACCCATGAATAGTACATGATTTTATTTTTCTCCAAAGGAAATCTTTAATTGGTGAATAATTTCCATGTACAGAGTTGAGTTTTGTTGCTCCTACATTTTCCACAGGGAACTATCTCCAAGGGGTTTTGATTTACTAATGGCAATTACAAAAGAATAGCAGTTTCCTTAAACATTCAAACCACTGTCTTTAAAAATGTAAAATGAAACTCAAATTACAAACTTAACCCTTCTTCCTTTGTGTAGAGAAGAAAATGTTTTATTGTTAATGAAAAATGCTTTGTTTTCTTCTGCAGTCCATTGCAAAATAATGTATGGCCAAAGAATTCAGCTTGACGCAGGCTTTCCTAAACCCGTGCTTTCTTTAAAGATTTATCTGTTACAAAAGTAATACATATTACTGTACAAAGTTCAAATCATACAGGAAGGTATAAAGGGAAGGCCCACTGCTCCTCCCCTCCGCCAAGGGCACCTTTTCTGGACTCCTTCATAACTTGTCCTGTGTTCATCGTAGATAACCAACTCGAGTATTTTCACTGGAGCGAAAAAGTGCAGTTATACAGTTTTGAACTTTGGTGTTTTCTGTTATTTCATCAGGAACAAGCAGATGCAGATGCTGAAGAAGCCAACAGAACTGACTCTGAAAACTCCAGCTGTGATGAGGCTGAAATTCCACAAGGTGAGACTCGACATCTAGAGAGGGATCCTCTCTCACTTAGTGAAGTTGTCGCTAGTGATGAAGACGACAGTGAGTATGAGGACTGTCAGGAGGAGGAGGAGGAGGATTGGCAGACATGTTCGGAAGAGGACAGCAACCCTGACGAAGAAGCCTGTGGCCAGGACTGGCAGGAAAGCTGTACTGTGGAAGCCAAGGCTCAGGGCAGGAAAACCCCGCAGAAGAGGCAAACGCGCAATTTCAGCCACCTGGTATCAAAGCAGGAGCTACTAGAAATCTTTAAGCAGCTGCACACTGGGAAGAAGGTGAAAGATCAGCACCTTACTGTTGGACTGGTAAGATGAAATGTGTCATAAATTTGTTACCACCTGAAGGTCTTTAATTCTCCATTCTTGGTAGCTGCACCGGAACCCCAGAGACCCATCAGGCATCATAGGGAATGCCCCACTGCGATCGTGGGAGTGGGCAGTGTGACAGACAAAGCCCAACTCAAAACAGTGAATTTTCTCAAGGCTTATATTGGTTATGGCCCTGTTCATATTAGTCTTCACTTTTTCCAGTTCAGCACTGCCTGTCGAGACTTACCAAGTGGTACTAGAATGAGGTTGTCTTTGGACTTCTGGTCTGATGTTCTTAGGTTTAGGTAAGATGGGCTTTTTAGGTAAGGAAGGCTTTTGGCAACTTTCTGTGATCCTTGACAACTTATACTCTAAGTGTTTCAGAAGTGTGTTTGGGAGAATCCCAGCATCTTGGGGACAGGGAAAATAGGATAAATGTTTTAGTTGCATAAACACTGCAAATAAAGGAAAGGGGATTGCATTGCTAACTCCATATACCCTAAATCCCAGATAGCTGTGAAAAGTGCCCACACCTGAAGAGGGTACAGCCTGGTTCCAGTTGGCTGCATCTTTTAGCTAAGGAAATGTACAATGTTAGAGAGGGCATTTATTTTAAAGATCTTCCATCCAGGAGAACAAAATAGTGGAGGAAAGTAAATTTTCCACATGTACCAGAAAACCAACTTCCCTCATGTTTATGGAAATGTGAAGCAGCCTCCCTCCTGTAGAAATCCTAAAATAGGTTAATTTACTCATTCTGCAAACATTTATTAATCACCTACTACATGCCACGCATCCTGCTAGGCCCTAGCCATGTACAGATAGTGTAGACAAGGCAGACACAGTCCCACCCTCCTAGATTTTGTAATCCAAGTAGAGAAGGGGACTTTTAATGCCCTATAGGAGTATATATCATGAAGGAACCTAATTGGGCGGGGGGAAGATGACAGCAACAAAAGTCCTCTCCCCTCACCCCAACAAATAGCACTTAAGCATATAATAATATATCAGGTGATCAAGATATAAATACAAAACAGAAGAATATTGAAATTAATAAGCCGTTACCTGAAATATTTTAAGAGGTTTATCTTAAAGTATGATGTAAGGTTTTGACAAGTGACCGTGGAAGGGCATCCAGACAGGCAAAAGGGAAATGTTCAAGCAGAGCAGGAGGAATGGGAAAGTGTGTTCATTGCATGGCATGTGATCGAGTGTGGTTGAAGTTTGAAGAGTGGTGAGAGTTAAGACTGGAATGGTGGAAGTGTGTCCATTTTAAGTCTTGTAATAGAGGTGAAAGTTTGGGATTTTATATTCAATGAGATTGGTATTTTCTAACCTTCCAGGCATGTTAATGGATTTTTGGAACCATGTAAAAGAGTGGATTGGATTTGGAGGCCTGGGAGAAAGCCTGAGAAAAGGCATAGAACAAGGGTGGCATAATTTGAGCAAAAAGTTTGCTTATCATTTTGAGAACAACTTTTGTTCCTTTGTATGATCCTGCTTGATCTGAGGCAACATGACATTTCTAATTTATTGATAGTTGGGGAGAGACAGAGGTGAAAGAATGGATAGTGTTCCACCCAGAACCCAAGAGCAATTGACGAGTTTTAGTAGCTTGATAACCCACCTCAGCTCATTGTGTCATTTGACATTTTTGGCCAGCAAGACAGAAACTTGTTAATGTTATTAAAAATAATCGGCTGGTGTGGCTCAGTGGTTGAGTGTCAACCTATGAACCAGGAGGTTGAGGTTCGATTGCAGGCTCAATAATTGTATGTTGTGATAATGAAAATATCTGTGATGCTCAGCTTCACCCAATGGGAGATCCAATGGGAACTGAAATGCCTGTAGATGGGAAGAGGGGAAGAGCTGGGAACAAGGTGGTAAGTTTTACTGGAGCATCTGCTGTGATAGCAAAACTTAAAAAAATAAAATGTACTGCTCTGGCTGGTTTGGCTCAGTGAATAGAGTGTCGGCCTGCAGACTGAAGGGTTCCATGTTCAATTCCGGCCAAGGGCACATGCTTGGGTTGCGGGCTCAATTCTCAATGGGGGTCGTTCAGGAGGCAGCCAATCAATGATTCTCTTTCATCATTGATGTTTCTATCTCTCTGTCCCTCTCCCTTCCTCTCTGAAATCAATAAAAGTATATTTTAAAAAGAAATAAAATGTACTATTCATCACTGGAGATGAATGTGAACAAATACCCATACCACAGGTGGGAAAATGTCTGACAACAAACAACATATATTTCAAATAACCTTTGGAAGCAACCAGACTCATGCTAGTGTTGCCACTATTTATATCATATCTTTGGATCTTTGATAGGTGTGCTGTTTGACTATTCAGTAACTTCTGAGTCTCTTCTAGGTGGGCTACCCCAATGTTGGTAAGAGTTCAACAATCAACACTATCATGGGCAACAAGAAAGTATCTGTGTCTGCCACACCTGGTCACACCAAGCATTTTCAGGTATTTATTGCTACAGCGTTGGCCTCTGTATTTCCTACTCAGCCAATTCCTCCATCTGGGTATTTTCTGAAGTTCTGTGTCACTCGTGTGCTGCTCTTCCTCCCCTTCCTCCTCTGTATGCCCAGCATACAATCCTCTTACTTGTCTTTCAGACTCTCTTTGTGGAGCCTGGCCTCTGCTTATGTGACTGCCCAGGCCTGGTGATGCCATCCTTTGTCTCTACCAAGGCTGAGATGACTTGCAATGGAATCCTCCCAATTGACCAGATGAGAGATCACGTTCCACCTATATCACTCATATCCTTTCTGCTTGATAAAGACCCTGGTTGTTACGTGTGAATTGGGGCTTCACGTTTATCGTGGACATTGTCTTGCATTGATGTATTCAGGACTGATAATCTGAGAATGAAAAATCTAAAATATTTACTAATGCTCTGCCCAAGTTTATATAGTGAGAGAGCATCAGGACTTCAGAATTGGAACCCCATGGCCTGGTTGCAGCTGGGTAGCCTGGTATAAGTGGAGGATCCCAACCTGGGACCTCAGCCTCCAATTGCAAAGCTGCTGGAATCCTGACACTGCCATTTAACTACTTGAGTGACCTTGGAAAACTTGCCCAACCTTCCAGAGTCTTTTCTTTTACGGGTAATATTAGCTGCCTCCCAATCAGTTATGAGAATTTAATCATTACAGTTAACATTTACCGAATGCTATGTACTTTCCTAAACACTTGCCAAGTCATACCTCATTTAATTTTCAAGACAACCCTTGAGGTGGATACTGCACGATTTCTTTTTTTATTTTTTTTCCAGAGAGGAAGGGAGAGCGAGAGAGAGAAAAACCTCAATGATGAGAGAGAATCATTGATCGGCTGCCTCCTGCACACCTCCCACTGGGGATCCAGCCCACAACCGGGCATATATCCTGACCAGGAATCGAACTGTGACCTCCTGGTACGTAGGCCGATGCTCAACCACTGAGCCATGCTGGCTAGGCCCTGCATGGTTCTTGACAAGACTTTTAATGACTGCACTTAAGACCACAGCTTTTTGTTTACCCCAACTTATTTTCTCTTTCTATAAGAAAGAAGTAAAAATGTATTTACCATGATAAATAAAATATAATACATTTCTAAAATGAGTGCAGTTGTTCAAAAGAACACATAAAGTACAGCATAGGGCAGTGATGGCGAACCTATGACACGCGTGTCAGAGGTGACGCGTGTCAGAGGTGATGCGTGTCAGGTGACACGCGAACTCATTTTTTTGGTTGATTTTTCTTTGTTAAATGGCATTTAAATATATAAAATAAATATCAAAAATATAAGTCTTTGCTTTACTATGGTTGCAAATATCAAAAAATTTCTATATGTGACACGGCACCAGAGTTAAGTTAGGGTTTTTCAAAATGCTGACACGCCGAGCTCAAAAGGTTCACCATCACTGGCATAGGGAATATAGTCAATAATATTGCAATAACTAGGTATGGTGCCAGGTGGGTACTGTAATTATTGAGGGGAGCACTTTGCACAGTATATGATTATCTAACCACTATGCTGTACACCTGAAACTCATACGAAATAATATTGAAAGTAAACTGTAATTGAAAAATAAGGGAAAAAAGAGAGAATGTATTAAATCTTTTATAGCAAACTGGATGAATCTCAAAAAATGTATTGCAAGCCAGATTAGGTTGGGTTCTGTGGAGGATGCTGGCATGAGTCTGATGTGGATCCTGCCCTTTCAGGATTCATTCTGTCAGGGCTATGGGTCATGTACATAAGTAACCGTGGTACAAGATAGAAAGTCGTAGGTGGGTTAAGAAAAAATCTATGGGAGAAAAAAAAATTCTCCTACATGGTCATAAGAATTAGAAACAGACTCTCTCTGCTTTATGTTCGAATTAGGATTATCTCACAAATTGATTGTTGGTTTAGGTAAAAATTTGTCAACTTTAAGATGTATTTCAGAGATTTTAATAATTATTTAAAAGGATTCATTGGTGCATAAGGCTTTTTTTAAAAGGGAAAAAATATTTTAATTAATGAATAACTACTTCTCTTTTGAAGAGGTGAAAAGGTTTTTGCCATAGAAGTGCTGACATACCATGTTCTTACAAGCATGTGCCAGACACTAGGGGAAGAAGGGGATAGTTCAAGGGAATGGTTTCCTTGACAAGCTTACGTTTGCCAGAATATTCCAAGACATGTTTTAGAAGCTACCTATGGCATTAACATCATAAAGCCTAGAGAGGATGAAGATCCCCATCGGCCTCCAACATCAGAAGAACTGCTGACAGCTTATGGATGTGAGTTGTGGTTTGTATTAAAACATGAACAAAAAATAAAGTTAATGAGAGAAATAGTCTTCTGCAAAGATACAAATTCAGAATTTTTCCTTAGCATTTGTCATGTCCTCTTCCAGAGTTGATGTTTTTGTTTTCTCTGTTGGCCTTGCCTGTGAAGTGGCCTCCAGGTATCTGGTTCGATGGTGGCTTCAGGGTCCACAGGTAGCTTAGCGAGGAGAGCAGACCCACCTGAGTGCTGTTTTACTTCAGTGTGTGAAGTGCTTTCTAAAGGTTAGAGGAGGAGAAGCTTTGTATTCTTTGTCTCTTTCCCTTCACCTCAGAAACCACTCCCTGGGGAGATGCATCCTTTATACTCGCCTGGTCTCGGGCCCTTTCCATGTAGAGGCCGCGATGTGGCAGTGTTCAGAGCCCCCACAGGGAGCACAGGGCCTGTCAGCAGTTGCCACTCGCTTCTAAAGGAAAGGCCCATGGGACATGCACCGCTTTGATGATACCCAAGTGTAGGCACTAGTTCTGATCTGAGGCTAGGTTGGCTTTTTCTGGAGACTTCTCCCAAAACGGAAGAAAATGAATGTGCTTATCAGAGCAGGATAAGAGAGTAATGAGGGGACGTCAGAAGGGAAAGCCCTTAGAGTGGGACAGAGCAGCTAGGATAGGGAATAGGGACACAAAGCCTCTTCCTTCCCCTTCCATCAACCCCTGTAAGCCTCATTCAACATTAAAATGAGTCCACACTCTCCCACCTCCATGTTTTACCTCAATTTCACGTGGGAGTTACTTTAGCCTATCATTTCTCCAGTTGGTTGTAATTTATTTACCTTAAATACAAACTTTAAAGGTTGTCTGGGGGAACCTGTGTCTACTTAAAGGGGTAGCAATGTTAGAAGCATTCCTGTGCATGTGTGACCTGCCTTTAAAAGAATTGTCACCAGCCTGGGAAGGAGGAGTTCAGTTCATTTTATTATTTCCTGGCAGACAAAGGTGATTTGATAGGGACAATGCTTAACACAGACCTTGAACCTACCAAAGTTGAGAGACTTTTTTTTCTTTAATATATTTTTTATTGATTTCAGAGAGGAAGGAAGAAGGAGAGAGAGATAGAAACATCAATAATGAGAGAGAATCATTGATCGGCTGCCTCCTGCATGTCCCACAGTGGGGATCCAGCCTACAACCTGGGTGTGTGCCCTTGACGAATTGAACCCAGGACCCTTCAGTCTGCAGGCCGACGTTCTATCCATTGAGCCAAACCAGCTAGGGCTAAGATGAAAGACTTTAACAAGGATGGATACTAAGCACTTGTGTTAAGACTGGTATAGTCACAAATCACAGAACTAGAAGAGACCCTAAAGATCGCCCCACCTCTTGCTCCCCTTTTTTAACAAGTAATCTGAAATCAAAGCATGAACTAACTTGCCCAAGGTGGTGTCTGGTCAGTGGCACAGCCTGGATGAGAACCCGTTTTTCCTAATCTTTCCAGGACACTGAGCAAGTTAGAGAAAGGAAAATGCCTTTTTGTAGGCAGGGATGACCACACATGAACAGTTTCTAAGGTCACCATCTGCAGGTCCATAAAGAATAGTCTCCGGCAGTTACTTTTAAAAGATGTTGTTAGCCGAAACCGGTTTGGCTCAGTGGATAGAGCGTCGGCTTGTGGACTGAAGGGTCCCAGGTTCGATTCCGGTCAAGGGCATGTACCTGGGTTGCGGGCACATCCCCAGTAGGAGATGTGCAGGAGGCAGCTGATCGATGTTTCTCTCTCATCGATGTTTCTGACTCTCTATCTCTCTCCCTTCCTCTCTGTAAAAAATCAATAAAATATATTAAAAAAAAAAAAGATGTTGTTAAATAATTCTTGATTTAATTTATTTCCTTAAATAAAAGTGAAATTGAGCATCCGTCCATATGTTTGTTAACCATTTATGTTTCTTTTGGAAATCACCTTGTTTCTATGCATTATTTGTTTTTATCTTGATTTGTAGGAGTTCCTTGTTATATGTGCCACAAATGTTTCCCCAGTGTTTATGGTTTCTTTAACATAGAAATATTTTTAATAGACTGGATTGTTGTTGTTGTTGTTTTCTTTTTGGCATTTTACTTGGGGAAGACCATTTCTATCCCAAAAGGATAAAACTATTTTCCTCTAATATCTTTTCTTATTTAAAACCTTTAGATTTTTAGCCGAAACTTTTTTGGCTCAGTGGATAGAGCGTTGGCCTGCGGACTCAAGGGTCTCAGGTTCGATTCCGGTCAAGGGCATGTACGTGGGTTGCGAGCACATCCCCAGTGGGGGATATGCAGGAGGCAGCTGGTCAATGTTTCTCTCTCATCGATGTTTCTAGCTCTCTATCTCTCTCCCTTCCTCTCAAAAAATCAATAAAATATAAAAAAAAAAAAAAAAAACCCTTTAGATTTTTAATCTGCCTGAATCTGCTTTTTTGTGTGAGGTGAACTCTAGGATTCTGACTATTCTAAACGAAAAGAGCCAGCACACAGCTAGTATGTGAGGGAGCTGAGTTTTGAACCCAACCTGGCTGCCAACGCCTATATTCTTATCCGCTGTGCTCTGCTCCTCCCTTCTAATTGAGTTAGTAGTAAAAGGATCTTCGCTGTCTCTCTGGGGAAGTGGGAAAAGTGTGGGCATATACATAAGAAAACTTGCTCTATTGCTTTGGTTTTGCTAATAATAACAACATAGCATTCTACAAGTAGCCTCCTTGAATGTTTAAAATCAAGAAATGAAAGAAGTGGAGTAGAAAGAAGTTGCATTGTTTCACAGTGTGGTGCTAGGATATCAGATAAAACCATATGGTCTATTCTCCTGGGTTATCAGATGTTTTTATCATGTGAACCAAAATATTTTCTACAATGATTATTGACTTTTCAAAGTAGAAAGTATGGATGCTAGTGCATTAAGGGAAAGGTCTAAGTTATCACCACACTTGTTTTATTGTGATGTTCTGTCTTCTAACTTAGGTTTTGCAAAATTCCTTTCTCCTCACAGATATGCGAGGATTCATGACAGCGCACGGGCAGCCAGACCAGCCTCGGTCTGCACGCTACATCCTGAAGGATTATGTCAATGTAAGGGAACCCTGCTTCTTGTTGCTCTTGAATAAACAGGTCTTCTTTCTCCACGGTATGACTTTAGAAAATGGCTACCTGTTAAGTTATAAAGGAGATATTTTCTCATTGAGATTGTTTTATAAGTAGATTTATAGTTTTGATCTGGGAGAGCTAGCATCATATAAAGCAATAAAGTAGACTGACAACCTAATAGGAAGGAGACAAAGGTCTCTGAACACCTGGTTTTTCCACTCCTATAGCATAGTCTTCCCTGTAATACAGTGTTTATATGTCTTTCTCCTTACATTTATCTAGTAACAACAATAATAATAGCTAACATTTATTCAAAGCTAAACCCTGCTGGGAATACTTTCAAATGTTTTACGTTTATTATCTCACTAAAAATACATAACAAGTCTGTGAGGTTATTATTTCCGTATTATAAATGAGGGCATGCTAAGTTTTGGATTTTCTTCATCAATAGAGGAGGAACTAATAGTACCTATCTCATGAGATTAAAATAAAAGTGAGCAGGCATATTCTCTTGCCTTCAATTCAGGGAGAAAGTAGTTAATGGAATATTTATATGGATAAATTATTTGTTTACAATTTATAAAACTGGAGGATGGGAAGGTGCATTAAAAATAATAGGTTTTCGAGTGTTTATGATGGAAGAGGGAAATCTGCACCCAGTGAACAACTGCAATCAGCCCAGGATCCCATTAGTACAGTCACTGTCCAGTTGTGTCCTAGTTTTCGCTTTGGAAAATATTCATCATAAGTCATACAAGTGTACTGAAAAGTGCATACTTTAATAGATATGCAAGTGAAGTAAAAAGGAGCACAGAGTCCTAGCTGGTTTTGCTCAGTGGATAGAACTGGCCCGTGGACTGAAGTGCCCTGGGTTCTATTCTATTCAAGGGCACATACCTTGATTACAGGCTCAATCCCAGACCCTGGTTGGAGCACATGCGGGAGGCAATGTTTCTTTCCCTCCCTCCCTCGTTTTTTCTCCCTCCCTCCCTAAAAAACAATAATAAATGAAAAAATATCCTCTGGTGAGGATTTTTTTTTAAAAAGGAGCAGAGAAGATTTTATTCTTGTCTGGGGGCTATGGCAGGAGGCTAGGCCTCTAGAACACCAAGGATCATCATCAGTTTATTAGGACTCTTCCGTTGCAGTTAACCAAAACTCAACTTAGCTAATTTAATCAAAAGCGGAAAGCTCCATCAGAGTGTGCCTGGTTGAGATGCCTTGTCTGACAGATGGCATTTGTGATGCGCTGATACCATTCATACTGTCTTTATAGGGTAAACTCCTATACTGTCATCCTCCTCCGGGGAGAGATCCCCTGACCTTTCAGTATCAACACCAGCGACTACTGGAGAACAAATGGAATGGTGGTGAAATGAAAATGCAGCCAGGTCGGAATAAAAAAGCAAAACAGATTGAAAATGTTGTTGACAAAACTTTTTTCCATCAAGTAAGTTTTAAAGCTTTTCTTAATTTCTCATCCAACACGTTTTGTATAACAGCTTTGTTGGCATACAATTTACACATCATAAAATTCACCCTTTTAAAATATACAATTCAGTAGTTTATATTATATTCACAGTTGCACAACCTTAACCACTATCTAATTTTAGAACGTTTTTATCACTCCAAAAAGAAACTCCATACCCATTAATAGTCACTCCGAATTCCCCTTTCCCATTAGGCCCTGCCCACCACTAATTTACTTTCTCTATAGATTTGCCTATTCTGGACATTTTGTGTAAATGGATTCATGCACTATGCAGTCTTTGTGATGGGTATCTTTAATTTAGCATAGTGACTTCAAGGTTCATCCATGAATCAGTACTTTATTCCTTTTTATTGCCAAATAATATTTCATTGAAAGGATAGACCACATTTTGTTTGTTCATTTATCAGTTGATGGACATCTGGGTTGTTTCCATTTTTTTGTCTATTATGAATAATGCTGCTGTGAACATTCATGGGCACGTTTTGTGTGGACATATATTTACTGTTCTCTTGGGTATGTTTTTAGGAGTGGGATTGCTGGGTCATATGGTAACTCCACATTAACTTCCCAAAGTGGCTGCACCATATTACATTCTCACCAGCATGTATGAGAGTTCCAATTTCTCCACATCCTTGCCAGTATTTATTTTCTTTTTTATATTAGCCATCCTGCTGTGTGTGAATTGGTACCTCATGATTTTGATTTGTACTTCCCTAATGACTAGTTGTATGAGCATCTTTTCATGTGCTCATTGGCATACATATATATCTCTTCTCTGGAGGATTCTCTATTGTTGAGTTGTAAGAGTTCTTTGTATAGTCTGGATATGAACCTTTATCCTACTTACTAGGGGCCCAGTGCACAAATTCGTGCACCTTGAAAGGAACTGTGTGCCACGAGGCTGCAGTGAGCACAGCGGTGGGTCTCGGCCCATCCTCCACGCCCGTACCCAGCCCCTCCTGCCACGGCCCCCTGCCCCTGTCTGCTGGCAGCCCCGCTGCTGCTCCCACAAGCTGACAGCACTGGCCCTGCTTGCACCTGCTGATGGCACAGAGTGATTGGGGCCGGCGCCAGCAGTGCCCCTCAGGGGCAATCGGGGCTGGCAGCTGCTGCTTGCACCTGCTGACGGCGGGACCTCAGCACACAGGAGCAAAACATTTTCTGAAATCACCAGAGGCTTGTCTCGACAGCGACCAGCACCCCGCCTTGGTCTGGTGGCCCCACTCCCCTGCTCCACATCCCGCCATGGCCGACACCCACCATGTTCCATGCTCTGCCGCCTGCTGCCAACACCTGGCATGTTCTTTGCACACCCCCTGGTAGTCAGCGCACATCATATCGACTGGTTGTTCAGTTGTTCCGTCATTCGGTCTATTTGCATATTAGGGTTTTATACATATAGAATATATATAGATCTGAAAATTTTTCTCCCATTTAGTAGATTGTCTTTTCTCTAAACCAACATATTTTGATCATAAGTTTATATCACAGGTACAGTTTTTAAAATTTAAAAAAGTTTTTCAGTTATAGTTGACATACATAATACGTTAATTTTAGGTATGCAGCATAGTGATTAGACATTTATATAACTTACAAGTGGCCACCCGATAAGTCTAGTATCATTCACAAGTACAATTGTATATTACATTTTAAAGAGCAAATTTATGTGCAGAACATTTAAATCATATAATTGTACCTAATATATATTAATGTTTTTGTATCTACTATTCCCCCCCCCAAAAAAATGGGGTGCAGGGGTCAGGTGTATGCAGAGAATGATTTTTTCTGTATTTGTGTGGTGCCTTATTTGTGCCCCACACGGTGGTCATGGTGAGGCACACCAAGCAGGTATATTATTCCCATTTTACTATTAAAGACATTGAGGCTTAAGGAGGCTAAGTGAGCTACCTAAGGACACTTGTTTGAAATGGCAAAGCTGGACTAGAACTTGGTTGTTGTGGCTCCTAGTTTGAATTATTTCCAAGTCTACCAGTGTTTAGAAGAAAAGTTACCAATATGCAGGAAGATTAGAAGTTCTTTCCTGAGCCTATTACTGTTATACAGGACATTTAAGTTAAAGTTTTAAGTTTTACAAGAAGTTTTAAAGGTCATGAATAAGAAAGCTGAAAACTTACAGTTTAGTTATATAATTAGGTATCTAAGTTTTAGTTTCTAGAGTAATGTACTATTCTAAGATCATGAAATCCTGCTTTATACTTGCAAATCATATTGGATTGAATTTTTTTCTACTAAGTAAACCTACATTTTTTTTGTTTGTTTATTTTACTTAAATCATAAGTTTACAAAAAACTTTTTTGAGCACTACTATGTGCCAGCTATTACACCAGGGCCTGGGATATCAAAATAAGACACAATTATTGCTTTCAGGGGGGGTCACATTCTAGCAAAGGGGAGACAGGCAAGTTAACAATTAACATGACATGTTAGGTCTAGCACAGGGGTATAAGTCAAGACTCTGTGAACCCAGACTGGAGAATAGTTATCTTGGCGCTGAGAGCAAAGTGGGAAAATGGGAACTGCAGAGAGGAAATGATATTTAAGCTGGACTTTGAGAGAGAAATAAAAATGTGCCAGTTGGAAGGAGTGGTGAGGACCAGATTTCCAGGCAGAAGGAGTAGCATGCGCAAAGGCATAATGACACAGGAGTGTGGGGCTTATCATTAAAAGACCCCACGTTGTAGGTGGCCTTGTGTGCCCTGTGCGAGAATCTGAATGTGATTCGCCAGGCTACAAGGAGCCATCAGAGATTTGTGAGGACAGGAAAAGAGAGACATGATCAGAGAACTTGTAGAAATGTGGATGCTGTCAAACAGCCCATCAGTCTTCAGAGGGAAGGCAGGGGAGGGTGAGGGCGGGTGGTAAGAGATCAACCAAAGGACTTGTAAGCATGCGTATAAGCATAACCAATGGACACAGACACTAGGGGGTGTGAGGGCATGTGCTGGGGGGTGGGGGTGGCCAATGGGGAAGAAAGGAGATATGTAATACTATATGTAATACTTTAAACAATAAAGAATTTTTTTTTAAAAAAGAAAGAAATATGGATGCTGGATTATAAGAGTCTTATAGTAAGTGGCCCGGAGAAAGCTAATCAGCACCTCGGTTAGAGCAGTGGGGGATAGATGGAGAGGAGGGGATAGACGAACAAAATTCTAAAGATGGGAGCAACAGAACTTAGTGGCCAGCTGACTGCATATGGTAGATGAGGAAGACAAAGAGAGTGTCCTGTCTTGGCAGCCTGGCGGATTCTTTATACCACTCACTAAAATAAAGAATGGAGAATCCACTTCTAACTCAATTTAGATTGAGGCAGGTTGAATTTCGATATCAGGATAGAGATTTCCAGGAAGAAGCTAGTATGATTCTAGTTATAGATGATATTTGAAGTGATGGAACTAAGGAAAGTTGAGGGGTGGGTGGGAATGAACTGAAGACAGAATGCTGAAAGCTTATCATTTAAGTAACAGGGAGCAAGTACCAGTGAGAGATGGAAGTCCCACTATCTTTGAGTTTCCATAAATAACACTATACATATCCTCTAAAGGAGACTGCTGATATCCTAAATAAGATTTCCTCTTATTTGCTAGGAAAATGTGAGAGCTTTGACCAAAGGAGTCCAGGCTGTGATGGGCTACAAGCCTGGGAGTGGCCTGGTGACTGCAGCTACTGTGAGCTCTGAGAGTGGGGCTGGGAAGCCATGGAAAAAACATGGCAACAGAAATAAAAAAGAGAAAAGTCGTCGACTCTACAAGCACCTGGATACATGAGCACAACCGAAGTGGCATCTGCATTGTGCATCTGGAAAAGAACAGAAGCTGCTCCTGGCCTGTGGTGCTACAGAATGGACCTGCTCTGTGGCACACAGCCACACCCAGCGCCACTAGCAAGACCCAGGGCTCCTTGGAGCACCAGCTCTAAGGTAGTCATCTCGGAGCCCCGCAACCTCCTATGGGAGGCTGAATTAAGATGGGGGAAAGAACGATGTATATTTGTTTGTGTAAATATACACAATGTATACTAATTTGTAAGTTGGGAAATTTTTGAAAAGATATTAAAATTAAATTGCCACTAACATTTTATTGGTTTATGTAGATACACTGCTATTTGGACATTGCACATTCTTTAGAAACAATTTTAATTTGTACAAACCTGACTGGGATTTTAGATGGATGCTTTTGAGTGAATTATTTAGATTAATTATTCTCAACTTCACATGCCCCTGATATGGCAGAAGGCATATCAGATCTTGGAATTGGGTGTGGGAGGGTCTGGCGTATAGTTTTTAAAGGCCCGTGGAAAGCAGAACCGACTATTGAAAATCACCATCACATAAGCCACGACTACAGAGGGGAGCATTGAGAAAACAGGTAATTGGCTGGTTTTTATTTTAGGCATAGGAATCCCTGTGTCCTCAATACTTGTGACCATCAAGGGCAATTTACCTTATTTAAAGTCACAATCGTTCTAATACATTTATAATACACTGGCTGTTACAGCCTCTGACTTTTTTACTTTTGTCTCCCTTTTTTCTTTCTTTCTCTGAGCCTCATTCCCTTAACTCAGATCATTACCGTAAAATGGACGTTCCCATGTACACAATTTTGTAAAATATATCAAAAGACCTACAGATACCACCCACCCCACCCCCCCAAATTCACCCATGAATTCACAGCTAAGTCTTTCCTTGAAAGGGGGGTGTAGGTAGGTGGGGGTGGGAAACGGGATAAATGGGTACAGAAAGAGACTTGCTTTGGGGCATGGGCACATGATGCAGTGTGCAGATGTTTTTTTGAGCTATATACTTGAAACCTGTATGGTTTTGTAAATCAGTGTCATCCCAATAAATTCAATTTAAAATATATATATATTTGAAAATGTGTTGTATCTAGGGAATGAAAAATTTACATTTATTTATTTAGTCAGTATTTATTAACCACCTACCATGTGACAGGAAGGACAGTCCAGAAAATGACCACAGTGGGGTAGGACCCAAAGCAGGAAGGAGCACTGCAGGATGGAAGGTAACAAGTCCAGGCCACGGGTGGCCTTAGAGCCTGTGAAGGGATTCTCAATGTTTCCTCAAAAGTGGTGGTAAGTCAAGGAGGGTTTATACAGGTGAGGAATGAGATGTGTTCTAATTCTTCATTAAAAGATCAGTGAAACGTTATTCCAGATCAACCAGACTTAGAAAAGGCAAGCTAAAGGTGTTCTAAAATTGTGTTTATTATTGTTTTTTTAATCCTCATCTGAGAATATGTTTTCATTGATTCTAAAGAGAGAGGAGGGAGGGAGAGAAATATCCCGTACTCGCCTGGACTGGGGATCGTACACACTGTCTGGGTATGTGCCCTGGCCAGGAATCAAACCTTCAACCCTTCAGTGCACAGGGAAGATGCTCCAACCAACTGAGCCACATGGGCCAGGGCTCATTCCCTTTTATCTGAGAGAAGTGAGACCGTCCAAAAAGCTCATGATGAAGAGGAGCAGGCATTGGCATGTGAAAGCATACTTGGTTCCGTTTATTGAAGAACAGTCACAGGCAGATGGCAGAAACTCATACTGAATGGACAAAGCATGTGCTTACTGAAAGTATTCTAATGATAGTGCAATAGCTAAAACATGAGACTTTTTAGAAAGGAATATTAATATGCTTCCATGCTCCTGATTACTTTTGTAACAAGTTTATTGAGTGGGTATGGAGGGCAGCTGATCCATTTTCTCTCATATGCCATGCAAAGTCACCAATTTAAAGTGTACAACTTAATGGTCTTTAGTGTATCCAGAGTTGTTTCAACCATCCCACAGTCAATTTTACACGATCACCCAAAAACGAAGCCAAATCCCTTTAGTCATCAGTCTCCAATACTCCTCCCCCAGTCCTAAGCAACCATTCATCTAATTTACATGTAGGTTTGTCTATTCTACACATTTTATAAATGGAGTCACACTATGTGACTAGCTTTCACTTAACCCAATATCTTTAAGGTTTAGCCCTGTTAAAGCATCTATCAGTACTTCATTCCTTTTTTTTCTCTATTTTTTCCCCCATCACCATTTATCCCCCTTATACCTTCCTCCACCTCCACCTACTCCCCTAACCCTGCAATCACCACACTGTTGCCCACAATGCTTCATTCCTTTTTATTGCTGAATAATATTCCACTGAATGGATATACCATATTTGCATATCCACTTATCAGTTAATAGACATTTGGTTTCCACTTTTTAGTTATCTATACTAATAAAAGGGTAATATGTTAATTAGACCGGTAGACCGGACATCTTCCAGTTGTCCAGTCCTCCTTCTGGACAAAGCCACATTGGCAGGGGCCAAGACAGAGGCGGTTAGGGGCGATCAGGCTGGCAGAGGAGGTCGGTTAGGGGCAATCAGGCAGGCAGGTGAGCAGTTAGGAGCCAGTGGTCCCAGATTGTGAGAGGAATCCCATATTGGAGAGGGTGCAGGCCAGGCTGAGGGACATCCCCCTGCCCCCCACACCCCCATGCATGAATTTCGTGCACCAGGCCTCTAGTTATAAATAATGCTGCTGTAAGCATTTGTGTACAAGTTTTTGTGTAGACATGGGTTTTTCATTCTCTTGGGTATACATCTAGGAGTAAAATTGCTGGGTCATTGGAATTGCTGTATATTTAACCTTTTGAGCAGCTGCCAGGCTGTTTTCCAAAGTGGCTGCACCATTTTACATTTCCACCAATAATGTATAAGGGTTCTAATTTCTTCACATCCTTATCAACACTCATTACTGCCTTTTGTTTTAGCCATCCTAGTTGATAGGAAGTGGTACCTCATTATGACTTTGATTTGCATTCCCTTCATGATGAATGATGCTGAGCATCTTTTTGTGTGCTTATTGGCCACTTGTACATTTATCTTCTTTGGAGACATGTCTACTCAGATCCTTTGCCCACTTTTTCAATTGGGTTATTTGTCTTTTTATTATTAAGTTACAAAACTTATTTACCAATATACATTCTATCAGATATATAATTTGCAAATATTTCCTGCTATTCAATGGGTTGCCTTTCATTTTCTTGATAATGTCCTTTGAAGCACATTTTTAATGTTGATGAAATCCAAATTTATCTGTTTTTAATTTGCTTGTTTGTGCTTTTGTTATATTTTAAAAACTATTGCCACATCCAAGATTACGAAGATCTACTCTACATTTTCTTCTAAGGGTTTTATAGTTTTAGGTATTACATTTAGGTTTTTGGTCCGTTTTGAGTTAATTTTTTTTTTATGGTGTAAGCTAGGGAATGGACCAACTTCAATCTTTTACTGTGAATATCCAGTAGTACAACACTTTGTTGAAAAGAGTACTCTTTTCCGCCAGAATGGTTCAATTGGTTGAGCATCGTCCAATATAACGAAGGGTGGTTGGTTCAGTTCAGTTCCCCATACAGAGCACAGACCTGGTTTGCAGTTTCAGTGCCTGGTTGGAGCAGCTGATCCAGTTTCTCATGTTGATTTCTCTCTCTCTCTCTCTCTCTCTCTCTCTCTCTCTCTCTCTCTCTCTCTCTCTCTCTCTCCTTCCCCCCTCCCTGTCTCCTTCCCTTCCTCTTTTTAAGCATGTCCTTGGGTGGAGGATTAAAAAAACAAAAGAAGGTTAGTCTTTCCCCATTGAATTGTTTTTGGTGTCCTTGTTGGCAATCGACTGTAAATGTAAGGGCTTATTTCTGCACGCCTACCTTTGATATTTAACATCCATGAATGTGGAACAATTGTGAAGAGTATCTTCCTAACAACTATTATTGGTAAGAGATGTCTGTGTAGATGTCCCACCCAACGACATATCCCTTAGCCTACTTCCAGTTCGCCTGCAACCCTGTGGACAGTTCCTGTGCAAACTGACAGCTTTCCAACACAAGCCCTGTTTCTGCTTTCCTGCACCACAGAAACTTGCTCAGCCTATGCATAGGACTGTCTACGAGGGCTGGGGATTTTATGCCCCCAGAGCAACCCCCAAATGGTGAGGAATGGGGGGCTGGTTAGTAAGTACCCTAGCTTCCCCGTCACTCAGTGCATACGTCCTAGATATTCCTTGCTAGATCCTAAGTGGAATTGAGCCCCACTTGGCCTCAGTTAAAATCACTTCATTAACTCATCCTTCGTTGCTTTTCTCCCTTCCCTGTCTCACTTTTTTCACTCCCTCACTTCTGCTTCATGGAATTGTCACCCAAATAAACTGAACCAAAGTCCTTTGCTTAGAGTCTGAGTAACCCAGACTAGGACACCCTGAGAGGAAAATTTCTATTTTCACCTTTGCTTCTGCCCAGATGATGTCTTTTAAGTATATCTTGCAATGTTTTTTAAGTATTCCCACCCTTGCTGTAGAGCTTAGTACTTTTAGACTAGCAAAATGCAATCATTATCACTTTATTGTTTTGGCATTTTTCACCAGCATTTTATTACAAGGAAAGTACCTACCACCCATTTGAAGTATATTCTGCTATACATACATCTGTCATCTGTTTACATTTCAGGAAATTAGAAGGAAGTTGAGGTTTTTGTCAAGCCAATAGCAACATGTTTTTTGGTGGGGAAAGTGGAAAATTTGGCAGCAAGCCAGAAACCTACTTCGTGCCACCTTGTTTTCATAGCCCTTCCCCTCTTCATCTTTGTGGAGAAGTAAGGAAATTATTCAAAACTTCCACCATTAATCAAAAAAAAATTCCACCCTTAATAATTTCCACCATTGCCCAGCCACTGTGGCTCAGTGGTTGAGCATCAACCTATGAACCAGGAGGTCACAGTTCACTTCCTGGTCAGGGCACATGCCCAGGTTGCAGGCTTGATCTCCAATCATGCAGGAGGCAGCTGATCAATGATTCTCTTTCATCATTGATGTTTCTGTCTTTCTCTCTCTCTGAAATCAACAAAAATATATTTAAAAAATAATTTCAAGAAGAAAAAAATAATTATTTACACCATTTGTTGTCAGTTGTGCTCAATTGGTTAATTCCGATTTCACCTTTTCTATGGTTTTGAAATTTTTCAAAATAAAAAATTTGGGGAAGTATCCCGGTCTGGGGGTGGGGTGCGCTGCACATGTCGCTGTCGCGGCTTCCGGCTTCCGGTGCTAGGTAGAGGGGAGGAAGGAGGGAGTCGGGGAGCGGGGCCAGGGGAGCAGCAGCGTTGAAATCGGCTGGGGGAGCCGGAGGGAGCTGAGCGGGAGCTGAGCGGAACCTGCGGGGGCGGAGGCGGCGGCCGCAGCGGCAGAGCTGGGAGCAGAAACAGGATCAAGTCCTCCATACCAGGGACCAGGTCAGAACCAGACTGCCACTGCTGCCACTTGGGCCCTACTGTCTTCAGAAAGCAGCTGCTGTGATCATGGGTAATATCTTTGGAAACCTTCTCAAGAGCCTGATTGGGAAGAAGGAGATGCGCATCCTGATGGTGGGCCTGGATGCTGCAGGAAAGACCACAATCCTGTATAAGCTGAAACTGGGGGAGATCGTCACAACCATCCCCACCATTGGGTTCAATGTGGAGACAGTGGAGTACAAGAACATCAGCTTCACAGTTTGGGATGTGGGTGGCCAGGACAAGATTCGGCCTCTCTGGAGACACTACTTCCAGAACACCCAAGGGTTGATATTTGTGGTCGACAGCAATGATCGAGAGCAAGTAAATGAGGCCCGGGAGGAGCTGATGAGGATGCTGGCAGAAGATGAGCTTCAGGATGCTGTGCTCCTTGTCTTTGCAAACAAACAGGATTTGCCTAATGCTATGAATGCTGCTGAGATCACAGACAAGTTGGGCCTGCATTCCCTGTGTCATCGCAACTGGTATATTCAGGCCACCTGTGCCACCAGTGGGGACGGGCTGTATGAAGGCCTGGACTGGCTGGCCAATCAGCTCAAAAACAAGAAGTGAGAGCCAGGCAGCTCTATCTGACCACCCCCACCACTCCTAATATATCTACTGTCTCCCTGCCCAGCTCTACCCCTTCCTTCCCGTTGCCAGTGTGGCCAGGGCCCTGGGTATCATGTCCGCATGCCCAATTAGAGCCTTATCTCTCCTGCCTCCCTTTCTTTCCCCTGTCCATGACCAGTCCCCAATTGCTGTCCTTATGATGAATCATTCCAATTTATCAGATTTAAAACAAAACAAACAAAAAAAATTGGGAGTGTGAAGTCTTAAGAGAAGAGAGAGAAATACCACAAGGGCTCAGTGCCATTCAGAACAGAGTTGTACCGGAATCAAATGGTGACCACATGAGCAGACACGTGGCTTCGCTTCACTCTGCCCTGGCTGGCTGGGAAGTGGGGCTGTCCAGCTCCCATGCTGGCAGGTAGGAATTTGGTGGGATGTTGGTTTCTTTCTAAATTGGAAACTGCAGTGAGAACTTACATTTCTTTCAATAATTATTTTACTGCAAATATTCAATATTCTATTTAGTTAACTCCTTAAAAGGTGAGTTGCCTTGCATTCATTCAGATTTACCTCTTTTAAAATGTAGTGCTTTTGCCTGGCCAGCATGGCTCAGTGGTTGAGCATCGACCTATGAATCAGGAAGTCACAGTTTGATTCCGGGGCACATGCCCAGGTTGCAGGCTCAATCCCCAGTGTGGGGCGTGCAGGAGGCAGCTGATCAATGATTCTCTTCATTGATGTTTCTATCTCTCTCTCCCTCTCCCTCTCTAAAATCAATAAAAATATATTTTAAAAAATAAAAAGGGAGGGAGAAACCAAGATGGTGGCATAGGTAAATACCAGAGATTGCTGCCTCTCACAACCACTTCAAAAATACAACTAAAAGACAGAATGGACATTACCCAGAACCACAGGAAAGCTGGCTGAGGGGAAATTCTACAACTAGAAGGAAAGAGAAAAGCATACCGAGACTCAGAGGAGGTGCAGTGCGGAAAATACAAAGGTGCGGAGGTGCGTGCGGAGCGGGCTGGCGGCTGAGGGCACGGTTGTCTGTTTCAATTGGGAGGGAGTCTCAGGCTCTGGGCTCCAGTTCCAGGCGAGTCTCTGGGGACCCAGACTCAAATGGAAGAAGCGGGACTGTCTGGCATCGGTCGGAACTCGAGGGCAGCTTTCTCTCCAAGGTTTGCAGCGGTTGCTGGGACTCTGAGAGGCAGAGCCTCTGGGGATGGGACTGAGAACAGCCATAACTGCTCACTCCGCCCTGTTGATCCCCTGGGACCCGCCCTGCCCAAGCCTTGCATAGAGGCATTTTCGGGATAGCCTTAGGCAAAGGCTAGATTAGCACCTCCCTAGAGGACAGAAGTTCTCCCACTGCAGACACAGCTGATTCTCACAACCAGTTGTCCTGGAGGTCAAATCCCCTCCAGTATTACCTACAACAATCAAGGCTTAACTACAATAAGACTGCACACAAAGACCACAAGGGGGTACACCAAGAAAGCATAAAAACTGCGGAGACAAAGAAACAGGACACAACTGACAGAAATGGAGGATATAGAATTCAAAACCACACTTTTAAGGTATCTCAAGAATTGTCTAGAAGCCACCGATAAACTTAGTAAGGCCCTCGAAAAGACTGGTGAGACCGCCAATAAATATTGTGAGATCCTCAAGAAATCTAATGAGACCCTCAATGTTGTGATAAAGAACCAACTAGAAATTAAGCATACACTGACTGAAATAAAGAATATTATACAGACACCCAACAGCAGACCAGAGGAGTGCAAGAATCAAGTCAAAGATTTGAAATGCGAAGAAGCAAAAAACACTCAACCAGAAAAGCAAAATGAAAAAAGAATCCGAAAATACGAAGATAGTGTAAGGAGCCTCTGGGACAGCTTCAAGCGTACCAACATCAGAATTATAGGGGTGCCAGAAGATGAGAGAGAGCAAGATATTGAAAACCTATTTGAAGAAATAATGACAGAAAACTTCCCCTACCTGGTGAAAGAAATAGACTTACAAGTCCAGGAAGTGCAGAGAACCCCAAACAAGAGGAATCCAAAGAGGACCACACCAAGACACATCATAATTAAAATGCCAAGAGCAAAAGACAAAGAGAGAATCTTAAAAGCAGCAAGAGAAAGAAACTTAGTTACCTACAAGGGAATACTCATATGACTGTCAGCTGATTTCTCAACAGAAACTTTGCAGGCCAGAAGGGAGTGGCAAGAAATATTCAAAGTGATGAATACCAAGAACCTACAACCAAGATTACTTTACCCAGCAAAGCTATCATTCAGAATTGAAGGTCAGATAAAGAACTTCACAGATAAGGAAAAGCTAAAGGAGTTCATCACCACCAACCCAGGATTATATGAAATGCTGAAAGGGATCCTTTAAGAAGAGGAAGAAGAAGAAAAAGGTAAAGATACAAATTAGGAACAACAACTACGCATCTATCAACAAGTGAATCTAAGAATCAAGTGAATAATCTGATGAACAGAATGAACTGGTGATTATAACAGAATCAGGGACATAGAAAGGAAATGGACTGACTATACTTGGGGGTGGGGAGAAGGGGTGTGGGAGATGCGGGAAGAGACTGGACAAAAATCGTGCACCTATGGATGAGGACAGTGGGTGGGGAGTGAGGGCAGAGGGTGGGGTGGGAACTGGGAGGAGGGGAGTTATGGGGGGAAAAAAGAGGAACAAATGTAATAATCTGCACCCACTCCCAAATCTCCACCCTTATGTAAAGCCAAGTATTCTTTCTCCTCCTTTCAGCAGTGTTGCTATGAGTGCTGCTGCAAGTAATCATACAACAATGAAGCACCTGTCTCTGAACTGTGTTTACTACCAACACCTTTGAATCCAAATATGGGGGGGGGGAGGAACAAATGTAATAATCTGAACAATAAAGATTTAATTAAAAAATAAAAAAAATAAAAAGGGTTAAAATGTAGGGCTTTTCTTGATGTAATATCTATTAGTTCCGTTAGCCCTTGCCTGGCTCTGAGCATCGTGAAGTAAGTGACTTTCAGCAACCAGATGTTATTAATGAGGACCTTGGGGGGAGAGAAAAAGCCTTCACAAGGTCATGCTGTGTGTTGATGACAGAGTTTTAACTAGAACCCGGGACCTGCTTTAATCACGACACTGGCATATCCACGATGGGATTGATTAAGATTTGGAAATGCCGTTATTTCAAAATGTTTTCTCTTATAATTGATTTCTCTACATGTATAGCAGGCAAATCAAACTGACAGGAGGTTTTTAATGTCATTGTTCGAGGAGTAGCCATGAGCCCTTCCTCTAAATCAGCGGTTCTCAACCTGTGGGTTGAGACCCCTTTGGCGGTCGAACAACCCTTTCACAGGGGTCGCCTAAGACCATCCTGCATATCAGATATTTGCATTACAATTCATAACAGTAGCAACATTACAGTTATGAAGTAGCAACGAAAATAATTTTATGGTTGGGTCACAACATGAGAAACTGTATTTAAAGGGCCAGAAGGTTGAGAACCACTGCTCTAAATAATGCATTATCCAAGAACATTGGCAGGAGGCAACGTATCCTCAAAGGAGAAATATGTTGAGCTCTGGCCTCTGTCCCCCCAGGAGGCTGGGATTCATGGCCACGACTGGCTTCGAGCTCCTTGCAGGACGGCCCAGGCTGTGCAGCCCGCCTTTCTTCAGGACAATGCCTGTGGGTGTAGCGCCTCCGCCAGCAGGAAATGCCTCTTTGGAGGGAGGACATGTGTTATAATCTGCTTATTAGTTTTTCTTTTCGGGGAAACTCAGGACCTTGGCCAAAAAAACATTGACGTCTGGGCTGGGCGGGGCAGCTGCCTGGTAAAGGAACTGATTCACTTCCTGAGGCCCAGCCCAGTGAAGAGCCCTCTGGACGGTGCTGGGAGAATTTGAGAGGGTCCGAATGGCAGGGAGGGAGTCGGTTAGACTAACCCTAAGTGTTCCCTGCAGGGTGAAGTCCTGGTGTCCTTGTGCCCGGTCTGCAGCCTGCCTCTCCTCATCTCCTGCCCTTGCTGCAGTACCTCCGCAGTTTGCTGGTGTGCAGAGGCCATGCTCTTCCTGCCTCCAGGAGGGCCTCTGCAGGACTGGTGCCATGGCCTCACTGCCAAAAGCAAACATTCTCCAAGCCCCGGCTCATGTATTTCTCGAAAGCCTTCCCCCCACACACAATGCTAGGCGTCACCAAAGCTGTGTAAACATGTTCCTCATAGAGTTCATAACAGATGTGTATGGACTGTTTACAAATCAACTTAGTCAGTAAATAGCATCTTATTATGTGCCAGGCACTGAGCTAGGAGCTGGGGTACAGGTATAAACTAAACAACTGGCTGCAAGAGCTCACAGCCTGGTAGAAAGACAGCGCTCATCAGGCTGGAGAGGGGCCCTCATAGAGGAGTGTGGGCACAGGGCCTCGTGCCCACAGGGCCAGGACACCCAGTCAGCCTGCAGAGGGAAGGCTGCAGGTGGAATAGCTTTGGGACAGAAAAATCACAAGTGTGGTTTTTGGAACAAGATGTGTTCAATCAGACGTGCAAGGGGAAATGCCGAGTAGGCAGCTGCGCATGTGAGTCTAAAGTCTGGGGGCTCTGACCTGGAGATACTCATTTAGGAGGCAGAGGGACAGGGGTAGTATTTAAAGCCAGGAGACCAGATGCTGATAGAGTGAACCAAGAACTGAACTTTGTGTCTCCCACCATTAGCTGACCTTACTCTTCACAATTCTTTGACCCATTTTTTTTTTTAAGTGGCTCTTAGGCTCTTCCTGGGAAAGACAATAACAATGATGATTTCCCCTGCTGATGTACCAGGTGCTCTGTGTGAGGGTTTCTAATCACAGTAACTGAGGTCGGGACTCTCATCCTCCCCTTACAGGCATGAATGCCCCGTGGGAGAAAATAACGGGATTTGCCCTCCAGGCGCTTGTCTCCTCCTTCCTGGCTCTCATCACACCTTTGTATTGTACCCTTTTAACCATCAGGACCAGGCCCCACTCACCTCGGCATCCCCGGCACCCAAAACCTTCGCCAGCGCGAAGGAATGTATTGTTTGGTCCAGAAAATGTGGTGGACTGACGAACGGACAAAGTGCATTCCGCTCAGGCCGCGCGTTTGCGGGGTGGGTGACAGCGAAGGGATCGGCACCACTGCGGCTGTCAGGGGGCGGCGGCCGCAGCCTTTGTGCGGAGGCTGCTCCCGGCTCCCGCCGCTGGGGGGCGGCCTCCCGCCCGTGGACCCCCGACAATAGCGCGAGGGGTGGGGAGCCGCGCGGTCCGGAAACTTTAACCTGGAGTCCGGGTCGCCGCTGCCGCCACCGCCGCCGCCAGCGCCCGGGAGCGCAGAGCTGAGCGCGCCCATCTCGCCCGCGGTCGGGGCGCTCGGAGGGCTGCCGCGGGGGAACCTCACCCGGAGAAGGGGCGAGGGGCGGCCGGGGAGGCTGCGCACGGGTCCCTGCCACGCGGAAGACTCCGGCCCTGGCCGGCGGGCCGAGCCTGCCATGGGGGAGGCGCCCAGCCCCGCGCCCGAACCAGCGCCCGAACCCACGCCCGCGCCGGCCCTTTGGGACTGGGGCTACTTGGACCGCTGCTTCGCCCGCCACCGCGTCTGCATCTCCTTCAGCCTGTGGCTCTGCGCCTCCTCCTGCTGGATCGCCGCCCACACACTGTAATGGGGCAGGGCCGGCGGCGCCAGGGTGGGGGCGGTCGGGCTGCGGGGGGAATAGGGTGCTACCTCCCCACCCCGCTGCTAACTCCCTCTTGCAAACCTAGAGGGAAGGGGGCAGACAGGGAGAAGGCAGGAGGCAGCCCCGTTCCAGGATCGAAACTAACATTTCTATGTAGACTGAAGTCGGATAGTCTTTTCCGGCTTCCACGCACTGGGAGGCTGGGTGGTGCAGTGGGCAGGGCCCTGGACTGGAAGCCGCCAGTCCTGGGTTCTGTTGTCAGCCTTTCCCCTTTGACTAGCGGTGTGAGCTGGGCAAGCTCTAAAACCTCTGGGCATTTTCCTTAGGTAAAGGGGATGCTAACTCCTGAGACTGAAGGGAGGATGAAATGAGTTAGCACGGGCAAAGTGCTTAGTAAGTGCTCATGAAACATTGCTATTGCTCCAGTTCTGCCACCAACCCTTGGCAGAGGGCAAGGACCTTGGGCAAGTCTCATGTGTCTGGCCTCAATTTCCCTCTCAGCTGGGAAATGGGGAAGGGATGGTCTGACTCTGGCCACAGAGTTTGCCCTGGTCTGCCCAGTACCCGGAGTGGCTGGGCCAGGGGGTCACTGTAACCTGGGTGAAGTCTGGGTAAAGATAGCCTCTAGGTCTTCAGCCACCCTCTCCCAAGCTCCGACGGCTGGTGTCATCCACACAGTCCCTGGCGAAAGAGAAAGGGCTGGCGCCCCTAGAAGGCTGGCACCGGCTCACCTTAGGCACTATGGATGTCCCCCTCCGGCGTTTGGTAGTGCTACAGATTCTCAGCCTCGCTACCCAGTCACTGGAGTAGGAATAAAAAGACACTAGAACATTCACTGTGGGCCTAGCGTTGCATTCATTAACCCGTTTAATCCTGCCACCTTCCCAGGAGGTAGGGACTGTAATTACCCACTTAGATCAGGAAGCCTGAGGTTCTGAGAGGTTAACCAACTTGCCAAGCCAGACCAGAGGATGGAACTTAGGAGGTGCCGGCGTGCACTATCTTCCTTGTTCCTCACAGCCACCCTCCGAGGTCCGCGTGGTGGGCATTTTACCGACGTGGGCACCAAGGTTTGGAGAGAAGCCCAGCCAGGCAGCCTCTGCGTTCTCACCCTGCTTAGGTCTGGACACACTGTTTTTAGGGCTTCACCGTCCCTTCACCTTCTTTTGTCTTTATTTTATTTTTTATTTTTTCTCTTTTTTTTTCTTTTTTTTTAATTTTTTTTATTTATTTTTATTTTTTTCTCTTTTGTCTTTAGAGATGGTTTCTCTTCTGAGCTGTTTGTCAGCCTGGCATCCCCAACCCCTGGGAGCTGGGAAAGGGCTGGGCAGCAGCAGGGTTCAGAGCGAAGCCTCCTGAGGCTAGAGGCCCGCCGCTGACTCCCCTTTGACCATAAGCCTCCGTTTTCTTCTCTTTCAAATGGGAGGGTTGAGATAAACTATTTCTAATCTTGGTCTAACTCAGACTTTCTAATTGAGAGCCTTCGTTCCTAAAACTCGAATCAGTTTCAGGAGCCCAGGGCCCAAGTTAAAGGCTGCTCTTCCTTCTCTGAGCTTCAGGCCTCCCCGAATAGTCTTCCACCCTCGTCCATTCTTCCCAGGGGCTGATGCTCAGAACCAAACGGTCCCAAGGAAGTACCACCCTGTGAGTCCCAAGGATGAGGAAACGAAACGACTGTGGAGCTTTGGTTTCCCCAACAGAAAAGTAGCTGGGAAACATCTAGCACCCATTGCTTCTGAGATCTAGTCAGTGATGCTGACAGAGAGACCTCTGGCACCTTCCAGCATGTTCTGAGCTTGTATAGGGGGTAGCAGGTAGAGGCGGTAAGGGAGATAACCCAGCAAGTCGTGGAGGGCCTCAGGGAGAGGTTAGCCCTAAGTTCCATGGCTTCTTCGGGAGTGCTGCTCTCCCTCTGTGTGAGGAACGTGTGCCCAAAACAAAGTCAGCCTGGACATGGGCCGGCAGAAGGCTGGCCACTCCATTACATGGATAGATTAGAGGGATTTCTCTTTCATTTCAAAGAAAAAAGCTGCCTTTTTAAAATGTAGGCAATGAATTCTGCTCTGCAGTTAAACATAAAACCCCCCAGCTAGTTTGTCAGCACTGAAGGAAAGGTGGTCATGACCCTGAGTTGGCCACATCTGTAGGAGGGAAGAAATTCTTCTTCATTCGAGAGGCAGGTCTGGCTCCCACCCCACGCTGGGAGCCTTTTGAGCCTTTCCTCTCTGATCTGTAAACTAAGTTCAAAAGCACCCGCTGAATACCTGGGGGAGAAAGTGTTTATGTGGACACACAAGTCCACAACTATCTTTTCCAGACACCTGCTGTGGGAGCCCAAACTTCCGGCTTCCATGTTCTGTCCACACCCCTGTCTGTCTCCGCAGGCTTCTCTATCTGAGATGTGTGAAGAAATGCAGACAGGACCAGTCAGCGCTGTGTGCTGCGTGCTGCCTCCTGGCCAGCCTGTGTGACACGGTCGGGGCGATTCTGGCCAGACAGCTCACGATCCAGGTGCGTCAGGCCCATGGGTGACCGTGGCTTCTGTCTCTTTCCCTCACCTTGCAAGGCACAGTTTGCCTCAGGGCCTGTGTTCTTTCTGGTCTTTCTGCTCCCCTCCAATGCTTTGTCCAGACAGCCACATGGCTCACTGCTCACCCCCTTTAAGTCTTTGCTCAGAAGCTATCTTCTCAACAAGGCCTCCCCTGACCACCCATGTTCCTCTACAGACCCCTCATCCTACTCTATTTTTTTTCATGGCTTGCCCCCAATACACCATCTACTTTACTTAGTATGTTTATTGCTTATTTTATTTAATTCCTACTAGAATGTTAGCTCCACAGGGGCAAGAATTTGTATTCACTACTGTAATCCCATCACTTAAAACAGCAGCTGGCACATAGTAGATGCTCAATAAATAGTGATTGTTGGTGCTATTGTTTTTTATTTTTATTTTTTTTAAACATACATATTTTATTGATTTCAGAGAGGAAGGGAGAGAGAGAAACATCAATGATGAGAGAGAATCATTGATCAGCTGCCTCCTGCACACCCCCTAACTGGGGATCGAGCACGCAACCTGGGCATGTGCCCTTAACTGGAATCGAACCCGGGACCCTTCAGTCCACAGGAGGGCGCTCTATCCACTGAACCAAACTGGCTAGGGTGGTACTATTGTTTTTAGAGCCCAGGACCCAGCCCTAGCTCATGCGGGGGGGCGGGAGGGGGGGTCTGAATCCCTTCCCAGGTGGTTATGAGGGCTTTGGAGAAAGTGAGAAGCAGTTATAAGTTTTTGCAATTCTAGGCCCTCAAACAAACCTGTATAGGAGGAGCCTGTTCCAAAACATGTATCACAAGGAAACGCTGCGGGCCCCCCTGCAGGGCCACCTCATAGGGCTGATCCAGGCCTTGTGCCCACCGAGCTGGGCGTGAAGGAGGACGGCCTAGAGACAGGTTGGGAGACACGGATGGGGAGAGTTCTGGAGCCTGCTTTGAGCAGGACTGTCAGAAACAGATCACTTTTTATTCTGGGTGCCCCTTCTCATTAGGTGGTGGAAAATAATGAGGTCTAGCTCAAGTCCAATAATCACAGTTGACAATTATTAAACACTTAACACTGTACTCAGCACTTAGGGCTTTTCATATATTAACTCATTTCATTCCCAAATCATCCTCTGACATGAGTGCTCTTATCTTGTTTTACACACGTGGAAACTGAGGCATAGCGAGGTTCATAACTTCTCTAAGGTAACCCTCTAGTAAGTAGCAGTGCCAGGATTCAAACCCAGAAATGCATGCTCTTAGTGCTAACCATCCTGTCCTGGTAGCTAGTGCATTTACAGATGAGTGCATTTTACTTTCCTCTAGGCCAGTGGTTCTCAACCTTCTGGCCCTTTAAATACAGTTCCTCGTGTTGTGACCCAACCATAAAATTATTTTCGTTGCTACTTCATAACTGTAATGTTGCTACTGTTATGAATCATAATGTAAGTATCTGATATGCAGGATGGTCTTAGGCGGCCCCTGTGAAAGGGTCGTTCGACCGCCAAAAGGGTCATGACCCACAGGTTGAGAACCGCTGCTCTAGGCGCTGGCCTAAGCGCTGTCCGTGTATGGACTCGTGTAATCTGCTTAAATAGTGAGGAAGGCACTATCATTAACTCTGTTTTAGAGCTGAGGAAACTGAGGCCCAGGGGTTAGTGGCTGGGCCAGAGTTACACAGCAGAGGTCACCCCGTGCGATCACACCGTGGAGAGCGTGTGGAATAGGAAGCGGAGGGCTGGGTTTGGGCTCCTGGCCCATCATTTAAGCACCCACCCCACCTCCTCATCAAGCAAAGGGAGGTGATCGCGACCTTTCTTGGGTTGGGAGGCGTCCCTGGAAGCACTCCTCAGTGGAGCACGTGGACGTGGAGGGAGACCCAGGGTGAGAAGCGCTGTTGAATGTGTTTGAACATCCAGACTGTTTCCATCCCCTCCCAGGTTTTCACTGGTGCCTACCTAGCAGCTGTTGACCTGATGAACTTTGTGTTCATTCTCTTCCCAGTCTGCGGCTCCAAGTTCAAGTCTAATTCGGGTGAGTGTGTGGCCATCTGTTCCTGCCTTCATTCATGCTCTCATTCATCATCACCCTGGACCCCTGCCGAGCACAGACGAATGAACGAGCCAGAGGAGGGAGACGGGGCCCTAAGCATCCTTTGAGCTGCTAGTGGGGAGATGCCTGCACACCTGGGGCACCAGAGGGGGAGGAGGGGCTGCAGGTGTCAGAGCAGGAGTGACGCTGGAACTGGGACTGCAGGGAAGGGCATTCCCGATGAAGAGAACAGTGGGCAAAGGCCAGGAAGAGGATGGTGCATGGCTTTGGGGGTGAGCAGTGATCTCAGTGTGCAAGTCCGGGATGGCCAGTGAAGCTCCACGGCTTCCAGAAATGGATGCCAGGAACAGGCATGCGCCACCTCCGGCAGAGCAGGGGCTGTAAGTGACTGAGATGGGATGGGTAGTCGAGTGTGGAGATCGGGCATTCCTGAGAAGAGAATGCTTACATCAGTGGGGTCATAGAAGATGCCCTCAGCCCAGTCAGCATGGCTCAGTGGTTGAGTACAGAATTATGAACCCGGAGGTCACAGTTCGATTCCCGGTCAGGGCACATGCCTGAGTTGTGGACTCAATCCCCAGTGTGGGGCGTGCAGGAGGCAGCCAATCAATGGTTCTCTCTCATCATTGATGTTTCTATCTCTCTCTGCCCCTCTCCGTTCTTCTCTGAAACCAATAAAAATATATTTTTTGAAAAGATGCCCTCAGCTGCACCGTGCTGCCCAGAGATCTGTTCTTGCTAGGATGGTTCAGAGGAGCATCTGTCTTATATGAAAAGGGGATTTTCAGAGACGATGCTCCTTGTCCCACTCAGTTTCGATGTCCTGGCACCATGCGTTCACTTGGTGCATTCACCAGGCTTGTGCCAGTTCTGCTCTGTGCCAGGCTCTCCGGAGATTGTAGAAACTGCCAGGGCACGGTGCCTGCCCTCAGGGGGTTCCAGTCTAGGAGAGGCGACCCTGTGCACTCAGATACATATACATGATACCGGAAATGTCACCTTGCCTTGAACATAAAAGTTACAGGAGGGCTGAGGAAGGAGAGAGTACCAGCCGTGTGTGTGTGTGTGTGTGTGTGTGTGTGTGTGTGTGTGGTGTGTATGTGTGTGTGTGTGTGTGTGGTGTGTGTGTGTGTGTGTGTGTCTGTTGTGTGTGTATGTGTGTGTATGTGTGTTTGTGGTGTGTGTGTGGTGTGTGTGTTTGTGGTGTGTGTGTGTGTATGTGTGTGTGGTGTGTGTGTGTGTGTGTCTGTGGTGTGTGTGGTGTATGTGTGTGTGTGTGGTGTGTATGTGTGTGTGTGGTGTGTATGTGGTGTGTGTGTGGTGTGTGGTGTGTGTGTGGTGTGTGTGTGTGGTTGTGTATGTGTGTGTTGTGTGGTGTGTGTGTGGTGTGTGTCTGTTGTGTGTGTATGTGTGTGTATGTGTGTGTGTGTGGTGTGTGTGTATGTGTGTGTATGGTGTGTGTGTGGTGTGTGGTGTGTGTGTGGTGTGTGTGTGTGGTTGTGTATGTGTGTGTTGTGTGGTGTGTGTGTGGTGTGTGTCTGTTGTGTGTGTATGTGTGTGTATGTGTGTGTGTGGTGTGTGTGTATGTGTGTGTGTGGTGTGTGTGTGGTGTGTGTCTGTTGTGTGTGTATGTGTGTGTGTGGTGTGTGTGTGGTGTGTGTCTGTTGTGTGTGTATGTGTGTGTGTGTGGTGTGTGTGGTGTGTGTGTGGTGTGTGTCTGTTGTGTGTGTATGTGTGTGTGTGTGGTGTGTGTGTGTGGTGTGTGTGTGTGTGTGGTGTGTGTGTGTGGTGTGTGTCTGTTGTGTGTGTATGTGTGTGTGTGTGGTGTATGTATGTGTGTGGTGTGTGTATGTGTGTGTGTGTGTGTGTGTGTGGTGTGTGTGGGGGGGGGGTGGGTGGTGGGGGCACCACCATAGGACCTTGAAGGGTTGAGAGATCTGGCCAGAACTACATGGGAATAGGAGCCGGCCCTGGCATCAGGGCTGGGTCAACACCAGTTCTTCCCAGACTCCCAAGCTCCCAGGAACCATATGGGATTTTGGGGTCTGTTGCAGGTCACGGCTCCCAGGAGAGGAAGGGGAGGCGGCGGCTCAGGGCCAGTGTATTTGCCTTGACTCTGCCCCTGAGCCTGGGCCCGTGCTGGGCTCTCTGGGCTGCTGTCCCGAAGGCTTCAGGCCTTGTCCAAGGGCCACAGCGGAGGCTGCTGGGAAGCCAGCTGCAGGTGAGGCTGAGCCAGCTGGGGGCGCGTGGGGGAGGGATGGTCCCTTCAAAAATGCCTGGGGGTGGTGGTGGGCAGTGTTAGCCTTTATTGGGAGGAACCCGCTAAAAGCAGAAAGGCGGGTCTGGGGTGCACGGTGGTCTCCTTGGGGTGCTGACTCTACCCCCTGTTCCCACAGGACAACACCGAAATGTTTGGCTACCTGCTGGGTGGCGTCGCCGCCTGCGGCTCCTGGGCTTCCCGGGTCCCCCCACTCTCCAGAATCGTGAGGCTGGGGTTGGGGCTGGGGTGGGGGCCACCGTGACAGGTGTTAGGGCATCTGGGAGCACTGTCAAAGCTCGGGGTCACCGGGGCAGAGGGGTGGCGCCGCCCCATGTGTGTGTGGAGCTGGGGGTGGGAGGGTGGGCGGCTGGCCCAGGAGAAGTCCTGAGGCCTCTCGCTGGAAAGCCCACAGCGTTCTCTCCGTTTCTGACAGCAGATGAAAAGTGGGCTCTCAGGGAAAAGCCACCAGGGTTGGGCCAGCAAGCATCGCGTTAGGGAATGAGAAGGTTGTAGAGGGTAGAATCATGTAGCTACTGGGGTTCTGTGTATTCGAGAGCAACTTATTGGCAAGTATCTTCCAGGCACCTGGGTGAGGGGAGACCTGTGTTGGCCAGTCCCGGGGGACGTAGATGTGACTTGAGACACTGCTTGCCCCCAGGAAGCTCTCCATCTCATGGGAGACACAGAAACGCAAAGCAGGGCAATAATGCTCTAAGACATACAGCTTAGAGGTTCGGGGGAGAGAGAGAAGGCTCCACCACCATCCAGAGGAGTGAGGCTAAAATCTCACACAGCCAGGCCGGTGGCTGCTGGGGAGGCCTCAGGTTTCTCCGAAGGGAAGTGGGATTAAGGAGACAGAGGCGAGGGAAGGAGGAGCGCGCATGGGTAAAGCCACCGGAGTAAGACACTGTGGACGTGTGCAAACCGCTCCTCCTGGGGGCCTTGCTGAGCGAATAATGGGCTGAACACCGGAAACATAACAGGCCTATCCCTGTGTCTAAAAAAGAATCACTTGTCCAGGAGCATCATTTAATAGCAACTCCAGGAGGATAGGATTCGGGGATGGCAGGTGCTCAGTTGGTTATTTGTGGGAAGCTATCGCTTATGCTGTGACTGCCAGAAACCTCACCAGACATGGGGTCTCATCAGCAAAGGTAGTATCTCCAGATCAAGGGAGGGGAGGGTAGGCAGCACTGCTCTCCCTTCAGCGACCCCTGGGACAGGTCTCCAGGTGGCATGGGGGCTGGGAAACTATGTCACATGATGATCTTAGAAGAAACGGGTGCGGTGCCCGACCAGTTATTAGTTCCTAGCGCGGCCATAACAAAGTATCACAAACTTTGAACCACAGAAATGTATTGTCTCAAAGTCCTGGAGGCCAAAAGGTGCTGGGGGTGTCCTCAGGGCCACCCTCCCTGTGAAGGTGCTGGGGAAGGGTCTGTCCTGGGCCCCTCTCCTAGCTTCCAGTGGCAGCATGCCGTGACCTCCCCTCTATATCTGTCTGTGTCCATGTTCCCCTTTTTATGAGGACAGACTCATATTAGATTAGGGCTCACCCTGATGACCTCATCGGAACTTGATCATCTGCAAAGACCTTATCTCTAAATAAGGTCATATTCACAGGCTCTGGGGTTGGGACTCACATCTTTTGGGGACACACAATCCAACCCATAACACCACCCCATCTAAAACAGCCCAGGCCACTCCACCACTGTGTCCATCGCTCTGCTTAGTTTTCTTCATAGCATTTGTCACATCCTGAAATTAGCTCCTGCAGTTACCTACCAAGTTGTTATCTTGGTTACAAGACAGAAGAACATCAGCACCGTGAGAGCAGCGGGCTTGCCTGTCTTATGCTCTACTGTATTCCAGGTGCTTGGGGCCTGCAGGTGCCAGCAAACATGTGTTCATGAGTGGCCTAATGTGGCCTGGAAAAGGGAAGCTCCTGGTTGTAGGAATCAGGAGGGCTGTCTTAAGGCAGGAAGAGCAGCCTTGTTCTCTGCAGTTTCGGAAAACAACACTGGGAAGAGGTTATGGGAGGGCCACCTCCCATTCACGGGTTAGACACTTTGCACAGTGCCTGGTAGGTTGAGAGCAATCATTATACTGTTATTTTGACCTTAGGAGGTAGTGGGCTTCCCATCACTAAAGGCATTCAAGCCTGATGGCCCCTTGGCAGAAAGATCAGTGCACCCTGGGGGACTTGTCATGGGCAGAGGGTTTGCCTTCCAACCTGCTATGCCACCAGGGCCCTGGGTCTCAGCTCTAAGGCAGCCGGGGGCAGTGGCAGTGTTCCTTCCTGCCCAGCTCTCTCCTCTCTCTGCCTAGTGCCGGGGTAAGACGTTTCCCTGCATCCACCTGTGGACCCGGCTCCTGTCGGCCCTGGCTGGCCTCCTCTATGCCTCAGCCATTGTGGCCCATGACCGGAGGCCTGAGTACCTGCTGCGGGCCACACCCTGGTTCCTGACCTCCCTGAGCCGCGCTGCGCTGGACCTCGCTGTATCTACTCCAGGCCCAGAGGCATCTTCCTGTCTCTCCTCCCTGCCTCTGCCACACCCTCTTGCTGGATTAGAACTCTCTCCCAGTGGCCAGGGAGGTGGTTTGAAGCCTGGGACAGGCAGACACAATGACAATGTGCAATTCTGTGTTTTGTTTCCTTTTTTTTAAAATAAGAATAATTATCTCTTGCTGGAGCTCTGTTAAACTGCAGAGGGGCTGTGCCAGTTCCTGGCCCTGGGATCGGAAGAGCAGGTTGCAGTCTCAGTTCTGCTCCCAACCTAGTCTGTCCCTGCCCTCAGGGAACCAGTTTTCCTGGTCTTTGCCTTGCCTTCCTCCCGGGCCGGGGGGATGGCTGTGCAAGCTGGCCAGCTGTGCAGTGGTGACCCTGCCCTGTGTGTTCTTGGGCTGGGGCAGCAGAGATAAAAGTTGACAAGGGGCTGCCCTTTGTCAGTGATTGTGAGCACCTACCTGGTTCCCCAGGGGTGTTGCCTGATGTGCTGACACACCGGTGACCTTGGCATGAGGGCCTCAAGGGCAAGCTAAATGCAGACAGTGGTGGTTGATAGAGTGTGTGTGTGTGTGTGTGTGTGTGTGAGAGAGAGAGAGAGAGAGAGAGAGAGAGAGAGAGAGAGAGAGAGAGAGAGAAACCTGTGGATTTAGCATAAATAGTTCAGAAACTGACTTTCTCATGTACTGTGTTAATTTGCTAGGGGAGGTAGAAGAGGGTAAAAGGGGGATAAATGGTGATGGGAGGAGACTTGACATGGGGTGGTGAGCACAATAGAATACACAGATGATGTATTATAGAGTTCCCTGAGACCTATATAATTTTATTAACCAATGTCACCCCAATAAATTCCACTTAAAAAAACTTTCCTAGGGCTGCCATCACAAATGGCCACAAACCTGAAGCTTACACAACAGAAATGTATTCTTTCGGCTCTGGAGGCTGGAAGTCCCAAATCCAGGCAGGGCCGCACTCTGTCCGAAGGCGCTGGGGGAGAACCTGTCCGTTCGTCTTCCGCTCCTGCTGGCTCTGGTGCTCCTTGGCTTGTGGCAGCATAACTTACCTCCGCCTCCCTTTGTGTGCCTCTGAGTCCTCTCCTCTTATAGGGACTCCTGCCATGGGATTTAGGACCCACCCTAACCCACGGTGACCGCATCTTAACTAATTATATCAGCAAAGATCCTGGTTCCAAATAAGGTCACATTCTGGGATATGAATTTGGCGGAGACTATTCATGCCTCTGTGTGTATGGTCCCTGTAAAGCAAATCCTTCAAGGACGATGCTTTCCAAAATGCTTTTGTTTAACAGGTATTTCCCAAGTGCTTGGTAGAGGCAGGGTCTTACTAGGAGATGGGCCCTTTAAGGAGGAAAGTAGAGAGTCAGGCCTGGACTGTGCTCAAATGAGCTCCCCAACCTGGGGACAGAGAGTGCAGGGTGGGGCCCAGGGCGGAGAGGTGAAGGCAGTGGCCGCAACTCTCCGCTTCCTTGGACCTTAACTCCACTTCCCAGATCATTTTCCTTTCCTGGGTGATGAAAAGCAAGATGAGGCGGGCCTTGGGGTTTGCCTCTGAAGCCAGAGAGAGCCCCGACACCCAAGCCCTTCTGACCTGCACGGAGAAAGAGGAAGACAACGAGGAGGCGAGGAATCAGGGGCTGGAAAACCGCTGGTCCCACCAGTGTTTGCATGTGGAGGCGACCGAGGTGAGCCTGGGATTCTGGGTCCCTCTGAGCCTGGCCGCTTGGTCACTTTAGAAAACCACGGTGGATGCCCAATGCTGAGGGGCCCTGAATGAATAGGACTTTCCATTTCCCCAATTACAACACTTTTAAAAGTTTCTGAACACTCAATAAACTTCAATATATGTTTCGCAACGTAGATGAAAAATAGTCAAGGGTCCACTTCTGCTATTTAGTAATTTACTTATTCATATATATTTAAGTTTACATGCTACAAAAATTAACATGTAATCTGACTGAGTTAATGAAATAGAAGATGGGGGGAGGGTATGGCCAAGGTGAAAGGGGTTTATATAGGTGCGTGGACCAAAGACCCAGGCTCCCATAAAGGCTCTAAGGCAGGGGTGGGGAACGTTCGGCCCAAAGGCCCAGGTAAGGCCCGTGAAATCATTTGGTCTGGCCCTGCCAAGGCATTAGGGGTGAGTTAATTAAGTGTTTGACCAAATATAGGAGGCTAAATTTTTTAAAAAATATATTTTATTGATTTTTTAGAGAGAGGAAGGGAGAGGGATAGAGAGCTAGAAACATTGATGATAGAGAAACATCAATCAACTACCTCCTGCACACCCCCTACTGGGGATGCGCCCACAACTGAGGTACATGCCCTTGACTGGAATCGAACCTGGGACCCTTCAGTCCACAGGCTGACACTCTATCCCCTGAGCCAAACCAGTCAGGGCAGGAGGCTAAATTTTAAGTTGATGATTTTGTATGGCCTGCAACTGATGTTATAAATACCCAACTGACCCTTGGCAGAAAATGGGTTCCCCACCCCTGCTCTAATGGGAGGTTATTTTCATTCCACTCTAGCAACTGTTATGAAATTATATCCCAAAATGGAGCTACAATGTGTAAAGAGCGCCCTGTGTGTCTGGTTGTTCCAAGGGGAGGAAGAAGAGACTTGGCAATCTTCTCAGCATTCCTCAACCACAGTGGTTCTCATAGTGTGGTCCCTGGACCAGCATTACCTGGGAACTAACTTATTAGAAATGCAAATTCTTGGCTTCCACCCGGCTCTACCCAATGCTAAGCTGAGAGTGTGTTGATCAGCCCACCGGGCGCTTCTGGTGCACACTGCAGCGTGAGAACCACTGCTTTACAAAAGCATTTCTGTAGCACCTACTGCAGCGGTTCCCAGACTTTGCCATATTTTAGAATCACCTGCAAGGCTTTTAAACTTTCCAGGTCACATCCCGACCAATTAAACCAGAATATCTGGGAGAAGGGGTTGAGAGCTAAACATCAGTAGTTTTGTTTTTTAAGATGCCCAGGTGATTCCACTGTGCAGCAAAGTTTGGGAACCACTGACATACTGTGACCTCAGAGAGATAAGATGCATTTCATAGGAAGCAAAAAGTGAGATGTGCCATAAAAGAACAGGGGGCAAAAAACACTTTAGGGGGTGGGGCTTTTGGGGGCTTTTTTTTTTTTTTTTTTTTTAAAGAAAATGGGACCTTGTTTTTAGAAAATGTCTCCCAACTTAAGAATTCCCATGTCTGTCTCCTTGTTCCTACTTGAAAGAACTCAGATTGGGTGCCTCTCACTGCACTACCGCACTGCCAGCCACTCAGGACAATGACAGCCATCAGTCACTACATGGAGCTGACCATCGAGCCGGTGCAACAGGTGAGTGGCCATGGGCCACAGCCAGGTGTCCAGAGGGTGGGAAGTAGTCATGGAAGGCTTCCTGCAAGAGGCAACACTTTAGCTGCAGGATGGGCAGGATGAGGCAGGAGAGCATAAAACAGAGGAAGGGGAAAATAAGAGAAAGAGAAAAAAGGGGGTGGGGTGGGGGGAGGAGAGGAAGGAGCTCTCCAAGGCCTAGTGTGGGGCAAATTGCGGGAATTCAGGAGATGACAGGGTGGGGATACCGTCACACTACAGAAGCTGAATGTCATCCTGAGGTGATGGGAGTCTGTGAGGCTTCAGGACTAGAGACTTAGGGTCAGATGTGAACCTTAGAGCCTTTGCTTAGGCCATGTTGGAGGGCAGACTAGGGGAGAGGAGGCTGGAATCAAGGTGGTGTGGCTTGAAGCACGGCTGGAGCAGAAGAGGCAGAGGTGGAGTGGAGAGAGTTGGCAGGTAGAGCACTGGGGGGAGTGAAGATATGGGGTGAGGGAGACTGAGCGTTCCAGATGTCTCCCAGGGCTCTGGCCTGGATGGGCGGGTCCTCAAGGGGAAGACGGTTAGAGAAAAGGGGGACAAGTCCACTGCATGTCCCACTACCCCACAAAGACAGTTTTTGTCCAAATTACCGGTGACCTCAAGTTGCTAAATCCCGGGGTCATTTCTGTCCGAACTGAGATTGGCCACGAGCTCCTTGCAGCTTCTGGGCTCCTCACTGTCCTGCCTTGCTGCCACCATCACAGATGTTATTTCCTTGTCACTTCTGCTGGCTCCTCCTGGTGAGCTTGACTTTACGGCTGCAGACCCTCCTCTCTCTCCGTCCTCTTCCAGTCCCGTAGTCCCGCAGCTCACACTCCGGCTCTTGCTGATTTCCCTGTGCATGTCTCCGTCCTTTTTCTCTCCCTCCGTTCCAGTTTTGGCTGCCGGCCATCCATTCAGAAACACCACATGGCATCTCACGCTTCCCGTGTCCAACTTCTTCCATGCCCAGACCTCTCCCCATCTTCCTGATCTCAGGCAAGGACACCACTGTCCGTGCATTTGGTCCAACTGAAAATTCCCCTCCTCCCCTCCCTACATGCCCATGCCTGTCCAATCCATTTGCAAATCTATAAATACTACTTTTTAAATAGATCCACAGCCGTTTCCCCTCCACTGCTATTTCTGTCCCGTCTTCTCCATCTGCAAGGGTCTCTTACAAATGTAAATTACATCTTTCCCTCCTTTGTCTAAAATGCTCCTCTTCGTTCCCATTTCACAAAGAGTGAAATCGAATCCCCTTGCACAGACTTCCAAGACCCTGCCGGCCCAGCTCCCTCCCTCACCGCCTCCTATTCTCTTCTCCTCTTCGCTGTTTTCTTGAGGCACAGCTTTCTCTTCTTTCCTCCCTGGATGCTCTTCCTTCTGACTTTTATGTTGTTCACGTGGCTGTCTTTTCTTGTTTTTGATCTTCAGTTAAAATGTCATTTTCTCCACAGGTCTCCCCCAATAGCCACTGAAAAGTAGCCTCCGTCTCTGGCGTGTCCCTTTAGTACCTTTTTAAAAGTATATATTTTATTGATTTTTACAGAGAGGAAGGGAGAGGGATAGAGAGTTAGAAACATCGATCAGCTGCCTCCTGCACACCCGCTGCTGGGGATGTGCCCGCAACCAAGGTACATGCCCTTGACCGGAATCGAACCTGGGACCCTTCAGTCCGTAGGCCGACGCTCTATCCACTGAGCCAAACCGGTCAGGGATTTATTACCTTTTCTAATGTTCTGCAAAACACCTCCATGACCTTTCCGTCTTGTGTGTTGTCTGTTTCCTTCGGGGATATGAATGTTGTGTCTCCTTCTGTCTTGTTCGCTTGCCAGTGGTTCTCAACCTTCTGGCCCTTTAAATACAGTTCCTCATGTTGTGACCCAACCATAAAATTATTTTCGTTGCTACTTCATAACTGTAATGTTGCTACTGTTATGAATCGTAAAGATCTGATATGCAGGATGGTCTTAGGCGACCCCTGTGAAAGGGTCGTTCGACCGCCAAAGGGGTTGCGACCCACAGGTTGAGAACCGCTGGCTTAGACCCTGGTGTGTCGGTCAGGGGCTCTCTCTGTAAAGGTGCACTTGGAACACAGAGTTCAGAGGTAGCTACCCCACTGAGCTGCCCACGGGACACGCTGACAATCGGAGGGTGTGGGCCCGAGACAGGTTTAACCCCTGTTGTTGTTCCTTGGAAAGTGGGTGCAGATAACCTGTGTTTGCTGTAAGTGAAGTGCAGGGGTATTTGGAGCATGCTTTCACAATTAAGAACCCACTTCCGTTGTTAAATCCTTCCTCCGGTGGGAGCGTGGGTGGGTGATGGAAGGCCCTCGGGAAAGCACAGGGAACCCTAGGCATGTGGCCTAAGCTTTGCACAAGACATTTTTAAATCATGGAACTGCTGAAAAATAATAGTGCAAAAATGCATTTATTTTAACGCTTCCAGTACCTGGATCTTGGGTAGATTCTTGCTGGGGAACAGACTATGAAAGAGGAATGTGTTCCTCCTTGGTTCTCTTCCCAAAGCACATTTTTTGAGCAACTTGCGCCTGGCCTCTTCCTTCTGTGTCCACCAGAGGGCGAGAGGTGTCTTTGTAATAGCTCCTGGCAAGGAGTGGGGAGCCCCAAGCCCATCTGGGCAGGAAGCCCCCTCACTGGGCTCTAGGGCCTCCACTCCCAAGATGGTCTGTTTATTGAGGGCTAACTACATAGATTAATTACATAGATTAACCCTTTAAGTCCTCACAGCCAACCCCTGAGGTATTATCTTCCTTTTACAGATAAGGAAAAGGGGGCACAGAGAGGTTAAGGAACTTGCTCAAGGTCACACAGTTGGTCAGTGGTAGAACCAAGATTCAGATTTGTCTCTACCCAAGTCTGTGCCCTTGACAACACTACATACCACCCTTTGGCATAATGGCTGATGCCGGGGTTCTTGTTCCAGCATCTAGAAGGGTTCAGCGATCTGGAGAAGGGCTGTGTCTTACTTAATAAAGAGTCCAGAGATGAAGCATAATTTTGAAAGGCATTATAGGGAGTCAGAGGAGCCTAGCTAAAGAAACTAAGATCTCCTTGTCTCAGGACCCCTTGCTATTTATTAACACAAATTATCCTAAGGCAAGGTGAAGATATACACTTCAAAGGGAAGGGTTTCATACAGAACCATTGTCAGATTGGGGGAATTTGCCTGCGGCTGTTCAGGTGTTTGGCCAGTAGGAGGCAATAACATGTAGATTAAGATGCCCTTCGCTGTCTGGCAGCAAGCAATCATCCCTTTTCAGGTTTGGGGAAATGCCTTTAGCCATCCCCAACAGGTGATAACATATGTGACTCAGCCCTTGTTGAGTCCCCAAGTTCCATCAACCTTTTGATGAAACTCTTGCAGTTATGACATGCTGGAATTGGCTTCTGGCAGGCTGACACCAAGTAACCACTTGATAAGTGGTTGTTTTTAAAAATTATCATTAACACAAATTTTCATAATAACCTATGAGATAGAACTATTATTTCTATTGTTGTTATTTAATAATTTTATTATTATTTTAAATGGAGGCACAGAGAGGTTTAAGTCACTTGCCCAAATCCATAGTTAGACAATCAGAGAGGTTTTAAACTAAGCCTGTCTGATTCTGGGACCTGTGCTTTTATAAAGAGGACGTACTCTCAGTGCTGCCATATCATGCCAGCTGGGTTAGCAAATGCTCCTTCTTCACGAGAAGGTCCCAGTGGGAAGGTTGGAGCTAGGCGCCCTGAGGCCATGTGTGCTGATGTGTGTCCTGTTTGGACAGCCACCTGGCAGTGGGCAGCAAGAGCCACTGGCTGCTTAGTTGTCGTCCCAGGTCCCTCCCGAGCACTGGACCTAACGAGAGATTTTCCAAGAGAAGCAGCTGGTTCAGGCTGAACTGAGGGGCCGAGGGCCATGGGTCATGGGGATCTAAGGACTGGAATATTTGAAACTGCATTGTTGACTCAGGTGTGGTCAGGCCTGGAGGTTTTTCTAGAATCTATGGTTGTTGCCTGGGAGGCTTCTGTTTCTCCCACTTCCCCCACCCCACCCAGGGGCTGCCCAGAACACTGACTCTGCCTCCTTTATGGGCTTTCTCTGCCTGCCCAGGGACTCTCACGTGAAGCCACATTTATGCTGGAGCCATGCTCCAATCACGCTGGAGCCCTGTGTGATTTGGGATCCAGGCCAGTAGACCTTCTTCTTATGTGTCCATGACATTTACTTCTGAGCCTGTGACACCACTTCAAGGGAGGCAAGGCAGGGACTACCACTCCCTTTTATAGATTAGGAAACTGAGGCTAGGGGAAGACTAATTTCTTGCCAAGGTCACATGGTTGGTGAAAGATACGGCTCCAGAAAGCAGGTTGTTCCCCTTGCAGAATGACTGCCCAGCTCTGAAACCCCAGCCCTCAGAGCTTCAAGCATGTCTGAGACCCCTTCCCCAGACCCCTGTCCCCACCCTGTGAGCCCTGTGGGGAGAAGTTCCTTTCTGAAAGATAGATAGATAGATAGATAGATAGATAGATAGATAGATAGATAGATGATAGATAGATAGATAGATAGATAGATACAGGCAAATGACCGATAGATAGAATATAGGTAGGAAGATGGACGATAGATGATTGATAGGATATAGATAGAAAGATGATAGAGAAAATAGAAAGTGATAAATGATAGAAAGATAGATGGTAGATTGATAGGAATTGACATAGATAATAGATATAAGATTGATAGATAGATAGATAGATAGATAGATAGATAGAAAGAAAGAAGATAGGGAATCTCCCTTAAACCTTTCTGCTGGTGGTGAGTGTGAGTCGGTAAGGCCTCTATGGGGTGCATTTTTGGCAACAGATGTCCAAATTACAAAGGCACATACCCTCCGAGCCAGCAATTCCACTTCTAGGAATTTGTCCTTTAAAAATAGCCTGAAAAAATGTGTAATTCTTTATTGTTGAAAGCATCAGATATGTCCCCCTTTCCCCGCATTGTCCTCTCCCAGCCGCCCCCGCCCCCCAGCCCTGTACAATGTAACTCACTGCAGTCAGTGTTGATTGTAAAAGCAAGAGACTGGAAATACCGTCAACATCCATCAGTAGGGGACTGGTTAAATAGGCGGTGAACACCTATACAATGTACCGAAAACATTTCTGATACAGTACGTTCTGAGACATCAAGTGAAAAAAACCAAGATGCGTAAGAGAGTGCAGAGCATGCTGCGTTTGCGGCAGTAAGGAGCGCAGGGTGCGTGAATGCATTTGACTGTGTGTGAGACTATCTGAAGGGTGAGCCGCCCCGAGTGCCGGCCGCCTCTGGGGAGAACGGACAGCTGGGGCGTGAGGGTGGAGGTAGGCTTGCACGCTACACCCCTTCCTACCTCTGGAACACTAGAGCACGCGAGTGCTTTGACAATTAAAATACAAAGGGAACTAAGTGTCTCCGCCCGCCCTTCCCCACACGCCTTGCAGGCAGGCTGCAGCGCCGCCAGGCTGCCGGGCGACGGACAGATGAGCACGGGAGACGCGCCCCTGCAGGAGCCCCCCTCGTACCCTCCCATTCGGGTCATCCGGGCCCGCGTGTCTTCCAGCAGCTCCTCCGAGGTCCCCTCCATCAACTCCGACCTTGAGGTACCCGCTGCTGCCTGCCTGCCGGTGCATGGGCGCCCTCCTCCAGGACCCTGCGGTGCCGCAGGTGCTGGCGCTGCAGCTTGCCAGTCCGCCCACGCTCGCCTCCGCCTGCTGAATAATGAATGAGTCCGCTGGCTGCTGCCCGCCAGCTCCCACCGCCGGCGCCGACAAGGGGTTTCCATGGTCACGTTCCCCAGCGAAACACTGCATGGTGCAGCGCGGCCTCGGAGAATCACTTGCACATGCAGTTACGCAAATAAATGCGTGAATAATATATAAATTTTGAAAGCGTCTCAGTGTTTCCCAAACCCATGTGACCATGGAAGCGTCCCTCCCCCCTATACCCCGCTTCCCCCAACACCGGCTGCCCCATAGTGCCCTCAGGGTCGTACTTGGGATCGCATAAGCTTGGCATTTTCATAAACTTTACCTCCTTTTGATTTGGGGATCTGTGAACAAAACATCCCATTTCGGATACCACAGACGGGTGTAGCCCTCGGGTCTGGGCTGTCCTGTCCCTCGGGCCCACAGCTCCGGGCCTGGGTCTGGAAAATGAGAACAAGGACGGTGTAGTTGCCATGTGCTGTCAGCAAGGGGAGGACTGCCCTTCATTCTGGGTTTGTGTTCTGTTTTGGTGTTAAAATGCCCTTTTAGGAAATGATGATCAACTATGTGGTAGTCGGTGTTGAGTTTTTTGTTTTGGTTTTAATGGTCTTATTTGGTAAAATAACCCATTAGCCATCCTAAGTAGGCCCCTTTGTTGAACGCATAGTGGACCCTAAAATCCGAAAGACTCAGAGCCATAGGCCCGCGGACTCTCCCAGGACTCTTCCCACTTACCTGTGCTCTACCTGGGCCCTCCAGGAGTGCCCTATCTAATCGACAGGACAAAACATTGGGATTTGCAAGTAATTCCTATGATGGCAGCACCGGAGAAGGGCTGAGACAGAGACAGATCAGGGGGGGGGGGGGGGGGGCTCACCTGGAGTGAGAACTTGAGTATTTTCACCTTTCTCCAGTGTCCACTGGCTGGGCTGGTCGAGGCATCAGACCAATGGCATTGGAGCCTCAGGCCATTTGCTTGGGGCTGTGTGCTTCCAGACATCTCCACAGGGGGTGGTACACTCCACAGAGACTGTGGATCCACTCCTTCATTTGCTCACTCACTCACTCACTCACTCACTCACAAGGCAGCCCTGCTCCTGGCACAGCCATCCCGAGAGCGTGCTGAGCAGGTGCCAAGAAAGGGTGACTGCACCCGGCAGGTGGGAGCGGGGCCCAGAGGGAGCCGGGCTTGCAGGAGTAGCCACCTCACTTTCCAGTGTAGCCCACACCTGTTTTATGAGAGCAGGGTTGGCTTTCTTCCGGCATTGAAATGGTTCCTCTGCCTTTAAAGGCTTCCTTTTCTTTTTTTAGTCTCTGGGATGCAAGAAAAGATTAAGTCCAACGTTGTGACAAAAGTGCATTTAGTCCCTTTGTTCCTTCTCTGCTTCCTAGTAATGTCATAGGCCCACATGGGGAGCTTTGTAGGAATTCTGCAAGGACGTTGTTTCTGTCATTGGAACAAAGTCCGCCTGTTGGAGAATGACCTCCTGGAGCTTTTGCAGTTGTGTGGTGTGTGTGTGTGGGGGGGGGGGGGGAGGGTTGGGAAACAGGGGGATGAAGCCACCCACCTGATTGCTCTGTCTGAAAGGGGTCAAGTCCCAGGCCTGTGTGTCTTGCTATCTGTGCCTTAAGCTCTTGACAACTGGGACTGCTTGTTCCCTCTCCAAACTGCTTCCAGCACCAGAGGCCAGGTCAGATTCCTGTGGACATTTGTCATTCTTTTTTAAATGTGTTTTTTAAAAAAATTATTTTAGAGAGAGAGGAAGGGAGAAACAGAAAGAGAGAGAGAGAGACATTTCTGTGAGCAAGAACATAGATCGGTTGCCTCCTGCACATACCCCGACAGGGGATCAAACCCGCAACCCAGGCCTGTGCCGTAACCAGGAATTGAGCCAGTGACCTTTTGATTACGAACCAACTGAGCCACACTGGCCAAGGCTGGGCATTGGTCATTCTTAAAGTCAAATCATTCCTTTAAAAATAAATAAACACAGAAACATACACACACACACGTACTATAAAAGTGCTCATGTTAGAGAAAACACATATCAGTAAGAAGAGGCCAGGACATTCCAACAGGTACCAAAAGCAAAAAGTGACGCTGAGGATGTGGTTTCTCCCCGGGAAGGTGGCATTACCACAGAGTGAAAGTCAGTACATCCTGAAATGTGTGGGGCCACCAGCTGGCTCCCCTGGGGGTGAGGAAAGATGCTCCACTGCCCCCCACCCACCCCCTCAAGGAAAGGACTGTGCCGGAGAAAGAGGAGTGATCAGAAGTTGTGGGTGTGGGGCGGGGGGGGGGGGGCGGGGCGGGGCGGGGGGGTCCTCTCGCTGCCCTTCCAGGCAGCCTTGCCCTGGACGTTTTGAGTCTTCACTTCTCCCTCTGTACATGGGAACCGCGAGACCTTCCCTGCCTGTATTACAGAGTGACTGTGAGGGTCAAATGGGGGTGCTGGCGGGGCTTTGCAAGACTCCCAAAGGTGCTATATGTCGTGCAGTGGAAACTGGGCTGGAAGTGGGCTTTGCTACTCCACCCCTTTTAGCCGTGGAATGGGCAGCACCCGCTCATTTAGCTGGACCTGTTCTGAGAGTGGAGACAATGAGTTCAGGGCGATGGTGAGGCTCCACTAGGTCCGAACATAAAGGAGCTTTGACACAGGAGACCAGCGGCCCCATAAATGCTCATCGGGAAATGCCAGCTTTGCACTGGGTGATCTTTAAGGTCCCACTTAGCAACGTGGTCCTAAGTGTCAAAGTGTGTGGTTGAGAGGTGGGAGGAGGTTAGCTACACTGAGTCAATTCTTAGCTGTAGAAAGACTTCCATCAAGCAAACAAAAGCATCACGGACCTACCAAGCTTGTTACTGTCCTTGCTGGTGCAGCGGCTCAGGCTGCTGGGTCTGCCGGAGCGCCGCCTGGAATACCTCTGCCGCCTCGGCCTCCTTCCACTTGAACCAATGCAGGTGCTCCACCTCCATCTCTCCTTTCACTGCTGTCCTACCCAGGAGCTTCCCAACACTCAGCCCCACGGGCTCCCTGCTCTAAGGCTTCTGTGGCTCCTGACTGCTTATGTTTAAGTCTGACCCTTCAGCCTGATCTCCAGGACACTTAGTCCTCTGGCCCTGGGCCAGCTCTCTGGGTTTTACCTTCACATCTGACCAGCTTTCTTTTCTCTGGGGTTCTTTGCTTATTTCAGTCCTCTCCTCCTGCCCTTCAAAGCACTGGCTAAATCCGCCTCCTCCAGGAAGCCTTCCCTGCACTCCAGAGTAGGGTTGCTAATTTAACTGGCGAAAAACACAGGACAGCCAATAAAATTTGAGTCTTAGATGAACTGGCCTACACTAAAGCACTATTTGTTATCTGAAATTCAGATTTCACTGAGCATTCTGCGTTTCCTCTGGCAGTCCTGCTCCTGAATCAAACGTGATTGTTCGCATTTCTGGCCCCTCCCTAGACCTCTTCTCCAGTTCTTCTGAGCAGCATTTGAGCAGCAAAATTTCTTCCAAGAATTTAGGAACATGCAATGTGATAGATCAACTATATCTTAATAAAACCGGAAAAAATTCGTTTTAAGAAATCAGGAACAGGGGCCAAGGTTGCCCAGGCCTTTCCCACGGGAGGTCCTGGGATTCGGCCGGACCCGGTCTTTGCATCTCCTTGTGACTGAGGTTGGAGGTGCTGCTCCTGACCCCTGCTGCCCACCATTTTAATTCGCGTGGCTTCTCCGTCTTGGCCCTTTTGTTCCCACCTTCATACGTCCCTGAAGTGAAACTGTGCGTCATCCTTATAAAGGAAACCACCCGCGGTGGGTCAGAACTTCCCTCTCGCTGATCCAGGTCACGATGGCCTTTCACACAGCACCTCCCGGCGTGTGAGGCATTTTCTCGTCTCACATCCCGTTTTCCCCACAGCAGCCTGGAAGGAAGAGCAGTGTGGGATGTCTGTGCCATTAGAGGAGGAAAGACAGTGTGTGGGGTGAACACGGTGCTTGATTCAGAGTGTCAAAGAACTCCTTAATTAACGAGCTGTAAATATTGTGCAGGTTTTTTAAAAATAGAAAGGATGAGATTTTGAGACATACGGTAGAATGTTTAAAAGTTTATAAGGGCCCTGGCTGGTTTGGCTCAGTGGATAGAGCGTCGGCCTGTGGACTGAAGGGTCCCAGGTTCAATTCCCGTCAAGGGCACATGCCCAGGTTGTGGGCTTGATCCCCAGGAGGGGGCGTGCAGGAGGCGGCCAATCAATGATTCTCATCATTGATGTTTCTATCTCTCCCTTCTCTGAAAGGCAATAAAAATATACATTTAAAAGTCTGTAAGATACCAGATCAAAAGGAAATCTGCTTAAAAAGATTGAGAGAAAAAGATTGAGAGAACTGTAGTTGGTGCATCTTTGGCCAGTCTGAAAACTTTATAATCAGAAGAAACAAAAAACCTTTATAATCTATCCTGAGTGCAGCAACATCTCACCTCTCCCATGTTGGGAAGTCACTGCTCCACCTGACCAATCCAGCTCTCATAGTCTAAAATGTAAGCCTGGAAAATGATCATTTTCCAACGACTAAGACATACCTCAGGTCTTCAGGAACAAAGGAAAAGTTGCCACATGTCCTGTGGGCAGGGCTACAGCATGCCTCTTGGTTTCAGAAGCATGACAAAGAGTGTTTTTTAGAAACGAGGTGAATTGAAGTACTATATAAGCTGTGGTTCACAAACGTGATGGTCCTCTTCAAGGATTTGTGGAAATATTAATTACATTTTAAGGTAGAACAGCCATTTGCACAATTTGGAGTGTGTGTATATCTAAGGGCTATTAAACACCTTCATAGAGACTCTTAAAAATAGAAGTATGAGTGATCTTTCGTTTGTTTTTTTGAAAAAAATCTTATACAAAAATCAACATATTTTGCTCTTGAAACGTGGAAACGACAATAAAATGTTATTTATTTTTATTTGGGGGGCTCGGGGAGAGACCTCAGTTGCAAAGATTTGGGTTAATTGTACTCAGGCACATTATCATTGATTTAAATTTTAAAAGAAATCCTGCTAACTATTTCCACTAGAGGGCGCTGTTCTTAAATTTTAGGTTGCCTGTGATGCTGAAGATTTGGAAAGTTTAAAGGTTTCATTTCAACCCAGCTGGGGGCACTCTTAAGCTCCTTTATTTGTTTGCTTGTTTGTTTGCTCGGCTTTAAATAAACTTTTATTTTGGAATAATTTTGCATTTACAGAAAAGTTGCAGAGGTAGTACAGAGAGTCCCTGTATATTTTGACCAGTTTCCTCTAATGTTAACATCTTACAAAAACCATGCTACATTTACCAAAACTAAGAAATTGACATCAATACATTACTATTAACTATACTACAGATTTTATTTAGATTTCACTAGTCTTCATCCATATTCTTATTCTGTTCAAGCATACAATCCAGCATATCACATTGCATTTAATAATTTTTTAAACAAACAAAACACACACTCACTACGGTAACCATAGATTATCATTTATATTTTGCATGAACATTTGTATTTATTTGTAAGTTATTTAACTTTTTGAACCCCTATGTTGTCATCAACATTTCTGTTTTTCTGCAGTGTGTGTGTAACCATCATTCTAGTAGTTTCGTGTCTTCTCCAATTAATTTTTTTTCTGTTTATATCCCCCATCAGGCTGTCATTAAAATATGAATGCTATGGAATTATTACTAATTTTGTTAGGTATAATAATGACATTGTGCTTAGAATTTTTTAAAATGTCCTTATCAATGAGATACATATCGAAGTATTTACAGATGAAATTAGTTACTTTAAAATACTTCAGCCAATAAAAAAAATGAGGAGCTAGAGCAAATAAAACAGGATGTGTCCATAGGTGTTTATGGGGTTATTTTTTAGTGTAAGACTAAAAAGTCTTATAATTAAGAAGTTGTTTAAAATGGAAATGTAAAATAATTGAGCGGTAGAAACTTGGTTTTAATGTGACAATAATGCCCAATCCTGTGGACTGCTCAGATGGGCAGCTGTTCCACTTAATGGACATTCCTGGATCAATATAACTGACATTTGTAGATTCATAGCCCTGTCAGAACACGTCTCCCAGGCACTGCATGCCGTGCCGGAGGACAAGAGCAGGCCGAGAAGCCGCCCTTCAACTGACTCAGACATATTTGAGGCTTGGGGTGGAACCAACGTGCAGTAAAGGCTGATGAAAAATGAATCTTGGCTGGTAGCAAATATCCCTTATTTTCAAGGTGGGGATTTTATTTGCATCTCTCTTTCTTAGTTTTGTGGTTTTGAGTTGACTCATCTCCACCATGTGGTTAATAAATGGATGATTTATTATCATTATTGCACCTGGTAGTAATAACTTCTAATAATAGTAATTTAAAAACCTGTATGGGTTATAATTTTTCCAAGGACCTGCAGCCCTTCATAATTATCACAATTATCCTATTGATCATTTCACTCAATTGTAGCTGCTGGTAGCTGCTGCCTCCCTGCTTGCTGAAGTCAGCTCTCCCTTTGCCCTCAGAGCATCAGAGGGTCTGCCTCCTGGCTCGCTGAGCAGTCGGGGCAGGTGCCGAGGTCTGCTTTGCTCTGTAACAGGGCAGAATCTATCAAAGACTTTTCTGTGTCATTTTTATTCTGCAGCACAAGTATTGGGAGGCCCTAAGCTCGAAGCAGGTATGGACAGTTATGTTCTCTCTCTATTCCAGGAGGGACTTCCTGTGGCTTGACCTCAGTTCCTGTTTTTGTTAGCCCCCCACCCCTTGGGTGGCTGGGACCATGCCAGATTCCTTTAGGCCCTGCAGTGGTTCTCAACCTTCCTAATGCCGCGACCCTTTAATACAGTTCCTCATGTTGTGGTGACCCCCAATTTCATTGTTACAAATTGAACATAATTAAAGCATAGTGATTAATCACAAAAACAATATGTAATTATATATGTGTTTTCCGATGGTCTTAGGCGACCCCTGTGAAAGGGTCGTTTGACCCCCAAAGGGGTTGCGACCCACAGGTTGAGAACCGCTGCTTTAGGGGGGGGCGGGGAATAATGTGAAAATGACAGGCGAGTCTTACAGGATCAGGGATTTTCTGGGTTCTCTCAGCTCAGAGTTCTTTCTGCTTTGTCCAAACTGTCTAGTAGGGACTCAGAGAAGATGTGTGACCTGAAAAAGAAACGTGGTTTGGAAAAGAGGTGTATGAACAAGCAGGATAACTGCAGGTTGCTAATGGTAGTGGTGCTGGGAGTGGCTGCGGCAGTTGAGATAAACATTGCCATCCGGAGACCTTGATCAGCTGGCTGCTGTCTCCATGCCACCTTGCCTCCAAGGGATGAAGGAGCATGTTTTTTGACAACTACCTGTGCCTGCTGTCTCCCAGGATTGTTTCTGATAAGACCGTGGGCCATCTTTTGCTCAAATTCTCTTTATGCCTGGATTCCAGCAATGTTTTTATTCCTTTAAATGAAGTTTTAAAATACATTGTTCTGGGGAATCAGAAGAAAGAGATTTAAAATGCTTTTGACAGCCTAACCCACTTCAAAGAGTTCACTTGATCAAAGTGGCAGGCTGTCTCTGTTTGCCGGAAGCTGGATTGGTCAGGTGTAGCAAGAATTGGAGCAGTGGTTCTGAAACATCAGGGCCAAACCTTAGCTCTCAAGCCAGAGACAGGGTACAGGTGGGCTACCAGCGACTGAGCACCCTGGGCCCTTCGGGTGGGTACACTCAGAACTGTCTTCTAGAACGTGAGCCTCAGCTGGAAAATAGAATTCATCAAAAGGCACACTCTCCATCCTCGGGAAACAGGCTCTGACTTCCACCAAGGGGCAACTGGACCCCAGAGGCTGAAGGGCTGGGAAGCTCTTTTATGTGGGATCTTTTTTTTTTTTTAATATATTTTATTGATTTTTTACAGAGAGGAAGGGAGAGGGATAGAGAGTTAGAAACATTGATGAGAGAGAAACATCAATCAGCTGCCTCCTGCACACTCCCTACTGGGTATGTGCCTGCAACCAAGGTACATGCCCTTGACCAGAATCGAACCTGGGACCCTTGAGTCCGCAGGCCGACGCTCTATCCACTGAGCCAAACCGGTTAGGGCTATGTGGGATCTTTGATAAAGTCAGAGAGGAATTTGCTTAGACATGTCCCCTCAAATCTGCAGCCACAAGTGAATGAAAAGTAAGTGCTGGGAGCGGCTGGCACAGCCCCAAACAGGTACAGGGGGCTGATCTGTACCAACCAACTCAGCGTAGTCTCTGGCCTGCACGGTTAGTGGGGATGAGGTGGTCTTTTTAACATGATGCTGTTTTTAATCATCAAGTGGTAGCAGTCATAAGTCACTCATTGAATCAGGCTCTTTTTTCTTTCTTTCTAAAACAAAGCCATAATTTGTGTTTTATACCTGGCGTAGTGTGGACACCATCTGGCTCAGGGAACCTTGAAAACCTTATCCCGGACTTCCAGGAACTACACTGATTGATTCAACTCAAATTTGGCTGTCTGGTGGAGCATTTTACGTGGAGTGCATGTCCATGCCTGACTGTATTTTCTTGCTCAAATAGATAATCTGGCTCGGGCTGATACAGCCTACTTGGCCTTCGCTTGTTATTTTCTGGGTGTTTTGATGATGATATCAAATATGACCTATGACTCAGAATCATCAGTCATAGAAACTCAGGAGAAAAGAGCTCATATTACCTAGTTACTGATCCAATATCCCAACTCTCATATGGAGAAACCAAGGCCCAGAGAAGAGGAAGCAAGTGAGTGGCAAAAGGAAGACTTGGGCCCAGCCCCCAACTTGCCTTCATGGCTGCAAACACTAAGGGTTCCCTTCTCTTGGTCCACATGCAAAGTTCCCTCTCTCATCCTTCATAACAGAGCAATAGGAAGACAGCAAATAGCTTCACCAGTTCTGTGTGCCCACCTCTTTTTTTAACCTTCCCTCCCCCTGCAAATTGCAATTTTCCATAATGGCCTGACAGCAATGAAATATTCACGGGCTTGTGACTATGAATTAGGTTTTAAGTGTTTGTTTTTGACAAGTCTACTGATCTCAAGTTTAGAGGAAATACCATGGATGGTAAGGACAGCCAGTGCCCTGCTCTTAAGGAACTCATCATCTACCTGAGAGGACAAGGGAGGTGCCCAGAGAGAGGGCAGGGCTGTCCATGCTCAGCTGCAAATGAGTGGCACAGGCAGTACTAACAGAGAAGGGGTGAGAGCTCAATGGGCATAAGCAGTTGGGGTAGGCTTCCTGGAATAGGAAGTACTCACCTGGACCATAAAGAATGGGTTGTGTTTGCTTGGTATTGTCCAGGAATGAATTAGGCGTGGAGATGGGCATTCTTAGAATAAAGAGAGTATGACTCAGCCCTAACCAGTTTGGCTCAGTACATAGCATCAGCCCTCAGACTGAAGGGTCCTGGTTTCAATTCCGGTCAAGGGCACATACTTCAGTTGTAGGCTCAATTCTCAGTCCAGGTCGGGGCAAATTCGGGACAACCAATTGATATGTCTCCCTCACATCAAGGTTTCTCTCTTTCTGTCTTTCCCCCTACCTTCCACTCTCTCAATGGAAAAATACTCTTGGGTGAGGATTAACAACAAGAAAAAAAGAGAATATTACTCAGTCTCATTAGAGAAGGACTTGGTGACAACAGAGAAAAAGAGGGTGGGGCTGGTCTGTTCAGGGTGGCTGTCCTTTAATTCCTTTATTTAAAACTAGAGGCCCGGTGAGGTCGAATCGGCCCCGGTGAGGCTGAAACAGCCCCGATGAGGTTGAAACGGCCCCGGTGAGGTTGCAACTGCCCCGGCGAGGTTGAAACAGCCCCAGTGAGTTCAAAACGGCCCCAGTGAGGTCGAGACGGCCCCTGTGAGGTCGAGATGGCCCCTGTGAGGTCGAGACGGCCCTGGTGAGGCTGAGACGGCCCAGGTGAGGCTGAGACGGCCCTGGTGAGGTTGAATCAGCCCTGGTGAGGTTGTGACGGCACCGGTGAGGTTGAGACGGCCCTGGTGAGGCTTAGATGGTCCCAGTGTGGTTGAAACGGCCCCAGTGAGGTCGAGACGGCCCCTGTGAGGTTGAGACGGCCCCTGTGAGGCTGAGATGGCCCCTGTGAGGCTGAGATGGCTCCTGGGAAGCTGAGAAAAATACCACATGAACTCACTCATTTATGGATAATAAGAAACATTATAGACTGAAGAACAAAAATGAATACAGAGGCAGAGCAGCATTGAGCAGAATGTCAAACTACAGTGGGAACCCTGGGGAGGGTTGGGGGGAGTAGGAGATCAACCAAAGGATTTATATGCATGCATAGGAGAATAACTAATGGACACAAGATACAAGGGGGTGGGGGAAGCTGGGGGAATGTCAAGGGGGAGAAAAAAGGAGATATGTGTAATACTCTTTGTAATACTTTAAGGGAAAAAAAAAGATAGCAAGTATGAAAAAAACACACAAAAATACTAGAGGCCCGGTGCACAGGATTCGTGCACTGGTGGGGGCATGGCCTGTGGGGATCTGCCCGCTGTGGGAGGTCCATTCATCCCAGTCAGCCGAGCGGCGCTCTCACCGTGGGAGCGCACTGACCACCAGGGAGCAGCTCCTGCGCTGAGTGTCTGCCCCCTGGTGGTCAGTGCGCATCATAGCAACTGGTCGACTGGTCATTCTGCCATTTGGTTGCTGGGCTTTTATTATATAGGATTATGCTTGTCCTGGTAGAGCCTGGAAACACAGGTCTGGTTACTGACCCTACTACCTGTTTGTCCTTATGTATACCTGGGCCATAAGAACCAGGATTGGAGCTGTTGTTGGGGGACTGTAGGAACTAAGAAGGGTCTGTTCCACCAAGGAACCTTTTGTGTCTTTTCTCCACAGTGCAACCCTGAAGATAAACCTTGAAGGGAATAAAGACAACGTGAAGATGCTTAGATCCCAGATGCAAAGTTGTCCTATGAGGCCAGTGGACTTGACTTCTGATGAGTAATACTTCTTGGAGCCATATCAACAGCTCAGACCCCAAAGTCAGCTGTCAGGAACTGAGCAGAGGTCAACTAGCAGTGACACCCATGGCAGGAGTTTAAGCTTCTGCTGAGCCTGCCCAAGAAAGTGTGGAACCAGGAGCTGTCACTGCCATTGGCCGTTCTCTGCCATGGCTTGGAATGGAGCTAAGACTTTGGGTCCTATGCACAGACTTGACATGCCCACAGAATACTCTTGTGAAATATAAATCTTCATCCTCTTTTCCTTTTCCCTTTCTTATATGTTTTTATTGATTTTTTAGAGAAGGGAGAAGGATGAAAACATCGATGAGAAACATCAGTTGGCTGCCTCCTGTATGCCCCCACCAGGGATTGAGCCCGAAACCGGGGCATGTGCCCTGACCGAGATTCGAACCAGTGACCTTTTGGCACAAGGGTCGATGCTCAACCACTGAGCAACACCAGCCAGGTTCCCTTTGAATCAACCAGACTCTGAATATCTGCTAGGTGCCAGGAATGAGTTCATCTAACTAATAGCTAACGTGTTTGGATCTCAGTAGAGCCCATTCTGCAAGACTTGACTAAGCCTAGATGAGAGGGGTGGGCCCACATGCTGGATTCCACCACAGGTACTGATGGGACCTGGCTCCTGCTTTCCGGTTACCCACTTGAGTTTTCTGCTGGAGGTTAAAGATACAATTGCTTGGCCAACCAAGTGTTTGTGAGAGCAAGCAAATAAATTGCTCCAGGTACCAGGGCTTGCTGCAGCCTGACAAGGTGTGTGCTAGGGCAGCGTTTGCAGGTGAGGGGGACTGCTTCAGGAGGTAACTGAAAGCATGCAGAGGGCAAGAGGCATGACAGGAGGTGTTAAATTCAAACGCAGCAGTCCCATTTTAGGATTGTTTTGATACTGTGATCATGGGTGAGGGAAAGAATCGAGGGAATGGAGCCAAGGTGAGAGGAACACTGGAGTGAATAAATCACGAATGAATTGAAGTATCTCACTGTGGAACACAGAGATAAGTCTGAATCCCAGCATAGCCGCAGAAGTCTGCCACAAGGGGAAGTGGGGGAAATGCTGAGAAACCCAGCTCTGCTTTTAGCTGGCCCTGGGCTGCCTGTGTGACTCAGCTATTGTTGCCCAGTTTCTCCTAAGGGTAGTGCAAGTACTGGCAGCAGCAAGCTGCACCTCAGAAAAGCAGGTTGATTCCACAGATCTCTGCAGAGATCCTAACCCCCCCCCCCCCCGCCCCCACCTCTGAGCTAGAAGTGAACGTAAATCCACCTAATTTACCCCCACTATCCAACTGCTTTGGTCCCTGGTTGTCTCGTAGTGGAGTTTGCAAGAGTCAGTTTTGCATTGTCATCTTACACCACTGAAGCTGTACTTTGAGGGTGAAGATGAAGATTCAAATTGGTGATGTGCGGGGGGAGGCAGGGGGGGAGATATCTGAAAGATGAAACCTAACAGAGGATTGGAAGCAGGGAAGGGTGGAATCTAGCCAAGGAAGGAAGAATCTGATGTGGCCAGAATGGGTGATGCAGTGTGGGCTGTAGGGAATGGGTAAAGAGGCCGGCAAGAAACCAGACTGTGAAGGCTGGGGAATTCTGTGGCTAACTGGTAGCCATGGGAGATACCAGAGTAGGAAGATACACAGTCAATGCTCAACCACTGAGCCACACTGGCCAGGCTCCCTTAGGTAGGCCACAGCTGATGGGTGAGTTTTTCATCCCCACGGCCACAACTTTTCAGACATGTACAGTTATGGATACAGTATGAACATGGGGAATGCTTTTAATCTGAGTAGAACAACAGGACAGGAGCAGTGTTCATCTTTAGAAAGACGGAGACATGGGGATAGGATGACATCTCTGAAGTTTGCCTTCAGCACACAGCCCCTCTCTCAAGGGGATGCTGGCTCATGCCCCCTGAGGCACCAGAAATTGGTTGGATCCTGATGGAAATGTCCTTTCACCCAAGAACATCAAATAATCGTGCTATGTAGCGCAACATCTCACTATACTTTTCATTCAATTTTGCTAGGAATTTAAAACTGCTTTAAAAAAAAATTAAGTTTTCAAAAATGATATTGCTGACTTTCAGCAGCACAAACCACTTGAGATTCAGATCTGTTGACTCCCTAGATCCCTTTGTCCCAGCCTCTTCTTTCATAAACCAGTTCCTATCGTCATGGTCCAAGCTTGCCTCAAAGCTGAATCCTATGTCTCTTCTTCCAGGGTGAACTATTAAACTGGGAATGTGGGGAGTGGTTGGCCTCGTTGTTCAATGGGAATCTGCCTGTTATGCAAAGCTCTGCAACTCTGGAGCCTTTGCAAAAAGGTGCCAAACAAAATGCCTTTCTCCTAGTAGGAATGTCCCTGCCTCCACTGCAGCTGCACCCCTAGCTGTTAGGCCAGGAGGATAATGGGGGTTACTTGCTCTGAAGACTCACTGAGCAGTGCAAGGGGTTCCCTACACTGGGGAGAGCATGGGGAAGAAACGTGTTATCCTCTTCTGCCCACTCATCTGGAGGTGAGATGATGTAATACAGTGTTAGTTGTGCCACTCCTATTATCTGCATGGCTTGGAGCCTGTTACCTAACCTTTGTGAACTCCTGAGGCAGACTAAGTATACACCTGTACAGAAAGCTTGGGGTGAAGACTGAGTGAATTAACAGCTATGAAACGCATAACAATACCTGACTCGAAGTAGGTACTGAAGCAGGACGCTTCCTTCCTCCCTATACTTCCTGGCCACATATGCCCTGAAAGGCAGTTAGTAGCCAATCAGGTTGGAAAGGACTTCAGTGATTTGAACCCCCTTGACAATAACCCCAATAAGTGACTACCCATACCCTGAATAAAGATTTCACCCATTTTATCTCCCAAAGAAATCTGTAGCATAGGGGAGAGCTTGGATCACTAAGATTTTCTTCATATCCTTTCTAGATCCCGAAGAACCAATTCCCTTGTCTCCTGCCAGGACTTCATTATGACGACTAGATTCATGAACATCATCTGATGCCCCACTCACATCTTGTCTCTTACAATCAGAGTAAGGAGAGGCGCGGTGCCAAGGAGGACGGCTGGGCTCCAGCTCCCAAGTCCGATTCAGTGTGATCCTTGACCAGTCCTTTCCCTTTCTGGGTCACCGTTCCCTTGACTGTAAAAGGGAAGGCCAGATTTCTTTCCTCTCCCCCTTTTATGAATACGCTAGTGAATTTTTGTTTCCCACAAAAGACTGACATCTTCATAAACTCTCAAGAGCCCAGTCTTTGCTACAGCAGGAAGAAACCTCAGCATTTGACATTTACAAATTCTGTAGGTTCCTTTCAGTACTGAAAACCAAAAACTCTAACACCTTGTTTCTAAACTTGGGGGCTCTGGTCACTTCATGCACTTTCCTAATATAATTTCTCTTATATTGAAAATATTTTCCACAGTTCGAGGAAAAGAATCCGTGTAATCATTAAGGGGGGAAAAAAATCAACAGATGTTTTGGCAGGGTCTCAAGACTAATTTCACAACACTTCTACGAAAATAGTCTCCCCCCGCCCCTGCTCAGGTCCAGGCTTTGGCAAAGGAGGCTGCGCCTTGACGAAACCCAAGGTTTGGTGTCATGTTGAAGAAGTTTACACGTCTATCCTGTATTATTCCAAGGGTGACGTCCGATGAAAGGGACATTCGCAGGGATGATGTTCCATGCAATGGCGCTAAATCAAATGACCTATAGCACATCGGGTTGGCTTTTTCTTTACTAACTCTGAAAGCCAAACAAGGCGCCAGGCACCCAAGGCGGCGTCTTTGGGGCCCGGGCACTTCACTCAACAGCGCGTTAACTTAAACGCCTTCAGTTTAACTGCAAGTTAACCTATCGCTTGGAGAACTCGGCATACCCGCCCGTGTCCGCTGGAAGTTTTCCACCAGCCGCCACTGGGCCCAGCACGTCCCTCCCAGGTCCTCAGGGCCTGCAGCGGTGGTTGCAGCGGGGTGCGCCTGCCCCCCTCTTCGGCCTCCATCGGGCTCACCCACGACTGTGAGGCGGGGCAGTACGTGATCTCCTCAAGCTGCGAGGGGGTGGCCCCCACTCTAGGCACCTTCAGAACTGAATCCTGGCTCCTGCTGCCTACCGCTTCTTTCTCAGAGAAGAGGCCAAACCCCAGCGTCCTGCGGTCCATTCAAACCTCCCTCGCGGACTTCCGGGAAAGGCGCGGCTCCGCGCGTGCGCACTCCGCCGCCGAGTCGCGCGAGTCCCGCAGGCCGCCGCTGGGGGCGCTGCCGAGCGCAGATTCCGGCCTGGGCGGGGCCTCGGGAGAACTGCAATACCATAGCATTGCCCCAGTAACCCTATATGTTAATTTGAGCACTTAATGTACAACAGTGTTTTGGGCTGTTTTTCAAATTCACATATTGCTCTCGCTCTTAACTTTTAAAATGCAATAAGCAAAAACATTTGAACTTGGAACAAATATTTACGTTATACAAAACAAAAACACTAAGACAACCAGTGAACAGCACGACCCACGCTATTTTCCTTTCTGAGTAAACAACTATTTCTTTGGAGATCTTTTCCCGTTTAAACTTTGTGGAACCAAGGGTAAACTACGTAAAGTCTTTCAGCAATGACTTGTTCAAATATGTCCACTAGGGCAAGGGTAGCAAATAAAAACTTACATCTACACACAAAGTCCACCTTCCACTTGCTAAATTAAGCAGTTATTCATAATCCAAAGTCCCCTTCCATCTTCACCTCGAATATTTTCTCACAATAGCTAACCTTAATTTGAGCTGCTTGCATTTGAATTTCTAATCCCTTAGAATGCTACCTGGTGGAAGGCACAGGACGCTAGGGCACAAATAATCTAATTGGAGGATCCAGCCCGAGATGGTCTAATGCTTGCAGGAGGAATCAAGTTTAAGTTTACTCAAGAAACAGATCCGTGGCCAGATACCCAGTTGGTTAGAGCATCATGCCAATATGCCAAGGTTATGGTTTTAATACCCACTCAGGACACATAAAAGAATCAACCAATGAATGCATAAATAAGTGGAACAACAAATTGATGTTTCTCTTGCTCTTCCTCTCTCTAAAAAAAAAAAAAGTCGTCAATTAAAAAAAATAAAACAAAAGAAAGAAACAGGCTGATAAATACCCTTTCTGGTCCCAGGCACCACCAGGGGAAATGGGTGGAGTCTGAGAGCCATGGTTTCATTTCTTGGTTGTATAGGAGGATCTTCTATTCCTAGGATATAAAGTCAAACTATTGAGGAGAGAAACATCATGATTTGGCAACTTATTTTTAAACTAGGGGCCCAGGGCACGAATTCGTGCACCTTGAAAGGAACTGTGGGCCACAAGGCTGTGATGGGCACAGGGGCAGGTCTTGGCACATCCTTCTCCCCCCTGCCTGGCCCCTCCCACCACAGCCCTCAGTCCCCTGTCTGCCAGCAGCCCCACTCCTGCCCGCTCCCATGCACTGGCAGCGTCAGTCCCACTCACATCCGCTGACAGCGTAGAGTGATTGGGGCCGGTGCCAGCAGCAGCTGTGAGCAGCAGCTGCAGGGCCCAATCGCCACTCAGGAGCAGGGGGAGGTGGAGAAGCCCTGAGGGGCCATTGGGGCCTGCAGCCGCTGCTCACACTTGCTGATGGCGCCAAACGATCCGGGTCAGCCCTGGGCGCTGGCAGCAGGTGCTGTGGCATGTGGGAGCGAAGAATTTTCAGTAATCACCAGAGGCTCACCCATTGACAGTGACCGCCCCGCCTTGGCCTGGCACCCCTGCTCACCTGCTTCACAATCCCGCTGCAGCTGATGCCTGCCATGTTCCACACTCTGCCGCCTGCTGCCAACGCCAGCCATGTTCCGCCTGCACCCCCTGGTGATCAGCACACATCATGGCGACTGGTTGTTCGGTTGTTACGCTGTTCCGTCTATTTGCATATTATATATATATATATATATATATATATATATATATATATATATATATATATATATATGGTCCAGAGGGGCAGAACGGGGAGGGGATATATGTTTGTGGGAAAAGAACAAACTTCCTCTACCCTCAAGGTTCTTCTGGCTGGTCTAATAATCAAATAGACATGAGACAGATTAGCAAGAGAAAATAAGCAAATTTAATACATACATACATATGTATGGGAACCCACATACATGAGAGTCAGACCCTGCATGAGGAGAGGTTCAGAGATAAAAAGGAAACATAGGTATAAGACATCTTGAGCTGGGGATGAGGTAAGGTGCCTCAAGGGACCACTGCAGGGTGGTAAGAATAGACACTTAGTAAATAGATATTTTCCCAGCCCATAGATGGGTCAAAAAAAGTTATCTCTGATAATCTCATGGACAAGGTCTCTAATTCAAATTCTTCTAGGTAGGTTGGGGGGTAGGGGTAAGGGTGGGGGTAGAAGTTCCTCTTGAACCTATGACTAAAGTTGCTGTTAGCTCAAAAACAATTGGTATAACACAGAGGCATATCTTGGGGTGACTTGTTCTGTTCCCCCCCCCACACCCCACACACACACATTTTTCAGGAATATATGTATATGGAAAGAAAGAGATAAAAGCAAATGTGACAATATGGGAACGAGTGGTAAATCCAGGTGAATAGTATAGGCATGCTCATTGTATTATTCTTTCAACTTTTCTGTAGGTTTGAAGTTTTTCAGAGAAAAATGTTGGGGGAGAAAGCACAGGAGTAAAGACTCTCGCTGTCAGCTCCACCATGAGATGGCTCCCCATCGCACTTGCCAGCGAGGACCTGGAATCCCAGGGCTTTGCGAAGGAAACAGCTGGGTTACGAGGGACTGCTGTTTAAACAGCTTCCCAGTGGAGCCGGATTCCGCTAATTGTGGGATTATGTCAGGCCACAAAGGGTGGACAGATTCCAGTTTGTCTGGTACTGAGAAAAAAATAGGACCTATATCTCAGACAACCCTGATAAGGTACCTCCATGGATATGAGTAATGGTCAGACCCAGGGGATGAACCCAGGCTAAGAAAGCTAGACAATAGAAAGCCTGGAGCACCATGACAAGGAAATTCTTCCCCTGAATTGCCTTTTCCTATTGAGATAAGATAGTACACAATAAAACGCCAGGCTCAGATGTGCTGCCACCAATCCCAGCGGAGCCTCGTGCCTGGCGCTGCCAGCATCTGGGTGGTCTCCAGAGGGCTTGCTCTCGTCTGCTTTGACCCACAAATGGGTCAAAGTCATTGCCCTCAGACCCAGAAGGCCTGGCGGCAAGTCTTGATCCTACCACTCCCCAGCTGTGAGACTGATCCGGTTATTCTTGTTCACTAAATAAAGTGTACTCCTCTCCTCCCTGCCTTATTGATGGGCTGCAAACACTGAAAACAAACTATGAAAGGGCCCTTTCACCTCCTCAAGGCCATTGAGATATCAATTATTGCCGTTACTTCCTAGACACGAAGCAATTCATTTTGTAGCGACCCCATTTTGGGCTCTGTGTACATTTCTATTGGGCAGATGTATGAGTAAGCCCTCTGAACTTCTGAGGAGGCAAGCTTGAGATGACTTTGAACTGATGCTTCACTTCCTCACAAGCAGAGAGGCGGGGATGTTCCCCCTTTGTTGGACCTTACATGGGAAATAGGTCCCCACTGGCACATGGTGACTTACCCAGCTGTTCAGAGTGAGTCAGTACCCTAGCTGAGTGAGCACCGAAGGCCTCTGTGGGGTGCAGCAAGGGAGGGGGAGTGAACCTCCAGGCAGCCCAGGATGGTGGCCTTGGCCTTGCAGGGCAGTAGGGCAGAGCAGAGTGGACAGGGAACAACACCTCTGATCGGTCTTCAGGAGGAGAGGACTGAGCTAGTGGGTATGTATTCCAGAGACAAGGGAGAACTTTCCTTTTGCCCATCCAAGCCTCAGTGGCTGCTGGGAGCTCTCTAATACCAGAGCTACTCCATCACCTCTCCTCTAAGATGTTTTAGGGAAGACGCCTCGTTGCCCAGAGAAGTGGATCAGAAATATGCCAGGGCTCCTCCAACCTTAAGAATCTGAGCTACTTTTGTCTAGCAAGGAGTTTGGATTAACTCATTCTCTGCTTACTAGCCACCTAACCTTGGACATATTTATGTCCAAGCCTGTGCGAGCCTTAGTCTTCCTGAGCTCTAAAATGAGATTATTAACACCCACCCTACTTATTTCATAGGATTGTTCGGAGCATCAACAGAGATAAGAAATGATTCTTGGCAAAAACATAAATGTTCTCGCCTCTCTCTCACTCCTCTGCCCGCAGCTCCAGGTGACCAGGTGAATGCCTGGACTGGCTGTCCCCGAGGTCAGAGCAAAGGTCACATGTGCTCAGGGTTAGCACTAAGTCAGGTTTCATGAGCCATCTCTGTCCATGGGTACCCCCTTTGCCCTTTTTGTCTTCCCTTTCTCTCCACCTCTACTCCTCTCTTTTTCTTTTTCCTGATGCTCATTCTTCTAGCACTTTCTGAGCAGTTACTATGTCCCAGACACCCTGCTGGGCCAGGGGTGTGTGTAAATAACACCCAGTCCTTTCAGTTTGCCTTGCCTGATGTCGGAGGGGGGCGGGGGGGGGACACAGAGAAGGGATGAGGTGAGCAGTGCTCTCAGGGAGGTTTGTGCTGTGGGCTCTCAAGGGGGCAGCTCTTCGGCTGGGGCCAACCTGTAGGAGGGGAGGTCAGACAGCAGAAGTGCTCACGGACGAGGAGATGTTTCAGCCTGTCTGTGAAGAGCAGATCATGGTTTTCCAAGTAGAGAAGGCAAGGAGAGGCTAAGAACAACGGGCATAGAGTGAGCCCTGGGCCCGCGGGCTTTGCTTCTCTGCCCTAGTCCTCACCCAGGACCTCCCTCTGGTCCGCTCCCACGTGCAGCTTCTTTTTAAGCACGAGGATCTGAAAACTAGAGACAGTTTCTGGAAAGACTGCTGCCTGCTCACTGGGGCTGTAAACGATCACTGTGAAGTAAAGGCAGCAATTCACAACCCTGGCTGCGTGCCAGAATCGCGTGGTTTATTTTTGGTTTTGTTCTCATTCAGGTTTCCTGGCCTCACCCTTCATGTATTCTGACTCAGACCTGGCTCCTGAAATTGGTACGATCTGCTTTCACCCATTTGGGGGTAGAAGTAGTGTCACACCATTGTTGGCTTTTCAGTTCCTCACTAAAGACTGCACACGTTTTATGAAGGAAACCCAGCACCCTCTGGTGAAGATTCCCATCTAGCTTTAGTTTTCTGAGAACCCTAGAGGCTTTGAAGTTCCAAAAACTGAAGAAGCTGTGAGGGATTAAGTGGGATGAGTCTAGCCTCCATTCCCAGAGGAAGAGAAGGGACGATGAGCAGTCCACTGTGCAACCTCCCTGTGCCTCACTCTCCTCATCTGTGACATGGGAACAAAAACAGTTCTCACTGATAAGCTAGTGAAGACTAAGAGAGCACAGAGAACATAATAGCACGCAAGTGCTCAGAGGATAATAGCTATTGTTACGGAGGCAGCAAGGCCTGCCTTATGGTTAGAAGTGTAGGCTCTGGACCAGACTGCCTCCATCACAGCCTGGCAGCTACTCTACAACCTCTATGCCTCATTTTCCTTCCCTGTGCAATAGGGGTGGTAATAAATCCCTCACAAAACTGTTATTAGCCCTGGCCAGTGTGGCTCAGTTGGTTAAGCATTGTCCCATACACTCAAAAGATCACCAGTTCAATTTTCAGTCAGGGCACATACCCAGGTTGCAGTTCCATACCTAGTCGGGGTGTGTATGGGGGGTAACTGATTGATGTTTCTCTCTCTCTCTCCCCCTCTTCCTCCCTCTCTCTCTAAAATCAATAAAAACATATATTTTTTAAAAGGCCTTGGCCCCTATGCTCAGTGGTTAGAGCATCAGCCTGAACACCAAAGAGTGGCTAATTTGATTCCTGGTCAAGGGCACATACCTGGGTTGTAGGCTTAATCCCCGCCCCAGTTAGGGCACCTGTGAGAGGCAACCAATCGATATGTCTCTTACATCAATGTCTCTCTCTCTCTCTCTCTCTCTCTCTCCCCTCTTCCTTTCCACTCTCTCTAAAAATCAATGCAAAAAATATCCTCATCCAAGTATTAGAGAGCTCCCAGCAGCCACTGCAGCTTAGGTGGACAAGCAGAGAGAGCTCACCAACTACTGAGTCACGGAATGGGATCCAGGGGAGGGTGTGAACAAAGTGGGCGGGGGGTGCCCACACAGTCATGCCCAAGCAGGGAGTTATGAAAGGCAAGGGTGGCACCTCAGGTGAGATCAGACGTGAGGGAGTTGTCATCAGAAGCTGGAAACAAAATACAGTTCTCAAAGTTAAATCTCAAATCTCTTACCAAATAGTATGTCTCCTATCTGGCTATTGGGGCATATTTTCCGATGGAATAAAATGTATGTCCAAAGCAGGAATTCCAATATGAGGATTAATTTAAAAAATTAAAAAGAGCCCTAACCGGTTTGACTCAGTGGATAGAGCGTCAGCCTGCGGACTCAAGGGTCCCAGGTTCGATTCCGGTCAAGGGCATGTACCTTGGTTGCGGGCACATCCCCAGTAGGGGGTGTGCAGGAGGCAGCTGATCGATGTTTCTCTCTCATCGGTGTTTCTAACTCTCTATCCCTCTCCCCTCCTCTCTGCAAAAAATCAATAAAATATATTTTAAAAAATTAAAAAGAAAAACTGTTATTAAATGAATAAGTACAAGACGCTACCTCAATGCTGCGCAAATAGCACCGAAGAAGTATTGGCAGTTATCACTTCTGCTATGACCTCTCACTGCCTCATGGTGTCACTGTGGGACACTGGTCCTACCCTGTCCTCAGCTAGTGGGCACCAGCTGTTTCTAGCAACGTTTCAGGCCCAGCTGTGGCTCTTAAGAGAAGGAACGGAACCGCTGCTACCCCTTTGCTAACTGCGGCCAAGTATACCCCGACTTAGTTTCCTCAGCACTTCACCTATGCAGCCTCCACCCAGGACACCAACTGGGCCTGCAACACTGAGTCAGCCCCAGTTCCAGCTCTACTAGTGGGTGGAGCCAGAATCTCCATTCTCCCACCTTCTTTCCCATAGAGACGCACTGGAAGGTCCACAGCTTCTCTTAGACCATCTTGGAGCCTAAAGGGCCTGAGTACGTCTCTTTCCCAGTGAGGTTACTCTTTTACTTTATTTTTTATTTTATTTTATTTTATTTTTTATTTTTTATTTTTTTAAAATATATTTTATTGATTTTTTACAGAGAGGAAAGGAGAGAGATAGAGAGCCAGAAACATTGATGAGAGAGAAACATCGATCAGCTGCCTCCTGCACATCTCCTACTGGGGATGTGCCCGCAACCCAGGTACATGCCCTTGACCAGAATCAAACCCGGGACCCTTCAGTCCGCAGGCCGACACTCTATCCACTGAGCCAAACCGGTTTTGGCGAGTTTACTCTTTTAAAGGAAGTTCACAGGGCAAGTCCTGAGGGCCCCATCCCCCACTTTTATTGATTTTTTACAGAGAGGAAAGGAGAGAGATAGAGAGCCAGAAACATTGATGAGAGAGAAACATCGATCAGCTGCCTCTAGCACATTCCCTACTGGGGATGTACCCGCAACCAAGATACATGCCCTTGACCAGACTCGAACCTGGGACCCTTGACTCCGCAGGCTGACGCTCTACCCACTGAGCCAAACAGGTTAGGGCCCCATACCCCACTTTGTTCAGAAGGCTGTCTGTCCTCTGTGGCCCCAAGTGATTGTCCCTCCTCAGGGAGAGTTCCCAAGAGGCGACCAGGTGCCAACACACACCCATTTGGTGGAACCATTATAGGCAATTCTAAGGCACTTTTTTGCTTCCTAGAGAAGAAGGGGGAAACCCACACACCTCATCTCTGCTTGGAAACCACATTAGGCATAATTTTTAAAAACACATGTATGATTCTCATATGCAGCCACGGTAGAGAATCACTGAAGTAAGAAGACTGAGACGTACTGGTTACTTAAATTCACCTGGGAGGTGGGAGGCTATGCGCTTTCCCTGGAGGCTGCCATTCTGCAGAACATTGTGATTCTAGAAAGTTGGAGTTAAATTTGTCTTTAGAGGTTAGCTGACTCAGTGATTCCCAAATTCAGTGTGCGAGAGAACCCTGGGTGGCAGGCTTATTACACACATTCTCAGTCCTGCCGGTGCTGGTGGACAAGCAGAGAGAGCTCACCACTACTGAGTCACGGAATGGGATCCAGGGGAGGGTGTGAACAAAGTGGGCGGGGGGTGCCCACACAGTCATGCCCAAGCAGGGAGTTATGAAAGGCAAGGGTGGCACCTCAGGTGAGATCAGACGTGAGGGAGTTGTCATCAGAAGCTGGAAACAAAATACAGTTCTCAAAGTTAAACCTCAAATCTCTTACCAAATAGTATGTCCCCTAGCTGGCTATTGGGGCATATTTTTCCGATGGAATAAAATGTATGTGTCCAAAGCAGGAATTCCAATATGAGAGCTCTCCGTGGGAGCGGAGGTGAACCCCCGGGAATACAAGCCAGGAAGACAATTGCTGCCAATGGTCCGCAAGGAAAGCCTTGGGCTCCGATGACCTCATGGCTCTTTTCTGTCGCCAGTGACTGGACACTCCCTTCCCCTTTGCCCACCTCCACCCACAGGCATATCAGAGAGATGACCACATGAGCAGAGGGGAAAAGTGTTCCCCATCGATAACACAAATTCTGACGTGCTGCCGCCACCACCAGCCTCCTCTCCCCAAAGTCAGGTGATGTCAGGCTGAGCAAGCCTGAGGTCAGCGGGAGCTCTCTCTCCCAGGGATGCAGGGATTTTTGAAAGTTGCATAAGGGCAAACGCTTGATCATGCCTTGAATTCTTTGTGAAAAAAGAAACCTTCAGCTCTGGCAGCTCAAGTCACAATCACCCGTGGCTTGCGCATGTGGTTTCTTTGAGCAGTGTTCATTGTGAGAGGTAAAAGAATATTTCCAGCCCTAGCCAGTTTGGCTTAGTGGATAGAGTGACAGCCTGCAGACTGAAGGGTCCTGGGTTCGATTCCGGTCAAGGGCACATGCCAGGGCGGCTGGCTCGATCCCCAGTGGGAGGCATGCAGGAGGCAGCCAATCAATGATTCTCATCATTGTTGTTTCTATCTTCCCCTCTCCTTCTCCCTTCCTCTCTGAAATCAATAAAAATAAAATTTAAGAAAAGAATATTTTCATCTCTCCCCAGAGGAGTCAGCTCATCAGCCTGCTCAGCCATAAAGAAGGCAATTGCTGAATCAAACTAGGCTTAAATGCTCTCCACCAGAGCCCACACCTCAGAAGGACTCCCTCCCACCCCCTGCATTCCATCAGTGAGTGACCTTCAGGTGTCTCCTTAGTCCCAAAGAGCTCGGTGATAAAGAACTCAGGTCATGGAGCCAGACCTCCTGGATGTCACGAGTCCCAACATGCAAACAGATCGCCTTTACCCAGATTGTCATGCTCTCAACCCTCTGACCGCTCCCCAACCTTCCCAGCCTCCCACTTGGCTAAATATTTGGGAACTGAAACAATAGCCTTACTGAGGCAGTGGTGGGCAATTACTGGAAAGTCATGTGATTGTCCAAATTGAACCAATTTGTCAAAGACCATTTTCCTTTCACTCATCACCTCCCCCACACCCCACGATAAGATAGGGTCCCCAGAGCACAATAATCCTTTCCTGAGATACAATGAGAGACTCCTGAGAAAAGAAACAAATGTGAGGCTAATTTTGGCTTTTCTGGGACTGAAGAAAAGCAGGCAGGCCTGGTCCAGCTCGAGGAAGCCAGGGTGGGCCTCGTTTCTTTGCTCCAGGGTATCTGCTTAGATCACCAGGGATTTGGAGAACAATGCAAGAGGGAAAGGGGTGCTGGGAACAGTCTTGGCCCTGGCTGCATTGGTGTGAGCCTTGTCCAGGCTCTGAGAATCTCTAAAATGACAGCCCATGGCTTGAGACTTGAACTTTTTTTTAAAACTGTGAACTCTTCACCATTCCTCCCCAACTAAATGATTATTTTATTTTTAAAAATATTTTAAAATTACAATTGACATACAATTTTAATTCTAGTTTCAGCTGTACAACCCATTGATTAGATATTTGTATAACTTACAAAATGATCACATCAATAAATCTAGTACCCAGCTGACACCATACATAGTTATTACAATATTATTGACTGTATTCCCTATGCCATACTTTACACCTACCAATTTGTACTTCCGTATCCCTTCAAATCTTTCACCCAGTCCCCTAAGCCACCTTCTATCTGGCAACCATCAAAATGTTCTCTGTATCTATGAGTCTATTTCTGGGTTTTTTTTCCCTTATTTAGTCTGTCTTTTAGATTCCACATATAAGTGAAATCATATGGCTTTTGTCTTTCTCTCACTTATTTTGCTCAGCACAATACCCTCTAGGTCTCCCATGTTGTTACAGTGGGTAAGATTTCATTCTTCGTTATAGCTGAGTCATATTTCATTGTATATATGCAGCACTCCTTTTTTAAAAAATATATTTTATTGATTTTTTTACAGAGAGGAAGGGAGAGGGATAGAGAGTTAGAAACATCCATGAGAAACATCGATCAGCCGTCTCCTGCACGCCCCCTACTGGGGATGTGCCTGCAACCAAGGTACATGCCCTTGACTGGAATCGAACCGGGGACCCTTCAGTCCAAAGGCCGAGGCTCTATCCACTGAACCAAACCGGTTAGGGCAGCACTCCTTTTTTAAAAAAATATTTTTTTTAAATTAATTTCAGAGAGTAAGGAAGAGGGAGAGAGAGAGAAACATCAATGATGAGAGGGAAACATTGATCAGCTGCCTCCTGCACTCCCACACTGGGGATCAAGCCTGCAACCCAGGCATGTGCCCTGACCGGGAATTGAACTGTGACCTCCTGGTTCATTGGTCAATGCTCAACCACTGAGCCAAACCAGGCCAGCACCGCTTCTTTACCCATTCATCTATTGATGGACACTAAGGTTGCTTCCATATCTTGACTATTGTGTAAATAATACTGCAATGAACATATAGATGTTACATGTCTTTTCAACTTAGTGTTTTGGATATATATATATATTATTGATTTTACAGAGAGGAAGGGAGAGAGATAGAGAGTTAGAAACATTGATGAGAGAGAAACATCGATCAGCTGCCTCCTGCACACCTCCTACTGGGGATGTGCCCACAACCAAGGTACATGCCCTTGACTGGAATCGAACCTGGGACCTTTCAGTCCGCAGGCCGACACTCTATCCACTGAGCCAAACCGGTTACGCCAGTGTTTTGGATTTCTTCAGGTAAATACCCAGAAGTGGAATTGCTGGGTTCTTCTTTGTCTCTTGTTATACTTGTTATAGCTTTTGTTTTAAAGTCTATTTTGTTTGGTATAAGTATCTCAGCTTCTTCTCTCTCTCTCATTTTTTTTTTTCATTTTTGTTGTTGCTATTTTTGTTGTTGTTGTTGTTAATCCTCACCCTAGGATTATCTTCAGAAGAGGTAGAGAAGAGAAGGGGGAAAGAGAGAGAGAGAAACATCAATATGAAAGAGACACATCAATTGGTTGCCTCTCACATGTGCCCCAATCAAACCTGCAGTCCAGGTACATGCCTTTGACTGGAAATCAAACCTGTGACTGATCACAGGCCAACACTCTAATCACTGAGCCACACCAGCCAGAGCTTGCTGTTGCTGGTTTTATTCTTGTTTTCCCCCGGCTTTTTTTTTTTCCAAGAAATATCTTTTCCATCCCTTTATTTTCAGTTCGTGTGTGTCTTTCTATCTGAAGTGAATCTCTTGTAGTCAGCATATGTAAGGATCTTATGTTGTTATCCATTTAGTCACTACGTGTCTTTTGATTGGACTATTTGCATTTAAGTAGTTGTTGATAGAACTGTATTTATTGCCATTTTATTATTCATATTTTTTATCTTTTCCTCCCTCCTTTTTCTTAAAGAAGACCCTTTTACATTTCTTATAATACTGGTTTGGTGGTGATAAACTCCTTTAGCTTTTTCTTGTCTGAGATGTTCTTTATTTGTCTTTATATTAAAAACTAGAGGCCCAGTGCACAAAAATTTGTGCACCTGGGGGGGGGGGAAGGGGGGGTCCCTCAGCCCAGCCTGTGCCCTCTTACAGTCTGGGACCCCTTGGGAGATAACGCCCTGCTGGCTTAGGCCTGCTCCCGGGTGGCAGAGGGCAGGCCCAATCCCTAGGTGCAGCCCCTGGTTGGGCTCAGAGCAGGGCCAATTGGGGAGTTGGGGCACCGCCCCCTGTCATGCACAGAGCAGGGTGGATTGGGAGGTTGCGATGCCACTCTCAGTCACACTCAGGGTAGGGCCAATTTGGGGGTTGGGGCACCACCCCCTGTCACACTCAAGGCAGGGTCGATAGGGAGGTTGCGGTGCCACCCCTTGTCATGCACAGAGCAGGGCCAATCAGGGGCGTTGGGGCTCCGTACCCTGTCACGCACAGAGCAGGGCCCATCAGGGGGTTGGGGAGCTCCCCCCTGTAACGCACAGAGCAGGGCCCATCAGGGGGTTGAGGAGCTCCCCCTGTCACTCACAGAGTAGGGCCGATAGGGGAGTTGGGGCACCGCCCCCTGTCACACACAGAGCAGGGCGGATCAGGGGGTTGGGGCGCCACCCTCTATCACCCACAGAGAAGGGCCAATCAGGGGGTTGGGGTGCCACCACTCTCACACTCAGGGCAGGGCTGATGGGGAGGTTATGGCTCTACCCTGTCACACACAGAGCGGGGCCCGTGGGGGGGGGGGGTTGGGGCGCCACACCCTGTCACACACAGAGCAGGGCTGATCAGGGGGTTGGGGAGTTTCCCCATATCAGGCACAGAGCAGGGCTGATCAGGAGGTTGGGTCGCCTTCCCCTGTCACGAACAGAGCAGGGCCGATAGGGAGGTTGTGGCCCCGCCCCCTGTCACACACAGAGCAGCAGGGCGATCAGGGGGTTTGGGCGCTGCCCCCTGTCATGCTGATCCCGAGCCGGGAGGCCTCTCGGCTCTGCTGATCCTGGTGCTGGGAGGCATATTACCCTTTTACTATATAGGATAGAGGCCTGGTGCATGAGTGGGGCTGGCTGGATTGCCCTGAAGGGTGTCCTGGATCAGGGTGGGGGTCCCCACTGGGGTGCCTGGCCAGCCTGGATGAGGGGATGATGGCTGTTTGCAGCTGGTCACACACCCTTCAGGGTGGGGGTCCCCACTAAGGTGCCTGGCCAGTCTGGGTGAGGGGCTGAGGGCTGTTTTCAGGCTGGCAGGTGACTGAAGCTCCCAACTGCTCCTTTTTTCCTTGATTCTGGGCATGCTTTAGCTCTGGCTCCAGCTCTGAGGCCTCTGCTGCTGAAAGCAGGTATCTGGTTTGTTTGGGTTCTATAATCGAAACAATATATAACTCCAGCTCTGAGATCCTGGCGGGCTGAAAGCAGGTTTCTGGGGTTTTGTTTAGCTTCTATATTTGTTACAATGTTTCAAACTGCAAGCTCAGAGGCCGGCAAGGCAGGCAGGGAACGTTGGAGTCCTCCGTCACTGAAGCAAGCAAGCCTCATGTTAGCTGCCAGCTGCCTGGCTGCCGTCCGCCATCTTGTCTGGCAGTTAATTTGCATATCGCCCTGATTAGCCAATGGGAAGGGTAGCAGTCGTACGCTAATTACCATGTTTCTCTTTTATTAGATAGGATGATAGCTTTGCTGGGTAGAATAATATTGGTTATAGGTCCTTGCTTATAATCACTTTGAATATTTCATGCACTGCCTTCTGGCCTGCAAAGTTTCTGTTGAGAAATCAGCTGACATTCTTATGGGAGATCCCTTGCAGGTAACTAACTGCTTTTCTCTGGCTGCTTTTAAGATTCTTTATCTTTAACCTTTGACACTTTAATTATGATGTGTTTTGGTGTGGACCTCTTTGGGACTCTCTGTTTCCTGGACTTGTTTGTCTATTCACTAGCTAGGGAAGTTTTCAGTCATTATTTTTTCAAATAGGTTTTCAATTCCTAGCTCTCTTTCTTCTTGTTCTGGCACTCCTATGATGTGAATGTTGGTATGTCTCAGAGACTCCTTGAACTAGTCCTCATTTTTTAGATTCTTTTTTTCTTTTTGCTGTTCTGATTGGGTGTTTTCTGCTTCTTTATCTCCCAAATCACTGATTTGATCCTTTACTTCATATACTCTCCTGTTGATTCCCTGTAATGTATTCTTTTTTAAAAAATATATTTTATTGATTTTTTACAAAGAGGAAGGGAGAGGGATAGAGAGTTAGAAACATTGATGAGAGAGAAACATTGATCAGTTGCCTCCTGCACACTCCCTACTGGGGATGTGCCTGCAACCAAGGTACATGCCCTTGACCGGAATCAAACCTGGGCCTCCTTAGTCCACAGGCTGATGCTCTATCCACTGAGCCAAACTGGTCAGGGCTGTAATGTATTCTTTATCACAGTTTTGTATTCTTCATTACTGACTGACTCATTATATTTTTTATCTCAAATTTTATGTTTCCCATCTCTTTGTTGAAGTTCTCACTAAGTTAATCTACTCTTCCTCTAAAGTCATTGAGCATCCTTATTACCAGTGTTTTCAACTCTGCATCTGGTAGATTTTTGTCTTCATTTTGTTTAGTTCCTTTTCTGAGTTTTGTTCTGTTATTTCACTTGGGACATGTTTCTTTGTCTCCTCATTTTGACCACCTCCCTGTATTTGTTTCTATGTATCATGTAGAGTTGCTATGTCTCCCAGGCTTGGTAGAGTGGTCTTATGTAGTAGGTGCCCTGTAGGGTTCAGTGGCACAGTCTCCCTGGTGTGCCTTCCAGGTAGGCTGTGTGCACCCTCCTGTTGTAGTAGAGTCTCAAGTGCTTTTGGCACATCAATGAGAGGGATTGATCCCTAGATCAGCTGTGGGAACTGGCTGTGACCACAGCAAAGGATCTGCTGTGCAGGGGCCAACCCTATAGAGCAAGACTTGCTTCATCCAGGCTCTGGTGCCTGCTGAGTCTACCCCTTGAGTGTGTCACTCATCCAGTTGGTTGGGTGGCACATCAGCATGGTCTGAAGCTGTACACAAGCTGGTCACTGGCTTTGGAGCCTCCTGTAGGTGCAGGCCAAGTCCAGCCACCATCTGTGCCCTGCCCAGGGGCTCCCAATATCAGCTACAAAGTGATCTGCAGATGGCTGCTACCTGTGCTGGCTTGGAGGTGCGTGGGAGAGGCCAAGCTGTGAACCAAGACTCGCCACTGCTAGTCCCAGGCCTGAGGCCACTTAGAAAGAGGTACAGGGCATGCCAAGGCGAGATGCTTCTTGTTTGTGATTTGTGAACCTTTGAGAGATTTTAGAAAAGTTCGCAAAAAAAAAAAAAACCCCAAAAAACTTCGCAGCATATGCCAAGACAGGTCATTTTACAGAAAAGCCCCTGGAAACACCTTGGGTGGGGCAGGTCTTGGGGAATCTTCAGGGTATGGGCAAACCATGTCAGTCAGATTGATAGAGACTCAGATATAGTGCCTGCTTGCTGGCTCTGTGGCAGGGGTGAGGGCTCAGCAAAGGAACCATGGCCTCTGGGAGAAAGCTGCCCCTCCAGCCCTCACCCCATGTACATGGCCTTTTGAGCTGCTGCCCCAGTGCTGGAGCTCAGAGCAAGTGAGTCTGAGTAAGTTTGTGCACAGGCCCTTTTAAGAGGAATGCCTGGGACTCCAGCCACCCTTTGTCTCCCTCAGCCTCAATCCCCACTGTTTTTCACAGCCAAAAGTTATGGGGACTCCTCTTTGTGGCACTAGAACCCTGGCCTGGGGACTATGGCTTTGGGCTGTTCCCCTGGCTCCTCCTGGGGGACCTTCACAGCCAAGATATCTCTCCGTTTTTAACCGCTACACATGGGTGTGGGACCAGCCCATTCTGTGTCTCCACTCCCCACCCACTACCAGTCTTGACATTGCTTCTTCTTTACATCCTTAGTTATTGAACTTCTGTTCAGCTAAACTTCTTGTGGTTCTGAATGATGGTTATTCTTTAGTTTAGTTGTAATTTTGATGTGGTTGTGGAAGGATGTGAGTACTGCACTTACCTACTCCGCCATCTTGACCAGAAGTCACCCAACTAAATTATTAATGAATTAAGATTCAGAGGACTCCTTACAGATCCATCAGTGTTCTTCTTTGGGGCTCTGTGAAGACCCTAAATTCTTAGGCTTATATTGGTACTAGAGGCCCAGTGCACGAAAATTCATGCACTGGAGAGGGGGGGGGCCCTCAGCCTGGCCTGCCCCCTCTCACAATCTGGGAGCCCTCAGGGGCGGGAGGCAACCCAGTGATCAGGGGAAGGTGATGCCCCCATCACACCTCTGCTGCTGCTACTGCCAGCATGCAAGCCTCGGCTAGCCCTGGTTACCTGCACCTCGGGCAGCCCTGGGTGGCTTGGCAGCCAACATCCGAGGCTTGCCTGCACCTCAGGCTGGCCCTGGGTGGCTGGGGGGCTGAGTGTGGGTCCAGCTGCACCGCATGCCTGCCTCCCCCCGCCTTCCCCTCACATGGGGCTGAAAGGACTGGGAGACTCTGGCGGGGCTGAGGGGACTGGGCACTGCCATCTTGTGGCTATGGGCACCGCCATCTTTGTGACAGTGTGATGGTTAATTTGCATATTCCTTCTTTATTAGATAGGATGCTTCTGTAATTTTTTTTTCTGGGGCAAGTGTCCTTGGCTTTCCTCTGATTTGCAAAGGGATCTGCCTTCCAAAAAAGATGTGCTCCTCTAAGAAGTATTTTTCAAGGATTAGGGTTCACAAGCTTTGAAGTCCAGTCCTAGTTCTGATGCCAATTAACAGGGAGTTTGGGCCGGTGCCTGGCCCTGAGCCTCTTTCTGCTGAGAGCTGTAAATCATAAAGGGTTAAGTGATTTTAGCCTTGAACGCACATTTGAATCACCTGGGGAGCTTTTAAAAAAATATCTAAACGGATTCTTACTCAATTGGTCTGGGTAAGGCAGGGAAATGGTATTTTTACAAGCTCCCTCGGGGGACATATTGTATAGTCAAGGGGAAGAGTGAGGATGGGGTAATCTCTGCGCTCTCCTGAAGAGCTGGGCTGGAGCTCAGGTGTCCATCAGCTCCACATTCCACAGTGCACCATGTGGCCGCTCCAACTTCTAGACCCAAGGCCAGGAAAGACCAGAGCAGACAGCACTACAGAGAAACCACTGGTTAAGTCCCTTATTTTAAAGTGTCAGGCCCACTGGGGAGCGATGTGTTCCAGGCACACAGCAAGGCAGAGCAAACAGGTGTCCAAGCCTCCAGCCCCTGACCCTGTGTTAATGCCACACAGCGCCGGAAGAAACCCAGGGTAGTTACTGGAGAGCAAGATAACACTTTTGCTCAAAGTTTCCCTCACAAGCCAGTGGTGCTTCGGAGTTCAGTAAATATCTACTCATTCCTTCTGCACTTAATAACTGTGTGTTTGAGCCCCAGAGAAGCAGGTTCTTGTTATCCACAGATGAAGAAAGTACAGGTGGAAAGGTTGCGACTTGCCCTGGTCACACAGCACAATAACAGCAGACGCTGTGTCATGGAAACAGAAGCCCTTGTTTTCCTGGAGGAAAATTCCTTCCTTTTCATCATGACTTAGCTGCTTAGAAGCAACAGGTTTCAGCTGCAGTGAGCTCCACTGAAACAGAGGCACACCTCTCTGACGTGCTCCAGTCCTCTCAACATCCCAGGAAGAAGAGACAGCCCACTCTAGGCAACACTTCTCTAGTGCAGGAGCTCTGCGGCTGTGCTTTCGACACCTCAATATCTCTCCGATGTTTACCTAGTCCGTTTGAGATAGGCTGGTAAGCCAGGACAAGTAGGATAAGGAAACTGAGACAGATAGCTGGACAAATTGGCTGAGCAATTTATAGCCAGGTGACCTTACAGAAGGTCAGCTCCCTAGAGATAACATTTAGGCCTCAGCTCCAGGCCCAGGAAAGCAGCAAAACCAGGTGGGCAACACCAGGACCAGCTGCAATGATTAACGGCCTCCTGCCCTAGCACTAACCAATCTGTAGAGACCAGGACCCTGAAAGAACACACCTGGAAAACTGATGAATATTCTGCTGAAATCCTCCTCGGAAACCTCCCTTAAGATTCCTGCCTGCAAGAGAGAGATAAGAGCCTCAAGACAAAGGACCCAGGCTGCCCGCTCCCTCTGGGGAGCAGCCTATGCATTCTCTTTCCCTCTTCTCTCTCTACTTCACCCACAGGCATGCGTCTCCTAAACTCTGAGTCCCCACAAGACTTGTAACCAGGGGAGCCTGGGCAGTGGCAGCTCGTCCAAGGCTAATCCCCTGAACCTGTCCCCAGGGCCCCCTCTTCCTTGACTTCCCAGAGAGCTAAGGCAGCCTTTCTTGTTTTACTGTCCCCAGCTTTAATAAATGTTCTCTCAAAATCACCTCGTCGTAGTGTGAAAGCTTTTCTACACAAAGAACCCACACACTACTGGCTGGTTCTAGGCAGACCCACTTAGACCCTGTCCAGTAAAACTTTCTCCTCTCGTCCCACTGGTTTTCCCTGCTCTTTTGTTCAGGCGTGAGCTATCTCAGCTGTCCCTCGCTGTACCATTCCATCCGGAAAGGCAAAATAGCAGGAAGGCTCCCACCGGGGGTGGAGGAGGTGATGAGAAGGAAAAATGTTAGGCTTGCAGTTGTCCTGTGGGTCAGTGGAACAGCTGCAGACGTGCATGAAACCATAAGGTGCCAAAGTGGAAAGTCCTGCTGGCTCCTCCCGTGCGTTGCACATCACCACACATACATATTTATGGCTTTCTGTTTACAAAGAGCGAGAAGACTGTTTTCATCCAAATCCACTATGTCACGCCAGTTTCACTTTGCTCAGCAGAGAATCCTTTCTGAAACCCTGCTATTGTTTCCCTACCCCTGCCCACTCAACTCTAAAGTCATTAGCACCACAGGCATTGTGTACCCAGAAACTGTGCAACCCGTAGACGTGTAGCAAGCAAAGAGTTTGTCCAGCCCAGCAAAGGGGCTTTGTGTGGCTTTGCCTTGAAGGTCTCTGCTGATATTTCCCTTTCAGGAAGCTATAAACTCCCCACCCAGGAAGGTTATTTGGGCTGATGAAAAATCTGATAGACTAAGAACACCATGTGTAGACAGACCCCTTGGTTGGAATAGCCAAGACAGTGAGCCACCTCTGTCAGGCTCAGGCCTCTGCCAGTTGCCTGAACTTTAGCATTCTGTCAGTCCTGCTCCAATCTGGCTTCAACTGACCTCTGTCACACCAGGTATGGCAGCCAGCCTCCAAGGGGGCTTCCTCATCTAATTCCAGGGCCCTAAGTTGTAATTTCCCTATACCTTCTTGATCTACCCTTCCTTTGACTTTCCTAATACCAACCTCCCTTAGTTCCTCTTTGGTCTGCCTACTTCTTTCTATATTTTGCTGGCAAATCTTCCTCCTTAACTCCTTTTTACCCTGAACGTCTCTCAAGAATCAGCTTTTTTATTTATTTTTTTTTTCTGACCAAGGAGAAATGGGCTGTCTTTGGAGGGAGTGAACTTCCTGTCCCTGTAGGTGTTAGCAGACAGCAGGACTGGTGTGGGAGCAATTCCAGCAGTGGTCTCTGAGGCAGTGCTCAACAATATAAATCTGCAATAATTGAATGACTTAGACACCAAAGTAAGTTTAAGAATATTTGGAACAAGGACTACTATATTCCCACAATTCAAACTCATCATAGTCAAAGCTGGACAGGGTCTCTGAAATCATCTACAAATATTACCACTCAAAAATTTCAACCCTCCCTACAGAGATGACTCCCATTCTTTTCTCATGATGAGATCAATCTTCTAAGAACTAGTCCCAAGTTCCCTCCAGGAACCTATACATCCGCCCCTGGATGCCTCTCAAACTCAAACTGGCTAAATCAGATGCCCTCTTTTCTCCTCCAAATGTACTCATTCTCTGACTTCCTTATTTCAATTAAGCACACTATCCTCTGTTTGGGTCTCTGAGAAAAAAACCTTGGAATCATTCTTGTCTCTTTCCCCTGTTCCAAATCTATATTTTATTAAATGCCAAGACTTGTCTATTCTTTCTTCTGAATGTCCCTCTCATTCTTCCCCTCTGTATTAGTCAGGATTCTCCAGAGAAACAGAACCAAGTGGGAATGGTGGCAGGGATGGAGGCTATGCATGGGCTAAGCAACATGGATTTCCACTCTACAGTGCTGATCTGGCTGTGGCCACTGCTGAGTGCTCAATCTGCCAGCAGCAGAGACCAACACTGAGCTCCCTATGTGATGCTGGGGTGATCCGCTGGTCACCTGTGGCAAATAGATTACCTTGGACCATTTCCATCATGGAAGGGTGAGAACTTTGCTCTTGCTGGAATAGCCACTTAGTCAGAATATGGTTTTGCCTTCCTGGCACACAATGATTCTGCCAAAACTACCAAATGTGGATGTACAGAATACTTTATACACCATCACAGCATCCCATGAAGCACTGCCTCTGATCAAGGAACTCACTTTATAGCCAATGGAGTGCAGCAATGACCATATGTTGATGGAGTTCACTGGTCTTACCATGTTTCTCATCATCCTGAGTCAGCTGGCTTGACAGAATGGTGGAATGGCCTTTTGAAGACTCAGTGATAGCACCAGCTACTTGGCAATATCTCATAACTGCCCCAGCCCAGTGTCCTCTAAGATGCTGTGTATTCTCAAAATCAGAATCCAATATGTGGCACTGTTTCTCCCATAGCCAGGATTCATGGGTTCAGGAACTAATGGGTAGAAATGATTCAATAGCAAAAGCTCTGCTTTCGTTTCTTGTGACCCTAGGCTCTGCTGGTCTAAAGGTCTTAGTTCCAAAGAGAGGAATGCTTCCATCAAAAACACAATGATCCTATTGAGCTGGACGTTAAGACTGCCACCCAGATACTTTGGAGTCCACAGGCCTCTTTATTAACAGACAAAGAAGGGGCACTGTCTTGGGTAAAGGATGTGAACATTTCTAAAGAAAGTTGATACATTAAGGCACACTTTCTATTAGTTTTTCTAAAAGGCACACTTTCTAGTTGTTTTTCTAAAAAGAAATAGAAAAAAAAGAAACAAGCATAAATGTATATATTATATTTAAATGAGTCATTCCCAAAGTTCTAAGATAGGTATTTGAGGGATGTGATGTTTTTTTTTTTTTGTTTGTTTGTTTTTGTTTTTGTTTTTTTTTATGTGTCAAATTGTCTAGACTACAAATTAAACACTGTGAAAGTATTTATAGATATGATGAAAGTCCTTAATGGGTTGACTTTAAGCAAGGGAGATTATCCTAGTAATCAGTGGTCTCAATCAGCCGAAAGGTCTAAGAGCAGAGTTGCGGCTTCCCTGGAGAAGAAGAAATCTACCGAGAGTTCCAGCCTACCTCTCCTGAAGGTCTGCCCTGTGGCTCTCAGACTTTCCTAGCCAGCCCCCACAATCGCATAAGCCAATTCCTTGCAATGACTCTCTTAATATATTAATACATTAATATATTAATATATATCTCCTACTTTCTCTTCTGTAGTTGAATCCTGACTAATTAGAAACTCCTCTCTACAAAGACCCTCCAATTTCTCACCTTTCCATCCAATAGAGGAACCCAGGAATTAGGCAGGAGTATGTAGGCATAATTTTTTTCAAGATAAGGGAAGAGAACATTGTAACAAAAACTTAGGGCTGAGAAGGCAGAGGGATTTATGTTTCTCTACAAAAGGAAAGATTAAAATTATTTTGACAAAAGGAGTATGAAGTACTTATGTAGACCCATTACAGGTTAACTAGTCCCTTTTTCTGTCTGTTTTTAAAATTGAGACATATATATATAAAGCCTAAGTGACCTTTACAACCGAACAACCAGAATGACCGGAAGTGACCGGAAGGATCTGTCGCTATGATGCGCACTAACCAACACGATGCAGACGCTCAATGCAGGAGCTGCTCCCAGCCCGCAGGCTTTGATCACTGGTGGGGCCTGCCAGCCAAGCTACTGGTCTCTCCCCTAGGCTGGCAGGCCCTGATCAGGCTATTGGGCCCAGGCTCCCAGGCTGGGATGGGGAACTGGAAGTGGGTGGCAGCGGACACGGCCCCTTTCCCAGGGGGGCCGAAGGCTGGCTCCCTCCTCAGGGCCAGCAGCCAACCTCCCGGGTTCCTCCCCTGAATAGCAGGCCCCAATCTGCCTACCGTCCACCCTCCGTATTGGCAGTTGGCTCCTCCCTCCAGCCCGTAGGCCCCGATTGCCCAATCAGGGCTGGGCCCCAGGGTTGGGATGGGGAACTGGGAGTGGGTGGTGGTGGACGTGGGTGGTGAGGGAAGGAGAAGGGGGGGAATTGGAGAGTAGGGGAGATGAAGAACCGTGCAGTGGCGGTGCGTGGGCGGCAAGGGAAGGAGGAGGTGACCAGTTGGGGAACTGCACGGTGGAGGCACGCAGGCAGCGAGGGAAGGAAGAGGTGGGGAGGCAGGGAACCTGATCAGCCCTGATTGCTGGCCAGGTCTAGGAACCCACCTGTGCTCAAATTTCATGCACAGGGCCTCTAGTCCTATCTAATAAAAGAGAAACATGGTAATTAGCGTACGACCGCTACCCTTCCCATTGGCTAATCAGGGCGATATGCAAATTAACTGCCAGACAAGATGGCGGCCGGTAGCCAGGCAGCTGGAAGCTAACATGAGGCTTGCTTGCTTCAGTGACGGAGGACTCCAACGTTCCCTGCCTGCCTTGCCGGCCTCTGAGCCTGCAGTTTGAAACATTGTAACAAATATAGAAGCTAAACAAAACCCCAGAAACCTGTTTTCAGCGAGCCGGGATCTCAGAGCTGAAGTATACATTATTTCGATTATAGAACTGAAACAAACCAGATACCTGCTTTCAGCAGCGGAGGCCTCAGAGCTGGAGCCTCAGAACTAAAGCTGGCCCAGAATAAAAAAAAGAAGAAAAAAAGGAGCAGTTGGGAGCTTCCGTCACCTGCCAGCCTGAAAACAGCCCTCAGCCCCTCACCCAGACTGGCCAGGCACCCCAGTGGGGACCCCCACCCTGAAGGGTGTGTGACCAGCTGCAAACAGCCACCATCCCCTCACCCAGGCTGGCCAGGCACCCCAGTGGGGATCCCCACCCTGATCCAGGACACCCTTCAGGGCAAACCAGCCGGCCCCCACCTGTGCACCAGGCCTCTATCCTATATAGTAAAAGAGTAATATGCCTCCCAGCACTGGGATCAGCAGAGCCGCGAGGCCTCCCAGCACCGGGAGCAGCTGGGACAGGGGGCAGCGCCCAAACCCCCTGATCGCCCTGCGGCTCTGTGTGTGATAGGGGGTGGGGCCACAACCTCCCTATCGGCCCTGCTCTGTTCGAGACAGGGGATTGCGCCCCAACCCCCTGATCAGCCCTGCTCTGTGCCTGATAGGGGGGAGCTCCCCAACCCCCTGATCGCCCTGCGGCTCTGTGTGTGACAGGGTGCGGCGCCCCCTCCCCCCCCACGGGTCCTGCTCTGTGTGTGACGGGGTAGAGCCATAACCTCCCCATCGGCCATGCCCTGAGTGTGACAGGGTGCGGCACCCCAACCCCCTGATCCGCCCTGCTCTGTGTGTGACAGGGGGTGGTGTCCCAACTCCCCTATCGTCCCTACTCTGTGAGTGACAGGGGGAGCTCCCCAACCCCCTGATCGTCCCTGCTCTATGTGTGACAGGGGGAGCTCCCTAACCCCCTGATGGGCCCTGCTCTGTGCGTGACAGGGGGGAGCTCCCCAACCCCCGATCGACCCTGCTCTGTGCGTGACAGGGTACGGAGCCCCAACCCCCCTGATGGGCCCTGCTCTGTGCGTGACAGGGGGCAGCGCCTCAACCCCCTGATTGGCCCTGCTCTGTGCATGACAGGGGGTGGCGCTGCAACCTCCCCATCGACCCTGCCTTGAGTGTGACAGGGGGCGATGCCCCGACCCCCCTATCGGCCCTACCCTGAGCGTGACTGAGGGTGGCATCGCAACCTCCCAATCCACCCTGCTCTGTGCATGACAGGGGGCTGCGCCCCAACTCCCCAGTCAGCCCTGCTCTGAGCCCGACCAGGGGCTGCACCTAGGGATTGGGCCTGCCCTCTGCCACCCGGGAGCAGGCCTAAGCCAGCAGGTCGTTATCTCCCGAGGGGTCCCAGACTTCGAGAGGGTATAGGCTGGGCTGAGGGAGCCCCTCTTCCCCCCGAGTGCACAAATTTTTGTGCACCGGGCCTCTAGTATATATATAAACCCCTAATATGCAAATTGTCCCCTTGGGAGTTCGACAGGGAGACTGGGAGTTCGATTGCTCGCTATGACGTGCGCTGACCACCAGGGGGTGGCGTGGAATGAAAGAAGACCCCAGCTGGCAGCTGGCAACTGGCAGCTGGGGAAGGGAGGCCCTGGCCAGCAGCCGGAAGTCCCCAGTTGGCCCTAATAGCCGGCCAGGCCTAGGGACCCTACCCGTGCATGAATTCGTGCACCAGGCCTACACGGTAGGTATACAAGGTGCTAATTCGATACATTTCTATATTGCAGTATGATTACCACCATACTGTTAATTAACACCTCTACCACATCACATAATTATTTTTTGTGTGGACATCATAATTTTTTTTTTTCGTGGTGAGGACAATGAAGATCTGGTTTCTTAGCATCCCTAGAGGTTATAATACAGTATTGTTGACTATAATCACTATGCCTTGCATTACATCTCCATGACGTATTTAACTGCTAGTTGCAAGACTGTGATCCTTGAAGTGCAAGCTGGGTCTAATTTTTTCTGTCATATTTGGGGGAAGGCACACTGCACTCTGAAAGGGGAGTCCCCTTTATCCTGGATGCCCTCTCTTTCCATTGTATTTCAGAACCACCCCTTCTTTGTAGTGAGTGGCAGAAAGTGGAGTGAGAAGAGAGAGGTGCTAGACTAGAGGCTGCACAGTTTACAGACACAAGAGGGGACTTGGACCTGAAGATTTCTGATAAGAGTGTTAGTAAAGTCAGGAAAATGGGGTGGAGAGATGCAGGGACTCCAGGGGGATTAAAAAAGAAAGAAGTGATATGAGGAGAGAGAGAAGAGCTATGTTAGGAAAGGAAGGGACATCCACATGGTTATAAGTCAGGGCATGAGGCTTCAGACTTTTGGTCAGGCAAAAGGACAAAGTCTGAGAAAAGGGACCCAACACTTGACTTTCCACACTCCTACTGTATATGGTTCATGTTCATCACTGGAGTTTTGAGTGAAGAACTGCTTACCCATGTTTGGGCTCTGAGATCTAAATTGAAAAGGGGAGACCCCCTGCTCCAAGATCAGTGTCAGGAAACACCTTCATTGGGGCTGCTCAGTGGGCAGTGATTGGGGACAAAAGAAAAGTGTCTTCTGCCTGCCCTTCGCAAAGTGACCCAGAGCGCAGAACACTGGGTAGGAGCTACAGGACGGCATATTTCAGTTCTGCCAAGAATCACCTTTTAAATGCTCTTTCTGACTAAAGGGACATGGGCTGCTTTGGGGGAAGTGGGTGTCTTGTCCCTGTAAGTGTAGTAGATACAGGGTGACCACCTAGTACCAGTGGTGTTGGAGGGATTCAAGCAGGATTTGAATCAGAGATGATGTCACCATTCGAGAATATAATTCTGTAATTATTGAAATACTTAGATACTGAAATAACATTAAGAATATTTGGGAGCAGGACTATAAGAAACTGTATTAGAATCTCAGAGTTAAAACTCATAGAGTCAGAGCTGGACAAGATCTTTAAAATCATCTTGTCTAACTTGCCTTCTCTCCCCACTTTATATAAATTTTTGAAAAGTAGGGCCCTCGCCCTGGTCAGTGTGGCTTAGTTGTTAGGGCATGGACCCCCTGCACCAAGGGGTCTCAGGTTTGGTTCCTGGTCAAGGGCACATACTGGGGTTGCAGGTTCGATCCTTGGCTCTAGTCCAGGTGTGTGTGGATGCAACCAATTGATGATGTTTCTCTCTCTCTTTCTCTCACTCTCTCTTCCACCTCCTTCCCTTGCACTCTCTAAAAAGCAATAGAAAATATATCCTCAGGTGAAAATTAACAACAATAAGAAAAAAGCAGGGCCCAGAGAGATGTGATTAACTCAAGGTCACACAGCTAAAAAGTGAAAGATCTGGGCTAAAACCTGGAACTTATAGACATGTTCCATGTCTCAATATCTTTTTTAAAAAATATATATTTTATCGATTTTTTACAGCGAGGAAGGGAGAGGGATAGAGAGCTAGAAACATCGATGAGAGAGGAACATCGATCAGCTGCCTCCTGCACACCCCCCACCGGGGATATGCCGTAACCAAGGTACATGCCCTTGACTAGAATCGAACCCGGGACCCCCCAGTCCGCAGGCCGACACTCTATCCACTGAGCCAAACCAGTCAGGGGTTTCTCTCAATATCTTTGCTGGGCTCATGATCAAATCTGCCCAGCAATATCTGGAACCTTACCAGGAAAAAAATAATGGAAACAATTAAACCTAGACAAATGACAGCTTCTTCAGATATCATTTAAACACAAAGAAACATAAGGAACTCAACTGCTGAAACTCCTTGATAAGATCAAGGAAAAGGAGTCATGTCACATAAATCTCAGAGATGATGTCATCTAAACACACAAGCAGTTAATGGAAGTTCCAACTCATTATGAAGGAAATGATTCTTATAAATAGTTTTGATCTAGAGATACTGTTTGGCGTCTTTGAATCACAGCTTCTTGAAATAAGAAGACCTACCATAGAGGTCATCTAATCCAGGGCATGTTGATCCTGCAAATGGTAGGCAGGGTTAAGACCACTCTCAACCCTGTGTTTCCATGGTACCTTGTGCCAGCCACTACTCCAGCATTTTGTATGATAAATATATCAAATTGAATGAAATTTTTTTCTTCCAAACTGAAAGTTTTTCATAATTATAAAATAAACATGCTTATTATAAAATCTCTCTATATAAAAGACTAATATGCTAAGTGTTCAACCATCTGACTGGTCGCTATGATGCACACTGACCACCAGGGGGCAGACACTTAACACAGGAGTTGCTGAGCTGCAGTGACTTGTCAGTGGCGGTTCTCGGGTGACACACCCTGAAACCAGAGAAGAGGGAGCCCAATTCTTCGCGGGGTCACTGGATTCCACCTTTGGTTGTGGGTTATGTTGATGCTGGGGCACTGTCGGCCCAAATCTGGTTTGCTTCACACTTGCATTTGCATTCAACACCCTGTACATCAGCAACTTTGCAGAGTGTCCTCTTGCATTCCGGGACCCCTTGGGGGATGTCAGAAAGCCCGTTTCCGCCCTATCTCTGCAGGCCAGGCTGAGGGACCTCACCTGCTGGAGGGACCCCGCTCACTCCACAGACACTGGGCAGGGACCACAGGAGGTTGGCTCCAGGACATGTCCAGCCCATCTAGCCCAGTCCTGCCCCACCGGGCCACCTTCTAATTAATTTCCTTTCAATGTGCATGAGTCTGTGCACTGGGTCACTCGTTTCAAATAATACAGAGGAGTATAAAAAAGATCAGAAATAGCACCATCCAGATATAGTCATTGTTAGTATTTGATAAGTATCGTTCATTTATTTCTCCATGCACTCATATTTACACTTGCACATCCAGAGTATAAAGTGCAGGTTTCATCACATTCCTCTTCTCACTTAACTATTCATATAGAGCTACAGTTTTATTTTAATGGCTACGTGATAAACCTTAATATGCTTCATGATAAGCCTTGATATGCTGTATGAATAAGCCTTAATATAGTGAGTCAGATCCTGGCTGATGGATTAGTGTTCCCAGTTTTTTGCTAAATTGGGAGGTTATTTCCTGCTTCAGAGAGAGAGGTCATCTTGGTCACCCTTGGAAGGTTGAATCATCGCTGGAAACTAAAAGTAATTTGCTTCTTCTAAAATGGTGAGAAGGGTGACTATAGGGCGAAGGCTCCTTGCAAAGTGAGTGGGAGGGGCTACTCTCTCCTCTGGGAAAGTGAATATAAAGGGACCTTTGACCCAGCTGGTGTGGCTCAGTGGTTGAGCATCGACCCATCAACTAGGAGGTCACGGTTTGATTCCCAATCAGGGCAAATATCCGTTTGGGCGTTCTGTCCCCAGTGGGGGGCATGCAGGAGGCAACCAATCAATGATTCTCATTAATGTTTCTGTCTCTCCCTCCCTCTCCCTTCCTCTCTCTGAAACCAATAAAAACATATTTAAAAATTAAAAGAGATATTTGTTTGCTGGAAAAGCTGCCATACTCCAGGGGGAGGCCTCAAGGAGAGGTGAGTGACAGGACCCCATCTGACCTTGGATGACTTCCAGTCAGCTTGTAAACCTGCCCCAGCAGTGCCCTCAGCAATAACAAGAACTGAGGACCAGATCAGCCTCTGGTCTACAGCTCAGCTCACCAACACCAGCTGCTGCTCTGTGGCCAGGATTCTACTCCTGGCCCCAGCAAGAGTCATGGCTGCCTAATTCCTTGGTCACTAAATGAGGTCAAATGTTCATTTACTTCTGGGTTCAGGGTACAGATTACTTAACCGACTGCTACTCTGTCGCTAGCACTCCTTCATAATTATCGTAAGAGACAGCACCATCAATTAATTCCCATGGTGCTATATGAGGTGGGGCCTGGGGGGCTCTAGCGGCTACCCACACTCGGGCGACAGCATTGGGTACGAAAGTACCACCACCACCACATCCAGCTGAGGAAGAGGGGAGATGACGATGCAATAACGAGTACTTTTCTACATACATCTTTACATACTTATCCAATTATCTCCTTAATATAAACTCCTCTGAGTGGGATTGCTGGGTCTGGGGAAAACGCTCAGCAAATCTTACAGTAAAGCTGGGTGGTGCCGGGAAGGACCAGCTGGCCAGCTGCTGAGAACCTTCACAGGCAGCAACGTATTACAGAAGTAGCTGCTGTCCAGGGTCTGGTCTTAAAGGTTCAGAAACTGGATCCCATCAGGGACCCAGAGTTACTGGGACTCTGCAAGCTGACTCACTCAGAGGAGACTGGAGGGGATAAATCAGAATGCCAAATGATGGATTTATAATGAGACGCTAAGTGCCAGGTGTAGCAGGCATTTGGGTCAGCCTGACCCAGCCTGTCCTTTGCCACTGTGGGAAGCCAAATCACGATGAGGATGCTAGTGGTAGGCCTAGAATAGAATAAAGAGAGTTAGTTAGGCGATCTGAATGGTGGTCTGATGACCCACTACCCCACCAGGGTGATATATTCTCTCAGGTGACAATGGCTTCAAAGGGAAGTCAGGTGAGTTCTAAGTACAGAAACGGCTCTGTGGGTAAGGGGAGCCCCAAACCATTCTCCTTACAGACTTCCTTCTTCTATCCAGCTGCCTCAGGGATTTGGGAACTCACAGCTTTTCTTAAAGATAGAGAGGGTGCAGATGGTTCAAGTGACACCATTGACCCTATTATTTAATAGCCTGTTCTTATCTCATTTTTCTATTAACCTGTTCACTTATTTATGTATTCAAAAAATAATGTTTGACCGTCATTCAGGCCCTGGGGAGATAGTAGTGAGCAAAATAGACAAAATCCTGCTCTAGTGGGGCTCACATTCTAGTAGGGGAGAGAGTCAATATACATATAATCAGATAAATATGCAAAGTAAATACATCATTAAATATATAAGAAGATTGCTAACGATGAAAACCTATACATAATGGCAATATTTGTTATGAATGAAAATGCAGCAGGATAAGGGGTTAAAGAGTAATAGAGTATAAGTGGGGAACAATTTTTAAATGGTGATCTGGGAAGGTCTTTCTGATAAGATGATATTTGAACAAAGACCAAACTAAACAGATATCTGCAGGTATTCCAGGTAGAGGAAATAGCATATGCAATGGCTCGGAGACTAACACCTGGAAAAGCAGAGATCAATGTGGCTGAAGTATGTCAATAAGGGGAGAAGTGGTAGGAAATGGGGTCAGAGAAAGTAAAGGAGTTGGGGGAATCAGGTCATGGAGGGCTTTGCAGGACTACACTGTAAAAATTAAATTTTATTTTGAGTATGGGAAGCCATCAAGGAGTCAGAGTTACGTTTTATAAAGAGTCTGGCTGTTGAGTGGTGAATAAACTGATTATTCTAATCTGTCAAAAATAGAGCCATTAAAGATTAGGAAAGGCCATAACTGGTTTGGCTCAGTGTATAGAGATCAGCCTGCGGACTCAAGGGTCTCAGGTTCGATTCTGGTCAGGGGCATGTACCTTGGTTGTGGGCACATCCCCAGAGGTGGGTGTGCAGGAGGCAGCTGATCGATGTTACTCTCTCATCGAGGTTTCTAACTCTCTATCCCTCTTCCTTCCTCTCTGAAAAAAATCAATAAAATATATTAAAAAAAAAAAAAAAGATTAGGAAAGGAACGGACCATGGAGATCTAGCAAAATTCTTACTACTTAAAATGTAGCCGATGCACCAGAAGTACTGGCATCACCTGGACCTTGTTAGACATGAAGAATCTTGGAACTCACCCCAACCTCCTGATTCAGAATCTGCATTTAACAAGACCCCCCAGGTGATCTATATCCACATGGAAGTGTGAGAAGCACTGGTCTAGTCCAACCCCTTCATTTTACATGTGGTGAAAACAAGTGTCAATCTGCAGAAGTGACTTGCTTATGATCACATGGCTGAGTTCACAACAGGGCCAAGGCTAGGGCCCAGGTCTCCTGACTCTGGTGAGCCTACTTTCCATGGACTCATGTGGTCATGAGGCTAATAGATTATAATAGCCATTCATTCAGTCAATTAGTCAATAATTCACTCACTCACTAAGACACCATCCCATAATCATATACAATTATTTCACTAAAGATTTTTACTGGTGAAGAACTCAAGGGCAAGTCAAGAGAAACTGATAAAAGACTAGGCAAATCTAACTTAATGGATCACCTACACGGATTTCAAAATGAAACAAAATAAAACAAAACAGCCCTAGTTGGTCTGGCTCAGTGGATAGAGTGTTGGCCTGCAGACTGAAGGGTCCCAGGTTCGATTCCGGCCAAGGGCACATGCCTGGGTTGCAGGCTCGATCCCCAGTAGGGGACCTGCTGGCAGCAGCCAATCAATGATTCTCATCATTGATGTTTCTCTCTCTTCCCCCCGCCACCCGCCCCACCTTTCTCTCTGAAATCAATAAAGAGGTGTACTTTTTAAAAAATAAAACAAACAAAAAAAAACTTACCATGAGCACTGTAGGTCTCAGCTGCAATAATTACCCCGACTCAACTCATCACCTGCTGAGATTTGCTGGAAATGCCCAGGATGTTTAGATGTGGTGCCCCCTGAAATCTTTCTTCCTTAAGAAGGGTGGGAAAAAGCACAGATTTCATTGTCTTCTCAGCAGAAAATCCCCTATGGCCTGAAGAAAAAAAAAAAATTTTAATCTCTATGTGGGTACCACCCCAGGATCTTGGAGATTAGACACTGAAACCCAGGTCATGTCCCAAAAGGGAAGAGTCACGATAGGAAGGACTCTATTTTAAGGGATTGATAGGGTGAATGGCTGGAAGTTTCTACAATGGAAAAAAAGGGCGGGGTTATCATCTCTGTCATTGCTATTATTGTTGTTGTTATCAAAAACTTGTAAATAGTGCTCTTAAATTATTGTCCCTTTAGAACAATAAAGGAGATAATGGAGACTCCGAGTGCCTTTGCAAACCCGAAGGGAATGTTGCTATTCTCCAGTGACTTTGCTTTAAGAAAAGTGGCCCAGCATTGAATGTTGGGATCCCGGCAACTCCAGGGGCAGGGCCAGGGGTGCTGTGTGCGGACTCTGAGGGTCAGAGGGCCCTTTATGGAAGTGGTTCCTGCAGAGTGAGAAGGGCACTTCTACGGGGAGGGCCCCTCCTCTCTAGGAGGCTAATTGAGCTGCCAGGAGATAGCTGGCACGGGAGAGGGTGAGGGAAGGAAAGGGGAGTGTGAGGTAGATGGGAGACACTGTGGAATTAGACTTCCAGGACAGGGCAGAAGGAGGGCTTGAAGATGCCCCTGAAAGATCAAGCCTGAGGGATTGGAAGAATTTGTGGGTTACCTGGAAATTTATTCAATTTCTATATTAATTGGGGTTGTTAGCTGCTGCTCGCCCTCTTCCCCCTTGTCTCAGTGTTCAGGCTACGACGGCTTATTTATTTCTCACCCTTTATGCTGTTTATAGTGAGATGTGGTGAGGCTGAGGGGCTGGGGGTAGGGGGGTAGTGCTCCCACATAGCTGTCTTCCAGACGTAGCATCCTGGCTGGGCCCCTGTGGTAACTTTGTTAGGGGCAAAAAATAGAATATTGGGGACTAGCTATGGTTATGGGAAATACGTATTAATGATGCCCTATTAACCATGGTTGCCTTGTGTTGGTTAAAGAAAGGACATTCTGATCTGGCTGGGAGTTGTATGCCCCCGGGACCTGGGAGTCAACCTTGGACCTGGTTGTCAACCTTGAACCTGGGAGTCAACCTTGGAATGTGGTCCATTCTCATGGAAAGATTAACAACCTTGTTGCCCAAACAATGGAGTCCCACCCAGCCCCTACTTCCCCATGCTTGTAATCCCTACTTCCCTATACCTATAATCCATATTTCTCTGTGTAATCTTTGTCTTACCCTATATAAGCAGCTGGTTTATGGGCGACTGCAGAACAGATCTTTGTGGATGACCTGCTGCTCTCCCATACTGCTGGCAGTATGGGAATAAACGCTCATATATCATTCAACCCTGTCTCTGCTTAATTGGCTCAAGTAGTGACAGGCAGCACAGACCCATTGATTGTCCAGTTACAACTTCACCATCTGGGAATCCTTTGCTTCCAGCCAGGTGGACAGAAAAGAAAACAGAGCCTTGTCTTTGCCACCAGGAACTGGAAGTGACGCATAACTCGCTTGCTTCTGTTGGTGAGGATTAGCCACGTGGCCCCATCGAGCCTCCAGGGACTCAGAAACCCAGGAAGCGACCCTGATTAGGGGACACAGCCAGCACTCAGCCACAGCGGCCCCTCACATGAACCTGGGAAGCCGTGCTGCTCACACCTATGTGGCTGGCTGCTCAGGAGGCTGGCCCACTGGCGGGGACTTTGCTTGTTACAAGTGGGGAGCTGTTGGTGACCCCCAGCAGAAGGGAGTTTCTTCTGTTCCAAATCCCATCCTGCTGTTCTGTATGGACCAGGGGTGGGCAAACTTTTTGACTCGAGGCCATAATGGGTTCTTAAACTGGACCGGAGGGCCGGAACAAAAGCATGGATGGAGTGTTTGTGTGAACTAATATAAATTCAAAGTAAACATCATTACATAAAAGGGTACGGTCTTTTTTTTCAATAGTTTTATTCATTTCAAACGGGCTGGATCCGGCCCGCCGGCCATAGTTTGCCCATGGCTGGACTATGGACTGTCGCTGGTTAGGGTTAGGTTTAGAGGTCATCAGGGACCACTGTGTCTCTGGCAGTCCTCCCCGCCCCCCTTTGTAAATGACAGAGCCTGTACTTTGCTACTTATTGTGGTCAGGCTGTACAACCTTCAACGCTCCTTCCAACACTGAGATGTGATGACAAATACTCAGGACCTTTGAATTCTCACCCTGTTTCTACCAATACCTGAGGGAGTCCCTTTTTCCTGGGCCTCAGTTTCTCTACTGCAAAGGGAGGGGTTGGCCCGGATGACCTTTAACGTTCTTTCCAGGCCTGAGAATCTATTTCCCCTTAGGGGACTAGCTTGGAGCAGCCCATTTCACCTCCTGAGCCCTTTCAAAGGAATGAAGCCTAAAAAACCTGGGGTGACTGCTGTGAGCTTTGACCCTACCTGATCCTGCTCAAAATTGCAAAACAAAGTCAGGGACTCGCAGCCGGCACTCAGTAGCTGGCAACTAGCCAAAACAAGCAGAACCTGAATAAGTGGAGGGAGTGACCCAAGAAGGGCCTGGCCAAGGCCAGAAGTCAGATTTCAAGGCAGCAAAAGTGTTCTGCCAGCTTGGACCTCTGGGAGACCCAGGTGTGAGCAAGACCTAGAGCACCCATAGATGTGAGACCAAGTACGTCCCTCCATCTGGGTCCCAGCAGGCAGCAGATGTGCCCACAAAAGTGTTTATCTGGGGGAAGCGGGCAGAATAAAAGCCTAATGAAGGGACTATTTACAAAGGTGTGGCCAGAGTTAAGGAACCAACACAGAATGGAGAGGCCCACAGGGACTAGGACCAGAACTAAAGGGCCAGGGGAGAAAACGGGGCGGAATCTGAGAGCTGGAGGAGTGGGAGAGGAGCCTCTCACAGAAGTCGACCGCTGCCAGAACACTGTAAAGCAGGAGCAAGGCAGCCCGGATGGGGTGGGATGGAGCTCGGAATAAATATGTCAACCTGGAATCTCCTGCCAGTGACTCCCATGGCTGAACCCAACAGGAAGTCAAAGGGACAGGGAGCCTGGTGATAGAGTTGTAGAGCACACAGAAGGTGCAGAACAGGGATGGATGGGGGGGGGGGGGCATGGAGAATAACCAGGACAATAGTCTTCAGTCTCACCTGGTCACCACTGTCCTTCTCCTGTCTGTGGAGAAGCGTTTGAATGACCTGAACTGGGGGGTATACTCCCAGTGAAATTGCCAACCACATGGGTGGACAGCAATAGGAATGAAGATGGTGACATTATCTGGTTTATGTAACTATATTCTCCGGCAATAATACCCAGTTACCTGGAGCACCTTTCAGAGCATCTGAAGGAGCCAGGTCAAATTCTCTGTATCTTTTATCTGAGATTTCTTTTTGATGCAGATTTGGACCCTGTTCTGCCTTTTTCCTGAGTTACACTAGCTGCTCTGTCAGTCCTGTGAGAGTTGGAAGACTGGGATAAATTTAGACCACAGAGTTATTGTGCTGGAGCCAATATTTTAAATATTTGATTTTTAGCATGACCTTGACCTCGATGCCTTGCATAACCACATATTCCCTGTCCTCAGCTTGATCAGCTTCTAAGTCTCCGCCCCCATGCTCATATGTATCTCCCCGCTCCAGAGGCTATGAATAGTTGGTGTGTACAACGAGGCTGGGTGTTGGACTATAATCACTTCCCACTCTATCAGATACCATCACTGTCAAAACAAAGTCAGCTATGTGAAAACCCTCACCATTCCTCCTGCCTCCCTTTGGAATGCACTGCTCTGACTGCAAGTACAAAGCAGCAATTTATAAGCATGAGTTGGTGCAGAAAATAAGACACAAAACCAAGAAAATGAATATGCCATGGCATATCATGACATTCAGAACTGTAAACAAGGAGACAAGGATGGAATCAGAAACAAGATGATGGTTTGAGATTACTATTCATGAGGGCCTAGAAACCAGACCTTGGGTATTTCTTTTATTTCTTTGCATAGCCAAGTTAACCATAGAATTAATGTCAGTAGATTATTTTCCTCTGTCACTTTTAAAAGTCTTTAAACAGATGTGTTTGTGCATTGGCCATGTTTTTTAGTACAATGAAAGCATGCCCCTTGGCTGGGCAGCCCAGTTCAGAATGTTGTTCCCATACGCCAAGGTTGCGGGTCCGACCCCAGGTCAGGGCACATACAAGAGGCAACCAATGAATGCAGACATAAGTGGGACTACAAATTAATGTTTCTCTCACACTGGCTGGGTGGCCCAGTTGGTTGGAGTGTCGTCCAGCACACCAAAAAAGTTTTCGTGTTCATTTCCTGGTCAGGGCACATATGGGAAGCAACAGATCAATATTTCTCTCTTACAGCGATGTTTTTCTCTCTCTCTCTCTCTCTCTCTCTCTCTCTCTCTCTCTCTCTCTCAAAATCTATAAAAACATATCCTTGGGTGGGAATTAAAAAGAAAAAGATATGGAATGTGTGTGGGTTTGTTTGTTTTTTAAACTCTGTAGTATAATGTATTGGTTTCAAACTGTGGCCCACAACCCATTAATAGGACATGAAAATAATTTAGTGGAATAAGGTCAACATTTTTCAAAAAATGAAATAGATGGGAGTGGAAATATTGGGAGGAACACTTTGTAATGTACTAGTATATGATTGTCTGACCGTTGTGGTGTATACCTGAAACCAATACAAAATAATAATGGAAATAAGTTGTAATTGAGAAATAAAAAATGAAGAAGTTAGAATTGAATAGAAGCATCAGAATATACTACACATAGTGAATTTAAATATGAGATAACATACAGAGACAAATGTGTGCTGGGTGTTGAGTAGAATGTACTTTTCACCTCGGCCTCAGGTACTAGAGTTGGCTGGGTGCCAGGACACTTAGGTCCTTGTTCCAGCATAGCTATTAATCTTTTAAGTCATTTCTAAACAGTTGTCCTGTCTGGTTGTGGTATTCTCATGTGTAGAGTGATACATTTGAACTGAATGAACCCTAAGGGCCTTTCTTTTTTTTTTTTCTAATCCTCACCCGAGGATATCCATTGATTTTTAGAGAGAGTGAAAGACAGAGAAACATCGATGTGTTTCTCACATCAATTGGTTGCCTCCTGCACATGCCCTGACCAGGGCCCAGGCCAAGGAGGAGCCTGCAACCAAGGTATGTACCCTTGACCAGATTCGAATCTGGGACCCTTTGGTCCGCAGGCTGACACTCTATCCCAGCCATGGGCAAACTACGGCCAGCGGGCCGGATCTGGCCCGTTTGAAATGAATAAAACTAAAAAAAAAAAGACTGTACCCTTTTATGTAATGATGTTTACTTTGAATTTATATTAGTTCACACAAACACTCCATCCATGCTTTTGTTCTGGCCCTCCGGTCCAGTTTAAGAACCCATTGTGGCCCTCGAGTCAAAAAGTTTGCCCACCCCTGCTCTACCCACTGAGCCAAACCAGTTAGAGCCCTACAAGACTTTCAATCCCCTATTTCACATGAATTTATTGAGCACCTACTGGGTGCCAAGGACTGAGGAGCAAACAAACAAAGACCTTGCCCTCACTGAGTTTATATTCTGGTGGGGAGATGATGACAATCCTATCTAATAATAGACAAACATGGTAATTGACCATACCTTCGCTACGCCTCCCATGGGCTAATCAGTGCGATATGCAAATTAACCACCAACAAAGATGACGGCTAATTTGCATACTGCAGGCAGGGCGGGTCAGTGCCATCCCGCCTGCCCTGCAGCCATCTGGGCCTGCTATTTGCCACCCGGGGCGGTGGGGTGGGACAGCACCATCCCGCTTGCCCTGCCACCATCCAGGCCTGCTATCTGCTACCTGGGGCGGCAGGCGTCCCATGTGCGACCTGACCCGGGCGGCCAGGCGGGACAGCGTGGCTCCTCTGTCACCCCAGCTTCCTCATCACAGCTCCCTTGGGGGCCTAAGCCTTTAGTCGGACATCCCCCAAGGGCTCCCTGGCTGCCAGAAGTATGCCTGACTCCAAGCTTAGGCCCTGATCCCCCGGGGAGTGGGCCTAAGTCGACAGGTGGACATCCCCAAGGGGTCCTGGACTGCAAATGGGCGCAGGCCGGGCTGAGGGACGCTCCCCCCCCACCCCCCAGTGCACACATTTTTGTGCACTGGGCCTCTAGTAAATAAATAAATGACTAGATAAAATGCTGAGTGGCGATAAGTGCAATGAAGAGAAAAAGCAGGACAAGAGAACACCAAAGGGTGGGGATGTCACTTTGGACGGTGTGATCAGGAGATATTTTAGTAGAGACATGATGGAAGAATGTGACAAGGTCAAACCATTCTTATCTGGGGGAAGAGGGAACTCCGCTGAGGCTGCAAAGTGCTCATTCAAAGAGGAGTCTGCAGTGGCCGAGAGGAGTGAGCCTGGGGAAAGGGCCTGAGAGCGGGTCAGAGGGCGGGGACAGGCCACTGGAAAAGAAGCCTGGAAGGGTTTTGACCTGATCTGACTCGTGTTGTAAAAAGATCCCTATCAACTGCAGAAAGTTAGTTAAGAGGCTTCTAGAATACTTCAGAATCAAGATAACGATGTTTTGCTCTAAGGTGATAAAGAGAAAGGGGGTGAGAGGGAGTCTGAAATTAATTTAATGGAGTATATTTTGAAGGTTTAACAACTAGGATTTGCTGATGTTTATCTATGAAGTGAGGGAGAAAGAGGAAGGCAAGAGGAACTCATGGTTGGAGGCCTGAGCAGCTGGACATAAAGAGTTTCAATTTATGGAAATAATAAAGAGGGTGAGAGAAAAGGTCTTTGGGGGAGGGTGGGGAGCAAAATGTGAGATGGGGGATGCTTATTGAACACACGTGTGGCACTTGGAAATCTGAAGAGAGGCATTGGGAGTAATCTGCACGCGATGATACAGAAAGCAATAGGACGGGATCCGGTGACCCAGGGAGTGCGTAGACATGGAGATTAGAAGAGGCCCCAGGACTGATGCCTGGGCCTGTCCAACATGGAGTGGCCTGAAGATGAGAAAGAACCAGCGAACATGACCTGACTCTGAGACTCCTTTCAGAAGAGGTTGCTGAATGAGAACACAAAAATCTGAAAAATGTGGGTTTTGTTTTGAAATAATTAGCATGGCTTTCCTACCAATCATTTATAGAACTACCATTCCTGCTGACAGCAGTCCCCCATGCTCTGTGGTTTCACTTTCCAGTTTTTGTTACTTACCCACATTCAACCACAGTCTGAAAATATTAAACAACAAATTCCAGAAAGAAACGATTCATAACATTTAAATTGTTTCCGAGTCTGAGTAGCATGAAGAAATCATGCATTTTATCATCGTATATCACAAGAAGAAGCAGAGTGAGTGCAGTATAATAAAATACTTTGAGAGAAACCACATTCACATTACCTTTATGACAGTATATTGTTATAACTGTTCTATTTTGTTATTTGTCATTAATTTTATACTGTGCCTGATTTGTAAATTAAACTTTATATCATAGATGTGTATGTATAGAAAAAACACAGTATATAGAGGGTTCAGCATTATCTGAGGTTTGAGGCATCCACTGGGGGGCTTGGAATGTATCCCCACAGATAAGGAGACTGTTGTACAACAATAATATCATCTTGTACCAAGCCAGGTAGAGGATTGCTGGTGGGTTAAATGGAAATGTATATTATTTAACTCAGGGTTTCTTCCAGGTTTTGGTGTTGTGAAAAAAAATGGGTAAATTACAGCTTTCAGCAACCAATTCAGACTGGTGCAAATGGATCCCCAAGACTTCCCCAACACGCCCCCCTCCTGCAAGTCCTGAGCACAGAGAAGGGGAGGGGGCGGGGAGGCTTCTTGTGAAAGCCAGAGAGACCAGCCTGTGGCGAAGCTCTCAGCACAAGCCTTTCCAGTGCTTTCTCAGGCTTCAGGACTCACTCTCCAGCTAGGGCCAGAAAAAATTTTAAGTTGAAGAGAATTGAATGCCAGCCTTGGCTTATTAAAACGTATCCTTTTGAAAAAAGATTCCAAACTACAATGTTCAGCAAAACACATGGTGTTGCAGGGTGTGTCTCTCAGCTCGTGCTGGGTTTCTGTGGCAATTTACATCCACCATCTGGATGCAGCAGCAGTTGGAAGAACGTAGTGGCCACAGTGAGATTAGAGGGGAGAACAGCAGACTGCTATATTAGGAGCAGCCGCAAAGGGAACTAGCAATTGTTGTACCCCAAGAAAACTTCCTAAACTGCTCCCACCCCCTTTTCCTCTGCCCATTGGGCTCCTTTACTCCCCGCTGGCAACAAATTCTCTTATTCTGTTGTGACTCTCCTGGCACTCAAGCCAGGGCCCCATGCATTCCAGGAACTGTCCCTGGATCTTCACACCCCTTCTTTCCACTGCGCCCAACCTCTCCCCCCCTCTTGCTCTTAGAGCACCCAGCTCCTAAAATCATGACCACTGGTGTGCAAGACAGGTTGACTAGATTTGGAGGCTTACCACCCAGTAGCCTCGGGATGGTGAAATATTGTCTGAAACATGTACTTGTCAGGCTAGGGAATGGGCAGGCTGCTCTTTGTCTCCCCAGCTAATCAGCAGGGTGGGAAGAGGGGAGGGGAACAGACCAGCACTGGGACCAATTGACAACCTAGTACAAAGTATGTTTTTGTTCCTGGATACCCTGCTCTGGCTATGTATTATTTTTAAAAGTTCTTCCCTAGTTTCCTGTTGCCTTAGTAGAGGACCTAACCTTGGTGGCCTCTCATTCAAAGCCTCACACAGTTTAGACTTTCCATAGTAAACCATATCCTCTTCACCACCCACTGTGTGAGTGTGTGTGTGTGTGTGTGTGTGTGCGCGCGCGTGTGAGTGAACTCACATGCACACACACATTCTGACATTCTATTCACTGTGGCTACAGGGACTCTACCCCCAAAAGTCTTCCCACATCTCTGGGCCATTGTCCAAGTCTTTCCCTTGTCCCTTGGCTCTCAAATCCGTTTTCCTAAACCCTAAATTACCCTGTTCTCTGAGCCATCAGAGCACTTTATAATCTGACTTGCCACCGTCTGCATGGCACTCTAGCTAGCTGTGTGGGCTCCTAAACCTGTGCCTCCTGTTGAATGCCCATGCATACAGGAAGCTGAGCTCTTTGAGGGCAAATAGCTCTGGTGACAGTCACATGGCAGGGGCTCGGGTACCTTCACAAAATCAAATGAAAGAAGACTTTGCTCATTCAAAATGTTACCAGGCTAGCAGCTCCCATTTTAATGTCTCCTAATTTCTCATAAGAGGACTCCAAAAAGATGAAATTTTATATCTTCAAAAACTAAGAAAAACTGGCACATAATCTGGGCATTGGTCATATCAAACACCCTCCAATTGTGGTTCCAGAAGGTGGTGGCCAGACACTGGGTCAAGGCAGCTACTTGAGCACAGGCTTATGAAGGTGTACCCCCACACCCTCTTGGACTATGCAATGCTCTTGCTAGAAATTGCTGGTAAAGATTTAACCACAGGGGATAAAAGCAAACTACATGCTTACCAGAAAGGATAGGCTGAAAAATCAGGGTAAACCTGTGTGAGGAGAGTATACTGTACATCAATAAAAATTATATTCTAAAGGTACATTTATTGACATGGAAAAATATTCATAATTTATTGTTAAATGAAAAAATTTAGGTTACAAAACAGAACATATTATCCTCCAATTTTTTAAACATATATACTTACTGATTTTTTTTAGAGAGAGAGAGAGTAAGGGGGAGAGAGCGAGAGAAACATGGATTTGTTCCACTTGTTTATGCATTTATTGGTTGATTTTTTATGTGCCCTGATCAGGGATCGAACCCACAGTCTTGGCATTTTGGGACAATGCTCTAACCTACTGAGCTACCCGGCCAGAGCCATCATCCGACTTTTATAATAAAAACCTACCATAGATAGATGCAGAGGCCAAAGGCTGAGAGGAGATCTATCAAAATGTCAACAGTGGTTATCTCTGGAGTAATTATGAATTATGGCTAATATTTACTTGCTTCTTTTAGACTGTTTATTTTTACAATGAGCATGTGTTTCTTCATTAATACAGAGAGGGGCATGAATTAGAGAAGCAGCAGAGAACTGTGGGTAAGAGCATAAGCTCATTGGCATACAAACTGAATTGGATTTCATCTGTCAATAACTTGCTGCATGATCCTGGAAAAAGTTAATTAACTTCTTCTATAAAATGTGTATAACAGTAGTGTCTAAGGCAATTCTAAAAAGAAAAGACAATCTCTTAAACACATGGTGCTGGAATGACTGGACATCCATATCCATATGCAAAAACATGAATCTAGATGCAGACCTTACATCCTTTACAAAAATTAACTCCAAATGGATCATGGACCTAAATGTAAAGCACAAAACTACTAAACCCTTAGAAGATAACATAGGAGAAAATCTAGATGACTTTGGGTATGGCCATGACTTTTTAGATACAATACCAAAGGTGACTTCATGAAAAAAAATAATTGATAAGCTGGATTTTATTAAAATGAAGAACTGTTCTGTGAAAGACACTGTCATCACAATGAGAAGACAAGCCACAGAGAGAAAATATTTGTAAAATACCAGTACACATCTGATAAAGGACTGTTATTCAAAATATACAAAGAACTCCTAAAACTCAACAATATGGAGACAAACAACTTGATTTAGAAACAAATCCTCACTGAATAAGATATACAGATGACAAATTGGTATATGAAAAGTTGCTCAACACTTTGTCACTAGGGAATTGGAAATTAAAGCAATCTATACTAATAAAAGCCTAGGTGACCATCACGCCCTCACATCATCACAAATGGCCACCACAAGATGGCTGGCAGGGGAGGGCAGTTGGGAACAATTGGGCCAGCAGGGGAGGGCAGTTGAGGGGGGGGACTGGACCTGCAGGGGAGGCAGTTGGGGGCCAGCAGGGGAGCAATTAGGCATCAATCAGGCAGGCAGGCGAGTGGTTAGGAGCCAGCAGTCCTGGATTGTGAGAGGGATGTCCGACTGCCAGTCAGGCCTAAACTGGCAGTCGGACATCCCCCGAGGGGTCCCAGATTGGAGAGGGTGCAGGCTGGGCTGAGGGATATCCACCCCCCCCCCCCGCCCCTCCAGTGCACGAATTTTTTGCACTGGACCTCTAGTAATGATATATCACTACACACCTATTAGAATGAGCAAAATCTAAAATATTAACAATACCAAATGCCACTGGTGGGAATATAAATTAGAAAAAACACGTTAGAGGACAGTTTGACATTTCTTAAAACTCAATGTATTTTAACCATTTGTTTTAGTTAGCGCAGGCTGCCATAACAAAATACCATTGACTGGGTGGCTTACACAACAGAAAATTATTTTCTCACAGCTCTGGAAGCTGGAAGGTCCAAGATTAAGGTTCCAGATGATTCGATTTCTTGTTGGGCTTTCTTCCTGGCTTGGAGAAAGCCATCTTCTCACTATGTTCTAACATGGCCTCTCCTGAGAGGGGGGAGAGAGAGAGAGAGAGAGAGAGAGAGAGAGAGAGAGAGAGAGAGAGAGAGAAAAGACCTTCTATTGTCTTTTTATAAAGACATTAATCCTATCTGATCAGGGCTCCCCACTTATGACCTCATTTGAAGTTAATTACTTCCTTAGAGGCCCATATCCAAAATAGTCATGCTTGGGGGAGAGAGGGGGCTTTAACATATGAATTTGGAGGAACACAAACATTCAGTCCATAACACTATACCATTCAGCAAATGTGGTCCTTGGTATTTACCCAAATGAATTAAAACTTATGCCCATACAAAAACCTGCACACAGATGTTTATAAAAGCTTTATCATAATTGCCAAAACTTTGAAGCAACCAAGATGTTATTCAGTAGGTGAATGGATAAAGAAACTGTGGTACATCCAGGCAATGGAACAATGGAATATCATTTGCCACTGAAAAGAAATGAACTATTGATCCATGAAAAGACCTGAGGCAAAACATAAATACATATGACTAAGTGAAGGAAGCCAATTTGAAAAGGCAACATATTGTATAAGTCCAACTATATGACTCTCCAGAAAAGCAAAACTGTGGAGACAGTAAAAAGATGAGTGGTTGCTAGGGGCTAGGGGGAGGGAAAAATGAATAGGCAGAGCACAGGGGACTGACTATTAGGACAGTGAAAACTACTCTGTATGATACTATAATGGTGGATCGATGTCGTTATATATTTATCAATACTCATAGAATGTTCACACTAAGAGTGAACTCTAATGTAAACTATGGACTTCGATGTGTCAATGTAAGATCATCAGTAATAGCAAATGAACCACTCTGGTGCCAAATATCTATAGTGAAGGAGGTTGTGAGCTTTGGGAACAGGGGTATATAGGAACTCTCTATTTTTTGCTCAATTTTGCTATAAACCTAAAACTGCTCTAAACAATAGTCTGTTTTTAAAAACATCCTTACATTGCTGTGAGAGTTAAATGACTTTTGTAGCTGTTAGAATAGCTCCTGGCACAGAGTAAACACTACAGCTTATCTGAAATTCAGTAAAATCAGCACATACACATATAGGAGAAGATTTTTTTTTTTTAAATGCCAATGAAAAAAAGGTTTCTTATCTGGTTAGGAAAGTCTGAACCCAAAAACTCACAGAACCTGGCATATTCTAGATCAGCGGTTCTCAACCTGTGGGTTGCGAACCCTTTGGGGGTTGAACGACCCTTTCATAGGGGTGGCCTAAGACCATCGGAAAACACATATAATTACATATTGTTTTTGTGATTAATCACTATGCTTTAATTATGTTCAATTTGTAACAATGAAAATACATCCTGCATATCAGATATTTACATTATGATTCATAACAGTAGCAAAATTACAGTTATGAAGTAGCAACAAAAATAATCTTATGGTTGGGGGTCACCACAACATGAGGAACTGTATTAAAGGGTCGCAGCATTAGGAAGGTTGAGAACCATTGTTCTAGATGCTCAATAAATACTTGTAAACATATAAATGAAGGACTTGATCCCTGAGTTAAGCCTGAGACTAAATGAGATAGCTTAAAGAGAAAACATAGAGTGAGAGGAGAATTGGCCTAGGACAAGGTCTTATCCCTCTAAACTTAAGAAGTGGCCAGATATGAATCAGGAGTGTTTGGTGTCTCAAGACTAAGAAAACAAACAAACAAAAAAAGACTAAGAAAACAGAGTGTTTCAAGAGGGAGGAAGTGGACAACTAGATGTGCTTGGAAAGGAGGTGTGTTTCTCAGGTAATAGAGGTCCCAGGCGACTCTAACAAATGCAACTGTTGTCGAGTGGGATGGGGATGGGAGGGTGGAAGAAGGGGCAACCAAATCAAGGCAGCTGAAGAATGACTGAAGGTGAGGAGGAAACAAGACAGGGAGTAAGGTCAACTTTCAAGGACTTTGGGGAGGGAGCAAAAAGATACAGTACTAACCAGAAGGAAATTTATATTTGTTTGTTTTGTTTTTATGATGATAATGACTGGAGCATATTTAATTTAAATACTGATGATAAAGGGTGCTTCCCCCATGTTCGTGAGGAACAGGGAAAAGCCTGGGTGCAGAGGCAGTGGTGGCAGGTCGAGGCAATCCCCAGCAGAGATGTCTATTATCTGGCAGGAGGGAGCCAGATCATTTGCTGAGTCAAGAGAATTAAAAGAGAGGAGGGGATCTGAGCAGAGTGGAGAAGGTTTGAATTGGTCTCTGTGGGAGCAGAACACCCATAGACTAAAAAGGGTTGCGGGGTCCTTTATACATGCTTTGTTTCTTCTGCAAGTTCTTCTCACCTCTCATTCCATAGCCAAGATTACCAAGGCCCAGAGAGGGGAAGCAATTCGCCCCAATTCATAGAAAGTTAGTAGCAAGTTAGTAGCAAATTCACAGCAAGTTAGTGGCAAAGCTTTGACTGGGTTCAGGGCTTTGGGCTTCCAGTGAAGGCACTTCCATCACACAGCAGCAGTCACCTTCTTAGGTGTCAGGCTCTTTTCAAAAGATGGGCTCCTGGGTTCCACTAGATATTCACCCCCTCATACAAAGCCTGGCACATATCGGGAAGTGAAGCATTTTTTTTTTCAGGTTAAAATGATTATAAACCAGGTTGCCCTTCTTCTGCCTCACTCTTTTTGAAAAGGAAGTCTTCCTTTTATATAATTCCCTTCTTGCCCGCCTCAGCCCTATTTCAGAATAAGCCAAGAATAGAGCAGAAAGGGTGCCTGGTCTCTTTTTCATTTAGGATAACAGATATCAATTCCTACAATACCTACTTTTCTACACTGGGACGTGGATAACATATTTATGTATACACACTCCACTTTATTCTGGAAAGGATTTAACGCTTCTAGGGTATAGCAGTTGCTAAAAAAAAAAAAAAAAAAAAAAAAAAAAAAAAAAAAATCCCTCTGTTTACTGTGGGTGTGCTAATCCTCCACATGACTGGATTTGGCTATTACAGATTCCACTAATTAAGTCATGGTATTTCCTCAGGGGCTTGGGAACTCATTTATGTAAATGAATGCAAAATAGATGGTAAATTAGAATTCTTACCCCTCAAACTTGTCACATTATAAAGATAGAATCAGGAATGAATAATCACTATTTATCCACTCAACAGGCTAGCTGTGCTAATAGGTTTTTGTGTTGTTGTTTTCAGTTACATAGCTGTAACCCTGTACAAATTCCAGGAGAAGATTCATAACCACTGTGATCAGTGGCAGGCCTTTGACCACACGCTACTCGGGTGATGGCATCAGAGATGCAGAGACTGTAATGAATAGAACAATAAACATGTGACTGTTAGGAGACCTCTGTTCTAGGCTTTAGTTCTGTCACTATCTTTCAGGACTACATCTTTTCTGGCTCCTAGTTTCTTGATGGTTAAGGAAAATGAAGTGTTCTTGCTGCTCTGATATGGCAAGAACTTTTGGAATCTAAACTATTTCTGGCTGTGGACTACTTCTTAAACAGCTTCGGTGTCCACTCTGGCACACCAACCAGCTGCTCATCCCCAGGGCAGTCAGCACATGCCAGGGAACATGAGGAATATGAACTTCCTGGTCAAATTGCTTCCCTGTGGCTTGCAGGAGCTTTGAGTCTGGTCCTTGCTATGTGTTCTGGTAACTGAGTGTCTGATTGGAGCTCTCCAATGCAGGGTAAACTGATAAGTGTATTTAGCTTAGCAGCATTAAATGTTACCCATCACTATTTAACTGCTGAGCAAGACTTACTCTGAAAGACAAGTCTAAGAAACTTCACATCTGAACCTATCAATGGGCCTTGCTAGAGGATTATAAAGGGGAGGCACGGCAAAGACTATACAGTAAACTGACTGGGGGCGGAAGTCTGCCTGTAGCCTGTGTTTCACAGTTTCTGCTTGCATTTCCTAAGCCCTCATTATGAGTGAGGGACCATTCCAGGGCTGGGTATCCCAGGCCGGGTTGAGTAAGAGCATGAGGAGCTGGCTGTACGGTAGGTGATTTCTATCCTCCGGCTGAGGGGACCCCAGCCTCTGGGTTAACTTGCAGTGTCAGGCCACCAGGTCCCAGGAAGGGAGCTAATCCTCCAGAGCAGTAATGGGTGTTCTGCCTGAAACACGAGTTTCCAGGTTGCCAGAAACGTATTTTTTAGAGGCAGATAAAACATGATCCCTGCCCTCGAGAAGTTCACAAATGGCTGGTCATTAAGAGGAGCTCCTTCCACACCTTGGAAGCACCAGGAGAGCATTCAAAATTGAGTTCCTGGAACTTAGGGGAAGAATCGATTAATTCATGAGAACTTCAACCAAGAGATAGTAAGCTTTAAAAAGGACATAGAGCCCTGACCAGTTTGGCTCAGTGGATAGAGTGTCCCAGGTTTGGTTCCAGTCAAGGGCATGTACCTTGGTTGCAGGCACATCCCCAGTAGGGGGTATGCAGGAGGCAGCTGATCTATGTTTCTCTCTCATCGGTGTTTCTAACTCTCTATCCCTCTCCCTTCCTCTCTGTAAAAAATCAATAAAATAATATATTAAAAAAAGATTAATACATTTTCAAAAAAAAAAAGGACATGGAAATGATAAAAAGAACCAGTCAGAAATGAACAATACAATAACTGATACAAAGAATACACTAGAAAGAATCAACATCAGATTAGATGAAGCAGAGGATCAAATCAGAGATTTGAAAGACAAGATAGCACAAAAACCCAATCAAAACAATAAAAAGAAAAAAGAATTTAAAAAAATGAGGATAGTTTAAGGGACCTCTGGGACAACATCAAGCATAATAATATTTGCATCATAGAACTGCCTGAAGGAGAAGAGAGCAAGAGATTGAAAACCTATTTTAAAAAAATAATGACAAAAAACTTCCCTAATCTGGTAAAGGAAAAAGACACACAAGTTCAGGAAGCATAAGGATCCCAAGCATGATAAACTCAAAGAGGCCCATACCAAGACACATCATAATTTAAATTGCAAATATTAAAAATAAAGAGAGAATCTTAAAAGCAATAAGAGCAAGATAACCTACAAGAGAGCTCTCATAAGGCTGTCAGTTGATTTCGAAATAGAAACTTTCCAGGCCAGAAGAGATTAGCACAAAATATTTAAAGTAATGGAAAACAAGAACCTACAACCAAATTACTCTACCCAGCAAGATTATCATTTGAAACTGAAGGACATACAAAGAACTTTCCAGAAGAGAAAAAGCTAAAGAAGTTCCTCACCACCAATCCAGTATTACAAGAAATGTTAAAGTGGCTTCTTTAAGAAGAAGAAACAAGAAAAGAAACATATAACTATGTACCTATCAATAATCACTTTAAATGAAATTGGATTAAATGCTCCAATCAAAAGACATAGGGTAGCTGCAATATGCACTCAAGTTTCCTCATTGGTATATCACTATATTTTTGCCCATTCTCCCCTCACTAGATTTCCTTTACCCACAAAATATTAATTACTGAAGCATTCTTGGTACAATAATAAAATATATTAAAGTTATTTAAAAGGGTATTTCCTTCTCTCAGGGTGTGTTTACTTGTGGAGAGCAGCTACAGTGTTTGGATAGGTTATGGTCCGAACCTGCGGTCCCACGTGGCTAAGTGATATAAGCTGCGGGAGGTGCAGCAAGTAAGCAAAGCTTGATTAACTGCATGTAATTGAGTAGATTCGAAACCCACAAGAATGTTGTAAACATCTTTACCACGCCCTTACTTTGCCTGGTGGAATCTATACTAATAATAGACAAATATGTAAATTGACGACCCCTCCACAACACCCACAGCCAATCCGGCGTGAGTATGCAAATTAACCCGACAAAGATGGTGGGCCTGTGGGCAGCGTGCATGCATGCAGGCTCCGAGCAGCCAGGGAAGAGGTGGGACACCCACCAGCCTGCCGCGTAGCCAGGGCAACACGGCGGACGTCCCCGCGATCCCCACCTGGTCCGCAGAGCCTGTGGCCAGTGGCGAGCACACCAGTGCCAAGTGGCCAGGATTCTGGAGACACCACTGGAGTGTCTGGTCCTGTCATCCCGGCCTGGGGGCGGCTGGAGTTCCCAGTCCTTCTTTTTGTTTAAATATGTTTTATTGATTTTTTACAGAGAGGAAAGGAGAGGGATAGAGAGTTAGAAACATTGATGAGACAGAAACATCGATCAGCTGCCTCCTACACACCTCCTACTGGGGATGTGCCCACAACCAAAGTACATGCCCTTGACCGGAATTGAACCTGGGACCCTTCAGTCCACAGGCCGATGCTCTCTCCATGAGCCAAACCAGTCAGGGCAGCCAAACAAGTTAGGGCCCCAGTCCTTTTGGTTTCTGTAGCCCCTGGACTGGAAGTGGAAACCAAGAGAGCAGGGAGCACCAGGAATGCTGGGAATCAGTTCTGGCGGCAGACACTTTGCGGGATCTCCTAGACACTAGAGCAAAGTGAGCCTGGAGCAAGTTACTGTTGCGGGTTGGGGATGAAGGGAAAGCAAAGGTGAGAGACATAAGTAAAGTCAGAGTGTTGAGGAAAAATTAAAAGGAAAATAGCCTGCAACTTCCAGGAAATCTCCACCAATGGAGCAAAGAAAAAAAAAGCCTCTATTATTCTGTGAGCACCAAACCAAACTGGGCTGGGGTCTCAGACAATTTGCTCATATGATTGCAAAGACAGACAGAAACTCCTGGATTGGAGAGGGCTTCCCTGAGGGCTCCCAGATTGGAGAGGGTGCAGGTCAGGCTGAGGGGCCCCCCCCCCCCTGTGCACAAATTTCATGCACAAGGCCCCTAGTCTGGCTATAAAATAAAGACTCGGCTTGCAGGCTGTGGTGCTGTCTCTCCATCAGAGAGGGCAGCATTCCACCTAGCCCCAGCTTTCTTCTCTTGTCTGTCTTTTCTTAATCCTTCACCACCCCTTCTCAGGCTCACTGAACCTGGCCGTGGTGATGCGGCACATTTACTCACAACACTTTTGACACCAAATGTGTGTTTTTCCACGCCAAGAATCAGTTTTCTACCTCTCCAGACACCAATTGGGTGTTCTACAATTCTATTCTATTCTGAAACTACCTGGAATTAGTTTGGACTCCACCAGTTTAAGGACAGCCCCACAAGACTGCCCCATTTCAGAAAATATTGGGTCTCACATTTCTGTCCAACTTGGCTACAAAGTTGGTGTTCCCATATTCCTCCCACTTCAGGTTTGATAATTTGCTAGAATGGCTCACAGAATTCAGGAAACACTTCACTTACTTACTATCACTGGTTTATTATAAGAAATACTAATGAACAGCTGGATGAAGAAGTACAGCCCGACCAGTGTGGCTCAGTGTGGTTGAGCATCAACCCATACACCAAAAGATCTTTGGTTCGATTCTGGTCAGGACACATGCCTGGATTTTGGGTTTGATCACTAGTGTGGGGCATGCAGGAAGCAGCCAATCAGTGATTCTCCCTCATTATTGATGTTTCTATTGCCCTCTTCTTCTCCCTTCCTCTTTGAAATCAATAAAAATATATTAAGAAGAAGAAGAAGAAGAAGAAGAAGAAGAAGAAGAAGAAGAAGAAGAAGAAGAAGAAGGAAGGATGAAGTCCAGAAGGGTCCTGAGCACAGGATCTTCTGTGCCTGTGGAGCTGGGGTGGATATGTTTACCAAGCTGGAAGTTCTCCAAGTCCTAGGCTTTAATGAAGGCTTCATTACATAAGCATAATTGATTAAATCAGTTGGCCATTGCTGATTAACTCAATCTCCAACTCTTCTTCCCTCCCTAGAGTGGGAGAAGGATCCTGAAAGTTTCAACCCTCTAATCACAAAATTGGTTTCTATGGCAACCAGCCCCATGCAGTAGTTATCGAGGGCCCACTAGTCATCTTATTAGTATAAACCCAGGTATGGTTAAAAGGGGCTTATTATGAATAAAAAACACTCCTCTCACTCAGGAAATTCCAAGGGTTTTAGAAACTCGTGTCAGGAATCAGGTAAGAACACCAAATGTATATATTCCTTATTATAGCATAATGTCACACCTTCCCCTTATTTGCTGAAAAGAAGGAATGAGTGCTACCTGTGCCACCTTTTAAAAATAGAGACTCTCCAGTGAGCATTTACCACTTGTCATTATTTTGTATTCTATTGTTAGGACAGGGACCCATATGAGAATCTACTTATAAATCACGTACAGTCCCACTTCCAAAAATGCACATATGTACATATACATATGTATACAATTTTGCATGCAATCTGAGAGGCTCACAGACAGCTGAAACTCGAAGTCTCCAAGTTTAGAAATCCTGTCCTTGTGTGTCCAGCAGACAAGTGTTGTCTACAGAGAATTATGACAAAATTCTATCACCTCTACATTATTAGGAAGGAAGAGAAAGTATGAAATACATTTCAATGAGGAATTTGTATGGATTTTGGAAGGACTTAAATGGTAAGATCACGAAAGGCTCTCTATATATCTATATATATAAAAAGCCAGTGCCTGCGATGACTGTGATGACCAAACAACCGGTTACCATGAGGGCTGGTGGGCGGGGCAGCCAACACGACGAGCAGTGGTGGGCTATCACGTGCAATTTCGCGTGCTGGGCCTCTAGCACACTATAAAATGCTGTATAAATGTAAGGGATTCGGTCTCCATTTGTGTACATATTATGATATCGAGCTAAAAGTGGAGGAGAAATGTGGCCTCTCCTTCTCCCCACCGCATGCAGTTGGCCCTTGCTGGACAAGTCTTTAAGGCAGCCAGCATTGTTCAAGGGCCTACAATGTGGCAGGCACTGTGTGGGGCATCTGGCAGAGAGAAGAAAGATCATGAGGGCTCTTGCCTTGGAGAGAGGTTTATAATCTGGGGGGAGAGGGAAATGGAAGAGGAACAGACATATATGTAAAAAAAAAAATCACACTAATAAAGAATCAATGCTGTGGAAATCTGTGGAGAAAGGAGGCGACACTAATTTTGCCTGGAGGTAGAACTTCAAGGGCGCCCTGAAGAATGAGGAGAATGTTCAGGCAAAGTTTTCTATTTTTCCCCCTCTAGGAAGAAAGAATTCCTGGATCCCTCTACCCACCTCCACTAGTCTTATCACCTGGGGCTCTGTACCAGCTATTCCAAAAAGATAAAAGGCCAAAGTACGAACAAACTTCTCTCCAGTAACACATAGAAGTGGTCGCCATGTGCCAGGAACTCTGCCAAGTGTTTTCCAACTGCTATCTCTAGTTCTGACAACAACCAAACGGCGGTGAGTGTTATCCTGTTTACCGAGGAAATTGGGTTCAGGGCTGGAACTTGTCTCAGCCACACGGCTAGTAGGTGGCTAAGCCAGGACTGAAGCCGACTCACACACACACACACACACACACACACACACACACACACACACACACACACACCTAGCAGACACTTAATACTCGGTTAGTGAATAAATGTAAAGAAAAGAATAAAAGACTAAATTTACCAATGGGAGCAGCTACTATTCTGCATCCTGTAGAATGATTTCTGTTCCTTACTACTGCTATATCAGCAGTCAGACCCCAGGGCAGAGGGACACTCCCCAAACTCAAGAGAAAGTCACCCTTTCCACTGTGGCTTCACTGTCTTCCTTCCTTCCTTTTTTCTTTCTCCTTCCTTCCTTCTTCCCTTCCTTTTTCTTTCTTTCTTTCTTTCTTTCTTTCTTTCTTTCTTTCTTTCTTTCTTTCTTTCTTTCTTTCTTTCTTTCTCTCTCTCTCTCTCTCCCCTTCTTCATTTCTTTTGTTTATTTTACTATGGAAAATTTCTATCATAAACAAAAGGAGAGAAAATAATACCATGAACCCCCATGATCATATCACTCAGTCATAACAATTAATAACTCATGTTTTGTCACTAATCCCTCTCTGGATTATTCTGAGGCAGATGATATCATATCATTGCCAACCATAAAGTTTCAGTACAGTAGTTCCCCTTTATCCTCAGTTTCAATTTCCACGGTTTCAGTTACCCATGCTCACCACAGTCTGAAAATGAAAATGTTAAATGGAAATTTCCAAAAATAAGCAATTCGTAAGTTTTAAACTCCTCACTGTTCTAAGTAGCATGAGGAAATCTCTTGCTGTCTGGCTCCCCGCCACCCAGGACGTGAATCATCCCTTTGTCCAGGATCTCTATGCTATATGTGCTACCATCTGTCCATTAGTCACTCAGGGGCCAGCTCAGTTATCAGATCCACTGTGGAGGTTTTGAAGTGCTGTGTCCAAGTAATCCTTATTTTGATTAATAATGGTCCCAAAGCGCAAGAGTAGTGATGCTGGCAATTCGGTAGTTGATCAGTATATTTTCACAAGACTTCTTCATGAAGTCACCAGGAGTCACCTAGTATCTGATAATATCTGACTATTTGTCTTTCGATAATCATTAATGATCAAAGTCCAAGTCCATTACTTCACGGGGGATTGCAAAGTGGTGATAAATTCATCCCCCTACTCCTTTTTTGTTTAATAGCTGGAATACATCAGAAAGAGAAGCTTTTCCTGATCACCTATGTGATTAATCTAAGACATATTTATCATTCATTGGAAGGGTAAAATAATTGATTCTTTCTATTTACTAGATTTCAAAATACTGTAATGAATGGATCTTCAGAACCAACCAAAGGGGATCAATAAGCTTTAATTTAAAAAAAATTACTTGAAACCTATCTGATCTTATTAACTAGTATCACCCCAATAAATTTAATTTAATAGATAAATTATAATTATTATTAATTTATGGTTTAAAACATATTTGATGAGTTTCAGTCCATTGTAGTTATAATTCTTATTGAATTATATTGTCCCATCTTTGGTCAGTGGGAGGCTCTTCAAGTTGACTCCTGAAGTATCCTGCAGCTGTATATTTGAGGACAATCCAGGGCAAAGCCGGCCACCTCCCTATTGATGTCACCCTACTGTCCTTAATAGCTTTTTTACTATCTGATGTGTAATGTGACATTCCAGGCTCATTTAGAATATTTCCTTCCCAGGACTCTACACCTGGAATCATCCATTTTTCCAAGGAGCTCTGGATACTTTTAGTGAATGGCACCGAGACACTGCATTTTAGGTGCAAAAAGTTCTTGCTCCTGAATGGGTGGTGATTTCTAGAAAAAAAATTTTTTTTACAAGAAAATACATTATGAGTTCATACTGATATTTCTATTTCAAATTCAAGACTAATGGCTTTCTATTTAACTTTATCTTATATCCATACCTCCATTTTCTCATGTCAAGAATCCCAGTTTTCAAAACAACCAATGTTAATTATTCATTGCTTTATTCCACCATATATACAAATGGTCTTAGCATAACAAAACCAATCCTACCATATTTCACTTTTCATTACTAAAAACAATTTAAAGTTTTGGTTTGTGCTTTTTAAAAATTTTTAATATTTATTAGTTGAGAGAGAGAGAGAGGGAGAGAGAGAGAGAGACATCAGTTTGTTGTTCCACTTATTTATGCATTCATTGGTTGATGCATTCTTTATGTGCCCTGACTGGGGTCAAACCCACAACCTTGGTGTATTGGGATGATGCTCTAACCAATGGAGCTACCTGGACAGGGCTGGCTTGGTTTTTAGGGGATATTCCGTGAGGACTGTACATTCAAATTCCTGAGTCTTAAGGTGAGCGAAATAATTCCTCATATGTAGTTATGCCACCAACTTGATAAACAAGTTCGTTTGTTTTGTTTTGTCAAATCTGAATTTTTTAAAATACATGTATTTTATTGATTTTTTACAGAGAGGAAGGGAGAGGGATAGAGAGTTAGAAACATTGATGAGAGAGAAATATCTACTAGTTGCCTCCTGGGGATGGCCTGCAACCAAGGTACATGCCCTTGACCGGAATTGAACCTGGAATCCTTCAGTCTGCAGGCTGATGCTCTATCCACTGAGCCAAACAGGTTAGGGCAAATCTGAATTTGTTTTGACTTTTCCAATGTATCTACAAACTTCCAAAACAAATCTACCAAATAAGATATATTTAGAAAAGTCTAGCTTTTATCCCAATGTATTTCCTTTTTTTCTATAAATAACTTCACATTTTTTAATGATCTTTTCTTCTATTTTTTCTACAACTAAATAAGCATCCTATCTAATAATAGACAAACATGGTAATTGACCGTACCTTCGCAATGCCTCCCATTGGCTAATCAACACGATATGCAAATTAACCACCAACAAAGATGGCGGCTAATTTGCATACTGCAGGCAGGGCAGGACAGTGTGAACTGCCAGTGTGCTGCCATTCAGGGCAGGCCAGCCACCCTGGGACCCCATTGGCAGGTCCCTGGCGGCAAGGCACGCCCTCCCCAGAAGCCCCAGCAGCCGGCCGTGCCTTGCCGCCCTGGGACCTGAGATCGGTGGGTCCTGGGGCCGCAAGGCACGCCTGCCCCAGAAGCCCCAGAAGCCACCTGATATGGCAGTAACTCTATCAGTAAGCACTCTGAAAGTCAGTGGAATAAATGCACCAATTAAAAGACAGATTATGATGGTGAATCAAAAACAAAACCCACTTTAAATATAAAGACACATATAGATTAAAAGTAAATGAATTAAACTGCAGCCTGTTTTGCTCAGTGGATAGAGCATTAGCCCATGGACTGAAGGGTCCCAGGTTCGATTCCAGTCAAGGGCAGGTACCTCAGTTGCTGGCTTGATCCCCAGTCAAAACATGTACAGGAGGCAACCAATCAATGTGTCTCTCCCTTTCCCTTCACTCTCTCTAAAATTCAATGGAAAAATATTCTTGGGTGAAGATTAACAAAAACAAAGTAAATGGATTAAGTAACATTAAAGAGATTATAAGAAAAATATATTTCAAATTTTGTTAGTTGTATAATGGTTATGTTTAAATTATTAACACCTAAGATATTGGGTGAAGAGTACATATAATATGCTGTAGTATTTTATAGTTTTTTTTTACATGTATGAGATTATTTCAAATTAAAATATTAAAAAATTAAAAATTAATAAAATATTAATTGAAATGTATCTGCACTACATGAAAAATCTCCTAATTGTTTCTAGCATAATTTATTAAATTGTGCTAAAATTTACAAGGGTTCAATTAAAAAATATCTTAATTCTAAATGATATAATACAAAATATATAATAGGGCAGTTATTAGCACTTATCTGAAAATAAAAATTTGAAGAAGTAAATTTAAAGAAGGGATTAACCAAAGAAAATATATGCACAACCCATGGACACAGACAACAGTATGGTGAGAAGTGGGGGGCAAGAGAGAAGTGGGGGGCAAGAGCTGGGTAGAGGGAGCAAAAGGGGGGAAATAGGGACATCCTATATAATAATAATAACAGGCTAATATGCACATTGACTGAACGGCAGAATGACCGGTTGCTACGATGTGCACTGGCCACCAGGGGACAGACACTCAATGCAGGAGCTGCCCCCTGGTGGTCAGTGCACTTCCATATGGGGAGTGCCACTCAGCCAGAAGCTGGCTCATGGCTGGCCAGCACAGACGTGGTGGCAGGAGCCTCTCCCGCCTCCGTGGCAGCACTAAGAATGTCCAACTAATGGCTTAGACCCGATCCCTTGGGGGCCTAAGCCTTTAGTCGGACATCCCCCGAGGGCTCCCTGACTGCCAGAAGGGTGTCTGACTGCAAGCTTAGGCCTGATCCCCCGGGGAATGGGCCTAAGTTGACAGGGGGACATCCCCCAAGGGGTCCTGGACTATGAATGGGTGCAGGCCGGGCTGAGGGACCCCCTCTCCCCCCTCCCCCCCCCCGATTGCACAAATTTATGTGCACCGGGCCTCTGGTATATAATATGTTCATATCTCTCCAATGATAGCATATGATAATAATATTTTTTTATCTGGCACTTCACACATAATGATATATCTTTTTTAAAATATATTTTTATTGATTTCAGAGAGGAAGGGAGAGGGAGAAAGAGATAGAAACATCAATGAGGAGAGAAAATCATTGATTGGCTGCTTCCTGCATGCCCCACACTGGGGGTGAAGCCTGCAACCCGGGTATGTGCCCTTGGCTGGAATCAAACCTGGGACCCTTCACTCCACAGGCCAATGCTGTATCCACTGAGCCAAACTGGCTAGGGCCATAATGATATATCTTGATGGTCACTCCATGCAATATAGAAATATTCCTTTCCTTTCCCAGCTGCATAGTACTCTGTCGTGTATTGGCACCCTGTTTATCTATCAGTTCCTATTATAGCCATTGCTGATTTCCAGTCTTTTGCTACTTCCAATAATGCTGCAATGAAGAGCCTTGTGTGTATTACTTAATTTTTGTATTTTTTGACCATATGTCTTTAAGATGGATTCTTAGAAGGGAAATTTCTGAGTCAGAGGGTATAAATGTCTATGTAAAATTGCTAGATAGTGCCACTACCCAGGAAACTAATTTCTATTGTATATTGAATTACAGTTGTAAAAATACAATGAAGGGAAGAAATCAAGACCTCCCTGAAGAGGTGACATCCACCTCTTTGACAGAGCGACCTACCTTGACAAGAGACTCATTCAGTGCTGCCAAAATGATTAGGGGGCTCCCCATGCCTCCTTGTAGAAGGGCCCCTCCCGAGTCCTCCTCTGAGACTGGGTGCCACTTTGCCTTCCTGGGCCACTGCTTCTGTTGCCCCAGCCTGCCTCACCGCCTCGATAAAAAAAGGTCAATAGACATGTTAAAGCAAAATCAGCCTCGTAAAGCAGAATCTTCCAGATAATTTATATTTATCAAAATTTTATCAAATTTATCAAAGTCAGCCCTCTCCCTTAGGAAAGGGAATTGAGATCAGGAGATTGTGCCACACGGCCTGCAGCCCTACCCTGAGAGAGGTCAGCCAGGACAGAGCCGGCCACCTGGAGAGGCGGCAAAGTCCAGTCCGTGTTTCTCCCAGAGCTGATCTTTCAGCCTCTCGTGACATCAAGGATTTTCTGGAGAGCAAGCAGCTTTTGTTTGCCAAAGTCTCCCTTCAGGGCGGGTGTGTTTGCATCTGCTGCAGGCTCTGCGTGGTGAAGTGTAGAAATGCCCAGCCAGAGCCATGCTTGTGCCTGAAAAATGATGGCACCATCTCTCGTCTCCTCCACCAGACTTTGCCACTGTCTGCCCTGATTGTCCACCATGTGTGGGAAGACCTTGCTTTGCATACAAAGCTGCCAGCTTTCTGAAGATGGGGATCACGTCTGCATCACCACCTTGCACCCCTCGGTCCCTGGGATGAACAGCTGAGGAAACTAAAGCCACTCAAAGTGGGAATGTCCACGGCTCTTGTAAAGATTGACAGAGGCACGGTTGTGACATGAAGCCTTCTGTACAGTATGACGTCAAATACAATTATTGTTACTGTTAGAAGAGGCACTTGACTAAGCGATTACCAAATGAGTAAACAAATGAGGCAGTGTGAAAAGAAAAGTATGGTGTGAATGAGTGTTCCAGGAATTTGGATTCCTGTGGGGGATGGGCCACTGCAGAAGGGAGACTGGAGGATGGGAAGATTTGGCTATGTTGGCATTCGTATGCCAGTAGGAGTGGGGAAAATTTCTAGGAAAGGGAAAACTGCACCGGCAGTTTGACAACAAGCACTGTTGGCAGCAACATCCTCGTCAGAGGAGTTCTATAAGGAAGTTGAGAAAAACAGGGTCCAAAGGTAGCTAACATCCATCAGAGTCACTTTGTGCTGGGAACTGAGCTAAGTGCTTTACCTGGGCGACCTCATTTAATCCTCAGGGCAGCCCCATGGGGTGGTTACTATTCTGATCACCCTCAGCTAACAGATCAGGAAATTGAGACACTGAAAGGTTAATTAACTTACCTGACGGCTCGCGAGAGCCCAAGCATTCAGTGAGTGTCCAACTAGGACTTTGAACTGCCACAGGCAGAGGAGAGCCGCTGAAGCACAGGAGTGACAGGGCTATCTTGGTGCTTCAGAAAAAAGCAATATGGTGTCATCGTTTGGAGTTTGGACTTTGGCACCAAACTACCTGGTGTTTAAAATGTCCAGTTCTGCCACCATTTGAGTCATATTATTAAACTGCCCTGTGCCTCAGTTTCCTCATCTATAAAATGGGGGTAATAAAAGCATCCAGCTTTCAGGGCTTTTTTGAGGAGCAAATGAGAGAGTGAATGTAGACGAGTGGCAATTGTTAGCTCTGGTCAGTATGTTAGTTGTCTGCTAGATGGACCCAGAGAGAGGCCACAGGAGGCTGGACTGAAGCAGCGCTGCCCAAGGTGATGGCAACTGGACTAAAGTAGGATATTTTAAAGTAAGATTCTGTAGGATTCATTAACTGGAAGTGTGGGGTAAAAAAGTAATAGCTAATGGCTCTCAGATCCCCAGTCCCACTGAATGGGAGGAAACGGGCTCCTGATAGCAGCAGCAAAACTAGAAAAGGAGCTACTTTTGGGGGGCAAGACCGCATTTGGGGAAGGTATGGGGGTGTTGAGAGGATCTTGGGTTCTATTGCCAGCTCTGCTACCAGCTGGCATGTCATCTTGGCAAAAGTCTCCTTCCTTCTCTGGGCCTGTTTTCCCATCGGTAAAATGAAGCTTTTACACTTGAGATCTCAAAATTCCCAAGTTAGATAGCTTCCAGTTTTGCCTGGGAGTGCCCTAAAGGGAGAATGATTCTGAAGGCCTGGCTCTTAAGCGTTTTAAGGTTCAAGAGTAGGTGATAGGAGGAAGGTAGTAATATAAGTAGAGGACGCCATCCCCCTATTTTTTTTTTTCTTTGCATCTGCTTAAATGCTGTACCTCGATCTCTGCAATCGCCCTCTCAGCCAGGCTCTCCAAAACAGCCTGTCCCGTAGATCCTGGCACCTGTCAGGAGATTCTGGGGACCCGTGTCAGAGAAAGTTAAGTTCATTGTTTATTTGATTTTGCCACACGCTCTTTCACTTAATTGGTTCCTGACTGGCTTTGTTTTCCTACCAGATTAGAGAAGAAAGGGAAGGTTGTTTTTAAAGTTCACTGTCCTTAGCACTGGCATCAGAGATACAGCGACAGTGAAACTGGAACCCTTGGTGGTGGCAGCAGCTCAGAAGAGCTTGTGTTTACCCAGAGGGTGCACCTAAGAGGGCAGAGCATTATGTGCCAGGTGTGTGCCTGGAACTGGCCTTGTGCAGGTGCACGCCAAGCGCCTTCCATTCAGGACAGCTGTAGGCGAATGGGCAGACACTCTTCTGAAAAGAGCTACATTTTGAAATAGCGTTTCACAAAAAATAAATAGGATGACAAAACTGAGGCTGAACAATGAACACGTTGAGTGCATTCAATCAACCTGGATAGAAATAGATACCTGGGGATACATTTGTTTCAAATACAATACCACTTACACAAAATAGCAGGATAGCATTACAGAGAGGGTACCCCCTCCTCCTTTTTTACTTATTTACTAAAGGTCCAGTGCACAAATCTGTGGGGTCCCTCACCTGGTTTGTGGGGATCAGGCTGAAACCGGCAGTCCAACATTTCCTGAGGGGTCCTGGAGTGCGAGAGGGTGCAGGTCAGGCTGAGGGACCCCACCGGTGCATGAATCCATGCACTGGGCCTCTAGTATGCATATGAGATCTTTGGTTAATCTCCTCCCACTTTTCCCCATCCCCTTCCCCCTTCCCTCTGAGATTCATCAGTCTGTTCTATGTTTCCATGCCTGTGGTTTCTGCTCCTGTGTTGAGCATCTGCCTCCTGATGGTCAGTGTGCATCATAGCTACCGTACAGTCGGCCGGTGGGCCAGTCGGCTAGTCAGCCAGTCACTTAGGCTTTTATATATAGAGATTTATTTTTTTTTAGCTTGGCATCTGTGCCTAATCCATTTTCCTCAGGTTGTGACAATATTTAGAATTAAACTTAGGAATTAAAAATTAATTCTACCATATCGGGGGAGAAACCAAGATGGCGACATAGGTAAACACCGGAGATTGCTGCCTTGCACAACCACTTCAAAAATACAACTAAAAGACGGAACAGAAATCACCCAGAACCACAGGAAGGCTGGCTGAGGGGAAATTCTACAACTAGAAGGAAAGAGAAAAGCATACCGAGACTCAGAGGAGGTGCGGTGCGGAAGTAAAATACAAAGGTGCGGAGGTGTGTGCAGAGTGGGCTGGCCGCTGAGGGCGCGGTTGTCTGTTTCAATTGGGAGGGAGTCTCAGGCTCTGGGCTCCAGTTCCGGGTGAGTCTTTGGGGACCCAGACTCATACGGGAGAGGCGGGACTGTCTGGCATCGGTAGGAACTCAAGGGCAGCTTTCTCTCCGAGGTACTTGCAGTGGTTGCTGGAACACTGAGAGGCAGAGCCTTTGGGGACGGGACTGAGAGCAGCCATAACTGCATTTTTGTTGTTGTTAACCCTCACCCGAGGATATATTTTCCATTGATTTTTAGAGAGAATGGAAGGGGAGGGAGGGAGAGAGAGAGAGAGAGAGAGAGAGAGAGAGAGAGAGAAACATCGACTTGTTGCATTAGTTATGCATTCATTGGTTACTTCTTTTATGTGCCCTGACCGGGATTGAACCTGAAACCTTGGCATATTGGAATGATGTTCTAACCAACTGAGCTAGCCAGCCACAGCAATTTGCTATTCTTTAATTGTTAGTATTATTTTTTAAAATATGTTTTTATTGATTTGAAAGAGAGAGAGGAAGGGAGAGGGAGAGATAGAAACATCAATGCGAGATATACATCGACTGGCTGCCTCCTGTACACCCCATATTGGAGAACGAGCTTGCAACCTGGGCATGTGCCCTGATTGGGAATCCAACTGGCGACCTCATGGTTCATGGGACAATGCTCAACCACTGAGCCACACTGGCCAGGCTAGACTAGGCTATAAACTCTTGGATGGGAGCAGTGTTTTTGTCCTGTTGTATCTCCAGTGTTTGGCTTATTCTAAAACACACAGTAGTCATTTGGTAAATAGTTCTTTAATGAATGATATGAATGATGGCAACACCACAAAAAGGAAGACTTTTTTTTTAAGGAACCTCTCATTGAACCTCTTTTCCGTATGTCTGGCTAACCAGAAATATGTGAGCAGTGGTGATGGTTTGTCACTATGAGTAGAGACCAGTAATGGTTCAGATAACCTTGCACTAAAAAAGGAATGAGATTGTTCCTCAGAGAAGAGAAGAGTTTTGTGATTTGAGAAAACTTTCTGAAAGGCCCAGGTATGCAACATGCTGAGGGTGGAGAAAGAAAACCTGGCCACATTTTGTCCTAATTTTTCAAAATCCCTTACCAGTCAGTCCGTTTGTTCATCTACAACTTGAGGTCACGGTAAGATGATACACACATGTTTACAATGAAATGTTGCTAGCAAAACACTCAGAGTTTAGCCTTGGTTTCTGGTCAAATTTAGCAACAAATACCCACATCCACGCTTGGAGATGCGAGTGGATCTCATAAATACTAGATCAGGGTCTCCCTCCAAAGCTTAGAAACTGCAGAGTAAGAGGCTGGGGGAAAGAAGGCGGAGGAGGGCATAAGGGGGATAAATGGTGGTGGACAGAGGCTTGACTTGGGGTGGTGAATACACAGTACCATGTATAGATGATGTGGAGTTGTGCACATGAAACCTGTATAATTTTGTTAACCCGTGTCACCCCAACAAATTCAATGAAAAGAGAGAAAAAAATAGAAAAACAAACTGAAGAGTGGCTGTTTATGGAACCCATCACAGAACCCCACTGTGCGCTCAGCACTCTGGGTTCGTCTTACCTTCAATCACACACTCAGAACAAGATGAAACCCAGTGGGCCCAACGCACAGGTGGGGGAGGGGGTCTTAGGAAAACACAGCTGCAAGTCTGAGCTTGTGTGTAAATATTTCTTTGCCTCATGCACATGCTGTTTGCTGATTTGCTTGGCTCTAGAAGCTAAGCTTTTGAGCTTTAAACTTAATCCTGAAAGACCTGAATTGATGCCTCTTAATTATGCCTATGATGTAGTAAATTAACACCTTATTAGGAAGTCATTCACATATTCAATATTTAGGAACTTATTGCAAGAGAATTGCAACATATAAAGCCCTCAGGCTGGAAGAGATACTGCTAATCTGTTTTGTGTACAGAGCAGAGCTAGCTGACATTGTGCAAAATAGGGCTGAGCTACCAGTCCTGTACCCATTCATATATTTCATCAAACTAAAACACAACCTTCTATTTTATTTATCTATTTTTCAAAATTGTATATTTTTATTTATTTCAGAGAGGAAGGGAGAGAGAGAAAAAAAGATAGAAACATTAATGATGAGAGGAAATCATTGATTGGCTGCCTCCTACACACCCTCTCCTGGGAATCAAGCCCTTAGCAACTTGGGCATGTGCCCTTGACCAGAATCGAACCCGGGACCCTTTAGTCTGCAGGCCGACGGTCTGAGCCAAACCAGCCGCTAGGGCAAATCCAACCTTTTAAGTAATGAAAACACCCAGTATAATTCTCCACCCCACCTTTCGTACATATCCTTTTTCCCTCTTTGTGGTCTTCTTTATTAAGACAAATTGAAATTAAGTCCTGATTTGCGGAGAGCAAAATTTCCAGGATTGAGTACCTTCTTTGTGCCAGGCACTGCTCTGGGCACTTGAAATATATCAGCAAATAAAACAAAGACCTCTGCCCTTGTGGAGCTTATATTCTAACGGGGAACTTTAACAACAAACAAAAGTAGAATAAACAGAAAATTGTATAGGTTGTTGGAAGGTGACAATTGATAAGGAAAAAATAAGCAGTAAGACCGAGTATTGTTAGGGGTGGTGGTGGAGGGAGCTGCGGTATTAAACAGGTGGTCAGTCACATGGAAAGACCTGAGCAGACGTGAAGAAGGTGAGGCAGTTAGCGAAGCAAGTACTTGGAGGAAGAGCACTGCAGGAAGGACCAGCAGAGCAAAGGCCCCAATGTTGTGTGTGCTGCTTGTGTCAGTAGAACCCCGAGGAGACCATGTGGCAGGTGAGGAGTAAACCAGGTAAGCTATTAGAGGGGATATCAGAGAAGGAAAGAGGAGGGGAAGCAGGGCAGGTGGGCTGTGTGACCTGCATAAGGACGTTTGTTGGCTTGTCGAGTCAACATAGAAACTGGAAGAAGTCAAGTGACTGACAGACAAGGCTGGTTCTTTGAATAAGCAGAGTGGTAACCTGGGAATCAGATCTAGACTTTGCCTCTGCCTCTATCACTAAGTAAATTGCCTGACCTTTTTCAATAAACAGAGTGATAACCTGGGAATCAGACCTAGACTTTGCCTCTGCCTCTACCACTAAGTAAATGGGCAGGCCTCTTTCAGAGCGTTTGTCTTCAGGGTTGAATTAGATCACTCCTAAGTCTCCTTTCAGTTCTAAGATCCTATGACGTTAGGCAGCCATCTCCAACATATGATTTGAGCAGCAGGGTAATATCTGGAAATCCAAAGTTCTCACACCTCTGCTGCCAGGAGACCTAAAATCTCCAGACAAACCAAGGCGTCAGACTTTCTGGAGTCATGGGACCCTTTAGGAAAAGTTGGACAAGAGCTATACAACCTCTCTCCCGAAAAAAACAGACCTACTACTGTGCACAGGATGTTGCTCACAGCTGTGGGGAATTCATGGGGTTCTTGAAGCATAACCATGGAACCCCCCATCCTAAGTGACCTGTGGGTTCTTCTATACATCTCCCACTAAAATATTTTGCCCTACTGTCATGGCTCAGTGGTTGCTCATCGACCTATAAACCAGGAGGTCAGGGTTCAAATCCTGGTCATTGCACATGCCTAGGTTGCAGGCTTGATCCCCAGTGTGGGGCGTGCAGGAGGCAGCCAATTGGTGATTCTCATCATTGATGTTTCTATCTCTCTCCCTCTCCCTTCCTCTCTAAAATTAATAAAAATAGACTTTAAAAATATTTTAAAGTTAGTATTTTACTATTCTATCTATCTATGTATCTATGTATCTATGTATCTATGTATCTATGTATCTATGTATCTATCTATCTATCTATCTATCTATCTATCTATCTATCTATCTATCTTTGTTGTTTTGTTGTTGATGCATTTGCTTTATCATGGTGCTTTATCCCAAAATACTTACCGCAAGTATCTAACATAGTCCCTAAATGGTTTTGTTTTTTGAATGTTTATTTTCAAGATGCTGACTTTTGGAAGAGTTCAGACCACAGTTTTCTTGTAGAGTAGATAGACTGTCCCCACTTCTGGATTTGATTGATTGTTCCCTACTAGTGTCTAACTCTTTCCTCTATCTCCTGCATGCCCTGTAAACAGGAAGTTAATGTTAATGGAAAATTGTGAGTTTAATTAGATTAAAGCACAATGTACTCTGGGAAGGGGTAATCCATTTTCTAGATACTGGCTAGATTAAATGCCATTTTAGGTGTTGGCACTTTAGAAGAGCATTGTTATCCTTACGACTCCATCCCTAATGTTTACCCACTGAGGGAGGGTTACAATGAGTGGGAGACAGAGGCAAGCTTTCCATAGCAGGAAGAGGAGCAGCACTGAATTTGGAGTTTAGCCCTGAAGTTGATCATTTTCATTCCATGGCCCTCAGTTTCTCCATCTAAATATCTATTGGATTTTCCTTTTAATGTATTGTTTGGCTCAAATAAAATAATAGATCAGGAAATTCTTTCCTTGTAAAATGAGAAGAAAAGAATGCTAACATGTGACTTGAGCAGCAGGGAAATACTTACATGGAAGCATCTCTTCTTCAGGGACTGACACCAAGTGTAGAGATGTTCTAATTCATCTCAAGTAAGCAAAGTATGAAGGTATGTATGTATGAATGAATGTATGCATCTATCCATCCATCCATCCATCCATTCATCTATCTATCCATCCATCTAGAGCAGCGGTTCTCAACCTGTGGGTCGCAACCCCTTTGGCGGTCGAACAACCCTTTCACAGGGGTCGCCTAAGACCATCCTGCATATCAGATATTTACATTATGATTCATAACAGTAGCCACATTACAGTTATAAAGTAGCAACGAAAATAATTTTATGGTTGGGTCACAACATGAGGAACTGTATTTAAAGGGCCAGAAGATTGAGAACCACTGATCTAGAGTGATGAATTTCTGATATTTCTCAAGTTACTGTAAAGAATGATGAGGGTCAGTTACTCAATAATGATATAATGCAGTGGTTCTCAATTAGAGGCAATTTGTCCTCTAGGGGACATTTGGCAATGTCTAAATGCATTCTAGATTGTTAAACTGCGAAGCAGCTACTGGCATCTAGTGAATGGAGGCCAAGATGCTACTAAATATCCTACAATGCACAGGATAACCTCCCCTCCCTTCCTCTTGCCCCGCCCCCCGAATGACCCAGCTCAAAATGTCTATAATGCCAATGTAAAGAAACTTTGATTTAATTTAATGTGAGGCACAATTAAATATTGAATCTCAGTCCAAAATCCTGGACCAATTCTTCAAATAAATATTGGGATTTGGTGAGACTTACTCCAAAATTCCACGCCATAAAGTACTTGTATATAAGGATTTCTGGTACAAAGAATTAACCAATCAGATGCAACCCTATTATAAAACTTATATAATTATGGTTCAAGATAAGGCAATCACACTGGATGGCTATTGTTGTGTTGGCCATTGTCAAGTTTTTATTTGACAGTCTAAGGGAAAAGAGGTCAGTGCCCTGACTAAATAGTCAGGTACTGCATGTTTTAAAAATTATTACAGTACACTGTGATAAAAATCGCTGATAGAGGGATTAAAAATGGCGGCAGAGTAAGTGGATGCTGCATGGCCATGCTCCCAGGAACAAACTGGAATTACAACTAAAATACAGAAAAACTTCCTGAATAATCAACGGAAAACTGGCAGGAAAGAACTCTGATACCTGAGGACTGAAAGTGGAGACCACATAGAGACTGGTAAGAGAGGCAGAGGTGCAAAAGGGCTGGCCAGGTGCCCACAGACAGCAAATGAAGTCTTGGAGAGATATCTCAGTTGTGGGGGTTGCTACTGAGAACTCTGGGATCTAGTCCCCAAGCTGGGCTCCCCAGCAGAGAACACCAAAACTGAGGAGGGTGCCCACATAACATCTGGCAGTGGGGTGCTGTCTGCCAGAGAGTAACAGCTGAAAATTCAGGCATCCTCTCAAAGGGCCAACACACAAAATTCCCTGTGGAGCCACCCACCTTGTGTTCCAGAAGAGGGAGGGTGAAGTGGACTGGAGCTGTGAGAGCAGAGGCCAGGACAGGGGACTTGGGGGATAGAGCTCAGAAGGTAGACACCCCAAGTTTCCTGGGCTGAGTCATTCCCTCATGCAGTGGAGGACATCTTTCCCACATAGACATTTGCCTTGCCTGGGGGGAAGACAGTCAACACCTGCTATTGGAAAACACCTTGCCCTGAGGCTATTTAAGAGAGTAAAAATAACAATTAGCCTCCAGACAGAAGCAACTTCACCCTGTTGAAAAAAAATTCTCAGCCACACCTGAGGATGATTGCCTGGAGGGCAATTCATGTCAGAATCCTGTCAGTCTGTAGGCAGAGGCAGTTTCTGGAGGCTTTGAGTTTATGCCTGATCCAATTAGTCAGAAACGGCCTTTAACACTACTCTGTACTAGAGATTGACAGGTGTAGAGGATCTACATAATATATAGTCACAAACCCAAACAGAAAGCCATAATGAGGAGACAAAGAAACAACCCCTAAATAAAAGAACTAGAGCATTCTCCAGAAGAAGAGATAAATGAAGCAGAGATAAGATATTTATCTGAATCAGAGTTCAGAGTAATGATGGTAAAAAATGCTCAATAGCATGAAAAAAGATAGAGTTACTATGAAAAAAGAACAGTCTGAGATAAAGAATGGCATATCACAAATAAAGAACACATTGGAAGGAATACACAGCAGATTAGGGGAAGCTGAGGATCGAATCAGTGAATTAGAAGATAAGGTTGAAAATATCACTCAGTCAGAAAACCAAAAAGAAAAAAACAATTAAAAAGAGTAGGACAGCTTAAGGGAGCTGTGGACAACGTGAAACATAACAATATTAGAATAGCAGGTGTGCCAGAAGAGGCAGAAAGGGAGGAAGGCATAGGGAAGATGTTTGAAGAAATAATGGTAGAAAACTTCCCTAACTTGGTAAAGGAAAAAGTCACACAAGTTTCAGGAGGCACAGAGAAGCCAAAACAAGAATAACCCAAACCCAGACACATCATAAATAAAATGTCAAAAATTAAAGACAAAGAGAGAATCTTAAAGGCAGCAAGAGAAAAGAAAACTGTTACCTATAAAGGAGTTCCCCTAAGGCTGACACCTGATTTCTCATCAAAAATCACTGATACAGGCCAATCAGTAGAATCAAAGAGATTCTACTGATTCTACTTCTCTGACTGATCCCTAACTCTTGCAAGGAGGGCCAAATTTACTGAAAAAAATATTAAGAATTTTAAACCTCCTCCTAAATTTATTAAAACTATAGGCTCATTTATTCAATATTTACTGAGTGGCTTCTTCCTGGTGGTTATTTTTCTAGTCACCGAATAACATCAAGAAAATTCTTGATTTCATGGAGGTCACGTATCTATAAGTGATACAAAGTTGAATGTGACTATCTTCTCTCTTGGAGCTTGTAATTATTTCAGTGACTATTTGAATTGGTATGGAGGAGGGTGGAGCTGGGCATGATTTTTATTTGTTGGAACACATGATTTCTAATGGAAAGATAAAATCAAGTACTTCAGGAACCCAAGAAACTATTAGGTAATCCTTGAAGAAATATTTGAGATCTTTAGGGTCCTGAGTTTTCTTTAAGCTTATTATTATTCAAAAATGAAACTAAGTTTATAAATTTATTTAAAGATACCCTAAAAATCATATAAGCTTAAAAGATTATAAAGGGAACTTTTAGTAAAGCCCCACAAGGTTTCATTGTGGTAGACTTTGCTCGTAATAGGAGCTATTTAAGCACCTTTAAGGAGTCTAGTGACAAAGAACATCTTGGAACTAGCGAAATGTTTCTGGTGGTCTCCACCTTGAAACCTGTTCTCTTTTGCTTTCTGCCTGCAGCCCTTGGGGAATTTGCAGAACCTCAAGCTATTTGGACTCTGCTTCTCAAACTGGATTACATTAAGGTAACCTCATGATGGAGGTATGTTGTGGATCAACTCCGTTTTGAAATGTTTATGAAAGGGATTATTTGAATGAAACTTCTACATGGGAGTTCAATCAGTATTGCCTTAGTTTACCAATTCTGATGAGGCGTCTTTGCTTTGAGAGGGAAAAAAAACCAACAAGAAGAACAAATGGGATGGTTTGCTTTCCTAAAAAAAAAAAAGAACAAATGGGTTCTTTTTCTTTCTTACTACTAGTATAAGGAAGCAACTGTCTTTAGCAAACAGACAATAACTAACAGCTTTCTGGTGATCTTCTGGAGATATTGAGCTGTGGTTCATAGTGCAATGAAAATCTACTGGCCTGAGAGGTGATCAGGAGCCTGCCAGAGCTACTACCTACAGGCATGTCACTGAGCAATTCTTTTTTGCTGCCAGGAGAGCACAGGAAACGTTCGACCACCTGCAGCTGGGCTGGTTCTTCGTTGGCTCTAGAAGCCAGAACTGACAGATCTGAAAATAGGTCACAAGTGACTAGTAGTCCCTGAGAGGCTTACAGGAAGTAGCTGCAAAGGTCAGGAAAGTTTTTAACGACTATACGGGAGGCCGGTGAGTGATAGGCTTTGAGGAACTTGTCTGCTTGGTATCTGAAATAGCCACATGGTGAAGCTGCCTGGAGACGGAAAGACAGCTTGTAGACATAAACCTGCTACCTGAACCCCACAAAACAGGTACCTTTGCTCTTCTGTGCAAAAAACCCAGGTCTATCCAGGGGAATCATCTTGCAAGACTCAAGGGATGATCAGAATGGATTTACAGCATTAACTTCAGAAACCCATTACAGTATCCCCAACTGGAGAGTCAAAGATTGGAATGAAAAATCTCTGAATTAATTTCAACTCTGAGATATTGGGATCCCATGAAGTCAGATATATGTTTCTGTTAATACACATTTTCATGGGTCATTTGTAACTGAAGTTTATACCTGAATACTATTTCACTGACACAATTGTTATAGTACAAATGTTAGGATAGATTTACAATCTTTGTGTGTGTGTGTGTGTGTTAATCCTTACCAGAGGATATTTTTCCATTGGTTATTTTTAGGGAATGTGGAAGAGAGAGGGAAAGACAGAGAGAAACATTGATGTGAGAGAAACATATCGATTGGTTGCCTCCTGTACGAGCCCTGACCAGGGCATAGGCTGAGGAGAAGCCTGCAACCAAGGTATGTGCCCTTAACTGGAATCGAACTCGGAACCTTTCAGTCTGTAGGCTGATGCTCTATCCACTGAGCCAAACCAGCTAGGGCAAGTTACAATCTTGACATTATTTTTCACTTGTACTATTGGCCCAAAATGCAACTTCAGAGCCAGCTTGAATGTGGGGACTACTAGGCTCCTAATAACTATTGTCTCACCCATACAAAGAGGCAGGACACCATAAAGCAGGGGTCAGCCAATTTTTCCTGTAAAGGGCCAGATAGCAAATATTTGGGGCTTTGTAGGTCATGTGGTCTCTATCTCAGCTACTCAATTCTGCTGTTGTAACACAAAGGCAGCCATGCCAATATGTAAATGAATGAACATGTCTGTTCCGATAAAACTCTATAAAAACAGGTGACTGGCTTTGACCTGGGGTTCTAAAGGGTAAAAGCATGGGCTCTGGAGTGAGGCTCAAACTATGGCTCTACTATTTGGTAGCTGTGTGACCTTAGAGAACTTAATTAATTTCTCTGTGCTTTGGTCTTTTCATCTCTAAATTGATAAAATGTACTTACCACACAGTGTTGTTATAAAAATTAAATAAGTAAATTTGTAAAGTACTAAACAGTTCTTGTTACCAAAAAGGGGATTTGGCCCCAAATGGGTCTGCCTAGGGCTGGCCACTGGTGTGTGGATTCTTGACTTCATGCAGGAAAAATGTCACAACACGAGTCCAAGTGACTATGAGGGAATGTTTATTAAAGCTGGGGACAGTGAAACAAGAAAGGGCTTAGCATAGAAGAAGCATCAGGAGAGCCTAGGCTGGGCTGCCTTAGCTCTTTGGGAAGTCAGAGTAAAGCAGGCCTTGGGAGCAGGTTCAGGGGATTAGCCTGGGACGAGTGGCCACTGCCTATTGCTCCCCTGGTTGCAAGCCGAGTGGTGCCTTTTAGGGTTTAGGAGATGCATGCCTGGGCAGAGGGAAGAAGTGGGGGAAGAAGAGAGGAAAGGGAATGGCACAGGCTGCTCCCCATAGGGAGAGTGAGCCCTGGGTACTATGTCCTGAGGTTTATATCTTTCTCGAAGGCGAAGACAGGAATCTTAGGGGAGGTCTCAGCAGAATATTCATCAGTTTTCTAGGTGTTCTCCTTCAGGGTCATGGTCTCCATTGATTGGTCAGTGTCAGGGCAGGAGGTCGTTAGTCATTGCAGCTGGTCGTGGTCTCACTGACCTGGTTTTGCTGCTTTTCTGGGTATGGAGCTGAAATACAACTGAGGCCCAGATGTTATCCCTAGGGAGGTGGCCTTCTGTATCTGCTATAAATTGCTCTGCTAGTTTGTTCCCTTATCTGTCTCAGTTTTCCTATTCCACTTGTCCTGGCTTGCTGGTCTGTCTCATTCCTAGCAGATATTAAGTGCTATGTAAGTGTTTGTTAGATAATCAACCATTTTGTGAGGTGGGTAATATAATTTCCATTAAAATTGAGGTTCAAAAAATTAAACACATTACTTCTAAGAAGACTAAGCCTTGAACCTCGTTTTCCCATCTGCAGTACAATTGCTCTTTACTCATCAGAGGTTACATCTAAACACTAGGAAATTTCCTGTAAGTCTTTATAGACTGTCAGGCCTTGCCCCTGAAACCATAAGTTAAAGGGCTACTTGTATTTGTCCTCTTCCCATCCACACAAGGAGTTATTACAAGCAGCAGTGTGCTGGAGCCAGATTGTGTCAGCTCATTAGAATAGATTGCTAAATTTTCAGGAATGTTGTGAGCAGCTTAAACTGCTGGTAGCTTGAAATTCACCAAAGGGGGAGTATTTACACCACAAAATTAGCATGTGCTACAAATCATGCCTTTCCCCCCCCTCTTGTAGGACTAGTGTACTAGCACATGACTGGCTATATGCCAACAGTGAGCACTCCTCCAGAAGGGGCCCTATGTCCTAAATAGTGAATTGGTAAACAATATTCAGTGACACATCATATCCTAGGGCACCACAGCCTGAGAAGAATGCTAGGCCACGGCTATTGCTTTGTTGAAGAGCCAGGGGAAAAAAAGATTACATTGCTTAGCAACAGAAACGACTCAGTGGTGCCCCTGGACTCTGATTTCCAGACATCTGATTCACAGCTTTGCTCCCTGTTCCAACACACACACACACACACACACACACACACACACACACACACACACAGACCTGCATGGAGGTCAGTCTAAATAGGGACATAATGGTTTAGGAGGAGCTAAAGGAAAGAGAGAGCTTGTTAGGCAAACATCATAATAAAATACTTTTAATGGCCACTTTTTCTAGGAAAGACAGTGAGTGCTGTGATGTTTTTTAAATAGCTTTTTTTAAGGTGAAGTCTTCCTAATCTAACCTTTTATGGAAGCAGCAGAAGAAATATAGAAGAGGGCTGGAGTTAGTCAAAAGGACAGTTAAAGTTACTTCCTCTTGTGAGGTCATGGACCTTATTTTTCGTCTCTATCAAATAGGAATCATAACATTCCATTGCTAGTCTGACATAGTACTTGTGAAAATCAATAATAATTTGCCATTTACCTACTTGTCATACTTATTACTGAGTACCATCATGTGTTAGGTCATCTGCTAGGGCAGTGGTTCTCAACCTTCCTAATGCCGTGACCTTTTAATACAGTTCCTCATGTTGTGGTGACCCCCAATTTCATTGTTACAGATTGAACATAATTAAAGCATAGTGATTAATCACAAAAACAATATGTAATTATATATGTATTTTCCGATGGTCTTAGGTGACCCCTGTGAAAGGGTCATTCGACTCCCAAAGGGGTCGCGACCCACAGGTTGAGAACCACTGTGCTAGGGGCTGATGATATGTGAGTTAGGTCCTTGTTCATGAGGAGCTCAGCCTCTGGATGCTTAAACAAATAACCCAGAGTTTAGATCCCAGAAAATAATCCCTATGCTTAATTTGGTCATGTTGGTGAAGAGCTGGCCCTGGAGCTAAGTGCCTGGTTGAATCCTGGCTGTGCTGTTGTTTCCTAGCTCTGTGACCTTGAATGAGTTATTTAACTTCTTTTTCTATTCCTTTCTTCCCTTTAACCTTTCTTCAGTTTCATCTGTAAACACAGAGATAATAAATAGTACTTCCTAGGACAGTGATGGCGAACCTCTGACACGCGAACTCATTTTTTTTGGTTGATTTTTCTTTGTTAAATGGCATTTAAATATATAAAATAAATATCAAAAATATAAGTTTTTGTTTTACTATGGTTGCAAATATCAAAAAATTTCTATATGTGACATGGCACCAGAGTTAAGTTAGGGTTTTTCAAAATGCTGACACACCGAGCTCAAAAGGTTCGCCATCACTGTCCTAGGATTACTCTAAAGATTTAATGATTTAATACATGTAAAGTTTACTCATCTATAAAAAAGAATAGATAATAGTAACTGCTACTTTTAGTATTGGCATGTGCTGTGATGATCAAATGACAAAATATTCGGAACTGTAGAATAAAAACCATGAATATGCCATGGACTAATGGAAGACACAGACACTAAACAGTGTCATTAAACAGACACTATGTACTTATTCAAAGTTGTAAAGGAAGTGAAAAAGGCACACAGAAGAGCCGATGCTTAGCCTGGGAGTCAGGGTATTTGAAGGAGATGATGTTTGAGAATGTAAATTTATTCACTCATTTATTCACTTATCAGACTACAGACATTTGAGAGTCAGCCCCATGCCCAGCTTTCTAGTGTTGGGTCTATAGTGATAAATCAAACAAACTCAGTATTTGCCAGTAGCACCAACATGAGGAGTCTTGGGGGAGAAAAAGGGGATGCTTTACGTGGCTCTTACCCATAATTCCAAAATTCCTTGCCCCATTTATAAAATGCACAACTGATACTTTTTAAAATCTTAGTAGAGTGCCATGCAAACATAGCCTCAAGACAAACACTTACTTCCTCTTCCAAAAAGATTGCCACTTTTAAGCCCCTTCTAGAAAAAATCCAGAGCTTCATCTGGTCCTCATCTTCACAGAGTGTGGAGCCTATGTATGTATGTGGAATACACACATAAACTCACAGACAATTAAAATTGTGATAGTTGTTATAAAGAAAATAAATGAAAGTCATCAGAAAATAAAAAATGAGGGTCTGGAGAAGGCCTTTTTTCAAGAACTGGTGTACTCGCATTTAAGCCAAGAGCTGAAACTTGTAAGAGTTAGCCAGGCAAGGAAAAAAGGGAAGAGAAAGAAGGATTTCTCAAAAGTCTTGAGACAGGAAAGAGCTTGGTGTGTTTAAGGAACTGAAAGAAGGCCTACTGTGCTGGAATGAGGTGAGATAGGGAAGGAGATCTGGGGGTGCGAGGAGGGTAAAGGTGGAGGAGTGCCAGGAGGAGCGTAGACAGGCCATGTCCAGCACTGGACTTTATTGGTCAAAGAAGTTCACTTTATTCTCAGTGAAATAGGAAGCAACTGAAAGCCTTCATCAAGAGCTGTACTCCAAGTCACACTCAGTAATACATCTGGCTGTAATGTGAGAATGGCTTGGAAGGGGAAGGGGTGAAAGTAGGGAAATGAGCCCTGGCCGGTTTGGCTCAGTAGATAGAGTGTCGGCCTGAGGACCGAAGGGTCCCAGGTTCGATTCCGGTCAAGGGCACATGCCTGGGTTGCAGGCTTGGTCCAACCTGCAGGAGGCAGCCAATCAATGATTTCCTTTCATCATTGATGTTTCTGTCTCTCTCTTCCTCTCCCTTCCTCTCTGAAATCAATAAAAATAAAAAAATAAAAAACACAAAAAAGTAGGGAAATGAGTTGGGGCTAAGGCAGTATTTCCAGGTGAGAAATAGAGGCAGCTTGCATTATGCTAGTGGCAGTAGAAATGGGGAGACGTGGAAGGATTTAAAATGGATTCAGTATTGGATTGGGAAGAATGACCCCCAGGTTTCTGGCTTAAGCAGCTAGCTGGGTAACAGTGTGTTTTGCAACAGTTGAGAAGACTGTGAAAGGAGCTGGTTTGGAGAAACAGGGCAAAGAGTTGAATTTTGGGTAAGTGAACGTATGAAATAGCAGTGAGACATCGTGCGAAGGTGACAGGGAACTATGGCCCAGGGTCTGTGAAGAGAGACCTGGGCTGTGGGTATATGCTGGAGAGTTATTAACGTCCACACAGATGTTAGCTACAGCCATGGTGGGTGAGGTCAGGTGGGGGAGTGCATGTCAATCAATGCTCTTATCCTTTTTGGGGGATCCCAGACACATTTGTGAAATTGATGAAAGCTGTATTTCTTCCTTTCAAAGTATTTGCATTCAAGTTTAAGGAATTTATAGACTTCCTGAAGCCCATCCACAACTCCTGTAGATTTATAGATGACAAATTAAAAAACACACAGTAACACCGGGGAAAAGCATCATTTAGAGGACAGAGGAAGCACCCATGGTTGAGAAAGAGTAAAAAGAAAAGGAGGAAGAATTCCAAAAGTAAGTTATCAAACTAACAGAAAAGTGTTTCAAGAATGGGAGGTAAATGCTGATGAGAGGACTAGAAAGATAAGGCCTAAAAAGTGTCCACTTGCCTTGGCAACAGCAGTGACCTATGGGAGATACTTGTGAAGGGTTAGTGCTCTCTCAGGAGGAGGCAAAAACTGGAGTGAGGAAGAAACACTGGATGCAGGTGTGGGTGAATATAAACATTTGTCGGTATTCCCTCTTGATCGTAAGCATCCCCTCCGCCCCCCCCCCCCCCCCCACTTCCTGGTGAAATAGGAGGTAAGGTGATCATGGTCAGAGGAAAAGTCATGCAAGGATGGGGGTTTTGAGGATGGAGGAGGTTAGAAATAGTCTTTGTGGAAAGTAGAGTTATAACGTCCTGGGGAAGCTGTTATCTATTTGGTATCTGTTACTGGGAGGGTTGTGATCATGGGTTGGGTCTTACAGAGTGAGCGGGATCAGAGGAGGAAAAGGCTGGACCCAGCATGGACAGCAGCCTAGCCCAGAATCATCATTTGCGGAGAATCAATAAGCCTTCCAGAACGTCCCAGGGCTTGCTCTACTCCCTCTCTCCTTTTCTGGTTTCTGGCTTCTCCTCCTTTTCTGGCTCAGTCTTTTCCAGCAGCCTATAAACATGCTCAAGCCTTTCCCAGTGACTCAGTATGTCCTCCCATCTGTGTCCAAATTCTCTTCATTCCATACTCAAAACATCTGTAGCAGGGGAATTTTTGAAAATAGTCACTTGCTCTTTTTCTCCCTATAGTTTTCCCTTGCCAGGGTGTGCTGCCTTACTCTGGGGATTTCGGCTGCCTCTTGAAGTTTGGGGCTCTCCATGATCCTTTAGAATCCTGAGCACATTGACAGATCAATGCTGGATGCTTTGGTCATATTCATGCAGCCAGAAGCCAGGGGGATCTCTGCTGGATTTTAAATAGGAGTGCATTTTATTTGTTTATTTTTTTAAAATATATTTTATTGATTTTTTACAGAGAGGAAGGGAGAGGAATAGAGAGAGTTAGAAACATCAATGAGAGAGAAACATCGATCAGCTGCCTCCTGCACACCCCGTACTGGGGATGTGCCCACAACCAAGGTACATGCCCTTGATGGGAATCGAACCTGGGACTCTTCAGTCCACAGGCCGATGCTCTATCCCCTGAGCCAAACCAGCCAGGGCAATAGGAGTGCATTTTAAACAGTTCATTCTGGAGGCTGACTGGAGAATGAGTTTGTCTGAAAGAGACTGTTAGGAGGCTGCTGCAACAGTTCAGGATGGAAAGGATGGCTGGAACACATAACAGTGAGAATGGAGGTAGGGAGTCAATGCTTATTAGGGAGGTGGGATCTATAGGACTGGGTGATCGGATAAGTCATAGGGCTGAATCAAGAATGACTCACTCATTTCCAGCTTTCTAATTCTGATGACTGTAGATGGTGGTACCCGAAGACTGTAATGCCGACAGCTGAGGGAGGGGCAGCTATGGAGGTAGAGAATGAGTTCAGTTTTGGATATGCTGAGTTGGAAGAGGTCTGGCATGGAGATTGTTGATTTGGTAGTTGAAACCATGAGGGTGGAGGTTATTCCCTGAGATTAGAGTGAGAAGAGCTGTGGGCATAAAGTGGAGTCTTGCCTTTAAAGTGCATTCACAATTGGTGTCACTTAAGGGTGCCACCGAAGGAGGAAGAGGCCTTATTTGCTGAGAGGAGGCCAGATGAACAAGAGCTGAGAAATGAGGAAATGGGGCAGCCAGGGTAGACCACTGATTCAGAGGTCTGCAAGAACGAGAGAAACACTTGGAAGCCAACTAGAGAGGCACTTCGATTGGAGGGTTGGCTTGATAGTTTTTGTTTTTAGGACGAGAGATTTGAGGGGAAACAGCTAGCAGCCAAGGAGCTGGGAGAGGTGGAGGAGTAGGCTTTAGGGCAGGGATGGCGAACCTTTTGAACTCGGCGTGTCAGCATTTTGAAAAACCCTAACTTAACTCTGGTGCCGTGTCACATATAGAAATTTTTTGATATTTGCAACCATAGTAAAACAAAGACATTTTTGATATTTATTTTATATATTTAAATGCCATTTAGCAAAGAAAAATCAACCCAAAAATGAGTTCGCGTGTCATAGGTTCGCCATCCCTGCTTTAGGGCTCAACTTCTTACAGTTTGTCCAACACTTCCACATCCCTATCTCATTTAATCATATGAACACCTGTGAGATTGAAACAGAGAAACAAATGGCGAGACTGAGACCTGGTGTTGGGAAGAGAGATGTGGATCTATTCCAGCCCAGTGCTCTGTCCATGCCACCACGCCTTGTGCAAGAACGCTGCTCAGCTCTGCACAATCTCGGGGGCCAGGAGCAGCGTTTTCCTGGCTCCTGGTGTGGTGATATCCGTGCTGTTGGACTCTGGGGGCGGCGTGCTGCCCCAGGTAAGGTAACCCCAAGTGTCCCGGACCAGGCGTGGCAGACCTCAGGAGTATTGCCATGTGCTGTGACCCAGAGCCTGAATGCTCCCTGTCTCCCGGGAAATGTTCCAGGTGGGTGGACCAGGGGCTTCTCCATGCGTCCCTTCCCTTCCCTTCTTTCTTTCTTTCTTTCTTTTTTTTTTTTTAAATATATTTTTATTGGTTTTTTACAGAGAGGAAGGGAGAGGGATAGAGAGTTAGAAACATCAATGAGAGAGAAACATCGATCAGCTGCCTCCTGCACACCCCCTACTGAGGATGTGCACACAACCAAGGTACATGCCCTTGACTGGAATCGAACCTGGGACCTTCAGTCCACAGGCCGATGCTCTATCCACTGAGCAAAACCGGCTAGGGCTCCCTTCCCTTTCTTATGCTAAAGCAGCTAAGAATTCTGTTAACCACAAGGTGGAATAACAATAACACTGTTAGCGGTCATCAAGGGTGCGGGCCAGGTAGATTCAGAGCAGAAAGATGGCCAGAGTCGGGGCAGCAGGTGGCGGAGCACGCGCTCGCGTCGCAGAAGGGCCGCTGAGAAAACCAACCTCGGGATTTGTGTATCCGGCCGGGGCCCTGCCCGGAGATAAATCTTCTGCGGAGGGAAGTAGTTAATATGCGTCCAGCACTGTCGGAAGAAACTCCTTCCCGCCGGAGACGGTTTAGTGGGCGCGTGGGAGCTTTCACTTGGGACGCCTCCCAGTTCTCCGCCCGAGGCAGGCAGGGCGTGCCCAGCCGGTTGTCACATGCGAATTATAGTAGTTTTTTGTTTGTTTCTGGAGCGAATGGGGTGCTGTTAAGGAATGAAAGGAATGGGTTGGGAGCTAGGATCTGGTTTCCCCTCCATCAAGGTAGCACATGCTTCCTCCCTGACCTTGGCTCCGGGCAAGTCAACTGAGGCCCCTCCCTGGGCCTCAGTTTCCCTGTTCCTAAAGCGAGGAGTTGGACTATGATCTTCCCTTTGCACGGCCAGGTGGCAAATTCCACCTCCTCTCGCCCCCAACCCCGGCCCCCCAAATCCACTCTTTATTAGTAACCCCCCCAACACCCAGCTCTACGCTTTCTTTTCCTCTCCCGCTTGGGGGGCTCTAAAAAGGCGAGGGGTGGGCGGGGCCTGCCGCACCGCCCCTCCCACCGCCGTTGGCCCCGCCCCTCCCGTCGTCCCCTCTGCGCCCCTCCGCCCTCGGCGCTGGGTTGAGGCAACCACGTGACCTCACATCCGGCGCGGGAGTCCCGAGCTCGCCGCGCGCGCTCCCCCACCCGCCAGCCCTCCCGCCCGCCGGCTTCCCCGCAGCGTGATCCGAGCGCCGCCGCCGAGGGGAGGGGGGATCGCTACGTCGCTGGCGGCGGGAGGCCGTTGTCAAGAGCTGACCGCCCCCCTCCCCTGCCGGTCTCCCCCTGCCACCCTCCCTTGTTCTCGCTCAGCCCCGGCTGCACGCCGCCGCCGCGGGCGCCGAGGAGGACAGCGCGGACGTCCCTGAGCCCGGCTCGGCCCGGGCCCCGCCGCGGCGCCTCCCTCCCCGCACCCCGAGCCGCAGCGCGTGGCGGCGGCGGCGGCGGCAGCGGCGCCTCGAGCCCGAGCGACCCGCGGCCGCCGGCGCCGGCCGAGGGCGATGGGGCTGGGGTGAGGCGAGGCGGTGCGGCGGCGGCGGCGACAGCGGCGGGCCGCGGCCCCGGCCCCCGGTGGCCACTGGGCTGCTCCAGCCGGGAGGCCGCCGAGGAGACGGCGCTGCGGCGGCCGGTGAGTGGCCCGGGGCTTGCTCTGGGCGCCGGAGGGCTGGGCGAGCGGGGCTGGGAGCGGGTGGATGGCGGTGATGGGGGAGGTTGGAGGAGGCGAATGGGCTTGTCTGTCGGGGGTGCCAGGTGAGCTTATGGTCAGCCCGCTCGAGCCGCAATCGGACATCACTTCTCGGGGAAGGTGTGTGTGTGGCACCGGGAGGGAGTCTGGGACCGTCATGTCGGCCTGGGACAGGTGAGGCGAGGAGGCGGCATCCACGTTGTGGGTGCGAAGGCCTGGTGTGGACGCGCTGCCCGGGGGAGGGCGCGCCGGTGCCGGGGCTCGGGGGTAGGTCGGTGCCCCAGCCCCTGGAGAAAGCTCGGTCGCAGGTGGGGTGTCGGCAGGGCGCTCGACGGGTTTCTGCGGATGCCGGGTTTCTGCGGATGCCGACTCCAGGGATCTCGAGCTCGCCCTTAGCCTCGGAGCAGTAAAGCTCCTTGCTCATCGTCGTGTTTTCCAGAGAAACTGAGCGAGGCCCCGAGAGGAAAAAATGACTTGTGACTTGCCTAAGGCCTCCCTCTCGCTTTGATTCTCCCAGGGAGGACTAGTTAGAAAAACCAGGCCCTTTCCTCCAATACGGAGCTGGCCTTTCCTTCTCCCCGGGAGGCTCATAAGTTAGGTTCTTAGCCCCTCTTTTGGGGGTGGGAGGTGCTGGCCAATGAATGGGATTGGGAATGGACAGTGGCGTCCCCTTTTGTGACAGGTGTTTATTGTTTCCTCTTCCCATAGATCTGACAGAAACATCTTTGGCCCTCGGTGTCTGGACATAGGAGGTATGCATTACTCACACAATTAACTGCTCCTAATCATCAGTGTCTTCGAGCTCCATTTAGTGGTTATATTAGTGCAAAATGAATGGGTATGGAGTCGTAAACCTCGAAACAGAAACCAGCGTTTCCTACACATGATTCTGAACTGAACGAGGAGAACATTTGTGTGTGTAATGACTATTTTAGATCTGTGAGTCAGGAGTTAGAATTTTAAAATGCAGAAACGTTAAGTATTATTGCAAAAATGAACACTGTTTTCTAAAAGCTTTATGGCTAAAGTGAAGGTTTTCTGATTTGATTGTCTTTTGAAGGGTGATCACACAGTAAAAATGTTCTACCTTTGGTTAGAACTCAGACTTTGTACCAGGGCACATGTTTCACTGGAATATAAGTGGCATTCTTTTCTCAAGAGGCTTGTTGCCTGGCTGAATAGGCTACAGTTGCCAAAATAAATGTATGTGGGCATCCCATTCAGGTTTAGCAACGCTTTTTAAAGGCAAATCTGTTCCTGGAAGTTGTTAGAAATAGTAAGCCTATTGAGCCCTGGCCAGTGTCGCTCAGTTGGTTGAAATAGTAAGCCTATTAATAATTGTTTTGGAAATTTACTTTTGCTGCTATCCTTGGTTTTGCATTATCCGCCATTAGACCCCCCCCTCCCCCAGCATTAGATTGTTAAGTGATATTTTTTAAACATTGTTACAACCACCAAGCTTGTTTGGGGTCAAGGGATTGGGTAGGAAAAGTGATGATACTGTTTGGTTGTCTCAATTTATAAGTACACTTAGTACAGTTATAAATAAATAACAATATAAAGTAGTAGTTTATTCTGAAAATAAAGTTGAGATTTTTCAATTTGATGCAGTGTTCAAATAATGTAGTAGGAGGGCTGATTTCTTTGTCCAGGACAATCAGGAAGACTTATTTGGGGTACCTCTGGTACTTAAAAATTTAATTTACAATCTATAATAATAAAAGCATAATATGCTCATTAGACCAGATGACCTTCCGGATGGCCTTCTGGATGACCTTCCAGACTAAGGCATAGCGCCAAGGCAGAGGCAGCTGCCTCAGCAGCGGGGGCTGAGCCCCTTGCACAAATTTTGGAGTCGTAAACTTTGAAACAAACCAGTGTTTCCTGCACATGATTCTGAACTGAACGAGGAGAACATTTGTGTGTGTAATGACCATTTTAGATCTATGAGTCAGAATTTTAAGTTAGAATTTTAAAATGCAGAAACGTTAAATATTATTGCAAATTTTGTACATCGGGCCTCTAGTTGGTTTGATAAGTTTCTACAGAGGAAAATAATTTTATAGTAGTTAGAGCAAAGCCTGGATGTCTAAACAGTATCTTCTGATGAGTTTTCTACTTGGTTCTGGCTTATTAGATATTAGAGCTAAAATACTTCTGTTGGTTTAGTTAGCCATTAATAGTTATCTCATTTAGGTAGCATCAGTTTCCCATCTATGTCATGTTTCCAGAATGAATTTTTATGTGGATAATAAGTGTGTGTTGGCAGCCCTAACCGGTTTGGCTTAGTGGGTAGAACATCAGCCTGCAGACTGAAGGGTCCCAGGTTCGATTTCGGTCAAGGGCATGTACCTTGGTTGCTGGCATATCCCAAGTAGGGGGTGTGCAGGAGGCAGCTGATCAATGTTTCTCATTGATGTTTCTAACTCTCTATCCCTCTCCCTTCCTCGCTGTAAAAAAAATCAATAAAATATATTAAAAAAAAAATGTGTGTTTGCAGCTATAGCATTTTGTAGTAAAGAAAGCATGGACTTGGGAATCAGACCTGAATTTTATTTCTGACTTTCTTAGCTAGTTGTTTGACCAGTGCTACTATATTGAGATACTTATTGAGTAAGCTTACTATATTCTATGTTTTGAATTATACACTTGACATGAAGTGTCTCCCTTAAACTCCATTTTACAGAAGGGGAAACATGTTCAGAGATGTTAGGTTGCCCAGAGTCACATGCACTTAACCTGGTAAACCTAGTACTAGAAACCCCTGGTCACCTACAGTAACAGAGCTAGGATTCTGGCTGTCTTCAAAGTCCCTTATACTCTAAGTTGCTTAACTTCTCTGTTTTTCTTATTCCTTTATTTTTTAGTTAACAAAGAATACTTATACCTCCGAGTTTTGAGGATTAGCTGAGGACATAATGTAAAGAAAGCAATACTCTTCCTGTCACATAATATATAGTAGCTCCTTTCACTCGTCCATTCCATTCACTTCATCAAGATGTGCTTGTATACCATGGTGATTTTGCAACCACTGTGAATATAAGGTCTTAAAATGTGAATATACTTTATTCCTAAGATTTATAGCAGTTCTAAGAAATGGGTTATGGTCAGATATGGGGGCATCCTCTGCAAGTTTGTCTTTACTCTGTATTTTTTCCCAGTGGTCTGGGTGGTGGTGGTGGAAATAAGAACTTTAAGGTGGAAATGACAACAAGGTGACTGTTAATTTCTAAAATCTTGGAAGACAAATAGAATTTCAAAATTAATCTTGATTGCTTGGTTTATCTAAAGCTGGATTCTGTTCATGGGTATAATTGGTAACCTAAACTAACTATATAAGTACTAAGTGGGAGACCTTGTGAAGGGGCCATAAATTGGACAACACTCATAAAAATTTTAAAACAATTGACAGTGGTAAGCTAAAAGAGGATATACAGTGGTGAGCTAAAAGAGGATATGCAGTGTCTGATGTCTATGTGATACATCATTAGAATGTTGGTTCCAGGGGTTCAAACATATTCTGAATGTGCCAGTTAGCTCCTCTGGTTAAATCCAGATAAGAGATAGCTGATGGGCCTTGACTGGTGTGGTTTAGTGATTAGAGCATCCCCCCTGGACCATACCTGGGTTGCATGTTCTCTTCCCTGCCCCTTGGTCAGGGCTTGTGCAGGAGGCAATGTGTGTCCCTCTCCCTGCACCTCTCTCCCTCCTTCCCTTCCACTCTCTCTGTAAAGCAATGGACAAAAAGAGATAGCTGATAGGATTTAGTTTTTTTGTTTTAGAGCATAGTTTGTCTGTTTGAAATGAAACTAACTGGCCTATCAAGAGAGTAAATCTGTAGTCATCAAAAAACCATGTTCTAATTAACTATCCTGGCTTGTGCAGGAAACATGCAAGAGGCAAGGAAGTAATTATTAGAGTCTCACTTGAGTTTTGTTGATCTTCATATTTTGAGAGTAAAGAAATAAGGAAGGATCAGAATTGGGGCACATATTTTGAGATTTAGGTAAAAAAGTAAAAGGTTCTGGGCATATTTAATCTGGAGAAAAACTGGTGGTATTTATAAGGTAGAATGTCCTGAAGTTAACGGTAATAAGTAATTATAAAAGTTATGAGTTAGAAACATTTGTATTAGTAAGATTAAAAATAGATGTAATGTGAAGTGTCATGAAAAATGGTAATTGGACAAAATGATCCTTGTTATAATAGTGAGTTAAAAAATTACTTTATGGTAATCAGTAAGAAGGGGAATAAATGGAATGAAAGAAAGGGAGAGCTGTTCAAATAATCAGATGTCTGAGAATGAGCAAAGTTGAGGATAGGGATTGATGAAGCTTCCATAGAACAGTTCTCCAGAGAACTATCCCAACACCAGATCTAGTAACATCTTTGACCCAAAGGCTCATATTGGGGCCTTTCTTAGGTTTGAGATGGTAAAACATTAACTCAAATAGCAGACTTTAAGACTGCCAATTAAAAAAAGGACTTATGTATCACAAGCTGTCTCCCCAAGGAAAGAGGCCATATTAGACCTTTGGAAACAACTGTGAGGCATGTTCCTTTCAAGGTACAGGTGAAACTGTATCTTTTGCCTCTTCCTATCACCAAAGGTCACTAATACTAGTATGAACTAAGAATGTAAGAAGCACCCTATGTTTGAAGTCTGTTTATATGTGTGAGATGGGATAGATTTAGTTATAATTAATCTCCTAATCAAAATTTCTCTCTTGTTTACTCTCACTTATTCCCTATGGATCTTGTTTTTAAGTGATCTATTGACACTCAGATATTAGTTAGGTAAGAAATTAAATTTCTGGGTAAAAGTGAGTTAACTGTGTAAAGTAGAATTTCCTGATTACATAATATGGAACGTGCTGATGTCTGTAGAATCTTTCTCAGAAATTTTAAATAAAAATAATGATAACTGTTGTGTTATATGAAAGACAGTTCTACCTCAATGATAGCAAGTTAGATTAATTGACTCCTATTTTATTTAGTTTTTCACAAAGGAATTTGTGAGTTGGACATTGAAATAAAGATGTATGGGGTTGGAAAATAATAATGCTGAATTATCATAGATAGGTCATAGACTAGTCCCTTTTTACAGAAAAGGTAACTGATATCTGGAGAGGTAAGTGATGCTACTAAAGTATCTGGAGTTAGAAGCTTCCTCTTAGTTGGGTGTTCTTTTCACCCTTGCCTTTATTTTGTACTCTAGTAATGGCATATCTCAAAACTCTGTGTGTGTGTGTGTTTTATTTATTCCTACTGAGAACCAACTTTTAAGGGTTGCTTTTGATTACTTGATGGACTTCTGTTACATTTTTAGTTATTTAAAAATAGTCATGGGATAACTCCCACATATGTATCCCTGTTTTAATTTTCTTATATTTGTGAAATAGGTTGAAAAAGACATTAGTTATTAGCTTAGTTTGATATAAAGGATAATGATTTGGTTTCTAATTTTTCCTGATTTAAAGAACTGAGTAAAGTGAAATCACCTTTTCAGTGGGGGCTTTGGGCCTGAATTCTCACTTATATTAAAAACCTTGTCAAAATGACCACTGAAACAATTCTTTAGGAAGGCACCAGTTTGAAAAAATGGTTAACTGATATATTGTTTCTCAATTCGCACAGTCAGTTTTTCCTCCAGCTTTTAGAACAGGCTACTTTTTTGGTGAGCTGGACCATAATCAGTCGGCTATGTGAGATACCACTTGACAGGTGAATAGGTCTTTAGATTGGTTGAAAAGCAGAACATTTACTCTCCATCGCATGCTTACTCTGGTGCAAGGACGTAGGGCAGGCACCCTGCCACCATTATTTAAAGTATTTTTCTCTCCCGCTTTTTTTTTTTCCTTTCTTGCAGCACAGATATTTGAATGGGTATAATTAAATGCATATATAATGTGACTTCACACCGTGAATAATGGAAAAAGAAACTAGATATTTATGAAAATCAGCTATCCCCCCAGGGTTATATCACACAAAGAACCTAGCATAATTAAAAGGCGAAGCAATAAAATTGGGAATATTGGGGAACTGTTGATACTTTGTATAATTCTGGGTTGATACTCAGCTACTTTCAGTGTTTTTAAGAGTTGTCCTCCTGCCTGGCTGCTGTGGTTCGGTGGTTGAATGTCAACCCATGAACCAGGAGGTCATGGTTCAATTCTGGGTCAGGGCACATGCCTGGATTGCCAGCTCAATCCCCAGTAGGGAGCGTGCAGCAGGCAGCTAGTTGATGATTCTCTCTCATCACTGATGTTTCTGTCTCTGTCTCCCTCTCCCTTCCTCTCTGAAATAAATTTAAAAAATTGTCTTCCTTACAGCTAACAAAATCTTCATTATTTTGAAAGAACTGTATAAGTTGTTAATGCTTTACATGGAATTAAAAGTGTCTGAACCTAATTATTCTTGGGATAGCACAGTAAAAAAACAGTCTTAGAGATTAAAAATGGCGACAAGAGTAAGTGGATGCTGCACGGACATGATCCCAGGAACAAACTGGAATTATAATTAAAATACAGAAAAACTTCCTGAATAATCAACAGAAAACTTGCAGGAGAGAACCCTGGTACCCGAGGATCGAAAGTGGAGACCGCATAGAGACTGGTAGGAGGGGCTGGCCGGGCACCCACAGACAACAACTGAACTGAAATCTCGGAGAGATAATTCAGCTCTGGGGGGGTTGCCACTGAGAACTCTGGGATCTAACCCCCAAGCTGGGCCCCCCAAGCAGACACACCAAAACTGAGGAGGGTGCCCATATAACATCTGGCTGTGAAAAGCAGTGGAGTACTACCTGCCAGGGAGTAACAGCTGAAAATTCAGGCACCCTCTTAAAGGGCCAACGCATTAAACTCCCTGTGGAGCCACCTACCTGTGCTCCAGAAGAGGGAGGGTGAAGAGGACTGGAGCTGTGAGAGCAGAAGCCAGGACAGGGGACTTGGGGGATAGAGCTCAGAAGGCAGACACCCCAAGTTTCCTGGGCTGAGTCAATCCCTCATGCAGTGGAGGACATCTTTCCCACATAGACATTTGCCTTGCCTGGGGGGAAGACAGTTGACACACGCTATTGGAAAACACCTTGCCCTCAGGCCACTTAAGAGATTAAAAATAACAGTTAGTCTCCAGGCAGAAGCAACTTCCCCACCCTGTTGAAAAAAACTCACACACCTGAGGACCATTGCCTGGCAATCCTATCAGTCTGTAGGCAGAGGGGGTTTCTGGAGGCTTTTGAGTCTTTGCCTGATCTATTTAGTCAGAAACAGCCTTTAACACTGCTCTGCACTAGAGATTGACAGGTATAGAGGATCTACGTAATACATAGTCACAAACCCAAACAGAAAGCCATAATGAGGAGACAAAGAACCCCCAAATGAAAGAACTAGAGCATTCTCCAGAAGAAGAGATAAATGAAGCAGAGATAAGAAATTTACCTGAATCAGAGTTCAGAATAATGATGGTAAAAAATGCTCAACAGCATGAAAAAAGATACAGTTACTATGAAAAAAGAACAGTCTGAGATAAAGAATGACGTAACTCAAATAAAGAACACATTGGAAGGAATACACAGCAGATTAGGGGAAGCTGAGGATTGAATCAGTGAATCAGAAGACAAGAGTTGAAAATATCACTCAATCAGAGAACCAAAAAGAAAAAACAATTGTGAAAACACAGTCTTTTAAAAGACATGGTGGCTAAGGATGCACTGGCAAAGTGCATGGTATATTGGTTAGAATGCAGGTTTCAGAGCCATGGACAAGCCATTTTGAATTCCAGCCTCATCACTTACTGGCTATGCAGTATGGGTCAAGTCATTTACTTTTTTTTTTTTTTAAGTTTTTTCATTTGCTGAATGGAAGTAATAAAACTTACCAGAGTATTGAGAATAAGAGGCTCAGTAAATGGTAATTTAATATTTGTTTTATTAGTAACTAGAGGCCCAGTGCACAAATTAGTGCACAGGTGGGGTCCCTTGGCCTGGTCAGTGATTGGTGCCGATTGGGGCCATCTTGCCCAGTCCCAGTTGGGGCCAATGGGGCTGGCCAGCCGGGGAGGGACCATGGGAGTGCTCCAGGGCGTGTCCGTCTGTCTTGCCCAGTCCCAATCAGCCGGACCCCAGCAGCAAGCTAACCTGGTCTGGTGGTCAGTGCGAGTCATAGTGATTGGTCGAGCGGTCGACCAAATGGTCGACTGATCGGTCAGACACTTAGCATATTAGGCTTTTATATATATACTAGAGGCCCAGTGCACAAAAATTTGTGCACTCGGGGGGGGCGGGGGTAAGGACGGGTCCCTCAGCCCGGCCTGTGCCCTCTCGCAGTCTGGGACCCTTCAGGGGATGACCACCTGCTGGCTTAGGCCCGCTCCCCGGGGGATTGGACCTAAGATGGCAATCAGACATCCCTCTGGCAGCCCGCAGCCCTCAGGGGATGTCCACTTGCCAGCGGGGAGCAGACCTAAACTGCAGTCAGACATCCTTAGTGCTGCTGAGGAGGCAGAAGAGGCTCCCACCACCACCGCTGTACTGGCAGCCATCAGCCTGGCTTGTGCCTGAGCAGAGCTCCTCCCATGTGAGAGCGCCCTGACCACCAGAGGGCAGCTCCTGCATTGAGCGTCTGCCCCCTGGTGGTCAGTGTGTGTCATAGTGACCAGTCATTCCCAGTCTTTCTGCTGTTAGGGTCAGTTTGCATATTACCCTTTTACTATATAGGATAGAGGCCTGGTGCATGGGTGGGGGCCGGCTGGTTTGCCCTGAAGGGTGTCCCGGATCAGGGTGGGGGTCCCACTTGGGTGCCTGGCCAGCCTGGATGAGGGGATGATGGCTGTTTGCAGCTGGTCACACCCCCTTCATGGTGGGGGTCCCCACTGGGGTGCCTGGCCAGCCTGGGTGGGGCTGAGGACTGTTTTCAGGCTGGCTGGTGACTGAAGCTCCCAACTGCTCCATTTTTCTTTTTTTTTAAATTCTGGGATTTATGTACCTTCTGTGGCTGTCACTGGAACTGAGAGCTGGCTTTTGCTCTGAGGCTCGGCTCCAGCTCTGAGACCTCGGCTGCTGAAAGCAGGGATCTGGGTTTGTTGGCTTCTATAATTGAAACACTGTTGCAACTCCAGCTCAGGCCTGGCTGGCTGAAAGCAGGTTTCTGGGGTTTGTTTAGCTTCTATAATTGCAACATTGTTTTTTAGAGTGCTTGCTCAGAGGCCGGCAGCGGCAGGCAGGGAACCTTGGCTTTCTCCATCACTGGGAGCAAGCAAGCCTCCTGTTCGCTTCAGCTGCCTGGCTGCCGGCCTCCATCTTGGTTGGCAGTTAATTTGCATATTGCCCTGATTAGCCAATGGGAAGCATGTCGGAGGTATGGTTAATTACCATGTTTGTCTATTATTAGATAGGACTAGAGGCCCAGTGCATGAATTCATGCACAAGAAGGTCCTGGCCAATTGGGGCCGGCCAGCCTGCAGGAGGTTGGCTGTGGGAGCGCACTGACCACCAGGGTACAGCTCCTTGTTGAACTGCCCCCTGGTGGTCAGTGTGCGTCATAGCTATTGGCCAGTCATCTGGTCGTAATGGTCCCTTAGCCATATATATATATATATATATATATATATATATATATATATACACATACACATATATATATACACACATATACATATATATATTAATTTAACATATTCAAAACAAGTTGTGTGTGTGTGTGAGAGAGGAGTGTGTATGAGGATTGCTTTTTTTTGTTTTGTTGTTAATCCACACCTGAGGATATTTTTTCCATTGATTTTCAGAGAGAGTGGAAGGGAGAGGGATAGACAGAAACATTGATGTGAGAGAGAGACAGACACATGGATTGTTTGTCTCCCACAGGCATCCCAACCAGGGGCTGGGGATCCAGCCTGCAACCGAGGTACGTGCCCCACTGAATTGAACTCAAGACCCTTCAGTCCATAGGCTGATGCTCCAACCACTGAGCCAAACTGGCCAGGGCAAGGATTGCCTTTTTAGTGGAGCAGCAGGCAATAATGACATGATGTTTTATTCAGGCTTTCATAGCAAAAATACCATGATTTTGCATTGTTGATAACAATATCCTTAAAAACTCAAAATGTTAATCTCATGTATCTTTGGTGTACATTTTATGTGTATTTTTTGTGTTTTTGTGTCTCTGGGTGTGTGTGTGTTACATTCTTCCCTCCCCCTTCTCTGTGCTACTGTTACCCATTGTCTCTCTCTCTGACCACATTATAAAATTTAAAAGCATTTTTAATTGTATGTATTCAATAGGACTTTTTATGTACCTTATTTTCATTAATACTGATTAGTGAAATTAATCTTTTCTTTAAAAAGAATTGAAATTTTATTTTACCTCTGTGGCCTTTGGGTTAATTTCCCTTCCTCCTTTCTTCCCTCCCCTCCCCTCCCTCCCTCCCTCCCTCTCACCAGAAGATATTTCCCCATGCTTTTTAGAGAGAGTGGAAGGGTGGGAAGGAGGAAGAGAGAGAGAGAGAGAGAGAGAGAGAGAGAGAGAGAGAGAGAGAGAGAGAAACATCGATGCGGGCAAGAGACACATTGATTGGTTGCCTCTTGCACGAGTCAGACCCGGCTGGGGATAAAATCAGCAACCCACATACTTGCCCTTGACCAGGAATTGAACCTACAACCCTTTGATGTGCATGCTGATGCTCTAACCACTTAGCAACACTTGCCAGGGCTGTGTTGATTTCTTTAAAACATAGGTTACTGGTTCTTCATAGATCCAAGATTTTTATTCATCTCTAGATTATGCTTGAGCTTCTTAAGGCATCAGATTTTTGAGCTTATTTATAATTAACTTTTGTCTGTAATTTCCTAAAGTTTCTCTTTAAAAATTCTTTTTCCTTATATTTTCTCAAGCAGAAGAGATGGAATTCTTATTTAAATGCCAATTATAATAATACTAGAGGCCCAGTGCACAAAAACTCGTGCACCGCGGCAGGGGGTGGGGGAATCCTCAGTCCGGCCTGCCCCCTCTTACAGTCCGGGAGCCCTCAGGGGATGTCCTACTGACGGCGTAGGCCTGCTCCCCGCCGTCTGGCCTCCCTCTGTGAGAGGTGACCAGGCCGATCAGGGGAAGGTGCCACCCCCATCACCCTGCTGCTATTGCCACTGCCGGCCACTGGCCCTCCTCGGCTCTTGCAGCCACCGCGGCTGCTTGCCCTCCTCGGCCCTCACAGCCCCTGTGGCTTTGTCTGGAAGGATGTCCAGAAGATGTCTGGTCTATTTGGTCTAATTAGCATATTACCCTTTTATTAGTATAGATAATTTAGTTTGCTAAGTAAAATCTAAAGTACTACAGGTAAGTAGCCTACTGGTGTCTGGAGCACTTAATTATTTCAAAGACTAGAATAACCTACCAAATTCTTAGTTAAAATAAAATTTTATTTCATGGATACTTTTGATATTGAAATAGGCTTTTTATAGTTACCACTGTCTTATAGTCAGTTGATGAATAATTTTGAGCTAACCCATGGTTGTTTTCTGTCCATTTTTTGGTAAGGAGAAGAATATAATAACCTGCTTCATTTAGTCAGGTTCAAAAGCATCTTAGTGTGTTGTTTCCTTTGAATCCTTTCTTGTCTCTGGTGCAGCCCATTGTGAATGACCCTGATGTTCCACTAAAAGTTGTGGCAGTTACAATTATTGTAATGCATAAGAGTTATGATCCTATTGGTCATAAGGAAGTTTAGGGCCTCTTGGTTATGCCCTTAGAATTGTGTTGGCGCATCTAACTGTTCAAAACTTTTTTAGTTGCTGTATGTGTCAAGCACTGGGCTAGACTCTGGGTATGTATTGATTAATGAGTTCTGCCATCCTAGAAAATGTGCTGCTGCATTGCACAAGTCTAGAGGACATCATTTACATTGTATTCTTTGGAATGTGGCCCTTTGGTCTGGCCTTGGGTCTCTTTCAGTTGGAAAATGTTCAGAATCTCCATTGAGTACAAGTTAATCTATATCTTTTTCATGTTAAATAAGGCCCTCATCATAATCTGATCCTGTCCCATATTTTTGTGTGTGGTATAGATGCTATTTTATTTTTATATGTCTTTATTGATTTCAGAGGAGAAGGGAGAGGAAGAGAGATAGAAACATCAATCATGAGAGAGAATCACTGATCGACTGCCTCCTGCATGCCCCCCCCCGCCCCCCACTGGGGATCGAGCCCACAATCCGGGTATGTGCCCTGACTGGTAATTGAACTGTGACCTCCTGGTTCACAGGTTGATGCTCAACCACTGACCCACACCGGCTGGGCTATTTTATTTTCTTATTTATTTTTTAAATGAATTTATTGGAGTGACATTGATTGATTCAGAAAAGCACACAGGTTTCAAGTGTACAATTCAGTAAAACATCATCTGTACACTGCATTATGTGTCCACCACGCCAATCAAAGTCTCTTTCCATTCCCATTTATCCCCCGGGGACCCTTTGCCCACCTCCACATACCCTCACCCCCTTTCCCTCTGGCTATCATCACACTGTCTGAGTCTATGTATTATGTATATATGTTTTCTGGTTAAGCCCTTCATCTTCTTTCATCCAATTCCCCAAGCCCCCTCCCCTCTGACAGCTGTCAGTTAGTTCCATGTATCCATGCTTCTGTTTCTATTTTGTTCGTCAGTTTATTTTGTTCGTCAGATTCCACATATAAGTGAGGTCATATGGAATTTGTCTTTCTCTGACTTTATTTCTCTTAGCATAATAATCTTTTTTCTTTTTTTAGCTCCATTTCTGGGCTTTCCCCAGAGGCTACCCTGTGTTCTAAACAGTTTAAGTAACTTGTATTCCTGACATTTTCTAGGATTTCTCACTCAGTACTTCTGCATGGTAATTCCTCTGCTTGGATTACATCCCTCAGTTATTTCCCCTCTTTTGACTGCTTTTTTGCTTGAAGTACTTCACACCTTCACGTTCTCCAAAGTCTTTTCTGTCCTCTCTCCTCCTCTCCCTCCCCTGTTCCTCTCCCTGCTCCCATGATACCTACTTTATTGCAGCACTCATCCATTTTGTGTGATATATGTTTGCTTCCTTGCCAGACTTGTGTTTTAGAATTGGCTCCTTGAGGTTACACATTTAATCTGTGTAATCTCCAGCATTTAGCACAGAATTTGGCACATGAAGACAGTGACATTCTAACAAATGACTTTCTATGAAATCACAAGTGGTGATTTTTGCTAGAATGCTGATTGATTATTTACAGACTTATTTTGTTGTAGTAGGATACTTGGTCAACATTTTGGTTTTCTCGATTAATTTCCCTTTTCCTAAATCAAGCAATAATCTGGAGTTAGATTTCAAGATTCTACTTAGTGAGGATAAAGGCACTGTTTTAAGTTCATTGGTGAACATGTTGGTGAAACTTTCTGTCCATAGTAGTGAAAAATTGACTGTAACGTAACTTTTTACAAAAATTAAACATAACTTTTCAATCCAAGAAGAACAGGTGATCCATAAGGTCACTGTAGCACCAGTTCCATCTCTGTTTCTGCCAGTAGCTCTCACTGCTGCTACTGTGCAGGAGTGGATGAAGTTAAAAAGTGGAACACTTCAGGGAACTAAGTCAGGAAGATTTCCAGACTCTTATGGGTCATCCTGTAAGTGGAACTATGCCCACTCCTCACATCTGCTCCATACTGTATTTTATTTTGTTACTTACGTTACAGAATAGTGAGAAGCTAGGAAAATTCCAGGGCAGGAGGAATAGGGAAACTGAGACAAGGAAATTAAATAAAGCCAAACAGTTTAGGCAGCTTGCAGCCAGTTTGCAGCAGAGCCTTATCTTGAGAACAAATGGCTAATACTTCTCCTCAATAACCATAGAATACAGGAAGGGAGGGGGAGTTCTAATGCCTCTTCTCCCTAACCATAGAATATATAGCATAAATCACCCTGGAACTGCCAAGGCAGCAGGAGGAGAGGGAAGGAGAGAAGGGAGAGTTTATCTCACCCACTAAACAAAGAAGGAAAGAAGAAGGAGTTTTCATCTCATTGTTTAAACAGAGAAGCCAGCAGTCTTGGGGCTTGTCAAGATAAAATCGTCAAATGCTTCTCATAAATTCTGGGAGAGCCATAAATAAAGTAAAAGGATGACCTCAAGATCTAGTCTGTACCTAGATATTCAACCTATCTTCGACTTTTAAACCTATAGACAACAGAAAAGTATAAAAAGTCAAACCTCTACCAGGCAGCACTTCTCAGACTAGCTGGGAAGCCCATCTGTACTTCTTAAGCCAGAAATACTTTGATAAAATTTGTTTGCCTTGCTTCTTTAATACATTTATTTGCTTTATTTTTTAAATAAATTTGCTTTACTACACCACCACCATCTGAGGTCACTCATTTGAATTCTTTCTCAGGAGACTGATAAGAACCGAGGAGGGGACAGCCCTCTCTCTTCAACTCAGGGGGTTGTCAGATAACACCTTTTCTAGTGTTTCTGGTGCCTACAACATTTAGAGATGTATCTTCGGTATGGGTTAAGAGGGAGTGTAGGATGACTTCCAAATTCCTGGCATGGGTTTTTAGGCAAATTGTATTCATTAAGTAGAGAAAATTGGTGGTTGGTTGTGGTGGGAGGAAAGATAAAATGAACCTAACAAACCCATACGGTAGATCTTTGAATCTGTATATCTGGGGCTCATGAGATCAGTGCTGAAAGAACTGATTGGTAGTTGCCACAGTAGATAGGTTAATAGTGCCATCTTTGGGCCCTGGTGGTGTTACAAAGAGAGAAAGCCTGGAGAAAATTAATAGTTAAGAAGTGGGCAGAGGAAGTGGAGGTTTGGGGAATATTAAAAATTAAGAAGCAGGCAGAGGAAGTAGAAGCTTCCTACCTGACTACCTGCTGCACAACCCAGGCTAGCTTAATATGACGTATAATTCAGCTCTATTGTGGGAGTATAAAGGTCATTCATGGGTCATTTTGGGAGCCTAGTCACTACTTTCTTATGAAATAGCTAAAAGCAGGATGTAGCTTAGATGAAACTGTTACTGCTGCTGGCGGATGACCATCCTGATGCAGTGGTCACTGTGCATGCACATGCTCAAAGTTGGTCTCAACTGTTCATAGCATCGTCTATTTTAGTTGAGTAAAGTGCATTCTTGGTAGTCAGCTCTGAGTTTAAATTGTTAATTAAATTAAACTATTAAAAAAGATTCCATAGTAGTTGCATATTGAAACAGAGAGTAATAGTGTAAACAGGTATGTAAAAAAAATAGAGCAGCAAAGTAGAGAAGGGCCAGGATGAGAGGAGGGGTGGGGGTAGGGGATAGGGTAGAGAAAAGAGGAGAGAAGAAAAAAAGAACAGAAGAAAACTTTCAGGAGAATTATACTTCTAAGTCTTCTGTATGTCTAGGAGTTCTACATAGATCCCAGAGATGTTCAGTTTTTTTATTAATAGCAAACCCCAAAATAATTTTTTTCATTACTCAGCATGGTTTACTTCAGGATTATTATGTTTGCAAGAAAGAAAAATCAATTTTATTCATGATCTATATTACAGTATGCTTCACATTTCATTTTTCCAGACCTTATGAAGACCTAAACACAAAGAAGCACAAAATCACTAGTAAACTATTCTGCACAAAAAGTACAATCCTACAGATTTACAATTATAAATGATAGGCACTAAGATCAACTTTTAAAAATTATGTTTCCTAGCCAGTTTGGCTCTTGAAGAGAGCATCGGCCCACAGACTGAAGGGTATCACCAGGTTCAATTCTGGTCAAGGACATGCACCTCCGTTGCAGGCTCAATTCCTAGCCAGTCAGGGCACAGGGCGCATGCGGGAGGCAACCAGTCTCACATCAATGTTTCTCTCTGTCTTTCCCCCTCCTTCCCACTATCTAAAAATCAATGGAAAATGTCTTTGAGTGAAGATTACCAACAAAGACAAATTATGTTAATTAGCCCTTTTCAACTTTACCCCTTTTTCCCAGTTTGAAACCCACCCATGTTGACTCAGCATAGGAAGAAAGTACAAAGGCCTTAGCATCTGCGTTTAACAAATGTTTTAAAAATCCAGCATTTATAATTGCTATTAAAGAGGATAATGGTCTTGCTCATGGTACAACCATTATAGAAATCTGAACTTTCTCATTTTCTGTGGTCATTGTGTAATAAGGACTTTTTAACAAATCAATATAGTTGGGTAATGTGCCAACCATAATAATAATAACTGACATTTATACAAGGACTTTTAGTTTACAAAACATTTCTACAGGCATTATCTACTTTACTTACTATTTCCAATCAATATTGCCTTTTCAAAACAGGGAAAAAAATCTTCACTTAATCAATCAAGATTAGCATTTTTCATATTCCCTAGAAAGTCAAGCATGGAGGGACTTTATATCAGAAAGTTTTACCAACAAATTAAGGCATGAAATGCAGACAGCAGCATCTTTCAAGGGTCTGTTTTCCAAAAATACATTTGAAAGCCAAGTGGAAAGTATGAATCTTAGAATAATGAATGTTTAAATTTCAAATACCGTCTTTTATTTTTATTTTTTTAAAAATATTTTTTATTGATTTTCTTAGAGGAAGGGAGAGGGTTAGAGAGTTAGAAACATTGATGAGAGAGAAACATCAATCAGCTGCCTCCTGCACACCCCCTACTAGGGATATGCCCACAACCAAGGTACATGCCCTTGACCGGAATCGAACCCGGGACCCTTCAGTCCGCAGGCCGACGCTCTATCCAATGAGCCAAACTGGTTAGGGCTCAAATACTGTCTTTTAAATTGCCAATAGAAATGTCTAGTTACTAGGCATTTGGATTGATAGCATTATAGTTTAGAAGAAGTGTCACTAATTTGCATTAGAATGGAATAAACATTGATTTATATATTAACAAAAAAACACACCTCATTTTATACCTGAATTTAAAAGTGTAATTTTAGTTCGAGGAGTTAGGTTCACTTATGAATTTGGTTTGTTTATTCAAGCTGTTATTAGAACTCTTGATTTGAGAGTTCCTATTGTATTAGATGCCCATGCCACACAATTTCTTTTGTGCTTGTTTGAAAATACCCTTGTTTGTTTCAACTAGGTTATTTTACTCTTGCCCCCAAAGGAAAAAAAATAGCACAAAAGTTTTACCTATTTCATAAGTCTAACAATGCAGAGGAATTTGAAGAAATGGTTAATGGTAGCATGTATGTATAGGTACAAGTGACATGAATTTCTAATTAGGTTTGTTGGATCAAAGTTTATGGGGATCTTAAATTTTAATTAATATCAGTTGGTTTTCCAAAAAGGTGCACTCCTGACATCAACATTTCATGAGTGCTTTTTTGTTTTGCCAGGTATGGGCAGGTAATGTTTTATCATGTAATTTTATACTTCATCTTGTTTTCTTATAGGTTCATGAGCTTTTTAATTGTTACTGTTCTCCCTTGCTCCACAATATTGCAAGATCCCTAAATTCTAGTATCAGACAATTGTGAATTTGGGAGTAATCTATAGTATAAAGGGAATAATAATGTACCTGTTTTTCTGTCCCTCCCCATTGTCATTTGTTTTGTGTTCATTGTGTGTCTTACATTTCTATTGAGACACATGAAACAGGCTCTCTTAATATAGAAAACTCACACTTTTCCATATTAGTACCTCCAATGGGTCTAAAAAAAATCTTCTGTAACTTATCCTTAACCACACTTGATCAGCAGTTGCTCTGTGAAGACTGGAGCAAATTGTCTGCCTCTCTCCTTACCAGTGTTGGAATGTCACCTACTGGTGGAAGAGTGTAACAGCAGGTTATATACAAAGGCAGTACTTGCCTAGGTAAAAAACTTTCATGGTTGGGTTGCAACACATGAATTATTACAACTGCCTCATTTTAGTGAAGAAGTTGAAACCAAGACATCTGAAGGAACTTGCAAATAGTCATGTTAAATTGTCATTTAAAGACAAGTTAGAGCTGATTCTAGAGTTCTCTGCTTTTTACATTTGTTTTTGTTTTGTATTATGTATTTTGGGGTAAAGATGTATATCTCCTGTTCCTAATATGGTAATGAATATGGCATATATGTTCACTTAATGCTTATAGATGAATTAATTTGATAAAATAATTTCAAATTTGCTGCTACTGTACTTATGCTGTGTCACTGGCTAGTACTTCTCAGTGGGGCCAAAATGTGTTAGGAATATAAAAAGAACTATAAACAGCTAGCTGTAGCTTACTAGAAATATACTTCTTAAAGGAATCTTCAAAATGACTACTTGCCTAGAGTGGTCACTTCGTAAGTTATATAAATGTCTAATCATTATATTGTACACCTGAAACTAATGTAATATTATATATCAACTATAATTGAAAAATAAAAAAAAATTTAAACACACTTGCCTGGGCTAAAGTAACTTAATTAAGAGTGAGATCCAGAGAATCTGGAGAATAGTCTGGTAGAGCACCGTGAAGTGCTTTGGAGATTCTACAAGTCCAGACCCAAGGATGACCATGCATTGTAGAATTAGAAGTTAATTTTTTAAAAATATTATTACATCCCTGCCAGGCATGGCTCAGTGGTTGACCTGTGAACCAGGAGGTCACGGTTCGATTCCCGGTCAGAGTACATGTCCAGGTTGTGGGCTTGATCCCCAGTGGGGGGCGTGCAGGAGGCAGCTGATAAATGATTCTCTCATCATTGATGTTTCTCCCTCTCCCTCTCCAAAATCAATAAAAAATTATTACATATACATGGTTAAAGCATTCAAAAAGCACTAAAGCTTCTCCCTCACTTCTACCCAAACACACTATTCCCACTGGTAGCCAAGTTTATAACTCTTAATGTTCTTAATATTGATTTCTGTGACAGATAATTGCATTATCTTTCCTAATTATAACTTTTTTTGTTATAACTATCACATTGTTTTGTAACATACAAAAAAGTATAAGTATACAAAGACTACACCTTACAAATGTAAATACAGTCTTGCTTTGGTGTATGTTGGGTACAATGGTCTTCCTTAAGTCTAAACACAGAAACAAAAGCATGTATTATAAGAGAAAGTCCAAGATGGGAAGTGATAAAATGGGTATTGAGTGGAGCTTTGTTAAAATTTAGCTGGTATCCCTGTAAAATTTCCATGTATTCATTAAATTATATTATGTCATTCTTATTGTTAGAAGCTGACTTGAAGTAGTAAGTTTGTCCTCATAAAGAGTTATCACAATTTTGGTTACTGTAATTGGGAGATTGGCCCCCCCCCCACTTTTATACATATATTTGTATAGATAATTAAAATTGGAGTGGTTTAATGAGCAGAGTAGGGATTGTATATGTATTAGGGTACTTTTATTCCAATTGTGAAGGCAGAACTGCTTTTTTTGACAATGAAATATTGAGAATGCTAACTGCTGTTTATTACTTCAGGATCTTTAAAAACATCTTTTGCTGAGTGGTCCTTAAAAGATGGATTTATCAAATTTTTATTTAACATGGGTAGGTTTGTTTAATGCTCAGAAAAAAAAAATGTAGAACTACAAAACAAAGTGGGAGGATTCATTCTCTTTCAACAATACGTAGTGGCCCAAAAGTCTTAGTTCAGTTTTAATTTTTAAAACTCTGGAGGTATATGGTAAAGACTCTAAAAAAAATGTCATTTGAGAATTTTTTTATACTAATTTATTTAGTTTTGTGATTTTTGAATGAATACATTTTTATTTTACTTCAGTCTTGTTGAAGTTGGCAAATATTAACTGAAGTAAATTAAAAATACATTATTCAGAACTGCTTTGCTTGAAGTTTTACTTGAGTTATAGATCGTTCTCTAAGTTACCTTGTGAAATTACTTATTTTGGAATTCTTGGAAAATACATTGAATATCCTTAAAGAAAACCCTCCACACACATATTATTATAATACTATCGGTACAGCTAATAAGGAATTCAGGTTTTGAAGCAAAGGTTTAGAGATTTGGGGGTTTCTATTCCTATTGAGACCAGCTCATCTTGTTTTAGGAAATGAGATATGACTAACTCTTATCCTAGGTTAAAGATGTACTTAAATGGTTAAGCCATTTAAATGGTTCCTAGTAACTATATAATGGGAATAATAAGTAAACTTAAAAAAATTAGTATTAGATTTAGTGATATTTGTTTCTGATAGCTTCACCTTTTTTCTGTGCTGTTTTCACCCACAAAAAAATCAAGTTCATTGTAAATGCAAGGAAGGGTTTGGTTAAGCACAATAGCCTATAAGCTCCTTGCTATTTAGATAACATCAAGGCTCAGGCATGCACTGTGGAGTTGGGACTTTAAGTAATAGGAGCTCTACCAGTGGTAGTCAGATGGCAGAAAACCCATTTAAAATTAGGGAATTAAAAAATCCTAAATTTTAATGTCTTATTTTAGAAGTAGTTCAAAAAGAACCAAAACAAATATTTGACAGAAAATTCTCATTTGAACAGATTTTTATGCTTAGTTTTATTTTATTAAGAGCCAGCTTTTGAAAGCTCTGCTAACGTCAGCAATTGGAAGGAATAATTATAGTGCAATTGGTAAGAAAAATTTCTTTGTTTACTATGATATAGAAAGTGACTTGATTAAAAATGCATTCCAACAAACCACCGAAGTTATATTTCTATAAGTTAAATGGATTTTAGAAGTTTGATATTAATGCTTCAGATGTCCTAATTAGATATATGGTAGGATAGTATTTAAAATGTATTTTTCATCTTGATAAATCAGTATGTTTTAAAATGTGTTTATATAGATTTGTGTTTTTGTAGAGTCATAGAAATGTTAAGGGATCTCTAGGTACGTTTTTAAAATTTAGATATACATTTATAATGTGTATATGTTTTAAATGTAAACTTGGAATTGTCTCATTAGGTTTTACTAAGTTTATGTAAAAGGTGAGTTCTTAGTAATTTCCTATGAGGTATAATATGTTTAAAGAGAATAATAATTGGTGGTTTTTAGAGCAACTTTTTATTTAAATTATTTTTAATATTTCAATTTTGGTAAAATTGGGTAAGAGTTAAAGAATTTTACCTTTAAAAGGAAGCTAAATTTCAGAGAAATAACACTTGTAAAAGAGTAAGGAGATAATTTGGTCAAGAATTGTGTTTTTAAAAGTATGAAAATAGATTGTTATGGGCAGTGCACATTTAAAATAATTGGAAATTTTTTTGTTTTGGTCAGACTGTAGAAGATGAAAATATAGTTATGTTAGATTAAGGTGAACTTTTGTCATATATTTGAAGAAAAGGTTCTAGTTATAAATACATGGACTAAATGAAAACACTGAATTTTTAATGGCAATTCTTTTTCTAAAATCATAAAAAGCACGAGTATTTATCTACTAATAGATTCTACAGTAAAAAATTGGGGTTTACAAAAGTTGGGAAGCATGTCTATATTTCTAGGCAATGGATAAAAAAACAAGACCAAAGACTAGTTAGATTCAAAACCAGCAGTATGAGTTTATAGATAATGCCTGGTACATAATAGGTTGAGTCAGTTATTTCAGATTTATAGAGGCAGAGTTCTCAAGATTTATGGCCTTTGGTGCTAAGAATGAAAATTTTCTTCTGTTTAAAAGCTTGAGATGGCTGCTTTTATTGATTAAAAAACTTTATATTATGGATAATTTCTACATACTGAAAAGTAGGTTAGTATAATGAACTGTCATGTACCTATTACTCAGCTTTTAACTTGGCTTTAACAGTATTCATGGCCATACCCTGACCAATAAAGATAAGTTAAAAGAAAATTTTTTTTGAAGTAAGGTTTTTCAAACCTGCAGAAAAGTTGATGTATAAGTGTAAAGTTGTTCATTACATTCCTTAATTGTCCTTCTGATATGTGTAGAGTCTGTAGTGATGTTTTCTGTCTTATTCCTGATATTATTTGTGTCTCTCACCCACCTCCTTCTCTTTGAGTCTAACTAGAAATTAGAAATCATCAATTTTATTGATCTCTAAGAACCAGCTTTTTATTTCATTGATTTTTTTCTCTCTCAATTTTTCTGTTTCTTATTGCATTGATTTCTACTCTGAATTTTATTATTTCCCTGTAGTGCCTTCTCTAGGTATACTTTGCTGTTTTCTACTTTCTTAAGGTAAAGCTGATGTCATGATTACAGACCTTTCTTTTCAGATACTGGGAAGTAGTGCTATGAATTTTCTAACTACTGTATTAGTGGCATTCCACAAACTTTAATGTTAATTTTCAATATGTTAATCTTCATTTTTGTTCAGCTTGGAATACTTTGTATTTCATTTCACTTGATTTCTTTGACTCAGATTTTCAGAAGAGTATTATTTTGTTTCTAAATATTAAGGCTTTTCTACTTATGCTTCTGTTTTTATCTTCTAATTTAAGTACATTTTATTCAGAACATACTTTGTTTTGTTTTTTTTTCAAAGTCTTTTTTTTTTAAATCTTTATTGTTCAGATTATTACATTTGTTCCTCTTTTTTCCCCCCATAACTCCCCTCCTCCCAGTTCCTGCCCCACCCTCCGCCCTCACTCCCCACCCACTGTCCTCATCCATAGGTGCACGATTTTTGTCCAGTCTCTCCCCGCATCTCCCACACCCCTTTCCCCCCCAGGAATAGTCAGTCCATTCCCTTTCTATGTCCCTGATTCTATTATAATCAACAGTTCATTCTGTTGATCAGATTATTTATTCACTTGATTCTTAGATTCACTTGTTGATAGATGCATATTTGTTGTTCATAATTTGTATCTTTACCTTTTTCTTCCTCTTCCTCTTCTTAAAGGATACCTTTCAGCATTTCATATAATCCTGGTTTGGTGGTGATGAACTCCTTTAGCTTTTCCTTATCTGTGAAGCTCTTTATCTGACCTTCAATTCTGAATGATAGCTTTGCTGGATAAAGTAATCTTGGTTGTAGGTTATTGGTATTCATCACTTTGAATATTTCTTGCCATTCCCTTCTGGCCTGCAAAGTTTCTGTTGAGAAATCAGCTGACAGTCGTATGGGTATTCCCTTGTAGGTAACTGAGTTTCTTTCTCTTGCTGCTTTTAAGATTCTCTCTTTATCTTTTGCTCTTGGCATTTTAATTATGATGTGTCTTGGTGTGGTCCTCTTTGGATTCCTTTTGTTTGGGGTTCTCTGCACTTCCTGGACCTGTAAGTCTATTTCTTTCACCAGGTGGGGGAAGTTTTCTGTCATTATTTCTTCAAATAGGTTTTCAATATCTTGGTCTCTCTCTTCTTCTGGCACCCCTATAATTCTGATGTTGGTACGCTTGAAGCTGTCCCAGAGGCTCCTTACACTATCTTTGTATTTTCGGATTCTTTTTTCATTTTGCTTTTCTGGTTGAGTGTTTTTTGCTTCTTCGCATTTCAAATTTTTGCCTTGATTCTTGCGCTCCTCTGGTCTGCTGTTGGGAGTCTGTATAGTATTCGTTATTTCAGTCCGTGTATGCTTAATTTCTAGTTGGTTCTTTATCATAACATCGAGGGTCTCATTAGATTTCTTGAGGATCTCACTACATTTATCGGCGGCTTCTAGACAGTTCTTAAGAGACCTTAAAAGTGTGGTTCTGAACTCAATATCCTCTATTGACAGTTTTGTCCTGTTTCTTTGTCTCCGCATTTTTTATGCTTTCTTGGTGCACCCCCTAGTTGTCTTTGTGCGCAGTCTTGTAGTTAAGCCTTGATTGTTGTCTGCAATACCGGGGGTGATTTGACCTCCAGGCTAACTGGCTATGAGAGTCAGCTGTGTCTGCAGTGGGAGAGCTTCTGTGGCTGGATCTCTAGGGCGGTGCTAATCTAGCGTTTGCCTGAGGCTATCCGGCAAATGGCTCTGCCCAGGGCTTGGGCGGGGCTGGTCCCCGGGGATCTACAGGGTGGGCCGGAGCGAGCAGTTATGGCTGCTCTCAGTTCTGTCCCTAGGGGCTCTGCCTCACAGAGTCCCAGCAACCGCTGCAAACGAAAGCTGCCTTCGAGTTCCGACCGAAGCCAGACAGTCCCGCTTCTCCCGTTTGAGTCTGGGTCCCTAGAGACTCACCCGGATCTGGAGCTCAGAGTCTGAAACTCCCTCCCGATTGAAAACAACAACCGCGCCCTCCGCCTCCAGCCCACTCCACGGGCACTCCGCACCTTAGTATTTCACTTCAGCACTGCGCCTCCTCTGAGTCTGGGTATGATATTCTCTTTCCTCCTGGTTACAGAATTTCCACTCAGCCAGCCTTCCTGTGGTTCTGGATGATGTCTTTAGTTGTTTTTGAAGTGGTTGTTCGAGGCAGCAATCTCCGGCGTTAACCTATGCCGCCATCTTGGTTTTTCTCCATTTTATTCAGAACATACTTTGTATAACTTGAATCTTTTTATGTCCCAGAATGTGGTCTTTCTTGGTAAATATTCTGTGTATAAGTCTTAAAAAATCTATATTTTGCTGTGGTTGAGTAGAATGTTCTGTAAGTACCAGTTAGGACCACTTGATTGATACTGTTGTTTATATCTTCTATGTCCAAACTAGTATTTTTAATTTACTTGTTCTATCTCTTATTGAGTGGTATTGAAATGAAATCTCCAACAGTAATTGTGAATTTCTCTATTTCCTTCCAGTTTTATTAGTTTCTGATTTGTGTATTTTGAAGGTCTGTTAAATGTATATGCGTTTAGGATTATTAATAATACTAGAGGCCCGGTGCACAAAATTTGTGCACGGTGGCGGGGTATCCCTCAACCCGGCCTGCACCCTCTCCAATCTGGGACCACTTGGGGGATGTCTGACTGCCAGTTTTGGCCTGATCCCACGACATCCCTCTCACAATCTGGGACCGCTGGCTCCTAACCGCTTGCCTGCCTGCCTACCTGATTGCCCCTAACTGCTTCTGCCTGCCATCCTGATTGCCCCCTAACCGCTCCCCTGCTGGCCTGATTGACATCTAACTGCTCCCCTGCCGGCCTGATAGCCCCCACCTGCCCTCCCCTGCTGACCCGATGGCCCCCAACTGCCCTCCCCTGCAGGCCCAATTGCCCACAACTGCCCTCTCCTGCTGCCCAACTGCCCCTAACTGTTCTCCCATGCCGGACTGGTCACCCCTAACTCCCCCTCCCTCCGTCTCCCACCCGCTGGCCTGGTCACCCCATGCAGCCTGCTGTTCAGTCATTTGGTCATTCCTCACTAACCCCCCTGCCGGCCTTGTCACCCCATGCAGCCTGCTGTTCGGTTGTTACTGTGACGGCGTCCTGGAGAATTTGCGTATTCCTCTATTATTAATATAGATAGGATGCATGTAGTTGCCTATAGTCTTTTAAAAAAATACAACCACAATCTCTGCCTTTTAATTGGTGTTTAGACCATTTATATTTAATGTGATCATTAATATGGTTGGGTTTCAATCAGTCATCTTTCTATTTGTTTTTAATTTATCTCATTTTTTGTTTCTTTTTTTGTTTTGTTTTGTTTTGTTTTGTTTTAATTAAATCTTTATTGTTCAGATTATTACATTTGTTCCTCTTTTTCCCCCCCCCATAACTCTCCTCCTCCCAGTTCCCGCCCTACCCTCCGCCCTCACTCCCCACCCACTGTCCTCATCCAAAGGTGCACGATTTTTGTCCAGTCTCTTCCCGCACCCCCACACCCGTTTCCCCCTGAGAATTGTCCACTCCCTTTCTATGCCCTTGATTCTATTATATTCACCAGTTTATTCTGTTCATCAGATTTTTTATTCACTTGATTTTTAGATTCACTTGTTGATAGATGTGTATTTGTTGTCACTTTGTTGTTCATAATTTTTATCTTTACTTTTTTCTTCTTCTTCCTCTTCTTAAAGAATACCTTTCAGCTTTTCATATAATACTGGTTTGGTGGTGATGAACTCCTTTAGCTTTTTCTTATCTGTGAAGCTCTTTATCTGACCTTCAATTCTGAATGATAGCTTTGCTGGGTAGAATAATCTTGGTTGTAGGTTCTTGCTATTCATCACTTTGAATATTTCTTGCCACTCCCATATGGCCTGCATAGTTTCTGCTGAGAAATCAGCTGACAATCGTACGGGTACTCCCTTGTAGGTAACTAACTGTTTTTCTCTTGCTGCTTTTAAGATTCTCTCTTTGTCTTTTGCCCTTGGCATTTTAATTATGATGTGTCCTGGTGTGATCCTCTTTGGATTCCTTTTGTTTGGGGTTCTCTGCGCTTCCTGGATTTGTAAGTCTGTTTCTTTCACCAGGTAGGGGAAGTTTTCTGCCATTATTTCTTCAAATAGGTTTTCAATATCTTGCTCTCTCTCTTCTTCTGGCACCCCCATAATTCGGGTGTTGGTACGCTTGAAGTTGTCCCAGAGGCTCCTTACACTATTTTCATATTTTTGGAATTTTTTTCTTTTCCAGTTGGGTATTTTTTACTTCTTTGTATTTCAAATCTTTGACTTGCTTCTTGGGGTCTTCTAGTCTGCTGTTGGATCTTTGTATATTATTCTTTATTTCAGTCAGTGTATGCTTAATTTCTAATTGGTCCTTTTTCATATCCTTGAGGGTCTCACTAAATTTTTCAGAGGTTTCTAGAAGATTCTTGAGTAACCTTATAACCGTGGTTTTGAACTCTATATCCAGTAGTTTGCTTTCCTCCATTTCTTTCATTTGTGACATGTTTCTTTGTCTTCGCATTTTGGCTGCTTCCCTGTGTTGATAGAGTGGCTTTGTGTACTAGGTGTCCTATAGGGCCCAGTTGCTCAGCCTCCCCAATTACCTGAGGTGGACACTCTTGGTGCACCCCTTTGTGGGCTGTGTGCACAGTCTTGTTGTAGTTAAGCCTTGATTGTTGTAGGTATCGCTGAGAAGAATTGACCTCCAGGCCAGTTGGCTGTGAGAATCAGCTGTGTCTGCAGTGGGAGAACTTCTGTGCTGGAGACACCCCTCCAGGGCAAGACTTGCTTCAATGGGGCTTTGGTGCTCACTGAGTCTGCCCCTTGAGTGTGTCTCTTATGGATCTGAAGCATTGTAATCTGGTATGGTCTCACTCTGACCACTGGGTACACTTGCTCTTGGATCTCCAAGGAGGTGCAAAGTCAGCCACTGCCTGAGTCCACCCAGCAGGAGCTACAGAGAGATCTGCAGATTCCTCCTCTTTTTTTGGGGTTTGGAGGTGCCCAGATGAGGCCCCGCTGTGAAGCAATGCAGGCTGCTGTAGAGTCTTGTGCCTTCTTTTGGAAGTTCTGGGGCTCTCTGACCCAGCTGTAGTTTGTTAGGTTTTAGCTTGCAAAAGGCCAGGCTATTCATATGCAAAAGCCTCTGTTCACAGCTTGGGTGGGGCAGGGTCTCAGGGAATCACCGGGGCGGAGCAAACAGCAATGGCTTCCCGTCAGCCCTGCTCCGAAGAGGTCCCTGGGTCTCTGTGTCCCGCAGCCCCGTGCAGGAACAGTGATCGCTGTAAACAGCAACTCTGAGAGAAAGCCACCCTCACGTTACAGCCCGATGACAGACAGTCCAGTTTCTCCCAGTATGAGTCTGGGTCCCCAGAGTCTCCCCCGGAACTGGAGTTCAGAGCAGTCGGGAGCTTGTCAACCGATTCTATTCTATTATCAGTTCTGGATCCTTTTCTATTGATTGATTTACCTCCCTCCTGATTGAAAAAGACAACAGCATACCCAGTTGCCAGCCTGTTTCGCACGCCTCCTCCGCACTCCCGCACCTCCGCACCTCCTACCAGTCTCAATGTGCTTTTCTCTTGTCTTCTAGTTGTAGAACTTCCACTCAGCCAGCCTTCCCGTGGTTCTGGATGATATCCGTTTTGTTTTTTAATTGTACTTTTGATGTGGTTGTGCAAGGCAGCAAGTTCAGGTGTTTACTTATGCCACCATCTTGGTTCCTGTCTATATTTTATTGATTTTAGAGAAGAAGGGAAAGGGAGCCAAAACCGGTTTGGCTCAGTGGATAGAGCGTCGGCCTGTGGACTGAAGGGTCCCAGGTTCGATTCCGGTCGGGGGCATGTGCCTGGGTTGGGGGCGCATCCCCAGTGGGAAATGTGCAGGAGGCGGCTGGTCGATGTTTCTCTCTCATCGGTGTTTCTGGCTCTCTATCTCTCTCCCTTCCTCTCTGTGAAAAATCAATAAAATATATTTAAAAAAAAAAAAAAAGAAGGGAAAGGGAGAGAGAGATAGAAACATCAATGATGAGAGAGAATCATTGATTGGCTGCCTCCTGTACACTCTCTACTGAGGATGTGCCCACAACCAAGGTACATGCCCTTTACTGGAATCGAACCTGGGACCCTTCAATCCTCAGGCTGACGCTCTATCCATTGAGCCAAACCAGTTAGGTCGTAACATATCTTTTTTTGCCAGCTCCTTTCACAATATTTTTTATCATTTCTTTTAAATAGTTTGATGATGACATGCCCTGGTATAACTTCTTAATGTTTCTTTGCTTAGTGTTAGTTGGACTTCTTGGATCTATGGGCTTATAATTTTTTCATCTAATTTGGAAAATTTTGGCCATTATATCATTACATATTTTTTTGGTCTCTCCCATGATGCATATATATTAAGGTCACTTGAAGTTGTCTCACAGCTTACTGGTGGTGGTGGTGGTGGTGGTGGTATGTGCTTCTAATTTTTTTCTCCATTTTTCGTTTTGAATATTCTATTATGTCTTCAAGTTCATTGATTTTTCTTTTGCACTGTCAAATCTGTTAAGTTCATCTTCATATTTTTTTCATCTGAGATGTACTTTTTATATTATGTTCAATTTGATTTTTTTCTTCATATGTCTCTGCTTAACATGTTCAGTCTTTCCTGTTGGTTTTTAAACATTTAGTCTACAGTTATAGCAGTTGTTTTAATGTCCTTGTCAACCAATTCTATTCTATTATCTGTTCTGGGTCCTTTTCTATTGATTGATTTTTCTCATTATGGGTTGTATTTTTTCTTTCTTTCATGCCTGTTAAGTTTAATTTGGATGTCAGACATTGTGACTTATTGGGACTATATATTTTGTATTTCTAAAAATCTCCTTGAACTTTATTATGTGAAGCAGTTACGTTACTTAGAAACAATTTTATTCTTTCAAGTCTCAAAAGCTTTGTTAGTCAGGACCACCAGAGTAGCTTTTCGTTTGGGGCTAATTGGGTACTATTACTGAAGCAAAACCCTTCTGAATACTCTCCCTGATTCTTTGTGACTAATGAGGTTTTTCACTGTAGTTGGTTGGAATAGGCACTCTGCCCAGCTTTGTATGAGCCCTGATGGTTATTGGTTTTGGGTGGTTTTTCCCTAGCTTCTGGTATTTTTGCCTCACACATAAGTGCTGATCAGTATTTGGTAGAAGACTTGAGAGGGATAGGGATCATCTTGCAGATTTTCAGTGTCCTTTCTCTGTGCAGATCTGCCCTGCAAAGCTGGTCACTTTGGTGCCTTCCCAGACACCCAGCCTCATCTCCCCAAATCAGAGAGACTGCTCTACTCCCCCTGGGTTCCCTGCCTTCCCTTTTTTTGCAGACTGTAGACCAAACATGTCAAACTCCCGGCCCGCTGGCACGAGTTTGATGTGTTTGCTGTAGACTCTTTAGTTTGCAAACTGGGATAATTGCAAAGCTCATCTAGTTTCCTTCCTATCTCTGTATCAGTTTCTTTCATTACCTGGTGTCCGTTTTCTTGAAAACTTGTTTTATATATTTTGTCCATTTTGTTGTTGTTTTAGATGGGAAGGCAAATCTGGTCTCTGTTTTTTCATCTTGGTTGGAAGCAGAAGTCTCAACATAGTTTCTCCCCTGAAGAAACATATTTTATTTTATTTATTTTTTGGTTAGAAAACATATTTTAGGCCGAAACTGGTTTGGTTCAGTGGATAGAGCATCGGCCTGTGGACTGAAGGGTTCCAGGTTCGATTCCGGTCAAGGGCATGTACCTGGGTTGCGGGCAATCCCCAGTGGGGGATGTGCAGGAGGCAACTGATCGATGTTTCTGACTCTCTATCTCTCTCCCTTCCTCTCTGTAAAAAATCAATAAAATATATTAAAAAAACAAACAAACATATTTTAGGTGGTGGTGGTGGAAAATGGGGATCAGAATTATATGTAATCTATATATATAAAAGCTTAAGTGACCATTCAACCGAATGACCGGTAGCTATTATGTGCACTGACCACCAGGGGGCAGGCACTCCAACCAGTAGGTTAGCTCGCTGCCGGGGTCCAGCAGATCAGGACTGGGCCAGATGGGCCAGATATGCCCTGTAGCCCTCCCACAGTCCCTTCCCAGATGGCCAACCTCCTGTGGTCCCTCCCTGGCCCAGTCAGCCCCAACCATGCATTGGTGGTGTCCTGGATTGCGAGAGGGCGGAGGCCAGGCCGAGGGACCCCACCGGTGCATGAATCCATGCACCCGGCCTCTAGTTAATTACAAAAAATGAGTTTGATGAATCCTGAATGATGATCCTGAGATTCAGTCCAGAACTTATGGAAGAACCATGGACTATAGTTAAGAACCTGAGACTGGTATTTTTTTTGTGGGAACAGCATCAGGGTAGATGCCTTTGTCTTAACCTTTGAAAGTGGGCATGTGCACATTTAAATCTTGCAAGATTGGTCTATCTCTTCCATGTTCAGGTAACAGCTGCTGACCTTTTGAACAGGGAAGAGGTTGGGCTAGTTCATTCTCCCTATAGTCCATAGCAGCAGGTTCCTCATATAATATTGATTTGATGGATTAGTCTTAACATGGTAGTAACATGCTTCATGGCTGTAATACTGCCCTAGACTAAAAATAACTTGCTACTAAATTTCCCAAAGGTGTGTTTTTTTTTTGTTTTTTGTTTTTTTTTTGTATAATATGGTTTCTTTTGGGGAAGTTGGACCAGATACTTCTAAATTTTCTTTTCCAAGATGGCACTAAGTCATCTATCTATCTATCTATCTATCTATCTATCTATCTATCTATCTATCTATCTCTGTCTATCTTAAAATTCTGCCTTTTATTTCTATAGAAAGTCCTGGCTCTACTTAGCTCTGACCCCATCTCCAGGGCTACCAGAAGGTAGACAAGTGCTGGGTGCTGGTATAGGAGGCACCAATATTTTCATTGGTCATTTTGTTGAGATTTCAGTAGTCATATATGAGATTAGTTTAAAATGCTGCAGTTGGTTTTACTTGGCTATTTTACTTGATTACTTAAGTATCAGTTAAACATTGATACATGTATCACAAGAAATGTGATAATATGAAGTTATATAGTCTACTAGGAAAAATAATTTCCTAACATTTATAAACATTAAACAGCTAATGCTATCTTAGCACAACAAGTGTTATTCACTCAACAAGTAATTTTTGAGTGTCTACCATGTGTCAGGCCTGTACTGCACACTGGCTAGATGAGGTAGAAACATGACATTTGGACTGAGAGGTTATATTACCTATTGGCTGTTCTGCAGACATCAACCTAGTCTAAAGCAGTGGCTCTCCAAGGCTTTGGGCTCAGACTGGTAACCTTTAATGCAGCGGTTCTCAACCTGGGTCGCGACCTCTTTGGGGGTCGAACGACCCTTTCACAGGGGTCGCCTAAGACCATCGGAAAGCACATATATAATTACATATTGTTTTTGTGATTAATCACTATGCTTTAATTATGTTCAATTTGTAATAATGAAAATACATCCTGCATATCAGATATTTACAGTACGATTCATAACAGTAGTAAAATTACAGTCATGAAGTAGCAATGAAAATAATTTTATGGTTGGGGGTCACCACAACATAAGGAACTGTATTAAAGGGTCGCTTTAATACAGGAAGGTTGAGAACCACTGCTTTAATGTTTATTGTGAACTCTGAAAAGCTTTTGTTTATGTGCATTGTATCTGTTGATACCATGTTAGTTAAAACTGATATAGATTTGAGAATATTAGTTTAATAAGATGTGACAATAATACATTTATTACATTTTAAGTAACATTTTTCTGAAAAATATTTGCCATAACCAAAAAAAATCATGAGAAAATAGGCATTGTTCTACAATTTGCAAATCTCTTTAATGTGTGGCCGAATGTCTGTTTATAATTAATCTCATTTTTTTTAATACAGGGGAAAAAACTTTGTTGATGAGCTCAGTGAATTTTCTCCTAGACAAGCATCATGAGTAGTCAGAAGTAGTCATAAGATTGCTTAGTGGACTTTGGAATGAGAACGGGGGAATCAGTTGAGTGACCTCCAATAGTGGTACACATGCCATAGGGATTGACTAGTGGCCAGGGAATGTCATTCATGTAATAGATGCTTGCTTAGTAAACATTTGACGGATGATACTTTAATCCCTAAGAGGTTTTGGGGTGGTTTCACTACTGGTGCTTTACCTCTTCACTATACTTCAAGCAATAAATTGAGTTGTGTGAAGCACTTTTACGGCACAACTAGGTTACGTCTCTGAGTCTGGAGAATGAAAGGGAAGATTCTGTAGTATTTTCTCCCAGAATTTAAATTGTTTTGTAGCAGGGCTATTGCTAGTACAAATTCATTAATGGAATATGCCACGTTTTGTGATTGTAAGTAATGCAGGTGCAAGAACTGGCACGCCATTGAAAATGGCATTAGAACCAGCTAGCACTTTAGTGGTTACTTAAGTACCAGTTAAACATTGATACATATGTCACAACAAGAAATGTAATAATATGAAGTTATATAGTATACTAAGATAAATAATAATTTCCTAACATTTGTTCCTCTCATCTCTCAGTTGTCTTCAACTGTTCTGAAGTACAAGACCTTCTAAATCACTGTAGATATGGATAAAGAAGAAAGGAAGACTATCAATCAGGGTCAAGAAGATGAAATGGTAACCAGTATTTATTATTTACTTATAAAGTGTGAAGAATTTATCTCTGCAATTTATTATACTAGGGAAGTAGAAAAGTAAATTAAAAAAACAAAACACAGCTAAGTTAATGTATTTTCCTCATCCTGACTGTGTTTTTTAATTGGGATTATATAGCATTTCTATTTGTTTTAGAATAATTCCTATTTCACTTCTGAACTGTTAAAACCTGGAGGAAAGAAGTATGTTTTTTCATTTGGTAATTTGAGAAGTTATGTTAGCTAATGCTTAAAATATAATTCCAAATCCAAGATTTCTGATTTTGATTTATAAAATGTTGAATATCAGCTTAATTTAAAAAACACACTTTTCAACTCTTCTGTGTGTGGCGGATGGAAGGAGATAGAGTTGTCAGATAAAAAGAAGGTAGGGAAAGAGTAGGTTTACAATTGTTATATGGAAAATAATATGTTCATTAATAAATAATAATACAAGAATAAACTGTTTTGAGTACTTATAACTGTAAACTTACTTTTGCTCTACCCTGTATAAGACTCCTTGTTAAATATTAAATGTGGATTTCAGATAATCAAGGAATACATTTTTAGTAGAAGCATGTCCCTAATATTGCAGAGGGCAACAAAAAAATTACTTGGTTTTTTTATCTGAAATTTGAATTTAAATAGGCCCTTTGCATTTTCATTTGCTAAATTTGGCAGCCCTTGTTAGGGTAACTGAAACAATTTGAATAATTTGGGTCAGAAGGTCAGATTGATCAGTAACAGTAGTATTGGGACAATTAGTTAAAGATTTGGAAAAAAAAATAAAGTTAAAACTTAACTAAATGCAACATGATATTCTAAATTATATCCTTAAACAAAAAAAAAAGACGGTGAAAAAAAATGGTGAAATTCTAATAAAGACAAGATTTACTTAATATAATATACAGTGTTAATGCTTTTTATTCTTTTAATATATACTAGTATTTTTATTGATTTCAGAGAGGAAGGGAGAAGGAGAGAGAGATAGAAACATCAATGATAAGAGAGAATCATTGATCGGCTGCCTTTTCCACACCCCCCTACTGGGGATCAAGTATGCACATGTGCCCTGACCAAGAATTGAACCGTGACCTCCTGGTTCATAGGTCGATGCTCAACCACTGAGCCATGCTGGCTGGGCTAATCTTTTTGATGTTGACAAATGTACCAAGATGTTAACATTGGATGAAGGGTATACAGGAACTCTTAATATTTTTGTATCTTTTCAGCAAATCAAATTATTTCAAATATAAAAGTTTATTTTAAAAAACCTATCTTATAACAAGAAAAGTTCTAGAAGAATTCAAAAGATAAATGTAAAAATGGAATTATAAAAGTTCTAGGAATGTATATTAAATGTAAATATACTATATCAGTGGGAAAGTATTATGTTACTAACTAGAGGCCTGGTGCACGAAATTCATGCACTGAGTGGGTGGGGGAGGGAGGGAGGGGGGGGGGCCCCTCAGTCCGGCCTGTGCCCTCTCAAAGTCCGGGAGCCCTCGGAGGATGTCTGACTGATAGCTTAGTGCCATCAGACATCTGCAGATGTGGGAGAGGCTCCCACCACCACTGCTGCGCTCACTAGCTGTGAGCCCAGCTTCTTGCTCAGTGGGAGTGCACTGACCACCAGGGGGAAGCTCCTGCATTGAGCATCTGCCCCTTGGTGGTCAGTGTACATCATAGCGACCGGTTGTTCCACTGTTAGGTCGATTTGCATATTAACCTTTTATTATATAGGATGATAACATCAAATGTAGAATGTAATGTGTAAATATCAAAAGATTTTGCCACTTAAAAAGTATACCTTTGACAATAAGCTTCTGAGAAACAAAATTTAAAGATAAATTATGGGTTGGGAAAATATTTGTAGTTTATCTGACAAGACAATAACCATCTGGAAAACAAAGAACTTTGGATTTATCTTTCATATCATTTGATGATTAATCATGATTACTATATCCATGCAGGAAATTTATGGCTATAATTTATGTCGCTGGAAGCTTGCCATAGTTTCTCTAGGAGTGGTTTGCACCGGTGGCTTTCTCCTGCTCCTCCTCTATTGGATGCCTGAGTGGCGGGTGAAGGCAACCTGTATTAGAACTGCAATTAAAGACTGTGAAGTGGTGCTGCTGAGGACTACTGTAAGTCCATGGATTTACTTGTACTGTAGCTGATTATTTGAGGAGTAAAAGAATGTCTTTGTGTGTACTTTGTTGAAAATAATATATGAAGAGAACATCACTGTAAGATATAATGAGGAATACTAATCCTACTATTTCTAAAGCACCTGTGTTTGAAGTGAATATTATCAGAGCAATTAGAGTATAAAGAATCTTAAAGATGATCAAATCCTACCCTTCCTTTTAAGCTCTTGATGCACTGAGAGATTATATGCTGTCCTTCAAGGTCACCGGACAGTTAGAACTATAGGATCTCTCATTCACCAAACAAGTTGCTTCTACTATGTGATGCTGTTACATCTCAGGGTGTTGTGTTTATTTGTTTTTTAATGATCCGACCGGGAAGTATTTTATAAAATGCATTAATATCTAGTCTGAGTATGTTGGGTAAATTAAAAAAGTACTCATGAACTTTTACGGGATATTGTGTTAGTGAAGTATGCCATTTAAATGGTAAGCAGTGGAAAGCACTTCACATTTAAATTTATGCATCTTTATGAAATGGTTAAGTTAGTAGGAAGTGATGCTTTCTCAGTTAGAGATGAGTAAATAATATTGTAAAGAATGGAAATCAAATAAAAATGTAGACAGTTGTATAATATACATAATTGATTCTTTACCTTTCTCTCTTGTAAGGATGAATTCAAAACGTGGTTTTGTGCAAAAATTCGCTTGCTTTCTCTGAAAACTCATCCATTTTCGAGTCCAAAATCTGTGGCTAATAAGGTTTCAAATGGCCATGCTGTTCTTTTAACTGAAAATTTGGCTGAAGAGAACAGGCATGAGATAAGTAAATATTCACAGACACAATCAGAACAGGTACTGTAATCTTAGTTTCAAGGTTTCTTTAAGAATCAGAATTGTTACATGTTATGCTATCATGGATGTATATAATTGTGTTTGCAGTTATTTTTGAGATAAATGTATATGCATATAAAATGCCTGTTTATCACTGTATTATAACAGTTCAGGTATTATTAAAAGAAACAGATTACATTTACATGTCACATGTGATCACTTTAAATTTAATATGTTGTTAGATGATAGATTTGTGTTAGTAAATGTAATTGAAAACAAGTGATGATAATGCTTTTTGATGTAACATTTATGTGTTTTACAGATTCGTTACTTTACCCACCATAGTGTAAAATATTTCTGGAATGATACTCTTCACAATTTTGATTTCTTAAAGTAAGTGATTTTTTTTTGTTTAGATTATATTATGAGTATATTAAAAATGTTCTAGATAGAAAAGAATTCATTCTAATGTTACATAAAATTGAATAGGTTTTTATTGAAGAACTTTTATTCACTTATTCTTTAGCAACTTCCAGTGTTATTTGAATACAGATTAACCATTTTAGAATGAAATGTCACTTGCAACCTGTATCGTGGCAAAATTTACATAAAAGTTAGAAAAGTAGTATGATTCTAAAATCCACTGAGTCTGAGTTCTTTTCTTTTTGAGGGTTCATCTCAAAGTGAACTTTGAGTATACCTATCTGAACTGTTAACTCCCAATATGCTCACAGTTCTACCCACTTGTATCTACTTGAGGGATGAAGAGATAGATGGAAATTCAACTTCACTATGTGAATAAAGATGGGACATTGTCAAATGTGTTAAACCTTGGGTAGGACAAATTGGTGTAATCTCTTAAAATTTATCACTGGATAAATTTCTGTGGAGGCTTCAAGTTATATAAGTACTAATTAATTAGGATTCTATTTTTGTTGCTTTTGTTAAAGCAATTATTATAAACACTCAAGTATCATTGCTTGAGAGTGCTAAAGGAATTCTTAATATTAGCAATACAAAGAGAATCACCTTATGAGCATTTAAAATATTCATGCCTGGATTTCCCCCCCCTGACACTAAAGAATTAGAATATTCTGGAATGGACCAGGGCATTTCCATATGCCTAGTTGTGAAGACCATTCCTAGTTAAGAACTATTGCCTTACAGAATACTGCCAATGAGCTGGTGTTTTGGTTTTTAAAAAAAATTGACTTGGAGCTGATTGCTGCTGCCTTTGGAGAAGTCATCAACTTCAGTGGGAAAAAAGCATCAAACATATTGCTGTGCAGCATTTGCCAACCATAAAAACTTGTAGAATTTATGATAACAGTTACTTACGGAGCTTAATTTTCCTATCTGACAAAAGTGGAAAAGGATTGGAGTTAAATGATGTATAAGAGTCTCTTCAGAGTTCTATTATTAGTATCTCAGTTAATTCTAGAATCTCAGTATAATTAAGACATTTTTGGAGAGAAAGTAGATAGGTTAATTGAATCCCAATTAGAATTGTTACAGATTTTAGACATTGCCCGTGACTCATAAATTCTGTACTCTCTATGTATTAGATCAGGGAAGGATTTTGGTGAATGCTTTTATAGAAAGAAAATAAATGAATAGGATTTCTTACTGTGAAGCTTAAAGAATTAAAGAGGAGGAACTAAATATAAAGTAAAACATTTTTTTATTTTTAGTTTGGAATTCTCAAACTATCATACTCTACTTTTAATTTTTATTAGTTTAGTTATTAGCTCTTACAGCTTTGGTGCACAGCCTTAAAGGATAATAATATTATTATATAAACATGAGTATTTAAAGCCATCTTATCATGTGATAGATACATTGTATAACTTAGAAGTTGCCACTTTTGAGACTTAGAACTTTCACTATTGTTTATCTTGGGAATTTTAGATTTTAAAATTCCCATTCATTATCTCGTTTTTTGTTAAGGATTTCTGTTTGTAAGGAAGTCACACTTTAAAATCAGAATATAGAAAAATGAGGCATTAAGACATTTGGATATTTTAAACTTTGTTTAAAGTAAAAACTTTGGATTTATTTAGGGGACTGGATGAAGGTGTTTCTTGTACGTCAATTTATGAAAAGCATAGTGCAGGACTGACAAAGGGGATGCATGCCTACAGGTAATTTTTATCCAACTAAAGTCAGATCTATTATCAAAATTCCTAAATACAGTAGTATGTATAGTTCACCCTTTCACCATATAGTTGTACATATTAACATATTTAAATATTATAGACATAGAACTTGACAACTTATTGATGTTTTATTTGGGTAAGGCTATCTCTCAATTTAAGAATTATAAAAATATTGGAGCTGATACTATGAAGTTGATATCCCTGAAAATATACCATATTTCGTCAATTCTCAGGTATACATTTCCCCACATTTTAACATTTCTAAAAGGGGAATGTGTTATACAGTGGATGGAGAGTCATCCTTTATCTTTCTTAATTGTACATACAATAATGAGTATATCTTATAATTGATAACATCTTGGATTTTACTGCTATAAGGAATTATAAGCATGAGCTCAAATTTACTACAGTGAAAATTTGTAAATTGGGAGACAATCTTTTTTATCATGTTATTATCTGCTAAAGTATAAAATTATATTGATGTATTGCATATTTAAAGATAAGTGCCATTTTCAAATTAAGTTAGAAATTTTCTTATACGCCTGTAGCATATCTTTTCAAAGTGTTAGAATATACTAGTAAAAGAGTCTTCTTCGTTTAGACTTATACTTCTTAAAAGGCCAGAATTACTCTATCATATAGAGAGCACTATGATAAGGAATTTAAGCAGAAGGATTTAAGCAGCTTTTCTTTTTTGTTGTTAATCCTCACGAGAGGATATTTTTTCCATTGATTTTTTTTTTGGGGGGGGGGGGGGTGGAGAGAAGAGAAGAGAAACATATCGGCCTGGATGGGCTGGGGATTGAATCTGCAACCCAGGTGCAAGCCCTTGACCAGGCTAGTGATGCTCTAACCCAGCCGTGGGCAAACTACGGCCCTCGCCCGTTTGAAATGAATAAAACTAAAAAAAAAAAAAAAAAGACCGTACCCTTTTATGTAATGATGTTTACTTTGAATTTATATTAGTTCACACAAACACTCCATCCATGCTTTTGTTCCGGCCCTCCGGTCCAGTTTAAGAACCCATTGTGGCCCTCGAGTCAAAAAGTTTGCCCACCCCTGCTCTAACCACTGAGTAACACTGGCCAGGGCCAAGCAACTTTTTAAAAGTATTTTTTAAAAAATGTCAAGTGTACAATGTTTTAAAATGAATATTTATAGATAGATAGATAGAGAGAGAGAGATATTTCAGAGAGGAAGGGAGAGGGAGAGAGAGTTAGAAACATCAGTGATGACAGAGAATCATTGATTGGCTGCCTCCTGTATGCCTCACACTGGGGATTGAGCCTGGAATCCAGGTATGTGCCCTGACTGGGAATGGAACTGTGACCTCCTGGTTCATAGGTCAATGCTCAACCACTGAGCCAGCTGGGCTCCAGTATTTTTTTATTTATTTTGTTTTGTTAATCCTCACCTGAGGATATTTTTCCCATTGATTTTTTTTTTTTAAGGGTGAATGAAAGAGAGGGGGAGAGGCAGAGAGAGAGAAACATTGATGTGAGAGACACATCGACTGGTTGCCTCCTGCACACACCCCAACGAGGGCTGGAGATCAAGCTTGCAACTGAGGTACGTGCCCTTGACTGGAATTGAACCTGAGACCTTTCAGTGGGCAGGCCGATGCTCTAACCACTGAACAGAATTGGTTAGGTCTTAGTACAATATATATAAAGGGTGTCCCAAAATTCATGCAAGAAGTAATTTTGATAGAAAACACAGGTATCTAATTAAAAATTGTAAATTTTTTATTGATTCATAAAGTATACAGCATAGGGTTATGTATGGAATAGCATATCGGGTAAATGGCTTCCATGGCTTTGCTGGCACATATGCACTCTTTTGTTATTGCCTGAGCAGCCGCATTTTCGAAGAAGAATGGTCTGATGATGCCTCCAGCCCCAAATCCGCACCAAACAGTGACACATTGTGGATACATTTGTTTCTCAACAATCACTTGTGGATTTTCTGAACCCGAAATGCGACAATTTTGTCGATTAACCAAGCCATCAAGATGAAACTGAGCCTCATCGAAATTCAGCCACATTTATGCAAAACGGTAATGGAAAATTTCAAAGAGTGCGTATGTGCCAGCAAAGCCGTGGAGGCCATTTACCCGATATGCTATTCCATACATAACCCTATACTATATACTTTATGAATCAATGAAAAATTTACAATTTTTAATTATAAACCTGTGTTTTCTATCAAAATTATTTCTTGTGTGAATTTTGGGACACCATTTATATATATCTATAGTATATGTATGTATGTATATATATATATTTTCTTTTTTTTTTTAGGTATATTTTTATTGATTTCAGAGAAGAAGGGAGAGGGAGATAGGAACATCAATGATGAGAGAGAATCATTGATCGGCTGCCTCCTGCATGCCCCCCCCACTGGGGTCGAGCCATTAACTCAGGCATGTGCCCTTGGCTGGAATCAAACCCGGAACTCTTCAGTCCACAGACCAATGCTCTATTCACTGAGCCAAACCAACTAGGGCAAAGTACAATATTCTTATTAGAAAAATATTACCAGGTCTCTTAAATTTATTTATCTAAGCTTTTGGAAAAATTAATTGCAATTCAAAATTGTTCAGACCTATTGTGTTCAAGAATGGAAAAGAAAACCTTTGCTGACATAATTATTATAGACTAGTTGGAAAGATATTTGTCACACAAAAAGATATGAGATAGAATGAATCAAAATGATAGCTGTATAGTTAGTTATCCAGTATTAACTACTTAATTTAAATACTAAAGGTAGAGAATTTGAATTGTACAAGACAAGTATATAGAAACATGAATGTGTAAGTTCTAGATTTAGGAGCAGTCTGTGGTTTGAGCTTTATGTAATGAAGTAACTTCCCCAAATCACACTATTATTATGTAATGTAATATAATACTATTATTATATTTTCTTGTCATAGAAAATTGCTTTATGGAATAAATGAAATTTCTGTGAAAGTGCCTTCTGTTTTTAAGCTTCTAATTAAGGAGGTAAGACTATTATTGTACATGTCTCAATATTTGTAATCAGTAGATTTGTCAATTTGAAAAGAGCCATGATCTAAGTAATAAGACATTCTTAATTTTCTGTTTTCAAACTTTTTTTTTTTTTAAATATATTTTATTGATTTTTTACAGAGAGGAAGGGAGAGAGATAGAGAGTTAGAAACATCGATGAGAGAGAAACATCGATCAGCTGCCTCCTGCACATCTCCTACTGGGGATGTGCCCGCAACCCAGGTACATGCCCTTGACCAGAACCGAACCCGGGACCCTTCAGTCCGCAGGCCGACGCTCCATCCACTGAGCCAAACCGGTTTCGGCTGTTTTCAAACTTTTACTAGTGTCCTGGTGCACAGATTCGTACATATTGAAAGGAAATTAATTAGAAGAGATATTGTAATATCACTATTTGCTCTTTGTCTATAATAGAAGTGTCAGACATGAAAGAAAATTAGTAAAATGTATATGAAAATAATATATAAATTGATTAATAAATAATCACAACATGATATAACAACAACAAAGACATGATATAAAAACAAAAAAGATATAAAAAATGATATAAAAACAAGTGATAAAAACAATGACTGACAAATTGATTAAACTTATTTTAATATCTCCCTGTATACCACATTAAGAATAAAAACACTTTCAGAGTGCTTGACTAATTTCCCGTGTGGTGAAATATTTACAACTTTAATGTCACACTCTCTTTGAACTCAAGAGAAAGCAGCATATAGCTGACCATGTCCGAAAATGGGTTCAGGTAGGAATATTCCTACTTTGTCTAGAGTTTGTCCTTGTGATTTATTAATAGTCATCGCAAATGCTGGCATCATAGGAAACTGTCTTCGAATTAAATTAAATGGGAAGCCAGTGTCCGATGGGAACAAATCAATTCTTGGAATCAGAACAACCTCTCCCTCTGCAGATCCTGTTAATACTTCAGCTTTGATTATGTTAGGTCACAACCTTTTGACAATAAATCTAGTACCATTACAAAGACCCCTTTTGCTATTAAGATTTCTCAGTAGCATGATTGCACCTACTTTCAATTTTAATTTATGACACAGAATTCCCAAAGGAGTAATACTATTAAGAAGTTCGATGGGAAAATTTTCCTTTTCAGCATCATCCGTTGAATCGATGGAATCATCACTCAAATAAGTGTGAAAATCTCCATCGAGTCTATCCAAAATTTCTTCATTTAATTTATGAACGTGCTCATTTTTTGGACAAAGAATCACACGTTTAGATATATTTTTAATAGTATCTATAGATATACTATTTTCAAAGGTAGCTTCAATAATAGATCCATTACAAATCATTTCAACAAAAACAACCACATTCATGTATTGACAATGACAGATGGAAACACACGCGTGCAATTGGTGCCAGCGAGAGCTGTATATGTATCATGCATGTGCAAGTCAATGTTTATTTTTAAATTGCCAGTGCGTGTCATATGTACCCGCCGGCTGGTCAGTCGGACGTATGTATGTACATTCATACAGTCGGTCCCTTAGCCATATATGTAGATTGCCAGTGCATGTCATATGTACCGGTCAGATGGACATACAGTCGGTCACTTAGCCTTATATATATAGAGATTTATTTATTTTTATTGTTTTGTTTTTTTTCCTTCCACTTGGAAGGTAAAGGTGATCTCAAATAATTTAGTGTATGACTTTCCTTTTTTATTTGTCTAATTTTTTTTGTTTTGTTTTTCTTTTCTGTAGATTAAATGTTTTTTGTTCTCAGGAAATCACACATCTAAATCTTGCCCTATCTTATAGATTTATACTCCTGCTTTTTGTTTTCTGATTATTAAACAATTTATCATGTTGAGTTTATTCATATGGCATTTTGAGGTACATTGTTGGAAACTGCTGGGGGTCTTAATCCAGCATATAGAAGGGGTTCAGGAATCTGGAGAAGGGGCTGCTGTAAATGATTAAAGAGCCTAGAGATGAAACATAATTTTGGAAGGCATTTTGGGGAGCCAGAGAAGACTTAGTTAAAGGAACCAAGTTCTCCTGAATCTCCGGACCCCTTGCTCTTTATTAACACAATTTGTCCTAAGGCAAGGTAGATATACATACGGAATCCATTGTCAGATTGGGGTAACTGCCTTCAGCTGTTCAGGTGTTTGGCCAGTAGGATGCAATAATGTAAATTGAAATGCCCTCAGCTGTCTGGCAGCAAGCAATCACCTATGCAAATCTTTAGGTGTGGGGAAATGCCCTTAGCCATCTCCAGCAGATTCAGCCCTGCTGAATCCCTAAGTTCCATCAACCTTTTGATGAAACTTCTTGCATTTATGTCATGCTGGAATTAGCTTCTGGCAGAAACTAGACATTGTACCAGAAGTTTGGAATATAAAACATGACCTGATGTTCATATTGAGAAGTTTGCACTTTAACCTGGGAAGAAAACATGTCAGTAGTTACTGTAGTGACTGATGAGTGGTAATTGCTATATAAGAGGTATGAATAAAGGTTGTTCATATAAAGGAAGGGAATAAGATATTGCCTAGCAGTTAGACTCTCCAATCTGTCTTTTAATGTTTTGCTAAAGATTTAATTTTTTGCTCAATACAGTTAGCTGTATTGAGTGAATACTTTTAGTAGAAATAAAAGATTATTTTCATCAGTTGCTGAGAGTGACTATATGACGTTGCTTTAGAACATACCAAAGTATAATGATTAGGAATTAGAAAGTCTGGTTTGTAGTATGGTTCCATCAGTAACTAGCTTTGATCACCAGAAAATCTTTCTCTTTGCTGCTTCTTTACTTACAAAAGTGGAGCAAGTCCTTTCTGATAATCTCATTCTGATTATCTAAATAAAAGTTAGAAAACAGAAAACTAAGAATGTCTTCTTATTATTTAAATTGTGGCTCTTTATAATTTGGAAGTAAAATGGGACTATTTATGAGAAGTGCCTTGAAAAGTACAGAACCATCAGTTTTACGACATTGGGGTAGTACATATTGCCCAAGGGTACCATAGAGCTTACTACGTGTACCGGTTAATAATGGTGGATTTTGTAATCAAAGAAAACATGATAATTTCAAGAGAAACATCAGAAGTGCTTTATTCAAAGTAATGTCCATCACTAGCTACACATTTCCCCCATTTTTCAGGTAATTTGTGGATACCATCCCAATAGAAATTTTCTTGTTTTGAGGCAAACCATTCAGTGACCCAATTTTCCACTTCTTCATACGTTTTGAAGTGCTGCTCAGAAAGTGTGTGTGCATTGATCAGAACAAGTTGTAATCTGAAGGAGCAAGGTCTGGTGAATATGGTGGGTGGTTTAATATTTCCCAGGCAAGATCTTTTAACGTGTCTTTAACTGGTTTTGAAGTGTGTGATGGTGTGTCATCATGAAGCAAAATTACTTTGCCGTGTCTTCTGGCCCATTCTGGTCATTTCACAATCAAAGCATGTTTCAAATTGATTATTTGTTGTTGGTAGCAATCAGTATTAACAATTTCATCTGGTTTTAGAAGCTCATAACATACCACACCTTTCTGATTTCACCAAACGCAGAGCATTGTCTTCTTTCCGAAGCGATTTGGCCTTGCAGTCAATGTTGATGGTTGACCTGGATCAACCCATGATTTTGTGCATTTGGGATTCTCAAAAATAAATCCACTTTTCATCGCCAGTCACAATCTGATGCAAAAAAGACTTTCGTGCCATTGAAGCAACATTTTACTGATGACTTTTCGGTTTTCCATTTATCTTTTGTTCAGTTGATGTGGCACCCATTTTCCTTCCTTTAAAATCTTTCCCATTGCTTTTAAAGGATCAGAAATTGTTTGCTGAGCAACATTTAACCTTTCTGCAAGTTGTTTTTGAGTTTGACATGCATCTTCCTATATAATAAAGAGGTAATATGCAAATTGACCCTCACGCCCTTGTGTCATCACATGATGGCCGCCCCCAGGTTGTCAGAAGAAGGCCGGCAGGGGAGGGCAGTTGGGGGCAATCGGGCCATCAGGGGAGCAGTTAGGTGTCAATCAGGCTGGCTGGGTAGTGGTTAGGGGGCAGGCAGGCAGGCAGGTGAGTGGTTAGGAATCAGCAGTCCCGGATTGTGAGAGGGATGTCCGACTGCCAGTTTAGGCCTGTGGGATCGGGCCTAAACTGGCAGTCGGACATTCCCTGAGGGGTCCCAGATTGGAGAGGGTGCAGGCTGGACTGAGGGATACCCTTCCAGTGCACGAATTTCGTGCACTGGGCCTCTAGTCATCCAATAATGCTTGTAATTGTTGGTCTTCAAACTTTTTCGGTTGACCTGGATGTTCTTTGTCTTTCACATCGAAATCATCACTTTTAAAGTGTTTAAACCGCCGTTCACAAGTATGTTGAGGTGGAACATGTTCACCATAAGCTTCTTGAAGTATACGGTAACTTTTTCTTCAAAATAAAGTAATGAATTAAAACTTGCCGCAAATGCTCTTTTTTGGCATGAAATTCGACATTTTTAAGTGTAAAAATATCTATGATGTTAACACCTTCAGCAAATTTGACATAACTTTTGAAGCTTGTTATCAATACAACAAAATAGCATACATATCAAATTGCATATATATCAACATATGTGTAACACCATCTATTGAAAAAAAAATCCACATTATTAACTGGTACACCTAGTATCCTATAGTATCTTGTTGGTTGCTTCTTAAATAAAAAGATGGAAAATATGTATGGTTATAAGCATTTTATTCACTTTGACTTAAAAATTTTGTGTTTTTTTTTAGGTTCTCAACCCATTTTACATTTTCCAGCTGTTCAGTGTTATACTGTGGTGCACTGATGAATACTATTACTATGCTCTAGCCATTGTGATTATGTCTGTAGTATCAATTTTAAGTTCTCTATATTCCATTAAAAAGGTAAGTTCAATTTATTATTGTTTTCACAACTGTATTTATATTTTGTAAGGTGCATAGAATAGTGCTTGATACAAAGTAATACTCAATACAGATTTTCTTTTAGTTATGAATATGTCCCTTTTTTTGAGGTAGGGAAGGCAGATGTTTTTTAGAGTCAGTTTATTACTTGACCACTTAGAGGCCATAGCAGGGGTCTATTGTTGTTTATCATAGGCTGGTTCTAGTGTTTTCAGGGATCAAGTGCTTCTTATTTTGTCTTTAGCTAAAACATCGTATAGTTTTTTAAATCTTTTAGTCTTGACATTTTTAAGGGCAGAGTGATAAGCATTTATTTTATTAACTTTATTTTATAGTACCCTTACTTTTTAATACATTGAAGAGTGGTTTTATATTAGCTAGTTTTTATTTTTTATTTATTTTTCTTATTTCAGCAATATATTATGTTGCATGACATGGTGGCAGCTCACAGTACTGTGAGAGTTTCAGTTTGCAGAGTAAATGAAGGTAAGTACTTCAGGTGACTCTTGACAAAATAATCCAAAAATGATTTCCATTAAGCACTAATATATGAAACAAGCCCATGTGTTATATATACATTTATTTCTTAAGAAATAATGTATGTGTGAATTTGTACTCATCTCTGAGTTTGTATTGTATTAATTCATTTATATGAAATTGTTTTTTTCTTTTTCTACAATGTAACAGCTACTATACTAGGCTCTGGGGATGCAGTGATTATCAAGAAGGACGTAGTCATTGTGTCACTGAACTTCATACTAATTGGAAAGACAGATGATAAATTGTGAAAATAAAGTGTGACAAATGCAGGGAGTGTATTAGATATTAGAGCTCATTTACTGTAGATGTCAGGGATGGCTTCTTTAAAAAAGTATTTTTTAAGTGGTTGAATTAGATAAGAGGTAGGTGAGAAGATAGTATGGTGGGAATGAGAGAGGGAGAAGAAGAGGGTTCTAAGTGCCCAAAGGCCTGGAGTTTGGTCACTGTAATAACTGGAAGAAATTCAGTGTGGCAGATGTAGAAAGTTGGTGATGTACAGCCTTCTAAGGTATGTTGAAGAATTTTGACTTATTCCAAAATGCAATGGACAGCCATTGAAAGGTTTTCAACAGGGGAGTGATCTGATAATTATTAGCCTTTCTAAAAAAAATTATTCTGGCTGCCATGTTCACACTAGTTTAGAGGGGAGTAATACTGAAGGCATGAAATGGATCAAGTTGAAGGTTGTGGAAATGGAGAGAAATGACGTGGGTTTGAAAGCTATTTGTAGGGCCATGGAACAGGATTTTACGATTCATTGGATGCAAGGTGGTAGAGTGGTGTCAGGCTGGGGGATGGATGTTTAATTAACATAGTTTAATTAAATAGAAGGAGAAGCAGAATCATAGGGAAGGGTAATGTTTTGGACATGTTAGTTTGCTGAGATATTGAAGAGGTAAAGGAGATACGGGGGAGGTAGCACAGCATCATGGGCCTTGGGGACCATAGCTGCTTAGATTTGTGAGGAACACCAAATCAATCTCCATTTTCTTGGCTCAGTATACCTCATCCAAGTGTAAACAGTTTGGCCTAGCAGGTTACTCCTTCCCTGTGCTTCCTGGTCACTTGCTATTTTAGCTGGGAGTATCTCTCTCTCCCCTACCTGCAATGTTAGATGTGTCAGATTATTGGTGCTCCTCCTCTTCCTTCTCTGCTGCTGCTGGAGATAATTGGGATGCTAGGACATATGTACCATTCAACTTGTATCGTCCTATCCCCTTTGTATAGTCTATCAGATCATTGATATTTTATTTCCTGGTAGACCTAAGAGGAGTTGAATTTCAAGTGGTTTTAACAGCTTTAAGAGTTTTAAAAATAGGTATCTTGCTTAAAACTGAAGATTATTGTATCTATGTACTAAATATTATTAGAATCCTTTAAAAGTTTTTTCCTCATAGCTTAGTAAACTAGTTCTTTGTTGTTGTTGTTGTTTTTTTTTTTTTGTGTGTGTGTGTGTGTGTGTGTGTGTGTTTTATGAAGGAAAGAGTGTCCTACACACTGTCACAAAAAATAGTTTTCTTACACATTTTTGTTTACAAACTAATGCAACTGTCTTCTGAGCATAGTATTAAACCTAGGTGGGAAAAAGAGAGAGAGAGGGAGAATGTCCAAATACAGGGTGTCTCAAAAAAAATGTATACACACTATAAAGGCAGTGTTTATTAAAATACCTTTCATTTTCAAAATGAAATTGAATCTGCAGCTATCAGCTGCTAAAGTATGTATACATTTTTTGGGGAAACCCTATATAAGACAATCGGAAAGAAAAACCTTTTACGTGGGAAGATTTTTTATAAAGTCTTTAGCTAACTTGAACATAGTATACACATTTCTAAGGAAATAGTGAAATGGATACTATATCACAATATTTATTTTATAAATTCATTTAAAATAATGTCTAAAATATTAGGACTATTTTAGGAGTAGTGAGTACACAGTGAGACTTTCTAGGTTATAAAAAGTGGCAACAAGAAGAAGAATGCTGTAAAAAATGCTGTTAAAAGAGAAAGTAGGGGGAGGAACCAAGATGGCGGCATGGGTAAACACCTGAAATTGCTGCCTCACACAACCGCTTCAGAATTACAACTAAAAGACAAAACGGACATCATCTAGAACCACAGGAAGGCTGGCTGAGTGGAAATTCTACAATTAGAAGGAAAGAGAAAAGCACACTGAGACTCAGAGGAAGTGTGGAAGTAAAGTGCAGAGGTACGGAGGCGCACGCGGAAAAGGCTGGCAACTGAGGACACGGCTGTCTTTTTCAATCGGGAGGGAGACGCAAGCTCCCGACGGCTCTGAACTCCAGTTCCCGACGAGTCTCTGGGAACCAGACTCATACGGGGAGAAACTTGAGGGCGGCTTTCTCTCAGAGGTGCTTTGCAGCGATTACCACGGGACACTGAGACCCGGGGCCCTTAGGGCAGGGCCGAGGATCAGCCATAGCTGTTTGCTCTGCCCTGTTGATTCTCTGAGACCCTGCCCCACTCACGCTGTGCACAGAGGCTTTTGCATATGAATGGCCTGGCCCTCTGCAATCTAAAATTACCTAATAAACTGCAGCTGGGTCAGAGAGACCTAGAACATCCAAAAGAAGGCCCAAGGCCCCACAGCAGCTTGCATTGCTTCACAGCTGGGCCTCATCTGGGCACCTCTAAATCTCAAATAAAGAAGAGGAATCTGCAGATCTCTCCATAGCTCCTGCTGGGTAGCCTCAGGCAGAGGCTAAATTAGCACCTCCTTCGAGATCCAAGTGCCAGTGTACCCAGTGGTCAGAGTGGGACCATCCAGATTACAACTCCTCAGATCCAAAAGGGACACACTCAGGGGGCAGACTCAGTAAGCACCAAAGCCCCACTGAAGCAAGTCTTGCCCCATAAGGGTGTCTCCAGCACAGAAGTTCTCCCATAGTAGACACAGCTGATTCTCATAGCCAATTGGCCTGGAGGTCAATTCATCCCAGTGAAACCAACAACAATTAAGGCTTAACTACAACAAGACTGTGCACACAGCCCACAAAGGGGTGCACCAAGAGTGTCCACCTCAGGTAATTGGTGAGGCTGAGTCACTGAGCCCTATAGGACACCTAGTACACAAAGCCACTCTATCAACACAGGGAAGCAGCCAAAATATGGAGATAAAGAAACAGGTCACAAATGACAGAAATGGAGGAAAGCCAACTACTGGATATAGAGTTCAAAACCACGGTTACAAGATTTTTCAAGAATTTTCTAGAAACCGCCAATAAATTTAGTGAGACCCTCAAGAAATCTAGTGAGATCCTCGAGGATATGAAAAAGGACCAACTAGAAATTAAGCATACACTGACTGAAATAAAGAATATTATACAGAGATCCAACAATAGACTAGAGTATCACAAGAATCAAATCAAAGATTTGAAATACGAAGAAGTAAAAAACACCCAACCAGAAAAGAAAAAAGAAAAACGAATCCAAAAATATGAAGATAGTGTAAGGAGCCTCTGGGACAACTTCAAGCGTACCAACATCTGAATTAGGGGGGTACCAGAAGAAGAGAGAGAGCAAGATATTGAAAACCTATTTGAAGAAATAATGACAGAAAACTTCCCCTACCTGGTGAAAGAAACAGACTTAAAAATCCAGGAAGTGCAGAGAACCCCAAACAAAAGGAATTCAAAGAGGACCACACCAAGACACATCATAATTAAAATGCCAAGGGCAAAAGACAAAGAGAGAATCTTAAAAGCAGCAAGAGAAAAACAGTTAGTTACCTACAAGGGAGTACCCGTAGGATTGTCAGCTGATTTCTCAGCAGAAACTGTGCAGGCCATATGGGAGTGGCAAGAAATATTCAAAGTGATGAATAGCAAGAACCTACAACCAAGATTACTTTATCCAGCAAAGCTATCATTCAGAATTGAAGGTCAGATAAAGAGCTTCACAGATAAGAAAAAGCTAAAGGAGTTCATCACCACCAAACCAGTATTATATGAAATGCTGAAAGGTATTTTTGAAGAAGAGGAAGAAGAGGAAAAAGGTAAAGATAAAAATTATGAACAACAAATATCTATCAACAAGTGAATCTAAAAATCAAGTGAATAAAAAATCTGATGAACAGAATAAACTGGTGAATATAATAGAATCAGGGGCACAGAAAGGGAGTGGACTGACAATTCTCAGGGGGAAAAGTGTATGGGGGGTGCGGAAGGAGACTGGACAAAAATTGTACACCCAATGTCCTATGGGTAAGGATTGGGGTGGTAAGGGCAGAGAGTGGGGTGGGAACCAGGTGGAGGGGAGCTATGGGGGGGGGGGAGAGGAACAAATGTAATAATATTAACAATAAAGTTTTAATAAGAGGCAACCAAAAAAAAAGAAAGAGTAGCTAAAATTTTCAATGCTTCCATTTTCAAGGGATTATGGAAATCCGAGTATGTTTACCCATTGCAGGGGATCTCAATAGGACTTACTATTTTCTAAATGGGGTATTAGCTAAAATTGATCCTTAAGTGTTGTAATGAATGTTGGAGCCCACCCACCTTGTTTGGTCAGAGAAGACTTGGCATTACCTGTGCACAGTTAGTTTCTTGTTGGGACAAACTAGCAGACATTAAACACCATGCTGTGTTAGCCTAAGGCTGTGGTCGGCAAACTGCGGCTCTCGAACCACATGCGGCTCTTTGGCCCCTTGAGTATGGCTCTTCCACAAAATACCACAAAATACCACGTGCGGGTGCATACGTACAGTGCGATTGAAACTTCGTGGCCCATGTGCAGAAGTCGGTATTTTGTGGAAGAGCCACACTCAAGGGGCCAAAGAGCCGCATGTGGCTCGCGAGCCGCAGTTTGCGGAGCCGCAGTTTGCCGACCACTGGCCTAAGGAATAATCATTTTCTTTGTTGAAACATTTTGTTTATTGGAATTTTTCTGTTAACTCCATTATATTTGACATCTCATTGAGATCAGATGACCTTTTGTTTGCTTATGTTTATTCTAAGTTAAAGAATATTTTTTTCCCACTTTTTTTCTTTTTCCTTTCTTTAAATCCAGAAAAAGAAGAGATCTTTTCTACAGAACTTGTGCCGGGAGATGTTATGGTCATTCCATTAAATGGGACTATCATGCCTTGTGATGCAGTACTTATTAATGGTACTTGCATTGTAAATGAAAGCATGTTAACAGGTAAACTAAATGAAATGAGGAAAAATCAGATGATTTGTTTATGAGAGTAGATTAAGTGGTTGCTGATGAATCTGTTTCAAAATTAGCTGTGCTGTTTATCTTTTCTTTATGAATGTTATGAATGTCATGGATATTGAAAGTAATTTTTTGTTTTTTATTTTTATTCTGAGGGTACCAAATTCTGCATTATACTCAGCTGTGATACTAAGTCACCATGCTCGTCATCACTGTATTTCTTGGCATGCTCCTGTTTACTCTTTTTGATTTGTGGAAATGTTTTATAGTAAGGGAAGAAAAAAGAAGCCCTTGCCTACAGAGAATGCAGTGTATTTGCTTCCTTATTTGATGTGTAAACAGTGGGACTAAACATTGTATTTTTCTTAAAGTTGGGGAGAAGTAGACTTCAAAATGATTTTTTTTTGGAAATTCACAATCTGAAGATAGAGCGCTATATCTCTTTTGTCATATGAATTTTTTTATTGTCATAGTCAGTCTGGCAAGAAAGTGATTCCTATATAATGTTTTCAAACTTAAGAATCTTTTCTTAAAACACACTCACACATAAATATCCCCACATGCTTGTTGGCTTGAAGCGAGAATTGTGGATGCTACACAGAATTAAATTTCAGTGTTAAAAAGAATTTGTTTGTTAATTGTTTGAGAGAACTACCGTACTACGTATTATTATCTCCTTTCTCCAGATGTGCGCAGAAACACACACACACGCGCGCGTGTGTGTGTGTTTCTGTCTGGGGGTTAGGAATAGGTCTTCACATCTCTGTGTGCTGGAGGCTGCAGAGCACTTTCCAGTTCAGTTCGTAGGGATAAGAGAACAGCTGCTGGGGCTAAGGCAACTCTTACCTGGTCTCCTTATTTGAAACTTGACATAATCATTTAAAAATCATTATCTTTGAATCAGATCACTTCAGGAATTATTGTGGGAGACAAGATTTGATATATTGGCTTAAGGAAATAGGTAGCCAAAAAACGAATTTAGTAAGTTATGTTATCCATTATGAGAACTCTAGTAGCAATTGTAAACAGTATGATAACATTTAGGTTACTTAACACTTCAAGTTGTATGTGTTTGCCACTGATTTCTATGCTTTAACTTATGATTTTTGTTTTTAAGGAGAAAGTGTTCCAGTGACAAAGACGAATTTGCCAAATCCTTCAGTGGACATAAAAGGAATGGGAGATGAATTATATAGTCCAGAAATACATAAACGACACACTCTGTTTTGTGGGACTACTGTTATTCAAACTCGCTTCTATACTGGAGAGCTTGTCAAGGCCATAGTAGTTAGAACAGGTAAGACCATATCTCTTCTTGCATATTTGACATCTACTGAATGTTTAAAAAGAGATTCTGTTTTGAATATTGTGATAACTATGTATGATGCCACTTGGGGTACTGGAAATATTGAGGAGAACACTATGTAAATTATATGATTGTCTAACCACTAAGCTATACACCCGAAACCAATATATCTATCCTATCTAATAAAAGAGAAACATGGTAATTAGCCGTACGTCCACTACCCTTCCCATTGGCTAATCAGGGCGATATGCAAATTAACTGCCAGCCAAGATGGCAGCCGGCAGCCAGGCTACTGACACAAACAGGAGGCTTCCTTGTTTCAGTGACGGAGGACTCCAACATTCCCCGCCTGCCGCTGCTGGGCTCTGAGGTGCTAAGAAACATTGTTACAAATATAGAAGCTAAACAAAACCCCAGAAACCTGTTTTCAGTCAGCCGGGATCTCAGAGCTGGAGTCGCAACAAACTTTCAAATACAGAAAGTAAACAAAGCCAGAAACCTGCTTTCAGCAGCGAGGTCTCACAGCTAAAGCCAGCTCTCAGCTCCAGTGACAGCCATAAATCCAAGAATAAAAAATAAATAAATAAATAAAAGGATAAAAGGAGCGGTTGGGAGCTTCAGTCACCCGCCAGCCTGAAAATGGCCCTCAGCCCCTCACCCAGACTGGCCAGGCACCCCAGTGGGGACCCCCACCCTGAAGGGTGTGTGACCAGATGCAAACAGCCATCATCACCTCATCCAGGCTGGCCAGGCACCCAAGTGGGACCCCCACCCTGATCCAGGACACCCTTCAGGGCAAACCAGCCGGCCCCCACCCGTGCACCAGGCCTCTATACTATATAGTAAAAGGGTAATATGCCTCCCAGCACCGGGATCAGTGGAGCCGTGAGGCCTCCTGGCCCCTGGAGCAGCGTGACAGGGGGCAGCGCCCAAACCCCCTGATCGCCCTGCGGCTCTGTGTGTGACAGGGGGTAGGGCTACAACCTCCCTATCCGCCCTGCTCTGTTCATGACAGGGGAAGGCGCCCCAACCCCCTGATCAGCCCTGCTCTGTGCCTGAAGGGGGGAGCTCCCCAACCCCCTGATCGGCCCTGCTCTGTGTGTGACAGGTTGGAGCCGCAACCTCCCCATCGGCCCTGCCCTGAGTGTGACAGGGGGTAGTGCCCCAACCCCCTGATCGGCCCTGCTCTGTGTGTGACAGGGTGGAGCCGCAACCTCCCCATCGGCCCTGCCCTGAGTGTGACGGGGGGTAGTGCCCCAACCCCCTGATCGGCCCTGCTCTGTGTGTGACGGGGCAGCGCCCCAAACTCCCCATCGACCATGCCTTGAGTGTGACAGGGAGCGGCGCCCCAACCCCCCAATTGGCCCTACCCTAAGTGTGACTGAGGGTGGCATCACAACCTCCTGATCGGCCCTGCTCTGTGCATGACAGGGGAGAGCTCCCCAACCCCCTGATTGGCCCTGCTCTGTGTGTGACAGGGGGGAGCTCCCCAACCCCCTGATCGGCCCTGCTCTGTGTGTGACAGGGTATGGAGCCCCAACCCCCCTGATGGGCCCTGCTCTGTGTGTGACAGGGGGCAGTGCCCAACCCCCTGATTGGCTGGCTCTGTATGTGACAGGGGTGGCACCACAACCCCCTGATCCGCCCTGCTCTGTGCGTGACAGGGGGTGGCACCGCAACCTCCCCATCGGCCCTGCCCTGAGTGTGACAGGGGGCTGCGCCCCAACCCCCCAATCGGCCCTAACCTGAGCGTGACTGAGGGTGGCATTGCAACCTCCTGATCCACCCTGCTCTGTGCATGACAGGGGGCGGTGCCCCAACTCCCCAATTGGCCCTGCTCTGAGCCCGACCAGGGGCTGCACCTAGGGATTGGGCCTGCCCTCTGCCACTGGGTAGCAGGCCTAAGCCAGCAGGTCGTTATCTCCCGAGGGGTCCCAGACTGTGAGAGGGCACAAGTGGGGCTGAGGGACACCCCCCCTTCCCCACCAGTGCACAAATTTTTGTGCACTGGGCCTCTAGTCTATATATAAAAGCCTAAGTGACTGTTCGACTAGTAGCTATGACATGCACTGACCACCAGGGGGCAGATGCTCAATGCACAGGCATGGAAACATGGAACAAACTGATGAATCTCAGAGGGAAGGGAGGTGAGGGGAGGATGGGAAGAGATTAACCAAAGATCTTATATGCATACTGCAGGCCCGGTGCACGATTCGTGCACCAGTGGGGTCCCTTGGCCTGGCCTGCGGGGATCAGGCCGAAACTGGCCGTCCGACATCCCCCAAAGGGTCCTGTATTGTGAGAGGGCGCAGGCCAGGCCAAGGGACCCCACTGGTGCACGAATTCATGCACTGGGCCTCTAGTAATACATAAATGAATAAATGAATGAATAAATAAATAAATATTCTCTTCTGAGAGATAATTCTCATCTTTTAATAAATATATAAGTAATTTTCTTCTTTGAATTTTTTAAAAGGATTTAGTACTTCCAAAGGACAGCTTGTTCGTTCCATATTGTATCCCAAACCAACAGATTTTAAACTCTACAGAGATGCCTACTTGTTTCTTCTGTGTCTTGTGGCGGTGGCTGCCATTGGGTTTATCTACACTATTATCAATAGCATTTTAAATGAGGTATGTACATGGAACTCTTAGTAGGGTTTGAGTTTTTTTCTTTTTTTATATATATATATTTATTGATTTCAGAGAGGAAGGGAGAAGGAAAGAGAGTTAGAAACATCAATGATGAGAGAGAATCATTGATTGGCTGCCTCCAGCATGCCCCCCACTGGGGATCGAGCTCGCAACCCAGGCATGTGCCCTTGGCTGGAATTGAACCTGGGACCCTTCAGTCCGCAGGCTGATGCTCTATCTACTGAGCCAAACCAGCTAGGGCAGGGTTTGAGTTTTAATTATCACATGTGACTACTGAGGATTTGAAAAGTGGCTAGTGAGGCTGAAGAACTAAAATTTTAATGTAATTTAAATTAACTTTTGAAAGCCATATGACAGTAGTAGCTACTATATTTGGAAGTACAGATACAGAACATTTCCATCATAGCAGGAAGTTTTTTTTGAATGGCTTTGGTTTAGATGGTCTTTCACTTGCTCTTTTGTGACTTAAAAAAAGAGAGGTAACCACATCCCAAAAGCTTTATTTTCTCTTTTTTTAACTTCTGGGATATATAGCATTAAAATTATTTGCTATTACTTAATTAAAGATACAGCTGAGGGACCTTGTCAAATTTCTCTTTTCTATCTCCTGTAAAGACTGGTACAGTACAGTGCTTGTAAGAAGAGTCAGTATCTGAAAAATGTTTGTTGAACTTCAAAATGTGTAGTGTGTGAAGTATGTAGAGCTATCAAAGGAGAGTTTTCTTTAAAAATAGCTGTCATTCCACAGTCCATTGACAATATATTGAACTTTCTATTTTACAGAATTTCTAAGGGAAAGATTATAAAGGGCTAATAGAAGTGTTTATATACACACACTTGTTATATATAAAATTGAAAATGGTTTATAGATTTTTCACTAAAGAAATACCCTTACTAGATTAGTAAATATTGGGGAGGGGGGGGTCTGACACTTATTTTTCTGTGAATTATAGGTGGAGATTGGAGTAATAATTATCGAGTCTCTTGATATCATTACAATCACTGTGCCACCTGCACTTCCTGCTGCAATGACTGCTGGTATTGTGTATGCTCAAAGAAGACTGAAAAAAATTGGTATTTTCTGCATCAGTCCCCAAAGGATAAATATATGTGGACAGCTGAATCTTGTTTGCTTTGACAAGGTTGGTTCAGTTTCATAATTCTCATGTATGTGTGCTGATTGGGAATCGAACCCACAACTTCGACGTATTGGGATGATGCTTCAACCAACTAAGCTATCAGCCAGGGCCTCATAATCATTATCAAAGGTTACTTTGTAGATTTTAAATACTTAGATTAATGTTTTCTATATTTTTTATCAACCAATTTGCACACATTTTTTAAGGGTCCTTTTTTTTTCAACTTACTTGGCATATGTATCATTTTTGTATATTTCTAATTATTTTTTCAATTTTTAATATTTTGGATATTGCTTATTTGCCCAAATCTGCAGTTGTCTAATCATTCATATCCAAAATTATGTCTTGTAGTAGTAGTAGTAGTAGTAGTAGTAGTAGTAGTAGTAAAGACCTTCTAATCTTTCATGTTTTTAACAGAATATACTCCATACAGATATATTTACTGGAATTTTATTGCTATTAAGTATGTTTAGTGTTCGCTGTATGATTTATTGAATATATTTAAAAATAATGAAGGTCACTAATCTTTTTATTTTATGTGAAAATAAAAAATTTTGTACCTGTGTGAAATATACCTCATCTCTTACAAAGCGTTTTCCTTTTCTCAGCTGAAATTAGTTTGCCTAAAAGTTTTATTTTGAGAATTAAACTTGGGTAGCTGATAGGATAAGAATTTGATTTTTGTGCATCTTCATTATTAAAGAAAAAAATGGGAAACAAAGTATTTTTTTTGCATTTGCTTTCGTTTTACTTTTTATTAAATTTATTGGGGTGGCATTGGTTAATATGTACAATTCTGTAATACGTCATCTGTATATTGCATCATGTGCTCACCACTCAAAGGAGACAAAATATTTTTTAACAAATACTGTGTTAAAAAAAAGAGATCACATTCTAAGACTAAATTTCATAATTATCTGTTTAGAAAATTTCAGTTATGCTTTTCTTTGGAAATATTACTAGTAAAATTTTTAAGCAGACGTAAAGTGGAGAAAAGATTAAGTATAATAAACCCTCATGTACCCAATACCCAGCTTTGACAGTTATTAGCATTTTGTCAATCTTTGTCTAGTTTCTTGTTTTGAAGGTGGCAGCGTCAGACATTATTTCACCCAGATGCCTCAGTATGTATCTCTAGGTGTTTTTTAAAAAATTACAATAACTGTCTACGACACTTAATAAAATTAGCAATTCCTTAGTATTATCTAATATCTAGTTCATATTCACATTTCCCTGCTTTTCTAAAAAGAAGTCCTAAAATTTTACAGTTTGTTTTTAAGTCAGAATCCAAATGATTGCATTAGCTACAATTAATCTGTAACAGTTGCTTTTCTTCCCAATCATCTGGTTGAAGAAACCAGGTCATTTATATCCTGTATTTGGTTGATTGCTTCCCCTGATGTAATTTAACTTGTTCCCTTCCTTTTTATGCTTTAATCTCGTTCTCCCGTGTAGGCATCCTTTTGATTTAAAGGTTAATTGGTGCATTGTTCCACTACTTTGTGTTTTTTTTAATAATATAAGTCTATAAATACACAGATGTACGCATAAGCCCTCTTATAAATAGAGGATTCATATCGTAAGAGTGTTCTGCACCCTTTCCCCACTTTCACTATTTGTCCTGGAAGTTATTCTTTATCAATATACGGAACTCTTACTGTTTCATTTGTTTGTTTACAGCTGTATATAGTTCTCCATGGTGTATATGTAGCAGAGGTTTTCATGATTTTTGTTTTTGGAGGCATTATTCATACTTTGTATGTGTACTTTTTTTTAGACTGGAACTCTTACTGAAGATGGTTTAGATCTTTGGGGGATTCAACGAGTGGAAAATACACGGTAAATATTAGCTACACTTGATTATTTATTAGTTAATTTTTAATAAATATTTTAATATATGAAAAATTCAAACATAAAGAAAAAAAGTAATGTAACAGATAGCTTGTATACCCACCATGAAGGTTAAACAGTTAACATTTTGTAGTTTTTGCTTCAGATCTTTTTAAAGATTTAAAATATTGCAGATATTGCTAAAGCTTAATCTACCCCTTTCCCTACCGCTATCATCATTCTGAAGTTGTGTTCGATTATTACCTTTGCACATTTTAATATTTTCACTACATATATTCCTGTCTATATACAAGATATTTCTATAAAAAATATACACAATTATACCCTTGTACGTGTTTTTGCTGCTGTTTTGTTGCTTAACATTGTTTTGAAGATTTCTCAATGTTGATTTGTATAGATCTAATAATCTTAGCTGTTTTTTAGTATTCCATTATATGATTAAACCACAATAACTTCTTCTAAAGAATAGTTTCATTTTTTCCCCTCCCTTTTACCTTTCACTTTCACAAACAATGTTGCAATTAACGTTCTTATCACAATTCCTAGTGAGCATGTAGTTGAGTTTCAGTGAACTTCCTTCCTAAAAATGTCAGTGCTGGGTTATGGATATAGCACAGACATGGCTACAGCCTTAGTAGATATTGCCTAATTGCTCTCTAAGTGATTGTGGTGCTAACTCACTCTCCCTCAGTGGGTAAGAGATCCTGTTGCTCCACATCCTTGTCAAGCTTGATATTGTCAGACTGCTAATTTTTGCCAAATGGATAGATGTGAGATTATATTTTATTGTTGCTTTTCTTGTAGTTTCTTTATTACTTAGAAAGCTGAGCATATTTTCACATTCTTCTGTGTATTGCCAGTTTATAGCCTAATTTTTCTGTTGTGTTGTTAATCTATATCTTATTAATTTGTTTGAAGTCCTTTGTATTTTCTGGATTGTAATTTTTCAGTACTATGCATTGCAAAAATATTATACCAGTCTATCTTTATTTTACTTTGTTTCACTGTCTTTTTGATGCTTAGAAGTTTTACTGCTACAATTGTGTTTATGTTATTATTATTATCTTTTTGCCTCTCAAAAGCCTGCGATAGTTTGATTGACTATTGTTTGGCTCATGCAGTTTCAGAGTTGTTACATCTCCTTGGTAAATAAGTTGTCCTCACTTTGGGAACTTATTTATCCCCAATAATGCATCTTGCCTTAAATTATATTTCATATAATGTTTTTATATAGTTACACATCAGCTTCCTTTTGCCTAATTTTGCTTTGCGTATCTTCTCAATCTTTTTACCTCCCTACATCTTTACTTCTCAATCTTTCTGTGCCATTAGTTCACAATGTTGTGTTCTCCCAGCACTTTGAAGGTGTTATTCCATTTCTCCTGACTCCTTTTGTTATTGCTGTTGAGAAGTCTTACCAGGTCTCTTTAAATAATATTTTTCCTCCTTTGTTTTAAAAATATTTATGTTTGATTTTTGTTGTTTCACCGCCATCTTTTTATTTGTGCAGGACTCATTTTGCTTATTGATTCTAAGGACTTATGTTTTTCATAAATTATGATAATTGTTCAACTTCTTTCTGTTCCATTATGGCTTTTCCCACATTCTTATTTTCTCTTCACATGAAAATTCTAACCATATGTTGGGCAAGAAATTTCATTTAGTTCTTTCAATATCTGCTTCTCCTCTTCTCCCCACATGTCTTGTTCTTTTTCCAAGTCTTTAATTTAAAATGCCTTTTTGCATTTTTTAGATTGCCATTCTATTATTTGAAATTTGTGGGATTCTAATTCTGTCTTTTTTTTGTGTCTGTTGACTAGTGAGAATTGTTTCCTGGTGCATTTTTAAATTATGAACTCAACTTTAGCCGGATTTTCCTATGAGACTCCTGCTTTTGTGTCTGTGTTGTGGGAGCTCTTTTTCTAGAGAGCTTTGACCTTGCTTGGCCAAGAGCATGGCTAAGAGTGGTATCAGTGGGACCAGACAAACTTTAATGTTACTTTCATAACTTGGGAATTTTCGGACCAGGCAGTGGCATATATTCAAATCCAAATCCCATCGTGGGTAGTGCAGTGGTTTAAAGTTTAGGCCCTGAAACCTTTGGTTGAATCCTTGTTATCACCTATGTGCTGGGTAACCTTGTCAAGTTACTTAAGCACTCTGCTTCAGTTTTCTCATCTCTGAAATGGGGATAATAAAACACCTTCTTATGGTGTGAGGATGAGATGAGTCAAATATATTTAAAGTTTCTAGAACAGTGCCTAGTGTACAGTACATATATAGATACTAGGTATTGTCTTGAACTTCGGGCAGGGGTTATGAGGTGGGGAGAGATAAGCTTATTCTTAGTTATGCCTTTGTGTCTGTGTGTGAAGTTTTTTCTAGCATACTGTTTTCCTGGGATGTAGCTGTGGAAGAGCACAGGCTATCTTAGTTTCAAGTCCCTACTTTGTCTGTGGCCCAGACTTTGACTCCTGTTCCTGTGTGGGTATTAAAACTCAAGTCGTTAGGTGGCTCCCTAAGAGGACCCCCCTCCCTTCTTCCTTCTTTCCCAGGTAGTCACAGCATCTGCTCAAGTTCATACCCCTCCTGTTTTCCTTTCCTCCTATTTCTGGCACTTAAAAAATTTCCCTTTTTTTAATGAGCTCAGTTTCGCACTTAAGGGATTATGTTTTACACATTCATTTCATGTTTTTGTAAGAGGGTTTTTATGTATTCTAATCTGCCATATGTCCAAAGGCAGGAGTTTTAGTTATTATTTAGTGTCTAGTGTATTCTACAGTGTTATGTCTGTCCTAGTTATTCAGAATCTAAGGTAATTCCATATTTTAGTCATGTGTAATTTTCATGGAGGGAAATGTTTTTGAATTCCTAAACTATAGTTAAAAATATGCAGAAATGCAAACATTTTATTTCCATTTTTAAAATGACAAAACCTGAATATTGTTAGAATATTGTCTCAAGTCTTGGAATTTATGAATCTAATTCAGTACATTATCTATTTAGTTTTCTTTTGCCAGAAGAAAATGTTTGCAATGAGATGTTGGTAAAGTCTCAGTTTGTTGCTTGTATGGCTACTTGCCATTCACTCACAAAAATTGAAGGAGTGCTTTCTGGTGATCCACTTGATTTGAAAATGTTTGAAGCCATCGGATGGGTAAGTTTAATATTTAAAGCACAAGTAACTTCAGAAAAATAGAGTAAAAATTACCTTGCAGAAGGATTATTTCTGCAGGTTGTTTTGATGATAGTCTATCTTGTACCGTGAAAGAAATGATGTAATTTCTAAAGGTGTATCATTGGAGAGAGATCATTGTAATTATGTAAAAGAAAAGTCTGTTTTAGTTATGTTGACTCACTTAAATACCTTTAATAGCGACAACTTGCTCAGACCCCTGCTTTATGTGTTTAATGGATATCTGCTATCCGCAACTCGAGGCAGTAAGCCTGAGTCAGTAAGATGATCTTCAGCATCACAATTTGTTGGTCAGATAAAAAGGATAGAGTAGTGATGTGTCTTCGGTGTTCTTTTTACCCATGTTCTCCTTTCTGTGTCCTTACATACACACAAAAGTATGCGTTTGTTCCTCCTAAATGTTTGGCTATTGATAATTTTAATTTTTTACTTTTAAAATATGTTCTTATTGATTTTAGAGAGAGGGAGAGAGAAACATTGATCGGCTGCCTCTGGCATGCCCCCTGCTGGGGATTGAGCCTGCAGCCTGGGCATGTGCCCTGAGTTTCAGAGGAGCAGAATTAGTCTCCAGGTTGAATTCTTCACACACTCCAAGTGTTTGCATAAGCAGGGTTTTATTCTAGAATGTTAACCCTCACATTAGAGCCCTTCTTCTCAGATAGGAGTTCATATTTCTAGGAAATGATTCCTTGATTTTTTTTTTTAAATTTAATTCAGCTATTCCGGCTGATAAGAAATATTTGCACCTCTCCTGCATGTCCTCTTGTGTTTATTCTGGGATCCTGTTTCCTTCATTGCTATCTTCATCAGTATGTTTCAGTTTTGCCTTTTGTATCCTTATTGGAAATCTCTCCCTGCTTTCCTTTTCGTTTATTTTTACAGGTTTAGTGTGTATGTGTGTGTGTTTTGTTGATCAAAAGGGAAGGAGATGAATGAGTAGATACGTGCTTTGCCATCTTCTGAAAGCTCACAGTAAATACTTGTCACATTTATTTATTTATTTAAATATTTTTATTGATTTCAGAGAAGGAGGGAGGGAGAGAAAGAGACATCAAAGATGAGAGAGAATCATCGATTGGCTGCCTCCTGCACGCCCCACACTGGGATGGAGCCCACAACCCGGGCGTATACCCTGACCAGGAATTGAACTGTGACCTCCTGGTTCATAGGTTGACGCTCAACCTCTGAGCCATACCGGCCGGGCAATTCTCATCAAATTTAATATCTTAAAGTAGGTCCACTTTATTTGTAAAGCAAAATAGGACTGATTCATTTTGATGTTCTCCAAAATTTCTCCAATTGAATAGATTTTCAGTAGGTTTTAGTGCTTTGTTTGTACAATATTAATAAATGGGTTAAATAAATAAGTTTGTGTAATAGTGTGTTTTGTTGACTTAGATGCTTTGATGCTTGGTCTTACAAGAAAGAATCAGTGGAATGTTTTCGCATAACTTGGTACTACTGCTGTTTGTTGGTGTGATTGACTCCCTATAAGGTGCCTCCCAATTTTGGAGATGTTAAAGTGTGTTTTAGAATTGTATAAAGTTGGCTAATTAGGCATAGTTCCCTTGCCCATCTTTTTCCAGTTGTAGTCTAATTAGCTTGTTACATATGTGTGTTTTATTGATTTCAGAGAGGGTGGGAGAGGGGGAGAGAGAGAAACATCAATGATGAGAGAGAATTATTAATCGGCTGCCTCCTGCATGCCCCACACTGGAGATCGAGCCCACCCCTGGGCATGTGCCCTCACTAGAAACAGAGCCTTGACTTCCTGGTTCATAGGTTGACATTCAACCACTGAGCCATCCTGGCCAGGCCATGTATGTGTATTTTCAATACAAATTCTTATTTGAATTTTTTACCAAAAGAAAGTGTTTTTAAAATAAATGTTAAAGGGTTAGGTTAGTGGTATCCTACCTAACTAGAGAGTTCAAACAAACAAACTCATATCTTTGGACCTCAGTGTGTTCTTGATCCATTCATTCTACTAAACATATCTGAGCTCCATATAGTTTTGAACACATTCCTGTTAGCAGAAAGGAATCCCTGGATAATAGAAGCAAAATTAGAGAACTTTTTCCCTATTATTTTATTCTGCTTTTCACCTCTTCCTCCTCTCTCCCATGAGTTGCTAGGACTTTAACTAGCTTTGTTTATATTTTGTTTTATCTATGTTAATAATCTAGTAGTGTTCATTTATTTTTTGGACACAAATTTTTTTTTAACTTCACTAAAAATAGACATAGTGTTTTATTTAAAAATGAAATCAGTGCATTCAATTTTATAAAGCAATATGTTGAATATTTTCCTTTCAGATTCTGGAGGAAGCAACTGAAGAGGAAACAGCACTTCATAATCGAATTATGCCAACTGTGGTTCGTCCTCCAAAACAACTGCTTCCTGAAGCTACACCTGTAGGAGACCAGGAAATGGTGCGAAATCACTTTAAGCTGGATTATACTGTTGATGCCAACATTCAGTCCTCACTTTGAAATATAACTAGAAGATGAAATCACGTTATTTAACTCTCATGCAGATATGAATATTTTAACTATGTTTATTGGAAATTATTGTTGGGATATTGCAGGTATACTTTGTGAAATACTGAGATATGTTTCTCAGTACCGTTACTTTTCCTTCCTATTTACTGAATAGCTTAGTGCCCTGTGATTGTGATAATGTGGTGAATAATCCCTTTAAATTGCAACTGTATTCCTAGAATTTAATAAAAAGAATATGTGAGAAGTGAATTTTTAAATTTGTCCCCTCAGTTTATTTTAGTATTTAATATGTTAGTATTTTTAGGATAGCAGAATACTTGAAATATTCAAGGATGTACTTTTTAAAAATGGGAGGCAGAGGAGAAGCAATCTTGAAACATAACTTTGAAATAATCGAAGTTTCTTGCTGTTTTGTGGATACATAGTTGTTTTTTATCTTAAGGACTTAATCTGTACTATTTATTTTTTTTTGTTTTGCTTTTAGGAGCTGTTTGAACTTCCAGTGAGTGAAGAATGTTTACTTTTTTACCTAAGTATATTTGTTTTAATTCTTAAAGAATAATAAATACTTCGTGCATCTTTTGAAATTATACAGGCTATTTATGAGATAGGAATTGTTCGCCAGTTCCCATTTTCTTCTGCTTTGCAACGTATGAGTGTGGTTGCAAGGGTGCTAGGGGATAAAAAAATGGATGCCTACATGAAAGGAGCACCTGAGGTCATTGCCAGTCTTTGTAAACCTGAAACAAGTAAGGAGCCAACTTTATTTGAATAAAATCCTGATATTTGTATAGGCTTTTATTAGCAATTCTAACAGTGATACTTATTTCTTCCTTTTAAAGTTCCTGTTGATTTTGAAAATGTTTTAGAGGATTACACTAAACAGGGCTTCCGTGTAATTGCTCTTGCACACAGAAAATTGGAGTCAAAACTGACATGGCATAAAGTGCAGAATATTAGCAGGTAAGGTTGATTAACAATTTTTCTACAGTTTTTCCAATAATGCATCATTTATGTTTATATGTCACATACAATAGTTTGTATGTAGTTAGGTGTTCATTAAGTATTTATTGAATGTATGCAAATACACATAATGTAATGGTTTTCTTTTTAGTTGCTTGAAACAGCTCTTTGGAACTATTTTCTATTTATTTGTTAAATATTTATTGAGTCCCTGCTGTATGTCAGGCATGTTCTAGGAACATAATCATGTTTTACTAAACCTAATTCTACAGAAGTTAATTTTTCCCAAATGATCAGTTTGCTTTTGCCTAGTGGATGGAACCAAGTACTTATTTAGTCAGTATCATGAGTCACAATAAACAATTACCATCTACCCCAAAGTTCAAATGGTATTACCAACATCACATTTACGTCCAGGTATAGATATGGATTTTACCTTCAAGGATTCTCCCTTTCACTATAACTGATACAGACCTACCCTTTAAGGATAACATTTGTGAGCAAGCAGAAACGTATATTCATTAGCTGTCCTGATAGTTTTGCCTGTGAAATAGCCTTCTCTTCCTCCATTCCCACAGCCATTATCTCTAATTCAAGGACTCAGCTCTTTTTCTTAGTCTTTCCTTTCTGCAGTCTGTATTCCACACTGCCTTCAGAGAGAGCTTTTTAACTTTCAGACCTCATACCAGAATCCTACGTGGAATTCTTATAAATGGCTTCCCATCACCTATTGGAGGAGTTCACAATCAGAGATATGTATCAGGAAGGAAAACAAAACATGTAATTTTTTTATATGGGCAAATGATACAAACCTATCAGAAAAAAGATGTGCAAAAGGCCAGTGAACACATGAAAATGATAGGACACTTCAGTTCTTGGGGAACTGCAAAATAAAACCACACTATGGCATCACTTTTCTTCTAAGATTGACAAAATTGGAAAGATTGATAATAACAAGTGTTAGTGAAGTTTTGAGAAAATTATAACAACACTAGAGGCCCGGTGCATGGTTTCGTGCATGGGTGGGGGCGGGGGTCCCTCAGACTGGCCTGCACCCTCTTGCAATCCGGGACCCCTCGGGGGATGTAGCAGTGCACCAGGTGGCAGGCAGCCAGGAAGGAGCCTGGCTTCTGGCTGAGCAGCACTCTCCCTGTGGGAGTGCACTGACCATCAGGGGGTAGCTCCTGTGTTGAGTGTCTGCCCCCTGGTGGTAAGTGCATGTCATAGCGACTGGTTCACTGTTAGTTCCTGTCATTTGGTCATAAAGGTCGCTTAAGCTTTTTTATATATAATAGAGGCCCAGTGCACGAAATTTGTGCATGGGGGTGGGGGGTCCCTCAGCCCAGCCTGTACCCTTTCCAATCCGGGACCCCTTGGGGGATGTCCAACTGCTGGTTTAAGCCTGATCCCGATCGGACCTGAACCGGCAGTCAGACATCCATCTCGCAATCCAGGACCATTGGCTCCTAACTGCTCACCTGCCTGCCTGCCTGATTGCCCCTAACCACTCTGCCTGTCTGCCTGATCGTCCCTAACTGCTCAACCCTGCCGGCCTGATCACCCCTAACTACCTCTGCCTCGGCCCCTGCCACCGTGGCTTTTTCCGGAAGGACATCTGGAAGGCTGTCCAGAAGATGTCTGGCCTAATTAGCATATTACCCTTTTATTAGTATAGATATATATAGACTAGAGGCCCAGTGCACAAATTCGTGCACCTTGAAAGGAACTGTGGGCTGCGAGGCTGTGGTGGGCACAAGGGTGGGTCTTGGCCCATCCTCCTCGCCCCTGCCCAGCCCCTCCTGCCGCAGCCCCCAGTCCCCTGTCTGCTGGCAGCCCCGCTCCTGCCACCGCTGGTCCCACATGCTGATAGTGCCAGCCCCGTTTGCACCCGCTGATGGCACAGAGCAATTGGGGCCAGTGCCAGCAGCGGTTGCAAGTGGGGACGGCACTGTCAGTGGGTGTGAGTGGCAGCTGCTGCTCCAATCGCCCCTCAGGAGCAGGGAGAGGTATAGAAGCCCTCAGGGGTGATTGGAGCCGGCTGCGGGTATGAGTGGGGCTGGCGCCGGCAGCGGGTGCAAGTGGTGGCTGATAGCCCCTCAGGAGCAGAGGGAGGTGGAGAAGCCCTGAGGGATGATCGGGGCTGGCAGCCACTGCTCGCACCTGCTGACGGCACCAAGCGATCAGCACCTGCAGTGGGTGCGAGCGGGGCTGGTGCCAGCAGCAGATACAAGTGCCAGGCTGGACCGCAGTGCGCGGGAGCAAAGAATTTTCAGTAACCATCAGAGGCTCGCCCCAATGACAGCGACCGGCACCCTGCCTTGGTCTGGTGCCCCTGCTCACTTGCTCCACTGACACCAGCCATGTTCTATGCTCTGCTGCCTGCTGCCAACTCCCACTCTGTTCCGCATGCACCCCCTGGTGGTCAGCACACATCATAATGACTGGTTGTTTGGTTGTTCTGCCGTTCGGTCTATTTGCATATTAGCCTTTTATTATATAGGACTAGAGGCCTGGTGCATGAAATTTGTGCAGGAGGGCGAGGGACAGGAGTCCCTCAGCCCGACCTGCACCCTCTCCAATTCAGGAGCCCTCAGGGGATGTCCTACTGACAGCTTGGGCCCAGTCCCTGTGGTTCTCTGCTCTCTGCGGGGCCTGCCTGCTCCACATCACGGGGATGGGCAAGCAGGCCCTGCTGGGTGCTGCCTGTGGGCCGCGCTTGCCTGCTCCCAGGTCATTGCGGTGACCCCCAAGCAGGCCCTGCTGGGTGCTGCTTACGGACGCACTTGCCTGCTGGGCTCCGCCAGCGTCCTCCAGCCACTATGGGCGCCGCCATCTTTGTCATGGAGTGATGGTTAATTTGCATATTATTCTTTCATTAGATAGGATATTGCTAGTACACTATTATTAAGTTCTGAAGAACATTTAAATTTGCTTATTTGACCTAGCAAGTGCATTTCTAGGAATCCAGCCTGAAACAATATTTTATGTGCATAAGTTCATGTTTAAATAGTACAAATAACATAATACTCACCAATAGGGCAATAGTTAAATTATGGACTAGTAGAACTTCTAATTATTTCAGGTACATTAAATAAAAATGTCTGTAGTACAATTATGTTTTCTGAGAGAGAACTAAAGGAGTAGAGTGGATAGCCAAATTAACTAAAAGGAAAAACTACATTAGGAATTCTAACTATAACACATTATTTGAGGGAAGTGGTCTAAGCATGAATGTTTAAAAAAAAAAAAAAAAGTGGCTTTCTGCCGGCCGTTCTCCTTCCGAGAAGGCCTGTAGGCAGCAGCCATGGTGCCCAGCCGAAATGGCATGATCCTAAAGCCCCACTTCCACAAGGACTGGCAGCGGTGCGTTGCCATGTGGTATAATCAGCTGGCGCAGAAGATCCACAGACGCAAGATCCGGCGCCCCATTGCCCCTTGCCCTGAGTCCAGACCCATCCGACCCATAGTGAGATGCCCCACCGTTTGGTACCCACGCCAAAGTGCAAGCTGAGCCAGAAGGGCCTTCAGCTTGGAAGAGTTAAGGGTGGCTGGAATCCACAAAAAGGTGGCCGGGACCATTGGGATATCGGTGGATCTGAGGCGGCGGAACAAGTCCACCGAGTCCCTGCAGGCCACCGTGCAGCGGCTGAAGGAGTACCGCTCCAAGCTCATCCTCTTCCCCAGGAAGCCTTTGGCCCCCAGGAAGGGAGACAGTTCTGAAGAACTCAAATGGGCTACCCAGCTGACCGGACCAGCCATGCCCATACGGAGTGTCTACAAGAAGGAGAAAGAAAGCCAGGGTCATCACAGAGGGAGGAGAAGAACTTCAAGGCTTTTGCCAGTCTTTGCATGGTCCGTACCAATGCCCGGCTCTTTGGCATCCAGGCAAAAAGAGCCAATGAAGCTGCAGAACAGGATGTTGGAAAAGAAAAAATAAAGTGCTGTTGGCAACTTGTCATTAAAAAAAAAATGTGATAACCAAATGAAATGCATATACATGATTGAGAGCCAAAATGTAAAATATTATATCGATTCCTGTGAAGGGCATATTAGGCTCTTATTTGTCTCTACAGCTTCACCTTTTGCTAGTTCCCTCCTAAGGACTAACTGTTGAATTGCCTATAGTCCTTGAGCCTGTTCTATTCAGACATCCTTCCATGCCCTTGGATGGGCTATTCCTTCTGCCCAGAATACCCTATTCTTTATCAACTTCTCTCTCTGCTTCCCTTCATCCTCATCCTTCAATCTTCTCTGTGTGTCCATTCTAACTTCTGGGAATAGGTTCTGGCATTTCTCTAACAGCTTGAATCTTTATATCTTGAATTAAATATTGTAGTATTCATTAATTAGAGGACAAAATTTCCATGACCTGTATCATAGGAAAGTTAGGAAACCACTGAAAGCCAGAAATGGTTAGTATCTTGTAGGAAAATGGCTGTAGTATTCTTGATCCAGTAGTTTCACATTTGTAAAGCTTTGTGCTTTGAAATGCATTTTCAGGTTCAAGGCTTATTTCTCCTATTATCACTAGCAGTATCATTTGTAGTAGGTTTCCTAACTATTCTTTAATACCTTTAACACTCCTTGTTCTGAATTATATTTCAAAGTTATTGAGGTTTATAGCTATGTAAAGGGCCTATAATTGTTGAATTTTGTGTAGAAAAACCACTTGGTTATTGCAAGTGTGAAATTTTGGTCCCTAACCTCAAGCCCCCTTTCTTTATTGAAAAAAATATTTCTCTGATTTAGCTTGAGATTTCTTAACACAACTATCGCTGAACATACTTCATGTGCATTATAATGCTGAAGCGCCTATTATTTTTTGTTTTGCTTGCTTGTCTGTTTCCCCAAAAAAACATATTGAAGAGTATATATCATACCTTTTTATCTTTGACATCCCAACGATTTCTGTAGTACTTGGTGCATTATAGATAACTATTTGAAGGAATAACATCTTTAACTATTGAATATGAATATTCTAAAAGACTTGTCTCTGGATTCCAAGTAGATCTCGTTGGATTGCTAATGCTTCTTACATCCCACTTCAAGGACCAAGAGTTTTATAAAAATTCATCAAAAATTTGATAATGAATGTAGTATAATTGTATCAAATGTACTTACAGGACAGTTTTTTCCCCTTTCTCTTAACATTTAAGTTAGGGTGTGTTGTGTGTGAGATGGTAAAAAATAGATTTATTTATGCTTGCTCAGTTGGTGAGTAGGATACAAGATGAACATTCCTTAGTACTATGCGTTTTTAGTGTCTTACAAAGGAATACAGTTGTCTCTTGATATCTGTGTGGGAATTGGTTCTAGGACTCCCCTGGGGATGTGGAGAGCCAACTAACTATACATGATTCTTATATTCCTGCATTTCAAAGTGTAAAATTTAATTTCAATGTATTTCTTGGGAATTGTTTTTCCAGGCTTAATTTTTTTTTAAAAGATATTGAATTCATAAACATACACATACGTGCTTTGTTCTGCCTATAAAATGTCTTAATTTATCATTTTTGGATATTTTAAATTGCTTTATCAATATAAAGAGAAAATAGCCCATTCACTTGACTATACCATTACGTGTTAAAATTTCTTTTTCTGCAGAGATGCCATTGAAAACAACATGGATTTTATGGGATTAATTATAATGCAGAACAAATTAAAGCGAGAAACCCCTGCAGTACTTGAAGATTTGCATAAAGCCAACATTCGCACTGTCATGGTCACAGGTTAGACTTTATAAAATGACTCAGAAAAATTTGAGTGTGACTCTTAGAGTTCAAGTTATATTAACAGATGACCAATTGGTTATAAAAGTATATTATATTGTGGCTCCATCCTGCATTGCCCTATTTCAGCTCTGAATTTTTTTTTTAGGTGTAAGTTAACTTGGTACTATTCTTTTGAAGTCTAACAAATTCTGTTGATAGAAAGTATAGTACAGTGATGGCGGACCTATGACACGCGTGTCAGAGGTGACACGTGAACTCATTTTTTTGGTTGATTTTTCTTTGTTAGATGGCATTTAAATATATAAAATAAATATCAAAAATATGTCTTTGTTTTACTATGGTTGCAGATATCAAAAAATTTCTATATGTGACACGGCACCAGAGTTCAGTTAGGGTTTTTCAAAATGCTGACACACCAAGCTCAAAAGGTTCGCCATCACTGGTATAGTAAGATAATAAAGGGCACACCATAAAATTTTAACCTCTGCTCCTTTTTATCTCTCTGTAATCATATATTTCTTATAGCACTTATTGTGCCTTGCTCTGTGTTAGATATTTGTACATTTGTTTGCTCTACTAGAATTATGTTTTAGACTCTGAGATTCATCTGATAGCATAGTTGTTACTATACAGCTGAAGTAACTAAATTTATTATCTTCCTAGCAATTCTTGGTTTTAATGACTGCTTCAAGGCACTTTCTATCTCTGTACCTCTTTCCCCTCTTTCTCTACCATGACTGACTATAGTTTTGTTGTCCTAAGGGGTCTGTCTGATCACTGGAAGACACCCTTGGAAATAGTGTGTAGGGGTTGGGGAAAAAAATAATATTGCCCTTCAGTCTGATAGCAGTGGGCTCCCAAGACCTTTGTCAGCTTCTCTTGTAAGCTAGTATTTTCTTCTCTTGAACCTATCCTTTACAGTGCTGCTCTTCTTTTTTTCTCATGGCTGAGAAGTTGTCTGTCTTTGTTCTCTTTACATCTTGTAAAGATTATATTCTTACTACCTTGCTTATCTTTTAGTTCTTTGTAATCTTACTTTTGTAATTCATTCTTTCTTTCCTGTGATACTATTCTAGTATTCTTAAACAGATCACTGGTCACTCCTAGGTTGTTTCAAAAAATATTTATTGAGCGCTTGCTCTGTATGTAGCACTGTGGCAGGTGCTACTAGTGAATGACTCAAAGATTGAGAATGGCCCTGGCTTAGTGCTCAGTTGGTTGGAACGTTGTCCTGTGCACCAAAAGGTTGTAGATTTGATTCTGGGTGAGGGCATATACCTAAATTGCAGGTTCTTTCCTCCCTCAAGCCAAGTACAAGAGACACTGATTGATGTTTCTCTCTCACATTGATGTTTCTCTCTCCTCCTCCTCCTCCTTCCCCTGCCCCTCCTCCTCCCCCTCGTCCTTCCCCCCTCCTCCCCCTCCCCTCCTTCTCAAATCAATAAAAACATATCCTCAGGTGAGGGTTAAAATAAAGAATGAGAATGTATTTGGTTTTAAACATTGTGGGTGAGAATGTTCTGACTGTTTAGTATATATGTGCTTCATTATTTAAGGCTTCCTTTGATAAGTATGTCCTGATTATTTTATTTTTAAACTCTAAGAGTAAAGACCATACATTATCTTCATTTTGCCCAGTCCAGTGATAGGGACTATAGTAGATTTTCAATAAGCACTTGTTGGTTAATCCATTTATGTTTTAATTTTAATGTGTTTTCAATATTTTGAAAATTAGGTGACAACATGTTGACTGCTGTCTCTGTGGCCAGAGACTGTGGAATGATACTACCTCAGGATAAAGTTATTATTGCTGAAGCATTACCTCCAAAGGATGGAAAAGTTGCCAAAATAAACTGGCATTATGCAGACACTCTAACACAGTGCAGTAATTCATCAGCAATTGACTCGGAGGTAATGTCAAGATGAATTTTTCTCTTTGAAGCTTGCATGTTTTAATTTAGTCTAAAAAAGTAAAATGTGCATTAAAATTTAACAAAACAAAAAGTAAACATAAACAGAAGCCTGGACTTCTGATTCATTAGATCCAGGAATCTCAGTGCTTTATATTTTGATAGTTAGACAAAGTTGAGAAGCACACTTTTAAAGTATAAGAATCCCAAAGATTTATCCTATTTTAAAAGTAGTGATAAATGGTGAAGGTAGGCCAAAATATTCAGTTCATGGATCATTTCAAATTGAAGCTGATATTTAGCCTTCCGTGTGTGTGTGTGTGTGTGTGTGTGTGTGTGTGTGTGTGTGTTTGTTTTCTTAATAAACATATAGATAGGTTCGTCCCCTTAAAATTGATTTTCCCTTTACTTTCAATAAATGTTAACTTCCAATGTCTTGTGTAAAATATCAAATGAAAAAAATTAGTTTTGGATCAGATATATTTAAAATAAGGTAGTGTTACTTGGTTTGGCTTCCTAAATATTATTTTGAATGTTGTACACACAGGCAATTCCAATTAAATCAGTCCACGATAGCTTAGAGGATCTTCAGGTGTCTCGTTATCATTTTGCAATGAATGGAAAATCATTTTCAGTGATACTGGAGCATTTTCAAGACCTTGTTCCAAAGGTTAGTTATTTGGGTTTATGTATGTGTTCACATAAATACATTGTAAACAGAATTTTAAAGAAATTCATATTTTTTCCAGTTGATGTTGCATGGCACTGTATTTGCTCGTATGGCACCTGATCAGAAGACACAATTAGTAGAAGCACTGCAAAATGTAGAGTAAGTATTGGGGTGTGTGGTGTGTGTTTTTTGTTTCGTTTTTTAGTGAATTGTAGTTCATTTTCAAACCCAGAAAAGTAACTATTTCATGTATATAATATTATCCCCTGTGAGGTAGGTAAGCGTTAACTTTAAGTGTCTATTTAAAAGAGGCTTATGTGCTCATGTAGGCTCTTGCAGCTAAAGTACAATATCTACAGTTTCTTTTCCAGGTCATATGTATGAGGTAGAGTTCATTCATCTCAGTTTGATGGAAGTGACTTTATAGTTTTAGTAAATAAATATGTTTCAAGTTTTTAAGGGAGAACTCTTTACTGATAGCCTTAAAAGTAAGTGTGCTAAAGGCTATACAAGCCCAAGTATTTTGCTCTAAATATTAGGAAACTGAGATGTTAAAATGATAAAGTGATTTGTCTATCTTATGACAGAAATTGGACAATACCCAGGTTATTTGACATGCAGGCTGATGCAAAGCAACATGCCTGTGAGCACTGTAATGAAAAGATGCATTTGTTTCACTGGGGGGGAATCTTGGTTTCTTAGCTCTTCATAATATTGTATTAGAGAAATCTTAAGTATTGTGCCTTTTAGGAAATTAATCAAAATCTTAACGTAATTTTTGTTCCCCAGTTACTTTGTTGGGATGTGTGGTGATGGTGCAAATGATTGTGGTGTAAGTATAATTTTTGTAATTTATAATTCTTTCTCTAGCCCAGGGGTGGGGAACATCTGGCACGCAGGTCATATAAGGCCTGCGAAATCATTTGGTCTGGTCCTGCCAAAGCATTAGGGGTGAGTTAATGAAATGTTTGGCCAAATATAGCAGGCTAATTTTTAAGTTGATAATTTTGTATGGCCCTCGACTGATGTTATAAGTATCCAAATGGCCCTTGACAGAAAAAAGGTTCCCTACCCCTGCTAGTCTAAGTCACATTCACAGAATGTTACCAGTTTTCTTTTTCTAACTTTTAGGCTCTAAAGAGGGCACATGGAGGCATTTCTTTATCAGAGCTCGAGGCTTCAGTGGCATCTCCCTTTACCTCCAAAACTCCTAGTATTTCCTGTGTGCCAAACCTCATCAGGTAGGACAAATTAAAAATTTCCTGTTGTCTCTGTAGCTTGCTTTAATAATATGGGGGGAAAAATGATCACAGAAAGTAATAAGAATTTGCTTTTATGGTTTTTTGGTATATTTGATCTGTTATTTATTAGCAACAGATTGATTGTTACTCCTCATCTCTTCCAGTTCTGCTTTGGCTTAGTTCTTTGGGTAGAAGTGTGCTTTATTGTAGCGGTTAAATGTTAATATTTGTCTGTCAAGATATAATTGTGGTTTGGAGGAGGAGTTTGAAATGCCTTTATTCACATGCCAACATTTGTTTTCACAGGGAAGGCCGTGCTGCTTTAATGACTTCCTTCTGTGTGTTTAAATTTATGGCTTTGTACAGCATTATACAATACTTCAGTGTTACTCTACTGTATTCCGTGAGTACCGATATTGCTTATACTTAGTGTTAAGACTTTTAAATTAATATATGAGCAAATGTGTTTGATTTTGAATGCATGCATTAATTATGGAATTTACATAATTAGCAGTTATAAATTTTTCTTTAGTTTTACTATGTTTTGTGTAGCAGATTGAAAAATCTCATTAATATGGAATATCATTTTTCTCAAGGCCGACAGCTGTGGTTGAACCTTGTGAATAAAAGATGATTGTATACTTTTTTGCCTTGAGCACAGATTGGACATCTTTTTTAGAATTCTTTTATATTACTGTGACATATTTCAGAATTGTAGTTAATTTTGCTATACATTTACAGGAAAAGGCCGGAATGAGAAAAGGTGTTTCAGCAATAGTTGTAGGATACTATGAATTTGGAGAAAAAGCTTAAACAGTGGTGTCCATAAGCACTCTGTCAGATTTTATCCTGAAAGCGATCTCACTTTAGATACATCTCTAAGTGAACATTGGTGACATCCCAAGGAGTCTTTGTGAAACTATACTTTTTTATCATTTGTAGAAAGTATCAGGAGGGATGTTGTTAGATATTAAGGAAGCTTCAAGATACTAATTTTCAAGAATATTGAATATTGTGAGTAAAAGTTTGTGTTTTCTTTTTGCCAAAAAAAGCTTTAAAAGATTTTTATTGAATTGAATTGTTAGGAGATGCCTTTTATACTAACATATTAATTTGAATGTTTGCAAATATGTTGTATTTCACTGATTCGAAAGGCAAATGTATTTCACTTTTCAAGCAGGTCCAAGTGTCATTTAGTAGTAATCATTGGGGGCGGGGCGGGGGGGGGGGCACTAAAACCAGGGAAAAGTGGTAATTGTTCCTGAAAACTAAATATGTTTTAAAAAATTACTTCTGTAGGTCTTAAGTAACCTAGGAGACTTCCAGTTTCTCTTCATTGATCTGGCAATCATTTTGGTAGTGGTATTTACAAGTGAGTATTTTGTTAGTGATTTGAAAGCCTATGAAATTCTAATGTGACTTGTTAAACTTTGGTAAATTTACATCAACAATTGTAACACTGCATATCTCTCCAGATTTCCTGTTAATGTTGCCTTTTATTACGAGTTGCTTATGTTTTGCCCCATTTATTTTATTCTCTCTCCACTCTTTTTTGAAATGTTTGAGAATAAGTTTGTATTATTATGCCCCTTTGCCTCTGAATATTTTAGTATATATTGCCTAAAAACAAAGCCATTCTCTTATACTGTATAATTAAACACAGTTGTAAAGATCAGGAAATTTAGCATTGATAAAATAGTATCTAATCCACAGCAGGTATTCAGGTTTTGTCATATGTCCCAACAATGCCCTTTTATAATCATACTGGAGGCCCGGTGCAAAAATTCGTGCATGAGCGGGGGGTGGTCCCTCAGCCTGGACTGCACCCTCTCCAATCCAGCAGTCGGACACACCTCTCGCAATCCGGGACTGCTGGCTCCTAACTGCTCGCCTGCCTGATCACCCCTAACTGCCCTCTCCTGCCAGCCTGATCGCCCCCTAACTGCTCTCCCCTGCTGACCTGGTCGCCACTAACTGCCCTCCCCTGCAGTCTTTGTCACCCCTAACTGTTCTCCCCTGCTGGCCTGATTGCAACTAACCACCTCTGCCTCGGCCCCTGCCCCCGTGGCTTTGTCCAGAAGATGTCTGGTCTAATTAGCATATTACCCTCTTATTAGTATAGATTTTTTAAAATATATTTTTATTGATTTCAGAGATGAAGGGAGAGGGAGAGACAGATAGAAACATCAATGATGAGAGAGAATCATTGATCGGCTGCCCCCTGCACACCCCACACTGGGGATTGAGCTCACAACCCAGGCGTGTGCCCTTGACCTGAATCGAACCTGGGACCTTTCAGTCTGCAGGCTGACGCTCTATCCACTGAGCAACCAGCTATGGCCCAACAATGTCCTTTTATACCTATCTTTTTTCCTAGTCCCCTAGCTTAGGCCTTATCAGGGCTCATAAACTTCATATAATTATCATGTCTCTTTAGTCTTCTTTAGTCAGGAATATTACATCAGCCTTTTTTTGGGGTCTCTTGATATTGATATTTATACACCAATTATATGGCTTTGTGCATTATAGTGTAGTTAGACTCAGGCTATGAATTGGTGATGTTCACATCAAAATAAATAATAATTGCCCTAGCCGGTTTGACTCAGTGGATAGAGCATCGGCCCATGGACTGAAGGGTACTGGGTTCAATTCTGGTCAAGGTCATATACCTCGGTTGCAGGCTTGATCCCCGGCCCTGGTTGGGGTGCATGCGGGAGGCAACCGATCGATGTGACTCTCTCACATTGATATTTCTCTCTGTCTCTCCATCTCCCACTCTCTCTCTTAAAAAAAAAATCAATAGAAACATATCCTTGGGTGAGGAGGATTAACAACTACAAAAATAATAATAAAAAAAATAAATAGTAATGGTAATAGGATCTGACTCATTTAATCAAATAAAAATTTAGTTCATAACTGGCAGGCAGGCAGTCAATGAATGAATGAATATGTAAATGAATAAATGAAATGATGGACTTAAATCATGAAAAGAACCTTCCCAGTTTTATTGACATTTTAGGCCAAATAATTTTTTGTTGTTGGGGATTATTCTGTGCATTGTAGGATGCTTCCCAGCATCTCAGGCCTCTATCCAACTAGGTGCTTGTAACACTCCTCCAGTTGTGACAACCAAAAGTATCTCCAGACATTGTCAAATGTTTCCTGAGTGGCAAAATCATGTTGGTTGAGAATGACTTATTTAGACCATTTTTTTATTAAATTTATTGGGATGAATTGGTTAATAAAATTGTAGGTTTCAGGTGTACAATTCTATCATAATACATCATAGACAATCTTTAATGAATGCTAAAAATTAGTGAATGAGCCCTGGCAGGGTGGTTCAGTTGATTGGAACGTTGTCCTGTACACCACAAAAAGGTTGTGGGTTCTGTCCTGGTCAGGGCACATATAGGAGGTGACCGATCAATCTTCCTTCCTTCCTTCCTTCCTTCCTTCCTTCCTTCCTTCCTTCCTTCCTTCCTTCCTTCCTTCCTTCCTTCCTTCCTTCCTTCCTTCCTCCCTCCCTCCCTCCCTCCCTCCCTCCCTCCCTCCCTCCCTCCCTCCCTCCTTCCCTCCGCCCCTCCCTCCCTCTCCCTCAAAATAATCCAAAAAAAAAACTAGTGAATGAAATTTGATGAGGGACAGGAATTTTACATAGTCTTATTATACACATTATTTATGAACAAACTAAAAAAAGAGAGACTTAACAGTGGAGAAACTCAATGGATAACACCTTAATAAACAAACAAAGCCTTTTTTATGTTACTGTTTTGTTTATTTTGCTTCAAACCTTTGTTAATGTCTTATGAGGAAGAAATTGTATTATTTTAATTGTAGTTGACAAAAACAAATTTTTTAAGTTTCTAAATGAATTTGATTATGCATTTTATAGTGACAAATTAATTGAGCAACAAGCAACAAACCTTTCATCTTTTTCTTCCAATGTAGTGAGTTTAAATCCTGCCTGGAAGGAACTTGTGGCACAAAGACCACCTTCAGGTCTCATATCGGGGGCCCTTCTCTTCTCCGTTTTGTCTCAGATCATCATCAGCATTGGATTTCAGTCTTTGGGTTTTTTTTGGGTCAAGCAGCAACCTTGGTATGAAATATGGCATCCACATTCAGAGTAAGTTGGTTAGTCCATTTAGAAGTCTGTGTGAAGTGTGTGTAACATTCATACATGTAAGAATAAGTCTAAATTTTTATATAAAAACTAGAAGCCTGGTGCACAGAGTCATGCACTGGTGGGGCCCCTCGGCATGGCCTGCGGGTATTGGGCCAAAACCGGCAGTCCAATGCCGCCTGCTGCTCCTGCCTGCCGCTCCTGCTCATCTCGGCCCCGCTGCACCTGCTGCTGCTTGGTAGGCTCGCTGACGCTCCACTGCAGTCTCTGGGCTGTGGCGGCCAGCCATGAGCCCCGCGTCTGGCGCCCTTCAGTGAGCTGGGCAGCGCTCCCACTGTGGGTGCACACTGACCACCAGGGGACACAGCTCATATGTTGAGTGTCTGCCCCCTGGTGGTCAGTTCATGTCATAGCAACCAGCCAATCAGTCAACTGGTCACTTAGGCTTTTATATATATAGATTTTTGCATGCAGCTTAATTAAACACTTAAATGATTTATATCATGACTATCATGATAATTTCTTCTGTGTGTAGGAAGACACTCTGGCAAGATCTTAATAATCACTACCAAGTTGGGGACATTGGACCAGTTTCTTAATTTGCTACTGAGCTTTGCTTTCTTTATCTGTAAAATTGGAAAGTTGAAATTAAATACTTGGGCCTCTTCTAAACCCTGAATGTTGGTGCTTCTAACTTTTCTAACCCCATTTTAGGAAATAGCATTTTAAAACCTAAATTCTTTTTTTAAGTATTATTTGTTTATGGGTAGAGTATTCTACAGTTCACAAATCATGACAGCATCATTTTAATTAATTAAACATAAAAACTATTCACTAAGGTAATTATGTAGATTTAAATTTTCAGATGCGTACATTTATTTTGCTTGCTCGAGGGAGATAACTTGTCTTTAAAGCTTTAGAAACATAATATTACTGTTTGCTTATCTATATATATAAAAGCCTAATATGCTAAGTTTCCGGCCGTTCGACCAGTCACTATGACGTGCACTGACCACCACGGGGCTGACGCTTCGACTGATAGGTTAGCTCTCTGCTGGGGTCTGGCCAATCGGGACTGGGCAACACGGGCTTGACACGCCCTGGAGCCCTCCCGTGACCCTCCCCTGACCCCAATTGTGCACCAGTGGGGTCCCTCAGCCTGGCTTGCGCCCTCTCGCAATCTGGGACCCATTGGGGAATGTTGGAGAGCCGGTTTCAGCCTGATTCCCGCAGGCCAAGCTGAGGGAATCTGTGCACCGGGCCTCTAGTATGTACATATAAACACTACATATGAAAAGGAATAGATGGGGTTGTTCTCAAGAATATTTCCAGATTTGTAGCAGATTTTGTTGTCATTTAACAATACTTATTATAGCTGATATTTTAGTGATGGATATTGGGGACTTCTTATATTTAGTTCTTTGTTTGCCAGTTCCACTCACCTGGAAGTAGAGATGAGAGAGCCATAGCTGGAAAATATTGAGGGCTTCAGTGCCAAGTGCTTTGCTGGGCATGTATACACCCTATCATACTCATTTCCCACAGTAACCCTCTGAATGAGCAGGTGGTGCCCACACTTGCAGGTCGGGACATGGGCTCAGAAATTAAATATTTCCTTAGTGATACCAAAAAAATGATAGAGCTAAGGTCAAACCCAAGGTCAGTTTACCTTTACTATGCTAAAATTACGCCCCAAATTTAAAAAGTGAGAGAGGTTTATTAAGTAATGAGGTTTCTTCTAACTTTTTAACTGATTGGAATGTGACTAAATTGAAAAAACCCTTAATGTTCTTCTACCTATTTTATATATCTTAACTTTAATATTGTTGGGTCTTTTGCTGTATACCTTATTTCTATTTATTTTATGATAGTCAAGGCAAATAAGGTAGAATTGGTTTCTTTTGTGCAATTGGTATTGTGTTTAGTAACGTAAAATTTTTTTTGTATGTTTCAGTGCTTGTAATACAACAGGAAGCCTATATGGGAATTTTTCACATTTGTACAATGAAACCGAAGATGATCCACATAATATACAAAATTATGAAAATACCACAGTGTTTTTTATCTCTAGTTTTCAGTACCTCATAGTGGCAATTGCCTTTTCAAAAGGAAAACCTTTCAGGCAACCTTGCTACAAGAATTGTAAGTTTGGCATTTACTGTGATTCCCATACTGCTTACCTTCTTTAAAAATAATGTAAGAAGAGTAGAGTTAAAATTGTCTTTTCAAAGTAAAAGAGATATCCATAAATAGAATAAACCTAGTGATCTAGATGTTTACTGTCTGTTTTATTCTCCTGGTAGCTGCCACCCTAAGTTTAAAATTAAAGCCACCAGTTCTGAATATTCCTGGTTTTCATAACCCATTACTTCTGGCTGCAACTTTTATTTTTACATAAAAGTTTCAATTAGAAGCAGGAACAGAGGGTGTTATACTTTCCTTCTGGGTGGTCTGCACAGCACAGTTGTCTGTTCTTCATTTTTGACATGGGTATAGCCAATGTTCACGTGGATTTCTTCACTTCTGTCACCTTTGCATCCTGCAGAAGGGGCCAATAGAATGGAGACTTGTACTTGTAGACTTTTCTTCCATAGCATTAAAATTTTTTGTTTGTTTATTTTTTACTTGCTTTATTGGGGTGACATGGGTGAATAAAACCATAAAGATTTCAAATGTACAACTCTATAACACATCATCTGCATACTGCATCGTCTGCTCTCCACCCAAAGTCACATCTTTCTGCCATAAGGTTTGTGGGCAAAAAGGACTATGAAGGAAATCCTTTATGGTGCCTTACTTTGGTGTCATATTCTATCAAAAGGATCTGGGGTCATTAACAAATCTGTGATGCCATAAACTGGGACATATTTAATAATAACTTGAGTTTACATATTACATTGCATTTTAAGTACTTAAATCTACTCTTTCCTATGGGTTTCTCATTATATCCCCATTTTCTAGTTAAAATAATTTGATGCTGAATGACTTGCTAGTATTTACATAGCTTTGTGGCAGAATGTAAAACAATCTAAATCTTTAACTTAAGGAACATTCTCCCCTGACCCTTAATCACCACACAACACAGAATTTGTTTTAATAGCTATCTTCTGGTGAAGAGTATTACTTGCACTCCGATAGGATTACTAAGAAAGCTACAGGGCCAGGAGAAGCCAGGGGCTAAGAGCGTAGTCCATTGAAAACTCTTACCTCTCAAATGAATACCTGATTTTTCTATTCTTAGTTGAAATCATCTTGGTCTTTTCATTTGTGTGGTTATATAAATCTGCCAGCTACCCACCTCCCCTGTCAAATTCCTTTGATTAGTGACTCTTTTTCTCCCCTGGCTAAGCAGAGGAAAGATTCAATTATTTATTTTCTCCTTTGCTTGGAGATCTTGGCAGAGTTTTAGAGGTGTGATCAAGGGGGGTTGCTCCAGGAGAAAGACATGAACATTTGAGAAGCAGTGTTAAGGTGGATGTAAAAAGTTCCTGAGCCTGAGTAAATTTTTTTCCTCTTGCAACATTCCAGGAACTAGATTGCAGATCTATTTTTGCTTATTGTTTGTGAAAATGCAATAGGATTTAAAAAATATTTAATATGGGCTGTTACTTTATTGAAACAAAACTTCTGTCTCCACATTTTTCTTTGGCATTTGTAGTCTGACATATCTTTTTGTCCTTTTTTGGATTTTTATTTATTTTTTAGTTTATGTGTTTGTGTACTTCCAACTGGCATTTTTTAAACACTTTTTCTTTAACTGACCCCAATAACTTATCCTAACTAATAAAAAGATAATATGCAAATTGACCATCACTCCAACACACAAGATGGCTGCCCCCATGCGGACACAAGATGGCTGGAAGGGGAGGGCAGTTAGGGGCAATCGGGCTAGCATGGGAGCAGCTAGGCATCTATTAGGCTGGCAGGGGAGTGGTTAGGGGCAATCAGGCAGGCAGGCAGGCGAGCGGTGGGAGCCAGCAGTCCTGGATTGTGAGAGGGGTCCCAGATTGGAGAGAGTGCAGGCTGGGCTGAGGGACACCCCCTTCCTCCCCCCCCCCCCCCCCCCCCCCCCGCACGAATTTCGTGCACGGCCTCTAGTGCAGCGGTTCTCAACCTGTGGGTTGTGACCCCTTTGGGGGTCGAACGACCCTTTCACAGGGGTTGCCTAAGACCATCGGAAAACACATATTGAATATATAATTACATATTGTTTTTGTGATTAATCACTATGCTTTAATTATGTTCAATTTGTAACAATGAAAATACATCCTGCATAGCAGATATTTACATTACGATTCATAACAGTAGCAAAATTACAGTTACGAAGTAGCAACGAAAATAATTTTATGATTGGGGGTCAACACAACATGAGGTACTCTATTAAAGGGTTGCTGCATTAGGAAGGTTGACCACTGCTCTAGTGTATTATAAAACAGTATATATGTGTATATATAAAACAATATTCTGAAAGCTTCATGATAAAGTTTTGGTTATACATGGTCCTAGTAAAGTTTGGATTTGAAGCTGACCTCAAGTAGGAACTTGTAACTAAATATTCAGACCGAAGAAAAAAGGGATAAAAGGTTGAGGGCTATCAATATAGTTGGGAAATTTCTGAGCCTCTCTTATGGCTCATTATGTAAGCACATAGTTAACAAGAGGCCATGAGCAGAAAGTTTTATTTATTTTATTTATTTATTTTTAAATATATTTTATTGATTTTTTACAGAGAGGAAGGGAGAGGGTTAGAGAGTTAGAAACATCGATGAGAGAGAAACATCAATCAGCTGCCTCCTGCACACCCCCTACTGGGGATGCAACCACCACCAAGGTACATGCCCCTGACCGGAATCGAACCTGGGACCCTTCAGTCCGCAGGCCGACGCTCTATCCACTGAGCCAAACCGGTTAGGACAGAAAGTTTTATTTTTGAAGTTGGGAAAGTGATACAAAGTACTACTGGGTGGGATTTACTATTCCTAGCTATCACAGCAAGCCATAGGGGTAACCCACAGTTAACATAATAAATCAGCTCACTTTTTAAAAAAATATATTTTATTTATTTTTTACAGAGAGGAAGGGAGAGGGATAGAGAGTTAGAAACATCGATGAGAGAGAAACATCGATCAGCTGCCTCCTGCACACCCCCTACTGGGGATGTGCCCACAACCAAGGTACATGCCCTTGACCAGAATCGAACCTGTGACCCTTCAGTCCGCAGGCTGACACTCTATCCACTGAGCCAAACCAGTTAGGGCAATCAGCTCACTTTTTAGGTTTTAACATTTTCTGTGGAAATACTTTCACAGAAGTCAATGAAATAGTGGTATTCACCTAGCAGAAATATACTTACATTCAACTTAGAATGCCTCTATTTAGGATTATAACATATCTAATACTGAGAATAAATGTTATTCAGCATTTTTACTAGTACAGTCAACAATAATTGTCATTGCATACATGTTTAAATGATGATCTCGTTTTGCCATAAATAGTCTAGTTTCTTATTTGTGAGTTATGACTGGCTTGATTATCTTACAAAGTAGCTGTTTATCTGGGGGAAATAACAATTTTCATAAAGGTCTCTTAGTTTTTTAAATGCTGTTTATTTTTACATCACATAAATGAATACTTTGGTCCTAAATAATGTATCATACTCTAGGACAGCCGTGGGCAAACTACGGCCCGCGGGTCTGGCCCGTTTGAAATGAATAAAACTAAAAAAAACAAGACCGTACCCTTTTATGTAATGATGTTTACTTTGAATTTATATTAGTTCACACAAACACTCCATCCATGCTTTTGTTCCGGCCCTCCGGTCCAGTTTAAGAACCCATTGTGGCCCTCGAGTCAAAAAGTTTGCCCACCCCTGCTCTAGGAAGTAATATAGAGCATACTTTATGTAATTAATCAACCTAAATAGCAACATTCAGTATTCACAATCAAATTTAGAACTAACAGAATTGACAGTGTACCAGTTATTATATGCCTTTTTATATAAAGGAACTTTCTAATTTAATTGTTTTACTTTCTTTTTCAGATCTTTTTGTCTTGTCTGTGATTATTTTGTATGTTTTCATATTATTCATTATGTTGCATCCAGTTGCCTCTATTGACCAGGCTCTTCAGGTAAGGCTTAATTTAAGTACATCAATTATTACTGGTTGCCTGAGGAGTGATTGTATCTGGGACAGTAACAGAAAAGGACATATTAGTATTACATGAAATTTACACAGCCAAATGAGACTTCTGGGTGTTTGCTATGGTTTAAAATCTATCCCTCTACTCTTATGTTACTGGGGAAAGAGACTAAACTGTCTACATTTCTTTTTTCCAGGACTGCTTTTTTCTAAATTTTCTAAGATACAGTTATATTAACCCAAAGATACCCCATAAAGAATAAAAACATAATTAAAACAGCAGCTTTTATTGACTCTACTTGCTATTTTATTTTTCTTTCCTGTTTCTTCACTTTGTGTTCCATTTCTACAAACAGATGTCCCTTGGTCCTTAAAAAATAAAAGACTCTCCCTTACCATGTACTTACTGAGTAGTCTGCACACACTGCCGCTTCTTCACTATTAATTGAGTTCTCCATACTTTTTTTTAAAAAATAATTTTTCATTTCATTTTCATTTTAATGCTTTTTAAAATTTTTAAAAATATACCTTATTGATTTTTTACAGAGAGGAAGGGAGAGGGAATAGAGAGTTAGAAACATCAATGAGAGATACAATGATCAGCTGCCTCTTGCACACCTCCTACTGGGAATGTGCCCGCAACCAAGGTACATGCCCTTGGCAGGAATCAAACCTGTGACCCTTCAGTCCGCAGGCCGACACTATCCACTGAGCCAAACCGGTTAGGGCTCTCCATACTTTTTTTTATTAAAAACGTTAGGTATGATGAAATACGTTGTTTATACAAAAGAATATGCACACATTTAATTTGTTAAGCATAATAGTAACAAAATAACACCCATTGAGTTCATTATCAAACTTAAAAGTAGCATCACCAAGACAGTAAGTTTGTCTAAACACCCTGAGAGAATCACCATTCTAATTTTTTACTTCATTGTGTTGCTTTTTATTATACCTTTGTCATATTGGCATGAAGTCATAAAAGATAGCTTTGCTTGCTTTTGAACTTTATGAAAATGGTATCTTGCTATCTGTATTTTTTTGTGGCTTGCTTTTTCCCATTAGCATAGTTTCTGAGATTCATGCATTTCATTTTCATTGCTATATAGTATTCCACTATAGGATTATACTATAATTCACTTATCCATTGTTCATCAGTAAATAATTGGGTTATTTTCTTTTTCTGTGAGCACTTACTATTTCGCTTTCTCAATTATGCCAAGTTGTTTTCCAAAGTGATTGTACCAGTTTATACTTTCATCATTGTATGAGATCCATTGTTACACATCATTGCCAACCAATACTTGTCTAGTGGATGTAAAAGTGTTATATCATGATGGTTTTAATTTGCAAATTATTAGTTTTAAATTGCTACTGAGATTGAGCATTTTTCATATGTTTGTTGGCCCTTTTTATTTCCTTTGTGAAATGTCTCTTCATGCTTTTTACCCATTTTTTTTCTATTAGGGTGTTGTCTTTTTCTTTTTTAAAAAAATCTCTTTTTTTAAAAATCTTTATTGTTCATATTATTACAGTTGTTCCTCTTCTTTCCCCCCATAGCTCCCCTCCACCCGGTTCTCACCCCACCATCGGCCCTTACTTCCCCCCGCCCCCCGTCCTCATCCAAAGGTGTATGATTTTTGTCCAGTCTCTTCCCGCACCCCCCACACCCCTTTCCCCCCGAGAATTGTCCACTCCCTTTCTATGCCCTTGATTCTATTATATTCACCAGTTTATTCTGTTCATCAGATTTTTTATTCACTTGATTTTTAGATTCACTTGTTGATAGATATGTATTTGTTGTTCATAATTTTTATCTTTGCCTTTTTCTTCTTCTTCCTCTTCTTAAAGGATACCTTTCAGCATTTCATATAATACTGGTTTGGTGGTGATGAACTCCTTTAGCTGTTTCTTATCTGTGAAGCTCTTTATCTGACCTTCAATTCTGAATGATATCTTTGCTGGATAAAGTAATCTTGGTTGTAGGTTCTTGCTATTCATCACTTTGAATATTTCTTGCCACTCCCATATGGCCTGCATAGTTTCTGCTGAGAAATTAGCTGACAATCGTATGGGTACGCCCTTGTAGGTAACTAACCGTTTTTCTCTTGCTGCTTTTAAGATTCTCTCTTTGTCTTTTGCTCTTGGCATTTTAATTATGATGTGTCTTGGTGTGGTCCTCTTTGGATTCCTTTTGTTTGGGGTTCTCTGTGCTTCCTGTACTTGGAAGTCTATTTCTTTCACCAGGTAGGGGAAGTTTTCTGTCATTATTTCTTCAAATAGGTTTTCAATATCTTGCTCTCTCTCTTCTTCTGGCACCCCCATAATTCGGATGTTGGTACACTTGAAGTTGTCCTAGAGGCTCCTTACACTATCTTCATATTTTTGGATTCTTTTTTGTTTTTGCTTTTCCAGTTGGGTGTTTTTTACTTCTTCGTATTTCAAATCTTTGACTTGATTCTTGTGATCCTCTAGTCTATTGTTGGATCTCTGTATAATATTCTTTATTTCAGTCAGTGTATGCTTAATTTCTAGTTGGTCCTTTATCATAACATCGAGGGTCTCACTAGATTTCTTGAGGGTCTCATTAAGTTTATCAGCGGTTTCTAGAAAATTCTTGAAAAACCTTATAACCGTGGTTTTGAACTCTATATCCAGTAGTTGGCTTTCCTCCATTTCTGTCATTTGTGACCTGTTTCTTTGTCTCTGCATTTTTTATGCTTCCCTGTGTTGGTAGAGTGGCTTTGTGTGCTAGGTGTCCTATAGGGCCCAGTGGCTCAGCCTCCCCAATTACCTGAGGTGGACACTCTTGGTGCACCCCTTTGTGGGCTGTGTGCACAGTCTTGTTGTAGTTAAGCCTTAATTGTTGTTGGTTTCACTGGGATGAATTGACCTCCAGGCAAATTGGCTGTGAGAATCAGCTGTGTCTACTATGGGAGAACTTCTGTGCTGGAGACACCCTTATGGGCAAGACTTGCTTCAGTGGGGCTTTGGTGCTTACTGAGTCTGCCCCCTGAGTGTGTCCCTTTTGGATCTGAGGAGTTGGAATCTGGATGGTCCCACTCTGACCACTGGGTACACTGGCACTTGGATCTCGAAGGAGGTGCTAATTTAGCCTCTGCCTGAGGCTACCCAGTAGGAGCTACGGAGAGATCTGCAGATTCCTCTTCTTTATTTGGGATTTGGAGGTGCCCAGATGAGGCCCAGCTGTGAAGCAATGCAAGCTGCTGTGGGGCCTTGGGCCTTCTCTTGGAAGTTCTGGGTCTGTCTAGACCAGCTGCAGTTTGTTAGGTAATTTTCAGATTGCAGAGGGCCAGGCTATTCATATGCAAAAGCCTCTGTTGACAGCTTGGGTGGGGCAGGGTCTCAGGGAATCAACAGGGCGGAGCAAACAGCTGTGGCTGATCCTCAGTCCTGCCCTAAGAGGTCCCGGGTCTCAGTGTCCCACAGTAATCGCTGCAAGCACCTCTGAGAGAAAGCCGTCCTCGAGTTCCGCCCACTGCCAGACAGTCCAGTTTCTCCCCGTATGAGTCTGGGTCCCCAGAGACTCGCCCGGAACTGGAGTTCAGGGCTTCTGGGAGCTTGTGTCTCCCTCCCTATTGAAAAAGACAACTGTTCTCAGTTGCCAGCCCTTTCTGAGCTCCCCTCCGTACCTCTGCACTTTACTTCCGCACCTCCTCTGAGTCTCAGCATGCTTTTCTCTTTCCTTCTAGTTGTAGAATTCCACTCAGCCAGCCTTCCTGTGGTTCTGGATGATGTCTGTTTTGTCTTTTAGTTGTATTTTTGAAGTGGTTGTGCGAGGCAGCAATTTCAGGTGTTTACTTATGCCGCCATCTTGGTTTCTCTCTGTTGTCTTTTTCTTAGTTTTAAGAGTTCCTAATGTGTTTGGCTATTTATGTGATAAGTAACTTCTTTCAGTTTGTGGCTTCTCCTTTTGTTTATAATATCTTTCTTTAAAACAGTTTTATAGCTTTATAATAGTCAAGCCTAACCTTTTTTCTTTATGTTCTGTGCTCCTTGTGCCTTAGTTTGGCAGACTTGTCTATCTCAAGGTTATAAAGATTTCCTCTTTTGTAGTTTTAATCTATCTGGTATTAATTTTATGTGTAGATTTTGAGATGTGCATCAAATTTCATTGTTTTCCTCAAGAATACCCATTTCATTGAATAGTCTCATCTTTTCCCACTGACCCTTCAGTGATATATCTGTCCTCTCAGTTTTTCATATATATGACCATTGACCCGATAGGGGCTTTGTGGTTTCTTCTTTAGGTCCTTTTATCTTTCTCTAGGATAGTACCACTTTGTCTAGATTACTATGATGTTACAAGAAATCTTGATATATGGTTGAGCAGGACCCCTGTTCTCACATCATATTGTTTTTCATCGTGATCTTTTTGGCTGCTCTTGAGCTTTTCCTCCTCCATATCATATAAGTTTTGTTTAGCTTTGTCAAAAACCAGGAAAAGCCCTCTTGGAATTTTTATTAGACTTACACTGGGTTCCATTGATCTACTATTGGTGGAAATGTAGAATGATGCAGCCACTCTGGAAAACAGTATGGTGTTTCCTCAAAAAATAAACTATGGAACTGCTGTTTGACCCAGTGATCCCACATCTAGAAATATATCCTAAGAAACTCAAAACACAATTTACAATAGCTAAGATCTGGAAACAGACCAAGTGCACATCAGTAGATGAATGGATAAAAAAGCTATGTTAGCCCAGCCAGCGTGGCTCAGTAGTTGAGCATTGACCTATGAACCAGGAGGTCACAGGTTCGATTCCCGGTCAGGGCACATGCCTGGGTTGTGAGCTAGATCCCCATTGTGGGGCTTGCAGGAGGCAGCCAATCAGTGATTCTCTCTCATCGTTGATGTTTCTATCTCTCTCTTTTCCTTCTCTGAAATCAATAAAAACATATTTTTTAAAAAGCTGTGGTACATTTACACCATGGAATACCATGCAACAGTAAAAATGAAGGATCTCTTACCCTTTGAGACAGCATAGAAGGACTTGGAGAGTATTATGCTAAGTGTTATAAACCCAAGTATCACATGATCTCACCCATAAGTGTAATCTAATGAACAGAATAAATTGATGAACAAAATAGATCCAGAGACACAGAAGCATAGAGCAGACTGGAATCTCAGAGGGAAGGTGGAGGAGGGTGGGTGGGTGGGAAGTGGTCAACCAAAGAACTTGCATGCATATATGCATAACCCATGGACACAGACAATGGTGCGATGAAGGCCTGTGGTGAGGGGACGGGGTGGACTAGAAGGGGTCAGTGGGAAAAAAGGGTACATCTGTATAACTTTCAACAATAAAGATAAATTTAAAAAGAAATTACACTGGGGTTTATAAATAAATTTGAGGGAGAATTTATTTAGTCTCCCTTTCTATGAATAATATTTCTTTCCATTTCTTTAGGTCTTCATGTATATCTTTCAATAAAGCCTGACAGTTTTCTTCCTGAAAGTTTTTTTTTAAAATATATGTATATTTTTATTGATTTCAGAGAGGAAGGGAGAGACAGGTAGAAACATCAGTGATGAGAGAGAATTATTGATTGGCTGCCTCCTGCATGCCCCCTACTTGGGATCAAACCTGCAACTTGGGCATGTGCCCTTGACCAGAATCGAACCCAGGACCCTTCAGTCTGCAGGCCGACTCTCTATCCACTGAGCCAAACTGGCTAGGGCCTTCCTGAAGGTTTTAATACAAGTTTTTGTTAGATTTATTTCTGGGGTATTATCATTTTTGTTCCTCTGATAATTTGTTTAAAATTACATTTTCTAATTCTTTTATGCTGGGATAAACAGTACCGTTGTCTTGTATATTCATCTCATATCCAGCAGCCTTGTCAAAGTTTATTCTAAAAATTTTTAGATTCTCTGGGCTTTTCTGTTTTAGATAGTTATCATCTATAAATAATGACAATTGTTTTGTTTCTGACATTTCAGTACTTAGCTTTGTATGTATTTTTCATGTCTATTAACCTTACTAATGTTGGTTGTAATGGTAGTGATATGCTGTAATGTCCCTGATTCTAAAAGGAGTGCTCTTAATATTTCACCATTGGATATATTGTGGACTGGGTTTCTGGTATATACTGTCTATCAGGTTGCACAAGCTTCCTTCTATAGTGTTGTTACCATAAATAGATGATTAATTTTACCTAATGCCTTTTCTACAGCTACTGAAATGATCACACAGTTTTTCTCCCTAGAGAATGTGGTAAATTATAGTTAGTTGACTGGTATTCAGATGTTGAACTAACACTGCATTCAGTAAACCCAATTTGGTCATGATGCATTCTTTTTTATACTTTCTTGATTTGGCTTGCTATGATTTTGTTTAGGATTTTTGCTTCTGGTTGCATGAGTGAGATCAGACTTAATTTTTCTTTGTTGTGTTATTGAGAGGTTTGCAAGGTTTGCATCAAAGTTATATGAGCTTTGTGGAATGGTATTCTATTTTGTGGACTTTTCTATAATTTAACTAATCCCCTTTGAATGGGTATTTAGGTTGTTTCCAGTGTTTTGCTATTATAAGAAACTAGAGGCCCAGTGCATGAAATTCGTGTATGGGGGGGGGCGTTTCCCTTAGCCCAGCCTGCACCCTCTCCAATCTGGGACCCCTTGGGGGATGTCCAACTGCTGTAAACTGGCAGTTGGACATCCCTTTCACAATCCAGGACTGCTGGCTCCCAACTGCTCGCCTGCCTGCCTGCCTGATTGCCCCTAACTGCTTCTGCCTGCCAGCCTGATCACCCCCTAACCACTCCCCTGCCAGCCTGATTGACGCCTAACTGCTCCCCTGCCGGCCCGATTGCCCCCAACTGCCTTCCCCTGCCGGCCTGGTTGCCCCTAAATGCTCTCCTCTGCAGGCCTGGTTGCCCCCAACTGCCCTCCCTTGCAGGCCTGGTCGCCCCCAACTGCCCTCCCCTGCAGGCCTGGTCCCCCCAACTGCCCTCCCCTGCCGGCCTGGTCTCCCCCAACTGCCCTCCCCTGCTGGCCATCTTGTGACCAAATGGGGGTGGCCATCTTGTGCGAGGGCGTGATGGTCAATTTGCATATTACCTCTATTATATAGGATGCTGTATTGCAAATCCTTATGCATTTCATTAAGAAGGACAGATGCATACTTGGAGGTTAAATGTTCAGAAATGGAATTGCTTGGTCAAAGGGCATCTCAAATTTTAATTTTTATAAATACTGTGTTATTTATCTTAGAAGAAATTGACATTTTATCATCTTTCCAGCAGTGTATTGGTATAACTGTTTCCCGCCATTTCATTGAGGAATTTAGATAAGCACTTTAAGCAAAAGAAGAAAGCAAAACAGAACACACATTTCTTTCCTGCCACATGTGTCTTTTGCTTCACAGTCAAATTGAGAAAAAGGGGGACACATGTAGTACTTTCAATAATAAAGATTAAAAACAATTATTTCTTGAAAGAGTGCTATGAAAATTCACTTCGCTTCCTGCACACTTATGAACTAGTCTGGATCCTACATCTGCCAGTCTACCGAAGCTACCTTGCCAAGGCAGTTAACAACCTTCTTAAGTCCAATGAACTTATCCCATTAATTTCTTTTTATTTATTTTTTATTTTTTTATTCTTGACTCCTCAGCAGTACTTGACAAGTGAGCCGTGCCAACATTCTTGAGATATTTCCTCTGGAATTTTGTGATGTTTTGCTCTCTTGTGATGGTTCCTCCTTACTTCTGTAACTCCTCATTCTCATTCTTCATTGTGGTTCCAAATCCTCAGCCTGCCCTTTACATGTTTTGTGTTCTCCACATTTCTGCAATTATTCCTGATTTTACTCTCTACATTCAGGTGATCTCATCTGTAGTCATGACTTCACCCATAGTTTCTAACTATGTAATGAAGACTCCCGACTCTATACTCTTAGCCTAGCTCTCACAACTAGCTTTAGACCTGAATCTACTCCATTGACATACTGAATATTATCTGCATGGTTCACCCATCAATATTTTTTTTAAAATATATTTTATTGATTTTTTACAGAGAGGAAGGGAGAGGGATAGAGAGAAACATCAATGAGAGAGAAACATCGATCAGCTGCCTCCTGCACACCCCCTACTTGGGATGTGCCCACAACCAAGGTACATGCCCTTGACCGGAATCGAACCTAGGACCCTTGAGTCCGCAGCCGATGCTTTATCCACTGAGCCAAACCGGTTAGGGTCACCCATCAACATTTTTAAACTAAGCTCATCATTTTCTTCCTCAGCTCTGCTTTGTCTCCGTTTCTTGGTACCACCATTTACCCAAGTCAGAAGTGTGTATATGTGTCCTTATCTATTTCTTTTCTTTTTATAGCCAGTCTGTTGATAGATTCTCTCAGTTTTCTTATTCTGAATCTTTCTCTTTTCATTCCAACCCCATTTGTCACCTAAAAGGAAACTATTGTTTCCTCTATTCACAACACTTTTGACACCACATGTTTGGGGGGCGGTTCCACACGAACCAATTCTCCAACTCTCTGGACACCAACTGGATATCTTGCATTTCAGTTCTGACACTAACCACCTGGAGATAGTGCAGGTTAAGGGCTCAGTCGCACAAGACTATACCACAACTTCAGACACCAGTTTTAAGTCCCAGGTTATCACCTGTACTTCTGACCAACCAGCTATAAATTGGTTCCTGCAACCCCCTTTTCAGGTTTGATAATTTGCTTTAATGGCTCAAAGAACTTAGGGGAACAGTTATGTTTACTAGTTTATTATAAAGACTATCATAAAGGTACAAATGATTAGCCAGATGAAGAGTTATGTAGGCCGAGGTCTTCTGGAAGGGCCCAGAGTATAGAGCTTCTGTCCCTGTGGAGCTGGGATGTGCCACTCTCCCAGCACATGGATGTCTCTAAAACCTCTAGTTTAGGTTTCTTTTTTTTAAATTGAGGCTTCATCACTAGGCATGATCAATTTTTAACTCAATCTCCAGCCCCTCTTTCCTTCCTGGAGGATGAGGAAGTGGAACTGAAAGTTCCAAGCTTCTGATCATGGCTTAGTCTTTCTGGTGGGCAACCCCCATCCTGAAGCTATTCAGGAGCCCACCCAGAGTAGCCTCATTAGAGCAAAAAGCATTCCAGGGGATTTAGAAGTTCTGTATAAGACACTCCCTATTGCCTCCATCACTTAGGAAATTACATGAGTTTTAAGAGCTAAATGTCATGAACCAGGGACAGAGACCAAATCCATATTTCTTATCATGCCCACCATTTTAATTCAAGCTACTATGACCTTTTGTCTGGATCACTATAGTAGTCTTCACCCCTCAGATCCTTCTTGCTGAAGTCTTAAATGTTTTTCTAAAACATTAGATCATATCACTCCTCGCCACCTAGCACAGTATCTTGGATATTCACTCAGTGTGTATTTGCTGATGAAAGGATGAATGTGTAAATAGGTTTTTTTCTTCTCTTTTTTAGGCCTTAAAAATTTATCACAGATTTTAAAGTGAAAATTTAGGTTGTATTTCTTAAATTGATCTATATAGTTCTTTTATGCACTTGTCCTTATATCAGTATAGAGTTTTGAATAATATTTTATTATTAGATCAGTATCTGCTTCATTGTTTAAAGACAAGATTTTATTTAAAAAATAGGGACTTATTAGCCCTAGCTGGTTTGGCTCAGTGGATAGAGTGTTGGCCTGCGGACTGAAGGGTCCCAGGTTCGGTTCCGGTCAAGGGCACATGCCTGCGTTGTGGGCTTGATCCACCCCATTGGGGGGGAGGGGAGGAGTGGTGCAAGAGGCAGCCAATCAATGATTCTCATCATTGATGTTTCTCTCTCTCTCTCTCTCTCTCTCTCTCTCTATCCCTCTCCCTTCCTCTCTGAAATCAATAAAAAAAAATTAAAAAAATAATTAAAAATAGGGGCTTATTAGAAATTTATGGTCTAGTAAGGCTTGAGCTGTTCAATCTGAGTGATGAAGATCTGACTAAGCTCAGCCACTTTAATATTATTTTTAAACTTAAGTTATTTACACTTTGAGTTTTATCATCTGAAAAGTGGATATAATATCTAACTTGTGGCACTATTGAGGATTGAGTACGTATTTTATGTGAAGGTGCTTGGTACATAATAGGAATTAAATTAATTTTAAAGTTATGATGTAATGCCATAAATATAAACTACATACTACTATTTTAACTTAAAAAATTTTGTCTTACAGATTGTGTGTGTACCATATCAGTGGCGTATAACTATGCTCATCATTGTTCTTGTAAATGCCCTTGTATCTATCATGGTGGAGGTAAGCACTTCAGATAATCAAATGGCTACCTTGCTGCTTTGGCATTCTTGGTGATTTAATGGTAATGGGGGAAGAGAACAAGTAGTATTATGGAAGCCTACAAAGTTTCAGTTTCATTTTAGTTAAGTTTTTTTAGCTTTTTCTTCTGACATTTCCATTAACTGATAGTAGTCATATTAAGGGATATTACTTAGCTACACTCATACAGATAGGAGAAAATAAGCAGTGAGTTAGCAAAAATTAGTGATTGATAGAAAGGAGAGAAGATTGGTGCTCAGAATTGTTGGGGGAAGGTAGGAGGCACATCAATAAAGAGGAAACCACCAAACTGGACGGGTTGTGGGGTGGGGATGGGGGTGGAGATTGGTGTTCAGGCAGCCCATTAACTGGTGGCCAAGAAATCAGAGTGGGCTAGTACCACTGAGTCCTGTGATATATGGTACAATTTCCCATTTAAGGAAGAAGGGGGACTTTCTCCATGAAAAGTCATAAATATTAATAATAGAGTTTATTGAGAGTATAAAATAATGACTGTTATGAATTTACCCAGTCTCAGCATTGATTAGTGGAACTTCCTCTTTGATATTTGCTTTTAAATTCCCTCTAGAGGTCATAAGGACTCTCTGATCCATTGTGCATTGTACAATTACTCTCCTATTAGGATTGCCTTTAGGTCCATTTCTATAAAAGAAACTGCTGAGTTCTCATTTGCTGTTTGTTAATATAATTTTGTCTGTTCTCCAAACTATTATTATTCTCTTCTACAGTAACAGCATATGAAATGGAAACAGGTGTGATTTTTAAGTGAAGGGTTTCATAGGACATGATTTTGAATTAAAATTAGGTAATTTGTGAAATACATACTTTAATGATAATATTTCTAGACTTGGAAATGATGCTTAATTTGTTATCTTTCTAAAAGATGACTTTGTATTTAAATTTGGACCATAGTTGGCAGCATGGATTTTATGGTACTGAAACTGATCTTTTTAAAGTGCCCACTGGAATGTGTTTTTGCTATTGTATGGTCTATAGAAAGCACATCCAAGACATTGTATTTTAAAAGCTTTTCTTTTTCTATAGGATAAGTTCAACTTTTCACTCAAATGTTTAAGATATATGTATATATATATTTTTAAAAACAGATTTTTTTAGGGAATCCTTTTATAAACCCTCATAATGTTTTACTCTTGCTCACAATCAAAAGAATTATTTGTGTTGGATTCTGAAAATCATATTCATATATAGATTTAGCTACATATAGAATTAATTTTAAATATTCAATGGAAATAACTCACTGTTAAGAAAAAGACTGGATTATAAGCATTATTTTAATATGGGGAGACCGACTATTCATATAAAAGTCATGTTTTGTGGAAAATGTAGAGGTCCCATTTTATCAAGAATTTTATGATGATTTGCATTTATCATAAAAGTCATGTTATTTTTTGTCTGTTTGCAATATTAACTGAAATTCTCTATATAACAATCAAGTCATGTTTTTTACTAATGATTCAGCATTGTGTGATCCTTTTTAAATGTGCACATTAATAAAGAATGACATAGTCATTTTTAATTCTTAACTCACTGGAATATCTCTCAGAACTTCTGCCTTGACATGGTCCTTTGGAAAGTTGTGTTCAATCGAGACAGACAAGGAGAGTATCGCTTCACCACCACACAGCCAGCACAGGTTGGAATTCAGCACTTGCTCTCAATTCTTCATGTATACCCAGGCTCTCTCAGTGTATACTCTGCATTCTGTAGACTGGTGTTCTGTTGTGTGTTGCTTCAACCTTTTTCCATATGCCTGGCATTTCATTTCTTGTAAGGAGTCCTAGAAAATTCACGGCAGACCTTTGTTACAGGCTTCTCAGGACTTCAGAAATTTCATAAGTCTTTTTTCCATTCCAATCCTTATCTTGTGTTTATGTAAAGGTCTTGTCCTCAGTGGTGAGAGTTAATTTTTCCATTTCTGTCTGGCTTAAATGTTATGTTTTTTGGTTTTCATGAGTCCCATTAGAAGCTAAATGACATGTATGTAAACAAAGTTATGAAATAGGAATTATTTCTAAATGGATCGGAGTCCAAAGGTCAAAATTTTCAGCAATTATTTCTGATTTATTGTTACTGTATCTTAATTTTGGGTGGCTTTTAGACTTTTCTCAGCATATGTCTTTTATCCTTCAGAAAATTTTCAGGCAGTGCTCATTTTTATACAAACCATGGCTTAGGATTTTTTATTCTTTTGGACCCATTATATTACTTGTTATTTGAAAGATATGCAAGTGCAGTGATAAAAAAAAGAGAATGAGATATAAACCCATTTCCTGGTGTTAGGGTTTTGACCTATAGTTTTTTCATAGAAAATATTAGTCTTATTTTTTAAACCGATGCCATTGAATTACATACAGCTCTACAGTTTGTTTATTCAGTTAATCCTCTCCTGAGGATATTTTTTCCATTGCTTCCCAGAGAGAATGAAAGGGAGGCAGGGAGGGAGAGAGAGAAACATCGATGTGAGAGACAAATCAACTGGCTGCCTCCCACATGTCCCACTGAGGGGAGGGAGGGAACCTGTAACCCAGGTACATGTTTTTGACCAGGTATGTGAGACCCTTCAGACCTGGGACTGATGCTGTAACCACTGAGTAACACCGGCCAGGGCTCTACAGCTTTTTGGGTATAGAGAACTTAATGATGCAGTCTCACCTCCTCATTATCTTACCCCTTTGTTTGTAGGTGGATGAGGTATCCTAAATATTTTACTAAAGATTTCTGTATCTAAATCTTTTATTCATCATGAGCCATGCAAGGAAACTTATAGAGTTCAAAAGGATTCCTTGGCATTGCTGAATTGGGCTATTCACTTATTTTTAGCTTTTTTTTTAACCTAAGTAGCAACTTCTTGAGTTTTATTTGGTAATTTGGCAGGCTTGATGCCCAGTGTAATACCAGATGATCCTTTGATAAGAGGTCCTGGAGAGTGCTATTCTTTTTTCTAAAGCTTCATGATGGATGAGTAGTGATCTATATATATAAAAGGCTAATATGCACAGTGTCCCCTTGGGAGTTCGACCGGGAGACTGGGAGTTCAATTGCTCACTATGATGTCCGCGGACCACCAGGGGTGGCATGGAATGAAGGAAGCCCCCAGCCGGCAGCTGGGGAAGGAAGCCCTGGCCAGCAGCTGGAAGGCCCCCATCAGCCCTGATCGCCAGCCAGGCCTAAGGACCCTTACCGGTGCATGAATTTCGTGAACCGGGCCTCTAGTAGTTTTATAATGATGGGATGAGTTTGGAATCAGCTTCAGTTTCTTTTTCTCAAAGCAGTATAATGCCTTAGTAGTGGGTATGACCAGAACTGTATTAGGGACTCAGTTCCTTTAGCTAAATCTCCTGTGTCTATATTTCTTTCCTTTTGATTACCTCACTACATTACTTCAGAAGTTAACTTTGGCTCATATGAGAGACTTGTATTGGTAAGGCACAAACCAAGGAAAATATTTACTGTGAGTTATCAGCTTTTCCAGGGAGATCTATGACTGACAGGAAGTAAATGCAGGTTCTGAAGAGGAGTTATACCCCAACTTAGTCAAAATTGGGTATCATAAAGCTGTAAACATTTGAATTGGAATCCCTCTTCATTGTTCAACCAAAATTAAATGGAAGAAAATCCTATCATTTCCTACATCTCTATTTTTTAAATATTTATTAATAAGTATCTGCCCTCATTTTTAAGAGTTTGTGCCTCTCACATGCAGTCTTACCTCTGAAGCATTTAGGGGAGAGAGTGAAGGTAGAGAGAGTGAGTGGTCTAGTGCAGGTAGCTCTAGCATGTCCCGTGTGCTTACCAGTTCTGAGAATCATTGACTAGACAAGAATTTTAGTCTTCATTTTCTATGGTCATGATTAAGAAATTATTGGCTTTAAAAAGAGTATTTATTTAAAAAAAAAAAAAAAAGAGTATTTATAACCTCTTAACACAGAATGATAAACTTTTGTCTTCTGACATTTGTGTGTGTAATGGAGTGTCACTCTTCATATTTATGACTCTTCAAGGGCCAATCCTATAAAAGCCTAATATGCAAATTGTGTCCTTGATTGGGAATTTGACCAGTGGGTAAGGCCGGCTGGCTGATTGCCCACGGCCCCTTCCCCTGGCCTGCCCTGCCCCTGATCAGGGTGGGCCAGCCAGACCCCACCCATGCATAAATTTGTGCACCGGGCCTCTAGTTAATCATATTACTGTAAGGCTGTGGTTCTCAATCAGGGTCATTTGGCAGTACCTAGAGACATATTTGGTTGTCACGGTTTGGGGATGGGGGGGTGCTACTGCTAACATGTAGTTGGGTGGACACTGGGGATGCTGCTAAATAAACATCCTATAGTAGTATGCAGGACAACCCAGATGTCTAGTCCCAGATGTCAGTAGTACCTGCCATAGGTGAAAAAGAAAGTAAAGTCGAGGGTGCCAGCTACACCTAGGATTTCTGTGGCTGCCATAATTGTCCCTCACCACAAACTCTTGTTCCACATTTTCCCATTCTGTATGTGCGCTTTCTACCGAGAATCCCATGAGGTCTTCTCAAACTGCAACTCCCAACCTTCTATACTAATGTCGAGAGAAGAAAATTTTTCTTTCTTCTTTTCCTTCCTTACCATATGTACCCAGGGACCATTGAGTTGGGTTGAAAGCTAGAGAATCTTGACTAGGCTTCAGGTCTTAGACACTTGAATTGGGAAGTCAAGAACCTCACCTGGAAATCTCTGGTAACCATATCAAAAAAAATCTGGTGATCTACAAGGTGCTTTACACTTCCAGGATCCTTCCAATTTTAAGGCATTTCTAACTTCATTTTATACGTAGAGAAATAGCATTCAGTCCACTTGCCAAAATTTTGCATCTAATGAAATGGCAGAGTTGGGAGTTGAAGCCATGGTTTCTGATTTCAGGAGGAGTGTTTTCCCACTATTCCACATTGCCTCATATATGGGGTCTATATAGGTGTAAGTTAATATAACAATCACATGACAAAATGGAGACAAACCATAGCTACTGTTGTCAATACCTGCTTTTTATGGTAGACACCGTATGAGGCATTTTATATAAATTCTCTCTAATTGTTACTACAATCTCAAGATATAGAAATGTCTTCAGTTTCTCCCAATTCCACAGATGAGGAAACAGTGTTAGAACTGGGATTCAGATTCACATTTACCTGTAACCCAGGCCCATAATATTTCTAGGCCAAAAAGCTCCTATCTAGTCTTTAAAGACAAAATAAGTATCACTTTTTATTTAATAGATACCGTGTTGTACTTGGCCTACTGAACATTCATGCAGCTAACCTAATTTAGATACAGGAAGGGTTTTTACATAATACTAATTTATTTCCTATACTGATTGTTTTGCTTCTGGATGCTAGGTGGCCTGAATGAAATTGAAAACAGGTTAAGTAAACCATGCAAATAATCAAAGTTAAAACTTTTATGTAGCTAAGTATTTCTCAGATGTTAAGATTTATTCTCTGACCAAAAAACAAAAATCTTGATATACAGTGGTTTTCAAGGAAACGTTTTCTTCAATAAATGCCTTTGAACTTCATCCTTGATCTACTGAAAGTTTTTAGTGGAGTGCCCCATCATCTCTATACAGCTTTACCCTGTTTGAGAAGATCTGTGCTACATGGTCTCTTGGTGTCTTGGTGGCTGCTTAGTGGTAGATGTGGAACTAGAATTGTAGTTTGATCCTGCCTGAGGATTTGTGCCTGTTATATTTTACTTTTTTGGGGTGGAGGGGGGGGAATCCAAGTGTTAGCTATAGTCTTTATGCCACTTAGAATATTGTTCGGGCTTATGTAGATGTAATGATAATTCTAATTGTCCTTATTTGTTTTATATTCAGGATTGGTATGGAAGAAGACTTTTATGAAAACCATAGTACCATTATAACATGTCCTGCAAGCCTGGCTTTATATTTTACATGCTACCCATGAAAACATTTCCTAAAAGACACTGCAAAGATTAAACTGGCATTGGGGTTCTAGAATGAACAGTTTGTAATGGTCTAAGAAGCAGGGGAATTTTAGCTGTAGATCTTTTTGGAAGTTCTTTGTGGTTGGTCTGTGGTAGCCTCTTTCCCTTTTCCGAGGGATACACGTGGTTATTTAACCAGGGTTTCCTTTCAGGAGCCAACCAAAAGCTCCAGTTGCTATGGCTCATGTGTTCTCCTGCTTCTGAGACCTATCCCTAGGTGTTCAGGGAGATCTAAGTGCTCATTCTGAGTCCTGTGATGCTCCCCCTCTTCACTTTCTAGTGCACAGTGCTTGCTTTTCTCCTCTTGCCACCATCTTCTCTCTGGATTTATTTTTCATTCCAGCATGCCTGTAACACCTTTTATTTTCTCTACCGGTGTGTTATATTGTGTTTGAGGATGTGTGTGGTATGTTTGTGCTTGCAAACTAACAAATCTATGCTTGCTTATAGTATATTTTTTGTGTATGATGTTTGGGGAAGTGAGGACACGAGAACAAAATACGTGTCTAATTACAGTGGAGGGGATACCCCTAGTGTTTCTTATGACTTCGTTTATTTTTTCTGAATGATAACAAGTGTACCTTGCTTTTAATAGGGCCATGAGGATTTTTTAAAACATACATGGTAATGTAAAAAGAATACTATTCAGCCCTGGCTGGATGGCTCAGTTGGTTGAAGTGTTGTCCCATACACCAAGCAGTTGCAGATTCGCTCTCCCAATTGGGGTGGCACCAATTGATGTTTCTCTCTCACATCTTTATCTCTCTCTCTCTCTCTCTCTCTCTCTCTCTCTCTCTCTCTCTCTCTCTCTCAAAAAAGTCAATAAACATATCCTCGGGTGAGGATTTAAAAAAGAAAAAATGCTATTCAATTGAGATTCTGTTTGCAATGAAATTGGCTTTAATTTTATTGCTTGCCTCACTTTCCACAGGTAGGGAACAGTGGATTAGAGATGTGTATGTATGTCTTCAATTTGAATACACTTGGCTGTGACTTTCCTTAACTCTGCATTGTCCTTCAACCCTGCCGGCTCATCTGGACAGACAAGGCCATATGTTTCTGGTTTTTTGTTTTGTCTCTTTGTTTGTTTTCCTACAATCACCATTCACCATTAATCTCTTCCTGTGATCCTTTAGAAGTGCTACATGCCATAAAATAAAAAGTGACGGCTTTCAGATTGATTTAGGAACAATGGTCTTTTCTGCAACTAAATTGAAGACTTTAAACACCTTGGAAAAAAGATCCAAGTAGTGAGCCCTCACCTCAGATTAAATGTTAAGGTTTGTTGTGTACGAGCCTACCCTGGAAAGGAATTGTTAGTTATTTGGATCACCTGAAGAATCCTGTATCATCTTGTGGGCTTCTTTTAAGGTGATGGTAATAGCTCTCTTTATAGCTAGATGGCTAATCATAAAATCTGTACCTCCTCTCTCCCCCCAGAATTGTAAAGTATAACTTACTTGTTACCACAGTTTTTGCCTATAAATTCTGTATAGCAGTGCAGCTTACTGTGTTTTGTTGACAAAGTAAGCAGACCTTTAAAAGCATTCAGTTATTATTTATAGTGATCTCAGTGCTGCCACATGCCCACTGTTCTGGAGAAGGAAAGAGTAGCAGGTTCCTGGTGGTTGTCTCAATCAAATAAGAGGACCTACCAAGTCCAAATGTAGAAAAGTGTAAGAGTTTTCATATTAAAGTATTTTGCTGTTCTCCATTGGCAAATGTAGAAACATGTTTCTGAACACATATGTTATAACAAATCTGCCTTTCTTGATCATGAAAATATTTTGGATGTTAACATTAGAATGCTCCTCTCCGTTATGTTATGCTTCCATTTTGTGAGATTGTTTCAATTGAGATTAGACCTAGTTGTAGACTGGGTTATGTATTAATGGCAGAATAAAAAGCCTGGGATTTGATTTTGCTTTGGAGAAACAAAAGCCAAAATAATTAAAAATTGATCATTCTTTACAGGTGAATATAATTAGTTCTTGGTATAGTTGTTTACTTTTATTTCATTTTTAAAAAAGATTTTGTATTGATTTTAGAGAGAGAGGAAGGGAGAAGGAGAAAAAGATAGAAGCATCGATGTGACAGAGAAACATCGATCGGCTGGCTACTACACGCCCCTACTGGGGATTGAGTCCACAACCTGGGCATGTGCTCTGACTGGGAATGGAACCGACAACCTTTCGGTGCACGGGACAACACCCAACCAACTGGGTTTATTTCATTTCTTTACCACAAATTTCAGTTAAGATAAATTCTGAGGGCCTCTACTGCATTTATATTTCTTTACAATAACAAGGGACTCTGCTTTCTTGTTCTTCAAGAATTATTTATCTAAGATCACAGTCATTAAAAACATCAGAATTAATCAGAAGAATTTCAATGACAGCAGAGCTTTTTATAATGAAATAATACTAAGAAATAGTACTTGCTTTATAGCTTTGTATGTACCTCCTCTTAAAGGTAGAGCATCAAGGGTAACCATCATTATAAAATAAAATTGTTTTTGTATGAATGAAAATGTGGCTTTAAAAGAAGTGAATGACATTAAACATGATCTAAGTTCTAATTTTGACCTAACAATATTTTCATAATGTTTTATGTTTTAAAAGGTAATATTAACAGTAACAATGATATTTTTTACACTGCTTTCTTCCAAAAATGATCTAGTACCAAAGGATAGTTTAGGATAGAAGATGAGAGTTTCCATATTGAATATTAAAATATTAAAAATATTTTCTCTTTCTGAATAGTTTAAAATAATTTTTTTTTTTTTTTAATAAGGATTTTTTTATTTTATTTTATTGATTTTTTACAGAGAGGAAGGGAGAGAGATAGAGAGTTAGAAACATCGATGAGAGAGAAACATCGATCAGCTGCCTCCTGCACATCTCCCACTGGGGATGTGCCCGCAACCCAGGTACATGCCCTTGACCGGAATCGAACCTGGGACCTTTCAGTCCGCAGGCCGACGCTCTATCCACTGAGCCAAATCGGTTTCGGCAAAATAATTCTTGATGCAATAGATGTTTTGTGTTATCCAGATCTGCAAGTTATTTTAAAAATGTATCTATACATGGGAAAAAAAGTATACATACACAAGAGGTTAGGTCTATATAACCTAAATAAAATAAAGTATATTACATTGATAACTAAAACATCTAACCTTTAAAAATGTTCCTAAATAATTGAAAGCTTACTTTTTTACATGGATTTTTTTTCATTTGTTTATGCTCAAAAGTCATTTCGTCTTATTTTTTTGTGTTGACATACTCTGCTTTAACAAATTTGTTAAAAACAAGCAGCCTTTAATCTTCTGGGGTGTTCTTTTTTCTTATTTCCTTAGGAGTCAGTGGATTATTGGGGGAAATGCTGCTTGTCCTGTGCCCTTGACTGTAGAAAGAAGATACCGAAAGCAAAGTACATGTATCTGGCTCAGGAGCTCTTGGTTGACCCGGAATGGCCACCAAAACCTCAGACAACAACAGAAGCTAAAGCTTTAGTTAAAGAAAATGGATCATGTCAAATCATCACCATAACATAGCGAATCAGTCTCAGTGGGATGCTAGTAGCAGTATTGAACAGAATGTAATTTAGGACTTCCTGATCCTGTGTGTCAGATGGCATCATTTCAAATCTGTGTTCCTTCTGATACAGTAGCTGATTTCAGAGCTTTTTTTTTTTTAAACAAAAGAAACAAAAATAAAAGATTGGCATGCCAGCTAAATTAATAATCTGTGACGTCCTCTTTCTTTATTCAGTAACTCTGAATATTATTATTTCCACAGTGTTCTTGATTATTACCCTCAGTGATACTCTATATAAGGTATAGAAGGAAGTTGGTATTTGGTAGGGTTTTAGACATTAGCCCTTGAGACTTAGTTTACACCTTTAAATTTACTTTCACAACTCCTCTTAGAAAAGGTCCTTGTTTATATACAGGCCCTAAATTTATGATTAGGCTCTAGTGAAAATAGTTAAAAAGCCTGTTTTCACTTGATTCCAACATTTCTTCCAAAGAATTCTATATATACATACACCAGATTCCTTTGATAATCCAGAGTTAGGAGTGAGTTTTATGGTGTTGCTTATAGAACAACTCAGGTAATTTCCACTTATGGTTTTATATTTTCTGTACAAACTGCCTGGGTTTTATTTTTCTAATCAGCAAGGTGCTTCACTGACTTCTGGAGATGTCCCTCAAAACTGTTAATGTGTCTGTGCTGTCTGGGGTCAGTAGTGTAATTGGCTTTAGTTAAATGTTGTAAACCTTTTTCATTAGGAAAAAATTATTTTTTTTGTAATAGATGTGGATCTATCTTTCTGATATCTCTCCATACCTGTTTTTTCCCCCCTCTCAGGTTTTATATTATTTTAAATGTCTTTTATTTTCTGCTTTTTTAATTTTCTAAAAACATTGGATAGTAGTGAGCTAGCTTTTTGTTTGCTTTTTGCTATTTTTTAGTTTTTTTAGTTAGATTTTTGCCTTCTAAAATTTTAAAGATTTGATGTATGTCTATTCTATCAATAATAAGGCTTAATAAATGAGTGGTTTTTGAACAACTGCTAAATTTGTTCAAAGCAGTATGAACTTGGTGAGAATTTGTTTTGTGCCATTAGGTGGCGCCAGAGGTCAGAGTTTACCTATTTTGGATTGGATGTTTACAAATGAACATACTTTGGTGGTGGCATTTTCTGGGAGAAAAGAAAAATGGAAATAAAGTTAAAGAATAGACATTCATTGAATCAAATGAAATGTGAATAATATTTTTCACCTTTCTGTTTTGCCTAGATAATGTTTAAATTCTAAACAAAATAAAAGTAACTTTAAAAATGTCTTTATAGGTAAGATCCAGTAGTTTGACAAAGTCCACAGTTATGGATAAACAAGGAAACTGATACTGCTGTAAAATGGACACTAAACTTCTATAAGTATGTGATATTATCCTGTGTTCTTCCTTAACCAGTAGCATGGGTGTACATCTGTACTTACCAATTTACCAAATGTTACGCAGAACTGTAGAATCAAATGATTCTCATTTTTTTGGTGCAGAGATATGAATGATGTTTGGTGACTATAGAAAAATGTAAGTTACACTCAGGATCACTGTTATTGCTATTGCCACTGATGATTCTCACAAAAAAAAGTTTCCATAAAAAAAATAATATGCTATTAATACACATTAGATAAGAACAGTTGTTCCATGAATGATTCTATGAAGCTATGCATCTTAGACCTCTTGAGCTGTGAATTATTAGCACTGTTTTCTATACTTATTCTCTTGATTGTTTTATAATTTCCACATTTATTTTCAACATGTATAAGTGTTATTCTTCAGTGATTTCCCAGAATTGTAAATCTTATTCTTTGATTTAAATACTGAAGCATATAATTAAGGTAATTACTAGTAGCAGCTTAAAAACCCAATTATCAGACTGTATTTAACATCTTTAAGAGCATGGTCATAAAGAGCGATATTTTTTACACCCTCCCTTTTTTTAACATTTAGATTTTATAAGGGTTTTATATCTCATCTGTCTATATTGCTTTCAAAGGAATAAGGTTTTTAGGTAGGTGGAAAAGCATTTGTAGGAAGTTAGATTTGAACTAAGTGGGTTGTTCAAGTTGTAATTGATGGCTTCCAGAATATTATTTGAGGAATGTTTGTGAATATAGGTGTGGGTCCTACTCAGTGCCATAGATAGAGTTCTCTCTCTCTGTAGGTCACCATTACATAGTAATTTTGATTCTTAATTTCACATTAAATTATTTGAGTGTATACAGACGTAAACTTTAAAATCTGTACATATATTATTTTGGTTTATTAAGATTAATAAATATTGCCGCTTTAAATTTTATTTATGCACATACTTAAGGACAGAAATGTCCGGGAAAACAATTGTGAAATAATGATATGTAACTTTTTAACTTTTTAAATAAATAACAAGATTTTTAATGTGTGTCTCCCTCAGGGTTGTTTAAAGTTTTTTTTCTCCCTCAAATATAAATAGTGGTGACTATGTTTTGTATCTTCTAGCACCAACTGCTGTAAGGCATTGCTGCAAATAATGCTTGAATAAAAGTGGCTAAGCCAACAACAAAATGAATACTTTTTATATTAGTTTTATAATCCTTGCATTTGAGAGCTTTCCAAATTGCACTTGCATTTAAACAAAACTGTTGCAGTTTTTACTGTATTTATTTTGTTATCCCTGTTTATGAAAATACTGCGCAGTTTCAAAGGCATGGTAAAAATATCAGTGTTTATATATTCTGTTTCCAAAACAGCTATACATACACTGTTCAGAGAAGAGCAAAATTCAAGCTTTAGAAAACATTCTAAGATATCTTGCATGTAATTTTGACATATCTGAAATAGGTTTTTGTATATTTATGGTGGGAGGTGGTTGGGAGCTTTTAGCAAAATATGGGATGTTAATTTTTGTACAGTCTGTGGGTATTTACACATATTTTTTAATGTATTAAAATTTGGTAATTATGTGCACATTAAATTAATAAAATAGTTAACTTCCTGTTATGATTTGTTAATTCCCTAAGGCTTTGGAATTTTTTTAAGAAACTTTATATCAGAAATGATATTGCATCTTTATATTTTTAAAATTATATTGCTGCTCAAGAATGGTACCCTGATGTCAAAAAGGCATACATTCATAATTGTACATTCAGCACTGTAAATAACCGTATGAAATTTTTTTTGATTGAAGCATTCAAAATAAAAATCTAAATGAATAAAATAGATTTCTTTTTTTTTTCTGTGTCTTGATACATGTTTCCTTTTTAGTTAAATGGGTTTATTTTCCTGCTTAATACTTTCCCATTTCTTTATTTTTTTTTATAACATTGGGGTTGTTATTTGTTGTTTTTTAAAAGATGTTTTTATTTATTTCAGAGATGAATGGAGAGAGAGAGAGAGAGAGAGAGAGAGAGAGATCAATGATGGCGCCTGGCCACAGTGGCTCAGTGGTTGAGCATCAACCCATGAACCAGGAGGTTCATTTCCGGTCAGGGCACATGCTTGGGTTGTGGGCTCAATCCCAGAGGGGGGTGTGCAGGAGGCAGCCAATTAATGATTCTCATCATTGATGTTTCTATCTTTCTCCCTCTCTCTTCCTCTCTGAAATAAAAGTATATTTTTTAACAATTAAAAAAAAGAAACATCAATGATGAGAATCATTGATTGGCTGCCTCCTTCACAATCAGGGATTGAGCCTACAACCCAGACATATGCCCTGACTGGGAATCAAACTGTGACCACCTGGTTCCTAGGTTGACACTTAACCACTGAGCCCCACAGCCAGGCTAACTGGGTGTTTGAAGGAAATAAATACAGCATTCCACACTTATGTCTGTGACCATCCGCGGAAACCTATCAGTCACATACAGTGTAGAGCCAAATGTTAAGTGTCAGGAGGTCTGAGGGAAATGGTGAACTATAAAATTAGGGAGTTAGTCTCTTAATAGTTGGGAAGATCAAAAGCTAACACTGTGTAAGACGTGGTGCGTTTGAAGTGAGGTGGCATCTGTGGGTGCCAAAGGAGCCCTCCAAGGGGAGGGAAGCTGTGGAGCTAACTGCTGGCCACAGAAACCCCAGAGAAGGCAATTTGTGTCGGGCCTTTGTCCTTGGGAAGGTGCCTCCTAGTATGGCAGGCTCTGCAGGAGACACGCATCCTCTGCTATGGGCTGTGTGGCTGGCTGTGATCTGCTGGATTTGGGTGGTATGAACACCACTTTGAGCTCAAGTTCTTCGATGCACTGTGGTTTGTATAGCAAATGATCATGTCCCCACAGCCTGCTGATGTGGGCACAGTTCCTCTCATCTTTCCTTCCTCTTACCCCCTTACTGCCAGTTGCTTTATTCTTAGCGTATACTGCAGGGAAGGACAGAAGGAATTCTATGACTTTGAAATGAGACTGTCCCTGTTCATAGTTGTGGTTGTGGTTACTCTGCAGGTGTTACTCCTGCTGTGCCCGGCCTCTGTCCCCTACGGGGGAAGAAAAGCATGTCGCATCCAGGCAGACGCCTGCTTTTAAATGGCCAAACCCCATAGGGCAGGGCTCTGTGACTTACACAGAAGCTATTAGGACGGCACATTTCCGACCTGTTTCATAGATCCCAGCTCTAAAGACTTGAACACTAGAGCCGTCAACTTCATTGCTCAGAATGATTCTCGGCACCGTGTTTATTTGTTCAGTGGATGGACTCACAGTGTTGCTCCATTGTCTGCAACTTCTGGACCCAGTTCTCCCTTCTTGGGCAATCAGAATGCCCTGCTCTCTTCAAAGAACAAAACTTGGAGGTCTTCCTGTGGAAATAGACTAAAGAAGCTTGGCTGGAATTTGACTCCAAGTCCCTGATTAGTCCACAGCACTTCTTCCCAAGCTCTCCATCACATTGGCTCCCCAGCATTTTCGCTTGGTGTGCCTATGCATGTCTGACTCAGCGTGTGTTCTGGGCTGTTTCTTCCCCTGACTGGAGCTGAAAGACGGCCCATGATCCCTGACAGAGGGAGTGACTTCCCCTGTGCTTTAGGACTTCATGACTTAGAGGTAACTTCAGTCAGTACAGCATTTACTGGGCTTTAACTACATTTGGCTCCAAACGCTGCTTGGATTTCAGTGCTTTTTCCACATCTGCAAATGTCATGGATCGGGGAGTTTTTCTCAACCAGGATGAAATAATTTAAGGACCACTTCTGTACCACTCCATTCAATGATTCCAGAGGTTAATGTGTATTCTTTCACAATTCAAGCCTTGACTCTCTCTAGTGTTTTAATACCTTTATCCTTATGTTTTTTTTCCTTAATGATGCCATTTTCCCTCCCAAATCACTTTATTTTTGCATTAAAATTTTTAAAATACAATTGTGATATAAGCATATTTAGTAAAAATTTAAACCTCACAGAAAGGTATGTAAGGAAGTCCACCCGTTCCCTGGCTTCTCCCCCAAAAGGTGAATACTAAAGTTTCTTGGTGTATCATTGTAGAAAAAAATATGTATATATCCTCATGTAAATATATTTTTAAATGCTACACAAGTGGAATCCCGTTGCATATGCTCTGCTGCCCTTGCTTCCTGTCATTTAGTGTATCTTTGAAAGTATGTCAGCACTTGGAGCTCAGCCTTACTCACCTTAAAGTCTGCCAGGCATCCCACTGCATGGATGCACCATAATTTAAACAACTTGTTCCCTGTTGATGGTCATTTAGATTTTTGTTTCTTTTTCTGTCACAATTCCACAATAAGTGTTTTTGTGCACATATCTAAATGAGCATATCTATGAAGTGTATTTTTATCGGTGGAATGGCTGGACACAGAATATACATATTATAAATTTGGTTGATACTACTAAATTTTTCTCTGAAAAGTTTGCCCCAATTTATATGCCCACCAATGTAGTAAGAAAATGTAACATTAAAAGTTATTTCAGCGTGGGGTACGGTGCAGGGTTTTCAAACAGCTCAGAAACAGACCCACACACTGATGAGGTGCTGGCAGTGCTGACACAGCGCCCAGGGAAGAAGGGATTTACATAAACAGGGCTAGGACAGCTGGTTATCCTAATGGGAAAAATAAACCGGACTCTACTCATGTCATACACAAAAACCAACTCTAGATGGATTAAATAGACCTAAAAGTGGAGGACAAAGCTATAAACTTAAGGCATTACAGGGAAATAGTTTTCTGATTTTGGAGGAAAGGGGGGATCTATTTTAATAGACACAAAAATCACAAATTAGAAAAGATTGATAACTGCCTACCACAAGACTTATGTCAAAAGACCTCATACAGAAGGTGAAAAGGCAAATCACAAACTAGTTGAAGATATTCATAACACCTATAACCAATAAAGGATTCGTATCCAGAATATATTAAAATGCCTATAATTCAGTTTTTTAAAGACATAAGAATACATATTTTGCATATAGACAAATAGGCAAAAGAAAACAATTTCTCAGATGAAGTGGCCCTTAAAATATGAAGAGGCTCGAGTTCATTAAAAACCACACTGACAATCATTTCACATTAATTGCAAAAATACATTTAAAAGATCAATTCCAAGTATGGGCAGAGCTGTGAAGCACAGGGACTGTCCACACTGCAGGTGGCAGCATGTACTGGGACAGCTGCTTTGGGAGGCCGTCTGACAGTCCTAAGTGAAACTGAACATGTGAACAGCCTTCAACTCACCCGGTGATGCCTAATTGAACATCTTTGAGAATGTTTTCAGCCTTATTATTTCTAAAAAGAAATTGAGTGGCGCATTTGAGGGTAGTCTTAGCCTTATTATTCACCCAAGGAGGAGGGGAGCTGGATTAGAGACTGTGGCAAGAAAAGGAAGCTGGGAGGAAGCCTGGCCCCGCTAGGGGTGTGGCAGCTGCAATGTATCACTAAGCTTTCCTAGCATCACAGAGTTACGTTGTGCCATTTATGGAGAAACTTCTCTCTCTCCCGTTCTTGTCATTCAGCCTTGACAGTAGGATCTAGGTTATATATAGTTGCTTTCAGTTTGAAAATATTTGTCATTAAAAATCCCAACTATGCCTTCTGAGATAGGGCCCTTTCCATGACTTTTATTCTGCTAAAGTCTTTATCCTGAGGATGCAGGGGTACCGCCCTTTTCCTTTGGAAAGTGCCGAATCACAGGCGAGGCTCTAAGCCTTTCAGTTGCTTTGGGGTGCAGTACCATTTCAGGTAAGGCCAAATACTTTAAAATTAGTATGGGCAACTGGAGGGCTTGGTGAGTTCATGTGTGCATAAGAAATAATAGGTAGCTACAAGAAACGATTTGTGTAAAATTACACTGGGGAAACATTGTTTTGGCAGATTAGTATTACTGTGTGTATTTCACAGATGATTCAATGGCAGAAGTATTAATTTTTAAACATCTTAGAAATGATAGCTTCTTATTTATGGTTCAATCAGATATACTACTCTCCAATTCTAGCTCTGTGACCCTGGTTAAGTTCCTTAAACTTCCCATGCCTTCGTTTCTTCATTCTTTGGGGATAGTAATAGTATGTACCTCATATGGTTAGGACTGTTAGGTAAAGATGAAATGAATGGATTCAAATAAAGTGCTGGGAAGAACGCCTGGCATAGAGTGGTAAGTATTACTACCTGCGTTTCCCGGTGTGGCTGAGGGTGTTCGCTGTTTGGGGGGGTGTCCATTGTTGTAGTAGAGGAGTTGGTATTGCAGATATAACATGGTTGTGACCAAAGGAATCAGGTGGTGGCTGGCATTTGAACACTTTGCAGTTCCCTCCGTGACTTGGTTACAACCACCCCTGGGTAAGGATAGAGTCAAGAGCAGAGAGCTATGTTCACGGTGGGCACTGCTCTGCGAAATCTGGAGCCTGAATGTGAGAATAATTATTTAGTGAGTTCTCTCTACGTAACGAATTGGCTTTTCTCTGGCTTGCAAACGCTCTCCTTTCCATGCTTTGCACGGAGAGTGGAAAATCAGTAAAACAAAAGAATGAGACGTGTGCGTGTAGAACGAATGAATGTCTTCTTACCACCCAGGAAAATCTGCACCCCTAAGCAAAGTGGGAGACTTACTTGTCTATGGATTACAGAGGCAGTGACAATCCTGGCGAAAGAATCCTGCCTCTGCAACGGTAAATGCCCAGGGTTACAAGAGCGCACGCGAACGTTTGCCCTTGTGTGTTGTCCACAGGCATCCGACATGCTGAGGGCCGCCCTGCTGTGCGCGGTGCTCGCGCTCCTGCGCGCGCAGCTGGTCTCCTTCCCCTGCCCGCCCGCCTGCAGCTGCTTCGTCCGGGACGCGGCGCAGTGCTCGGGGGGCGACGTGGAGCGCATCGCCGCGCTCGGCCTGCCCACCAACCTCACGGTCATCATGCTGTACCGCATGGACCGCGGCACCCTGCGGAGTGACAGCTTCCGCGGCATGACGGTCCTGCAGCGCCTCTTACTGGCCGACAGCCACATTTCCGCCGTCGCCCCCGGCGCCTTCAACGACCTGATAAATCTAAAAACCCTGAGGTTGTCGCGCAACCAAATCCCGGATCTTCCAGGCTCCCTCTTCGACCAGCTGGTGCTCCTGGAACAGTTGTTCTTGAGCCACAATAAACTAACGCGCATTGACCAAAACCTGTTTCGGAACCTGGTTAACCTGCAGCATCTCCTTCTGAACAACAATCAACTCGTTTCCCTCCCCGCCGGCCTCTTCGCGCACCTGGGGAACCTGAGGGTGCTGGATGTATCGGGAAACAATTTGACTCACTTGCCGCAGGGGTTGCTCGGAGCCCAGGCTAAGCTGGAGAGACTGGTGCTCCACTCCAACCAGCTCGTCTCTCTGGACGCGGGGCTACTGCGCAGCCTGCGCGCCCTGGCCGAGCTGCGGCTCGACAGAAACCGCCTCCACTCCCTCGCGCCCGGGGCCTTCGACCAGCTCCGCGACCTGAGCATTTTAACTCTTTCCAGAAACCAGCTGCGGTCCCTGCCCTCTGCACTCTTCCTCCATTTGCACAATCTGACCTTCTTGGCGCTGGATGAGAACCCGCTGGAGGAGCTCCCGGGCGTGCTCTTCGGGGAGATGGCGGGCCTGCGGGGGCTGTGGCTGAACCGCACCGAGCTGCGCACCCTGCCGGACGCCGCCTTCCGAAACCTGAGCGGCCTGCGGGCCCTGGGGCTGACCCTGAACCCGCGCCTGGGAGCGCTCCCCGAGGGCGCCTTCCGCGGCCTCGGCCAGCTGCGCCAGCTGTCGCTCAGCCACAACGCGCTGCGGGCCCTGCCCCGCGGGCTCTTCCGCGACCTCCGCAGCCTGGAGCAGGTCCGGCTCGAGCACAACCTGCTGCAGACGCTGCCGGGCGACGTGTTTGAGGACCTGCCCGGGCTGGCGGAGGTCCTGCTGGGGCACAATCCCTGGCGCTGCGACTGCGACCTGCGGCCGTTCCTGGCCTGGCTGAGACAGCACCCCGGCCTCGTGGGCCGCGCGGAGGAGCCCCCGCGGTGCCAAGGGCGGCGCCCTGGTCTGCTGCTGCAGGCCCTGTCGGACGGTGACCTGGGGTGCCCGAGCACGGGGGGCCCGCCTCCCCACTCTCTCGCCCCCACCTGGCCGGCCCTGCCAGTGGCCCGCGATCGCCCAGCCTGGGTGCCAACCAGCGCAGAGCCCTGGGCGCGGGCCCAGCCGGTGGCCGAGGGCCAGGGTCAGGACCACCGCCTGTTCTGGAGTCTTTATATTCTGCTTTTAGCCGCTCAGGCCGTAATAACCGGGGTCATTGTGTTTGCTATGATGAAACTCTGCCGGCTCTTCCGAAAATTAATCAGAGAGAGAGCTCTGGTCTGAGTCAACGGGAAAACCTTGTAATGAATGAGAAGGCGACCAGAGTATTGTTAGATGTGACTGGGAGAATCCAGACAGGTTGCTTCCGTCTTCCTTTCTCTTGTCTCTGCCGCCCTCCCCTCTGCCCTCACACCCACCTCTCTGTCTCCTCCCCCTCCCTCCCCTTTCCTAGAATTGCCTTTACATGTGTGAATTGTGACTGCTTGCTTTGCTTCAGCCTTCACCGTGGGGGCCTGGGAATGCGGGTTGTGTTCACCTCATCTCTGTGCCCCCCCTTGATGGTGGAGAAAGGGTTACCTTCAGAGTTTACTGAGGAAGGGAGGGTGCGGGCGTCAGCCACCTCCAGGCCGCGGTCTGGCTCCTGTCTGGCAAATATGCAATAAATGAATAAAATGAATACACCCGATCCAAGTGATAGTGCCTTTTCCTGGGGCAAGGAGGAATTGTTCTCTTTATTTACTTTTGCTTGCAAAGCAGAACTCTTCCAGTTCTTTCCCTTGTCCTACGTTTGTTCTCACTGTTTGTATGTCTGTGGGCTGCTTGGGAGAGTGTGGGACTCCATTCACTCAGCGCAGGTTTGCAAAGCAGGCCTCTGTGATGGGCGGAGAGAGAAAAGAGCCAGGCCTGCCCTCCAGGAGTGCAGCACCAAGACAGGAGCCAGGACAGTGGTCAGGCCTGAGAGCCAAGGAGCAGGAGGAGGGGCCCTGGGGAGGGTGGGTGGAGCAGTGGGAGCTCACCAGGAGGTCTAAGTGTGTATTTGTGTGTGTGTGTGTGTGTGTGTGTGTGTGTGTGTGTGTCCCACAGGGTGGGGGTGGGGGCATTGATTCAGAGAGTCCCTGTGTGTGTGCTGCAAAGACTTATGAAACTACTATGAGAGAGAAGTGTATCATTGACACTGGGTTGGCTTTCATTTCCTGAACTAAATGCTACCACGTTTCACAAGCATTTATGGGAGCACCTCACATGTGACACGAGTTCATGAATGTAATGGCAAGCTTGGTTTCTAGTTTATTATGCTTGATCACATTCTCATTTATTCTTCTGATTGAAAGCAGTAAAAACCTTGTTGCTTTCAATGAATGCCTGTGAGCAGCAGTGGCTAAAACACCGGTGGAGCGTTGACAACCGTGGGTTCAAATCCCAGCTCCACCCCTTACGAACTGCATAGGGCTTTGGGCGAGATACTTAGGTTGTCTAAGCCTGGGTTTCCTCGCCCCCGGGAAGGGAGAAAGACCACCTGCTTCAAAGAGTGTGAGAATCAGGCATTAAAGCATGCGATAGCAGCCCAGGGCCCAGCGAACGGTAACTGCTCGAACGTTAGCTCTTATTAGAGGCCAAGCAATTACCTGTGGTACTGCCGTCCTGACTTCCAAAGAAGAGCTCTGGGTTGCTTTTTCTTCTCTCTGTGTGTAAAGGTGAGAGCGAACTTTCTCAAGCTGAAGGTTACCTTCACCCCAGTTTGTCTTCACGTGTGTGCGGTCTCAGCCCTGTGCAGTCAGGCCCTGTGCTCCCAGTCCAGAGCAATGGATCCTCAGAACAACACCACGGGGCACAGAGCAGGGATTGCTGGGTTCCTGGCATTTGTAGGTGCACTTCTCCTTCACGGCCAAGTTCAAATGTCTCCTCCTGGTCAAGCCTTTCCCGACTGCCCAGGCAGACTGCAGTGTTCCCCTCGCAGGCCATCAGGCACCCTCCCCACCCCATCTGCTCCTGGTCACCCTTCACTCTGGTGTGTGTATGTGTTCATGTGCCTCCTTGTATCATTTATTTCTACTGTTCCAAATTTTGCAACCACCGATAGCATAAAACCCAGACTTTTTTGATGAGCATAGTCCTAACCACTATGCTCTCAGGCAAGCTGCCTCTCTCTCTAAGCCTCCATTTCCTTATCTGTACAGTGAGGATAGTAACGGTCCTTACATGGTTGCAAAGACGGAATGAAATAACTCAGGCCAAATAGTTAAGTCAGTGGCTGGTGCACGTGGGCCTCAATAGAAGTTGGCTATTACTATGATAGCTCTTTTGAACACGCTGTGTTTTAACATATCTCGTTGCCTTTGCAGATGTTCATTCATTAGCAAATATTTTTTGAGTACCTCCTCTGTACCCAGCCCTCTTCTAAGTGGAGGATGGAGCAGTGGTTAAAACAAAGTACATACTTCCACTGGGTTTACATTTTGGTGTTCCCTCCAATGAAAACTATCTTCCCTGGTCATTATCTTTAAACATTCAGGAAAGTTAAGAGAATAATTTTGGACTCCTGAACCTGCTTTTTAAAATCTTTATTCTTTGTTCTATTTGCTTCAGATATTTTTTTAACAGAATAAAATATGACAGATAAAGCTGAAGGCTCCTGTATATTGCTTCCCTGTTCTCATTGCGCTCCTTCTCTCCTCACAAGTAACCTGCTTAATAAATGTGGCGCTTCCCATCCTCAAACATGTTTTTAATATTCTTACCACATGTGTCTACAACTCTGAACGAGCTGAAGTAAGACTGCCTGTTTTCAAATTTTATATAAATGATGCTACTCTGCATAGAGCATTCTTCAACTGGTTTTTTTTTTTTTTCTGGGCTAACGTACTCTTGAGATTTACCCATATGAAGCATTTGACACTAGGTCATTCATTTGAATAGCTGCATAATAGTCTATGAATGAACATACCATAATTTATCTGTTCTCTTGTTGATGGACAATTATTCCCAGTGTTTTTCTTTTCTTTTTATTCCCCACTACTCTACATCTTCCCCAACTCCTAATAATGTCAGAATTTTTAATTTCTGTCAATCTGATAGCTATGAAATGGTAACTCATTGTTGCGTTATCTTTCATTTCCCTGATAACTAGTGAAATTAAATTTATTTTTTCAATGTTTGTTGAACATTCAGATTTCTTCTTTCAAGAATTATCTGTGCATACACGTTGATCAATTTATAATGGGGCATTTTGCCTTTTTCCTTTTGATTTGTAGGACTTTTTACATATCCTGGACAAAATCCTCTGTAAATGGTAGTTCTTACAACTATCCTGTTTCAGTTTGTAGCTTCTTTTTTTTTTTTTAACTTTTTAAAAAAATATATATTTCTTTATTGATTTCAGAGAGGAAGGGAGAAGGAGAGAGAGATAGAACATCAATGATGAGAGAGAATCAGCGATCGGCTGCTTCCTGCACGCCCCCGACTGGGGATTGAGCCCGCAACCCAGGCATGTGCCCCTGGCCAGAATCGAACCTGGGACCCTTCAGTCCGTAGGCTGACGCGCTATCCACTGAGCCAAACCAGTGAGGGCAGTTTGTGGCTTCTTATTTCACTTTACTCATCCTGTCTTTTGTGGAACAGAAGCTTTCATTTTAATGTAGTCAAATGTAGCAATATAACTTTACGGTTGGGCTTTTAAAAAATCTTGTTTAGGAAATTCTCCCTATTGTGACGCACTGCCTCCTTGCTTTGCACTGGGTGAGCTTGGTGGAGTGTTTTTTTTTTTTTTGTTTTTTTTTTTTTCGGAATTCTGGACTGCCCTGTTTTAAGTTGCAGTGGCCAGCTGCAGAAGAAGAAAAGAGGTTATGGCAACAAGAAAGGGGAACTTTTGACCCAGGGAAACAGATCTGGCTTGGATCCAGTCAGGAACCAATGTTATCTCTAGAGACTCAATTACTTGTACTTTATCATGTGCATGAGCTAATACACTGGGGTCCTGAAAATATGATTTACTGGGAACCTTCTACTGTAGCTCACAAAGTGCATAGCAGATGTCTGTCTTTCCAAATATAACTCTGAAAATTCATTTCGTGGGTCCCAATGGCATTTCCCACTTCCTTGAGATCCATTGAGGTACGGTAATTGGATTTTATCCAAATGCCTCCATCGCAAAATACGAACGTGTGCTAGTTATGATTTGCATGCTTGTTTGTTTGTTTTCCCACTGGGTGGAGGCATTTCTTTGCAGGAAAGCAACAGCCTTAACAGTAGGTAAATTATTGTTGGGAAAAATTAACTCCCAATTGGGAATTCCCTCTGAGTTACAGTAACTGAGGGATTCATCCACTGGGCAAATAATGCAATCCATTTGCAGTATTTGGCTTATTCTGCAGTATTTTCATTATGCCTATCACCCCAGTTCTCAGGGTTGGTAGAACATGCAAATGGTACAGTTAAAGCTCAACTAGTCAAATTTTCAGAAGCTTTTAGTTTCCCTTAGCCAAAAGCTCTCCTTATGGTTCTTCTCAACCTGAAATCTACTTCTTTTGGTAAACACATAGCTTTTCTCCTCATTAAATAGTCATGGGTCCTATGCATCTGGATGAAAGGACATATGAAGCAACCTTAGTAAAAGGAGACATTCTGTATTATTATCAGGAACTTACTAACCAGCTTACAGGGACTGGTTAATAAACGGCTACATTAGTGATGTTCATTTCACAGTGCTCTCTCAGCAGACAAGACTTCGAGGACCATGACTTACAACCAGGAGATTTTGTCCACTGGAAAATTTAAGACTTTCCCCAACATCAGTGGAAGGGATCTTATCAGGTGCATAACCACGAATAGATGCCTGCCCCTGTCAGTGACATTTGCCTCCTCCCACAGCTGAGATCAAAGACTTCTTGAGGATACTTAGCCCATTAATTTTCATTCTTTCTTCATTTTCAGAATATAAATCTCCCTTAAGTTCTGCTTGAACAGCAGTTCCAGCTTTAAACTGTGGTATTATTGTTAATGTTAATTGTCTGTTATTGTCTAATTCTGTATTTTCTCATTTCCATTATGATTTCTTCTTTGAGCTGAGTACTTAGAAGTGTGCTTTTTATTCCAAGTTTTTAATCTTTTTATTATTGATTTCTGACTGAATTGTGGTCTGTATGATCCCAATTCTTTGAACATTTTTGAAACTTCTTTTATAACCTAGCTAGTACATAGTCAATTTAGGGAAATGTTCTCCATGTACCTGAGAAAAAAAATTTTCTTTTAAATTGTTCAAGATATTATATCTCCACCAGATAAAGCTTGTTAATTGTGTTGTTCAAGACTTCTGTAAACTTACTAAGTTTTTGGTTTGTTGATTAATTACAGGAAAAAAATTTTGATTGTGAATTTGTAAGTTTCTATTATATTTCTATCAATTTCTATCTACTATATCTATATCTATATCATCTATATACCTCTAATGAGCCACCTAGAAATTTTAAATTTCTGGTTAATCTAATCTTTTATAAAGTTATTTATGTAGTTTTTTTAAAAGTTTTTTATGTAGTTATATAATTTTTTACTTTAAGGTATAAATCTTCAATCCTATAATATTTTTTCAAGTCTATTTTATGTATTTATTTTGAAACCACACCAGCTTTCTTTCTATCTACATAGTATATTTTTTCCATTCTTAATTGTCACCTTTTTTCTTTATTTTTACTTTAGGTGTGTCTTTTGTAGGCAGCATGAAGTTGGATTTTTCTAAATTTTATTTAGATAGCATCTTTCTATTAATAACTGAAATTGATCTGCTTATATTTATTTTAGTGGTTACTGATGTATTGTTACTACAAAGTTATTTTTTTGGATATTTTTTATTGATTTCAGAGAGGAAGATAGAAGGAGAGAGAGATAGAAACATCAATAATGAGAGAGAATCATTGATTGACTGCCTCCTGCACATCCCACACTGGGGAGTGAGCCTGCAACCTGAGCATGTGCTCTTGACCGGAATTGAACTTGGAACCCTTCAGTCTGCAGGCTGACAATCTATCCACTGAGCCAAACCAGCTAGGGCATTTTTTGTTTTCTATTTCTCATTTTCTTTCTTTGTTTCCATGCCCCCCGCCTCCCCATTCTTTCATGCCCTCTGGTGGATTGGTAAGTTTGAATTACTCTCTCATATGTGCTGGATTTTATTTTTGTTGTTGATATTCTTTCAGTGGTTATCTTTTTTAAACATCCATACTTAATTATAATTTTTTCTAACCAATTTTAAAGTATCCAAACTTTCTTTTCTATTTCTAAACATGGGATGGATTTTACTATTTGAACTGCCCAGTGAGCACAAACAACCATCTTTGTATCTTGGCGAAGGAGAGAGAGAGAGAGAGAAACATTAATGTGAGAGTGCAATATCAATTGGCTGACTCCTGTAACCCCCCCCCCCCCCCCCCCCCCCCCCCCCGCTTCACTGAGGATGGAGCCCACAACCGGGGCATGCACCCTGACCAGGAATCAAACTGGCAACCCTTTGGTGCATGGGACGATGCCCAACCTACTGAGCCACAACAGCCAGGATGTTATTTAACTTTTGGTTCGACCTTTTAAAACTTGTTTTTTCAAAATTTTGTATGTAAGTTTAATTTATTGATGTATTATGCATATATATATATATATATATATATATATATATATATATATCTCCCCTATATAATAAAAGGGTAATATGCAAATAGACCAAACAGCAGAACAACCGAACAACCAATCAAAGCATAATATGCTAATGATATGCTAAGGCTGCTCAACCGCTTGCTATGACATGCACTGGCCACCAGGGGCAGACAGTGAACTGGTTGACCAGTTGCTATGACATGCATTAACCACCAGGGGGCAGACAGTCAACTGGTCGACCAGTCGCTATGACATGCACTGACCACCAGGGGGAAGATGCTCTGATGAGTAGGTTAACTTGCTGCTGGGATCCAGCCAATCAGGACTGAGCGAGATGGACTGGACATATCCTGAAGCCCTCCAATGGTCCCTCCCTGGCCCGATCGTGCACTGGTGGGGTCTGGCCTACACCCTCTTGCATTCCGGGACCCCTTGGGGGATGTCGGAGAGCCGGTTTCAGCCTGATCCTGCAGGCCAATCCCCTTGGGAGGGCGGCAGACGCAGGGCTCATGGCTGGTGACTGCTGCTGCAGCAGTGCAAGCCTCTCCCAATCAGGACTGATTGGGCACTAGCCCGCAGCAGGCACAGTGGGGCCGGGATGAGCAGGAGCGGCAGGTAGGAGCAGCAGGCAGCATTGGACTGCGGGTTCTGGCCCAATCCCTCCAGGCCACCCAGAGGGACACCCCCAGTGCACGAATTTCGTGCACTGGGCCTCTATATATATACACTAGAGGCTCGGTGCATGAATTCGTGCACTGGGGGGGGGGTGTCCCTCAGCCCGGCCTGCACCCTCTCCAATCCGGGACCCCTTGGGGGATGTTCAACCGGCAGTTGGACATCCCTCTCCCAATCCGGAACTGCTGGCTCCTAACTGCCTCTGCCTGCCAGCCTGATGCTCCTAACCCCTCTGCCTGCCTGCTTAATCGCCCCTAACTGCTCCCCGGCTGGCCTGATTGCCCCTAACAGCCTCTGCCTTAGCCTCTGCCACCGCAACTTTGTCCAGAATGACATCCGGAATGATGTCCAGAAGATTGTTCGGTCTAATTAGTATATTATGCTTTTATTAGTATAGATGGTTGAATCATATGAAATGTCTAATATTCAACTATTTTTTACATAAAAAACCCAACAGTTTTATGTGATTCAACCTTAAAGTTCTAGCACCATATGTAGTTCTTCTAATGATTATGTTTGTAACTTTAAATTTCACCTTTATGCCTTGTTCCATTAACTATTGATGATCTCTATTAACACCTTGCTCTGTAAGTAGACATCAGTGTTCCTATTTGTCCCAACCTCTCCTTTTCCCTTCCAACTCCCAATTTCTGTCAAGATTGATGACTTTTATGTTCTCTTATCATAATTAAAATTTTGGTGATTGTTGAAAAATCTTGAAAATAATAAAAAGGAGTTGGTGCCTTTGTAAATATTATTTACTATAGTGTCAAGTAGTGCATTGTGATTACAACTCCTTTCAAGCACTTCCTTCTTCCATTTTTCTAGAGTTTCTAGAAAACACTCTGGGCCTGTTTTTTCCTAGAGCTTCTCTTCACGGCTTTTCTTAGTTGCTTCCATTGTTTCCTAAATTCCTAGTTTACTCCCTCATTTTATATCTTCTTAGGAGAAGGAATACAGAGGGCATCCTTGTTTCTGAGGCTTTGCCCGAAATTTTCTTTGTTCTTTTTTCTCCTCCTACACTTGATTGCTAGTTTGGCTGGGAATAAATTCTACATTCAGATTATCTTCTCACACCAAGACTACTGTTGAGAATTTGTTATTACTTATAGTTGACTCTTTTGGGGGGTTGGGGAAAAGCCTTTCAGATCTCTCCCGTGTCCTTGGTGTCCTGGTTTCAATGCAATGGGCCATGTATTGCTCTATTTCATTCACACTGCTGGAGACACCACAGTCCTCTGGAGATCTGAGTCCTTAAGTTGTGTGAAATTCTCTTACATTATTCCCTTGATAATTTTTTGTCCTCTCCTGTAATCAATCCTTTTTATCTTCTCTTTTCTGTTGTCTTTTTAGTCTTTTTTTTTTCCTTTCTGGAGACTTCTCAGCTCTATCTTCCAACAATTTAATTAAATGTTTAATTTCTGCAATTGTATTTTAAAATTCAGTAATCCCTGTTCTTTGATTGTTCTTTTTTTTTATAGACTCTTATTCTTGTTTTATAGTTGTAGTTTTTTTGATTTTTCTTTGGATAGTAGAGTTTAAAATTTTTTCTTTCCTCTTACTTTCTGAGCTATGTGTCTGTTTTTCTCTGGGATTTTGTTATTGTTGCTTGCTTGCTTCTCTTAAATCCTTTGTTGTTGGTTCATATTTTTAAAGTGTGGCAATAAAAATAACCAACTTTGGGAGCTTTGTGCTCATGGGCAATCATTGTTGACTGGCAGGTTTCATGTTAAGATGCCAGGGTAGCAAGCTGAGTATTTACTGGGAACCTCTACATGTCAGAATGTTTGTGGAAGGTTGTTTTTTCCAGGACCTTGAAATTTCTTTAAATAACTTGTTTGTTTGTTTTTTTGTTTATTTCTTTTCCTAGGGAAACAAAGCAGAGACAACTGTCCCATATACCTGGTTTTTCACTCCGGGATCTCAGACCTGTCCTACACTGTACCCAGTGTCATGAATTTTCAAGCCTCTTTGGGGCTTTATTTAAAAAAATGAGATGTCCGCTCCTGTGGCTTCCTCCTCTCCGCCTACCTGCCATTGTCTGTTCCGTAGACTCGCTGAAATCTCCAGTCCATTGCTAATTCCTTCCTGCTCCCTGTGATGTTGTGGGTTTATACCATTTCAATTCCTTTACTACCATCTAAGTGGGATTCAGGGAGGGAGAGACAACAACTGGGCACAAATGATTTGCATGTACAACTGAAGGTCCATTCCTCTCTATTCTCCAAGTTTCCAGTCTGGAAGCTTCTTTGACTTCCTCTGGGCAAAATTGGTCTACCTTGTCCTGGGTCCTGGGTTCCTCCTGCACTCTGGGTTTCTCCACCCTCCCCACCCCCCACCCCACTTCAGGTTGGAATCGGCTTATTTTTCTGAAACCACTGCAGGTTGGGCTCTGAATTTCAGTTGAGACTTGAAATGACTAAGGAAGTTCTAGGGAGAAGTCACTCTGGGCTTCCCAGCTTTAAAGATCACTATTATGACCAGGGCGTGCCAAAGGCAGGGAGATTCCAGGACTCGGTGCCTAGTTGCTGTACACGCCCTCATTAGGCATCTGGAATGTTATAAAGGTGATTTCATCAACATCATGAAGAGACAAGCATTAATTCATTCCAGGGGCTGGATCCAGAGTCCTGGAGCCTGAGATGCCTGACGTGGGGGGGGGGGGTAGCCTCTGCCCAGTGACACCTTCCCCCACCCAGTCCACCTCCCCGCCCATGCTTCCAGGTGCTTTTATTACCCCAGCACCGATACTGCTCTTCCAAGTCCAACCCTTGGCAGGGTTCTGTGTTCCAGCTGCTACTCCATTCAACCAACCCTCACTACACATCTGGCTATGGCTGGCACCATGCATTCCATTTTCCTAACCCTCACCACTTGGATTATAAGAATCCAAGGTGATAATCCCTGTAAAAGTGTGCTGTGAACTGAAGCCCTGGTCAGCAGTGAGGGTACACGTGTTGGCACACCACAAGGGCAGGATGGTATTCACCTCATTGCCTCCACACCCCAGAGTGTAACCTAGAGCAGTGCCACCTGGCACAGAGGAGACCCAGGAACAAAGGGCGTCAACAGAGGATGCAGGGGGATACAGGGATGCAGGGCGTGTCTTCTCTGCAAGCCTCTCCCGGGCACTGTCGTCCCTGCACTGACCCACAGCCCAGAGCCCCCATGCTTTCCCTGATGCCAGCAGGGACCCCGGCTGAGGCCTGCCACACCCCAGCTTGCCTTGGGCAAGGGAAGAGAGTTGGGCATGTGCCCTGGCTCCAAATCCCCAGAACTTATGTTCACAGTAAAATCAAAGAGAAATGGAAAATATGAGTATTGCTGAGTTTTTGCCCCTCAAAGCTCAAGTTCAAATTCAGCCTCATTCAAGTCCCTTTCAGTTGATTTGTAGGACAGAAGTAGAGGGGGTGGCACCAGTGACGTTCTTCAGACTGTCCAGTCTTCTGAATATATTGCTCTAATAAGTTATTGTCCTGGACATCTGCCCAGGGGCATTCACAGTCTATCTGAGGGCCAGCGTCAGAGAACCTCTTGAATGGATCAGACCCATGGGCCACAATCCTGCCACAGCCCAGCACTCCTTCCTGGTTCAGTGAAAGAAACTCCTGGGCACTGTGAGATCCATAGCATTCCCAGTGATGACGAGGACATCAGGGTTCAATTTAAGGAAGGCTCTCCTCTGTTCATATCTGTCAACAGAAAGAAAGCAGCCTTCATAGCTAGTGAGCTTCAGAACCCTGGGGGAAATCAAGCAGAGAATGGCTCTTTCTGGAAAAGAAAAGAAAGCAAATAATTAATAAAGAACAAAAACTAGCCATGCTTTTTTGTCTCCATGCCTTGTAAATTCTTCTGGTGAATTATCTCTTCTCTCTCTTGCCAGGGTGTTTCTGCATCAAACTCCTGCAAAGCCTTAAAGGATTCAAATGTAATGCCTCTTCCCTCAGGCAGGCAGTTGTTCCCTGCAGTAGGCAGAATAATGGCCACCAAAAACCATTCCTGTCCTAATCCCCAGAACTATGAATATGTAAATACTAGAGGCATGAAGATTCATGCAAGAATGGGCCTTCCTTCCCTTGACACCACCTTCGCTTTGTCCAGAGCCGCCTTTCCACCTTCACTCCAGCCAGGAGCCACCTTTCTACCTTTTCACGCTGTCCAGAGGCTCAAAGTGGCTGGGGTAGCGTGGAATGCCTGCATCGTTGCCATGGTGACGACACAAGTGTCCTGCTCTGCCCCTGGCTGCCATCTTTGTTAGGTTAATTTGCATACTCACTCCTGATTGGCTGATGGGCATCACAAAGGTATAGTCAATTTGCATCTTTCTCTTTTATTAGTGTAGACTAGAGGCCCGGTGCACAAAAATTGTGCACTTGGGGGGGACGGGGGTCCCTCAGCACGGCCTGTGCCCTCTCGCAGTCTGTGACCCCTTGGGAGATAACGACCTGCTGGCTTAGGCCTGCTCCCGGGTGGCAGAGGGCAGGCCCAATCCCTAGGTGCAGTCCCTGGTCAGGCTCAGAGCAGGGCCGATTGGGGAGTTGGGGCACTGCCCACTGTCATGCACAGAGCAGGGCAGATTGGGAGGTTGCGATGCCACCCTCAGTCACGCTCAGGGTAGGGCCGATTGGGGGGTTGGGGCACCGCCACCTGTCACACTCAAGGCAGGGTCGATGGGGAGGTTGCGGCGCCACCCCCTGTCACACACAGAAGAGGGCCCATCAGGGGGGATGGGGCTCCGTACCCTGTCAGGCACAGAGCAGGGTCAATGAGGGGGTTGGGGACCTCCCCCCTGTCATGCACAGAGCAGGGCCGATCAGGGGGTTGAGGAGCTCCCCCCTGTCACTCACAGAGTAGGGCCGATAGGGGAGTTGGGGCACCGCCCCCTGTCACACTCAGGGCAGGGCGGATCAGGGGGTTGGGGCGCTGCCACTGTCACACTCAGGGCAGGGCCGATGGGGAGGTTATGGCTCTACCCCATCACACAAAGAGCAGGGCCCGTGCGGGGGGTGGGGGTTGGGGCGCCCCACCCTGTCACACACAGAGCAGGGCCAATCAGGGGGTTGGGGAGCTCCCCCCTATCAGGCACAGAGCAGGGCTGATCAGGGGGTTGGGGCGCCTTCCCCTGTCACGAACAGAGCAGGGCGGATAGGGAGATTGTGGCCCTGCCCCCTGTCATACACAGAGCCGCAGGGCGATCAGGACGTTTGGGCGTTGCCCCCTGTCACGCTGATCCCAGTGCCGGGAGGCCTCTCGGCTCTGCTGATCCCGGTGCTGGGAGGCATATTACCCTTTTACTATATAGGATAGAGGCCTGGTGCATGGGTGGGGGCTGGCTGGTTTGCCCTGAAGGGTGTCTTGGATCTGGGTGGGGATCCCCACTGGGGTGCCTGGCCAGCCCGGGTAAGGGGATGATGGCTGTTTGCAGCTGGTCACACACCCTTCAGGGTGGGGGTCCCCGCTGGGATGCCTGGCCAGTCTGGGTGAGGGGCTGAGGGCTGAAGCTCCCAACTGCTCCTTTTTTTCTTTTTCTTTTTTTATTCTGGGCCAGGTTTAGCTCTGGCTCCAGCTCTGAGGCCTCTGCTGCTGAAAGCAGGTATCTGGTTTGTTTAGGTTCTATAATCGAAACAATGTATAACTCCAGCTCTGAGATCCTGGACGGCTGAAAGCAGGTTTCGGGGATTTTGTTTAGCTTCTATATTTGTTACAATGTTTCTTAAACTGCAAGCTCAGAGGCCGGCAAGGCAGGTGGGGAACGTTGGAGTCCTCTGTCACTGAAGCAAGCAAGCCTCATGTTCGCTTCCAGCTGCCTGGCTGCCGGCCGCCATCTTGGCTGGCAGTTAATTTGCATATTGCCCTGATTAGCCAATGGGAAGGGTAGCGGTCATACGCTAATTACCATGTTTCTCTTTTATTAGATAGGAGATGTTATCTTTTAGGGCAAGAAGCATCTTGCAGAAGCGATTAGGTTAAGAACCTTGAGATGGGAAAATTATCCTGGATAATCCTGGCAAACCCAATGTAATCACCGGAGTCTTCCAAAGTGAGAGAAAGAGGCAGGGGATGGGAGAGATCTGAAGATACACCAGTGTTGATGGTGGCCAAGGGATTAGGCTGACTCTAGAACAGGGGTGGGCAAACTTTTTGACTCGAGGGCCACAATGGGTTCTTAAACTGGACTGGAGGGCCGGAACAAAAGCATGGATGGAGTGTTTGTGTGAACTAATATAAATTCAAAGTAAACATCATTACATAAAAGGGTATGGTCTTTTTTTTCAATAGTTTTATTCATTTCAAACGGGCCGGATCCGGCCCGCGGGCCATAGCTTGCCCACGGCTGCTCTAGAAGCTGGAAAAGGCAAGGCAAGGCATCCTCTCCTGGAGCCCCCAGAAGGAACCCACCCCTGCTGACACGGGTTTTAGCCAGAGACCCATTGTGGTTTGTGGTAACTTGTTACAGCAGCAGTAGGAAACTAACTAGTCCCATTTCTTTTGTTGTTGTTCATTTTGTTGTTGTTTGTTTTCATTTTTGTTTTTCTCTGTCCCATTTCCATGCCTCAGTTATAGCATCTAGCACATTGTACTGTAATTTTATATGTACTGGGCTTCTTGGGGTCAAAGCTATGTATTAAGTAGTTTTTCTACCATAGCATTGCAAGGCACAATAGACAGAGTTAGTGCTCACTTGAATGAATATATAACATATAAGCAGGTCTTCAGAGTGAGACCTGACAGAGGTTAACTTCAACACATGCTGCACTATTGGGGAATTTCACCTGTGACCCCATTGCCTTCAAGTGCTCTTATTTTTTAAAAAAAATATTCTTGATTTCAGAGAGGAAGGGAGAGATAGAAATATCAATGATGAGAGAGAACCATTGATTGGCTGCCTCTTGCATGCCCCCCACCCCCCACTGGGGATCACGCCTGCAACCCAGACATGTGCCTGACTGGGAATCGAATCCTGACCTCCTGGTTCATGGGGGTCGACGCTCAACCACTGAGCCATGCGGGCTGGGCTGTTTTTCCTTATTAAGGTTTTGTAATGTCAGCATTTGCCACACATATTTAATTATGGGCACAGGGATCCATAACTTTGCTCTCTGAATGAATGTGACTGACCTTCCCATCTGAAGCTTGGATCCACAAGTCCAATCACTGGCTAACGGGAGAGAAGGGCATGTGGATAAAACGCGTCCTCAGGTCTCTAGGAAGGGATTTGAGATGTTGGCCTTTAACTCGGATGTGATGTCCAATCCAGGGGAGCCACAGTTAACCAAGTGGAGAGAGTGTAGTAGAAGATAGCTAAGAGGGAGGTGGGGGGAAGGGGGAGCTGGGTGAAGTCACATGCACCTGGCTGAGAGGCGGGGGTGCTCCGCCAGGAACAGATGGGATTTGGGGGTGTTGGCCACTGTGTTGAAGCCGGGTTGATATGGGGAAGAGGAAGAGATGTGTTGCCTGTGGTTTTTGAGAGACAGAATGAAGACCAACAGGTAGGAAACACAGGGTGAGCAGGAGAGGGGATTTTGGCTGAACCCAGGGAAGAACTTGGTTGGTGCCATCCAGGGTTGGAGTGGTCAGCCATGTGGGGCCACGAGCTGTGTCTCTGCAGGAGTTTCGGCTGCGGACAGAAACCCCAAGAGGGAAGGCATTCCAGTGTCTGATGGCAACAGGTGTGAAGCTTTTTACATACTCTTTAAGATCCATCCTCCCTCACAGGGTTTGTGATTAATTGACCCTGCCCTGGGTTAGTCTACATCCCAAACACAGACACCAGTAAAACCAGCCTTTCCAACAACAGCTCTTCTGCAGCTTGCTGCTTCAGTGTGTGTGCTTACTGCCTGCACCATGCCTTGCAGAAACGCATTTTGGCTGGTTGTTCTCATGACTCCTGGTTGGAGGGAACCCTGGTGAGGTCCATGCTCTGGCTGGGCCCAAGGCTCCTGGCTAACTGGGAACACTGCCTCTTGCTCCTCAGCAGCTCCCTGCTGCCCAGTCCCTGCCCACAGAGAGAAAGCCCACCTTCTGGCACCAAGCATGAAATCTCACTTTTCCGAGTGCAACAGCAAGAAGTCCCTGGGTTATTTGGCCCCCAGATGGCTGCAAAAAAGTGTTATTGTGACAACCATGGTGAGACATGGGCGAGAAAGTGCTCTGTGACTTGCAGAGCTTTATGGAAGGAATTACTATATCTGGAAGGTCCACCCATCGTCTCTCCCTCAGAGCATCTGGGAGGCATGTCAAGTCAGCAGGTGCTATTGTACCTGGGGTCAGATGTGTTGAGTTCAGGTGCTGTATGACGAGAGAAGGAGAGAGAGGGGGAGAGAAGAGACAGAGAAAGAGGAAGGGATGGAGGAGGGGGAGAATGCGGACTCCTGACTTGGCTGTGCCCCTCACTCCCAGACCTTGGGCGAGTTCTCCTCTTCTCTGGACGCAGTTCCCTCAACTGTCAAGTCTGAAGGAAACTGAAGATTCATTTCAATGCCACAGACATCCTGTGAACTCAAGGATCTTTTCCACCTTGCTGGGGCTCCTGGACCACACAGCCCTTAAGTTGTCACCAAGGCTGAGGCAACAGGAAGACCAGAGTTCTGGGCAGCACAGTGCTTGGATGAGGGGGTCAGTGGGGCAATGGAGATCCTTGCTTGGCCTGCCTCTCCCCAGGGCCTCCCTTGTTGAGAAGGTGCAGGCAGTAGAAGTGGGGCTGATTCACAGGGACCCATCCCATCATGGGTGACACAGCTTCCCAAGCATGTCATCTTCCCGACAGTGCTAGCTTCTTACTCAGAGCCCAGCCTTTTGGGCTTGGTTTATAGACTGAGTTATAGGATGTCACTGAAATGCCCAGCTGAAAACCAATTTCTGCATCTTCCTTTCTCCCGGAGGAATTCCTGTTTTTGCTTAGATTACCAGGGGGTTCTTTTGTTGGGCATCAAGAGCTTCTCCCTTTTTAGGCAACTTGATTGCATAAGAGGCCACCTCCAGTGTGGCTGGGTCTGTGTTTTCTGGAGAGACTGGGTGGAGAGAGCAGGGTTGGCCTCATGGCCACTGATGTTGTTGAAAAGCTCGGGCGAGTGGAACAACACTCAGGGAGAGGTGCCGCAGAGAGACCGGTGGCGCATGCGCTGCTCCCTGTAGCCTCACATGGAGGGATGTGGTGAGAAACAAGCACTCAGAGCTCCTGGCTCCCACGGCTGGTAGGATGCTTGATACTTGTTTGGACCAAGGGACAAAGTGTCCACTGTACAAAGACCCTTGGAAGAAATGCTCATCTGGTCCATGTCCTGGGTTATTAAACTCCTCCTCAGTCACCGGTCTTCATATCTGGTGGTATAAGCAGACTTGGTTTCCTTTTTCTCATGGCCTGCAGGAAAGTTTCGAGGCAAATGTAAGGCCCACTCTGGGAACGCCGCCCCCCCCCCCCCCCCGCCCCCCATGCCCCTTCCTACCTCTCTGGTTGTCTCACCTTGGTTTCCCCTGCAGGCTTGGCCTCCCCTCCTCAGCCATTACATGCTGAGAGACATGGCCTCCTCCCTTCTCAGTCAGTCACTGCTTGCTGCCTAGGATTTCATGAAGACCTTGGCTTCAGTTGCCTTCTGCATCAGGATTGCAGTTGACACATGTAACAGAATCACTGACAACACTGGTCTAGCCAATAGGGCATGGATGGCTCAGCTCACATGCCAGGGAGCCCAGGGGCGGACCGTCCAGGGGCCGTCCAGTGACTCCATAGCGTCAGCAATGTCTCTGGTCTGTCCCCTCTTCCAGTCCATCATCTGTGGCCTGTGGCCTGTGGCTGTGGGCCCCATGGCGCAGGTGGAGAGAAGGGAGAAGAGTAGGGCAAAACTGCATGCCAGTCTAGTCTACCCCTTTTTTAAACAACAACAAAAAAAGGATGTTTAAATTGCCATCCATAGACCCATACAGAAAAGTACACGAATCCTATGTGTGCAGCTGAATGAGTTATCACAAAACGAACTTTGGGGTGTTCACTTTTAGTTTCACTCCTGGATTTCTTAGTCTTCACTTTTGTTTTTCTTCCTTCTTTCCTTCTTACTTTTAACTTACGTTGTTTTGTTACATTTTATTTGAGCTACCTCAAACCCTTTCTGGAACAAGGAGTGTTAAAAATAAATATACAGACCTAGCTGGTTTGGCTCAGTGAATAGAGCGTCGGACTGGGGACTGAAGGATCCCAGGTTCGATCTGGTCAAGGGCACATGCCCAGGTTGTGAGCTCGATCCCCAGTAGGGGACATGTAGGAGGCAGCCCATCAATGATTCTCTCTCATCATTGATGTTTCTATAGCTCTCTTCCTCTCTGAAATAAATAAAAATATATTAAAAAATAAGTACACAGATAGATGGAGGTGGATGGATGGAAACACAGTTTTGTCACTGGCAAGGGGGTTCTTGCTCCTACTCATGATAGAAACCAAGAGAGGAGGAGAAACAGATTCAAAGGACATTTACTGAAAACAAGAAGGAGGGAAATGAGAGAGAGAGAGAGAGAGAGAGAGAGAGAGAGAGAGAGAGAGAGAGAGAGAGAGAGAGAGAGAGAGAGAGAGAGAGAGAGAGAGAGAAAGAGAGAGAGAAATCTTGATACCCAGGGAGCACATTAGCAGAGCATGGTTCCCTGAACTGCAGCCAGGGGCTGGCATATATAGAGCTGGGTTTCTTCACACAGGCATGGAGTGGATTTCTTTCTTTCTTTTTTTAAATTGATTTCAGAGAAGAAGGCAGAGGGAGAGAGAGATAGAACATCAATGATGACAGAGAACCACTGATTGACTGCCTCCCACACACACCACATTGGGTATTGAGCCCGCAACCCAGGCATGTGCCCTGACTGGGAATCAAACCGTGATCTTCTGGTTCATAGGTCGACGCTCAATCACTGAGCCATAATGACTGGGCGATTTCTTTATTCCCCAGATTTGATTGGTGCAGGCACAGAGTGGATTTCTTCATTCTGCAGGTTCCCGCCCCGGGCTGGCATTGACTGGTGCAGGCGCAGACGCATAGGTCTGGGGAGTGCCTGAAGGGAAGCTTTAATCTTACCTAGGAGAGGTTCAAAAAGTAACTGAAGGACCTTCCCATCCATCAAAGAGAGGCTCAGCCTGTCTCACTCCGACATGCCAGGAAGCTGATCTACCCAGAGTCACCAGTTCTGAGGCCACAACTGTCCCAGTGAGGAAATGTGGTGCAGAAGGGGTGGGGTGGGTGGGCCAGAGCAAGGGGGGGGGGGCGCCTGGGGGAAGCCCAGGTCATCCTGATTGGGCCTTGACACCAGCTTTCTCCTCCTCATCAGTTGTCATCTGGGTCTCCATCCGCACTGTTAACCACTTGTTTATTCCTACCTTCACTCCAGTTCCCAGTTGTAACAAGTACTTTCATGGCATCCTCCTTCAAAGTCCTGTGGTCAGCAGCACGGCTCAGTCCTTTCCCTGAGGTTGCCGGTAGGACAATGGACAAGGCCAGAGAGGACGGTCTGTCCTCCAGGGATTCAGGAGATGGTCTGACAGTGGAACCTGGGCGTATTACTATCATTTAGTCCTCCCCCTGCCCCCCCCCCCCCCCGCCCCACCTCCTCAGAGCAATAACAAACAGCTTCGTTTATTAGGAGCAACAACTATTTCATCTGCCTGTTTCTTATGTAAAGGTTGACGAGAATAAGAAGTAACATTTTGCTCTTCTGAAGAGCATAAACTAAGAGAATACTGAGACTGGTCCCAACCTCTGACTGAGACTTTTCTGGAATTCAGTTTCCTTTTCAAGACAAGGATAGATTTAAACTAGATGAGGTCTCGGGTCCTTTCCCATCCCTGTCCTTCTCCCACCCGCTCCCCACAAGCATATGGTTTGGGGTTGGAAGTGGTGTGAGAATGCTAACCACTCTTAGGTGGCAAAAATATTTCTGAGTAGTAACACATTTATAAGCAATTATTTGAACAAAGGGTAAAACCCAATTTCTTCTGATACCGATTTTACTTTTAAAACTTCACTGTACTTTTTTCTTATTTTTTGACAAGTCCTTCTAAAAAGATGTGGGGGCCAAAGACCAGAAATGAACATTGCTATGAGAATGCCTGACTTTCTGAACTGTACAGACTGTGACTTTTCAAGGCATGAGCTCCAATAAACGGGCTAAAAGTACAGGTTGGACTTGGAGTTTTCCAAAGCAAATGAGGAGGCAGAACTCCAGATGCCTCAGTTCAGGCAAGCGGTCTGAAGGGGTTCCAATGGGGAACACACTCCTCAGGTCGTACTGTGGGACTGACCTGAAGGCTCTCAGCACAAGACGGGCCCTGGAGGTCAGAGGGAGGGGACAGGGCAGCAACCGCTGCACACTTACCTGGACCCAGCCCAGCCGGCGGAGACATTCCTCAGACCCTTGGAGTCTCTTTTCTTCCACAGGACCACAGCCCCATCCGAAATTTCTGTCCACAGTCCCCGCTTCCCGAGAGAAGCTTCTGCATGCTCAAGACCCTTGTACCTTCTCCAACTCCCTACCCCTGGGGGGGAGGAGGGGGGCGCTATTTGATTCACTTCATGCACCTGCGCAGTGGGAGAAGACTAGAAAGAAGGTCTGATTTAGCGTTTATTAGACAGCCATTGGGTCTGGGCACTGACGCGTATGTTGGGCAGTGCAAGAAGTGAAGACGGTCTGAAACTAGTCAAGGTAGAAACTAGTCAAGATGGAAACTAGTCAAGGTGGATGCAAATATGAAGCGGGAACACGTTTTGCCTGTCTGCCTCCCTCCCTCTACGCCTGCCTTCCTTTCTTTCCCTTTATTAGATGACATAAGGTGAAAAGTTATCTCATGTAATGTTCCCACTTTATGGATGAAAACACTGATACCAAAGGAGGAACTGACTGGCGGAGGTCCATTTTTTGGGCTCCGAGCCTTCCATGGGTTCTTGAACCTGTTTACCTAGATAACAGCACTTCCCTGTTCGTTCCTTCTGGGGTTGCAGACTGAGGAGTTTATAGAAGGAGTGATGTGCAAGACAGGTTTCTCGACGTGGGGAGCAGGGGAAACATGGTGCTCCCTGGATGGAGTCCACGTGTCCCTGTGTAGAGTTCTTTGCAACCTTCAGTCATGTGGGGCATTCAAAACAGACCTGTTCATTCACGTAATAATTAAGAAAAACACAGCAGCTCTTGCAGCACCCATCTCTGACCTTTAATTAGGTGCGGAGACGCGCTGGAAGCTGCTCTGGCCGTGAGGACTACGACGTTGCTAGTTTAATCATTTCAAAGGTTGCTCTGTTTTATTGTGGCATAAAATTTGGAAGTCTCATATTAAAATGTGCAATTAAATGTAACTCGAACAAATTGCTTTAGGCCAAAGAGGACTTTTCCCTTCCTCTTCCTGAAACCAGCCCTGTCTCCTTACCCACTCCCAGTTGTTAACTGTCTACTTGCAAAAACTAAATCCCTTTGAGGAAAAGAGATGGATGGACTCTTTGAAGAAAGATTTTTAAATAGACATCGGTCAAGCTTACCTGAATTAGTCTCAGGCTGTCCTTGAGGCTGATGGAAGGAGGAGGTAGACCTGAAGCCATTAGATCCAGGCGGACTGGTCTCTTGATAAAACAAATGAAAAAATAAATAATGACCACTGTGCTGCGCCAGCACAGCCAAGGGTTCGGTGAGCCTGAGGAGGGGTGGTGAAGGATTAAAGAAAAGACAGACAAGAGAATATAGCTGGGCTCGGTGGATCTCCCGTGCCTGGATGAGGACACAGAAAAAGATCCAGAGGCAAGCTGAGGCTTTATTTTATAGTCAGAGAAAAACAAGGAAGTGGTCAATATAGTTACACTGTTCTTGTGAGTTTCACTTGTTTTGGCAGCACTTGCTGCATCTCCCACAGCCCATTAGCTACCCAGGAAGGAACTAGGGAGGGCTACAAGGTTAAGCTTAATTATGCTAAGAGGGCTCTGCCCTCCAAGCTGGGACTTGTTTGTGGCCCTGCCCAGGTCAGTCCGAGGCTTAACCCTATAGCTGCTCCCTACAGACCACCATTCTTGGTTCCCAGTCACTTATGGGAAAAAAGTCCAAATTTCTAAGCCTGGCAGACAAGAGCTTCATAGTTCACTTCCCCTAACACAGCACCCATTCTTGCCTGTGAGTGTTTGCTCACCCATGGCCTTGGCCTGGAGCACTCACCCACTCCTTTAAAACCTTTCACAATCCCTCTCATACCCCAAAGTCCTGCAGCATCCCACCTTGCTTCCTGTGATCTCTCCCGGCCAGACAAGCCTCTCCCTCTTCTGTCCCTTTAGGACACATTGCTTGCAGGAGGTCAAGACTGGTGTTAGTTTGGGGTGCTTTAAGTTAGTTGTTTATTCATCTCAGTCCCCTAAGACTGAACCCTGAAGGTGGGGGCTGAAGGTCATCCCAAGTTGTCTCTGCAGACTCCCAGCAGAGTGTCTGCCTGGTGCTCAGCACATGTCCAGGTGTGCTGGAAGGTTTGTTCATGTAGACTGTGAACCTAGCCCATCCATCTGATCTACCAGCACGACTCACCTGAGAAAGAGATTTCACAGGGGGCCAATCCTGGGCAGTGGAGGTCTCTCTTGAGAAATTGAGCTTTGGCTCACAGGGCCCAGAGTGGAGGATGAGATCTTTAAATTATAGAGAATTTAAGGAATGTTTTCTTCATTATAAACTCATCAAGTCAAGTCAATTACAGAAAAGGTGGAAACTATATAAAAGACAAAATTATAGAGGAGGGGAAAATGGCTCATATTCCTGTCAACCAGACAGGCCAGCCCTCCTTCAAAGCTCAGGCACGCCTGCGGACTGAGGGTGAGCTGAGTTCAGCCCAGAATGGGGTGGGAGGAGGGGCAGATGGGCTCAACAGCCTGTCCACACCCAGGTGGACCGGGACCAGCTCGCTCAGAATGGGTTCCTGTGTTCTTTATTTTTGATAATGTTTTCAGAAAGGCCTAATTTCTAATTTCATAGATCAACATTTCACCAGTTAAATAATGGTCCTCAATTCTCCATTATAACATAATGCGAGGATTGCTTTTTTTGTGGGAAAATATACATAACATAAAATTGACCATTTTAACTGTTTTAAAATGTAAAGTTCACCGGCATTAAGTATATTTATATTGTTGTGCAAACATCATCTGGACCCATCTCCAGAACTTTTTCATTGTCCCAAACATTAAGCATTAACTTCCCATTCGTCCTCTCCACAGCCTCCAGCAAATTCTACTTTCTGTCTCTGTGAATTGGAATAGTTTCGGTATCTCATATCAGTGGAGTCCTGAAGTATTAGTCCTTTTGTGACTGGCTTATTTATCATATTGTCCTCAAGGTTCATCCACATTGTAGCATGTGTCAGAACTTCCTTACTTTTTAAGGCTGAATAACATTCCTATGTACCTACCTCATTTTGTTTATCCATCTGTCAATAGAAACTTGGGTTGCTCTGGCTATTGTGAATAATGCTGCTATGAACATAGGCATACAAATATCTCTTTGAGAACTTGTTTCCAATTCTTTTGGGTATATATCCAGAAGTAGAATTGCTGGATCATATGTTAATTCTTTATTTATTTATTTTATTTTTTTCTTTATTAATTAAGGTATTACATATGTGTCCTTATCCCCTCATTGCCCCTCCCCCACCCCTCCCCCCACTCCTGCTCTCACCCCCCTGGTGTCTGTGTCCATGGGTTAGGTTTATATGCATGCATACAAGTCCTTTGGTTGATCTCTGCATTTAATTTTTTTGAGGAAACACCATGCTGGCTTTTACAGCAGCTGTGCCATGTTACACTCACACTAGCACAAGGACTCCAATTCCCTCCCATCCGTTTCAACACTTACTATTTTCTACTTTTTGAATAGGAGCTATCTTAATGGGTATGAAGGGGTATCTTATAGTGTTTTTTTATTTGCATTTATCTGATGACTAGTGATGTTAGGCGTCTTTTTATATGCTTATTGGCCATTTGTATATTCTTCCTTAGAGAAATGTCTACTCAAGTCTTTTGCCTATGTTTTAATAGAGTTGTTTGTTTGAGGATTGCTTTTCCACGTGTGAAATCCTCTCTCCTCCACCCACCGCTCCCAGGCTTGACAACCTCCGACCAAACAGCTTCCTTGGAACACTCCTGACTCTAAACACATCATCATCAGGCACAGAACGCTGGGGACGAAGAGCAATCCCATGACACCTGTCTTAGGAGAAACACCACTAATAACCAGGTGTGAATGGACATGAGTCTGGGAGCTGTCCCTGGGGATTTTAAGAAGGTGACTATCTACTTGTTTGTCCCATGATTATTATTTTCATGTATTTTTAGTGTTTCTGGCTTCATTCTTCTCATGTGAGGATGGTATGCACTGCTTTAAATAGACCAAATTCTGCTCAGTGAGTAGGAGGATTATAAAGTCATTTCCTCTAAGACTGTTCTTTTCCTGCAAGAAACCATCCTGTGAGAAGGGAGGGGGGAGGGGGAAGGGCACTCCCACTTACTGAGCATCTGTGGTGGTCAGGACCTGAGATGGGCATGTCATACATGATTTTCTTCTATGCCTTTCATCGCCCACACAAGGCAGGTTATTATCTGAGTTCATACATGGGGATAAGGAGGCTCAGACAGGTGGATTAATTTTCTGAAGTCTCAGCCAGCGACGGCAGAGCTGGGATTTGGAAACCACTCCAGAAGCCTAAGCCCTTTTGATCTATCTCTGCTCATCTCAATCCCTCCATCTCCACTGAACAATTCCACTCAATTTATAGACATATTTAATCCTATCACCCTAAAAGCCTCATGCTGTTCCAGGCTACCTTCTGCACCTGCTCCTTCTACTCCCTCCACCGTCACCCTCCACACCACTGACCTTGCCCTTGCCATGGGTTTTCCAATGCTTTCTGGGCCTCATCGACAGGCCACCACATTCTTCTTAAATCTCTGCCCTCCCACCTCTACAGACTCCCCATGCTGCTGCTCCTATACCCTCCTCATTGCTCTTCTTGGTTCCTTCAGTTGACTCCTCTTGCTCTGCCTGTCTCAGTAACTTTGGGGGGCCCTCTTCTTACTTCACTCCACACCCAGAGAATCTGGTAACAGTCTTGAGCTGTCTCCCCAGACAAAGGCACATGCACAGCACATTTCCACTCAGCACATTTTGGCATGCAACTTTGGGACATTCATAGGCTGAGCTCTCTCTCAGTCCTTTAGGTGTGGAGACCCTGCTTTAACAGCTGCGGTTTGTCAACCCCAGACTAAGCCCCATTTCTGGACGATCTCCTCTTATCTATGGCTGCTTAGACCCCTATCCCCACCCAGAACCATCCCCTGAGCTCAGATCTAATTTCAGACTCAGCCTGAAGTCTGCATTGTAGTTTCACAGGGCTTAAATGCAGCCGGTTCAAAATGAGTCTGCCACCTTATTCTCTAGCCCTCTTAATCGTATCCACCATCCACTTGGTCATCATGCCAAAAAAACTCATTTCCCTTCATGAATTTCCCTCTTTCATCACTGGACTCTTAATAGTCCCCCCCACCCCCATGGCTACTTGCCCTACTCCCATAGTTATAAGACTTTTAATGTTGTACATGGAGCTCAGCTCAAGACTACATTTCCTTTGCAGGTACTAGTAGGAGCAGCCACATGACTAAGTCCTGTCCAATGAAATGTGCACAGAAGTGATGTGATAGCTTTTAGGTCATGCCATCACATGGAAGAACTGAGCCCTTCAATTCCTGCTTTCTTCTTTTCCTTGGGCTGGAATAGGAATATGAAGGCAGAAGCTGAAGAAGCCATTTGACCATGAGATGACAACCATGGATTTAGGATGTCAGAGTGAGTAGAGCGATGGGGTGTCGGTCCCTGATACAGTCAGGGTACCATCCCCGCCCTAGATGGGAACAAACATCTGCCTTGTTTAAGCTCTTGCTATTTTGGGCTCACTTTGTTATGGTGGCCTAATCCATATCATAACAGCCCTACTGTATTATCCCACTTACCACCATAACCAATCCATCACCATGTTTTATGAATTTCACTTTTTATGTTACCTCTTTATTAGTCCCCTCTCTCCATTCTCACGGCCCTGTCTTAGCTCAGGTTTTCAGCATCTGCATCTGCGATGTCACTAGAATTTTTTATTAGGTCTTCCTGTCCCCATCACTCCCCTTCCCATTCTTCCCCCTCCCCCTGCCCTGAACCCATCCTCTACAGTGCTGCCCAAATTACCAATCTTCTCTATACCAGCGTTTCTCGGCCTCAGCACTATTGACATCTCAGTCCTGATAACTCTCGGCTGTGAGCGGCTGTCCTATATGCTGGGGGGTGTTCAGCAGTGTCTCTGGCCTATACTCACTCGATGCCACTTGTATTCTCCAAGTTGTTACAACCAACAATGTCTCCAGACATTGTCAAATTTCCCCAGGAGCGAGGCAACATAATCACTATTTGAAATCCACTGCCCTGCACCAATCTGACCACAGCTGTCCCCGGCTAAATCCTTTGGTGCCCCCCTCCCCGCCCCCCATGGCCTACAGAATGGGTCCCAATTGGTGCCACCTTTCCTACATCGCCTCTTGCTTTCTCCCCAGGATCATGTTTCTACCGAGCTCTCACGTGCACCTTGCTCTCTGGTTACCTCGACCTCTTTGCCATATGCTGAACGTGCCATGGTCTTTCATGCCTTTGAACCTTTGCAAATGTCATTTGTTCTTTCCAGGTTGCCCAACACCTGCTCATCTTGCCAGGCTTAGCCTGAGGGTTACCTCCCTGGAGAAGCCCTTCTTCCCACAGCCCAGGCAGGCTCGGTGGCTCTCTTGTGTGGCTCCTTACAGTTGAATATGACTGCTCATGGTTTGAACCCCCCTCAGAATGAATTCACTTCTGTGAATTGAGGGCCTGCCACTCAATGAGCAATCAGTTTGCTGAGTGGATGCTGGGCTCCATAGTGAGCAACCAGGATGGTCGGGGGAAGGGACGGTGTGGTGTGTCCGATGGGGTGGGAGAGGAGGAGCCTTTGGAATGGGGTGAGCCTGATTGTGGGTCCCAAATGTCTGAGGGGCTGGGGTGAGGTGCCATGGGGCCTGCAGTGGGGAAGGGAGCTACTTGGAGGCTCCAGGGAGGCAGTTTCATGTCACAAAAAGAAACATTTAAAAAAGTAGAACTTTGTTTTTTGTCCTTTGAAATGGTTGTTCTAATTGTCAATTAGATGCAGGAATGCATCTAATTTTTGTTTAAATGGAACATAAACAACACATAGTTATAAAAAATACTCATTCATCACTGTTCCCTCTCCCCACTGCTATAGCAGTTTGGAGTGTATCCTTTCACACTCTTTTCTAAATATTGCTATAGACAAAGATATGTATGTGTGTACATATGTGTATGCACATATGTATGTGTCTACACATGCATATATGCTTATATATACATACATGTGTGTATGAATACCAAGATACATGTGTCATGTATGAGTGTGAACACATTCCTTGCACATCCATATAGATATGTAGCTGGATAAAATTTCCCCCACCTGCACAGCTCTGTTTTGCTCCTCCTCACCTGTGCTGGGAAAGGTTTTGACAGAGACCTGGGTGGTGTACTCCTTCAGTCCTGCTATGAGAGGCTGTCCACTTGAGCACAAGGGATGCCTGTTGGTCTTTGAGACTCACTGCTCTGAGGAACAACCTACAATTCCTCCTTCAGAGAACAGCCAGACAGTGGGAGTGAGCTTGGGGGCCCCATGGCCTTCTTTCCATCCAGGATGGCCGGCCACTGTGAGGCAAGCAACAGGTGAGAGCAGAGTTGGTCACCTGGGGAAGGAGAGCAGAGGGGGCACAGGCAGACAGAAGAGCCCTAGATGCCCACCTGCAGCCAATTCCTTGGGCACCGAAGGGTCATTTGATGGGAAAACTGATGTTTTGTACCATCTTCTGGCTTTTTATGTGATTATGATCAATAAAGAGTGAGATTTTTTTCTTCATTATGTTTCCCATATGTTGAAATATAACTGAGAAGTTACAAATTTATGGTCCCCCCCAAAACCAACCAATAAATGCAGTTGTGTTATATATACAGGGTGGGGCAAAGGTAGATTTACAGTTGTTCATATGAAAAATAATACAGCAATTAATAAATTCTAAATACAAGAATAAACTGTGTTTCACTCACTCACAACTGTAAACCTACTTTTGCCCCACTCTGTATATTAACTTGTTTAATACAATGGATATATTTTTCTTCCTCAGTAAATTAAGATGTATGCTTTCTTTTCAAATTGGCTACTAGGTATGGATTTTCCCAATGTATGGACTCATTGTCTTATGGACGAACATTTGCATTATTTGCAATGATCTATTATTGCAAACAATGTTGTACTGAACTTTCTTGAACATACAGCTTTGTAAACACACACGTGATCATGTCTGGCTATTGGCACTGACCCAGGTGAATGGGTTTACACATTTTGAATTTTGATAACTACGACTCTAGCAATCTATGTTTCCATCAATAAGATCACTGGCATCCTTGTCAACCCTGGGCGTTCTCCATCTTTTTTATTCTGCCAATATACCAGGGGGACCTCATTGTGTGGTTCTGTCCACCTCATCCCTAAAGTGGGCCTAGCAGGGTCGTAACTCATCTCTCCAGGGTGCCATGGAGGGATTTCCTCCCTCATAAGGAGGCTAGATCACATGACCTCCGATTCCCTGGATTCGATGTTTATTAACTAGATGAGAGAAGTATGTGTGGGTGGGAAGGATTGGAGTTCTCTGAAGCCCTGAGGCAACCTTGGCCCTTCTGGTTCTCCCAGGGGGACTGGGAAGTGAGCCCTGAGGTTTTCAGGGCCTGCGGGTGGTGAATCAGACGTTTACTTTCACCAATAATAGACCCACACTTCTGGGGGCTGGCTGGGGCCATTTTATTTGCTCTGTAGGAGAGAAAATCTTTCTTTATGAAAGAGGGGGTCTCAGTGGACTAAAACCCAGAGGTCCTTATAGCTGGAACCCTACAGCCACTCTCAGTCTTGGAAAATGGTCCTTCCTGGATGGCCTGTTGTGGTATTGAACCCCACATCCTATCATGAGATAAAAAGAGGATGTTAGGAGTTCTTTGAAAACTGTATGCCCAAGGGTCACCCATCCCACGAAACCTGGAAACCCTGCCATACTACACTTCCTGCAGTGTGGCTCTCATTGTGCCTGTCCCCTCCTCTAAAACCTTCGCTGGCTCCCTATTGCCTGCACAGGGATATTGCACTCCTTAGGGAGATGTCTCAGACCTCCCCAGTGAAGCCTGCCACTCACGTGGGCTCCAGCCAAAGTCAGTCTTTGGTCCAGAGCTCTTTCTCCTTCTTGCTCTGATTTGATGATTTTCCTTAACTCACACTCTCACATCTCCAGGTCCCACTCATCTTTAGAGGCCGCCTTGTCCATGAAACTCAAGCCCCATCCCTTCAAATGCCTCAACATTTATCAACCTGACCCTGAGGAAGGTTCTACCAGTAACCTCATTCCCCGAGTTATCTCACAATCCTTAATCAGCACAGCCTCACTTCTCTCTATAGCAGTTAACTGCCTTAGGCCTCAGTTTTCCTATGTGTAAATTAGGGGCAATTACTCCCACTCACAGGACACAGGATTATCTGGTAGACCAGTGGTCCCAACCGTGTGTGTGTGTGTGTGTGTGTGTGTGTGTGTGTGTGTGTGTGTTTTGATCCCCTAGGGGACATTTGGCAATGTGTAGATATTTTTGGTTGTTACAACTTGGGAAGGATGCTACTGGTATCTGGTGGGTAGAGACCAGGGGTGCTCTAAGCATCTTAAAATACACAGGCCAGCTCCTCACAATAAAAACTTCTCTGACCTCAAATGTCAATAGTGCTGAGGCTGAGAAACTTGGTGTAGTTTCTGTTACTTGATGAAGTAATGCATAAATGGAATAAGGGACCAGTGAGCTCTCGGTTCACAGTAGGTGTTCATCAATGTAAATTCTTCCTCCCTCCCCACCGAGAGTCAGCTCTTTATGGGCAAGAAATGTATCTGATTCATCCCTGTGTTGTCCACAGCTCCCAGCACAGGGTGTGGCATAGAGTGGCTGAATGTTAGGATTCGAAAGACAGGGAAGAAGGTAAAGAGGGCACATTCTAAAAAAAAAAAAAAAAGAGGGCACATTCTTATTCTTGCAGGTTCTATAGAAATGCAGGCGAAGACCCCCATTTGGGGATGTGGAGGGACCAGGGTAGGAAGAGGGAAGGAGTTCTCCAAGTGGAACATTATTTGGAAGGGAGACTGGGTGGGAGCGCGTGGGCTGGGAGCTGAGTGGAAACCTCCTTTCAGCAGTGCTTGCCCCCCTTGGGCACGTGCCACTTGGGCTCAGGGACAGGGCACTTTTTGTTTCTGCCTCTGAATCACGGTGCCACAGTGAGGAGGCATGTGTCATGATTTAGGCGGTAGGACTTGACCATGGCAAGCCACCCAAATGACTATTTCAGTAATAACACTATGCACTTTTATGTTTTCCTTTCATCAAAGGTCTCAACGCACCGTGCAAACATTAATTAAGGCTCTTGGCATTCCATGGGGCAGTGTGTGTAAATATCACTCTCCCCCCTTGGCGGAGAGGGTCAACTGAGCCACCGGAGGGCAGGTGGCTTCGCCAAATGCAGCTCAGACCCACTGGAGGCTCCTCCTTGGAGGAGAAGCCAGGGCATGGCAGCCTCCTGCGCCTCCAACTGTGGCTTCCTCCTCCTCTCCCCCACCCTCCTGGTGATACCACAGTAGACACGGTTTCTTGTCCCTTACAGGGGTGGCTGGGCGCGGGCTCCCACACGGAGCTGAGGGCAGAGGGAGCCCCTCATCTCCAATATGCCCTGACTGCTGTGTGTGGGAGGGGACAGTGAGGGGACGTTGGATGATGACAGAAGGGATTGAAACACTGTTTTGAGGAGGGACCCCACAGGTCTGACTGTTTCTTTGGAATTAAATGATTTTTCCAAAATGTAGACATAGATGAATTGGGTTAAGCGAATAAGAGTGTTCCTTGTATTGTCCGTGCACGTTTTCTGTACGTTTGGAATGACTCTCAGTGTGTGGTTGGAAAGGAAAGGGAAAGAATGGGTGCCTTTTCTGGAACCACAATGCCAATGAGCGAGCGAGTCCAAAAGAAACATTGCAGGAAAAGAGAAAGGACAAACATGTGTGGCTAAAAAAGAAAAAAAAAGAGCGGAAACCCCGTCCCCTTGAGCACGCAGGCTGTGGCTCCCTCGGGGATGCTGCTGTCCCTGCACGTCGGCCGCCCCTCCCGCCACCGCGCAGACACTGCCCCCTGCGGTGACTCACGCCGGGCCGGGACCGGGACCGTTTAAATACCGGGAGCGCCGGCGAGCCCCACTCATGCTGCAGCCTTGAGCCTCCCACGTCTCCTCTCGGGCTCGCTCTGGTCGAAGGCGGGCGGGCGGGCGCCAAGCTGCTGGTAAGTAGGCGGGATCACACCCCCTCCCTTTTCCTGCGGACCCCGCTCCCCTGGGGAAAGGCTCCAGACGGGGCCGGCCGGGCTGGCGTGGCGCCTGGGATGCTCTCAGGAGGCCGCCCAATGGAGCCTGCGCCGGAGGGAGCCCGTCCGCCCCTTGTCCAGGGCGCCTGGGCCCCCAGCCCTCCCTGCGGATCCGCCACCAGCCTTCCCTGGCCCTTGCTGTCCCATGGTGTCAACCCGGGGTGTGAGAAGACGGTTCAGGGCGGTAGACACATTGAAAGTTGACCAAATGATCACACCAGTTACCCAGAGAGTTACCTCCTTTGGACACCAGCTCCACTGGCGAAGGGTTTCTCTTCTTCTTCTTTTTTTTATAATATATTTTTATTAATTTCAGAGAGGAAGGGAGAGGGAGAGAGAGAGATAGAAACATCAATGATGAGAATCATCAGCTGCCTCCTGCACGCCCCCTACTGGGGATCAGCCTGCAGCCAGGGCGTGTGCCCTGGGCTGGAATCAAACCCAGGACCCTTGAGTCCGAAGACCGATGCTCTATCCACTGAGCCAAACCAGCTAGGGCGGGTTTCTCTTCTTAAGACTCAGGTTATTGAACCCAGGTCCTCACTTACCGGGAGTGGCCTGCCCCGCATTTGGGTCTGTAGAGAATCCCTGAGACCCTGCTTCAGGGGGTTCCCGGCCGGCATCAGTCCTCCTCTCCTCATACTCTCAGCTGCTACAAAAGCGACTTCAGCAGATGTGCTGGTGCAGGTTTTCCAGCTTACCTTCAGCTGTGGGCTCGGGATCATTCGGGGGTCTAAGTCTGTGTGCGGCTTAGGCGACCCCGTCCTGGCAGCTGTCCCCTCTTGCCAGCCAGTGAGCCCCTGGCAGAGGCTGTTGGCTTTGAACAGGGAGAGTCAGGGCTGGGGAGGGATTCGGAATGAGGGTGGTAAACACGCTGTACCTCTACCAGCATCTCTGCTCAACTCCAGAGGCAGGGGCGGGGCCAAGGAACCAACAGGTGAAAACCGGAACTTTCCAGAGCCCAGCTGTGGCAAAGTGTGAGAGAGCCAGTCTACCTCCAGGGGCAGGTATGTCAGCGAAGGGCAGGCTGTGCCTCTCTCTGGGATGACACAGTACCCAGACCAAAGTGCTGGGTGCCTGTCTGTCACACTGCGGCTTCTCCTTTCGGATTTCTGAGGTATAGCAGCCTGTCTCAGGCAGCTTTCAGATGATGCTTCGGTGCCACTGGCTCCTAATTTAGAATTCTCCAACGGCTGTCATTTCTGTTGCTCTGCATCAACTGAACATCTGGGATGCATTCAGGGCCAGACAGTCCCATTTGCCTGTGGTCCTGAGTCAGCTGGGCGGGCTCTGCACTGATGAGATTAGCATGTGAGCGAGGTCTGGCCAGGGGGAAGGGTTCTGAGCAGACTTTGCAGAAAGTCAGGGCACCCATGGAAGATTCTCCCCAGGTCCGGGGGATACTACCTGGGCTTGCTCAGTAAATGGAGGGGGTGGGAGTGGGGAGCGGGTGGGAGTAGATCCAGATGTCGAGAAATGAGAAGGGATGGGAGAGAAGTTGTCCCAACGCGATCCTGCCAGCCAGCACTCCGAGGCTGTGATTACACATGGCAATTTGCTTCACTAAACCCTGGCCACGAAGGATGGGCTGCAGCTTCAGGTTTCATCGCCTCCCTTGGCTTCTGGGACACAGGATTTAGATATCGTTTCCAAGATGCTCTGATGAGGGCCTGGTCCATTTCTCTCTAACTTGAGCCCCCAGCTGTTACCCCGAGACGGGGCTGTAACCTATGACTTCGTTAATAAAAGCCCCGAGTGGGAGCTTCTCCCTGCTCGCTGGCGAGTTTGCCAGTATCTCCAGCTGCTTTTGCCAAGCTAATTACAGCCCTACTTGGGCCTCTGCAGGAAGCCCTACGCCTCTAACCTTGGGGCTGGAAAGGACTTGCTTTTTCTTACTCATTTTCTTTTTTAAACAAATGAACACTATTTTGTGTATTTTATTGATTTTTTTTTACAGAGAGGAAGGGAGAAGGATAGTGAGTTAGAAACATCAATGAGGAGAAACATCAATCAGCTGCCTCCTGCACACCTCCTACTGGGGATGTGCCCACAACCAAGGTACATGCCCTTGACGGGAATGGAACCTGGGACTTTTCAGTCCGCAGACCGACGCTCTATCCACTGAGCCAAACAGGTTAGGGCAGTGAACACTATTTTGATTTTGAAGGGTTGTGAGAGATGGAGGTCAGCAATTGGTCCAGGTGGAGGATGAGGGTGTGGCCAGTCTTCCCTTGGGTTCTGGGATGCTATGTGCTTGGATAGAGCATGCCTATTTTGGGTACCACTCCAATGGGGCTTTGTGTTGAGATCAACTCTTCTGGTGACCCCTCTGTTCCTTCCCTCCAGTCCCAGGCCACTCAGGTGAAATTGAGCAAACACAGGCATCAGAGCAGCTCTAAGGAAGAACATCCTTAAACCATATAGCCTGGGAGTTCGGAGAGCAACTTGACCTCTGTTCATAATGCGGGGCAGCTAGAGGGTGGATTGCATATAAGCCTGAGGTCATTTTAGGATGGAGGGAGCAAGGCCACCTCTTGTCCCCTTCCAAGCACTGCCAGACACATGTTTGACAGGTCCTAAAGGCTCGTGACAAGGTACAGAGGTTCTTCAATCTCTGTGGTTGGGTAGAGCCCTGACCTGGGTGTCAGGAATCTTCAAGTGACTGTGTGACCTTGGGCAAGTCCCCTCCTCCCTCTGGGCCCTTAGTTTCCCATGCACCAAATGACCATATGATTTGACCAGATGGTCTCAAAAAGGCCCGTATACCTCTAATGCCTGGGCTCTAAGCTCTGCTTCTGGAAGCAGCTTCTACTGCTGGGTTTAACTTAGCACAAACCCCGGATTTCTGATGGGGATGCAGAAAGGGCCACTGGAGGAAGGAATGATACAGGGAGCTGACCAGGCCCCTGGCTTGGCCGTCAGCCTTTCCTATCCCGGGTCAATCCCTCTGTTCTTGGCTGCAAATGATGCAGATCATGGGCATGGGGTCCCAGCTGGTCTAGGCCTTGAGTGGTGCTTCCGAGTGTGGACTGTGGACACCTGCACTACAGTCACTTGGGGAATTGGTTAAATGTGCAAGGGCTTGAGCCCTTCAGACCTAGGGATCAGGATCTCTGTGGGTGGAGTCTCCAGAGACCTGCATTTTACTCCACAGCAGAATGAACAATAATTGTAAGCAACATTTACTGGGTACTCACTTTGTGCCAAGAACAAATCTCAGGGCTTTACAGGTGTTAACCCACTTTGTCCTCACAGCTACAACACTGTGAGGTCAGTTCTGTAAGCAGGCTCCCCAGGCTCTTCCAGGCGATGTTTATGCACTGACCTGGGAGAGGGGGCATTACTCCTGTTTAGTGAGGTGGGGAGGTCTGGATGCACTGAGCCTCCCAGTCAGACAGTGCCTTCTACCCTTAGGACAGAGCACCTATGAGCAGCTTGATCGAGGCCGACACTAGCTGGCGGGGTGAGGGCAGGAGACACCCTCAGAGAGTCCAAGCTGTCTTCTCAGTGCGCTGGATGGGGCCACCGCTCACAGCCGAAGTGGCCATGCGGGGAGACCTTGCTGGGGAGAGGGCACAGGCCAGGAAGGGAGATCTCCTCTCTGGGCCTCAGTTCCCTCAGGTGCATTGGGAGAGGGCAGGACCAGAGACTCCCTAAGGCCTCTCTTAGCTTCCGGATGCCATTGGCTGTGTGAAGATGCACCGATTAACAAGCGGGATCACCCTGCCTGACATAAGTGGGCCCGGAAGATGGGCCAAGTTCTGAAAGCCTCAGCATGGAGATGGGGCTGGGTAGGTGGCGCTGCTGGCAGTTCGGTGTGACGTCTGAGGAAGAGAGGATGAAGAGAATGGTGGGGCTTTGGGTCAAATGTCTCTTCTGTCTCCAGTGAGAAGATACCAGAGCTGCCAGGGCCCTTGGAAATCTTTACAGGAGGGGAAACTGAGGCCTGGAGAATTTGCTTAAACTCCCACTCAAGCTCAGTCTCAAGACCAGAATGGCACATTTTTCTCCCAGGCTCTTTCCGAAAGCTTTGCTCCGTGGCATTGATAGAAGAAGCCATTCCTCCCAGGGAACCTCGTATTTAGAGAATGTGAATGATAGTATTAAACCCCCAAAGTCCCAACCCACCAGCCAACCGAGCCCAGGGCTTGGAGGCTAATTATGTGTTTGTTCATGAATCACAGGCTGTTCTTGCTGAAGAGACCCACGGGCAGTGCGCCTGCTCCAAGCGCGTCTCCTCCTGGGCAGGGACCGCGCCTCAGTGTCCAGGTGAGCTGTCTGCTCAGCTCATGGAATTCCTGCACCAGTGCCAGACGCCAGGCTGTGCGCCCTCCCAGAACAGGGCCTGGGCCGAGTGGCTGCCGTGACTGTGGATGCAGCCTGCCTCCTGGGAGAGCAGGGTGTAATTAGGGAGCTTTGTGGGTCTTTAACTGGCATTTGTCACGGCTGCCAAGCAGCACCAGACGGCGTGGGCTATTAGGCTGCTGTGTGCTGGGCTCCCAGAAGCCTCTGGCTGCCTGCAACACTTGCTGAAAATCCCAGGGCCCAGCTGGCTCTCCAGCCCCGTGTCTGCAGCCTCTCCCTCCCCCAAGGGCTCTGCAGCTGGGTGTGAGGTGGGCTCTTTGGAGGTCCTTTGGAGCAGTCAGTTCCAGCTGTGGCAGGAGAAGTGCTGGAAAACAGGAAACCGCTGCATGTGGTGCCGGGGTGGGCTCTGCATCCATGAGGATTTATAAAAAGGAAAATGTGCAAATTCTTGTAATATTTGTCAAGCTGAGTGTGGTCCATTTCCAGCAACAGCGGCTCTGTTCCCACAAAGGAGTTATCTTTCCCTCCTTCTCCCAAGCCAGGAGGCACCCTGCCTTGGCCCTGGCCCTTCCTGGGGCTGGCTGATGCCCCCCCACTCCCCCACCCCCCCACCCCCAGATGGGCAATGCAGACTCAGATGGGTCCTCAGAGGTGTCTCATCCACACCCTCATTGACAGATGGGAAACTCCACAGACTGTCCAGGGCTTGCCAAATTATGGGCATTTAATTTAGTGCCCAAGCCTCTGACACTTGAGCTGTGACACCATTTTGAAGCACATAGGGTATAGGAGTGCACAGTATAAATAAGTGCTGCCTAGCATGTCATCAGCAGCCATTAGAGCTTCACCTTGTGTAAGTGACTCCAAGAGGATGTTTGGTTTCCGTGTCCCTTTACCATCGAAGGCCTTCAAGAGACTAGTTTGTCCTTGCCTGTCTTAAACTTCAGGGTGGAACTGAGCACAGCACTACAGATGTGGCCTGATCAGGGAAGTGTAGAGTAAGACCATAACCTCCTTTTTTCTACACTTAATACTTCTTTTAATACAGTGATGTTATCTTTTGTGGGCAGTCTTCATTCTTTGTTACCATCAATAAGTCTTTCTCCTGGGGTGGGTGTCGAGTCACTTTTTCCCTGCCCATGGGAGGCAGCCTGTTTAGGCTGTTTATTTTCTGTTTTCAAGTCTGCACCTGACATTGAACTATGGAAGTTCATTTTTATAGATGTATCCATAGCTTAATCTGGCCCCATTTCTTTGCACTGGAATTCATTGGCCAAATTATCATTCTTTCTTTTCTTCACTAGTCTACATACTAGGTCAAGCCCTTAATGCAACAGTACAGCAGGCCAGGGCTTGGATGGGCTGTGAATAAATGAAAAATCAAGGTTTGGGTGGGTGAGAGATGAACTTGGGTTTTGTCCTCAGAGTAAGCTTGGTGCGGGCAGGGGAGGGTACATTGAGGTGAGGCCAGATTGGGAAGCCTGGATTACTCTGAGTAATGGGCCAGACTCAAGACACCATGAGTTCAGCGGAACACAGACCATAGAAATGCTTTCTCCACCCAGCCAGTTTATGCCTTATATACTTTCATCTGAAATTCCTTCCTCTGACTCAGGGTTTTTGCTCATTAAAAGGAGAGGCACTGCCTTAACACTCAAAGTACTCACTCAGGAGTCGAGCTCTGGGATTTTAGCTCTGGGCCTCAGTTTCCCTGCTTCCTACATTCCCCACAAAAAAATGAGAATGTCTGATCAGCAGTTCTTAACCCTTTGCGAGTTAGAGATCCCTTTGGACCTCAGATGGAAGGTACAGATAGAAGGTACAGATGCTCACAGAAATCCTTAGTCCCTTTACTAAAAATGCCAAGGTTAGAAGCACTTGGAGGCCTTCCTGTCTATAAAGTTCATCTGTGGATGAGCTTGGAACAACCACACACATTTGCACAGGACACCCTCACATCCATTCTCCCATTTGTTTCTCACCACAGCCTTAAGAGGGGGCAGAGATTACCACCACCATTTAACAGATGACAAAGCTGAGCTAGGAGGCCTCACACTTCATTCAAGGTCTAACAGCTGGCTAGTGATACATAGATATTCAAGGCCAGGGCCAGTCTTCATGTCCCCTGTCTCCATGTTCTATACATAATGTATATATATAAAATTATCATCACCCTTGACCTCAAACACCAAACCTTTGTGAATTTAGCTCCATTCCAAGATCACATCATGCCTATGGCTGCATCTGGACCTACCACCTTTGAGCTCAAAGTGCATCCTAAGTTTTCTGGGACTTACTCTAGGCCAGTGATGGCGAACCTATGACACGCGTGTCAGAGGTGACATGCGAACTCATTTTTTTGGTTGATTTTTCTTTGTTAAATGGCATTTAAATATATAAAATAGATATCAAAAATACCTCTTTGTTTTACTATGGTTGCAAATATCAAAAGATTTCTATATGTGACACGGCACCAGAGTTAAGTTAGGGTTTTTCAAAATGCTGACACACCGAGCTCAAAAGGTTCGCCATCACTGCTCTAGGCTTCTCAGTGTTTCTTTGTGGACTAGTCCCCAGAAGGGAGAGCCCAGGCATCAGCTGAGTGGCAGCAGCCTCTTCCAGTGAGACAGGAAGTGGTGCAGATAGTTTTCTTTATTGGGAAGTTGATTGAAATAAACCTAGATAAAGCACCTGTGAGACATGTTAACAAAGATTAACAAAGAGACAGGCTGTTGGTAGTGGTGATGGGCGGGGTGGGGAGGAGCTGGAGTGAGGCCCAGGCAGTGGAAAAAACAAGCTTCCAATGGTCGTTTCCACCAGATCAACAGCACGGTCCTGCCTCTGCTGGCTGCTATGGCTCCTTCCGGCAGGCCACCATGTTTGTGGCCTTAACATCTTTCCCGGGTTCAGGCCCTATTTATTTGTTCTTATTAAAAGTGTTGAGTCACTTTTTCCCTGCCCCCTGTTTAGGTTGTTTATTTCTGTTCTCAAGTCTGGACCTGACATTTGACTATGGACGTTCATCTTTACAGACGTCCCATAGCTTAATTGGGTCCCATTTCTTTGCACTGAACTTCAAGCTATGTTCAAATAAATAGTAAGCTCATGTACTGTAAGGGATGCAGAGATGTATAAAATGCTGTTCCTGCTTTAAGGGACCCATAGAGATGAAACATGAAACGCTTATTGACTGGTGAAGGAGGCAGAAAGGGACAAATGTCATGTAGAGCTGGCTGTGGTGTGGGCCATAATGGAGGTCAGGAAGACCACCTGCATGGGAGAGTAGCTAATGCTGACTCATGGATTGTGGGAAAGCTTCCTAGAGGGGACTGCTATTGAGCCAGACTTGGAAGTATGGTAAATACTTGGATGAGGATGCAGAGCACCCTTGGTGGGGGGAATTGCTTGGGCAAAGCCATGGAAGTAGGAAGGCATGGGGGAAGGCAAAGAGGTTTGCTGACCAGGCCATAGGGCATAAGTTGAGTATGTGGTGACGGGGTTCAAAGGCAAGCTAGTTTTTGGTACCAAAGATTGGCCTTGGCTTAAAAACAGTGGGAGTGTTGGCGAGATGATCCTGACTCATGTGTTCTCTCCCCTTGCACAGGCCATGCCACTGAAACACTATCTCCTTTTGTTGGTGGGCTGCCAAGTCTGGGGTGCCGGGTTGGCCTACTATGGCTGCCCTAGTGAATGTACCTGCTCCAGGGCCTCCCAGGTGGAGTGCAGCGGGGCGCGCATTGTGGCAGTGCCCACTCCTCTGCCCTGGAACGCCATGAGCCTGCAGATCCTCAACACGCACATCACCGAACTCAACGAGTCCCCATTCCTCAATATCTCGGCCCTCATCGCCCTGAGGATTGAGAAGAATGAGCTATCCCAAATCATGCCCGGTGCCTTCCGCAACCTGGGCTCGCTGCGTTACCTCAGCCTCGCCAACAACAAGCTTCAGGTTCTGCCTATCGACCTCTTCCAGGGCCTGGACAGCCTTGAATCGCTCCTTCTGTCCAGCAACCAGCTGGTGCAGATCCAGCCGGCACACTTCTCCCAGTTCAGCAACCTCAAGGAGCTGCAGTTGCATGGCAACTACTTGGAATACATCCCTGATGGCGTTTTTGACCACTTGGTGGCCCTCAACAAGCTCAATCTGTGCAAGAACAGCCTCACCTACCTCTCGCCCAGGATCTTCCAGCGCCTGGGCAACCTCCAAGTCCTCCGGCTGTGTGAGAACAGGCTCTCAGACATCCCCATGGGCACTTTTGATGGGCTGAGCAACCTCCAAGAGCTATCCCTGCAGCAAAACCAGATCGGAGTGCTCTCCCCCGGCCTCTTCAACAACAATCGTAACCTCCAGAAGATCTATCTGTCCAACAACCACATCTCCGAGCTGCCCCCCGGCATCTTCATGCAGCTGCCCCAGCTCAACCGACTCACGCTCTTTGGGAATTCCCTGAAGGAGCTCTCTCCAGGGGTCTTTGGGCCCATGCACAACCTTCGAGAGCTTTGGCTCTACGACAACCACCTCACTTCCCTACCTGACAACATCTTCAACAACCTCCGCCAGTTGCAGGTCCTGGTCCTCAGCCGCAACCAGATCGGCTACATCTCTCCCGGCGCCTTCAACGGGCTGGGAGAGCTGCGGGAGCTGTCCCTCCACACCAATGCGCTGCAGGAGCTGGACGGGAACGTCTTCCGCATGTTGACCAACCTGCAGAACATTTCCCTGCAGAACAACCGCCTCAGACAGCTCCCAGGGAATATCTTCGCCAATGTCAACGGCCTTATGAACATCCAGCTGCAAAACAACCAGCTAGAGAACCTGCCAGTGGGTATCTTCGATCACCTGGGGAACCTATGTGAACTTCGACTCTATGACAACCCCTGGAGGTGTGACTCAGGCATCCTTCCTCTCCACAATTGGCTCCTGCTCAACAAGCCCAGGTTGGGGACAGACACCCTCCCGGTGTGTTTTAGCCCGGCCAGTGTCCGGGGCCAGTCCCTCATCATCATCAACGTCAACATTGCTGTTCCCAGTGCCCAAGCCCCAGTGACCCCTGAGGTGACCAGCTACCCAGAAACGCCAAAGTACCCAGAAACTTCCAGCTATCCTGAAACCACTTCCATCTCCTCCGTCACTGAGTCCACCAGCTCCGTGGAGGACTACACCGATCTGACCACCATCCAGGTCACTGATGACCGCAGCACGTGGGGCATGACCCGGGCCCAGAGCGGGCTGGCCATTGCTGCCATTGTCATTGGCATCATTGCCCTGGCCTCCTCCATCGCTGCCTGCATCTGCTGTTGCTGCTGTAAGAAGAGGAGCCACGCAGTCCTGATGCAGATGAAGTCACCCAATGAGTGTTAAAGAGGCAGACTGGAGGCAGGGCTGGGGAATGGTGGGACCACTGGAGCATCTGGGAATTTCATCCTTCGACCTTCACCCCTGGGTCCACAGAGCCATCCCCTGCTCCCTCTCTCTGGTCCCTGAGAGGAAGGCACCCTCACCTTTTCCTGACCTGCTCTTGCAGGACCTTCTTACCACCAGAGAGATCTGACCCTGCAGGGTTTCCAATTCACATTCCTGGGCTTCTTTCAACAACCTCCAAAGCCTCACCAGCTCTCCTTTGGGAACAACCTTCCCTGTGCCCATGCCCCTGCTGGCCTCTGTAGACACACTTATTCCATGCCTGTTCACTTTATGGAAATAGTTCTCCACCGGGACAGCCTCTCTCCCGAGTATTCTGTAAGTTGATTTTCTTTTTTTGCTCCTTTTATTGTTTGTGGCATGGCTCCCCCCGTCACTTCAGATGAAGTTCTCCTTTGATTTTCTGCACCTGAAGGCAAGGTGAGCTCTGTCCTCAAGGAAGGCTTCAACCCATTTAACTGGTTTCTTCAGAACTGCCACGCACCCTGGTTCTCAGGATGCTGTGAAAGAGAGAGGAGAACATGATGCTGCTCAGTCCCTAGAGACAGAGCCATCATCAGGATCCCCCATGATTTTTATCTGGAAAAGGAAGTGAAACCAGTTCAGCCTTTTAGAGGATGGTATTTCCAAGCTGCAAACTTAGCTTTACATTTTTCAGTCTTTAAGAAATAAAATCATGTAGAATTTCTGACCTGTAACAATGCTAAAATCAGCTTATTGGTACCGGATGGAGAAAGCAGCCTGGTACCTGGGGGTTCTTGTGTCTACCCCTAGGGTTTGTCTCTTTTAACTGTTTATTGAAGGGAAACATGCATGCCGAGCACAAACGTGTATGGCTTGATGGATTTTCACAAACTGTACACGCCCTGTAACAGTGTCCTGATCAGCAAACAGGATATCACCAGTATCCTCTATCGCAGTCGTTTACTGAAGAAGACGGGTTTATGGAGACAGCATGGACTTGCCCGGGAACTGGCTCCCCCTGCGCCAGGATGGTCCCTCTGCTTCTCCCTCCCCCTCAGTCAGCCCTTGTGAAGGCCCAGCTGCCAGAGTGGAGAAGATGTGGGTATATGCTTGCCTGGACAGAAGATTTTATTAAATTCTCAGATCCTGAGGCTCCCAGATTGTCCAGGCCAGAAGCAACTCAGCTATAGAGGCCCACACAACCACGCATCCTTCTCCACCAACAAGATGTCTGCTTGCTGTTCATTGGAGGCCCTTCTGCCTGGACCTTTTCATGGGCATGATACACCTATATACCTATGTCTGTTTTTAATTTTCACTCTCCATTTGGAGGAAGTGAAATACCTCAGAGATGAGATCCTTTAATTGAACATCCAAGTGTAATGGAACCCAGCAATCCCTGGAATGTGGTGGTGAAATTCTCCATCAGCATTACAGTCAGCTAGAAACAGAATGTCAGAATTCTTATACAGAGCAGGAAACACCAGGATACACTGATAAGTCACACTGGGCCTGGGGCCTCTCTGGAGCCACTCTGACCCGTGGTCTGGTTATAAGTGTTATTTGGTCCAAGGTTATTCTCCCCCTTGAGTTATAATCATATGAATACCTGCCCTTGCCACCCTTCCTGCTACATACATATTCACTCTGGTAAATAAATTATGCTTATAGCAATGGACATCTTTCTCTGGACAACTGGTCTACCAGTTTAGAAGTAAAAGTTCTAAATGGAGAATTTCAAGTGTCCATGTTTGCTCAGGAAAGAGCTATAGCCAACACTATAAAGATTTGGAAATCTTCCATCAATCCTGATTGCCTCTTACAGGTTCCCTCTGCTCCATAAGACAAGTAAAGAAATCTCTTGGGGCTTCAGCAGAATGATGCTGACAGGTTCCCCCCAAAAAAGGGTCGAGGAAGGGATGCGCCTAAGAACTAGCGCTCTTGGTAGCTTCTTACTCTCTGTTCCAGGGAATCTGTGAGTGATAGGGCCTGTCAGAGGCAAAAGACATCATCTCCCCAAGGTAAATCTAAGTTTCCAAAAAGTTTTCAAAATATTTGTAGCAACTGGTTGATGTGTACCAAGGCTTGCTGGGGCCTGACAGTAAGTGAGCTCAGAGCTTGGGGCATGACCATCATTCCACCAATGGTAGTCTGTATCCGGGGGCCAAAGAGGGAAGCTCAGCCTGCTCTGCTTCAAGCAGGAAGCATGGTTTGGCACTGCATTCCTCAAGTTCCTCCCTATGAGCCACCTCTACTGTCTCCTTGAGCAAAAGCGCTACTGGGCCAGAGGTGGCAGAGCGGTGAGGAAGGATTCCTCTTCATCCAGTGTGTCCTGCCACTCTGATCCCAGAACCCTGGGTGCTTCCAGCATTGGCTGTGACATTGGAGTACCTCCCTCTCTGGCCCACGATACCAACATGTGTTCCCAGGCCAAAGGCTGGCCTGAGGGCGGCTGTGCTCAGATGACCCCACCCAGGAGCACTCCAGGTGGGGGGTGGTAGACCCTTTACCTGACCTTCCGAGTTTGCCTGTTCCTTTCTCCCATCAGAGTGGATTGGATGGAGCCATCCAGCCTCCTGTTCTTTGGCAGGTCTTTTGGCCTCTGAGCCATGTTGTCTGGTCTGGGAGCTGCCAGAAAAGCTGAGTAGTTTCCTTTCCAACAGGACGACGCATTTGCTCACTTCTCAGGGCTGGAGTGAGCCACTTGGCACCCCTAGAATAGAGAGAGGGTACAGAGTTCACTTCACTTCCCCCCCTCTGCTCATGAGCTTCTCGGACACCTTGCTGGTACCAGTAGACTGCATTTGGAGCAGAGGGTCAATGTTGGAGGAAAAATAATAAAAGCCAGTGAGAACCACTGTTTTCCAAAAGTGCTTACTGTGCATAGCTACCCTTGAAAGCACTTAACAGTCATTTTCTTTTTAATCCTCACAATACCCCCGTGCATGAGTGCTACCTTATCCCCTGTGATGGGGTCTTAAACTGCCCTTTTTCTGCAACATTTTCCTTCTCTCTTCAAACTTTGTACAAGACCTTGTGGCCTGTACTGGGCTTTCATCATTGAACCAAAGAAAATGGGAGTCAGTCTCCTGTTGTTCCCCAGAGTCTTAGCCACGGAAACCTCACTTGGCACTGTGCGGATCAAAAACTTGGTAAATGCAGGGGAAAATTAAACTCATCCATCCGTCAAAGAAAAATTGGCCCCTCTCATGGAAATTGTTGGGCTGTGTGTATCTTGTTCCCTTCTTTAGAATTCAAAGGCACAACACAGTTCTCAGAACTCTTAATGGGCGACAGTTTCCACAACCTTCTAGATGTCAGTGTAGAGCAGTTACAGGAATCTAGTTCTAAACTCAGGAAGCTGATGGGGAGCGGACAGCTAGAGATAACTAGATAACTAGAGTAGGTAGGCAGAGAGTAGATGCATCCCAGCCTTTAGCTGCTAACCTCTCAAAGAATTCAGCCCACGGATCCCACAGTCAGAACTGAGTCCTGGTTGTTGGGAAGGCGGTGGTGGTCTTGGGGAGGAAGCCATCACAGAGCGGGCGGGTGGGTGTCCTCCAGGCCAAGCTCCTCCCAGTCTGTGCTTTCTCCTTCACCTAAGGATGCATCGTTCTCACCAACCCATTGCCTTCATGCTGCCTTCAAAAGTAGACCGTGTTTGCCTTGCTTAGAGAATAATTGCAAATAGTCCCAGGAGTTTGGTGATGCATTTAGAGATTTCTAGGCCCCTGGGGTTTTATACAGTGTGAGCCCTGGTGGGCAGGGTTGGGGGTCCATCTTTGCTGGGCTCTGTCTTTGCTGAATACTGCTTGTAACAAATTTGGTGTACAGAATCAACAATAAATGGCTTACACAGGACACGTGTGCTCTTTATAAAAATTTTTATTGATTAAAGTATTACAAATGTGTCTTTATCTCCCATTGTACATGTGCTCTTTATGGTGTCTTGGCTATGGAGTCCCACTCTTTTACAAAATTTTTTCTTCTTTTTTTAATTTGATTTTTTTTTTTTTTTTTTTTTTACAATATACAAAATAGATCAGTCTCTAAGCGGTCTCCACTTTTAGGTGTCAGGGTTCTCTCCTGTGAGTTTTCCATTCATGATTCAGGAAGTTTTTCTGTATTTTAGTTGTAATTCCAGTTTGTTCCTGGGAGCACGTCCATACAGCATCCACTTACTCTGCCTGCCCCACCTCCCCCGAGCCTGGTGATCCCACTCTTGTCATATGTGTGCAAAGCTGACCCAGACAGCCCCTCACAAAGAGTAGATTCTGGGCTGGGAAAGGTCCTCGGAAAGTGAGTGGGGACCAAAAATGTAATAACAAATCATATCTATAGGCCACTGTGTTGGGAAGGGGCCTTAACAATAGGATCAGCCCATGTTACAGAGGAAGAGAGTATGATCAAGGCAGGAAGTGAACTAGTGGCTGAGCTTGCACACAAGCAGACCTCCAGACTCCCAGGCTGGAGTTGCTTCTATGTCACCAGAAGGGCACTGAAGTTCACTCAGTACTCGTTTAATGTGCCCGTGCACACACATGTACGCACATGCACATGGACTTAGGTAGGTGGGACTACCCTGCATCTCTGGACTCCTATTGGTGCTTTACACCAGGCTTAGTGAGTCACAGGCGCTCAAAAGACACCATCTGAGTGAAGGCAACTCCTACCACATGTCCCCAAGACTATTTCAGGTCTCCGGGTTCCAGGGGCTGCCACAGCTGTTGGCACAGGTCCACTTCTTAAGAGGGAGCCAGTCCCCTTTGCTGTTCCTGTGTCCCATCTCCATGCCTAGGAAAGAGGCTTCAAAACCTATTTTCCTGGAATCTCTTAGTTCTTAGGTCCCTTCTTCAGATGTGAGCCTGTCCCAGGAGGCTGGACCTGGACAGGGGTCAATAGTGTGTTCACTATATCACGGGGCTGGACCGTTTTTGTTGTTGTTGTTGAATTGATTTCAGAGAGGAAGGGAGAGGGAGAGAGAGATAGAAACATCAATGATGAGAGAGAATCATTGATCGGCTGCCTCCTGCACTCCTCCCACTGGGGATCGAGCCTGCAACCCTTCAGTCCATAGGCCAATGCTCTATCCACTGAGCCAAACCAGCTAGGGCTGGACTGTTTTGATGACTGGAGGCAGGGCCTTGTTGTCCTTCCCTAACCACTGCACCTGTCCACTCAGACAGGTGTCTGGAATAATGGGAAAAGGAGTTAGAGCCTTTATCCCACCTCATAGAAGATTCCTGGAGTTCTTAATGCAAATCTTACCTCCATACACGCACACATGTCCTTCCAGCTGCACATATCTGCAGTGTAATTTGACACGTGTGTACACACACACACACACACACACACACGCCTCCCCAGGCCCTTTGCCACAGATGAAAATGAAAAGACTAAATAACTTGTGGAAAGACTGGGTAGTTTATTGAAGAAGCAAGGTTCAAACCCAGATCTGTGGAATGCCAAATTTCTGTTGCTCACCATGACACTGACAGACACATTCTCTTTGTGGAGGCCAGTGTCGCTGCCTTAAGAACCTGTCCCCTTAGCCTGGGTGTGAGTTTTCTCCAGAGGTATGCCCACCTCCCCACCCTGCCAGCCTGCCCCACCCAGCCTGGCTGCTGCCGAGGGTGGGGCTGGGAGCACTCCGTTCACAGCCTTTCTCCCCTCTTACATGCCCCCATGTTTCCTGCCAAAGTGCAGATTGTCATATGTCCCTATTGAAAAATGCTACACGCTGTCAGGCCTTTGCAATTTGGCTGATGAAATCTGCTCACATGCAAAAAACACCCTTAGTTTGGACTTGAAAAAGAATAAATATTGATATCATGTGATAACTTTAAAAGCCATCAGAGTAGGGGGTGGAGATGGAAGAGGGCATAGGGAAGAAAAAAATAACAAAAGCCAGCAGAGTACTTTGAATGCTAGAATCTGGGCATTGAAAATGATCCTAGATTGCTTATCTCAGTCGGACCTTCACCCTGAAAACACACACACACACACACACACCCACACACACACACACACACACACACACACACACACACACACATGCGCGCATGCGCACAAGCATGCACATGTTCTTCTCTCGTTCTGCAGCCCCTGGATGAGCAGCTCCAGAGACAGGACAATCACAATCTCCCAAAGCAACTGGCCCCCCTGCATGGGGTGAAAACGTGTCTCTCCATATTGGGCCAAAATTTACCTCCTCAAGTCTTTCCCCCTTGTAGCTCAGAAAGGGTTTACAAAGTTGTTTTTTTAAACAAACAAACAAAACAATAAACCCACAACCTTCTTAGAATTGAACCTGGTGTTGAGAGCCAAGCAGGTGCCTGTGGCTGGCCCTCTGGCTGAGGCCTGGCTCCTGGAACCAGGGTGGCCTTTTGCAAGGAACGGTGTGAGAGCATGGACCCTGGTCCCACTTCTCACTCCTGGAGCCGCCTCCTGAATGCCCTGGGGTCCCAAAGGTGCCAAGTCTGTGACCTTAGATGGCTTCGGCCCCACGGGGGATCTGTCTGTGGGAGCAGGTCAGGATCATTTTGTAATATTCTGAGGCATTGCCCCAGATTCTCTGCTTCCTGTGACCTGGGTGACATTCCGGGAACACTCAAGCCACGTGAGGGGAGGAACCACTTCCTGGAACTTTGATCAGCTCTGGGCTGCTGGATCCACACTGACCACAGACCACAGACCACACCGGACACCCTTCTGCTCCCAAGGAAGAGCTAGGGCAGCAGGTCCCCCTGCCCAGCCCCTCACGGTAGGTCTCCTGGAGTCACTCTAGGGCTCCTGGGTCTGTGGGAACATGGGAGGAGGAACATGGAGTCCTGGCTGGGGGGCAGGAGGGGAGCTGGCCACTCCTTCCAGGCTTCACAGCATGTCCCCAACTCCAGGCAGGCTGAAGTGTCCCCACCCCTGCCCTGGGAGGAGAAGCCCCTGAGGGACTTCTGAAGCCCCTGATGTCCAGGGTGGTGCGGGGCTGAGGGAGGCAGGAGGCAGGTTGAGGGGGGCAGATTCCAGGAGAACAGTGCCCTGGTCCCTGCACTCGGGAGCTCCTGGTGCCTGGTGGGGTGCCGGGGCTGAGCAGCAGACCCTGAGCGGCGGATGAACAGGTTACTCTGACATACGTTTCTGTGAAAGAGAGGCTAAGGGGCTAGTTTACTTTAGGAGCAAATAGCCGTGATCGCCTGCCTCCTTAGACTTTTATTGTCACAACAGCTTGAACTCAAATTAAACTTTGGGTACAGTCAGCAGGGTAAGTATCCTTGAGAAAGCACATGCCACTACAAGGTCAGGTCTTTAAAGACTAAACACAGAGATTCCAGCAAAACACCCGGGGGATCGGACTTGTTTGGAAAAGTCAAGGTAGGGGCTGCCGCCTTCGGCAAGGTCCCCCAGAGGCCCCCACCTTTTGGAGAATTCTCCTTACAGACTTTCCAACCAAGCCCCGTGCTTCCCCGCAGTGGGGATAAGCAGGGTGACCATCATCCGCGTTTGCCTGGTTCCACGCTGGTGTGTGCCTGTCATCCTGGCAAAATTATCAATAGCTCTCCTTTTATTTCTGCTTTAGATGATGAAATACATAGTCACTCTAGGAATGAAATGTGTATGCTGCTACCTTTTATTGAACGTTTACTGTTTGCCAGGCACTGTGTTAAGTGCTTTATATTTGCTATCTAATTTAACATATTTATCACGCAATTGGGTATGAATTTCAAGCCTAAGGGATGGAGTTGTAATTATAGAGAGGGAAACTGAGGCTTAGAAAGATGGAGTGACCTGTCCAATCCCATGCAGCGAGCAGGCAGCACTGCTAGAATTTGAACCCCACTAATAGGATGAAGAGTCAGAGCTGAGCTTCGGGGTCACGCCAGCCATGAACACATTCCATCCAGGTCAGCACACAGGCCCGGGCAGCTTCTCAGTGCTCTCCCGTGAGCCAGATGCTGGGTGCACAGGCAGGTGGAGATGTTTCGGGCTCATCGGCAGGTGGTGCAGACGACTAGAATGCAGAGCAGAAGGACCAAGTGGTCAACGGGGGACATGAGTGGCTTGGGGGATCCAGAGAAGGCAGTCAAGAAAGGCTTCCCAGGGGAAGTGTGACTTGCACTGGCCTGGGAGGTAGGTGGAATGGGGGCAGGAAGCAGCAGGGAGAGAGCGGGAGGCACACATTCTGAAGTGGGAAGGCCGGGGAAGCGAGGGCTAGAGCTGGGCCCTGTGGGGAGCATTGGAAGAGAAGGCAGTGCCCAGCCCACAACCTTTTATTTCAGAACTAGAGGCCCAGTGCATGAAAATTCATGCAAGGGTAGGCCTTCCTTCCCTCGGCTGCCGGCACTGGCTTCCCTCTGGCCCCAGCTTGGTCAGGAAGGATGTCCAGTCTAATTAGCATATTACCCTTTTATCATTATAGATGTTAGCTATCCTCCTTCAGGAACCTTATGACAGCTGATAGACGAGCTCCATCAAGCCTTTGCATTGTAACTTTGAGGAAGGGAAAAAAATCAAGGAAGCCCCTAAAATGGGCCTGGAACTGTGCTGTGTTTTACACAATTATCTCAATGTTTATAATAACTTTCCACCTTATTACTTAAAAAAATGTAGAAAGTATATGATTAAACAAAAATTTTAAAAAATAAGTAAATCGCCCACAATCCTATTGTGCAGAGCTAAACAGGGCAAAGGTTTTGTGTATAATCTGAAGCTGTGGAGGGTCCCTTGGAGTCACTTCATTGGCATAAACTCAGGTGTGGCTGAAAGGGGCTGACTATGAATAACAAAAGATGCTCCCTCATCACCCGGGAAATTCCAAGCGTTCTTGGAGCTCTGTGCCAGGAACCAGGAAGAAGGCCAAATATATATTTCTGATTATATCACAACATCACACACCCAATGCTATGACACCCCAAGGGGTGAGAAATTTGCTTGTTATCTCGCTTAATTACCACAGTAAGCCTAACAGCACTGTAATTTAGGGAGTAGCATTATGATGATGACTGCTCTCAATTTACAAAGGCAGGCACTGGAACTGAGGGCCTGTTTCACTGCCTGGGACACACTGGGCAGCAGGTTGGGGAGGGCCGACCAGCTAGGGAGGGACAGAGGCAGGAGCCCATGGCAGGTCTGACTGCCTCAGCCACGTGGCTTATTTTCCTGGGTTGAGGGAAGGAGACTGAGGTCCAGGGAGCAGCAGGCCTGCCCTGGGTCCCTGGGCGAGGCAGCCAGGGGCTCTGGGCTCCCGTCACCCTCTGGGAGCAGTGAGCGGCAGCTCTGTGGTGGATGACAGACTGGCTTGTGGCACACACAGAAATGTACCAACCCAACAGCAATTTGAGAAGAGGAAAGAGTTCATTTGCAACCAGTAATCTCCACCCCCGAAAAAAACAGGCTTGCTGAGAGCATGGAACATTTTTGTGGCCATTTCTAGTCTGTACATAAGTGCAGAAGTGGTTTTCCAGATGGGAAGCAGGGATCTTCTGGCTGCTGTCCCACTGTCCTCCACAGTGCCCAGGCAGGGGCACGTCCTATCTCTAGAGCCCCCAGGGACCTGCTCTTGAGGGTGGGGTGGGGAAGGGGCCCAAGTTTGGGGCATCCTGGCCAGAGCCATTAGAATCTGTGCTTGACTAAACCAAGGACAAAACAATTACCCCTTTCCCTGGGCTGGGAGGAAAGAGGCAGAAAAAGTGCTGTAGTCACCAACCTCGCTGGTCCATAAAGGAGGTGGTTGAATGATCTCATCCGTTATTCCATGGCCAACCTCTGTGACTACTTCAGAACAGCTGGGGCTGGCTGGGACTCAGAGGAATCAGGGTGAGTACTGCTGCTCTGGATGGATACCGAAATGCTCTGGGCATGAAAACAACAATGATAGCTGGCAACATGGAGTGCGCATAGCAGTTACTCCAGAAGTTTGTGCAAAACAGATCCTCGGCTCCCATACTGTGCAAGGCTGTGATTCAGTAGAATGAAAAGTCCAGGAACCCACAACACTTCATTAAGTAAAAAGAACAGACCATTTTCAAATGAGTGCTCTTAGACCTTTACAGTAAACAGCCCTTTCAATGGCAGCAAGTGGGGAACCAGAGGGTGTCCACTATGCTGGCTCTGGGTCTGGGTTTTCAGAGCATTTTCTCATTCAATCCTCAGAACAACCCCATGAGGGAGGTAGTATTGAAGCTCATTGTTTTAAAGATGAGAACACTGAAGCACAGAGAGGTGAGGCAATTCAGTTAAGGCCCAGAGCTAATAAGGGATGGAGACAAGATTTGAATCTGGACTGACTCTAGAGCAGCGGTTCTCAACCTGTGGGTCGCGACCCCTTTGGGGGTCGAACGGCCCTTTCACAGGGGTCGCCTAAGACCATCGGAAAACACATATATAATTACATATTGTTTCTGTGATTAATCACTATGCTTTAATTATGTTCAATTTGTAACAATGAAAATACATCCTGCATATCAGATATTTACATTACGATTCACAACAGTAGCAAAATTACAGTTATGAAGTAGCAACGAAAATAATTTTATGGTTGGGGGTCACCACAACATGAGGAACTGTATTAAAGGGTCGCGGCATTAGGAAGGTTGAGAACCGCTGCTCTAGAGCACAAACCATTAGCCATTCTAGAGCGATGTGAGAACGGTTAAACGTGGCTCCTTTAAAATTATCAGTGTTCCTCACCGTTAGTACCATCCCTGCCTCCTTCTGCCCCAGTAGACTGGGGCAAGGGGGTGTCTGGCCTACACTTTAGAGGCCCTGTCTGGCCCTCTTCCCACCATGACATCCCAAGGGGTGAGAAGTTTGCAAGATCAAAGGGACACACCCATCAGAGGCTGTGCCCCATTCTAAAGCCTGTTTTCAGTATCCGGGACCCAGGGCTCGTGTGGATCGCCTCTCCAGGCCAACCATTTCACGGAAGTGAATATGAGGTCTCTACTCACAGCACTGGAGAGAGTCGGGGGGAGAGAAGGGGACAGACAGTAGGCGAGGTCCCTTGTATGCTCTCACTATGGGCCCTGCCAATGTGAGGAGCAGGCCTGTGTACCCTGCCCTGTCCACTGCCGTGGTGTGGAAGCCTGAGGCTTGTTCCTTGCTCTCTCGTGCCCTGAGTAGCCGGCAGGCAGTTGCTGTCATACCCCCACGGAGTGAAATCCACCTCCTGTGGCTAACTCAGCGTCTGTGTGCACCGAGGAGCCTCAGGGACGTGTGCCGTTTCTCAGGGAGAAGTTGTCCCTTCTCTACAGGCTGAAAAATTCCTGGAAAAACTGTTTAGTGTCTATAGCGGGGCTTTGGTAAGCACCAAGTTTGCGGGAGACTGTCACACAAGAAGCCCTTTAACCTGAAGCTGAATTTTGTGATGGAGGTGGCAGCCAGAAGAGGGCAGCAGAGAGGCAGCTAGGGGCCAGTTGTGAGTTTTTACTGAAACAGGACAATTGCGAAGAATTAGGATTATGTTGCGTGAGGATTTTCCTTCTTTCCTTCCTTCCCTCCTTCCTCCCCTCCTCCCTCCCTCCCTCTCTCCTTCCCTTCCTACCTTTCTTCTTTCCCTCCCTCCCCCCTCCCTCCCTCATCCTCCCTTCCTTCCAAATGTATTTTATTTGAAAGGCATTTTGTTTTTCCTACTTTTTTAGTGTTCAGATAATTTTTTTTCTGAAATGATGGTGGCTTGCAACATTTAACAATAATTTACATAGTTTATTAATTGCTCTCTCTACTAGTATCTCAGACACTGATCTAAAAACTTTACTTGTATTTATTCATTTAGTCCCAAATTAACCTAACAATAGACACTATAATTATCTCCATTTTACAGATAAAAATTGAAGCGCAGACGGGTTAAGTAACAAGCCCAAGGTCTCATAGCTGACGCTAGGTAAAGCTGGAATTCTAACTTATGGAATCTGAACCCCTACAAGACATATAGATCATAGTGTGGGCGGGAACAGCAGTAACCTGGGAGGTGTACTCCCCCTAGGGGGGCAACTAAGCCCAGATCAGATGGTCTTGTCACGTAGGAATGTGAGTCCACTGCCCCTAAATCATCTGGAAATCTGGACTACTTAAAAAAAAAATTTAAATATGTTTCATTGATGTTTTAGAGAGAGAGGAAGGGAAAGGGAGAGAGAAACATCAATCGGCTACCTCGTGCATGAACCCTACTGGGGATCGAGCCTGCAACCTGGGCATATGCACTGACCAGGAATCCAACCATGACCTCTCAGTGCATGGGATGATGCTCAACCAACTGAGCCATACCAGCCAGCACCTGAAATCCGGAGTTTTAATGTGATACTTCTCTGTTTTTACATGTTGGCCTAATGGCTCATGCATAGAAAGGACTGAAACACAGACAAAACACAGTTTTAAGCTGAATCACCGACTTGTGACCTATGGGTGGATGCTGGCATATTTTTTCTTAAAAATTAATATTTAGTAAACTAAAAACCTGGTCCCCTTCCCTTATTTAAAACAAAACCTACTGGTCTATGAAATCCCTGCAGCTGGGACCTCCTGTCTGGGCGCTTTGGGGAGCTCCATGGCCCCCTGCTGGTGGGGGTGGGATGTCAGGGGCAGGAGGACAGCATTTCAGGCCATGGGCTGGTTTCAAGATAAGAGCCCGCTTGTGCTGAGGCTGCCTTCACTCTCAGCAGATGTGCAGAGAGCAGATGGTACGGTCTCTTCATAACGAGGCTCTGGAATGTGCTGAGATATGGAAACTCAGGGAGAGTGTGGTTTAAAAATTTCCAATTTAGGAATAATCTGCCCATAGTTCACATATTATCTTAAAAATTCCCCGATCGACGTAGTCTTTTCTTCCTTTCTTCCATGCCTTTCTGCCCCTGCCTCCAATCTGGAACAACATGGGGAGCCCAGGAGACCCAGGCGTTGGGCCTGCTGCCCACCTGCAGCGGCTGTGGACAGGCCATGGGACCTCCTCGCTGTGGGGAGGCGAGAACCCTGGTCCTGCCGACCTTGCAAGGCTGCCACGAGGTGGTAGGAAAACCATGAAAAACATAAACTGGCCCTGGCCGGTTTGCTCAGCGGATAAAGCCTGGACCTTTGATTCTGGTCAAGGGCAGGCTCCATTCTGGCCCTGGTCCGGGCTCCTGTGGGAGGCAACAGATCGATGTGTCTGGCAGGCGGATGTTTCTCTCTCTGCCTCTCCCCCTCCCTCCCACTCTCTCTAAAAAGCAAAGGAAAAGTATCCTCCGGTGAGGATTAACAGAAAATAAAAACAAATAAATACACGAGTTCTTTAAAAAACAAGAACGTACACTGCTGTCCAAACGGCTGGCCTCCCTGACAGCCGATGCCCATTTCCTGGCTCCCCGGCCCGCGCACTGGCCACCGGGCCGCACAGCCCCGCACAGACAGCCCTTCCCCCTTCTCTTCCCGCCCGGGTCTAGGAGATGCTTCCTGGCGCCTGGCTGCCCGGGGCCTGCCTCCTGCTCCTGGCCCGGCTCGCCCGGCCCTGCCCTGCGGGCTGCGACTGCTTCGCCCGGGAGGTGTTCTGCTCCGACGAGGAGCTGGCCGCGGTCCCGCGGGACATCCCGCCCGGCGCCACCGACATCGTCTTCGTGGAGACGGCGTTCACCGCGGTGGGCGCCAGGGCCTTCGGCGGCAGCCCCAACCTCACCAAGGTGGTCTTCCTCAACACCCAGCTCTCCCGCCTGGAGCCCGATGCCTTCGGGGGGCTGCCCGGGCTCCGGGACCTGGAGGTCACCGGCAGCGCCTTTTCCAGCCTCAGCGCTGACATCTTCTCCCACCTGGCCTCGCTGGGCAAGCTCACCCTCAACTTCAACAGGCTGGAGGCGCTGCCGGAGGACCTCTTCCGCCACGTGGACGCCCTGCAGTCCCTCCAGCTGCAGGGCAACCTGCTGCCGACGCTGCCCGCCAGGCTCTTCCAGCCACTGGCGCGCCTGGAGACCCTCAACCTGGCCCAGAACCAGCTGGCCCAGCTGCCCGACGAGCTGTTTGCGCCCCTGGGCAGCCTGCAGACGCTGCAGCTGAGCAACAACGCGCTCTCCCGCCTGCCCCCGCGCCTGTTCGCGGGCCTGGGCCGCCTGCGGGAGCTCTTCCTGGACGGCAACGGCATCTCGGAGCTGCCCCCGGCCGTGTTCTCGCAGCTCTTCCGCCTGGAGAAGCTGTGGCTGCAGCGCAACGCCCTGGGCCACCTGCCGCCCTCCGTCTTCTCCTCGCTGGGCAGCCTGACCTTCCTGAACCTGCAGGGGAACGCGCTGCGGGTGCTGCCCGCGGGCCTCTTCGCCCACAGCCCGGGCCTATCCGGCCTGTCCCTGTCCCACAACCAGCTGGAGACCGTCTCCGAGGGAGCCTTCTCCGGGCTGTCCAACCTCAGCTCGCTGACGCTGTCTCACAACGCCATCGCCCGCCTCCCCGCCGGCGTCTTCAGGGGCCTGACCGAGCTGGTCAAGCTCAACCTGGGCAGCAACAACCTGACAGCGCTGCACGCAGACCTCTTCCAGAACCTGACCAAGCTCGAGCTGCTCAGCCTCTCCAGGAACCTGCTGGCCACGCTGCCCCCGGGCATCTTCGACACCAACTACAACCTCTTCAACCTGGCCCTGCACGGCAACCCCTGGCAGTGCGACTGCCACCTGGCCTACCTCTCCAGGTGGCTGCGCCAGTACAGCGACAGGCTCTTCAACATCCAGACCTACTGTGCGGGCCCCGCCTACCTGAAGGGCCAGGTGGTGCCCGCCTTGAAGGAGGAGCAGCTGGTGTGCCCGGTCACCCGAGACCGCGTGGGCTACCAGGCCCCGGGGCCGGAGGACAGGGAGCCCGGGGACAGCTGGGATCTGGTTGCGGAGGACCGGGCAGCCCGGAAACGGTGCACCTACAGCAACCCCGAAGGCACCGTGGTGCTGGCGTGTGACGATGCCCAGTGTCGCTGGCTGAACGTCCAGCTGTCGCCCAGGCAGGGCTCAGGCTCCCCGGGAATGACGTTCAACGCAGCTCAGGGATGGGAACTGAAGTCGAGCTGCGGCTCTGTGAGGGTCACTGTGTCTATTGAGGCTCGGACAGGGGACCCCTAGGTGCAGGGTAGACAGAGCTCGGGGCCTCGTGACCTCTGGGGCCTGACCAAGCAAGAGGTGGGGGCACAGGGGGAGCTGGAGCTGGGTTTTCAGATGCAAAGGAGGGAGGTCCTTGGCCAAGGTGGAGGAGGCCACGCCCACCCTGAGTCTCCTCCTCCTCCTCCTCCATCTTCCGCTCTGAGTCTGAGACCTGAACTTCCTTAAGCTTTGCAAAGCAGCCATTAAAGCTGCATCATGGCCTGGAGAATAAAATACGGCCACTCCCCTGGTGTTTTTCTATTATGTCTATTATTTAATACCCGCCCCGCTCTCACCCCCACCCTGGAGTTCCACCCCTTAGGCACCTGCCACCCTCTTCGACATCCAGTTCAAAAGCCAAATGACTGTTTCTATCCCCCCCCTCCCCAATTTGTTTTTAATTGATAAAGGAGGCGATAGAAGCACAGGTGACCAGAAAGATGAAGGGCAAGGGTGGGCTCTGGTGTGTTGGGAACTCCTGGTCTGAGCCTCTGCCTGCAGGCTGCTTCCGGGTGAAAGGTGCCTTGGGAAGGGAAACACCAGCTGTTTGGCTTTCGCTGCAGGAAACCCCAGAGGAGGAGCGGGCTGCGCCTGCTCAGCAGACAAGATAATTAAGAGAAAACACCAAAACCTCACAGCCCACAGTGTGGTGATTGCCAGAGGGAAAGGGGGTGGGGGAGGTAGAAGAGTGAAAGGAGACTTGACTTGGGGTGATGAACATACAGTACAGTGTAAAGGTGATGTGTTATGGAACTGTACCCCTGAAACCTATATAATTTTATTAACCAATGTCATCCCAATATGTTCAATAAAAAGGGGGGGGGAGGAAGGAAGGGAGGAAAGAAGGAAGGAAGAAAGGAAGGAAGGAAGGAAGGAAGAAAGGAAGGAAGGAAGAAGGAAGGAAAGGAAGGAAGGAAGGAAGGAAGGAAAGAGGGAAGGAAGGGAAGGAGGAAAGAGGGAAGGAAGGAAGGAAGGAGTTAAGGAAGGAAGGGAGGAAGGAAGGAAGGAGTTAAGGAAGGAAGGGAGGAAGGAAGGAAGGAAGGAAGGAAGGAAGGAAAGATGGAAGGAAGGAAGGAAGGAGTTAAGGAAGGAAGGGAGGAAGGAAGGAAGGAGGTTAAGGAAGAAGGGAGGAAGGAAGGAAGGAGTTAAGGAAGGAAGGGAGGAAGGAAGGAGGAAGGAAGGAAGGAGGGAAGGAAGGAAGGAAGGAAGGAAGGAAAGAGGGAAGGAAGGAAGGAAGGAGTTAAGGAAGGAAGGGAGGAAGGAAGGAAGGAGTTAAGGAAGGAGGGAGGAAGGAAGGAAGGAAGGAAGGAAAGAGGGAAGGAAGGAAAGAAGGAAGGAAGGAAGGAAGGGAGGAGGAAGGAAGGAAGGAAAGAGGGAAGGAAGGAAGGAAGGAAGGAAGGAAGGAAGGAAGGAAGGAAGGAAGGCAGGCGCTGAGGAGAGAGGAGGGAGGACGGTGAGTTGAGAGGGCTGGGATGGAAGCACTTCAGTCTTAGTTTTCTCACAGCACCTGACTCTGTGCCAGTCATTCACTGACATTCTTCTCCCTGGTTTTCAGGACACCACGCTCTTACTCAAGCTTGGCCATTCTTTCGGTCTTCCCCAGCCACCTCTTCCATGTTTGCCTCCTCAGGGTTCACTGTCCTTGGCCTCCCTGGGCAATCTCATGCATGCCCTGGAGTCCGATGCCACCTCTACACTGATGACCCCAATCTCCACCTCAGGCTCCGGTCTCTTCGGCCCCCTGCTGAGCTAACTGCCTGCTCAGCAGCCCTGTGTCCTGTCATCACAGTCACAAGCACAGCTAAGCCAAACTCTGCCCCTACTTCTCCTGATGCCCACCAGCAAATCGCCAAGCCTAGGAGCTGGGAGTGTTCTCCAATCTCTCCTCCTATTAAGCCTCAAGATCAACTAATCAAAGAGTGCTTCCAGTATCCCCTTCTTCCTTTCTCCTTTCCATTTCCCAGCCTGGGGAGGCGCTGTCTCCCCGCAGAGTCATCTTGCAGCCTGCCACCTGGTTTCCCTGCCTGCAGTATAGACTGGCTTGGGTGAATGCTGGGGTCAGGGAGGGAGAAATGAATCAGATGTATAGCCGGCCCTCCAGGAGACCCAGCTCTGGTGGGAGATACTGGACAAGGCCACATGGGACAAAAACACAAGCATAAAGGGTTCAGTGCTTGGCAAGCCCTGGGGCGTTCAGGGAGGTGGAGGCCTGGGCTAGCCCATACCTTAGGGAAGGCTGCCTTTGATCCCAGGCCTTGAGGGGCAACAAGTAGTGCAAGGAGGGCACTAGAGATGTGTGCAAGAGGAGCGTGAGCCGAGGAATAGAGTCAGGCCAGCGGGGAGGTCAGGGCCGTGGCGTCTGGAGCTGCTATTGGTGGGAGAGGAAAGGAGAAGATATGGCTGAAAAGCCAGCTGGAGCCAGGTTCTGCAAGACCTCCAAGGTCCAAGTGAGAAGTTGGTGTATTTATTAAGGATGCTGGGAAGTTACTGAAGGACTCTGTGCAGGTCCATGCTCCTGCCTGCGCTTTAAACGCTGGCTGAGTGCAGTGTGAGGAGAGCAGAGGCAGGGAAAACAGTGTGGACGTTCCCTGACTTGAGTTCAGAACATGAGGGCCAGGGAGAGGGCCAGGGATGCTAGGGAAATAGAGGTTTCAGGATCTGAGCAGCGCATACACAGATGGCTTAAAAGACCTAAATGTAAATTACTGGATGGGAACTTAAACTGTGCAGGCATCACTTTGCAACCATTAATCCTACAAAAATTATAAAGCTGGATCAGGTCCAGTGTGGGCCAGGATGTGGGCATAGGGGCCCTTCACATACCGCTGGCGGCACCGTGTCTCTGAGGACACTCCAGCACAGCCGTTCTCAACCTGTGGGTCTCGACCCCTTTGGGGGTCGAACGACCCTTTCACAGGGGTCGCCTAAATACATCCTGCATATCAGATATTTACATGACGATTCATAGCAGTAGCAAAATTACAGTTATGAAGTAGCAACGAAAATAATTTTATGGTTGGGGGTCACCACAACATGAGGAACTGTATTAAAGGGTCGCAGCATTAGGAAGGTTGAGAACCACTGCGCAGGTCTGAGTCAAATAGAGGGTTTGCTGGGGGGGGGGGGGGGTCAGGGATCAGATGGGTGGGGTTGGAAGATGGGGGACCAGGAGAAGCCTGAAGTGAGTCACAAGTTTCTCGCCTGGGGGCAGGGAGGAGAGGAGGACAGTGAGGCCATTAATACAAAGGCAGGAGTAGGTTTGAGGAAAGGAAGGAGCAAGATTCCACCTTGCAGTATGACTGATGGAAGAGAAAATATGTGTGTGTTTGTAAAGAACCCAAAACAGTCACACATGGTACGTTCTCAAGAAAAAGTTATGACTGTTATTATTATTTCTAGAGAAGTGTGGTGGGTGTTGGGGGCGGCAAGAACTGGCCAATTGCTTGGCCATCGCAATTTTTTGCCTGTTTCCATCGGTGTCTCTGGGAGAACGTTAAAGTTGCTAGTATGATATCAAAATCATATTATTTGGGAGGATTGGAAATGCCATTTACAAAAATTTTCAGTGCTAACAGTGGATATTGGAAAACTGAACGGCGCCGCCAAAGAGTAGACCGTTTAGCACAACGCAGGTCCAATGATGATTTTTTCCCCTCCTTTTAAGCTTGCAGCTGCAGACATTTCATTTTAACCTCTCACAAACCTGCGAATGTTCTGATTCTGGGTCTCAGGCGCCCCCTTGTGGCTTCCTGGAAGAATGGCTCTCCTCACCGGGAGTAATAATCCTTAAAGAGGATTTACTACCAGGAAGTCACAAGGCGGACCCCGGGCGGGACAACCGAGCAGATGGGCACTTCCCGGCAGGCGGGCGGAGCTGCCCAGGCGCTGTCCCCTGCAATCCTGGGAACGTGCCGGGTTTGCTGGGGGCTCGCGACGGAGGAGCGGCCTGTGCGGAGGCAGAGGTCCTCACCACCGACTTTGGACACGCGTGGATGGTCTAGTTTGTCCTACAGGCGCTGCAAGTCCTGGCTGGCAGGACAACCCTGCAGAGCGCGGCGGTCAGACGGCGATGGGTGGAACCCTGTCCTGCAGGGCGGGTGTGCTCTCCGCCTGGCAGCAACCCCGAGTACACACAGAAGTGGTCTTAGCTTCCAGGGCCGCACTGTCGCTTGGAAGATTGTGCTTTGTTTTCTTTGCAATTTTATTAAGAGTTGTTCAGCGTTTTAGAAAATCCTTTCCTTTTTGGGAATACTTAATCTTCATTTTAAAAAGCCAAATACAAAGAAAAAGCAACTTCACTTCTCCTTTACTCTTAAATTCATCCTTTACTCAGTATAAGTAGATGAGAGCCTTTAAATACTTCACCAAGTCTCTGGTGAGGTCTTAGCCAAGCATTTACACCTAGAAACGAATATATATATATATATATATTAATGATAACCTCTCTTTTATTTCTAATTTATGATAGTTAGAACATTTAGTTTTAAAACTCACGGAGATCTGATGATATCATCTGTGTAATTTATTTAGGAGACAGAAGGGAGTGTTAAGGATTATCCTATCCCATCTTATCTAATAAAATAGAAACATGCAAATTGACCATACCTTCGCTATACTCACAAGCCATGCCCACCAGCCAATCAGAGCAACTATATGCAAATTAACTCAACCAAGATGGCAGCACGGAGCTGGAGCAAGCAGGAGGCTTAGTTGCCCCAGTGGTGGAGGAAGCCAAGCTTCCCGCCTGCCCTGGCCGGCTGTTGGCTCCGCTCAAGGCAACAAAGTTTCCATTACAGAAGATAAATGAATCCCAGATACTGGCTTCCAGCCAGCCTCCACTGGGAGCTTGGGTGGCTGGGGGCCATGGCCAGCCTGCAAACAGCCATCAGCCCTCACCCAGTCTGGCCAGGCACCCCAGCAGGACCCCCCACACCTTCAAGCTGAGGGACCCCCCCCCCCCCAGTACACAAATTTTTGTGCACCGGGCCTCTAGTACTATAATAAAAGGCAAATATACGAATACACCGAATGGCAGAACAACTGGTCGCTACGATGTGTGCTGACCATCAGGGGGGGGGGTGTGCGGAACATGGCAGACGTGGGCTGTGGCAGGATGGTGGAGCAGGTGAGTGGAGGCATCAGACCAAGGTGGGGCATCGGTTGCTGTCATCAGGGTGAGCCTCTGGTGGTTACTGAAAATTCTTTGCTCCCAAGTGCCATGGTCCCACCCGGTGCTCGCACCCACTGCTAGTGCCCAGCGCCGGTCCCAATCGCTTGGCACCATCAGTGGCTGCTGGCCCTGATTGCCCCTGAGGGCTTCTCCACCTTCCCCTGCTCCTGAGGGGCAATTGGGGGCAGCAGGAGCAGGGCTTCCAGCAGACAGAGGACCAGGGGCCACGGTGGGAGGGGCCAGGTGGGGGCGTGGAGGATGGGCAGAGACCCACCCCTGTGCTACCACAGCCTTGTGGCCTACAGTTCCTTTAAAGGTGCATGAATTCGTGCACTGGGCCCCTAGTTTGCTATAAAAAGAGTGTTGGATCTGTCAGGAGACCCATTGTTCCAAAGTAACAGAAGGAGCAAAAGCTAGATGTCAGGGTCTCCAGAGAAATAGAAACTAGTAAGTAGGATTTATAGAGAGAGAGCGACAGGGGAATCACAGAGGCGAGAAGTCCCCAGATCTGCCATCCGCAAGCAGAGAACCTGTGAGTCAGTGGTGCAATTCCATCATAGCCCAAAGGCCTGAGAACCAGGAGCTCCAGAGGGGAGGAGAGGATGGAGGTCTCGGCTCAGCCAGAGAGGAAAGTCGTTGGTCCTTCCTCAGCCGTTGTGTTCCATTCTGGCCCCCAGTGATGGATGATGCCTCCCCACATTGGTGAGTGCAAAATCTTCACTCGGCCTAAATTCAAATACTTTTCTTCTCAGGAAACATCCTCACAGACATACCCTCCAAGGTGTGCTTGTCTGGCCTGTGCAGGAGGGTGGGAGGTACCTGGGGCGGGGGGGCAGCCAGGGTCTAGACTCTCAGACCTCTGGCCGCAGCTGGACTTCTGGGCCACAACTGATGTTCAGAGTGCATCATGCCTTGTGGCCGTCCCAGTTCACCTTTCCAGCTACAGGTCCCCGTGTGCTTCTTTCCTGCTACAGATCCCCACGTGCTTCTGCCCTTGTTCTCAGCAGCACAACATACACTCGGCAGTGAGGGCTCCACTGGCTCTCCCCTGCCACCCGGGGCTTTTGGGGGTGTGTTACAACCAGCACACTTGCTGCAGTTCGTCTTGCACCTGTACCTGAAGCTCCGGTCTTTTGTCACCATCATCAGCCCTGGCACCCAAAGGCCTGTCCCTGTGCCCTCAAGGCTGAGAAAGCTGTCAAGAAGGGGGGCAGGCCCCGACAGAACTCCTCCCTGAGAAATCCCGTTGCGCCACCCCGAAGCCAGTGAGGTCACACACGTCCTCCTGCACGAGAGGAAACATGGCTCTCAGGAAAGGACAGGGGCCTCTGGCTTAGACTTGGAGGCTGAAAGGGGCTGTGTAGTCAGTCCCTGGACCAATTCTCTGTTTGTTCTGAAATCTGGGTCAGCCCCTGCTCCTTGGTATGTGACCATTGTTCTGACATCTGTGAAGCTGGCAAACTCGTGATGTCCTCTGGAGTCTTAAAAATCGGATCTATGGAATTGGCATGTCCTAGCAAATGACAATCAAAGGCCTTGGCAATATGTATTGCTAGACCCACTGCTTTTGCCCACACACACATCGCATATTTAAATCTATATCTCTAAAACCCTAATGTGCAAATAGATCAAATGGTGTAACAACCGAACAACTGAATAACCGAACAACCAGTCGCTATGACATGCGCTGACCACCAGGGTGTGCGCAGAACACGGCGGGCATCGGTAGCAGGCAGCTGGGTGCGGAACATGGCGGGTGTCAGCCACGGCAGGATGATGGAGCAGGTGAGCGGGGGCACCGGACCAAGGCAGGTTGCCGGTTGCTGTCTTTGGGGCGAGCCTCTGGTGGTTACTGAAAATTCTTTGCTCCCGCGTGCCATGGTCCTGCCTGGTGCTCGCACCTGCTGCCAGCACTGGCCCCACTTGCACTTGCTACCAGCACTGGAGCCGCTGCTCACACCCGCTGATGGCACCGGCCCTCCTCACACCCATTGTTGGCACCTGCCCCAATCGCAAGCTGTCAGCAGATGTGAGCAGGACTGGCGCCTTCCTCATGTGGGATCAGTGGCGGGGTTGGGGCTGGCAGACAGGGACCGGGGGCTGTGGTGGGAGGGGCCAGGTAGGGGCATGGAGGATGGGCTGAGGCCCACCCCTGTGCCCACCACATCCTCGTGGCCCACAGTTCCTTTCAAGGTGCACAAATTCATGCACTGGGCCCCTAGTCAAAATATAAGAACTCATTCATACAAAATGTCACTATCTAACCTCTATGGCTCCAAATTAGAGCTATAAGCCCGGAAGGGGGTGGGGGGGTGGAGGCATGAAGCAGCCCAGATCAGTTTCCAGTGCCTTCGATGAGCTGGTGCATTTGCTCCCAGGAACATCCCTCCACTCAGCCTGCTCACCTTTATGCCAGACACAAGTCCATCAGGACAGGAACTGCAAGAGCACAGCTGCCTGGGCTGCTTAGTGGCGGGCAGCGGGTGGCCCCGAGGGCAACGTGATCCAGCTGGAGCCTGAAGTCAGTGATGAGCTGAGGTGGGTAATGGGGACCGCGAGCTCCTGGAACAGTGAACATCACATAAATACTGTCTTCATTGTGTGCCTGTGAAAGCCGAGCCTGGGGCAAGGACACAATGTAGTTTAATCAGGAGGGGGTCCCAGGAAGCAAGGACCATGAGGGAAGAGGAGGAACACCAACCCCAGGATGTGCCGTGGAAGCTGCTGCTGTGGGCACCAGGCTCCTTCCTCCGGGACGGCCTGAGAAGCATCCAGGTCACCAGAGCTGCCCTCCAAGAGGACAAGAGGCGGAGCCTTTGTCCACCTCCAGCGTCCATTACCCCACACGTCTGGGACGTGGGCATGGGGGACCCCAGAGGGCACAGCGGCAGTGGAAAGCCAGGCTTGAAATGGGCAGCTCTTGTCCACGATGCAGAACTGAAGCTGGTCCCACTGGCGGGGTTCAGTGGTTGAGCATCAACCTATGAACCAGGAGGTCACGGTTCGACTCCTGGTCAGGGCACATGCCTGGGTTGTGGGCTCGATCCTCAGTCGGGGGGTGGATAGGAGGCAGCTGATCAATGATTCTTTCTCATCACTGATGTGTCTATCTCTCTCTACCTCTCCCTTCCTCTATGCCAGTGGTCGGCAAACTTCAGCTCGCAAGCCACATGTGGCTCTTTGGCCCCTTGAGTGTGGCTCTTCCTGAGCCTTAGGAGTACCCTAATTAAGTTAATAATAATGTACCTACCTATATAGTTTAAGTTTTAAAAATTTGGCTCTCAAATTTCAATCATTGTACTGTTGATATTTGGCTCTGTTGACTAATGAGTTTGCCGATCACTGCTCTATGCAATCAATCAGATAAAAAGATAAAAAATAAAAACCCGAAGCCGCTGTTGAAAAATGGGCAAGATGAAAGCCTCTGCGGCAAGTACCCCCTGTTTATAGCAGCAGCTATAAATAATAGGGGTGTTAGGGTTAAATGTTTTATCAGTTAACAGGAAAAGCCCTCAGTTCTCCAGAGGATGAGCCAATCAGAATGCAATGCAAGGGGGCTCTGGGTTCCCAGGGTGACCGGGGGCTGTTGGGACCAGCCTGTGTACCTGTGGATCTACTCATGCGTGTGCCATGGACGCAGCAACACACGGGGCCATTGCAAGAGGAAGCACCAGGATAGTTTTAATTAATCCTGGATCCAGCCCTCAGGACACTCAAACTCAGCCCCCTGCACCTTCCCTCGAGGCTTTGCGCTGGCGCTGCACTGTTTCATTAGCACCTCTCTCAGGTGGTGTGACTTACGATGCCTTCGCTCATTCCACAGCCCTTTCCTGGGGTCTCAGGTCAGGCTCCCCAGAAGCAAACCTTGAGATGAGGGTCCAGATACAGGTGATTTCTTACAAGGAAGTGATCCCAGGAGAAACGGGGCAGGGACAGCGGTAGGAAGAGGGGCAGCACGCCATTGGGGCGGGGGGTGGGGGGGCGGGGGGGGGGCTCTTCGGGGTAAGCTCTGGAGTTTTCTCCATTTCCCGGAGTTTGCCCCAACCAGAGCCGAGGAGCTGCCCTTTACGGCCTGGGACAGCTCTCCAAGGAGTCACAGGTGCCTATGTCAGGAGCAGAAGTATCCAGCAGCTGGGAAGGGCACAGAGACCAGTAAAAGGGACCCTGGGGATCTGGTGGGCACTGACAGTGTCCCCCACAGCTGGGCCCAACTCTGTGCCCAGCGCTGAACTGAGGGTGTAGCTTTGGCAGGGGATCAAAGTTTTGCCACCCCAAACATGCTTTCCGGAATATTGATTTTAAGCAGGTTATTAAGAATCGAAAGACTCAGAAAGAACCGTTGACCGCTGCCCCCCCCCCCCGCACCCCCCCCCCCCCTTTATCTGCCTGAAGGAATTCAGATAGAAAACCTGCTTAAGGAGAAGGGAACATCACCTCCACATCACAACATAAACTCAGTGACAGACCGGGAGGGGCCTGCAGCGCCTGCTGCTGGTGAACTTCCCTCTGCGTCCATTGTCTCTGGGTGGCCCAGCGAGAATTCATTTAAGGCTTGTTGGCTCCTTCTCCTCCACCTGTAAATTACCTGCTTTCCCTTTGAAATGCCAGATTCCTGCCTCCCTCCTCCTTTGGCCAAAATGGCCTGCAAACCACAATTGCCCAATGTGACTCCGGGTCTCATGTTGTTAATAAACTCTGCACATTTCCCCCTGCTGATCTGTCCGTGTTAATTTGATTACTAGTCCACCTAGAAGAACTTAGAAAGTGGGAGGAAAGTTCTATTTGATGCCCACACTTTACTGTATTTACTCTCTACCCACTTGGTTTTGGTAACTCCTGCCCCCAAATGCACTATCCCCAGGAGATGAGACCGGGTCCCCCATCTGGCGCTGGGACTTTAAGGGCCTCCGTTTCCCATATGTAAACAAGGGGATTCCACTCTGTAAGGTGCCCCTCCCCCTCTACCCTTTCAGCTTTGGGGTCACTGAACCTTAACATTGTGGTGTATATGTACTGACAACAAATATACTTTTAAGCGATCCCTTTGTCATTTCTTAGTTTTTGAATCCAGAGAGACATGATTCAAATGCTATTCTAAGGCTGCTGGCGAGACAACCAAACTGTCTTCTTATTCGGCGGGAGGGTGGAATCATGAACATTCTACTTATGTGAATTCAACCACAAGAGCTCAGGAGAAAGACTGAGAGCCAGGAAGAGACGATGAGGGGTGGGTCTGTGATTCCAGGTGGGTGGTGTTCGGGTGGGTGGTGAGATAGTTGAGGGGAGTCAGGCTTAAGAATAAAAGGTACGAATAACAGGTACTTGCCACTGCCGACCAGGGCCACAGAAGTGTAACCAGGGGAGCGATGGCATCATTTGGCTTTTGCCCACCCACGTGGCAAAGCACAGGCTGGCCAGCGTTTCCCACAGAGTGAGTGACGGTTCCAGGCAGAGGGAAGCGGTGGCTGTGTGGGAGCCTTTGTGGTCTGGGAGCCACCTGGGCCTGATGGACCACGTGGATGGCGGCTGCGGCTCTGCTCCCCGGAGCCCATCGGCGTTTTGAGTGATGAGACTTTTCCTGCCTGTCTCCGCATCCATAAAAGTATATTGGCAGGACATGGGAACGGCTCAAGGCAGTGTGCTCCCGGCTGACCCACTCTGCGCCTGGGAAAGGATGCTGCGCCCCAGAGAACGCCCGGGGCCGGGGTCAGGTCACAGCGGAAGCCTGGATGCCAAGCAGTCATTACGGGAGATGGATGGGGGAGGAGTGCCTCTCCGGGCAGGCCCGGGCCTGCTGCAGTTTCATTGTGGTTATTTATGGCCTCGCTGGGGCGTCAGAAACCGGGTTGACAGCTCGCTGTAAGCTGACCTGGCTGGCACCCGCCCGCAGCCTTCTGCCTGCCTATCCCTCAACTTGAGGAATGTCAGCCTCAAAGACAGGGACCAGATGCAGTAGGTGTGGAAGGAAGGATTCCAGAGCACATCCCAGCCCTGAGAGCTCTTTATCCGAGAGGCCTGTGTGTGTGCGGGGCACACGCTCGGACCCCCTAATGTTTATAGAAGCAGACATTTGTGAAATAGACTTGGCACAGCTAACTTGATTCTTATATTTGGTGCAGGGGAAGGGTCCACAAACAATCCCAAACGCAAGTAGTAATCCCAACACGGCTCTTTGTTACTGGCTTGGGAATGTACAGCAAAGGTGTTGTTTGCTTGTTTTTTGGTGTGTGTGTGTGTGTGTGTGTGTGTGCGCGTGCGTGTGTGTGCCTGTGTGCGCGTGTGTGCGTGTGCGTGTGTGTGTGTGTGCGTGTGTGTGTATTTCTTTTGGCAACAGAAGTACCAGTGAAACCCAATTTCATTTACCTGAGTTTTTGTTTTCCCTGCTGACTGACACTGCAGGTCCAGGAGGTCCAGGAATGTTCCGGATGCTAAGGGCTAAGCTGAGATGGTCGGGTGTCTGTGGGTGATTCAGTCACCCCAGCTCCACACAGCGGGACTCACCACTGTGAACAGTAGCAGCCTGGTTGACGGTGGCCAGAGTGGGGCGAGGGACAGGGGTGTGCAGGCAAAAGTGGTGTGCGACCACTCTCTTTTGTGGTCTTTCCATCCCTGCCAGGTCTGCCTCAGTGACCACAAGGACCTAGTGAAATTACGCAGGAGCAGGTACTCTGGGAGCCCTAAAGCTCCTGGTGAGACCCGCACCTGGTGAGAGCTGCACCTGATGGGACCCGCACCTGATGGGACCTGCACCTGGTGAGACCCGCACCTGATGGGACCTGCACCTTGTGAGACCTGCACCTGGTGAGACCCGCACCTGGTGAGACCTGCACCTGGTGAGACCTGTACCTGGTGAGACCCGTACCTGGTGAGACCTGCACCTGGTGAGACCAGCAACTGGTGAGAGCTGCACCTGATGAGACCTGCACCTGGTGAGACCCATGCCTGATGATATCCACACCTGGTGAGACCTGCACCTGGTGAGACCTGCACCTGGTGAGACCCGCATCTGGTGAGAGCTGCAGCAGTGTGGAATTCTCTGCCTGGAGGGCCTTCCAGGAAGGAAGTGCAGGCCCAGGGGCGGAGGCCAGAGTCCGGACAGAACAGCGGAGCAGCATGCAGTGTCTGCCGCCCCTGAGAGAGCAGTTCCCTGTGGGGTGTAGCCTCAGGGAGAGGGTAGGCTGTGGGGGGCAGAGTCTGGGAAGGAAGTGGAGGGAAAAGTTCTGCTCCCCTGGAAGAAAGTTGCCTGATATCTGAGGACCTCTGGAGCCTTAGTCCGAGAAATAAAAATAAGTATAACGGTGGTTTTACAGGCCAGCTAAGCTAAAGGCTGAAGGGGGACCACTGCATCCGGCCCTTTGCATCCTTACATCTGTTTACTCTACAGTGATCCTCTACATGTCCCCACAAGAGACCAACTCAGGAAACCAGAAAGCTTTAAATGAATGCATTCTTACCAACCCTTCATCCATTTACCAAGTACATCTAACCTATTTAGAGCTGCAGCTCAAATATTTCTATTACATTGGAGTTCATTTTCTTTTTTTAAAAAATATAATTCTACTGATTTCAGAGAGGAAGGGTGAAGGAGAGGGAGAGATAGAAACATCAATGGTGAGAGAGAATCATTGATTGGCTGCCTCCTGCACACCCCACACTGGGGATCGAGTCCTGACGGGGAATCAAACCATGACCTCCTAGTTCATAGGTCGACGCTCAACCACGGAGCCATGCTGGCTGGGCAGGAGTTCGTTTTCAATTCACCTCTTCATCTCTCTCATATTTCCTGGGTTTCACTGGGTAAACACTGTCAAATGCCCCTTGAGGACCAGTAATGTGCCTGGTGGCCTGGGGATGTGGCAAGATGGTCCCTGCTGAGCACTCCCAGTCCAGAGGAGAGGCAGAGCTGTGGGTCAGCGGGTCCGCCTCTGGGAGAAAACGCCCTGACAGAGAAGCCTTTGTGCCAATAGCTGCCGACCTGGTTACCCGGAAATGCAGTGGCTTCAACCACCGTATTGGTTTGTTGTCCCTCAGGGTTTCTGAGTCAGCACGCAGCAGGGCGGGGGGGACAGTTGGCCTCTGCGCCATCATGCGTGGCTTCCCCGGAACGACCCCGCGCCCGCACTCCCCGTGGATGCTGGCTGCAGGGCCCATGGCTCTCCCTGTGGCCGTGCTTCCTCACACGTGGTGGCTGGGGCCCAGGGCAGGTGTGGAGAGGGGGAAAGTGAAAGAGCAAGAGAGACTATGAATGAGAACCAGGCAGAAGGCCTATCTTTCTGCTAACCAAGCCTCCGAAGGCTCAAAGCATCAAGCCCGCTGTGCTCCACACCCACTGTGCTCCACACCCACTGTGCTCCACGCTCACTGTGCTCCACGCCCACTGTGCTCCACGCCCACTGTGCTCCACGCTCACTGTGCTCCACGCTCACTGTGCTCCACGCCCACTGTGCTCCACGCCCACTGTGCTCCACGATCACTGTGCTCCACGCCCACTGTGCTCCACGCTCACTGTGCTCCACTCCCACTGTGCTCCACGCTCACTGTGCTCCACTCTCTCTGTGCTCCACGCCCACTGTGCTCCACACCCACTGTGCTCCACGCTCACTGTGCTCCACGCTCACTGTGCTCCACACCCACTGTGCTCCACGCCCACTGTGCTCCACGCTCACTGTGCTCCACACTCACTGTGCTCCACGCTCACTGTGCTCCACACCCACTGTGCTCCACGCTCAGGGCAGCCCCACCCAGACCCCAGGGATGAGAGTCCAGTCCTACTTGGGGGTCTCCCCTCTCGCTCTGCCTTCTCAGCCACTTAGAAAATGGGTGCCTGGTCATAAGGGGAATGGCCAGGGATGTGGCTGAGAGTTAAAACCCTCCAGAAACTAGCCTGCAAGTACCGCAGTCAGCCGCAGGGCGATGCCATCCATCCGTGTCTCTGAAAGTGTGTGAAATCCCCAGCAGCCCCAGGAGCACGTCCCTCTCAACCCCGCTCTCCCCCAGCTAGGGGCGGAGCTGAGCTCCGCTAGTCCTGGCTTCTGCTTGGCTGCCTGGGTCTTCCTGGCGTAGACGGAGCTTCACTGCTCACAAAGGGCCCCGAGTGGTTTCGATTTTCCCAATGGGGAGGCATGCTCTCCACTTTACAGATGGGATACGGAAGCCCAGAGAGCATCGTTCACTTGCCCAAAGTCACACAGCTAGTGGCCGACCCTGTATCCACTGTACCATCCACTTTCCTGCACGTGGGACTTGGCGCATCACTGAGCCACCCGCACCTCCTCACCGGCCCCACCCCGCCCCACCCACGCGGCTCAGCTCCAGGACAGTGTTACTCAGGCATCGGCCTCCGCCGGGAAAACCTCGGGGAGCCACGTGGGTCCTTTCACACCTGCCTCTCCGGCCTTCCAACCCCACGTCTTCATGCTCCATATCCTCCCAGCGAGGCACCTCGCGCTCCCATGTTCGCATCTGCAGTCAGGGTCCCTCTCACCTCGGCGGCCCCCTCTACCTTCCCATGGAGGCACTGCCCTGCTGTTCCCGCGTGGAGTCCCCCTCCCTCCCAGCCTGCCCTCTATCTCAGGGGACACCTTTCCTGGGTGCCTTGGTCTCTCACGTGGGCTAGGCCAGCATAGCAGGTGGAAGGCCAGAGGGAGGGCAGACAGCAGCTGGGGTACGGCTTCCACTCCCTCTGCTCTAGGAAGCATCCCCCGCAGGGGCAGGGCCGGGTCTCCTCTGCGGCTCCAGCTCCCACTGCACGGACCCCTCCGGTTCCTGCTCAGGCTTCCGGCTCCAGTTACACGTCTCCCTCTTCCATCCCTCCTGCTCTTGATGGTGCCAGTGGCTTCTCCCTATTGCTGATCTGGCGCTGCCTCAGCCTCCTGTTCAGCTTTTACTATGCAAGCAATGCCCTGTATTACATTCCCTCTGTTTGAAATACTGGTGTGCTTTGTGCTGCCCAGCTGGACTCGTGGCTGCGAGCATTCCTTTCTCAGAGGATGGCACCAAGTCAGCGGTCAGTCATTGACCTCCCCTCCCCCACCGGGTTAGTCCCTGAGGCCTAGAGCTGTCCCCGCCCCCCTGCAGCAGCCTGGGCTGAGTCCTTATCAGCTCTGGCCTGGTTGACCTCCCACCAGGACACCATGCCAGCCCACCCTCCCACTGCTGCTGGAGGCCCCCAGAACTGCGGCCTGCACTTCCAAGCCAGCCTTTCCAATCTGGTTGCCTTCCAGCTCCAGCCACCTCCACATTCTTCCTCCCACCATGCACCCCACACCCGCTTAGGCATTTTCCAAATGCAACATGCACCATCTTCCACCCGCTTCTCCATCTGCCCCCTCTGTCTGGACTGCCCTTTCTTTTTACTAGTTAAAACGTCCATTGATTCTTTAAGACCTATGGCAGATGCTGCCTCCTCTAGGGGGAAACACATCACTCATTCTGCCTCCCGTGGTCCCTTGTACCTGCTTCCTAAAGAGCCTGCTCACATGTGATGTGAGTGTCACAGGGCTGGGACCCAGTCTGAGCCCTCCGTGTCTCCGGGTACCTAGCACCAGGACTAGGCCTTTCACAGGAATGTCAGGTTGGCTGGAATGGAAAGTGCTAATTGGAATCAGGCGGCCTCCCATTCCCTAGAACAGTGGTCGGCAAACCGCGGCTCGCGAGCCACATGTGGCTCTTTGGCCCCTTGAGTGTGGCTCTTCCACAAAATACCACGTGCGGGCGCACACGTACAGTGCGATTGAAACTTCGTGGCCCATGCGCAGAAGTCGGTTTTTGGCCTAGGCGAGTCTATTTGGAAGAAGTGGCGTTAGAAGAAGTGGGGGGTGTATGTCGGTCGGTGGGTCGGGCCCTGGGATACACAGTGCGGGGGAGGTGTGCGCGATTCATGCATGAGTTGAGTGAGCCAGTCAGCAGTCTCATGTGCAGTGGTTAGTGCTAGTCCCATCTGCAAATCGCGCGCGGGTGACAAAAGTAAAGTTTATTAAGTTAATTTTAGGGAACGTTGTGGAGTGAAAGAAGATGTAGTGTTGAGGATTGAGAAAGGTATGTTGAGATGGTTTGGACATATAGAGAGGATGAACGAAAGGAGATAGATGAAACAAGTATACAAGACGAGTGTGGATGGGAGAGTTGGAAGGGGTCGACCTCCGCCAACGTACCTCAATCAGGTTGAGGACGTTTTTAGCAAAGGCCAGCCTAGGAGTACCCTAATTAAGTTAATAACAATGTACCTACCTATATAGTGTAAGTTTAAAAAATTTGGCTCTCAAAAGAAATTTCAATCGTTGTACTGTTGATATTTGGCTCTGTTGACTAATGAGTTTGCGGACCACTGCCCTAGGAGATGGGGCCTGGTCCCAGGTCCCCTTCCGGTTTGAATAATCCACCAGAGAGTTAGGGGCCTCTCCTCTCCTAACACCAGGGCTGTTCATTTCAGGGTCCTTCTCAATGATCCTGGTTAATGTTTAACTTCAGTTCCTTTGTTTTCTGTAAAGCTGATAACAGGGGGATATAGCCTGGAATGTAAAACACCGAAAGAGGAAAACAAATACCCACCCATTTTTACTTAACAATTACAAATTGGTTCTTTCCCCTGAGCTTTTGGGGGAGTGAATGGACATGAATGCAGGGTTAAAAGGTAGCCCTCTGAAAGGTTGTAACCGTATAAAGGCCATTGGTGATTCTACATCCCAGGCCCCTAAAGCTAGAGCTTTGCACACCAACAATACGCTGGACTCCAGAAAGACAGTCTTCCTGAAACTTCCGTCAGTGTCACCTTCCTGCATCACAGCTCAGGTGGCTTCCCAGGGGATCCTGGATAAAGCCAAACCCACCAACTTTAAAGTCAAGCCCCATCCCCCTTCCACTGCCTGTTTCTAGCCAGACATTCTATTTACAGATCCCAGACGGCCACCAGTTGGGTCTTGCCTCTGTATCTTTTGAAAATAGAGTAGAGGAGTGCCTAGGTCCTGGAGGTCAAAATTTGGGCAGGCAGGGTTCGTGTCTAGGCTCCATCATGCCCCAGATGTGCTAGCCACACAGCCTCCAGGCAGCCCGCTCTGATTTTCCTGACACACAGCTGAGCATCCCTCCAGCATATACCTGCACCCCTTTCCCCACCCCCACGGACAGTGAAACCTCCATAGTCGTGTGGTTTTTACTTCATTTTCATTTATTTGTGTGTGTTTGTTGAGTCTCTCCATCTGGACTCTGTGTACCCCTCAGACTGCCCGCCAAATGACTGAAAAGGATGGAAGTCCACCGTGAGCTGTGGTCGAAGCTGGCCAGTCAGCACACTTTGAGGACAGGATGCTCTGTGTGCACAGGTTTGCCTTTAGGACAGGTGCCTGTAAGATAGGCCTCTGACCAGTCCCCTTTCCCTGAGAAGTCAGAAGAATAATCATGAAAAAAAAAATGAGGCTCAACACAGGGTCAGTGGCTGACACTCTACTCTCAAACCCTGCCCCCTGAGTCATCTGGTGCGAGCCCCCTCCCCCCCCAGTGTTCTCTGTTAGAGTTCCCGGGTCTCCACTCGCTGCCTCAGTGCACTCCCAAGCAGACCGGACAGGAAGACCTGGGCCTCCACAAGACCCCTGAGCTCATGAGGTGCCTGATTGGATGAAGATCAGAACTCACAGGTGCCGCCTCCTGGGGAGAAGAAGGGGAGATTTATGAGGGCCTGACATTTGAGGTGCCCAGGATGACTGACCCTGGACAAACGCCTTCTCTTCTCGGGGCCTCTCAGTTTCCCCCATCTGCCACGCAAGAGAACTGGGTGAGGTAACCTGGACCTCTCCATCCAGCGCTATGATTCAGAGATTTGGGGGAAGATACGAAGAGGTTTTGTCAGCATGCAACACAGCCTGATCCTATGAGGCCTGACCAAATGGTGTTTAGAACCGCGCTTCCAAGCCCTCCTGCCATATAATCACCTGAATCTCTGTAACATGTAGATTCAGATTCAGGGGACCTGAGGTGGGGCCTCCAAGTCTGCATTTATACGGAGCCCTCTCTGGGTAGTACTTAACGCTGGTTCCCAAGGTGTGGCCCTGAGACCCAGTGCCACCTGGGAACTTACTAGAGCTCATAGAGCCCCTCTGCAGACCTATCGGGTCAGAAACTTGGGGTGGCACCCAGCCAGCTCTCCAGGTGCACACTCAAGTCTGAGAACCAACCACGGCTTTAGGAGAACTGCTTCCCAACTTGGGCGTACATAGGAAACACCTAGAGCAGTGGTTCTCAACCTTGGCTGCACATTAGAATCACCTGGGAATCTTTTTAAAATCCGGATTTCTGGGCCTCATCCTCCGGAAATTCTGTTTCTTTGTTACTAATGTTGTGGCCCCACCCCATAACAAAGAAACAGAATTTCCGGAGGATGAGGCCCAGAAATCAGGATTTTAAAAAGATTCCCAGGTGATTCTAATGTGCAGCCAAGGTTGAGAACCACTGACCTAGAGAGTGTTTTTAAAAAGTCTGGCTCCTGGGCCGGCTCCCCGAGGTTCTAATTTAATTGGTACCGGAGCCTTCAGGCACTGGGACATTTTAAAAGCTCCCATGTGATTGCAATGCGAGGCTAACAAGCGCATTAGCTTGTGTTAAAGGTGTCAAGCCCCACACCTAGGCCGGCGGGGCTCCAGGCCGCTCTCCTGGCCATGACCACTAGGGCGCGCTGTCGCGCCGCCTGGGAGGCCGGCGCCAGGCAGACGGCTGACTCCTCCCCGCCGGCGGCGGGGGCAGCTCCGGGCTGGGAGGCCTGCGCCTGCGGGAGCGGCTCCTGGCGGCGGCTGCACTTCCCACCCTCTCACCCCCTCTCCACCCGCCTCCCTGCGCATCTGCACCTAGTTAGTGCTGGCCGCGGGCCCGCAGCGCTTGACGTCAGTGATGCGCTCATTCTGGGTAGCTGCGGCCATTGCACCGCAAGGCACAGGTTGCTTCAGTGGCCAGCGCTGCTGCCCACCTCCTCCAGGCAGGACGCTGGGCTCACCCTGGACCCTGAGCCTTTGTTCTCGCTCCTCTGATTGCCCGGGAGTCCTTCCCCTTTTTTACCCAAACGGGCACCAGTGTCCTCCATCTTCCCCAGCAGGTTCCTGCCTTTCCCCTGAGGGTCCTGGGAAATCCCCGGGGCCTGAGTCCTCAGATCTGCCAGGTCAGATGCAGGAACCAGCCCTCACCTTTCTTTCCCCCTCGGAGTTTCTCTTCTCCCCGGCTCTCCTCTGCTCACTTCCTTCCCTGCCGCCTGCTCTTCCCCTTTCTCTCTTATCTGAGTTGTGTGCATCAGGTATTTCAAACTCATGTGTTTTCGTAGGGCAGGCATGGGCCAGATGGGGCCAGAGATGGCCTCGGTTTAATATGACAGATAAAGCAGTGCCCCTTGTAAGGGACATTGCCTGTGTTGGCGGGGAGCGGTGGGGTGAGTTCTGGTTGTTGATGAAGCTTTAGTTTAAAATAAATAAATAAAACTCCCTTTGAGGGGCAGTGGAGTTGATTCTGGGACGGGGAGCCCAGTCACGTACAGTCGTGCTCTCCCCTCTCGCTTCCCCCACTGGCAGAAAGCCTCTCTCCCGTCCCTCCAGTTGCTTTCCCAGCCAGGACTCCAGAGTTGACTTTATCATAAATGCTCCATTAAGTTGCCTTTATCGCAAATGCTCCATTTCACCTCTGACCATGTCCCCTCCCTGCCCCCATCTGTTTGATAGTCTGGGCCTCGTTGGTGTGAGGTTTCACTTGCAGAAAGACTGTGAGGGTAAGAGTGTCTTGAACCCCAGGTCTGGATGGTGCCTGATGACCCTTTGCTGTCTTCAGCAGCTCCCAGTTCCAGCGGGAGAGGAGAGGTAATTCTGGGAAGCAGGAGGCAGGAAGCGGGAAGCAGGCTTGATGCCTGCTTCTAACCTTGACTTCAAGTGCCTGTTCCTAGTTTCTCTCATCTGAACCCCTCCTCCCCCCTCCCCACCCCTCTAACCATGGCCAGCAGGTGAGCTGGGCATTTCCTGCAGCCCCACCTGAGAGACGCTGCTCAGATGCCGGAGAGGAACACAGACGTTCAACAGTGGACAGGTGGCAGGGAGCCAGGTCGCCCCAGATGGGAAACTGAGGCCCAGAGAGGGGACAGAGACTTGCTCAAGGTCACATAACCATTCTCAGTAGATCCCTTTTCAAGCTAATTCTTCACAAGTCCCCACCAGGGCCCCTCAGAGCCTCTGCTAGGTCCCGGTGGGACGCTTTCAGGCAGCGTTGAGGGAGTGGTGGCTGAGTTCCAAAGGGAGCTGATTAACTGGGGAGAAACCCGCTCTCCTATAACCCAGAGGAGTGACCCTTCGCCACAGACAAATGTGGCGCGGAGCTCAGCCTGACTGGGGGGCAGCGAGACCCAGCAGGGGCTCTGGGTGGAACCAGCCTCTCCAGGGCTCAAGGGGATTGATTGGTTGCCAGGCACACGACCCCCTGACAGAGGCCAGGGAAGAGGGGTATCCTGCTCCTTCCAAGGGAGCCCCTGAAAGTAACGCTCTGACCGTGAATTGGATGTCACGTGGGTTTGGGGCAGCCATGCTTCGGGCCAGTGTCCCTACTGCCTCAGCAGTGCATGGGCCAGCGCCCAGGTGGAAATGAGGGACTCATGAAATATCGGCTGGGGAGGACCAAAGAGATCTCATGTTATGTGGGTAAGAAATTAGGGGAGGGCAGGAGAGGGACTGGCTCAAGGGCATGGAGTTTAGACATAGGCTCTGGAGTCTGGGCTGTGCGTCCCTGCCCTGTCCTGTTTTTCACGTGGACAGGTGCCCTGGCCCCGCTCTCCAGGGGCCACCCTCTTTTCCTCTCTTTGGGGCGTATGTACATACGTGTGTGTGTGTGTGTGTGTGTGTGTGTGTGTGTGTGTGGAGACATTTCCTGTTTTCTGTGCCTCTGCTTCCAAATCCTATCTACCTCATAAAACCCAGAGAAATAGATTCTATACCCTCATCACCTATTCCAGGATCACTATTAGGAAATCCTTGTTCCCACCTCGCCCAAATCTCCCAAGCTCTAGCTTAAGTCCCTCCAGGTGGGGCTGGCAAAGCCTGTGGGACTTACTCCAAGGGCCCCAGGGAAATGGCTGGTTGTTTCAGGAGGAATGCTTGCTTGGGGTGTGCCCGCCAGATAGGGCTGTCTCCGAGTCCACATCGCTGTCTCCAAGAGCGGGCTCTGCCTGAGATCTTGCAGGATGTGCTTTCGGGGGGATGCTGGTCCCGGCTGGTGATTTATTGCCTGTTTACTCAGAAACCGCTTGTTCATCTCTGCTGGTGGGAAGGGACAGCGGGAAGAGAAGAGTGTCCTCTAGCTGCAGAGGGAGCTGGCAGGGATGGCTTATCCACTCTCCCTGCTGGGTGGCTGCCTTCACTCACCCTCCCTGCCTCTCTCCACCTGATGAGAGAGGGAATGCAGTCTCGTCTCCTCCCTACCCTCTTACCACCCCTCCCCCCCCCACACACACACACCTGGGAGACTTCCACCACATTTTCTGCTCAGAGTCATTGAATGCAGAGTTCCTCCCAGAAGATGAGGAAGGAGCCAAACAGCAATGCGGGGGAACACTGGTCTGTGCTTGGGCACTTCACTGGATGCTGTGTTGCAACCCTAAGATGTAAGCTTTGTCTCCATTTCACAGGTGAGAGAACTGATGCTCAGGAGCTGAAATTGTCTGAGTCACACAGAAGTGAACAGAGCTGGCATCTGAACTCCCATCTGCCCAGAGCCTAGGCTCATGCTCTCTCTCAGACAGGGTTTCTCAAGAGTGGATCCTGGGCCACCTGCATGAGAATCACTTCCTCATTCAGTCGATTCTTTTATAGGTTTTTAAAATTGATTTAAAAAAAATATTTTTTATTGATTTTTTACAGAGAGGAAGGGAGAGAGATAGAGAGTTAGAAACATCGATGAGAGAGAAACATCGATCAGCTGCCTCCTGCACACCCACTACTGGGGATGTACCCACAACCAAGGTACATGCCCTTGCCTGGAATCGAACCTGGGACCCTTCAGTCCGCAGGCCGACGCTCTATCCACTGAGCCAAACCAGTTAGGGCTTAAATTGATTTTTTTAGAGTGAGAGGAAGGGAGAGGACTAGAGAGAAATATTAATGAGAAAGAATCACTAACTGGCTGCCTCCTGCACACGCCCTACTGGGGATTGAGTCCACAATCCGGGCATGTACCTTGACTAGGAATTGAACCGTGACCTCCTGGTCTGTGGGTTGATGCTTAACCACTGAGCCACACCGGCCAGGCTCAGTCAATGCTTTCAAAAAGATATTACTCCCCAGCCAGTATGGCTCAGTGCTTGAGCATCAACCCATGAGTCAAAAGGTCACTGGTTCGATTTCTGGTCAGGCCACATGCCTGGGTTGTGGGCTCAATCCCCAGTAGGAGACATGCAGGAGGCAGCCGGTCGGTGATGTTTCTCTCTAGTCGATGTTTCTGTCTCTCTATCCCTCTCCCTTCCCCTCTCTCTAAAAATCAATAAAAACATATTAAAAAATATATTATCAACCCAGGCACTGTTCTAGGCTCCTGGGATTCAGTAGCGAACAAGGCAGTTCCTACCTTTTTGGAGCATTCATTATTGGGTGTCCAAAAACAAACAAGGTCTAAGAAATAAGTCAATTACTTGATTGTCTTAGCTCAGGCTGCTATACCAAAATACCATCGACTGGTTCGATTCAACAACAGATACTTATTTCTCACAGTTCTAGAGGCTGGGAAATCCAAGATCAGGGCACCAGCAGATTTGATGTCTGGTCAGGTCCTTCTTCCTAGTTTTCGGATGGCTGCCTTCTTGCTGTGTCCTCACATGGTAGAGAAAAAGCTCTGGTCCCTTCCTCTTAAAAGGGCACTAATCCCATCATTGTGGCTCCACCCTCCTGACTTCTAAACCTAATGACACTCCAAAGGCCCCTCCTCCAAATACCATCATATTGGGGGTTAGGGTTTCAACATATGAATGGGGGGGGGTTCAGAAGTTCAGCCCATACAATAGTATAATAGAAGGTGATGCTATGAGACAAAGGAGAGCAGGATAAGGGGAGGTGGCTTTTGGGTTGTGATTTAAAATACAATGGTTAGGTGAGGCCTTACAAGAAGGTGGCATTATAACCAAGACTTCAATGTTTAAAGAGATCAGTGTTTTGCTATTGAACCTGTGCTTCCTGTGCCCACTTCAGACCTGTCTTCAGAACCTCTGGGAATGTGTATTCTGTGATGTGTATTCTAACAAGTCCTTTATACACACCTTGATTTGGAAATTCCTGCTCCAAACCCTGGGGCTTCTTCTCCATGCAAAAGACTTTTACCTAACAGGTCAGGAAATATTTGTTCAAATCTTGGTATGACTTTAGGAGTTCAGGAGTGAAGTTGGAATCAAGGGTCCTGGTAACAATTCCCTTTGTGACGTGATAATTGGCTAATAATTACCAAACCTGGAAAAATGCACTCATGATAGGGCTGGGCCTGGGAAGCTGTGTCTGCACAGGGCAGGGGCTGATGTCATCTAGACAAGGTGCAACCTGGGTTCTCAGAGCCACAGCTGGTGCCATGGAAGAACATGTTGAAGACTTGGCTCTAGGTCAGGCTCACCTGTGGTTTGGGCAAGCCATGTGCTTTGAGGAGTTCAGCTTCCAGGTCTGTGAAGCTGCTAAGCTTCCCAGACTTATCTCATAATGCTGCTGCCACCTCTATCACCAGCCAATCTGTGTATCCACCCTACCCATCCATTCACCTACCCACTCATCTATTCAGCCAGCCAGCCACCCACATATCCACCCATCCACCCACCCATCCATTCAGCCATCCATCCATCCATATCTTCATTTAATTATGATCAGCATTTCTGATGTTGCCTGTATTCAGAGCAACCAAATTCCATTTCAGTAAAATAATTTGGCACATGCCTAGAACTTATTGCAAAGGGATTTGGCCTAAAAAATAATGAAGAAAAACTATATGGAAAGTAATTAACTGGGATATTGAAATCTTTAATCTTGGAAGACCTGTTCCATGAGGTCCAGAGGTGGCATTTGTGCAGCCCGACGAGAGCCTTGCAGCTTCAGTTGCAGTGAAAGCTGCTGTAAAAGGCAGCTTCAGATTTCCCCTGGTGGCGGGGAGCCCTGCCTCAGTGCCCAACCCTATTAACTGTTGGCCTCCCAGTGGCTGAATCCAGCCAAAAACATCCTCCACCGTTTGAAGTGCTTATTGGAAAAGCAGATTTCATCTTGGCTGGAGCTCTGAGCAGTTCCTTGTGTGGGGTACTCCCCAGGGCTGTAATTGAACACAAGAAAGCATCGGCCTCCTTTTGGCATTCTTGCTTTCATCTCAAAGTCACATTTTAAAATTTATATTTTAAAAAAGTCAGGGAAAGGGGCCAGCTCGGCTCACGCGGCCACTGGTGCCAGAACCCCCAACACGGCAGCTCCAGGAACGAAGGCTGCGGAGGATTAGCAGGGAGAATTAGGACCATACAGCGTGGGGATGCTTCACGCCAGGCTCCCAGGAGCTGGTCAAGTGCTCTCGAGGCTGGGCTTTGGTTTGAGCTGGGCTTTGCAGAACAGGAGTCTTGGGGGTCAGGCCCGGCCCCACTCACACCAGTTCAGTCAGATAAAATGTTTCTGAAAGGCCCTGAGAACAGGAGAATCGAAAGCCTGCTTGGACGCCCACCCAGGGGGGCTAACCAGCCCGAGCAGCAGGAAATGCTTTCTCTCCTCAATCCAGGTCCATTGTGCTGCTGGGGAACCTGCTTCCTCAGGCTTCAATAGACACTGGGGACACAAGTGGGAGAAAAGCGTTGAGGACAAAGACCTGGGCTCTGTTCTTTTCCCACCAAATGCTCCCTTTCCCAAGAGCTAGGGCGGGATTCTGAAAACAATAGGCATCTAATGGATGTTTGTTAGGCAAGCTCTCCCATGCAAAAAGGATTACAGTGAAGCATGATACAACTTTTTTTCTTTTTCTTTACAAAAGTCTTAGAACGACCATTATCTTTACCAGGGGCCAGTGTGAGACTAAAATACCAAGCCTCACGGAGAATTGAAATAAAATAGCATCCTGGAGGAAAATATGCCTAGTTTCTGAGGCCCAGCTTCCTCCTTGCACAGGGTTATTATTGCATCATCAGCTTGTGTGCCACTAGGACCCCTCAATTGTTTTCTAGGAGTTTTTGTTTATGAGAGATCATTATTATTTTTGCAGCTGGTTTCCTTTGAATGTGAGATCCTGCATTTATCCCTATTTTACATGAAGATCATTGATACCTTATGTTTTGCCAGAAATAAAAAAAAAAAAAATTGGGTGCTTTATAACAAAGAACATACATGCAATACGATTATTAAAATTCTCCTTCTATTTCCAGGACCACAGGAAGGAGGAGGAAAGTAAATATATGAAACCTAAAACAACTATTATTAAATTTAACTCTGAAGCTCCTCATAACCAAGGAAAAGGAAGGGGGGAGAAGTATATTTATTCCTTAGGGGAGATAAAATTTATCTTGTTTTTGAGTCTAAAAGAAATGTCTAAGGGCCCCCTGTAGAGTGATACAATGGGCCAGTGTGCTGACGACAGGTTTGTGCTAAATGCATAAGTAGTTTTCACATGAATATTTTCTATTAGGACCTCAACCAGCTTTTAGGGCACTACTGTGACTAGTCTGGAAAGTAGAAGGTCATCTTAGGGGTACAATAGAATGTGGGAAAACACCAAGAGGACTGGTGAAATCATCCAGCCTGCATTCCCTACTTAAGGGCAAGTTTGAGTTGGATCAGCATGAGAGGGGAGAGGGCGAGGGGAGGGCAAGTTACCAAAGGTAGAAGCCAGAATATATCTCACAAGAATCATGAACTCCACACATGGCCAACTCCCCGCCCCCATGCCCTACAGAAAATGAATCATCTGTTTACATCAGCTAAGACCTAAGTTTTGGTGCTGGTGCCCATGTGCATGTATGTGTGTGAGTGGGTGTGACTACAAGCCCTTCTGCCCATGTCCTACCCTCCTTCCCACCCTCAGCATACACCCACCACGGATTAGACGCTCGGCATCCTGCAATCTGCTCCTCTGTTGGTAGTTGGTTTTGAGAATCAGCCAAAATATAGGATGTTTTCAAGGTCTGTAGATCACTGACTCTTTGGAAGAAGAACAACTGGACAGCTTCTGGGTGCTCAGGACGAATTAGCCAGCCTGTGGGCGAGAGCCTCAATTATTTCAAGTGAACATTCAGGAATGGAGCCTGGCAAGCCAACGGAACCAGGGCTCCTTGTTAGACTGAACTGCACTCTCCTGAGCTGAACGCCATTCACAGGCCCCCACAGCCCTGCCTTTTGATGGCACCCCCTCCCCCTGTCCCGCCCTGGGAGGCATTGGCTTTGGAAAGCAGCCTGTGTGTTCCAGGCACTGTGCTAGGCCCCGGAAATGCTGACAAACAGGTTCCCTGCCCTGGAGGAAGCGGAGGAACCCACTGCCTCTCCCCCCAACACGCACATGTCATTAGGAGCCTACGTAATCACATATGTGATGAGGACACAATAGGAAATAAAAGTAAATTCTGAAATTCCTCTTTTCTCATCCTGTGGCTTCCTTCCCTGGAACCACAGGCCATTTGCCTTTATCATGATTGTGAGTATTACTGTTCCTTGAGGTAACGGCACGACTTTGGCTTAAAAGCTGCACATAGGTTGTCACAAAGTTGCTGAATTCTGAGAACGGGGCCTTCACCTCCGTGTGAAAGGCCGCTGCCAAGGCTGGGGCAGCTGTGCCTGAGGTCTGGGTGCCTACCCTTTGCACTCCTCTTGCCAGGTACCACTGTGGCCTGAGGACCGATCCCCGAGAGGCTCCTAACCATGGCCACAGATAGGCCAAGCGTCCTGGCCCACATGGAGATGTTCTCCTCACACCCAGCTCCAGCTGAAAGAGCAGCCGTGACTCCCGGCCTTATTTCAGCCCAGGGCCCGTGGGAAGCTCTCCAGACCCACTGCGATCTGTGACCGGGGAGCTGCTGACATGGATGGAGGCAGAGCCTGGGTCATGTGCACGTCTCAAAGCACCCCCATCCCGCCCCTCCTCCCCCCATGTAATCACACTGTCAGCATCAAGAGGAGAGATAGGGCCGTTTGATCTTGTTCCTTTGCAATCAACAGCCAACCGTTTCTTTTCAAAACCAGTGGTTCTAACCCCTTTCTAGCTCCAAAGACCTGCCGGATTTTTAGTGTGGTCCTGGGCCAGCATCATCGGTGCATCACCTGCACTTTTGTTAGAAATGCACGTTCTTGAACCCACCTCGGAGCCACTGAGTCAGAGGCTGCGGGGGTGGGCCCAGCGGTTTGTGTTTTACTAAGCCCTCCAGGCGAGTCCGATGTCACTCATGCTTGGGAGCCACTGAGACAGAATGACTCACTAAGGCAGCTCTTCTTGGTCAGAGGACCGCCTCCCACCCCATGTGCCACAACCTCAGAAAGAGTCCCTAAAAATGTGATGATCTCTCCTCCCTGTTTGAAAATCACTGGTCGGGAGACTAATTTTGCATTGGAAGAATCATCTCTTCAACTGCCTCTGTATTTTGATGACTTTACATTTTGGGAATTTTTATTAAGCATGGAGGGACTTGTGCTCGGCCTACACCCTCCCTCCGTAGTTGTATGCAGACTTAATCTATACGCTCTGAGACTTTAAGAAAGGAAGGGTATACTCATAGTAATTTTGGAAAATCTGTTTTGTTTTGCTTGCTGATGAGTTGTTAGAGGCAACAGCCCATTACAGAGGTCGAGTCCCAGCCTCGAACCCTGTACCTCCCTCCCCAGCACGGGCAGGGAGGGGAGTGTGGCACCATGAATGTCTTGTTGCCCTGCTTATCCTCCAGGACACACGACTGCCTTATGTTTCTTACAGGCTCCTCCAAGGAATCAGAAGTCACTAGCCTCTTTCCATTGCCTGTGACAGGGAGGAGATAAACTTAAGTTGTTTGGTGTTTGCAAACATGCTACACCTGAGTTCTGTGGGCTTTTTTCCTCTAAAGGTGTGAGACTTGGGAAGCCGGCCTGGATGTGAGGAGCTGGCGGCTACCTAGCAGGTGAGGGGCGCTTAGTCTACGCCATCCCAGCGCTGTCTGCAGGTGCTCCAGCCGCTCCTGCTCCCCCCGAAACGGCTCGCTCCTTCAAGAGTGGGTTTTCCTGTTGAGGAGGGCAGCCCCCGGCAGCCTGCTTATCTGAGGAGGTTCCTCCTGAGAAGATGGTTATTTCCCCTGCGGCTGCTGAGGCAGGAAGCAGGTGGCAGAGAGCTGACCCTACAGGGTCCCCCAGAGCGGGCTGGGGTTTGCCACCAGCCTGCCACCAACGGTGGCCCGTGCTGATCTCACTGATTGCCCAGTGGCTTTGAGTCTCTGGGAGGATCAGCTGGCGTCCTGGAGTCAGATGCAGTGAGCAGGCCAGGGGTGGAGGCACCGGCCTGTCAGGGAGCAGAAGGTCTGGAAGGACGAGGACCCAGTGCTGCCACTCAGCTTGACCAGATGGGGCCAGGAATCCGCTGTCCAATGTGAACCCCTCATTCCCGGGCAGGGAGGCGGGTGGTGAAGGAAGGGAGGGCAGCCAGCTTTGCTAGGTGGCAGCCAACCACCTGAGTCCTGACCTTCCCCTCATTAGAATGCAAGTTCCACAGGCCTGGGATTTTGTTGGTTTTACTCCTCACAGACCCCAAGCATCTAGGACAGTGCCTGGCACACAGTAGGTCTGAATAAATATTTGTTGACTAAATCATTGAATTCTTTCTCTTCCACCTTTAAGCTCAAGTCTGATAGGGAAGGAATTAAAGGTCTTGTGCTCTCAGTTGCTCTGCTGGTGCCCTGGGGACAAAGAAGGGACCTCCCAATGAAGGAGCGGGAGGGAGTTCCCAGTAAGCGAAACGCCAGGCCATGTGTCCCTTGTTTATAAATGTTTATAAACCAGCCCCCTTCCTGCCCCCAACACTCTGGACTGGAACTGGCACGTGAGGGAAGGATGAACAGGTGACTTTACAGACACTGGGGGAGCCACCTCTCTGGCAGGGATGAGTAAGGGGTTCCGTGTTGGCTAGGTGTGGACGGGATGGTGTGGTAGGGTCCTGGGACACCCCGGTGTGGTTTGTGATTCTGGTTGAGTGCACTGTGGCAGAGGACTCCTGCCCCCAGGCTCTGGGCTGTATGGTCTGTGGAACAGGACCGAGACCCTCCGGCTGGAAGGACCTGCAGGATGCCTGCTCCCCCCATTCCAGGCAGCACCCTCCTCACCACTGCCCCATGGCCCTGCCCTGGACCAGAAGATTCCAGACAGTTTGAAGTATTAGCAGTATTAATAGTATATCAGTATTGTTAATAGAAAAAAATTCCCTGGGGCTTGACTAAGCAACTGAGTGTTAATGATGCCTTTAAAAGTCAATGGGTCATGTATTGTGGTTTTCAAAATTTTTCTTCTACCCATAGGTGTTGACACTGGCCCCATGGTGTCCTCCTTGGTGGGCTTGGCAGCGAATATGACAACACCAGGGTGGTTAGGAAAGAGAAAAAGAGCAAAGAATGGATACAAGTGTGATATGCTACATTAATCTTAAGTTAGAAAAAACTGGTCGTTTCACAAGGACACCTGAGCCCTAGCCCCTTCTCAGCTCAGCAACTGGAGAGGGAAGAGCAAGGAAGAGGCTTGCCTGAGGTCACCTGGGGGCCGAGGCAACCCTGAAACTTGACGGCTGTGACTACACGTGTGTCAGAAGGGCATCTGGCTGGGGACCATCTGGGAAAAGGCTAGCTAGTTTCAGGTCCCGTGATAATTTACTCATTTTGAAGAGCCAAGAAAACATTCAATGATTCATCCTCCAATAAGTGCCTTTTGAACACTTAGTCTGGCACTGGGGAGCAGTGGTGACAAGAGACAAGGTTCCTACCTTCATGAGTTCACAGTCTCACTTCCTAGCCTCCTCCTCTGTTTTCACTGAGAAGATCAAAGCAATGACAAGAAATTGGCATGGGCTTTGGTCCCCACATCACCCCCATCCCACCCCATTCCTGTGTCTGTGCTCTTGTCTCTGCCACTGTCCTCTAACTATGGGTGAACTGGCCATGCTTGGCTAAGACAAGTGCCTCCATCTGCATGGGCCATCCATGCCCTCCTCGCCACCAAGGACCCCTGCTCTCGTGTCTCCCTTCTCTCTCTTGCACTATCAATCTTTCACTTTCCCCATTTGACCATGCTGTCATTTCTCTCGTCCAAATATACCCCGAAACCTCTTCCTCTTCCCAAAATGGCCCAAGTGCTCAACCCTTTACCACTACACTCTTAAGATCTGTATTTGTCATCTCTAAAGCCTCTCCTCCTATTCTCCTTGAGTCCACTCCAGTCAGGTTGTCACTCCTGAAACCACTCTTGTCAGGTCTCCAAAGTCCTCATTTTGCTAAATCCAAGTGACATTGCTTGATCCTCATCTTGCCTGACTCAGCAGCTTTTCACACGCTTGGTCCCTCTCCCACTTCCTGTGGAGCACTTTCTTCGCACCGCTTCTAGGATGCCGCTCTCCTGTGGCTTTCCTCCTTCTGGCGGCTCCTTCTCAGTGTCTTTTGCTGGTTTCTCTTTATCTTCCCGACAAGGGAAGTACAAAGAACAAAATCAAGGTTCAGTCCTTAGAACTCTCCTCTGTCACTCATCCAGCTCGTGGCTTTAAATGCAACTTTTAATGCTGACTCCCAAGGTTATGTCTCCTCTGAACCCACTGTTAGATATGTCTGTTTGGCAGCTAGCCGATGTCTCTTCCAGAACTGAGCTCCTGCTCATCTCCACCCCTCTACACACACACACACACACACACACACACACACACACACACACACACTCCTCTTCCTGCAGTTTTTCCCATCTCAGGTAATGGCAAGTCCAAAAAACTGTGATGTCCCTCTTTTTTTTCCTTTAGTATGTTTTAATTGATTTTAGAGAGAGTAAGGGAAAGATCAATGAGAAAGAGAGAGAAATAGAGAGAGAGAGAAACATTGGGTATCAAACCCACAATCTGGGCATGTGCCCTGACCAGGAATCAAACCGTTGACCTTTCGGTGCGTGGGATGATGCTGAACCAACAGTGCCACACCAGCCAGAGTTATTATATCCCCCTTGATTGTTTCAGGCTCACTCCATATTGATTAAGTCATCAAAAACTGGGAGCTCCACCTCCAAAATTTGATACTTCTCATCACCTTTATTCTATCACTTTGGTCCACCCCACCATTATCTCTTGGCTAGCATGTTACAAGACTCCTAACTGGTTCTCCCTGCTTCTACCCTTCCCAACAACTTCCCTCGCTGCCTTCACTCTATTCTGCACACAGCTGCCAGAGCAATCCTTTCCTGATTACTGTATTTAAAATTGCAACCTATCCCAACCACATTCCCCACCCCACCCCTGTTCTATTTTCTCCACTGAAGTTATCACTCTTTAATGCAGTAGCATACTAATTCAGTGGTGGGGGATGGAAAGCCTGCCCTGGGTTCGAGTAACAAGGAGGTGCATTATTCATAGAAAATTTTAAAAATAGTCATAAAATGTGCTCAAAGTCGACCTGCTCCTTTTCAACATTGGTGATTCTAAACAATGTGATGTGACCTCCTCCTTACCAGGGCGGCAGCTCCCACTGACTCTCCACTGTCAAACACACTCTGTATTTCCCTTATGTATTTGCTTATTGTCCTTTCCCCACCACTAAGCTCATTGAGGCCAGGATGTTTCATCTGTTTTGTTCACGGATGTGTTCCCAATGTTTGCCACATGGTAAATGCTCAGTGAGCTTTAGTGGGATGAATGAATGAAGCAGAGGGTGCTAAGATAGTTGGGGGCTACCAGGAGGGTTTCCTGGATGAATCTATGTCTATGTGGTCTTAGCAGAAGGAAGAGTGAGTACCAAAACTTGGAGCAACTCAGTGTAGAGAGTCAGAATTCATGAGTGTCTTTCTCTAGGAGTTTTTCTTTCATAATGTTCATGTTTGGGAAATGAGTATGTTCCTTTGTTACTAGTTGGTCAAGGATCCATGGTGACATCTTGCAGAGGGTCAGCTGTCAGTTTTAATCAGAGTGGCTCCTCACTCCTGCTGAAGAACTCCAGGCCTGGGGTGGTGAGCACACTCTCCCACACACTCTCAGAACATTCACTTGTCCCTTGCATTAGTGTGAAAGCCGGGAGACCACTCAGGCTGTGATAACAGTCCCAAAGAATGAAGATGAGAGCCAGGAGCCATTCCCAATGCCACCTCCTTCGGGAAGCCTTCCCTACGTTCTCTTCCCTCACCTGGGCAGAGTTTGTATTATGAGGGAGGAAGAAAGCCTCCTCTGTCCTTTAGGGATTTTTCAACTGGTCTAATAATAAAATTGACATGAGACAGATTAACAAGAGAAAATGACAAAATTTAATTACATACATACATTTTGGAACCCCACGTACGTGAGAGTCAGAGATACCCCCCTCACCCCAATACATGAGAGGTTCGGCGACAAAAAGTTAAAATGAGGTATAAGGCATTTTCAGCTAAGGATGAGGTAATGCACCTTTGGGTTTCAGAGGAAGGTCATTGCAGGACGGTAAGAAGAGATGTTTAGTAATCAGCAGTTTGCCCTGCCATATTGATAGGCCAAAAAGTTATCTCTGATCATCTCTTATTATGGGCAAGGACCCTCATTTAAATTCTTCTAGGTAGTTAAGGGGGCAGGCAGAAGTTTCTCTTGACCCCACAGGGTCTCAATTGAACTTTAGCTCAAAATAACATGCATACCACAGAGGCACATCTTGGGGTGACTCATTCTGAACCCCTACAGTAGCTTTCTCCTTTTGGCTCCATGTTCATTTCTTTATTTTAACTCTTACAACGTGTAACCATCTTTATTTGCTTCCATATTTGTAACTCCTACTGAATGTATAAGAACAGAAATGATGCCAATTCATTTCAATTGCTGGTCCCCAGCACAGAACCTGGAACACTGGAGGAATCAATAAATGTTTGCTGAATAAATTAATAACAAAGAAGATATTATATAAAGTGCTATACCAATATTAAACGAATATAATGGTTATTGTGATAATGCTTCTGAATGCCAGTCATAATAATGAGACTGACTACTACTTCATGGTTATTATATAAATACTAGTAACCTGGCGCACGAAATCACGCAAGTCTGGGAATCCCTCCCCGCATGTGCCTCCCCGTGGACACAGCCCTGTCCTCCCACCCAGAAAGAGTCCCGCAGCCGCCCTGCTGCCATGGGAGGCAGGACCCAGAAACCCACCTGCGACTCCGGTTAAGTCCTCCAGAGTCAAGTTCCCGCCCACTCGCACATGCCTGCTGTGCATACAGCCTCTTGCCAATCAGTAGTTATGGCGTGACACATCACGACCATTAGCATATTATCTCTTTATTACATAGGATAGAATATATATAATATGCTTTTAAAAAATGTTTTTATTGATTTTAGAGAGAGAGGGGAAGGAAGAGGGAGAGTGAGAAAGAGAAGCATTGATCTGCTGCACACACCTTGACCTCTCAATGCACAGGAAGCCGCTCAACCAACTGAACCACACTGGCCAGAGCTAAATTTCTTTTCTTTTCTTTTCTTTTTAATTCTTTGGTTTTTTGGGTTTTTTAAAAATATATTTTATTGATTTTTAACAGAGAGGAAGGGAGAGGGATAGAGAGTTAGAAACATCAATGAGAGAGAAACATCAATCAACTGCCTCTTGCACATCCCCCACTGGGGATGTGCCTGCAACCAAGGTACATGCCCTTGGCCGGAATCAAACCTGGGACCCTTCAGTCCGCAGGCTGATGCTCCATCCACTGAGCAAAACCGGTTAGGGCTAGAGCTAAATTTCTTTACTGTAATGGTGATATATTACTTAACTCTTCAAGTTTCAGAGGCCCAATACCATCCACAGTTATTCAAAGATTATTGATGTAGAGTGCTTACTAAAGCATCAAATGTGTTATAGTTTCCAAAAAGTGTGAATTAGACTGAGGCCAATTTATTTATTATTATTATTATTTTTTACATATTAAATGGTGCTAACCTAAAACACTGCTTTTGTGTATGTATCAAACCTCAGGTGTGGAGACCGGCTCATATGCCAGTGCACTGACTCATCCACAATTGGCAGTTGGGCCCTTCCTCACTTGAGAGAAATCTTAGAGGCTTCAGAAATCAGACTAATAAAATAAGATTTTTTACCTAGTTCAAAATCAGAGTTCAAAAACAGTTCAGTTACTATTTAAGTACTGAGTTAAGACAGGAGGTTGAACAAAATTAATTTTGAAAATTTCAGAGTTTTAAAAGAGCAAAACTTTAGACTTAAAATCAACTGTTTCATTATATGCAATGCATTTGAGTATTGAATATGTTAAAATTTCATTTAGCAGATTCCTCCCCAGACTTTTAAAACCACCACCAATAAATATTTACACATTTCCCTCCCTTGCCAAAGCATTTCTCCAGGTGCACACAAATACCACTCCTTCTGAGGTCGTGTTGCTCCAGATTAAACAGGCCCCCTTCCAGGACAGCAGCCCATTGCACTGCTCCAGCCAGAGCGAGGCTGCTGGCCCTCAAGGAATTCCACTGCCTTTGGTTGACTGAGCAGAGCTGAGAACCTCATTATGGAAGCCTTCCATCCCCTTCCCAAGCCAGCCTGGGAGAGGGGGCCAAGATTGCCTCATCCATACTGGGCCTCAGCCCACCTTGCTCGAGGCCAGCTCACCAAAAGTGTTTTAAGAGCATTCCAACAGCCGAATCACCCCTTTGCCCTTGTGCAGCAGCCCTAATCAGTTTGGCTCATTGGGTAAAGCGTCGACTCTTCAGTTCTGGGTTTGATTCCGGTCAAATCACGTACCTCGGTTGCAGGCTCAAAACCAGGCCTTGGTCTGGCTGTGTGCGGGAGGCAACCAATCAATGTTTTTCTCTCTCTGTCCCTCCCTTTCCCTTGCACTCACTCTAAAAATCAATGGAAAAATATCCTCAGATGAAAATCAAAACAAACATACAAACAAACAAACAAACTTGTGCAGTGAGTTTTCCTCAGGAAGACTGCAATTGACCTACTTGTGCTTCTAGGACAGTATCTCTTCATGTTGGTAGACTGGATGTCAGTCATCAGGTGTGGGAGGCTGTGTGAGGAAGGCTCACTCTGAAGGAGGGAAGCTATCTTCTCTGAGAGGGCACAAGTGGAGACACTGTTGTGGACCACAAAAAGGGGTGCTATAAATAAGTCTGACTGAAAGTCACCTCACAGGGTGATCTGATCACAAATTCCTCACTGGGCAGGTCATGGAGGGTAGTCGCCCTAGGCCTTAAAAGATTGATCTTCACCTTAAACAACCCTGTCCATTGTTTTTGTAAATCTAGGTCAGTGGTTCTCAACCTTCCTAATGCCGCGACCCTTTAGTACAGTTCCTCATGTTGTGGTTACCCCCAACCATAAAATTATTTTCATTGCTACTTCATAACTCTAATTTTGCTATTGTTATGAATCGTAATGTAAATATCTGATATTCAGGATGTATTTTCATTGTTACAAATTGAACATAATTAAAGCATAGTGATTAATCACAAAAACAATATGTAACTATATATGTGTTTTCCTATGGTCTTAGGTGACCCCTGTGAAAGGGTTGTTCAACCCCCAAAGGGGTCGAGACCCACAGGTTGAGAACTGCTGATCTAGGTTAACACATCTTTAAAACACCTTTTTTTTTTCAGATCCCTCGGAAGCATAACCACCCTCAAGAAAGCACAGAATCTTATTTACTGTCCTGTAATCCCATCAGAGATCTCCCAGATTTGCTTTCTCCCACTTTCAAGTAATCTTCCTTAACTCCACATGTATGAAAGAAACTGCAAAGCTGTCATTCTCCGGAGCATCTGAGATCTTGTTTCTGGGCATGTTGTCAGTTTGGCTCAAATTCTTGTAAAAATTCTCTACGGGTTTGGACGTTCTAATGTGGACACTATAAACCTGGGACCTAAGGGCTGGGAGTGTGACCTTTCCTCATGCAAGCCCTGCATCTGCTTGGACTCAAGTGCCCAAACACCTCAACATCTTTGGGTAACGTTAAAATCTATGTTAGTCTCAATTAGTACTCAGTTGCATTCACTGGAATATCTAAGTTTGCAGACAATCAGATGGGGTTTTATTCATCTATTTTTTAAATAAAAATTACAATTTATGATCTTGTAGAAAATAGGGAGGAAATGTAGATAAAAGGAAAACATAGTGTGTGGGAGGGGCGGGAGAATGTGGAAGAGGATATATAGGGGTAAATGATGATGAAAAAATAATAAAATAAAATAAAGGAAAATATAAAAAATTAATACTAAAAGGTTAAAATCCTATCTAATAAAAGAGAAACATGGTAATTAGCGTACGACCGCTACCCTTCCCATTGGCTAATCAGGGCGATATGCAAATTAACTGCCAGCCAAGATGGCGGCCAGCAGCCAGGCAGCTGGAAGCGAACATGAGGCTTGCTTGCTTCAGTGACGGAGGACTCCAACGCTCCCTGCCTGCCGCTGCTGGGCCCTGAGCTGCAACTCTAAGCAACTATGTTACAAATATAGAAGCTAAACAAAACCCCAGAAGCCTGCTTTAGTCGCTGGGCTTCAGCCAGCAGGATCGCAACATTGTTTCAAATACAGAAGTTAAACAAAGGCCAGAAACCTGCTTTCAGCAGCGGAGGCCTAAGAGCTGGAGCCTCAGAGCTAAAGCTGGCCCAGAATAAAAAAAAAGAAAAAAAGAAAAAAAGGAGCGGTTGGGAGCTTCAGTCACCCACCAGCCTGAAAATAGCCCTCAGCCCCTCACCCAGACTGGCCAGGCACCCCAGTGGGGACCCCTACCCTGAAGGGTGTGTGACCAGCTGCAAACAGCCATCATCCCCGCATCCAGGCTGGCCAGGCACCCCAGTGGGTACCCCCACCCTGATCCAGGACACCCTTCAGGGCAAACCAGCCAGCCCCCACCTGTGCACCAGGCCTCTATCCTATATAGTAAAAGGGTAATATGCCTCCCAGCACCGGGATCAGCGGAGCCGAGAGGCTTCCCGGCACCGGGATCAGCGTGACAGGGGGCAGCACCCAAACCCCCTGATCGCCCTGCGGCTCTGTGTGTGACAGGGGGCAGGGCCACAACCTCCCTATCCGCCCTGCTCTGTTTGTGACAGGGGAAGGCGCCCCAACCCCCTGATCAGCCCTGCTCTGTGCCTGATAGGGGGAGCTTCCCAACCCCCTGATCGCCCTGCAGCTCTGTGTGTGACAGGGTGTGGCACCCCAACCCCCTGATCAGCCCTGCTCTGTGCATGACAGGGGGCAGTGCCCCAACCCCCTGATTGGCCCTGCTCTGTGCGTGACAGGGGGTGGCGCCGCAACCTGCCCATTGACCCTGCCTTGAGTGTGACAGGGGGTGGTGCCCCACCCCCCAATCAGCCCTACCCTGAGCGTGACTGAGGGTGGCATCGCAACCTCCCGATCGCCCTGCTCTGTGCATGACAGGGGCGGCGCCCCAACTTCCCAATTGGCCCTGCTCTGAGCCCGACCAGGGGCTGCACCTAGGGATTGGGCCTGCCGTCTGCCACCCGGGAGCAGGCCTAAGCCAGCAGGGCGTTATCTCCCGAGGGGTCCCAGACTGCGAGAGGGCACAGGCAGGGCTGAGGGACCTCCCCTTCCCCCTGAGTGAACAAATTTTTGTGTACCGGGCCTCTAGTATATATATGTCAAAGAAGGTCCAGTTATTATTCAGGTCTGCCAGAAATCAATCCAGCAAGAACAAGATGGTGTGTTTCGGAAATGCTAATCTACTAGTATTGCTTCTTCCTTATCTCCCTCTGGGAACCTTGGTACAAAAGCTGGCATGCCATGGAAGACAGCATCCCTGGTGCCCAGCACCAACAGCACAGGGGAACAGAAGTGTATTGTTTGCAGGGCTAGAGTTGGCCCCTGTCCTACATTTTCTGATATTTTCCCTCATTGCTTCCAGGTGTGGTCCTGTGGGCTAGATGTAGAGTGAGCTTTCCCCACCCCCAGCTTGAATTGCTGTCTGCTCCTCTGGGCAACAAATCACTCTCCTCACTGTCCACTCCCAGTACAGGTAACAGGCAGCCTTCTGTTGGGATGGTGGCAGGATGGATGGCTGGTCCCAGCAGCCTGAGTTTGTGCTACCCACCTGGCAGGCCCAAGAAGCTCTTGTCCTACGTTATCACGAGTCCTCTGTGTAGCCCCTGATGGAGGCTGGACTAACTAACTACCAACCAACCCTAGGGCGGCACTGAGGAGCTGGCGTGGGGAGCTGTTTGTGGGCTTTTGGGGAAGCTCCCCTGGGAAGCTGAGCTCTTGTTCTGATGGTGAATGTTCTTTCACCGTGTCCTGTGGGCCCTGGCCAGCTGCTCTGGAGAAAGGAGCATGGCAAGGGTTCAACCTGGAACTGCCCTCCCAGCCACCCAGAAAGATCTGTCTACTCCCATGATGCCCTGGCCTCCCACGAAATGGCCCCTTTGGTTTGTTTTCATGACTTATGCCTCAGAGCAGCTGGGGCATACGATGCCTTTGGGCCGTTCTCCAAGGACTCAGGCTTGGCCTCTGTGGACGCTTGCGGAGGGCTTGTCAGGGGCCCTGCAGGCGACACTGAAGAGGAGCTTAGGGGGGAGGAAGGAGCGTGGGGTGGAAGTCGGCAGCAAGCTTTCCCTCCGGGAAGGGCGGCCCTAGGGCTGCCAGGTCTGCCTCTGCCCGCACAGCCTCAGCCCTTCCAGGCGCTCTGCACAGCGGCTGCCAGGGACGCAGTGGGTTCCAAGTTCGAATGATGCGCAATGATTTCAGCAGCAACTACTAGAAAGAGGGGCGCCACATACCTCCTTGTCACCCTCAAAGCTGGTTTTCTTCATGTTGTCCAACAAGAGGCCCAGGGGATACGTTTGATGCCACACATTTGTCCATTTTACATTAAAGTCCTGTCACTCGGATGCCCCACTCTTGGTGATGGTGAGCCAGTCCGGTTCGGCAGAAAGTCAGACAGCGGTCAGGCAGAGCGGGTGCCCCTAGGGCCAGGATCTTCTAAACCAGTGGTTCTCAACCTTCTGGCCCTTTAAATACAGTTCCTCATGTTGTGACCCAACCATAAAATTGTTTTCGTTGCTACTTCATAACTGTAATGTTGCTACTGTTATGAATCGTCATGTAAATATCTGATATGCAGGATGGTCTTAGGCGACTCCTGTGAAAGGGTCGTTGGACCGCCAAAGGGGTCGCGACCCACAGGTTGAGAAACGCTATATCGGACCCCTCACCTGCAGGCTGCTAGAGCTCCCCGCCCCGCCCCCAGAAAGGGACGCATCAGGGAGTCGGGGCATCTCGGGCCAAAATCTGGAGGTGCTGGAGCGGGTTTTCTTGCTAGTGGGGAGGGGGGCAGCGGTTGGCGTAGGGGGAAGCCTGGGTTCAGTGGGGGGGGGGGGGGGGAAAGAAGGGTCAGGAGGAGAAGGGGAGCAGGAGAGGAAGGGGGAGGGAGGTGGAAGGAGAGGAGGGGGAAGGGCTAGGTGGCCAGGAGCCGAGCGCCGCGTGGATTGTGGCCCGGAGCTGCGGACACGGGGCGGCGCGCTGGTGTGTGGGATAAAGATAGGCGCGTCATGAAGCCGGGCGCCTGGGCCTCCTTTGTTTCCTGGAAGCCTTTAAAAAAGCCCCCTCCACAGCCCTGTGCGGGGCGATGGGGACAATGGCCGGCTGCGCAGTGGGCCGAGGGGACGCCCCCTTTTAGAGATGCCTTTCCAGCCTCGGGCCCAGACTGGAGGCTCCTGAGCCACAAGGGCCTTGGAACTACGCGCGGGGCGCGCCCTGATCTTATGGGGGACAAGAGGCCAGCATTAAAACAGCACGAAGATTTTAAAAAAAGGAAAAGAAAATCTCGCTACTGCAGTAAGGCGCAAGTTGCTGGGCCTGTGGGTCCCTGGCAGAGGGCCTAGCGGTTCCAGTCCCCCACCTGGCACGAGCGGCCTGGGGCGCGCACGCACTGTGGGGCGCATTGTCATCGCTGGGTTTTCCTGAATGCCACTGTGGCACATTCCTGGCCTTTGCCATTATTGGGAAATGAGAGGATCTTTTCTTCCATTCTTCCCCCTTCCCCCTCCCTTCGTGTTTCTTCCGGCCATGGAATTATCTACTTTAGCTCAAAAGACATTCCATTCCCATGACAAAAGCAGAACCGGTGATGTTGGCATACTGTAGCCCTCTTTCTTATAAGGAGATCTGGGCCATAAATCATAATGAATGAAAACGTAAAAGAGCATTTCTTTACCTTTTAATGGTGCACTTTGCTTATTTTCAAAGTGCCACGAACAGCTCCACTTCTTGACGTTCGACAACCAGAACCCACCTCAGACACTGAGCTGACAATGTTTTCCCTTTAATATCCTAATGCAAATGGACTGAAGAGATTTGTTTTGAACTCCTCCTCCGTTCTAAAGTGCCCCGAGTCTATCACTGAACAAAGGCTGACAGATTTTAAAACAGAATGGGGCAAAACTATCCATGGCAACTTACCGACCTTTCTATCTATTCATCCGTAGCACTCTCCTTCCCTCCTTTGGCACACTCCCACCTCACATCTGTTCCAGAAGCAATGACATACACACATTGGCTCACGCGAGGTAGACTCACATCAGCGTATGCCAGATTATCTGGAAATGGTTGATCAAAAACACTCTCAATTATGTGTCGTCCAGCGGGAGACAGCAACTGGAGAAGAATGAAAGATCAGGGGGATATTTCCCCAAGAGAACTAAATATTGCAAACGTTTGAACCCATCTTTAAACAAAACAGTCTCCGGGTTTCCTCAGTCAATGTGTGGCAATTTACACCTGGGCTGGAGGATGGAAGGGTATCTGACTAAGTAATTGTTCTCAGGAAGGGTCATGTTTGGCCTCTCAAATCCCGAGTCTGGTATGTCACATTGCACAGGTGTTTTTCACAACTCACTGGGTCTGATGGGTCTGACAGCATGTAAGGTTGCCCCCGAGAGGAGCCGAGGGACATGGTGATTAGGGGATTTCTGAAGGAAGGGACAATGGGCCAATTACCAGCAAAGTCTGCGGGCTCCCTTGGAGAGGTTAAGGAGGAGAGCACTCGGCCTTTGAGCTACCGTGTCATCTGTTCTGGGGCTTAATCAAGTTATCATATCACCCCAGTGTCTATAGGCCTCCGTCCATCGATTTGAATGAAGACAAAAATTTGCAGACAAATTTCTAGCAGCAGGAAGTTGGGGCTCTCCTGCAAGGCTGGATGAAAAGCACCTGTAACCTTGCTGGCCTTGTCCAGCTCCTGCTGGGAGCCGCTTTGGGCTGCAGTCTGCTGGCTGCAGAGCCTGCCTGTCAGCAGGAGTTGGGCCTTGGGGAGGAGGCGGGGGGCGGGGGGGGGGGGGGATGCTATTATGCGTTTCAAGAGAATGCCTTGGAGCAGCCCCCACCGTGGCCAGGTCAGCACAATGTGGCCAGCTACCCGTGAATAGGTAGGTGGACACTGTCTCCTTTCTTTAGATATTGGCTTGGAGTCATATTTAAGCTAAGGCAGGGCTGTCCTAAAATCACCCTCACGGTGGCTTAAAGGGAACACTTGTGTTTCTCCCTTTCTGTAGGGAGGGTGAGAGGCAGGACGCTCTCCAGAAAGGCCAGGCCCCTGCTCCTCTCTGAGCTGCATTTCCCTGTTTGTGAAGGTCAGGGATGTTGTAATTTACATCTAATCTGCAGGGTGGAAGGAAGAGGGCGTTTGATGTAAGTAGACTGAACACTGATTAGAGGTCAGGAGGCCTGTGTTGCAGGCCTAGCTCTATGACTTGGAGAAGTGTCTTAGTCTCTCTTTGTCATAGATATTTCGGTTTTAAGATGGGGATACTGGCCCTCCCTGTCTGCTCTGCCCTGGGAGCAGCTCCCCTCATCCCCTGCACCACGTTTGTCTCCCCCCACTCCGTGGCCAGGAGCACCTCTCGGCTGAGCGGGTCACTGTCTGCAGTGGTGCTGAAACGACCAGAGACACTGACAGATGAGAGCCTCAGCAGCTTGGCAGCCCTGCGTCTGTCCCCTGACCTCCCTTATTTCTAGCTGCAGCTTCCAAATCAGTGCCATTTCAAGGGATATCGACATAGCAGCCAAGTTCATTGGGGCTGGGGCGGCCACAGTAGGGGTGGCAGGCTCTGGGGCTGGAACTGGGACTGTGTTTGGGAGCCTCATCGTTGGTTATGCCAGGAACCCTTCTCTGAAGCAACAGCTCTTCTCCTACGCCATCTGGGCTTTGCCCTCTCAGAGGCCATGGGGCTCTTTTGCCTGATGGTGGCCTTTCTCCTCCTCTTCGCCATGTGAAGGAGCTGTCTCCATCCCCCATAGTTCTTTTCCCGTGTCTTGTCTGCCCTGTATGTTCCTTTTCCTATACCTCCCAGGCAGCCTGGGGAAAGTGGTTGGCTCAGGGTTTGACAGAAGGAAGACAAATAAACACTGTATTAATAAGATGTAAAAAAGAAAAAAAAAAGATGGGGATAATGATCTAGGCTGTTACTTCACCGGTTATGAGTAAATATGATGATAGATGCTGATCAGCAATGAAAAACTTTAAAACTACATTGCTAGTTGTCTCTGAAGCCCTTCCAGCCACCTGTGCTCTAGGATTCAATGTCACAAAGAGGGAGAAGAGAAGAGAGTTATTAATTAGCCTTAATATAAGAGCATTCCATCCTGAGAATGAGGTAGTCACTGAAGGTGAATTTCATAGCCAGTAGCAGGAGAAGCCAAAAGATATGTCTTCAACACTTTGTGAGGCTGGCTGATCTGATTAAGAGAAACTTTTCTGAGGCCCACAGGAAATTGGACTTTTTGACATTTTGATGAAGGGCTCAGAACCTGGAAAAGTGGAATGGAGACCCGGCTGGTAAATCACTCCATCCCCTGCCCTTCGGACTATGTTTATATTCTGTAGTCACTTTGTGATCGGGACATCAACCTTGAACCCAAGGGCAGCTCCAGCATGTTCCTCATTTTTAAAATGAGGTGCACTTTCTCTGCCTCTCTAACTCACGGGGCAATGGTAGAATCAACTGGTTAAAAGGTGAAATGTGCTTTGTCAATAAAGTGTAATGTGCTAGATATGTTTGCAACACACACACGTAAAGGACTATTCTTGCCTATTCAACTGGAGCCTGGATGAACATGCGGGGGCCATTCTGCAGCCTTGTGGACCTGACTATAGGGATTCAATGTTATAGATCAGGGGTCCTCAAACTTTTTAAACAGGGGGCCAGTTCACTGTCCCTCAGACCGTTGGAGGGCCGGACTATAGTTTAAAAAAAAAACTTTGAACAAATTCCTATGCACACTGCACATATCTTATTTTGAAGTAAAAAAACAAAACGGGAACAAATACAATATTTGTATTTGCATGTGGCCCACGGGCCGTAGTTTGAGGACCCCTGTTATAGATGATCTGGCTCATGAGAGGATCCTTCATACGGAATTAACATCTGGCTGCTCTCTCTGAATGAATAGGTATGGGTGCCTTGCTGACCTCCAGCTCCTGAGGGGGTGGCCCTGTGGGCATAGGGAGGGCTGGGGTGTTGGTGCCCAGACATAGAGAGAATCTGACAGCAAACAGTGAAAACGGATGGAGTGCTCTTCATTCCTTACTTCCTCACTTATCTGCCCCCAAGCCCCGGCCCCATCAAAACACCCATGGCTCTCCCAAACATCACATGAGCTCCTGCCCTGTGATTTCTGCCTCTGCCATTTCCTCTGCCGCCATCTCCCCATCTTCTCTGCTTCTTAAATGTCTTATCCTTTAAGGTCATGTGCAATGTCACCTCCTTAGAGAGGCCACAGTCCTCAAACAGCTAAGTCAGTCAGCACTGAATGTCTTTCCTGGGAAACTCTGTCCTGTCCTTTGCCCCATCACAGTTTGTGCTCATTCTGTGAGCTTCTCAGAGGCAGAGATTGAGTTTGTGTTTTCTTGGTGACCAGTCCCTAGTACGGAAGGCTGCTGGTGCACAGCAATTTCGGCATTCAGTGTGGAGCTGCATTTTGCCACTCCTTCGTGTGTCAGTGACATGAAGGGACTGTGGGGAGGGAGGGGCAGGTGGCATCCTCTATTGTCATGTTTATTTATTTAAACCAAGTCCATTTTTGGTTTTGCCTTGAATCTCACCCAAACTGAAAATGTGCAAAACTGCTCTAACTTAATTAGAGATGTACATGCAAGTGACACAAGGACGACTCTTTTCTGAGTGTTTCATTCTTGCCCAAATAAGGCGCTCCTTTGCCGCCTCCTGCGTGACTTTAGGAAATCCTTGCAGAAATAACTCCCGGTGCAGTGGGCAGCTCGCTCAGGGGCCTGGCCTCACAAAATACCCTTTGTGCTCTAATCTGCACAGGTTTACTTCCACAAGAAAGTACACACTTCACACTCTGGCAAGCATCCAGTGGCGAAGGTTTTGTCTCTCGGTTCCGCATTTACACCTTCAGTCGGAGAAGGCTGTGGTCAGGGAGAGAGCACCTCTTCCCGTCGTTCTGAGTGTGGGTCCCTGGACCACCAGGGACTCATGTGAGTGGTCAACAAGTCTCTTTGACCCTTTTCAATATTTCAAAAAGCCGGAGATAAAGGTGCAGGGCCTACTAACAAGTGAAGTTCCTGTGTTATGTTCCCTTTTGCTTTTGGCTCAGTTCAGCATGTTAGCACGGAGTAGCTCATGGTAGTGAAAAGTTAACCAGCACTACATTTGACTTTGTAGGTCGAAGTGTTTTTGGTTGAAGTATCATTTACACAATAATATGTACACACTTTAAGGATGGGGTTTGATGAGTCTGACAGCTGCGTACAGTCCTGTAGCTACTACCACACTCCAGACACAGCATTTCCGTCACCCCCAGAGTCCCTCATGCACATCACAGCCAACACCCTCCTTAGAACCCCTGCTGGAGGCCACTGCTATCTTGTCATTGCAGCAGTGCCTTTCTAGAATTTTTTATAAATGGGGTAATACAGTATGCTGTTTTTCTGTATTTGACTTTTTTTATTTGCTATAATGTTTTTGAGATTCATCCGTGTTGTGTGTAACGATATTTTTCGTTTTTAGTGCTGAGTGGTATTTCATAAGAGGATTACAATTTGTTCGCCCATTAATCAATTGATGGACATTTGGGTTGTTTCCAGAGTTGAGCTGTTATGAATATGTGGCTACAATGTTGATATGAACATGCACATACAAGTCTGTGTGTGGACATATATTTTAATTTCTCTTGAGGAAATAGCTACGAGTGAAATTGCTGGGTTGCCTCATGGCTCTATGTGCTTAACTTTATAAGATATTGCCAGCCATGCTTTCAAAGTGGCTGCACCACTGTACGTTCAATTAGCAGTGTATAGGAATCCAGTTGGTCTCTACCCTTGCTAATGCCTGTTGTTGACAGTCTTTTCCATTTTACCCATTCTAGGAGGGATAGAGTGGTATTCCATCGCAGTTTTAATTTGCATTTCCCTGATGACTACTAGTGTCCATATTGGTTAGTCATATACAGAGTGGGGGCAAAAGTAGGTTTATAGTTGTTCATTTAGAAAATAATACAATAATTAATAAATAGCAACACAAGAATAAGCTGTTTCACGTACCCTCAACTATAAACCTACTTTTGCAGAGCAAAAGTTTTTAATTTTGAAGGTATTCAGTCTCTCACCATTAAGTATGGTTAGCTATAGGTTAAAGAATATCTCCTTCATCAAGTGAGGAAGTTCACCTCTATTCCTGTTTTTTGGAGAGTTATTAAGTCATGGATGGGTGTTGAATTTTGTCAAATCTTTTTCTATATTCATTGACATAATCAAATATTTTTTTATTTTATTCTATTATTATGGTGGATTACATTGATAGGTTTTTAAATTTTAAACCAAACTTGCACTCCTGCATTAAGTCTATATAATCATGACACATTATCTTTTTATATATATATTGCTAGATTTTATTATTTAAAATTTTGATTTTATGTCTATGTTCATGAGGAATATTGATCTGTAGTTTTCTTTTCTTGTGATCTTTTTGTCTGGTTTTGAAGTCAGGTAATTCCTCTAAAATAGGTTGAGCTGTGTCCCCTCTTCTTTTAGTTTTTGAAAAAGTTTATGTGGGATTGGCATTATCATATAGTAGTGAAGCTGTCTAGGCGTAAAATTTTCTAATGGAAAGTTTTATTTACAACATCAGCTTATTTAATTGTTACAACTCTATTCAAATGTTTTACTTCTTGAGTCATTTTTGTTAATTTGTCTCATAATGATTTATATACTTTGTCTAAGTTATCAAATATATTGACATAAGTTATTAAAAACAAGCCCTTTAGGTTTTTGATGTCTGTAGGATCTGTACTAATGTTATCCAATTTATTTCTGATATTGATAACTTAGGTCTTCTCTCTTGCTTCTTGATCAGCTTAGCTAGTTAATTTTATATATCTCTTTAGTAAACCAGTTTTTCTTCATTGATTTTTCTCAATTGTTTTTTCATTTTTTATTTTATTGATTCTTGCTCTTATTGTTATTATTTCCTTCCTTATACTTAATTTAGGTTTAATTGCTCTTCCTTTTCTAATTTATAAGACAGAAACCCAGATTATTGATTTTAAGTATTTCTTATAATATAAACATTTAAAACTACTTATTTCCTGTAAACATTAGTTTAGTACAGCCATGGGCAAACTACGGCCCGCGGGCAGGAAAATGAATAAAACTAAAAAAAAAAAGACCGTACCCTTTTATGCCTTTTATGTAATGATGTTTACTTTGAATTTATATTAGTTCACACAAACATTCCATCCATGTTTTTGTTCCAGCCCTCCGGTCCATTTTAAGAACCTTTTGTGGCCCTCGAGTCAAAAAGTTTGCCCACCCCTGGTTTAGTACATGTTACATATTTTGACATAGTCTACTTTAATTTTTCTTTATTTAAAAATAATTTTCATTTTACTTGTGATTTATTTTTTGACCCATGGATTATGTAAAAATGTGTTGTTTAATTTTCAAGTACTTGGGGTTTCCTAGATATCTTGTTGTTATTGATTTCTAATTGACTGTGATCAGAGAACATAGTCTACATGATTTTAATTTTTTTCAAGGTGCTGAGACTACTTTGTGTCATTGATTGCTGATGAACAGACCCCTGTACACTTGAAAAGAATGTGTATTCTTGCAATTGGTGAAGGTGATATTTATAAATATCAGTCAGGCCAATGTGGTTCAGATTGTTCAGATTTTCTATATCTGTGTTATACTTATCTAATTGTTCTGTCTCTTGCTGAGAATAGGGAGTTAAAGTCTTCAATTATGATCATGGAATTATCTGTTTTTCCCTTTAATTCTGTTTATTTTTATCACATATATTTTGAAGTTCTGTTAAAAGGAACATGTATATTTATGATTGTCAAGTCGTTCTGTTGAATTGATTCTTTTATCATTATGAAATATCTTTTTATTGCTTTATTTTTTGTCTTGATATCTATTTTAGCTGATATTAATGTAGTCTCTCAAACTTTCTTATGATTATGGCTTACATGACAAATATTTTTACCATTCACTTACTTTTTGCTGATCTTTGTATATATGTCCTGTATAATAAGAGAGGGATATGCTAGTTAGCCCAGATATGCTAATTAGTCAAGACTGGATATGCTAATTAGTTGTAACCAGTATTCAAATTGACCATCACTCCAACACAATAATAAGAGAGGGGTATGCTAATTAGCCCCAATATGCTGATTAGTCATGACCAATATGCAAATTGACCATCACTCAAACACACAGGATGGCCACTGCCACATGGTCAAAGATGGCCACCACAAGATAGCTGGCAGGGGAGGGCAGTTGGGGGGACCAGTCCTGCAGGGGAAGGCAGTTGGGGGCAATCAGGCCGGCAGGGGAACATTTAGGCGTCAATCAGGCTGGCAGGGGAGCGATAGGGGGTGATCAGGCAGGCAGGCAGGTGAGTAGTTGGGAGCCAGCAGTCCTGGATTGTGAGAGGGATGTCCAACTGTCTGTTTAGGCCCGTTTCTTGTGTAATCGGGCCTAAACGGACAGTTGGACATCCCTCGAGGAGTCCCAGATTGGAGAGGGTGCACGTTTATCTGTTATGACCAACTCTGCCTTTACTTGGAGAGTTTAGTTCATTACACTTTAATGTGATTATTAATATGGTTGAGTTTGGGCCCACAACTTTATTATTTGTTTTCTTTTTGTTGCTACTGGGTTGTTTCCCCCTTCGATTTCTCCTTGCCTGCCTTTTGTTGGGTTATTTGGATAACTTTTAGAATTCCATTTTAACTTACACTTTTAACTATAATTCTTTACATTTTTAAAATGGTTTCTCTAAGGACTATATATAATATATTCTTAACTTTCAGTTTACTTTTAGTTAATATTTCATCCAAAAAGGAGAAAATTTGCAACCACATAATTTCATACTCTTTCATTCTTTATGCCTTATTTATTATAAATATTACATCTACATATGTTCTAAACCACACAAGGCAGTGGTATAGTATTTGTTTTAAACAGTCATATATGTTACAAAGAAATTAAAAGACAAAATGTAGTTTTATATTCACCCATATATTCTTTATTTTTAATATTCTTTTCTTTCTGAGGATCTGAGTCGCCATTTGGCATCGTTTCCTTTCAGACTGAAAAGCTTCCTTAGCATTTCCTATAGAGCAAGTCTGTTCGTGACAAACTTGTTTAGTTTTCTTTTATCTGAAAATTTATTTCTCTTTGGTTCTTGAAGAATATTTTTACTAGATCTAACATTCTGGGTTGACAGGATTTAAAATAATATTTTTAGCACTTAAAAGGCAGACAGGGAGAAATTTGGTGGGAAAACAACCCAGCGGAGACAAAGAGAAAACAAATAGGAAATTTCATTGTGGTCATATTTTGTTATTTTATTAAGGATATAGTTTAATGTGTGCTAGAATGGTCTTGTTTGCTAATGACAACATCTGGGTCATCTTGTGGTTGTCTCACTTGATGTTCTTTTATCTTGAGAATGTGTTCTATGTTCCTACTTCTATGTATGTTGAATAATTTTGGGTTGGTTATATTCTGGACATTATGCATGTTAAATCATTTAGATTCTGGATTTTAGTGTTTTTCTTGGATGGATGTTATTTCTTATGTTTTATCAAGCAATTATCTTTGTTGGATTCAAACTGTAAACACTCTCTTAAGCAGCAGTGCCAATATCAGTTCAGATCTTTCCCCAGTAGCTTAGCTGCTTTGCGTCTTCCCTGTGTATATGTGGTTCAAGGCTTCGACAGAGATGTGGACAGATAGAATTTTAGGGTCTTCTTTCTCTTTAACACTGTACCCTCTCTCTCTCACTATCATAGTTTCCTAGGTTCTCAGGCCAGAAAATATGTCTTTTTTTGTTTTTTGTTTTTTTTACCGTTGTCTGCCTCCCCCTCCTCACTGCTCTGAATACTCTGCGAAGCATATCTGGTCTCAACTAAAGGCTGCAAATGTGTGAATCTTCCCTTCAGAGCACGGACTTGCCATCATAATCTACCTGCTTCTGTTCTCTTCTGTTCACTGAGTGTGCTATTACTCAGCTATTGCCAGAAGTGGAATGTGACTATATTCAATTTACTCACTAGAAAATAAAGGCAAAGAATGGAAGAATTTGAGGAATTGAAAGAACTTGCTGGGCCTGAGTAAGCCCTAAATTAATGCTCAGGGGATAAATGTTCTCCCCTCACCCCGCTCTGCTGGGTTACCCTCAATGACAGAGTGCTCACCACCCCAGAAAGCAGCCCACTCCACTTTAGATCTTTCTGATCACTTAAAATATTTTCCTTTGGTTTGTTCAAAAACATCCTCATTTAAGCTGTCACTCCTCAGCTCCAGCTCCAACCCTCAGGGCCACACGAAATGAGCCCAATTGTCCTTTCCCACAAAGTCACTGGCCTCTCAAGTTGAGGCTGCAGCCTCGGCTTCTCTGACCAGTCTCTGTCGTGCAGGGTATCTAGGCCTCTCATGATTCCGATCTCCTTCCCTTGACCAGGATCCTGTACTCACATAACTTTCTTAAAATGTGACATCCAGAAAGGGCCCAGCATTGGGGCAAGGCCTGGACCGCCCGGAGGCCCCCTTCTTTCCACGAGGCAGCTCCGCTCCCCATTGGTGTGCCTCCAGTCATGGAACTGGCTCGTATTAGGCTGGTGGTCAGTGAGCACCCTGGGCCCTTTGTCATCTTTCCCACACACCAACTGTCCCCAGCTGGCCTCCCAAAGCTGCCTTTTCAGCAGCTACTCAAGCCTCAGAGGATTTGCCATCATCAGGGCTGATCTTGCCCTGAGACCTCCCCTTGCCCTCAGGGCATCAAGCTTGACAGGGCTGGGAAGAGGATCCCCCAAGGCCCTTAAATCTGTCTGTATTTCTGCTCTCTACTTTTTAGAAAAATTAATCTGCATCATGTGATAGCTTATATTCAAATCAGGGCCCACACAGTCACTCCTGAGCAAGATACTGTATAGAGTTTTATAGTTTGCCAAACTTTTTCTATATTGCCTTGTTGGGTCCATGGAATAACCAGAATGACTGTAGGAGGTATGGGGAGGAGGGGGTAATATCCCCATTGGACAGATGAGAACACTGAGGTTGCTGGTAGACTCCAGGCTGCCAGGACTAGGGACAAAGGATAATCAAAATCAATGAAACGCTCCATATACTTATCACAAAGCACTCGATGTCTCAGAGACTTCCGGCTACCATTCGAATTGATCTCTGAGCCATCCTCTGGAGAGAATGTTTTTCTCAGGCCATTTTTTGATACAGATGATCTAAACGAATTCTCCTGTTCCACCCCCAGCCCTACCGGTGTGGTACAGCTGTGCGTGGTAACGAGGCGAAGGGAGTCTCTAGGCTGCTTTCCAAGAAATTGCTTCTGGGATCATTGGCCCCCAGCCCCACACAAAAGCACAGGTATGGAAGCCTGGCGTGCCCCTGACCTTTCACATCCACACAGCCAAGCGGTGGGGGAGGAGGGGCCGCTGCACAAAAGGGTCTGAGGAGTGACCCGGCCCGCCTCAGCTACCTGCTGTGCCCCACAATGGGGCCCGCGGCCCCGGCTGCCTCCGGGGCCCGAGAAAAGGGCCGAGATAATGACAGGCTCCGCGACCGCTGCTCTCTTCTGAGAAACGAGAAGAGGGAGGCGGCAGAACCTCCGGGATGATAAAGAAGTAACAAATGAGGAATAAAAGCTTCTGGAAGACATCTTAACCCGGGGATGAAAAAAATGTCAACATCTGTGAGGCTTTCTGCACCAGCAGACCCGGGCCCTAATGCAAACCCTCGCAAAGCCATTCACTGGAGCAGAGGCAAAAAGGCTACATTTTTCTCCGGGGGCGTCGCGGGCGCGCGGAGGCTGCCCTTTCCCTTTGGGGCGCTGCTGAACCGGGCGCTAATGCCGCGGGGGGGGGGGGGGACGGGGGGACGGGGGGGGGGGTAGGAGGAGAATGGAGCGCCCCCACCATCTTTATCCCGAAGCCTGCGAGGTGGGCGGATGGAAGAGCAGGCGAGATGCGTGCACGTCGAGGCCAGGAAGAAAGCCAGAGGAATTAGAGAAAACGCTGTTGAACAAGGGTCTCCTTTGACCGGGGCCTTCGGGGAGGACGGCGCTCCAGGAAAAGTAATCCTCTTAGCGGCTACTTACGTGTGTGTACAAAACAGGGAAATCGAATCTGAATGTCCTCCTTGCGTTTGCTAAAGTACCTAATGAAAACACAAAGATGCCTTATTCTGATCTTCACCTTTCATCCCGACCGCGGGGAGTGGCAGATGTTTGCTGATCGGGCTGATGAAAAAATTTCAAACTGGAAATTTGGGGTGGGGGAGGAGCTGACCCTGCTCTCTCTTTCCCAGAGGTGTGGGTTGCAGAACTTTGAGCCTTTGTGCCTCCCCCTGGGGCTCCCCTCCAGCCCCGTGCCTTTGAGGAGCTATGTGTGATTTTATTTCTTGGGCTTTTGTTCTATGTTCACCATTGGAATGTGTCTCCAGAGGCCTCAAGCAGAGAAAACTCAGGTCCTGGCCAACAAATGCAGCTTCCCGAGAAGAGTGGGAAACTTGGCGTGAAAAGAAATGTGCTCCCGAATTTGTGACCGCTTTGCATTTGGGGAAAATTGTACCCTGGCAGGATGGAACCAAGGTGGTCCTCACCATCCCCCCAAGTCCACATCCCTACCCCCTTCCCCACACACACCTCCTACTCCCAGTCTGGACTGTTTTAGTTAGCCTTATGGACAAACATCTTTCTTGCCTCTTACAGAGGTTTCTAGATCAAATGTTTTAATTATGATTTGGCTCTAAAACGAAACAAGATGCAAGTAAAAATAAGTAAAACGTTTTGGGGGTTGCCAAGGAGACTCTACCTAAGCCAAAATAGGAGAGTGTGCCTTTATTGTTCCTTTGATATGCTACGGGCCTGTTTGAAATGTAAAATTAGTGTTTGCTGTTGGGGTGCGAAAGGAATGGGGGTAGAGGGCGCAGCCACACAGAGGTTGATTGTGGCTCCAGGTCTGGTTCAGGCTGTCCATCTGTGGGTTGCCACTGTGGTCCTAGACTTTCAGGGTAGGTAGTGAGCTCGCAGGCTCTCAAGGTAGTCAAGCAGTGGCCCAAGTTCAGTCACCACTGGAGAGGATTCCCGTGCTGGGTGTGCAGTTGAACTGGATGAACTCTGAAGTCTTTTGCAATGCTAATATTAATAACAACATTACTATGAGTACTGATTATGTACTAGTCGCTCTTCTAAGGGCCTTAATACATTATCTCATTTAATTTTCACGGCTCTGGGCTATAAACTCTCTTATTATGCCCATTTTGTAGTGAAGGAGAGGTTAGGGGCATAGCTGCGAATGACAGAGTCAGTATTCAAACCCGATCCATCGAATGCCAACCTTAGGCTCTTACCTCATGCTGCAAGGCCTCTTAAGAGAACTTGGTTTTGGGTGATTTTCTGTTCCCCTCTTTACCTGGCTGGTAGGAGAGGACTGACTCTGTCTTTCCTGGTTCATCCCCTGGTGCCGTAGCACCCCTCCTCCCTATTCCTTTGGGAGAATGAGGGAAACCTGGGACATCCCTGGGCAGCCTGTCGCTGCTGTGGGCTGGGGAAGGCTCTACACCCACCTGCCAGGCCCCAGAATATCAGGGTGGCTGGACACTGTTCCTTGCCTGCAGGAGGAGGGTGCTCAAGTCGGGCGTTCATCGACTAGTGCACAGTCTCTTTCAGCAGCTACTCCAAGGCCCTGGGTCTTAGAGTAGCTGCTGAAGAGAATCTGTGTACCTTCTGAGACGCATACCTTCTCATTCGCCAGGTTCTTTCTACTGAGACGAGCCTGCGGCCCGCCCAGAAAATGGTGAGCAGACACTTCAATTAAAAAATTTTTTTAAATTTTTTACTTTAGATTGAAAGGATGGGAGAGGCAGTGCAGGCATGTGCCCTGAGTGGGCATCGAATCAGCGACCTCCTGGTGCCTGGGACAACACTCAACCAACTGAGCCTTATCAGCCAGGGCAACACTTTAATTGTTTCATGCCCACAATGCCTGATGTGCCAAGGGGTCAGAGAGCCACAGTCACAGACCTGGGACCTTTAGGGATCATTGGTCTCGATCCCTATGGTTCTCAAGATGAGCCCACAAATTCTTTGAGATGGCTCCCCGCAAGAGGTAGAGCTCAATTACCCTTTTCCTTAGCGTGGAATGGACTTAGTGACTAGCCCACTAGAGAGCAGACTATAGCAGAACTGGCGGAATGTCACTTCCAAGACAAGGTTATAAAAGATGGTAGCTTCCGTCTTGGGTTCCCTGTCTCTGACTCTCTCCCTCTTGATTCACTTGTTCTGGGAAAACCAGCTGTCATACTGTGAGGCAGCCCTTCTGAGATACTGGGGGCTGCCAGCGACTGCATGAATGAACTTGAGAACAGTCCTCTGAGACTGTCCACAGCCACATGAGTGGTCCTGGACGTGGATCCTCCCTCAGCCGAGCCTCAGCTGACTGCACCTCTGGTGGACGTACTGACTGCGCAACCTCAGGAACCTCAGGGGAGACCTTGAGCCGGAAACACCAGCCAAGCCACAGCCAGATTCCTGCCCCACAGCGACCATGAGATAAGTGTTGTTGCTCTTAGTTGCCACACTTGGGGGTAATTTGTTCGCAGTCCTTCCTCATTGTGCAGGTGGGAGAACGGAGGCTCTTTTGGGGAAAGTTACCCATTTTCACAAATGACAAGTCAGTACTTGAAATGAACTCAAATATTTTGACTTCTCGTCCAGTGTTCTTTCCACTTCATCAGACTTCCCCTGGTTTCCGTTTCCCACTAATGGATGTGAAGAATTTAATCTGACAAACTTCTGTCTCTGCGAACTCAGATCAGTGGTGGCTTAGGGTTTGGTGGGGACAGCGATCCCTTAGGGGCTGTGTGAGAGGGTCACACCTCCCAGAGCTGCCCCTCTTCCCAAGACTCGTGTTTTGGTTGATGTGGGAAGTTCAACCCACGCATATGAATTTCAAATTTAATACAGAACTTACCACCCAGAAATGACTGTGTGAAGTAGGTGTAATTTGCCTGTGTTTATTTTTTATTATGAACTTAAGCAAAGTTTATGGAAAAAAGGAATCTGATGATTATGCAACTTTGCTATTTACATCTCTCCAAATTCTCTTTGTTAGTGTTCTTTGTACAGCTGTAATGGCCTGTGTAGACTCTTTAGAGTTTTGCCTTCCTCACTCAGCAAGTGTCCATTGTACCCCAGGCCCTCTGCGGCTGGGAAAGCCGAGCCCACAGTGCATGGCTCTCTCCCAGACCACCCTCCCGATTGCCCAGCTCACCCCCTTGCCTTCTGCTCCGTGCTCACAGACCCTCCTCGGCCCAAGCCCTCTGGCCTGTCTCATGCATTGGAACACACTGGGTGGCAGGGCCTGGAGTCCTGGTGCTCCCTGCTTCCACCGTGGCCTGGTCTCCTGGCTCCTCATACCACAGAGACTGGAAATAGTACTCCTGAAGGCTGCACGGCCTCGCTGCTGGTGAGGGACCTGAGATGTCATTGCTAATGACAACTAAATTTCCCAGGTTCTTTGGTCGTCGAGTCCTAGTTCTCAGCCTGTGGTTCTTTTCCACCACGTCTGAATCCCCAGTGCAGGGGCTGGTTAGAATGCTGGTTGGAGATTTTGTGCCATTGAAACCTATACATTCATATTGACCAATGTTGCCCCCATGCATTTATTTAAAAAATAATTTAAAAATGCTGGTTGCTGGGCCCTCACACCCAGTCCTGAATCTGGAGAAGGGGCTTAAGAATCTGCGTTTTTACAAGCTCCCGAAGCAATGCTGGTACTCAGTACCATTTGAGAAGTCTGGCTCTGCTCCCTCCTGGAGTTTTTATATTTTTTAAATTTGTTTTAAAAAATTTAAAAAATATATTTTTATTAATTTCAGCGAGGAAGGGAGAGGGAGAGAGAGATAAAAACATCAATGATGAGAGGGAATTATTGATCGGCTGCCTCCTGCATGCCCCACACTGGGGATCCAGCCCATAACCCGGGCATGTGCCCTGACCGGGAACTGAACTGTGATCTGCTGGTTCATAGGTTGACGCTAAATCACTGAGCCCTGCTGGAACTTTTGAAAACTGTTGGTTAGCCTGGTTTTCAGAAAACTTTGGAGAAGCAGTAAAAAAACAACCCTCATTGACTTTCTGAGCCTGAGCCTCTGCTAGACGGGTCTCCCTGCCACGCCAGTTTTCTCCTTACCACCCCCCTTCTTCTCCTCCTGCCACCCGTTTTCCACCTCCAGCAACAGGAGGTCAGAGAATCAGGATGTCGTTCTTGTTGGTCCATTGGCTTCCTGGTGGACACCCAGGGAATGGTTTCTGAGGGAGGAACTGGCAATTATTGGCCAAAATAAGGGCTGATGGTTCGTAATGTCCTCTGCGAGTTGGTTTTTTTGGGACACGAATGCAATGGGAAGTCTACAGAATGGACCCTGAGTGGGCTTCAGGGTGATGCTGCAGGACTGAGCTTCCCAAGGCACCCTCTCTTGTTGCACGCCCCCCTTTTCTATGGAGCCAGTTCCCCAGGGTTTTCAATTCACTGCTCCCCCCCCCCCCCAAAAAAGAGAAAACTATCCCCAACCTGCCTGGTGAGGGTGGCCAGGTGCCGCCCTGGGCCTCAGTGGCCCCAGCTGCAGCATGAGGGCTTGGGAAAGCCTTTACAGACCTGAGGTTCTATGATATTTGCTGCTGACAGGAGTCTCTCAGGACCATCTGGGTCCGCCTCATAAATGACCTCCCCCAAGAGGAGGCCTGGACCCATGGTGTTCACGGCTTGGTTCGTTCCCCTGTAAGTAGAGAACAAAGCGAGGTCCAGACCCTGAGCACTGGGAAATCCAACCAGACTTAAGCATATCCATCAATCAGAGGGGAGCCGAAAGCTGGAAGGGGCTTGGAAGTGTGGTGGGCTGCAGGCCTGTCTGCAGATATCTGTTTACTTTCACACCCTAACTGCCCTCCAAGGAAGGCTGCGGCCACTGGGCAGCAGCCAGCTCCTGCGTTGAGGCCTGGAATGTCTGAATTCTCTCCCAAACATGTCTCCTCACCCCAGGCCTCCCAAGGAAGAGCCTCCCCAGTTGCGGAACCCAGGGCGGATGCACAGTGGGAGATGTGATCGGAATCTAAACAAAGCCTGCAGGGAGGACCGGAAGCTTGACACAGCCGCTGGCGTAAACCGCCAGCCCTAACAGCTGCTCTCCCCATGTGACAGAGACACTCAGCTGCAGCCTGGAAATACCACCCTGGGTGTCATCTGTGTCTCCTGCCACCATCCCTCCCGCCCACCCGCCTTCCCTGAAGCCGCAGGCATGATGGCTTCCGTGCCATGTCAGTCTATTTGGGATCTTGTGAGATGTCAGTCAGGGGAGTAATTATTGCGCACAGCCCCCGATAACCTACCGCTGATGCCCCCCATCGCATGCACAACCCCTCCCTCTGTGGTCACCCAGGCTCCTTGGCTGCCCTTGGCAAGCCCTTGCCAGTCCAGGCTTCCACGCAGGTTCCTCGGATTCTAGGGCCTTCTGTCCTGGGGCCGGAACTGTTTCATTAACTCGATACTGATGTCCGCAGCTGAGACTGATTCCAGCAGCGCTGACTCAGTTTCCCTGATTACAAAATGTCAGAATACCCTGATGAACAGTTAAGAGCTGTCCTAGCATTTATGTTCTATGTTTTACTTCTGTTCTGTGAGTGTCCATTTCCAAAAGGATATGTTTGGGTGACAAGAAGAGGGATCTTGCCTGGCCGGCATGGCTCCGTGGCTGAGCATCGGCCTATGAACGAGAAGGTCATGGTTTGGATTCCCTATCAGGGCACATGCTCGGGTTGCAGGCCCGATCCCTGGTGTGGGGCGTGCAGGAGGCAACTGATTAATGATTCTCTCTCATCATTGATGTTTCTATCGCTCTCTCCCTCTCCCTTCCTCTCTGAAGTCAATGAGAATATATTTAGAAAAAAAGAAGAGGGGTCCTGTTGTGAGGATGAGAGGGGAGAGAGCACAGGAAAGGTCCCAGGATCAGAGCGTTGTCCGCTCTGCCCCACAGATGAGGAAATCGCCTCAGAGCAGCTGAGTGAGTGCACCTGCTGGAGTGTGGCTGGGCCGGAGCTTGGACTATGCTGTGCTCTTTCTACAGCAGGACCCCTGCCCTTTCCCTTCCAATTCCACTTGTCAGAACCCCTCTAGCCCCTTCTCAGTGTCATCTCCGCCCTGTGGCCCTCCCTGAGGCCTCCAAGCAGAATCCCCAGAACTCCCGTCGCACCCAGTCTACCCTTCTCTTGCCCCCTTGCTTCTGAGACTAGAGACAGTCGGCCTGCCCATTGGCCTGGGAGCCCCTGGAAGGTGGTGCTTCAACACATTGTCTTTCTTTCCCGGACCAGCACAAGGAGCCGCACACAGTGGGTTCCATGAGTGTGGAACTGAAGTTACTCAGCCCTGGCTGGTTTGGCTCAGTGGATAGAGCATCAGCCTGAGGACTGAAGGGTCCCGGGTTCGATTCCAGTCAAGGGCACATGCCTGCAATGATTCTCTCTCATCATTGATGTTTCTATCTCACGCTCCCTCTACTTTCCTCTCTGAAACCAATAAAAATATATTAAAAAAGAAAGTTACTCAGAGCATCCTTCTGCCTCAATATGTGAGCTCCCCAGCTCTGCCACCCCCTCCCCCAGGCCTCAGAGGTGAAACTGCATAACCCCCCAACCCAGGCCCGAAGCATATATTTCTGTGTAGGGAAGCACAGGCCTCAATATTGGGGGCTGAGAGGGAACCATGCTGTCAGTTATGGTTTAAAGGGGCCCTTCCCCTGGCAGGCCCTGGACCAGACAGGAGAATGGGTACGGTGCGCCCTGTGCTTGCCTGTGGAGAGGAGATTGCTGAGTCCACCGAGGACTCCGCCCTCTGAGTTGTTGTGACGGCAGCCCCTCCCCATCTCTCCATGTCCTGTTTTCACCTACGGGAGGTCAGTAGCAGCCAGTGTGTCATTCTCAGGATGCTCCCACTTCCTGTCAGGAGCTCAGTGAGGACAGGGTTCAAGTGTGGTCTAGGTTTGCCCTGTCACCTAGTTCTGCGTGAAGCATGCAGGAGGGACCCAAGGCAGGATTTTTAATGTTTAAAAAGTATTTTTTTCTTGATTATAAAGAGGAAGGGAGAGGGAGAGAGAGAGATAGAAACATCAATGATGAGAGAGAATCATTGGTCGGCTGCCTCATTGGGAATCCAGCCCGCAACCTGGCCATGTGCCCTGACCACGGAATCGAACCGTGACCTCCTGGTTCATAGGTCAACACTCAACCACTGAGCCACGCTGGCCAGGCCCAAAGCAGGAATTTTAGAATTGAATAGAGTCTGTTATTCCTGTTTGTCCCAGGACTGTTGAAGGACCTCACAGCTCCCATAGCGGGTGAGTCCAACACGGTTTCAAGCCCGGGCTCCAGGCAGTCCGCTCTCTCTCTGTGCACTGTGGCTTCTCCCTCCATCGGGGGAACCCTGCGGCAAGCTAGGTCTTTTAGGGGGCTGTGGCACAGGGGTGGTAAGAAGAGTCTAGGCTTTGGAGTTGAAAAGACCTGAGTTCAACTCCTGCCTCCATACCTTCCTTTGTGTTGCCTTGGCAATGACTTCATCTTTCTGGCTTCACTTTTATTATTTAGAAAAATGAAGGTAATATTCACCCCGAAAGGCTGCTGTCCTGTGTAAAACGAGCTAATGTTGGCAGAGTGTGGGAGCACACAGTAGGTGCTCAAGAAACGCAGCTCCACCACTACCCTTTCCCTTTGACGGGAGGAGAGATGTAAGGTCTGTCCCTGTGGGGACTAACCAGGCCGTTCCTTGCCTCTGATCACATCTGTATGCCAAGCACATGAGGCTGCAAAATGTGACTTGAGGGGAGAGGGTTTCCTTCCCTTTGGTGCTACTGTGGCCTAGCTCCTCCCTGACAGAATCCCAGACCTGGTTCCTTACCAGCCCAGCCCTGCAACCCAGGCGGCTGAGAGGATGACACCTGCCTCCTGTGCAGCCCGGGGCTGTTGCAAAGGTCCCCGCAGTATTTTATACGCAGTGAAGTGCTGCGCCAACACCAGGGTCACCGGTTTTACTGCGCGCACCACTGTTTTCTTAAAGAAACGTTAAGAAGTTAAAGAGCCTTGCATCATGTCTTGGTTCAAAACTTTTTTTTTTTTCCTTTTAAGCAGCAGAAAAAAGGAGGGAGAGAAGCTTAGAAGAAAAACGGGATTCCAGCCAACAGCTCTGACTCGGTTGTCAGCCAAATAGAGGAAAGAAGTGAGTAGCAGAGATTGGCTTCCAAGGCTGTTTGCTGAGCCAAGAAGGGCTGTTGCCAACCCAGCAGGGGCCTGGGGCCAAGGCCTCCTCAGGGGGCCAGCGTCCTGCCCCCTCCCCAGCCCCATTTCTCCCACTGTGTGTTAGATGGGGCTCTTGGATGCTGGGGTGCTGAGGGTGCCAGGAGGCCTTTAGGGTCTGGCTCTCTGGGCTGGGTCTGCTTCTCCTACTCAGCTCTAGAACCTCAAGAGGGGGAGGGAAGAAGGAAAGTCGAACCCCTTGCTGGGTGTATGATTCTGAGAGACGGTCCAGTGACCCCCACCCCCCCAGCTCTCAATCTGGGCTGTGTGGGAGGCGGGATGGGGGAGGGGAGAGGCTAGTAGGGGGAGGGTAGGAGGGGGCTGTGGGGAAGGTTGGGGGTGGGCTCAGAAGGTGCTCCTTCTCTTGCACTCCCTGCCTGGCTCAATTTCTTTGACATTAACCGTCCTATTTCTCGGACCAGGTGACTTGTTTTCCCATCACTGTTTCCTGCCTATCTTAGCTAGGTTTCAGCCCAAATTCCAACATGTCTCCTTGGAAACGCAGGCAAAGCCCTTGAGGCGGGTCCCTGCTGCTCTCCCCTCTCCCCAGTCCTGTCCTGCCTGGGCAGTGCTCCCGGGCTGTGCTCCCCAGGCTGCCTGTAGTCCCAGGGCACTGGCCTCCCTGGCACAGGTGTTTGGCACCTTCCTCCGGTTGCAGGCTGGATGGAGGCCTTGGCAGTGAGCATGCCGAGAGCTGGGAAGTCCTGAAAACCATCCAGGGCCCAGTTAGAAAGGGATGAGGGGGTGGAATCGGCCAGACCCACGTCAGAGCAGCTGCCACCAGCAGCCACTGAAACCTCACCGGGGGCCCTGGGGGCATGGATGGGAGGGGGAGGCCGGGCTGGGAAGGGGCTTTCTCTCATCAGCTGTGTTTTGCGCTACCCTGCCGCTGGCTGGCTGACATTCCCTCCTTGTCACCACAGTGTTTAAAGGGAAACGGAGTTGGGGGAAGGCCTGGCTCCAGGGTAGGAGGCAGGCAGGGGTCCTGTCCCTTCCTGAGTCCTAGTGGGGTAACCGGTATCAGGCCCAGAGACATCTAGAGAGAAGAGATCAGAAACCGTAGGCGCCTTACTGTCAGCCGATTTTAAAGATTGGGAAACTGAGGCCCAGAGCGGGGAAGGGACTCACACAACGGCAGAGCCTGGACAGGAGCCCTGTCTCTGGCTGCTCAGCCCTGTGCTCCTCCTGTCCCCTGCCGCCCCTCACTGACTAAGCAAATTGAGGCACCCTAATGGGCCAAGAGAGCAAAGGGTGGTAAATCCGCTAATGAGCAAGGGGTGCACTTTCGCACAGAGAAAAGGTGTTTCCTGATCCACTGTGCTTCCCGGTGCCCAAGGATCCCCTCCTCTGCTCACCGCTTTCGCCCAGGTGTAGGGCAGGATGGGCTTTCTGGCACAGGGCTTCCTCCTCCAGCTCCTGGGATGCCAGCGGGAGAGATTATCCATGCACGTTCCCGGATGCGGAGGGAGGGGGCATCTTGTGGGTCAGGGAGGCACCTCATGGGATTCCGCTTTCAGGATGAGCGGCTCCGCATTTGCAGGCCCATTTCCCTCTCTGAATGTACAGGTTCTCCCGAAGCTCTTGTTTTCTGGCACCATCTCCGGGGGTGGGGGGTGGGGTGGAGGGTGGGGGCAGTGAGGAGAGCACATGGATGGAGGAGCGGATCTGGGGATGAGGTCTGAGAGGGCAACTGTAGTGGGTTTCCTGCGGTGGTGGTGGGGTGGAGTGGAAAGCCATGTTATTACTGTGGCCATCCATCCTCCCCACCCGCTGCCACCCTGCTCTGGCCCTGTCATCAGACTGATGCCTGACCGAGATCTTCAATTCTGCTCCGAGAAATCCTTTCCTGGGCTCCCCACTACTTACGTGATAAAGTCTACACTCTCTCACTGCCCCCCCCCCCCCCCGGCTTCCCTTTTGGTGCAATAGACCCCTCACTTTCTGCAAACTCTCTCCCTGCCTCTGTCCTCCATGAGTTCCCTGCCCATCTCTGCAACCCACTCGGGGCTGTTTGCTCACTCCCACTCTCCCCCAGCCACGGAGCCTCCTTTCAGCCCTGGGTCCAGTAGCACAGGCTCACCTCTGCACCGTCTGTCCCGCTGCCCCCACCCGGCCCCACTTTGTCCTGGGGAACTTCCATAAAGCTCAGCTTCCACATCTCTCCTGGCACCCGCAGCCCGTTCCTCTCTTCTGCATTTCTCCCTCCACAGAACCTCAGAATGAACCGGTCAGGAATGTCTCCTTCTCCATGTGAGGGTGAACTGCTCAAGGGCAGGCCTGCTCCTCATTCACTGTAGGCGCCCAGTGTTCAGCATTTAGTAAGCGCTTAAGAAAACATTCATTGAGTCAAAATAATCTCTTTCTTACTGGCCTGAGAGCCCCCCAAAGGCCACCCGCCTCTGCATCACCAGGATGTCCAGAGCAGTATTGGCCTCCCACACTGCTCACAGATGCTTAATAAATTGAATTTCAGGGACGCTGTTATGGGGGTGGTGGGGGTGGTGGTGGTGGGGGGGTGATCAATAGTGTTTTCTATCTCTAAACACCCCCTGCTTGCAAACACTTTCAGGCTGTCCTGGTGAGCAACCATTCTTGGTTTTCAAAGGTGAAAAGCAATTTGCCACAAGCAGAGAGTGACAAATACTCAGGACGGGAGAGGAAGAAGGGAGGGAAGCAATTATGGGAGGGGGAGGGGGGGCGGCTGTCAACCCCACCTCCCCAGCTTTCCTTCTGCCAGTGACAAGGAAGACAAAGAAGGGTTATTTTCAGGAAATCTCACTTGCAATTCAAGAGACCAAGAGAATGCTCTGTGCTTCATTCCCTGTTAGGAATCAGGGTCTACAAGCATGAAGTACCTGGGTACTTTGGAGGTGCTGGCCAACGGCGTAGAGACCTTGTGAGTCACCTGACAGAGACTTCCACAGTACCCAAAACATAAGATTTTTAAAAAGTATTTTTTAATTGATTTCAGAGAGGAAAGAAGAGAGAGAGAGAGAAACATCGATGATAGAGAATCCTTGATCAGCTGCCTCCTGCTGGCCCCACACTGGGGATCCAGTTCACAAGCTGGGCATGTGCCCCCACCAGGAATTGAACTGTGACCTCCTGGTTCATAGGTTGATGCTCAACCACTGAGCCACGCCGACCGGACCCCCAAAACATTAGATTTAACAATGTCTCCACACATAGTCACATCTCTACCAACTCCGGGCTGCTAATTAAAAATGAAATTTTGACTTTGGTCATTCAACCATATTTGTTAAGCACCCTCCTGGTACCTACTCTACTAGTATTTAAATTGTATTTGGGGAGACAGCCTAAACACATACATACACGTACATACATACATGTATCTAAACAAGAAAATAGCAGATAGTCCCTTGTAGAGAGTTAATGCCAAGCAGTGCATGGAGCTCACAGTCAAGGAAGGCTTCTTGGAGGAGGCAAATTTGGACCTGAGGCCAGACACAGAAACTGGGGAAGGGCACTCGAGGCTGAGGGCCCAGCAAGGGTGCAGTAGGAGCAAGCTTGCGTGGTCCAACATCTGAGGAGGAAGAGGGAGGGGCCCACATGAGGTGGGTCGCAGAGGCAGCAGGTGTCAGATGGACTTTCCTCCTCACCAATGCAATTCACAGGGAGCGGGCTTGGTGGGAAGAGAACAGTGGCTCCGGAGTCGGGGCTCTGGATCAGGCTCAGCCACTGATTTGTTGTGGGTCAGGCAGGGTGCTTTCCATCTCTTGGACCCCAGCTCCTCTTGGGAACTCCACTTCACTTTTTCTGGGTAACGTCTGACCACCCCTCGCTCTGCAAAGCCATGCCATTCCTATAGGTGTCTGCTGCGGCACAGATGAAAACAAGATAAAGCATCATCCCATCCATGTTAATCTGCCTGAAGAAACCCAGCACCCTGCCATTAAGACCTGCACGTTCCTGGGGGTCTGGGTTGGGCCCCCTTTTAAGATGAAGACCGCTCTTCAACCGTCCTGACTCTGGGTTGCTGGCTTTCCTCATGCCGACAGCTGGCCTGCAGCTGGCCAGCTGTCAGCCTGGGTGCTGGCCTGATGGGGTGGCTGGATTGTCAGGAAGCTACATGGCAGCCCTGAGGTTCCAGCCTCAAGAATCACCAGCAGCCTCTAGAAACAGGCCACCACCCAGCACCTTCCTCCCTCCCGACTCAGGGTGACTGGAGTGTGGATTTTGGCCAGTGAACACCCTGCACCAGACTCGTGTGTGGCAACCAGAGGACCACCCAGCCCCGAACAATCGGCCTGCTGCGTTCAGGGTGGGTTGTTTTCGAGCGCAGGCTTGTTTTTCCTGGCACTGGGCAGGCCGCAGGCTTCGTGGCCGGGAGGAGCCTCTGTGGGCTCTGTTCACACCGCGAGGGGAGAGAAACACACTTTTGTGTGTGTGTGTAAACAAAAGGTTACATAGGAACAGACTGTTTATAACCCATTAAACCGCCTGTCCCGATACATGCCGGCCCCTCCCACACGTGCCTCACACATCCAGCGTGTGCGTGTGCGGCGCTGCGGGCGGTACCAGCACCGAGGCGTGGCCAAGCACTTCTGTTCTGAATAACCCTCTGTGGTGCTGTGGGCTAATTAATACCAGGGAGGAGCTCGGATCCCGAGGTGAACAGAGGATCCTGGAATCCCCAGGAAGAGGGGGAAGGGAAGATCCCTAATGTCCTTGGCTTATGACCCCCTTTGTAGAATTTCCTCCCACCATCGGTCTGTCCAGGAGTTCACTGCCCGGGAGTCGTCTACTCGTGTGATAGGAAGACTCTTCCTTAGAGCTGCCAAAATCCGCCTGTAAGTGTCCGTTCCAGGGCACTGTGGGGCCAGCGAAGGTCCCGCCCCTGACTGCCCTGCGCTGCTGGAAGCCAGCTCTGATCTAGGGGGAGCTGCTTATGACCTGGTTTAGAGCCCCCCCGCCCCCCCTCCCCAGCTTCATTACTTCCCTAGAAATGTGGCTCCCAGGTGCTCATCAAAGAGCTGGAGAGGGGGCAGGAGAGTCCTGGTGTCCTCCAGAGGGAGATGGGCCGGCCACCCAGTCACCTGCTGGGCTCCTCTCAGGCCCCCTCTGCCTGCCCTGCCCTGGGCCACAGGCTCATCTTCCCCCTCGTGCGGCAGGTGGGAGCACTAACCCAGGCGATATGATTTTAATAACAGCACGTGAGAATCGTGCCTTCGCTGTTGTCAGGAGCATACTCACGCTAAGGCTTTGAGCAACCAGGGACTGGGCACAGCAGGGGTTACCACCCCGTGATACAGCTGAGGAAACTGAGGCTCTGGGGTGAAATGACGTGACCGTGGTCTCAGGTAGATGGCAACACTACCAGGGACGGGACCCCACGGGTTTTGAGGCCAATCAAATGCCTTTTCCACGCTCTGGAACAGCTCAGCCTAGCGGGGGAGATAAGACAAGTTCATAAGGAAACAAGGGACAGTGAATCCTCTGTGTTCCCGGCACAGGGGCGTGGCCTGGGCCTCAGGTCCTGCCCCTCCTCCCCCACTGCACCTCCCACTGCTCAGGACCAGTGGCCAAGGGGAGGGGCTGGGTGTTGTGACCCCTCCTGCTGCCATGCTCTGGCCCTGAGACCAGAACCAGGGTCTGCTCGTCCAACTGGGGCCTGGGGTGGGCCAACAGAGGGTGGCAGCTCTGCCACTGTCCTCAGTGCCCGGAAGCCTGAGGGCACAGGGACTGGCTGCCTTCCCAGAAAATACAGTTCCCTGTCTGCCTGGCTGTCCTTGAGCCCCAGCCCAGCTCTGTCCCACGGCAGGGTCCGGCAGCATGCAGGCCCAGGAGGAGAGCAGGCTCCCAGGCTGGGAGAGCCTCCCCATGGGGTAGGGCCCCGGGCCCACCTCTCCTGCCCTGGTCTGTAAGAGAGGCCCCAATGGCAGTTGGGTTCCCAAGCCAGGCCCCCACCCCCGGAAACCGGGGATCCCAGGGTCGCATGTGGCGTCATTCAGAGCAGGAGGTCAGTCTCTGGAGAACTCAAAGGAAGCACTTTGTTTTCAGGGAAGAAGACAGGGCAAGGGTCTCCTCCTTGTCCTGGATGAGTGAGTGGCCCTAGAATGGCCCCTCTCCAACCTGTCTCTGCCGGGGGAGAGGGGGCGGGGGGGGGGGGGGAGTGGTGAGCAGTGAGCAGGACAGAGGCCATTACTCCTCTCTGCTGGTTTTGAGGGTGGTGCACTGAAAAAACCTATGGGAAACAGAATGAATGAACAGACCTGCTTTCTAGTCCCAGCTCTGCATGGACCAACAGTGATGTGCTGTAGAATGGGACCGATATTTCCATCATCTGCTAGGCTTGCAAAAGGTGCCCCACCTTTCCCCGGTGTAAGGAGGAGGAAGGGCCAAGTGGGATCTTGAATCATTCCTTCCCCACTAGGAGGAGCACTTGGCACTTCCAGAAACTGGATTCTCTGCATGGCAGGAGGAGAGGGTGGAGTGGAGCCCAGTTTGCCCTGCTCTGCCCCCCATCTTTCCCCCACTCCTGCCCTCAGCCCCTCCCTCCAGGCTACCCTTAGGGCAAACATGGGAGCAGGCCCTTCCATCTCCCTCTGCCAGCCGGAGCCCTCTTCCAGCCCTCCCACCGCTGCCAGCCCTCCCCCGCTGGCAGGCTTTCACAGATTGAGGAGGAGGCCTGGCTGCCAGGAAGGGTGGGGCTGCCAGGCAGGCCCAACCGCAGAGTGACCCCACCAGTCCCGGAAACTCTCCAAACCTTGGACCTCGGCGGGCATCCGGCAACTCAGCAACTCAGAGGGCGTTGGCCTGTCCGGGCGACAGAGAGCTGCGTGCGGGATGCCTCTGAGGTCAGTTGCTGGAGACTTCCAGGAGGAGAAAGGAAAAGCCATGTTTGCTCTGTTCTGGAGTCAGAGGGCTTTGCCATGTGCTCACAGCGTTAGCAGAAATAGAGGTGCAGCCCTCAGAAATGCTTTATCCCCCAGATGCTACCATGGGGCCATGTGCGTATCCTAGATTTATTAATTTTTAAAAGGAATAATAGTCACACTTGTTGAGGAGTGTTCACCATGTGCTGCATGCTTGCTAAGCTCGCTACCTAAATGAATCCTTCAACAGCTCCGTTAGGCAAGATGGTTGTTGTGCTCATTTTATAAATGAGAAACGGAGGTCCACACGTCCAAGGTCACTTATGTACTAATTGCTAGAATCTGGATTCAAACTCAGGCAGGTCTGGCTGAGTCCAGACCTTGGGTTTTTAACTTTCTTGGAAAGCAGGAACCATAGTACACTCATCTCTGCAAAATGCCTAGTCCCTGGAAGGTACCCGATAAAGGCAAGTTGAATGGAGTGGGATGCATATTTTGTGGTCCTATTCTCTCCCATTATAGACTGATGAAATGACATAAAATACAGGAATGTACTGAGTTCAGCGGCAAGCATGGAGTAGGGCCACATAAATCTGCAGGTGAGGCCCAGCTTTCCTCCTTTCTACATCATGAATAATATGTTTTTATTTATTTTTTATTAATAGGGTTCCTTTTTAAATATGTTTTTATTGATTTCAGAGAGGAAGGAAGAGGGAGAGAGAGATAGAAACATCAATGATGAGAGAGAATCACTGATTGGCTGCCTCGTGCACACCCCACACTGGGGATTGACCCCACAACCCGGGCATGTGCCCTGACCAGGAATCGAACCCGTGAACTCCTGGTTCATAGGTCGAAGTTCAACCATGCCAGCCGGGCAGGAATAATATTTTTAGAGAACACAGCCTCCCCATGGGGGTGGGATGAGATGAAAAAGAAGTCTGTGACTCTCTTTGAGTCCCAGATGCTGCAGGTTTGGGAGTGGGGAGAAAAGACACCTGCTTTCTTTGCTGATGTCGCTGAGGGAGCCCTCCTCTCCGGCCGTGGTGGAGATGACGTGGTCCTGGAAGCATGGCCTGCTCTGAGCTCTGAGAGGCTGAGTCCTGCTGAATGGTCAACGCATGTGGGGAGCACTGCCTGCGTCATAGCACCTAGGGACGCCGGGGCTGCTGGGGTTTTGTGAGAGGGACAGGGGCCTTTGGCGGGACAGCTGGGCTGACTCCCGGTCCTCTGGTTCCCATGCGGAGTCACAGGTGCACTTGGCCTGCCTCCTCCTTCCTGGCCACTGCAGACCTGGCCCTCCCTCAGGGGCCTCCTGCCTGCCTGCCTCTTTGATGCTCCATAACAATTCCTGCCGTGCAGCCAGAGGCTACAGGTACACACTGGCCTGGATGGCTCAAGGCCGGTCAAGGTAGAGCTATCCCCTATTTCCACCCCTTTAACCCTTTCTGGGCTGGGTCTCAACATTGACTTGGAATCAGTCGAGTCCATGAAGAAAACGGAACTCATTCCAGAAACCTCAGCAGAGGGACAACTAATGATGAAGGCACTGGAAGGGATGGCAGGGCAGACTGGGGTGAGCCATAGCCGCCACAGGAAAATGGCACCATTCCTGGACTGCGTGGTCAGAGAGAGGAGGTGGCGTTTGCACAGCCCTGCAAGAGCCGGAACCCTGCTGGGAGCTCCCTGCCAGGGATGGGGGCCCCAGAGGTGATCCTCCAGATAAAGGGGGGAAGGGAGAGAAAGAGTTGTTTCTACACCCTCCTCCACCCGCCAGGCTTCTGGCTAGTTGAGACCTGGCACAGAGGCAGCATACAGGGGCCAACCCCTGTGAGAGAGAGGCGGGGGGTGATGGGGGGGTGGCGGGCATGGACCTGAGGGCAAACCAATGCCGTGCCTAATCTGCAAGTCAGACCTTCGGAAAAGACTGTGTCCTTCCAACACGGTGCTCTAGGGGTTTGGCCCTGAAATGGAAACTTGCTTCTGGAAATTCTCAGATCCTCTGTTGATCATTACAATCAATAGGAGTGCCCAAACCTTACCCTGCTGGGAGGATCTTTTTATTTTATTTTATTTTATTTTTTTTGAGGAAGGTCTGTTTCCTGTGCATTTTTCAAAGGATAGAGGTACTTCTCTGGTGTTTTTAATGAAGCATCAAGTTTCATGTTAGAACATAATATCAGTCTTGGGGGGGGGAGGCGGGGGCAGACAGATCTGTGGCAGCAGCAAGATGGACTAACATGCACATGAAGGGCATACTGGACGCAGGGTCCGGAGACCCCAGGATCAGCCTCAGCTCAGACAGGTCACTTACCGTCTCTGAGCCCCAGGCTCCACATCTTTCCAGTGGGAACCCTGTGTTTCGCAGGGTCCTGTCAAAGTGACGGACAGAATGTAGGCTGTGCAGAGGCTTGTGCCTGTGAACACACCCTCACAGGAGAGTTGCTCAGCTTGTTTTGGAGTTGATGTTGCCATTGGAGGGGGCACCCAGAATCCTTGTTTTATAACCATAGAGTCAGAGACAGCTGGGCTCCAATTGGCTGGTCCACACTCTCTTCTGAAGGAGGAACCTATTCTCCAAAGCTCTCAAGACGACCCTTTTCATGCTCCCTCCCTGGCTCCCTCCAGCCCTCCCGCCCTCCCTCCCACAGTATTTGGAGCACTTACTCTTTGTCAGGCGCTTGCTGGTTGCTGGCCCAGCAGGAGTAACAGAGACAGATATGGATCCCCGCAGAACTTACAGTCCAGCACTTGAAAGTCTTGGCAAACAATTCCTGTTGAATACTTCCAGTAACAGGATGCTCACTACCTTGGGACAGCCTATTTTCGGGGTTAGTTTTTCTTTGTTTAAACGGAATCCTGCCTCCATATCTTGCTTGTTCTGACCTCTGGAGCTATATAAAACACATCTAACCCCATCTCCTCTGCCACCACCCTTGAGACATGGGAAAATAAACAGGCTAAGTTCAGAAAATAGTCTCACTCTCCAGTTCCCACTCATGAAAGGGAAGCTGATTCTCTGTGAAATTAAATTCCTCTAGGTCCTGAGGTGGGAGCCAGGGTGGGCTATAATCTGGGTGCGTGGGCCCTGCTCCTGTCCTGCCCGGGGCTGAGGGAAGCTGTGTCGGGACGCAAGGCGAAGGTTTGCAGGTGGCCAGGGAGGTGGGCCCGAGTGGAGCGAGGGGGTCCGCCAGTCTGGAGTGGGGTGTATGTGAGGCATGCCTGGCTGTCTGCCCAGGACAAGCTCGAGCTCCAGGTTTCTGGTCTGATTCACAGCTTCCTCTCTCCCCAAAGGAATCCCCTTTATAGCTCTCGAGGCCTGACCCCAGCGTCCCTGTGAACATCGTCTGACAGCTGCATGGAGTGCAGCCGGGCTCCTGTGCCGGGTGCCAGCTGGACGTGCTTGGCGGCCAGGGCCTGGGAGCCACCTCTCGGGATGTCAGCGGAGAGCTGCAGCCGCCCTTCCGTCAGCAGGAAGCCCAGCCACAAACACTTGGACAGGAAGCCCCGGCGCTGGCCAGCTGAGCCAGATCTGGTTTCTCCTGCGTCTGAGGCTTTGGCCCGGGCTGGAGGAAGGCGAGCCAGGTGCTGTGGCCACACTGACAGGGCCGGCGGTTGGGCTCCCCCTTGGGCTGGGGATGTGGGATCCAGGGTGTGAGCGGAAAAGCATCATCAAGCTGGGCCAGAAGAGGTGCTTCCTGGAGGAAGGTCGAGGGAGTAGGGAACACAGCGTCTAGCAGAGCGGGGCCAGCTGGCTGAGATGCGCAGAGACTCCTTTGTGATGGTTCCAGACACAATGTGTCCTTGGGCCCAGACCTCCGGCACAAACCCAGACCAACCTCCAGGTGCCTGCACCTCCGGGAAAGCACCCCACAGTCTCTCAGGGCGAGATGTCCACACATTCCCAGCTTGACGAATGACTTCTCTCAGGGGAGGACTCTTTCATAACCCACCAAGCTGCATCGTGAGGGAATTAATAAAAAAATAGAGTGAGCTCAGCTGGAGACAAAGGCAATTTTGCATCCAGGGCTGACATTTTTGCTTCTAAGTGCTCTGTGTGATTATCCCCAAGGCAGACCATGTGTGCACACAGCCGCCCGGAGGACCCCCAGGATTTAGAGCACTTGCATTTTGCACAAGTCACCCAGGTAGCCTGAGAGCCCAGTAAGAGATGGCTGGCATCCGGGGAAGTAGATTGGCTCAAGGTCACGTAGCTCAGCAGTGGCAGAACTAGGGCCACTGCCATGAGTTCTGCTGCTCCGGAAAGAGAACTTCGATGGTTACCTTCCAAATGCCTGAGCAGCCTTCACCTGTGCCTTCAGGGGACCTGCTCTGGGTTGGAGTCTGCTGAGAATATCCCATTGCTCTGTCAAAACCCATGTTGAAAACCTCCTCCTGGATGAACCCTGCCTGTGGCTTTCTCGGCATCCCCACAGCTTTTTATTTATGCCGTTTTAATAATCTAGATTTTCTCGTAGTCTGTGGGATCTATGGTTCTGACTCAAGACCACGAATCAGCTACTTTCTCTGTAAAGAGCTAGAGAGTGAACATTTAAGCTTTGTGGTCCATTTGGTCTCTGTTGTGACTGCTCAACTTGGCCGTTGCAGTGCACAATCAGCCATAGACAACATGTACACAAATAGGTGTGGCTGTGTCCCAATAAAACTTTATTCACACACAAGTTTGTACTAACAGTGGGTTAGATTAGGCCCGTGGCTGTGGTTTGCTGACCTCTGCTTACCACTCCTTGAAGACAAAGACTTATTTGTTCCCATATAACCACAAGCGCTCTCCCCACCCCCAGCACCCAGGGTGCATCGACCATAATTATACTTTGTGCTTAAGAAAAGTTCAGTGTTAATCTGATGAACGAATATATGAACGAATGAGTGAGTTTGCAAATGAAAATATTATAGAACAGTTAGGCTTTGATTTTGATGCTCGTCTGGAAGCAACAATCTATGGCTGAGTATAATCTGATTGAGGGGGATTTGTAGGCCTGGGTTAAACACCAATTCTGCTGCGTTCGAGATGTGAAAATGTGGGCACATAACTTCTCTTTCTCAGCTTGCCCATATGAGATATAGGGTCCTACAACCTCAGAGAGTTGTTGTGGAATAAAGAGAGAATGTATGGAAGGCCTGGGCCCAGGGCTGGGCACAGAGTAAGTGCTGAACTGATGGAGGCATTGCTGCTGGAAGGAAGTAGTGCTCAGGGTCAGGGTCTAGAGTGGGTCTCAGCATCCTTCTGCCCTCTGACACATGGACAGGATATTATGAGAATAAATGGAAGGATATCCCTTAGCCTGGAACAAGCAGGCTCACGAAATCCAGGCCATTTTGCAGAAGTGTCCGCACGAGTCTCTCCTATAGGCATCTTCTACTCTCCGTCTTGCTGCTCTTCCTTCATCTTCCCAGATCCCAAGTCAGGAACCTGAAGGCCATCTGCAAAGGCTAGCTGACTCCTAACCCCAAACAAGTAGCCACCAAAGCAGCCACCACCCCCTACCCTCCACGCCTTGCCTGGTCAGGGTCTCTCACCTGTGCTATTGCACTAGCTGCTTCCAGTGGCTCCCAACTTCATCCATTTAACCACTTCGCTGTTGGCTTTACGTTTCAAAATACAGACCTGGCACTGTCCTGCTCAGCTTCCAAAGTCTTCAATGGCTCCCCATTCACAGCAGGCCGGCTTCCAGCTCTTTAGCCAGAACTCTTCTCCATTGGTCTGTGATGGTCTTTCCAGCTTCATCCCTCGGCACTGTGCCTGCCATATGTTCTAGCTTCACAGGTAAACCTCACTGTATGCAATCTCCTCTCTTGTGTATTTTTATGCTGTTACCTGCTCCCTCCTTCTCACACCCCATAATTCCCAACCTCTCTAAGACATCACAGATCAGTCATTAAAGAGTAGCCCCTGGTCCTGGAGTTTTTAAACGCAGTTTTTAAAGGTATTTCACTCAGTTCCAGTTTGGAACTTAGCTCTGGGAAAATCTGTACTAATGGCATGTTAACAATTTTTGTTTTGTTTTCAACTAAAAGGGAACTTATATACCAGAGGCTTTCTGTGTGGAGCTTCCCTGGCATATCAGAAATATCCAGACAAGGGGCATATGGATCAACTTTTTATGAGTAGACATGAGGCTTCTCTTTCTCAGCTTGCCCATATGAGATATAGGGTCCTACAACCTCAGAGAGTTGTTGTGGAATAAAGAGAGAATGTATGGAAGGCCTGGGCCCAGGGCTGGGCACAGAGTAAGTGCTGAACTGATGGAGGCATTGCTGCTGGAAGGAAGTAGTGCTCAGGGTAGTCCACACGAATAATGATGTGGCCAGTGCCAATGCCCTTTGATTAAATTGCTCTTTTGGAATTCCTCTTGTGTCCCAGAGCACAGGGCTCCTTCCCGCCGCAGGAGCCTCCCGGGGAACCTGTGACCACGGGAGAATCCAACATGACAGGAAGCTGAGACTTGGCCTCCTGCAACTTCAAAGGCTGCCGAGTTTGGAATGAAGAATGAGGCCTCCAGGAAGGGTGAGAAATCACATGGTGTTCTCCTTTACTCCTGCTGACGGGTAATAGTCACTCTCCTTGTCCTTGGACAGGGCGTCAAGTGCAAACACCCAGGGCAAGCCCATTGGTCCTCTCTGTGTGTTCCTCCTTACTCCACCCCAAGCCAGCCACCTGCTGCCCACTCAGGCTTGTGGAAATCCCCCTGGCCTCTCTTGCTTCCCTGAGAACAGGGAACCAGGACATGGTGTCCCACTCATTGTTGACGGGACTTTCATCCCCACTTGTTTGTGTATTGGAGTTAAGTAGTGGTGTCCTTTCTGAAGACACAAAGATTTCTTTTTTCTTTTAAGGAATAATGTGTAAAGACGTAATTCTTCTCAGAGCTGAAAACTTGGGTGAATGCAATGAAATATTTTTCTTAAAAGCAAGAAAAAGACATTTGCTTTTGATTAAAATCTGTTATTACTAACCTCTCTGATGTAAAATTCCTGTTCGGTTTAGAAGCAGTGAAGTGTAATGGAGAGAGAATGAAATGAAAAATCTTCCTTCAATCAGGAAGGGAAATGAGCTCATCTCTGTCTTATGAAAGGTACTTCTTGATGCTAACTCACCTCTACCCTAGGCCTGTCAGGAAAAGCATTGCTGGGTTGAATTTGTATAGTGCTTTGAATTGTTAGTAAGAAAATACTGTTAGAAGCATATCTTGGTTTTAGAAACTTGAAATATTGAAACCTCAACTTATTAAACAAACAGATGGATGGATTTTGGCATGGTGAAGTAATCCACCACATTGAAAAGATGAATATCACAATGCATTTAAATATGATTAGATTTACTGAGTTTTAGCTGAACATTTTAAGTAAACTTTCTATGACATAAAGCAGTTATAGGACTTTTTAATCTTGTATTGATTAGGATTAGGTTTGGGTTTAAACAAGGTAGACGTTTGTTTCTCTCTCATGTAAAAGTCCAGTGGGTGGTCTGGGGTGACATTGCCTCCCTAATAACAAACACCCAGACTTGTTCATTTATTCATTCATTTAATAGTCCGTCAGCAAATATTTAGCCAGCACCAACTAGACAGTGACATTACAGAAGTGGAGAAAAAAATAGACACAATTCCTTGCCATATCATGGTGTTTACATTTTGTTGATTCATTGTACATGGCCTTGACCTCATGGTCTCATATGGCAACATCTCTGTCTTCTAGCAGGATGGAGGAAAGACTAAAGAAGAAAAGTCAAAGAGTACACCTATGTAATCTCTTAAAAAAGGTTATTGGAAGCTGGATGACTCTTTCCCCTACATGCCATGCAATGATTAGTCACATTGTTCCACTTTGCTGCAAGGGAAGCTGGGGAATGTAGTCTTCATTCCATGGTACCACCACATGCACAGTTAAAGTCTATTATCAAGGAAGAAGGTAAGATGAGTAATGATGAGGGGCGGGGATCTACTGGTATCTTTCACAAATAAAACTTGTAATTGAAAAGATAATGCACTTAATTCATATAAATATTATTATTTAAACAAGCAACCAATGTAAAAATTATTTCAGATTCTTTTGTTTTTGTTACTAAATCTTTGAAACCCAGTGTCTACTTCACACTTATATCACTTACATTCTCTTACTCATTCACTCACATCTCATCTCTGTTCAGATCAGTCTCATTGCAAGTGCTCAGTAGCCACATTGGGCTGTGCAGCCCTGGAACCTGGCAACTTGATGTATGGTCCTTGGGCCAGCACCATTGATAACACTGGGAGCTTATTGGAAATGAAGATTCATAGACCCCACTCCAGACCTACTAAATTATAACCTTCAATTTAATGAGATCTCCAAGTGCTTGGTATGCACATCTAATCTAATAAAAGAGAAACATGCAAATTGACTGCACCTCTGCTATGCCCCAAGCCACACCCACCAGCCAATCAGAGCGACTATATGCAAATTAACCCAACCAAGATGGCAGCTGGCAGCCACGGAGCTGGAGCAAGCAGGAGGCTTGGTTGCCCTGGTGATGGAGGAAGCCAAGCTTCCTGCCTGCCCTAGCCAGCTGTGGCCTCTGCTCAAGGCAACAAAGTTTCAATTATAGAAGCTAAATAAATCCCAGATACCTGCTTCCAGCCAGCCTCCACTGGGAGCTTGGGTGGCTCGGGGCCGTGGCCAGCCTACAAACAACCATCAGCCCCTCACCCAGGATGGCAACACCCTCATGGGGTGAGGGTCCCCGCTGGAGGTGGGGGGTTGGCCAGCCTGCAAACAGCCACTAGCCCCTCACCCAGACTGGCCAGGCACCCCAGCAGGAACCCCTCCCTGAAGGGGGTGTGGCCAGCCTGAAAACAACCCTCAGACCCTCACCCAGGCTGGCCAGGCACCCCAGTGGGACCCCCACCCTGATTCGGGACACCCTTCAGGGCAAACCAGCCAGCCCCCACCCATGCACCAGGCCTCTATCCTATATAATAAAAAGGTAATATGCAAATTGACCCTAACAGCAGAACGACTGGGAATGACTGGTCACTATGACACACACTGACCACCAGGGGGCAGACGCTCAATGCAGGAGATGCCCCCTGGTGGTCAGTGCACTCCCACAGGGGGAGCTCTGCTCAGTCACAAGCCAGGCTGATGGCTGCCAGCACAGCGGTGGTGGTGGGAGCCTCTCCTGCCTCCTCAGCAGCACTAAGGATGTCCGACTGCAGCTTAGGCCTGCTCGCCGCTAGCAAGTGGACATCCCCTGAGGGCTCCCGGGCTGCCAGAGGGCTGTCTGACTGCCAGCTTAGGCCCAATCCCCCAGGGAGTGGGCCTAAGCCAGCAGGTGGTCATCCCCCAAGGGGTCCCAGACTGCAAGAGGGCACAGACCAGGCTGAGGGACCCACCCGAGTGCACAAATTTTTGTGCACCAGGCCTCTAGTCTTATATAATAAAAGGCTAATATGCAAATTGTCCCCTCGACCTGGAGTTCCACTGGGAGTTTGACCAGGGGGTGGGGCTGGCTGGTCAACCACACGTGGCCCCTCCCCCCAGCCAGACCCCACCCATGCACAAATTTGTGCACCTGGCCTCTAGTTAAAGTATAACATGCACTGTCTTATAATTCTTCTTTAAATAAGATTTCCATTAAAATCTAATAAAAAGTCTAAAGAAAAGAGAAGCTACTCCCAGTGAACTCTCTGGAATCAAGTGTGAAAATTTATCAGATCCCATCTTTTTTTGTGGACCCCATTAGATTACTAATGAGACATTCAGAGAAAGGGCAATTATAAAGAAATTACATTCAAACAAATAAATTAAATTTAGTTAATTGACCAAGGGAGAGACTTAAAAAACCAAACAACATAAACTTGTTGGAGTATGAGTGGATGTAATTTTCAAGGCTATCCTCCAATGCCATGAACACGGCTTTGAAATACATTGGTTTTGTCTTAAACTTGTTGCCTGATTTTTGAACAGTTTTATTAAAATACAATTCACATACCATACAATTCATCGATTTCAATTGCACAATTCAAAGTTTTGTGTATATTCACGGTTGTGCAACCATCACCATAGTACATTTTAGAACATCATCCCCAAAAGAATTCCTGTACCTATTGGCAGTGACTACCCTTTTCCTACTAGCCCTAAGAAACCACTAGTCCACTTTATATCACTATAGATCTGCCTATTTTGAACATTTCATATAAATGAAAGCATATCATACGTAGTCTTTGGAGACTGGCTTCTTTCACTTAGTCTAATGTTTTCAAGGTTCATTTACATTGTAGCATGTCAGTGCTTCCTTTTATGACTGAATAATATTCCATAGAATGAATATAGCACATTTTATTTACCCATTTATAAACTTATAAAGTTTTAATATAGAAGCCAGAAAGAAGGGGAAAGCAGTAAGTAGAAACTCAAGGTAATAACAGCTCCTACAGGGTTCAGAGTCACAGAATCAGAATTGAAAAGAGACTTAGAATTCACTCAGTGCCTGGCTTTCCCTGTGGAAAACCTCAACAGTATGGGGTCAAGCTGAGATGAGGACCCAAGTCCTATGCTGTTCCTGCATCACACACATCTGGGGCCTCAGGGCTTTGCTCCACGGTAGCCATGGAAACAGTAGTCACTGGTGACAACTGGGAAAGGCAGACATCTTTTCATCTCAGCCTTGGTCTCAACTTTAGAAAACCATGGGGAGTTCAGAGCCCCCAAGCAGAGATGGAGCTACTTCCAGAGTACTTTTTGAAGAACCGGTAGTGAGAAGTTTGCCTGATATTCTAGGCCTCTCTCCATTTCACTCGTAGCTACATCTCTTAATCATCAGTGAGAATGTGTTAAAAACCCAGGAATCTAGTTCATCACAGCTGAGACTGACCTCACACCATCCACTCAAACCGAGGCCCAGGGAGGAAAGAGGGCCTGCCTAAGGAGCAGCCGGTGGTGTTCCTACTCGCTGCGACCTTGCTTGCAAACGACAGAAGCCGGTTCTCGCCCATGGTGCCACCACCCCAGGATACTCTCCCTCTCCTGGGGACTCTTGACTGACTGCTGCCATCCTAGATAAGTGCTGACAATCTCTGACTTTGTGCTTTCCTCTCAGTTTCAAAAGCTTGGGCATGAGCCCGAGGTGTGGAAAGCAAATGTCACTCTCCTTCGGCCTCCATCAGGGGAGGCAGGGCCCTATCTCTCACCTATTTTGGGATTTTTCTAAAATAAAAGACTGTTTGGATACTGGGTAATAAAAAAAACAAAAAACACCCAAAACAAAAGGTGCCCATAATAGTTTTAAATGCAGTGTTCTCAAGTGAGAGAACACCAGAGCCCTGTCCCACCAAGCAGTACCAAGGTTGGCCAGTGACTTGGGAAGGCAGCAGATAGGTATTTAAAAAACAGCAAACAACTGAGAACTTCCCTGAGGGAACAGGTTCCATTTTGACTTCTGGGTCTAATGGGGGATGAGTCAGTGAAGGAGCAAGAAACTAGGTCACATGAGGAGCAGCAGAAATAACAAGCCATTTAACCCAAGAAGAGACAGACGCTGGGGAACACGGAGAGCGCGCTCGCTCCCTGTCGGCAGCACTGGAAGAGCTGTCATGGGGAGAGGTGGTCCAGAGGGCATGGCTAGCACTGAGAAATGGGAGATTAGGAGGAGGCAGACTTCAGGATGGTGAGAAGATGTTTCTAGTAATGAGAAGTGCCCACCAAGTCACTAGAGCGATTCAGAGGCGGGGACTCTCCACCCTGGAGGTCTCCAAGCTGGGGCGCAGGAGGGCAGTTGGCAGCCTCTAAGGTTGTACTGTCCATCACAGTAGCCACTTGCTGCATGTGGTTGTTGGCACATATGGAAATGATGGTCTTTTTGCTATCCACCACACTCCGAGCAGTGGAAGAGCTGGGTCCCGAAGGCACAGTTTCTTCTCCCAAACTCTTCAGTCAGGCAAATCAACCTCCCCCAACGGACACGGGCAGTGGGCAGTGTTTCTTCCAAGGCTCCCAGTGTAAGGAGGTGTGTGGGAGAAGGATAAAGAGCTAGGTTTGCCCAGGCTTAAGTCTCCAGAACTTGTCCAGCATCCAGCATGGGAGATGGAGAGACGGGGGTCAGGGGTTGGACACCTGGCGGGCCTCTGGGCAAACTACTCAACCTGGGTCAGCTCCATCTGCCCACCGGAGCTGGTAATGCCCACGTGGACACGAGATGTGACTACGCATAGAGGAGCACAGTGCCTCGCTGAGCGCCTGCCAAGTGCTCAACACAGAGCAGCTGTTTGAGTCCTTGACCACAACACTTGGCGTAATAAGTACAACATCGTGCAAACTGGGAGTCGGGGCTGGGCTCTTTCCTGTCTCATACCAACCGCTCTGGTATCTGAGTTATAGAATTATGGGATGTCAGAGCCGTTAGAGTTCCCAGATACCATCTCGGCGTGTGGCAGATTAGGTAACTGGTCTGTGAGAGGGGAAGTGAGGCTGCAGCCAGGAAGAGGGCCGAGCGAGGGTGGTAAGTGACACGTGGAAAGCTCTGCCCCACCCCCCCCTCCCCACCCTTGTCACCACTGCCTTCCTGAATTACTAGGTCTAGGAAGCAGTGGTGACAAGGGTGGGGAGGGGGGGGTGGGGCAGAGCTTTCCACGTGTCACTTACCACCCTTGTCACCACTGCTTCCTAGACCTAGTAATTCAGGAAGGCAGTCTGTCTGACCAAAAGGCAGGAAGTCCGCCCGGGCCCACTCCCATCCTGGTGGCGGCTGGGTTCTATTCTCAGGGCCTCAGGGACCACACATGTAATACAAGCTCAACTGCTCCCTTCAGTGCTGGGGTTGGCCACACTCAGTCTCCTCCTTCATTGTTTATACTTTCCTCATATTTTATCTCTGCGACAGCCTCAGGTCATCTCAGGTTCCAGTGAGGATATTCCTGCCCCAGCATCTGGAGGAGTTAAGAGGATCTTTCTGTGATTCTTTTTTTTCTCTCCCATTTTTTTTTTTTTTATTCCTTAAGTAAAAATTATTAAGCTTAATATTTTAATGCAAATCTACTTTAAACTACAAATATTTGATAATAAAAGAATTTATTTTTCTTAAAATATTTTGAAAAACAATCTGTGATGCATTCAAAAGAGTATATATTGTAAAATAACTTTTTATCTTAAAATAGGTGTAATTGAGTCAAAGTTTCACTAGCTGCTAACCAGAAGTGTGATGTATTTATTTGGTTGAATCCTTGCCTCTGTGTATTGGCATTTCTCTAATATCCTTTTCGTATCCACTAAGTGGACAATAATTTGCTGTAGATAAGTCTACCCCTTGGAGACTGATAGGATAAGAAACAAGACTTTTTTACTTGGAGAGAAATGTAGGCAGATGAGGTTAAGTTTGCTCACAGTTCAAGCACACAGTACCAATGCAGAGCAGCTTCAGAGCTGCAGCCAGAGACCTGACTTCTTCCTTTTCTTTTAAGATTTTTAATTGACTTTTAGAGAGAGAGAGGACGGAAGAGGGAGAGAAAGAGAGAGACATCTATGTGAGAGAAAACATTGATGGCTGCCTTCTGCACACCCCCCTTTGGGGATCCAGCTCGCAACCTGGGCATATGCCCTGATTGGGAATCGATCGAGAAACCTTTCCATGCTCAGGATGAAATCCAACCCACTGAGGCTCACTGGCCAGGGCGAGAGCTGAGTTCTGATCTCAGCTTTGCCGCCACTGAACTAGAGATCTCTGCAAGGCACCTCCCTCTCATCTACCTCTTCTCCAGCCTTGGGGGTGGTCCCAGCTGAGCTCTGTCACTAAGGATGGCCCTGGGATTAAAGAGAAGGCACTGGCCCGAGTGCCCTGTGCAGTGGTGAGCTGTCAGAGAAGCTCAATGGTGTGGGGGTGGGATGTGTGCTTTTGAACCGGGCCCTCCCACATCTAACCATCCACACCTTCTGTCCTGGCTTTAAGTTGGGTGAGGTCTCCCCCCAAGTTATTAGCTTCTAGCTGCTTCCTAGCAGGAAAGAAAATCAGCTTCAATCACGCTACGTATGCCTTCCACATTGTCCTATCCTCTGACCTCACAGGATTTCTTTGGTGCAAACTTTTGAAATTTATGTATTCATATGAGGCTCATCCTACAAGGACAAGCTTTAGCACTGAAAATGCTCTTCCCCTCTTGGATTGGACGTTTGTTCTCATTTATTCCAGGCCCTAAATTTCAACCCTATTTGTGATGTTTGGGTATTTATTTTAAGCAGTCAGCCTGGACTTCATCAAAATGGCAGTCTTTTAGGCAATTCAGTTGTAGGGCTAATGTCTGAGGTTTCAAAGAATGTAAGCTTGAAGCCTCTGACCTATGCTCCAGAAGGATAAGGGTTGGCATTAAAAGCTGCTATGTTTCTGGGGGACTTTAAGCAAATGGGGCTTCTGCTAAAGCAGTCAAAAAACCCAACAGCTCCAATTCAGTGTGGAGAGAACTCCCTGCTGCTTTCACCACTGGACTCTCCCGCTTCCCCTGGAATGTCTGCTTGCTCCTCCGAGAGCGTTATTGAGCACTTACTGCCTGACCAGTTCTGCGCAAGACTGCACTACGTGAGTGCTGGCTCCTTCCCCGGCTTCCTCAGCCATGTAAGCTCCATGCAGAGGATTCCCGCAGCCCGGCCTGGCTAGTCACCAGCAGGAGGGCACTGGCATTGGTTTTGCTGCCATGGTCTCAGGCCCTGAAGCTCCTGGAATGAGCTGACTTTTAGCCGTTAGCACTCCAGTGCCTCCCTAGGACTAGAACTCTGTGTGAAACCAGACTCTCTGAGCTGGAGTCCAGGCACCTGGTTAATCTCTTGCCACCTTTGCAGATGCTCCCCATGTCTTCAGCTGGGGTTCTGCTCCAGTCTGGATGGCCACCAACTCTCACCTCATAGCCCGACTTAGATGTTGGGAATTGCCACTGTCCCGTTGGCCCTGCACACAGGTAATACCAGTGCAGATGCACACTTCTCCATCCTCCTCAATCTGCTTCCGTTTGGATGCCTTCTCCCCTGCAGACAAGGGCACCTCCTCAAGTCAGCACTCGGCTAGAAGCCTAAGAATCATCTTAGATCATTCCCTCTCCCTCACCACCATCATCCAATTGAACTTGATTGTCTGTCAAAATCTATCGATTTCTCCCCATTTCCATGGTTGCAACCTTAGCTCAACCCACATGGATCTGCCTTGCTCACCATCTCACCATCACGGTCTCAGCACCCAGCATAGGACCCGTCCATCGGTTGCTCATAGTATTTGTTGGATCAGTGACTGAGAGACTGGGTGAACTGTGGCAGTTCCATGATGATCTCTCTAGTCTCATCGCTCCCCTCCCTCCAACTCACTCTACCTGGCACCCACCCTGAGCTCCTTCTGGCTCTCTGTATGCCCACCTCTTCTGGACGCCTTCTCTTATCCTCTGTCGGAGTGAGATGGCTCCTCCCTGCCCCGGAGCACCACACACTCAGCCTGTTCCTGTAGAGCACACACCCCATGTTGGTGGCATTGCCTGTTTGTATAGCACCTGTTCTCACTGGACACCAAGTTCCCTGAAGCAGGGCCTGAATCTCACTAATCACTATGCTCCCAGCACTCAGCACATAGTAGGGGCTCCTTAAGCATCTGTTGACTCAATGAAGGTCTCTAAGTGCCTGCTTCTGTGCCTAACCACTTGCCACTGTCACGTCTCCCGCGGTCCCCCACCCTCCATCTGGGTTTGGCAGGGGTCACTTGAATGTGCAGTGCGGTTCCCAAGCCTCAAAACCAGTTTCACATGGAGTCTGTTTCCGGCATGGGCGTCACTCATTCTGGGTCTTGCCCCACCTTGGGTTACTCGGTACAGAGTGTCCTGGCCTGCTCAGTAGGACGTGCTTTGCTGTTTTCTGACCTCCCAGAGACAACCCAGTGCTGGCACCCTCTTCTGACATTTCCTGACTGGCCTCTTGTGGTATTTTATACCAGGTGATCCCTTCGCTGGGCCGTGAAACCTCCCGGGTGGGGGTGACACCCTCACCCAACCCCACAGCACTCAGAACAAGGGCTTGTTTGTACATAATAGGTCCCCAGGAAAAGGCAGATGTTGGATTGATCAGAACTGGGGGGACTCAAGGAGGGGCAGGGCTCTGGGAATTAGGTTGACTGGGAGTAAGTCCTAACGGTGAGGGAGGGAGGAGAAAAGGAGTGTGGGTGAAAGAGGAGATGATGTAAAGGGCTGTGGCAGGAATAGCAGGGGAACATGAGGGTAAGAGGGAGGGAGCTGGGTGAGCATTGTTGCTGGCCTCAGTGCCCTATGAGACAAAAGCCCCTTCCCTCCCCCCATGGTGTGAAGGACTGCTACCCTTCTTATCAAGGTAAAAATCAAGTCAAAGTGTTTTATGTCCCCCCTAGAGAGGATGTGAACCAAAGGTTAGTCATCGTTCTCACGTCGTCGTCCCCGCCACCACCATCCTCCTGCCACTTGTCACGCCTGAGTGCAGCTGCATACTTTACCTGGGCGTTCACCTTTATTATCTCATTTAGATCATCACAGCTGCTATTGTTTACACGTTGTAGTTGAGGACACAGGAGTTCAGAGAGGTTGAAGGACTGACCGAAGGTCACACAGCCATTCTGGGGAGGGAGGGTGTCGATTGAGAAACTGGCTCTGGAACTGCTCTTAGTGCTGGCGGGGCAGAGCCCACGTCTGTGCGTGTGCGCGTCTAAGTGTGTGCGGCCCATTCTCTCCGTGTGCGCCTGTCTGTGGCTTGGGTGTCGGGGGTGAGAGGACAGTTAGTTCCGTGTGTGCCTGTGTCGGTGTGGACGTGTGAAACCGTGCTGGGAGTGTCCTCGGAGTCGGGCGCGTGTGTGAATGTGGCCTGGGCGCGGACACACGCCTGCACGCAGGCTCTCCGCCTCCTGCTCAGATGTCTTGGCTGTGGGTTTGACAACTGAAACCCAGCTGCGCTCTGGCCGGGAAACATCCGCTGTGGAAACCTAGGAGGAGCTGACAGTCCCTAAAGAGGGGTTACACATGCTGCCAGCAAGCGCTCCTGGCCCGCTGCCTAATTCCCTGCAAATGCTCTTTAAATCTGTTTCTAATTTGGACTCTGCCTTCCCCTGCCCCTACCCACCCTCCCCGCTCTCCCAACTTGCCTCAAACCAGAAAATTATGCTGAATAATGGCTGCGGAGGCGGGAGAGTGCTAAAGGTCGCCGGTGGGCTGTCGGAGGGTGTAATAATGTCACATTTTAATTTACGCAGGGAACAGCGCAGGAATCAAAACCAATAAATCCGGGCGGCACTCGCAACTCCAGCCAACGGGAACTCCTGCAGGTCATGCCACTTCCAGGGAAGGAATCACTAACTGTCACACCCACAGCCCGCTGTGCTTGAGAAAGCCCATGCGTGTGCCCAGACGCAGCGCACGGCCTTCTCTGTCTGCGAGGGGACTTGCCTTTGTGCAGACTTGCAGCCTCAGCAAGAATCTCTCCCATCGTCTGAGTATTACCCAGATGTGCCGCGTATGAAGACTCTAACAAAATATGTCTTCCATATATTTTACGGTCCTGTGAAATACTCAACACCAGGGCGACCCAGCCCCATGGGAAAGTGTATACAAAGCAAAGTGAGAAGAGTTGAAAGCAGAGTTGTATGTACACATTGGTGGCTGCTCTGCAAAGTTTATTTACATGCAAGAAAGGGGGAGGGGCCGCGGGGAGCCAGCTGTTGGAACTGCGCTCACGTGGAGGGGTTGGGGGTGTGACTTGAGATACAAATGTTTTAATAATTAATAATTAATGTGAACTTAAAAAGAAAACACGCATGCTTTGAAGGCCCGGGACTTGTTCTACCCACCACTTACGGTCCCTTGCAGTGCAATGGAGCCCAGAGGTAGGCAGTGTAAAGGTGGCTCTCCCCTGTGCTGTGTGGCCAGGTAGCTGGGACTCTAAGAGCAGGACAAGAAGGTGGGTTTTCAGTGTCTGGGGGCCTTTGCAGGGAGGCCGAGGTCATGGTGGGAACCTCGGGCCATCCCTGGAGCATCCTGAGAGTCTGCAACCGGTGTGTGCTCCAGGGGCTGCCTGTCCCTCGGCTGGCTGTGCAGCCGCAGGAAGGTGGGGCTTGAAGTCCTGGGGGCCACCAGCGAGGGGCCACCGCTGAGAAGCCACGAGGCTGTAAAGACTACAGTGCTCACGCTTCTCCATCTGTCTGGAAAGGAAGCAGGGGTGGGGGAGGTGGGGGGGGGGGTGTCTGGGAGAAGCTGCTCTGGGTTGAACGACACCCCAAGGACTTCTGTTCCCTTTTCCCAACAACACACCAGGGAGCAGCCACCAGGATGCCTTGGGAAGAAAGGGGAAGAGGGGCCCACACTTCGGTCGTGCCTCAGGGTCTGTTTCCTGTTTCATCCTTCAAGGCACTTCCCTGTCATATCCTTTTCATGTTTAAATGGTTGACATTTATTTAGTTGTGCGTGATGCTAAGGATTGGCATATGTCAAAAGCCTCATTTAATCTTCAGAGCACACCTGCAAGGTAAGTGTGCCAGAGATGGCTAACTTCCAACCACAAGCCCATCCTTCCTTTTCTTTAGGGTTGAGTTTGTGTTGGAATATAACTGCTCGTGCAGGGACCACATTTTCCAGGCTCCTTTATAGTTAGTTGCAGTCATAGGACTGGGGTCTGACTAATGCAGTGTGAGCGGGAGTGAGTTGCTCTGACAGAGCCTGGCCATGTCCAGCCCCCAGGAAGCACTCCCGAAGCTCTGTTCCCTCCTGCTTGGTTGAAATAGGGACAGGACGACCTCGGAAGCTGCAGATTTAAAATGGCAGTGCATCCGCCAATGCCTGTGTGGAGAAAGACTGCTCAGTCAGTGTGTTCCCTGCCTAGTCCTGAGCGAGAAATAAACTTATATCCCATTGTTTCCAAGCCATTCTGCTTTTGGGGGTTCCTTATAACAGTGAATCTCTCCTAAATAATTAACTAGGAATTTTCACCCCCATTTTATAGATGAGGAAACTGAGTCTCTGGGAGGAAAATAAATTGGCCGAGGTCACATATTCAGGAAGAGCAGGGGCACGTACAAGTCTAGGCCTCCCTGGTTTCAAGGTCATGCCCTAGTAAGTTTCTCCAAGTGTGTCCAACAGAACACTGTTAAAACAACAACACCCCAAAACTTGCATGCTCAACTAAGTTTGAGAAATGCTGATTTAAAGAGTCAACGAGTTTCTTCCTGCAGCTCTTCTCAGGATGTCAGCACGCTAACCACCCCTGAGAATCAGCTCCAGGGTGTCTGGCATGCAGGGTGCGGGGTTTCCAAGTCCCTGAGACCCCAGGAGCCTTTCTGCTACAGAGCTTCTTATGAGAGCAGCACGCTTGGGATACGGGGAAGAAACCTAACTCCTCTGCCTGTTAGGGGTTGAATTGTGTCCCCCCCCTCCCCCCCCCCCAGACTCCCCCTCCACTACACTTCCTGGAAATACACCTTGAAGTCTTAGCCCCAGTCCCTCAGAATGTGACCTTATTTGGAAATAGGGTCTTGGCAGATTTAACCAAATGAAGACGAGGTCTTTGGGTGGGCCCTAATTCAGGGTGACGGGTTCTCACACAAAAGGACATTTGGACACAAACAGGCCCAGAGAGAAGAGGATGAGAAGACACAGACGCGCACAAGGAGAATGCCATGTGAGGACGAGACAGAGAGATGCACGGATAAGCCAGGGGATGCCAAGGAGTGCCAACCAACACCAGGAGCCGGCAGAGGCCAGCAAGGACTCTCTCAGAGCAGTCAGAGGGGGCGTGGTCGGCCAACGCCTTCATCTCAGGCTCCTAGCCTCCAAAACAAAGAGAACACATTTCTGTTGTTTTAAGCCATCCAGTGATACGGATATAGGACCTCTCGGCTGCTTTTAGACAAAAATCTCTTGGCGATGTTATTGTCGCTCAAATGACAAACCGAGGCGGCCTCAGTTTACCAAAGCACAGATGGAGCAAGAGAGAGCCGGGAGGGACACGCAGCAGCTAAGAGCTTCAGCGTTAGTGCCTGTCTCTGTGTCCCAATGGGACTTGGGCTGCTTGACCTCTCTGTGCACTGCTTGCTGTTCTGTAAGTGGGGATTACAAGGCTCACACTAGCTTTACTGCTGGAGAGAAGGGTTAAATGAATTAGCATACCTACCATAAATGATACAGGCAGGATTGTATGGTCATTTTAGGGACAGGCAGACCTGTGTTTGAATCCAAACTCTGTTATTCACCGACAGTGTGACTTGACCTTGAGAAATTTGCTTAGTCTTTCTCAGTTTCAATTTTCCCATCTCTACAATAAAGAAAGCAATGCCTGTTGTTAAGAGGATTTTCCAAAAAGGCAAAACCACGACTCTCAAACAGATGACAAATGAGCACATGGGAAAGATTTTATTGAACTTAGTGTTAATAAGTGAGCCAGGGAGATGTTGCAATTGGTTCAAAGGGGAAGCCAAACAACAATCTCATCTATAGATCTGAAATCTCAAAATGCATTTTAGAATGGCCTGGCTTTTGCCCAGGCCAAGGAGGTACTGAGCTCATTTGTGTGTCCACAATCAGAACTCCCTGAGTATCCTTTGTCCCCTATAACACACAGAGCTTCAAACTGAGCTCCTGGGCTCAAGTCAGATAACTGGAAGGCTGCGCTCCAAACAAGACACACTTTTCTCTTAGAGACACCCAAGAATCTTTCTTGCATATTCCAGATTTCCTTATAGTTTTTTGTATATTTCTAGGTACAGAATTGGAAAAGATAGATGAATATGTGACAAAAGCAAGTTGCTAAGTAAGGGCTGGTCCTATTTTTATAGACACAAACACGCTATGTGTGTGTGTGTATCCTATATAATAAAGAGGTAATATGCAAATTAACCCTCACACCCTCACAAGATGGCTGCCTATGACCAGGCCAGCAGGTGGATTAGTGAGGGACAACCAGACGACTTAACAGCAGGCTGCGTGGGGCAACCAGGCTGGCAGGTGGGTTAGTGAGGGACGACGAAACAACTGAACAGCAGGCTGAGTGACCAGGCCAGTGGGGGGGCCGTGAGGGATGACAGGCCAGTGGGGGGGAGCAGTTGGGGGTGACCAGGCCAGCAGGGGAAGCAGTTCGGGGCAACCACGCAGGCAGGCAGGTGAGCGATTAGGAGCCAGTGGATCAGGATTGTGAGAGGGATGTCCGACTCCGGACATTGTGAGAGGGATGTCCGGATGTCGGACATCCCCTGAGGGGTCCCGGATTGGAGAGGGTGCAGGCTGGGCTGAGGGGACCCCCCTGTGCATGAATATATATACATATATATACACCAGAGTCCCTGTGCACGAAATTCATGCACGGTGGGAGGGCGGGGGGGGGGAGGGTCCCTAGTGGCTACTGGCTGCCAGCCAGGTACTCCCTCCCTTCTCCTGGTCGCCTGCCAGCGCCAGGGCCTCCCTCCCTCCCCCAGGCCACCTGCCACTGCTGGCCAGGGCCTCCCTCCCTTCCCCCAGAAGAACTCCTGGAAGAGCTCTGGTTGAGAGGACAATTTGCATACTACGCTTTTATTACATAGGCTAACATTGATTAAATAGAGACAGACGTTGGGAAGAATACACAGGGATGAACACAATGCTGACTTCACAGGGCAGGATGGTGATGGTGACGTGGAGGCATCTGTACTGTTTGAATAAAAGCAAATGCCTACTTCACAGTATATCATGAACAAGGGATGTTTGAATGAGAAATGCCCACGGTGCTTGGTGCAGTGTCCAACACTCAATAAACGGTAGGCTCTGTTATTATTATTAATGTACAGTCAACAAGCCCAGAGCACCCAGACCTGTTCCTGAGAAGAAATAACTAAGAAGGACAACCATACTGCTGCCCAAGGACTTCTGCCTTTGAGAGAAGCGAGAGGCAAGACCATCTACTAATGTTTGGGGAGACAATTGGGTGCCCCAGAGTCCTGAGGATTGGAGGAGGCCTCCTTCCTGAGTTATGGCCTTGGGGTGGCTCTTGTCACCTGTATGTCCTCAGCCCTGCTGGCAGCCCCACCCAGTGTTTAGCTGTGCCAAGCTTTTTGAGCCCAAGAGGGAGGCCTAGCTGGGCAGGAGGAGGCCACTGGTGTAGACAACACTACTGTCCAGAGCTTGACCCAGCTGGGCACAGTTTTGATTGCCTTTAATGTAAGAACTAGCTTATTCTTCTTAACCCTAAAATTATTTTGTTAACTAACCCCAAACTAATTTATTCTTCTCAACAAGTCCTTGTAGTCAGTACTAACAGGATCAGCACGTAGAAGAGGGGAACCAGGCCCAGAGAGATGAAATCACTTGCCCCAAATCTCACTACAGTGTTTGCCAGAGAGAATGGTTCTGAATCTGGGAGTCCTTGACTTGGGACTCCTAGGTCCATATCAAAACCATACTTAGAAATACTGCATTCTCACTCCGACTGACCCTTCATGGGCTCAGAATAGTATGTCACTACAAATTCCTCTTTTATCCCCCAGGGAGTTTTCCAGTGGGGACAGCCACTCACATCTATAGTCCTTACCTCGAGGTCCCCACAAGAATTATGCTTTCTAATAAGGCAGTGCTTTGCAAGCTAGAGTTGAGGAAATGGCCCACTGGCCTGGAGCCCTTTGGCTTTCTGGAAAATGACAGCTGTTTGCCTTTCTCTTGATGCTAGAGAACCATAGAAATGCTTTCTTATAAAGAGCAGCTGTTAGGCACTGTGTAATTCCACTGCTTTACAAAATACCTATTCCGCATCCCACTGACAAACCAAGTCACCCTTCCACAGATCCTGGAGTTGGGCTCGTCCGACCTAGCACTGGGGTTGTGGTTAAAGCCACGAACCTCTCTGTTTCATCTGCAGAACTAGGATAATAATCTTTGTATTGTACAGGAACGCCACTTGTCTAAAACTCTTCATCAGAAAAAGGGAACTGTTAACACCTCATGCAAAAGCTTCAAGAGCCCAACCCCAAAGTTCTCCTGTAAGCCAAACCTCCCTGCTCCAGGAACACAGAGCAAGTGAAAGGGTAGGGGGATTGGAAAGTGGCAATGGCCAGCAGTGGCAGGACCAGGCACTTCATTTGTTGGGCTCACTGCAAAATGAAAATGTGGAGCCCTTTGTTCAAAAATTATCAAGAATTTAAAAATACTGACAACAGAGCATTAAACCCAAACATGGTGCCCTTCTAAGTTGTCCCTGGCAATGGGACCCTCACTGGCACTTCGGGACACATGTAAAACACTTTATAAATGGTATGGCTTTGTAAAATGAGATAGCTAGGCTGGGTTGTATAGGATGCTACTTCCTTTTCTTTTTTCTTTTCAGCAGCGTAATTAAAAAAAAATTTTTTTACTATTTTTTATTGAGACATAATAACATTATATTAGTTTCAGGTATTTACAAAATGATTTGATATATGTAGATATTGCAAAATGATCACCACAATAAATATAGTCAAAATCCATCCACACATCATGTTACACATGTTTTTCCTTGTGATGAGAACTTTTACAGTCTACTCTCTCAGCAATTTCCAAATATGCAGTACAGTATTATTAACTACTAGAGGCCCAGTGCACGAAATTCATGCACAGGTAGGGCCCCTAGGCCTGGCCAGTGATCAGGGCAGATTAGATTCCCCGCCTCCTCCTTTCTTTGCTCCCTTAGTGCCCTGCCTCCACCGCTGGTTGCCCACCATGTTCCGTGCCACTTCCTGGTGGTCAGCACACGTCATAGTGAGCGATCAAACTCCCGGTCTCCTGGTTGAACTCCTGAGGGGACACTTTGCAAATTAGCCTTTACATATATACTAGAGGCCCAGTGCATGAAATTCATGCATGGAGGAGGTCCCCTTAGCCCAGCCTGTACCCTCTCCAATTCAGGACCCCCTCGGGGGATGTCTGACTGCCAGTTTAGGTCTGATACCTTGATCCCTGGGATCAGGCTTAAATCGGCAGTCGAACATCCCTCTCACAATCCAGGACTGCTGGCTCCTAAATGCTCACCTGCCTGCTTGCCTGATTGCCCCTAACTGCCCCCCCTGCCAGCCTGATCACCCCTAACTGCCTCTGCCTGCAGGCCTGGTCACCCCCAACTGCCTCCTCCCCCGCTAGCCTGGTTGGCCCTTACTGCCTCCCCTGCCAGCCTGGTCACTCCTAACTGCCCCCCTGCCAGCCTGGTTGCCCCATGCAGTCTGCTGTTTAGTCATTTGTTCATCCTTCACAAACCCCCCTGCCGGCCTTGTTGCCCCATGCAGGCTGCTATTCAATCGTTACTGTTACTGTGATGGTGTCCTGGAGAATTTGCATATTTCTCTATTATGAGCATAGACTAGTAGATAGTGATCATGCTGTACATTACATCTCTAGAACTTCTTTATTTTATAACTGGAACTTTGTACTTTTTGACCCCCTTCACATATCTTCTCCCCCTCTGCCCCTACCTCTGGTAACCACCAATATGTTTTTTGTATCTATGAGTTGGCTGGTTTTGTGTTTTTTATTAAGATTCCACATATAAATGATATCACATGGCATTTGTCTTTCTCTGTCTGACTTATCTCACTTACCATAAAGCCCTCAAGGTCCATCCATGTTGTCCCAAATGGCAGGGCTTCCTTCTCTTTTATGGCTGAATAAAATCATCTATATTTTTTATCTATTCATCCAATGATGGACACGTAGGTCAGTTCCATGCCTTGGCTTTTGTAAATAATGATGCAGTGAATATGAGAGTGCAGATATCTTTTTGAGTTAGTGTCTTTGTTTCCTTCAGATAAATAACCAGAAGTGGAATTTCTGGTATGAGATAACTGAAAAAATATATATTGATCTCTGCCCTCAGTTCCTGGCACAGAGCTCCTAAAACCCTTGTAATTTCCTAAGTAATAAGAATGCTCTGAGCATCTCTTGTTCTAATATTTGCCTTTGGCCCCATCTCTGACACAGGCCTCCTGAAACCCTTCTAAATTTCGAAGTGACAAGAGCACCAGGAGCATCTTTTGTTCTAATGAGGCCGCTCTGGGTGGGCTCCTAGATGGAGGCTGGTCACCCGAAACACCAAGCCATGATTAGAGCCTTCTCGTTTTCAGAATGCCTCCCCGCCGCCCCCCGCCAACCCCACCTTCTCCAGAGAAGGGAGAGGGGCTGGAAATAGAGTTAATAACTGATCCTGCCTAAGTGAGGAAGTCTCCATAAAATCCCAATTGTGCAGGGTTCAGAGAGCATCCAGGTAGGTGAGTGAACACATCCATCCACACCTGGAATATGAGGCATCCCAACTCTTCAGGGACAGACCTCACCCTATGTATCTTTTTATCTGGCTGTTCATCTACATACTTTATTATATCCTTTAATAAACTAGTAAATGTGTTTCCCGAGTTCTGTGAGCTGCCCTAGGAAATGAATGGAGGCCCAGGAGGGGGTGATAGAATCTCCCCTCTGCAGCCAGATTGGACAGAAGCTGTGGATAACCCGGGACCTACTACTTGCAATTGGCCTCTGAAGTGAGGTGGGAGCAGTCTTGTGGCGCTGAGCCCTTAACCTGTGGGATCTGACACTGTTTCTAGGCAGGTAGTGTTATAACTGGTTAAACTGTAGGACACTCACCTGGTGTCACAGAGAATTGCTGGATGTGGGGGAAAACCTGCACACACTGGGGAACCAGAGTGTCAGAAGTGCAGTGTCTTACGTGAGGAGTAAAGAAGACACACAGTTGTTCTGGGGCGTGTGCTCCCCTTTCTGCGACCCGCACGGGAAAGAGAGCGTGAACCGGTTCCTTCAAATGGAGCCGTATCAGGGATTGAGAAAATGAAAGACAGACACAAAATAGAAAGTACAGCTGGGCCTGGGTGGGCTTCTGTCCTCTTCTGGCAGAGGCAGAAAGACCAAGTCCCAAGACAGCCTGTTTATTTTATAGTCCCAATTCCCCCAAATATCAGGAGGTTTCACCAAAACTCAAGATAAGAGAGGTATTCCAGGTACTTGACTGAATTTACATAATAAAAATCTATTCCCCCCCCCGCCCCCCCCCCCCCCCACCTGGGCTTTGAAGAGTTGAGCTGAAGGCATTCTCACCTTTTGGCCAGAAATGCCCCCAAGGTAGGGCTATGCCCAAGCCTTGGGTTCAGTCAACATAACTTAAAGAAAGCCATGGCACCTTCCCTGGCAGGGGCCCTCCCACACACGGTGAAGAGACACACAGTAGGGAAAGCTGGGTTTTTCCCTATATGGGAGGGATTTCCTGTCTTTTTTATAATAGCAATCCTATTATAAAATAGGATTTTATAATAGGATTGTGCATGAGGTGACACCTCTGTGGTTTGATATGCATTTCCCTGATGATTGGTGCTGTTGAACACTTTTTTTAGATACCGGTTGGCAATCTTTATGCTACATCAATGTGAGAGAGACACATCAATTGGTTGGCTCTCACACATGCCCCAACTAGGGATAGAACCAGCAACCTAGGTTATGCGCCCTGACTGGGAATCAAACCCATGACCTTTCGGTGTATGGGAAATGCTCCAACCAACTGAGCCATGCTGGCCAGGACTGTATGCTGCTACTTTTAATTGTGGCTCAACAAGCTCTGAACTGTGGAATAGTCCAGATAGAGGTATCCTATATAATAAAAGGCTAATATGCAAATTAACCAGACGGCAGAGCGACTGGTCGCTATGATGCACACTGACCACCAGGGGGCAGAAACTCAATGCAGGAACTGCCCCCTGGTGGTTAGTGCACTGTTACGGGGGAGTGTTGCTCAGCCAGAAGCCCAGCTCACAGCTGGCAAGTGCAGCGGTGGTGGCAGGAGCCTCTCCACGGCAGCGCTAAGGACCCCTCGGGGGATGTCTGACTTCCAGTTTAGGCCCGCTCTCCACTGAGCAGGCCTAAGCTGGCAGTTGGATATCCCCCGAGGGGTCCCAGACTGCAAGAGGGCACAGGCTGGGCTGAGGTACCCCCCGCCCCCAGTGCATGAATATTGTGCACCGGGTCTCTAGCAGTAGAAATAAACGGCAAGAGTTCAAGGGGAAAGTCTTGGGGTGTCTAAAGACCACACTGTGACAATAATGGCCTAGCTTAGCACAGTGATTTTCACCACAAGTGAGGGGGTGGGGGCAAGGAGACCATGAAATGCACACTTATTAATTTAGCCATACTGACAAACCCTAGAAAGTAAAGCCCTACAGAAACTTTTGGCTTCTGCAAGATGCAGAGAAGGTAGGGCGAGAGAGCATGGCACAGGATGGGTTAGAGAATGTTGAGAGACAGTGTCTCTGACTCTTTTTTAAAAAGAGCAATGCAAGGAGAAATGTTTGGTTGATGATTATCAACATAAAAGAGAACTGGAAGTGTGAAATGACAGATGCGGGTGAGATTTCTTTGAGAAGAACCCCAGCACGATGGAAGGTTCTGGTGCCCCAGACTTCTTCCACTTCCTGGCGAAGAAGAGGAGAAGCTGCCACCGTACGGACAGGGCATACCAGCCAAGTTGGGGGCAGGAGTGTCTGGAGTGTGTGCACCAGGTGGTTTTTCACCAGCTACTTGTGTGGGATCTCAGGGACAGTCCCTCCAGGGCACCTAGAAGAAGAGCCCTCACTGCCCCTCCCAGGGCTGGGGACACCATTCACATTACCGTCTAGGAAGTCACGAGCTAGAACAGGATTAACACCGCGGGACTGTACTGTGGGCCAGCATTTTTCTCCTCTGGGTTTGCTGGGGCATCCTATACTAGTACTAGTAGAATATGGCTTTCCCACTGGTGGCCTTGTCTTCCCTGCTGTGGCTAGGCCTAGGCTGACAAGGACGTTCAGTGCTTTTTTATCTTTTCTGCTTCTTCATGCAACACTCCAATGAGTTTCCATTAGGGGACGAAATCAGCTTGTAACCAAATCACTTCAACTCCCGAAGACAAAACTTGGTCACATTGAAAAGTTACTTATTATAGTTCTAATGCTCATTTATTCCTCTAGTCTGGTGTTGTTGATTTTTTTCCTGTCTCCATGGTAGTTCACTATGATTGTAGATGAAAGGTTGAGGATTATAGTGAGTGAGAGCCTAGAACCTGCAGCCAGACTCCTGGAGTTCAAATCCTACCTCTGCCAATATTAGAGGTGTGAACTTCAGCATCTTACTTAACCTTTCTGTGCCTCAATCTTCTCATCTGTAAAACGGGGATGATACTATGGGTTTTTGAGAGAATTATATGAGTTAATATCAAGAAAAGTCCTTTTGTCATGTAATAAGTTTTATTATTATTAAATGAGAAACACGATTAATTAAATAAATGTATACAATTATTATTAAACCAAAGAGATCACCTCACTGGTTTCTCAGTGGCACTGCTACCTTGCGTGGGGTAATTTTTGGCCTGTGACTGGAAGTTGAGTATTACCACCTAAAAGCTGCTTCCCCTTTGACTCCAAAGTCACTATCCTTTGGATCCAGATGAGCAGATTTTTTCTGGCTTTGAAAGAAAAATGAAAAGCAAAGAACTGATTTCTTCTGTGGAGCTGGACGCTTTCCAGAAGCGGATGGCCACGCTTTAAGTTGATGAATGGCTGCATTGCCGGTGGAGACCCTGGCAGTGGGGACAGCTGGGATGTTAAAATAAAATGATAGAAAATGAAGACAATTCAGCTTGAGTTTCCACAGGGGCATTTGATCCGACCAGAATTCTTTCCAGAGCAAATGAGACCAGAGCGAGCCAACACCTGTAACAACAACGTTGTGTCACTGCCTGAAGGGCAGCCACTGCGATGGAAAAGGAAATAAATAGTCGTGGGGGAGGACAGACAAAGGAGAGATGGCAGGCCTGGGGACTGAATTGCTTCATGCCACTTTTGAAATGACAATAGGTTTTGTTTTGTTTAAAGGCCTAGCACAACTTAGAACAGGAAAAGAAGAGGCTCCCTGCCGGTGGAGATGATGTCCTGGCCCTGGGGCGGTAGATCTGGACGCATCAGTGTTGGAGCTGTGCATGGCCCACCTGGTCCCCTGGCCTCTGCCCTCCCCCTCCCGCTCCCCTTCACTCCACCTCCACTCCACCCCGCCCCACCTCCCCATGGGAGGCTGCGCCAGGAGAGCACCAGGCTCCACCCTGAGGGAACACATCTTTATGCAACTAACACTCTGACACCTTAACTATCTACCACAGTTATGAAATTTAAGAAATAACAATACATGTCATTTGAAGAAAGCTTAGGGAAAATAGAAAACGAAAGAGTAAATTCTTCAAATCTAACTACCTATAGCCAACATTTGTTAAAAGTTTGGTATGTATTCTTCCAGACTTTAAAAATAAAAGTCAGAGTGGTATGATTTAAAAAATGTAGTTGTTATGATATCTTACTTAATATTTGATAATCATTCTTCCTTGAATTACACATTTTTATAGATCTAATTGAATGGGTGTATAATATTGTATCAATAGATTTATTTATAAGTTAAAATGTTTTTATAAAAGGGCTTTTTAGAATTTCCTTTCTTACTAGTATAAATAATGCTACAATAAACGGTTATTAAATAACTACTTTATTGAGATACAATTCAAATAACATAAAATTTACTTTTTAAAGTGTACAATTGAGTGCTTTTTAGCATATTCACATTGTATAACTATCACACTAATTCTAGAACATCTTTATTCCCACCTCCCCCCCCCCCGCCCCTCCCTCCCCCCGCCACCAAAGAAATCCATACCCATCCCTCTCCGCCTTTAGCCCCAGAAAACCACTAATCTACTTTCAATCTATGGGCTTACCTATTCTGAACAGTTCACATAAACGGAACCACACAATACATGGCTCCTTTCACTTAGCATAATACTTCTCAAGGTCCATTTATATTGTAGCATATATCAGAACTGCATTCCTTTTTACGACCAAATCATATTCTGCTGTATAGATACACCATATTTTGTTTATCCATCCTTCAGTTGGTGGACATTTGGGGTATTTTCACTTTCTTGGCTATTATGAATGATGCTGCTATAAATATTCGTGAGCAAATTTTTGTGTGGGCATATATTTTCAGTTTTCTTGGGGATATACCTAGGAGCGGAATTGCTGGATTATATAAAAATTCTATGTTTAAGTTTTGAGGAATTGCCAAACTGTTTTCCAAAAGTGGCTTTACCATTTTACATTTTTCTCATCAATGTATGAGGTTTCCAATTTCTTTACATCCATGTCAACACTTGTTATTTTCTGTGTGCTTGTTTTTTGTCATTTGTTTTTTAACAGCCATACTAGTGAGTGTGAAATGATATGTTATAAGAAATTGGCTCATGTGATTACGGAGGCTGAGAAGTCCCAAGATCTGCAATCTGCAAACTGGAGACCCACAGAACTGATGGTGTAGTTCCAGTTAGCGTTCGGAGGCTTTAGAACTAGGAGAGCTGATGCTGTGTGTTCCTGCTGGAAAACCGGCAGGCTCAAAATCCAAGGCAAGCCAGTGTTTTGGTTTGAGTCCAAACTCTGGAAAAGACTGATATCCTAGCTCAGTCAGGCAGGAGGAAATTCCCTTTTGCTGGAGGTAGGGCAGCCTTTTTGTTCTATTCAGACCTTCAACTGGTTAGATGAGGTCCACTCACATTAAGGTGGGCAATCTGCTTTACTCACTCTACCAATTCAAGTGCTAATCTCATCCCCAAACACTTTTGCAGACACACCCAGAATAATGTTTAACTAAATATCTAGGCACCCTATGGCCTAATCAAGCTGATACATAACATTAACAGTCATACCTAGGGCTGATGAAGACCTCACTGAGGCAGTGACATTTGGACAGAGAGTGTGAATATTTGAGGAAGAGCTTTTGAGGTAGGGGGAGAACAATCTCAGGTATGCCAGGAATAGCAAAAAGACCAGTGTGGTTGCAAGGAGATGATTAGGAGGAAAGGAAGCTGGAGATGGAGGAAGGACCAGATTGAGTAAGGTTTGTAGAGTATGATTAAGAGTTTAGATTTTATTCTAAGTAGAATGGGAAGGCATTGGAGTGATGTCAGAAAGATGAAGATGATGAAATAAAAAGTGTACGGGGTGTGTGTGTGTGTGTGTGTGTGTGTGTGTGTGTGTGTGTGTGTGTGTGTGTTGAGGAAAGGAGACCAGTTGGAAGGTCAAGATGATGACAGCTTGAATTAGGGTGCTGGCTGTAAAGGTGATTGCCAGAGGTTGGATGTATTTTGGAAGTCGAGCCCGTAGAACTTGTTAGTGCATTGAATGTGAGATGAGAAGATAACAGATGAATCAATATTAGTCTGAGATTTTGGCCTGAACAATTGGACTGATGGTGGTACCCCTTATCAAGATGGAACATGTTTGCTGGGTCTTTGGGGTGAGGAGTAGAGTTTCAGAGAAAATGAGAAATTCTCTTTTGACCTCATCAAGTTTGCTACTTCTGACTAGAACCCAGGCCTTCTAACCAGGATAGTTGTTTTTCCTATAGTATCACATTATTCATCCACTTAAAATATATCTATTGAGCACCTGTGTGCAAAGCTCTGTTCTAGATGCTGAGGAAACAGCACCGAACAAGCCAGATAGAGCAGGGGTGTTATGGCCAACAGTGCCAGACATCAGAACTAGCAACTCTTTACTGAGGCTCTGCTATGTACTGGGCATTGTGCAGAATGCAGAATGAGTCAGACTCATCCCCAACTTGCCAAAGGCTTTCAACTAAATAGGGTAGTTTAGACAGAGAGACAAATAAGAATTAATAGCTACAAAATAGTTCAAAACGCATATATTGCGTACCTGCTATATTCCAAGAACTATGCTAACCATACTAAGTGCAGGGAGTACAAAGATGAATTAAAATGTAGTCCTGCCCTGGCTGGTTTGTTCAGTGGTTAGAGCGTTGGCCAGTGGATCATGGGTTGGATTCCCAGTCAAGGGCATGTACCTCGGTTGCAGGTTCTTCAGCCATGGTTGGGGCACCTGCAGGAAGCAACCTATTGTTGTGGTTCTCTCTCATGTCCATGTTTCTCTCTCTCTCTCTCTCTCTCTCTCTCTCTCTCTCTCTCTCTCTCTCTCCTCCCCCCCCCTTCCCTTCCACTCTCTCTAGAAATTAATGGAAAAAATATCCTTGGGTGAGGATTAAAAAAATAAAAATAAATAAAATGCAGTCCTGTTCTCCCAAAGCTCACCTTCAAGTGGAGGAAAAATAAATAATTTTAGTCCAATGTGGTCAATGCAGGGCAACATGAAAGCACAAATATGCTTAGCAGAGCTATTGTCCACCCCCCCCCCCCCCCTCTCCCACCCCGGAGGCTTCCTAGAAAAGAAAATGTCTCAGTTGTCTTAAAGGATGAGTCAGACCAAGAAAGAAGCAAAGCATTCCTTACTAAGGGGAGAGGACAGTGAGATGCTGTAGTTTCATCAGAGAAGTGAATGGCTGGCTTTGCGTTTTATGGCTTCATATATGGAGATAAGTGGAGGTTGACATGGAGGCCAGGGGATAGAGTGTTGGTGGGAGGACTGGAGGCAGCAATGCAAGCCGGGAGTATGTGGCTAAGGATGACATCTAAGGAGAGAAGGTGGGAGCCTGAAATGAGTGAGAGAGGGATTTATCGTGATGAGGGTTCTGTGATCCTGCAGACCTGGGTGGTCAGGGTCGTTTCACCAGGGAAGGGGCATTGGGGACGGGCTAGGAGGAAGACTGGGGACACTTGGACTCAAGGAGATCAGGAAGCTGGCAAAGAGGGTTCAAGGAGGTGTGTAGGCCATGACAGCAACCGACAGGCACTCTCCTTCCCTGTTGAGCATTTCATGACGTCATGTGATCCTCAGGGCGATGCTGTGGGTTGGGCACAGCACCCCATCTCAAAGGCAAGGAACTTAAGGGTCAGAGAAGCTGAGTGGTGTGTCTACGGCCAGACACTGCACAGTGTCTTGGGTTTTCATTTTGTCCTCTATCTCCCCTGGTGTCATGAACTCAGACAATGCCAACCCAGGAGAGACCCTTGACTTTGTAACTGAAAGCTCAAGGAATAAGAATGATGGGGAGGCTGGACCAGAGCTTGCAGAGTTCCGGCACAGAACTCTTGCCTCTCCTAGCCCAGCAGCCCCTCCCTGCGTAGGGGTGCCCTCCCCATCCTCTGAGACTCGTCTCCCGCCTTCCCTGACCCCGGCAGGCCTGACAGCTGTCAAGCTCATCACCTCTGAGATCAGAAAGGCTGGAAAGTAGACATTAGTGGTCGTGAGCTGAGGAAACACACAGAAGAGCAATTAAAGCGGGCGCATGGTGGTGAGCTTGCCTTTAATGGTTTGCAGCTGCAGAAAGCACTGCCTCCCCTTCGGGCTCTGCCCTGCTGCTGGGGCTGCCTGTCTGTATTTCGCATCCTGACCAATTAGATCCCCATGTGTGCTGCAGGCGTGAAAAAATAGAAAGTGAATAATCCTTCATTTTCTGCATGGCGAGCAGCTTTGATCCTCTGGGTGCACGGTGGCCCTGTTCCATCAGAAGTGCATCCCTTCTCAGTTTCCTTTTTAAAACAAAACAAAACACAACACAACAAAACCTCAGTTTCCTTGTCTCAAGATGACATTAACCTCCATTCAGAGACCTGTGAGATGACAACAATTCATCTTCAGACCCCTCTGATCAAAGCTGGGTTAGGGTTTTTTCCCCCTCATTTTTCTTTTAAACTTTTGCTACACACTCCCTCTTTTCTCCCATTGGTTTGCTGCCAATGTTTCCAGGCTGAAATCAAAAGGAATCGTCTATTAATATCAGGCTGCTGCAACAAGGCCACCATTGTCTGCTTCGTTGCAGAGTACCTAGGGTCTTCTGGTGAGAGCGACTGTGAACCTGTGTGTGAGTGTGTGTTTAGAATAAGCAGTTTTAAAAATGAGCAGGAAGGGAGGGAGTTAATAATTCTGGTTTATTTCAAATGTGTGATAAATCTCAATGACTTTGGGGGGGGGGTGGGTAGGGTGTTGGTGTAGAGGAGATGAGGGTAGACTAGTAGGTGGAGGGGGGTGAGGAAAGGGGGAGGTAGTGATGGTGATGGTGTAGAAGCAATGGGAGAAGTAGTGGTAGGGGAAGAGGTAGTAAAGGAAGAAATAGAGGAGGTAATAGAGGGAGCAGGTAATGAGGTAGTGGTGGTGGTAGAGCCAATAGAGAGGGTGGAGGAAGAGGTGAAGAATGAGGCCATGGTGGTAGTGGAGACTGTGGTGGTGAAGGAAGTGGAGCAGTGGGTGGTGGTGGTGATGGTAGAAGTAGTGGTGGTGGAAGTGGTGGAGGGGTAGTCATGGTAGGGGAGGAGGAAGTAGAGGATAAGATGGAGGGGATGGTGGTGTTGGAGGTGATGATGGTGGTGGAGGATGTAGAAGGGGAAGTAAAGGAGTGGGTAGAGAGGATGGCGAAGTAACGGTGGTGGAGGGAGAGATGAAGTGTGAGCAGAGTTACTAAAAACAAGAACAAGCTGGTGTCCATCCTTCCTTCACTCTGTCCCGTGGATCCCATAAGCTGGGAAGAATTAAAGTTTATCCCAGGAATCCCCAGTGTCACCCAGGGGTGTGCAAACCCTTTCCTCCTGCGTCACTGGGCAGGTTTTGGTGGTGATTATTCCCAGGCGAGGCCTGTTTGGATAGCCGTTGTTGGAAGCAGCTCTCCCTGGATGAGTATCTGGTAAATATAGGTCCATATCATCCACGTTCATGACATCCATTCGTTACAGCGTAACCCTTCTGGGAGTGGTGGGTGGAGTGGAGAAAGTGGTGGATAGAGATCACCTGGATCATCCAAATAAAACATGTGTAAGGCTCTTGAGATAACTGCATGATTTAGTAAGAAAAATGAACTGGGGGTCTGGGCCTGGGGGTCTGTCTCTGTCTCTATCAGCTGTGGCCATGAATGGGCTACTTTTCCTCTCAGCTCCCCAGTCTCCCATGGTGAGGAATGAAGTTGTTGGATCAGAAGATCTCTGACCTTCTGACACTGTTTTTCTATTTTGGAGAAATTAATGCAATTATTAGAGCTTTGCTTGCATTCCATCCTGACCTTTTGAGGAGGGAGTCCTATTTTCCATCTTTTCTCGCTGGTCCTTTTCTTAAGGTAGAGCAGAATGGTCCTTCGCTTACCTTCTTGAACCTTGGGAAAACTGTGGGCCATGCCACCCAGGGCCCATTATTCGTGAGCCATGGCCAGAACCAAATACCTATCAAAGTCAGACTGATTCTTCCCCCACCTGCCTTAGAGGACAGATCAGAAGTTTGGTGAGGAGATTCCAAAACGGCCTGTGAATCCACATTGCCAGAGGCAAGAAATGCCAGTCAGAGCCTCAGAATAAAGCCCACTATCCTGAGACCAGAGAACAAGCCACTGACATTGGTCTGGAAAAGTAGGCAGAACAGGAGTGGGGGAGGGTATGAGGCGGGCCGGGCAATTTAGGGGTGAATTCTCTGCTGCTGATAACGAGTCAGGACAATTGCTGGAGGTGAACTTTCCCACCAAAGGATAAAATTGTCCTTGTCAGGATGTGCTGATGTGACAGGAACACTGGAGCTTTAGTCAACGATTCACATTGCAACTTACCTAAGACTTTGAGTACCTCGTTTCCCCTCTCAGGACCTCAACTTCCCTGCTCCCACTGTAAGGGGACAGTAATACTTCCAGCTCCCGCGATGCCTTGAGGGTAAGAGCACGTTGCAAACTGCTCAGTACTATACCGTGAAAGGATTTTTATTCCTATGGCTCCCCTTGACTTTCCACATGGCTTGGTGGGGCAGGTAAGAGGAAAGATGAGCTGGGTGGGAGCTCTTCCGATACACCTGAGCAGCCTGCAGCCATTGCTGCTTTAATTACAGATTTTCAACGGAGAGAGCAGCACTTAGGCACCTATAATTGAAATACGCTCTGAGGTGCACTGGCTAGAACCACATTTGAATGCCTCCAAAGGTATAATTAGCCAATTGAAGAGCCAGACCTTGAAAGGAGGAGACCCAACATTTCCTGCGCATTGACCACCTGTCAGGATGGGTGCTTTTCACAGGATGATCGCAGCCAATTCTGGTAAGGTAGAAACTATTCTTATTTTAGAGATGAGGACATCGAGGCTCGGAAAGATGAAGCAACATGCCCAACTCAGAGAACTGAATCAGGATTCAAACCCAGGTCTGTCTGCCTGTCTAGGTCTCCATCATACCATGTTTATATCTTCCCAAAACAAGTTGAAATCTTTCTCTGATTGAGTTTTAGACAAGGCAGTCATGGCCCGCCTGACCTGGATCTTTGGGGTTGACACTGCTTCCTTAAGGCTGATCCTCTTGACTAGGATCAGCCACCAGGGAGGGAAGTAGAAACTGTGAGAGAAACCTTGAGTACTATTTCCCAGTATTAATTCCCAGTCCTCCCCCGCCCCCCAACCCCACCTCCAGCAAAGGGAATCTAAAGGTGTCTCTAAAAAATAAAAAAGACAGAGGAAAAAATGCATCTTTGGACAAACTCAGAAGGGAAGGGGCTTTACTGTTCTTGGTTTTATTTGCCTGAGGGCAAGGACAGGGCTGCTCACAAGCTTTTAATGACCACAGTCATGGTGTCTGTGTGGCCAGAGCTGGTACTGACACAGAGGTGCTTAGTGAAGGGGCAGAAGTGTTCTCTCCATCTCCCAGATCCTAAGATAATTCAGATTCAAGGTAAGAACACTAAGTCACATGTAAAAGGCTACACCATACCCAGAGCTTCTGTCTAAAAAAGAGGTGGAAGCACATAAAGTTTGGGTTGTTCCCTCTTGTTGAAATGCTCCTCTGCCCTCTCTTCCTCATCTGGAACTTTCTCATCTTTTAGGTCTTAGTTTAAATGCCGCCTCCTCAGAGATGCCCTCACAGACGATCAGATCCAGAGGCTGTCTCTCACAGCACACCATCCTTCCCCTGCAGAGGACGCTAATCACAGTGTGTGATGACACGGTTAGTCATTTCCTTGTGTAGCATCTGTTGCCACACCAGGTCATTAGACCCACGAAGATGGGCACCGCCAAGATGGGTCTGTATCTTGGCCACATTTTACTGAATGCCTAGCACATGGCAGGATGGAGGGGCAAGTAAGAGTGGCTAGAGTAAAGGCGTTTTTGTGCTTGAAGGGCTGAGCTCCATGGGCAATCTACGCACGTGGAAAGAAGAGAAGACCCAATTCTAAGCAGCTTTAAAAATAAGGACATTTATTGCAGCACCTAACAAGGAGCCTCACAGTTTCACTTCCAAGAATGGCACAGGGGCTCCCTAATGTCATCAGTGAGCTTTACCAGCAAACAAGAAACTGGGGGCGGGGTGAGGGCAGGTGGGAGGTTAGAAAACAGCTGTGTCCACGGCACTTCCTAGGCCCTGGAGGCCCACAGTTGGAGGCTGGACTTGTTGACAGCAGGATTAAGAAAGAATATACCTTTTTACTAATTAAAGAAAAAGGTTGGGTTATAATTGTTCTTTGACTCATTGATGTAATGGTGCCTTTCGCAGTTTAGAATGCTGTCATTCAGTAGACATCTGCTGTGGAATTAGCCTCATGTCCATGTAGCTGAGAAATTGGACCGGGGCCTTTTTCTTGGAAGACTAAAGAGGCCCCTGTGCTGAAACCACTACAGAGTGCCACCTACCCAGTGGCTGTGTGTGAGACTTGAGTACAACCGGAGACCTCTCCTTCTCCATCCCTACCCCCAACCTCGGCCTAAGGCTTCCTGTTAGACTTCAGAGATTCCTCAATTATTGTCTGTTCCTTGGGCTGTATATCCACCTGCTTACTTGGCATCTCCACTGGCCTAATAGACCTCTTGAACTAGACGTCCCCACACTTACAACTCTGCTTCTTCCCAAATCTTTTCCATATTAGGAAATGTGCCACCATTCACCTACCCTCAAGACAACATCTAGGAGTCATATTTGATTCATCTCTTTCCCTCATTGCTCACATCCAATCCATCACTAATTCATGCCAGTTCTATCTCCAAAATATTTCCCATGTCCAGTCACTTCTCACAGTTTCCACTGCTCCTGGACTAGTCCCAGAACACGCCTCTCTTGTCTGGACCACAGCAGTAGCCTCTTAGTTTGCCTCCCTGCTGCTGCTCTATGGGCAGCAAAGCCTTTTTGGTCATATTGGGATGTGAAAAGATCATATCACTCCCTGACTTAAAAACTTCCAGTGACTTCCTGCTGCCTGCAGACTGAAACTCAATCTTCCTCCATTGCCTACAGGAGGCCTACAGGATTCTGTGTAACCTGCCTTTTGTCCACCCTCTGGCTGCTCACAGGCTTCGGTCTCTGTGCTCCGGCCACTGGCCAGGTTTTCAGGACTATCACAGCAGTAACTTTCTCTGCCTGTCATGCTTTCCCCAAGAATTTTGCCGGCTGGCCTCTTTTCACTATTTGGCCTTGACTTAAACATGTCCTTCTCAGAGAAATCTTTTCTAACTCCTGATCCAAAATAGCCCACACATTACTATGTTTTCTTTCTTTCATAGCACTGGTCACTATCTGAAATAATTTTGTTCATTGGTTTGCCTTAATTATCTGCCTTGAACAGAAGAATATATGCTATATCTGTGCCCGGAGGGCTTATATTGGTTCTATCTGCACCCCTTGTACTAGAAGAGTGGCCATATATCTAAGTCCTCAGTGAACATCTGTTGAACAAGGATGCATTTTAAAGCCTTTGAATCTCATTAAAATACAAAACTCTTTGCAAAAAGAAAGAAAGCAATAACATTTATTTTTAGGTGTTGGGAAGACTGAGACCCTGTATGGGACAGAGGGCACCAAAAATAGAGGTAGATAATATATTGTGATGGGTGGACTTAAGAACATAAAGGCAGGACAAGAAGAGGTATATGGATAGGTGGTCCAGGATTTGGTCTTGGTTTATCCCTGATAAGTTTAGAGACTAAGATGTTAGAGTCAAGGAGAGGAGAGTCACTCCAAGTTCTGCCTGGAGTCCTTGGATTTGTTGTTGGGCCCCTCTAGGTCTCAGCCTCTCGGGGCATTGTGTTGGATGATCACTAAGGTTTGGGCCAAGTATGATTGTTTCGTATTCCTTCACTGTGTTCCGAAAACTGTGCTATGCGTGGAGCATACAACAAAGGAAAGGCACAATGCCTTTCCTCATGGAACATCTAACAGAGAAGACAGATATTAGACAAAGAGTTCGACAAATAAACATTGCAAATTGTGTGGGAAGGGGAAGTAGAAGGTGCAATGAAAGTTTATAAATGAGCACTTTGTGGGGAGTGTAAGCTGAGATAAACCTACTGCCCCCCAAAGTTTCAGGCTTTGGGGGCAGGGGATGAGGTGGCTATGGGAGGGTTCCTGGCCAAGTTCCTGCCGTGGGCTGTGCACAGGGCAGAGGCTTCTCCATCACAGTGATGGATTCCACTGGTCCTTGCACGTGACATGTTGGGGGCTCCTAGAGCCAGAGGCCGGGCTCGGTGGGTGATCTCTGGGCTGGGGGTGGGATGAGGAGGAGAAGGTTCTCTGAAGTTTGAAGAATGGCTTTCTTCTATGCTGTAGAAGAGGGTGAAACTTGGTGTTTTCAACTTTGTATGCCAATCCCCTGGCCCCGCCTGGCCAGACTCCTCCTAGCAGGCAGCAAATGGAAGTTTGAGGTGGAAAGACTGCTGGCCGAGCCCCTATTCAGTGAGTGATTTTGTGGTGAGTATGAAGCTTAGTACCTACATTCATTTGTGCAAGAAATAATACTTTCCTTCATTTAGAGTTAAGTCCTTCTCTATGCCCCATCCCTCAGGGGGAGGACATCAACCGCAGTCATTACTGGGGCTTTCTCCTCCGCTCTCCCCAGTGGGCCCCCGGGGAGGCTGAGAAGTCCTGGGCCCTTCCAGCTGGCCTTCCCCGTGCACAGTGCATGGTGCACGGTGGAGCTGGAGCCGTGGTTCTGCCACCTCCTGAAGGGTCAAGACTGCGCAGGACTCCACGGTCCCCTCTCCAAGGCTGGGAAGAATTTCTCATCACTCTTCTCTCCTGGGCTACTTTGAAAGATCCCTCTGGGACTCCTGACATCTCTCTGCATTTTGGCTTCAACAAAAGACAGCAGGAGACTTGATTTTCAGGCTTTTTCGCTTACTGTTTACAGAAACCCCTGAGGCAGGACTGTCTGCTTGGAAGGCTTGTGAAAATGCAGGAATAATGCAAACAAATTAATACTTTAAAAATGATTCCACCATAAAGCTGGGGCTCTGCAATTAGTGAAAATCTGCGTCTATCGGTGTCCTCACGCTCCCGGGGCAAATCACTACCTTTTCAAACCTCATTTGTCTCTTCGGTGAATTAAGGGAAACCATAGTAGAGACTCCTCTGTGGAACTGTTATGGGAATGAAATGTGGATTGCATGCACATACTTAGCACAGTGTCTGGTACCTGGCAGGTATCTCCCAGCTTAGAGAATACGTATAGGTAGAAAGGTTTTGTGGAGGATGGTTTTCCTGGCGCTGCTGTGCCCTCCCCACCTTCCCCAGACTGTGAAGGGGCAAGGCCAGCAGTGTTTTTCATGTTTCTTGAAGAGCAGGTGCAAGTCTGATCATGACTTCTTACTTCAACCTTCTTGTCAAAGCCATAAAGAGTGATGATCTATCCTCCTCAGAGGTTCCCACTTACTGTGTGGCAGCTTTTGAATTATACCTTTCTTGTTCAGACAGATTTTTTTTCTTCCCTATACCCCTCCTTCCTCGGCAAAATACTCCAAGTAAATAGCATTTACATTGAATTTCTTTTAAACCTACTCCTGGGGAAACCATTTCCATCCCCCCCTGAAAGTCTGGGAGGCCAGATCTTGATTACATTTTTCCTAAGGCTAAGTCAAATTTTTATTTGTTATGGAAATATTAATTCTTTTTAAAAAAATAGCCTCAAGTCTTTGGGACCAGTATTGACTCCAGCTGAGCGCAAGTGCTGATGACAGGAGGGCGAAGCCAGGAGGATGTCAAGGCTTCTATTGATGAGCACAGGCCAAGGATGAAGCCTCAAAGAGGGAAAGAAAGGATGAGGATGGGTGTCTCTAGGCCTGAGGGGCAGAGAAACAGAGAGGCAGGGAGAGACAGAGATACATGGGATACAGAGGACCTGGGGAAAAAATAAAGCAAAGGCACATTTCCTGTGTAGTTTTGGGAGAGTTCAAACTAAGAAAATATTTAACATGAGAAAAAAGTGTGTGTAAGAAAAATGGCTTTAATGAATGATTTGATTGTGTCTTTCAAGATTGAAAGCCAGAGCCAGGAAATTTCATTTAGGAATTAAACACATAGTAGGGCTGATAAACTGGGTACAAGTCATTTCTTTCTGACTTTGAGTCATCCTGTAGATTTGAATAGATTGTCTCTGTATTTTCTACACTTGCAAGAAACAAGAAAAATAAAACAAAAACCTGGCCTTATGAGTTTTGCTGATGATATTTTTGAAGACAAGATTTCATTTAGTGCCTGGCATGTTATTTGGTAGAGGCTTATATAAATGTTTCTGAATCAACTCTGAAAACAATCCTGTGTGAGAGATGTTGCTTTTCTTTTTTTTTTTTTTTCTCTCCTCTCATCTCTCTCTCTCTCTCTCTCTCTCTCTCTCTCTCTCTCTCTCTCTCTCTCCCCCTCTCTCTCTCCCCTCTCTTTCTTTTTTGGGCTTGAACTGAAATGGGATAGTGAAATGGCAAGAATGTTATTTGGTTTGTAGTTAAAATTGAGTTGAAAAGGGTTATTGATATTTGAAATGAAAAAAAATTCAAAGTGACCTTGATAAATAGATGATCAAAGGAAGTTTAACAGTAGTAAGTTCAAACTGTATAGTTAGGAAAAGCAAAATCAACTCTAGCAATATAGCGTCCTCGCTGAAACATAGGCAGCTCTCAACAAGTATTTCTTGGAATGGATACTACACTTTGGTTCTGATTCTGTTTTTTAACTGAGAACTAAAACCCATTGGGGGTTCTTAGACAAACAAAAAGTATTAGCGGGGGGAGGGGTATTTTTCTTCTTTTAATGATGTAGAAAGTGAAGCTCAGCGAGCTTAAATAGCTTGCCTAGTCATGTGACCTATAAGTACAGAACCTGGGATTCGAACTGGGTCTGACTTGCTCTCCAATCCAGTCCACCTCATCAGACAGGGCCTGAAGACGACCTCTCCAACGCTCTACCTCCTCCTCCTGCCTTCACACTTTCAGGGAACTGGTTCCCCAGGGTTTCTCCCTTTCCCAGCTGCATCCACTCAAGCCATTGGCCTGCCCCTCCCCCACCCTCCACTGTGAGCTTCCTGCATCCTCGCGCCACCTCTGAACAGCCCAGAATCATCAGCGCATCCCTGGTGGAGTTGGAATATTCCTTGACCTGACAGTCTCCCAATTGTGTTGTTAACCCCTTGACAACAAAAGCAATGTTTAATATTTAAAATTAAATTTAATTTTTATATTCATCAAAGTTTCACATGCACATAATTTGGAGAGTCAAGGAGCTCTACCAGGGCTGTCTTTTACATGCTTGTGTCTTCTGCTCTGATTTTTCAGCTTTAAGTATTAACTCTTGAGTTCCCACTATGAAAGATGAGTTTTGCTCTTTCAACCCCTGCCATTCCTTATATACACACTCCTTTCCTATCCCATAGACTCCAATATTGTTATATACTAATGTATTTATTTTAAATCCTGTGTTTACATTGCTAAAACACAAAATTCAACTGGGCAAATTTTAAAGACCTTATGGGCTTTCTGCAATGATTCATGAACCAGGCAGTATCCAATCTAGCAGATAGAAAGGATCTCTGAGGAGCTATACAAAATAGAAAACTTTTAGGCAGAAGGGAATGAGAACAGGAAGTTATACTAGGACGATCACCTTCAGTGATGGCAGGGTCTATCAGCCAGACCGCTGGGGCTGACCAGCTGATTCCTGATTAACTGGTTTAAGATTCCATTTCTTCCCAGTGGGTGGTGTGTAGGAGGCAGTCAATCGAAGATGTCCCTCTCTCATTGATGTTTCTATCTCTCTATCCCTCTTCCTTCCTGTCTGTCTAAAAATCAATAAAAACATATGTATTTTTTAAAAGATTCCATTTCTGGGATAGCAGAGAATGGTAACCTAGTATTGGTCTGGTAATATGGGGCTTAGCATAAGTGACTCCATTTTGGATCTGTTGTCTTGTTCTTAACAAGAGTACAAAAATGTAAATTATATTTATAATAGTTTACTCTCTTATATGTGAGAAGCTCATTTTCCAGTAACTTCATGAGGAAAGAGGCATGCAGTCATGCATTTTAATTAATTAATGTATTAATTTATTTATTTTTAAATCAATGATGGGGTTTTTATTAATGGGGCTTAAAATCTTTCTTGAAGGGGGTCCATAGGTGTAGGACATTTCCTGATGCAGTCATGCATTTTTAATCTCAGCATCCTTAGTGCTTTGTATCATATGTGCTCAATAAATGTTGATTAAATTAATAAAAGTATTAGGAAAAAAAGACAAAAGAACATCAGCAGAGAGAAAAAATTACCACAAACCTAAGAGATAAAAGGGCAATCATAAATCTTGATAATCTGATGCTTAGATGACCAAAACTTTTAAATTATGATTTACATACGTAATAATGAAAGTTCACAAGAACACCTGGATTTAGGGAACTCTTCTCATCTTTTCAAAAGGCAGTCTGACACCTGGGAAAGAATATAGGATATGAATGAGTTACTGAAACTTCCTGTGTCTTGGTTTCTTTGTTCATCAAAAACAGGGATGATAATGCCTACCTAGGAAACTGTTTTACTGAATGAGACTAATAGTTGTTGAGCACTTTCGACTGTCAAACCAATAAATGACATTTAAATTAAATTTAATCATTTGTATGCAAAATACCTAGCTCAATGCCTAGCCCTTTGTAGCACTTGGTACCTGAAAATGACTTCCTTTCTTTCTTCTCTCTCTCTCTCTCTCTCTCTTTCTCTCGGATGTTTTCCCATTGAATTTTAGAGAGAGAGTGGAAGGGAGGGGGTAAGACAGAGAGAGAGAAACATTGATGTGAGAGAGACACATCGATTGATTGCCTCCTGCACATGCCCCCTACAACCAAGGTACATGCCCTTGACTGGAATCGAACCCAGGACATCTTAGTACGAGGGTAATGCCCTATCCTAGGGGTCCTCAAACTTTTTAAACAGGGGGCCAGTTCACTGTCCCTCAGACCGTTAGAGGGCTGGACTATAGTTTTTAAAAAAAAACTATGAACAAATTCCTATGCATACTGCACATATCTTATTTTGAAGTAAAAAAACAAAAAGGGAACAAATACAATATTTGTATTTGCATGTGGCCCGCGGGCCGTAGTTTGAGGACCCCTGCTCTATCCTCTGAGCCAAACTGGCTATGGCCCCTTCTTACTTACTTCTCTTAAGAACTCAGGGCACAATTGCCAAACACAACAATATCAATTTCGTTGAAAATGGTTATAATAAACTTAGGCTTGGGTTCAGACGTCACGGCAAGGATAGCGGAGAGATGCCAGTTCTATTCTTGGTTCTCACAGTGATTGGCTGTGTCTTCTCAGGCAAGTCTGTCCCCTTTCTGAGCCTTACTGCTTCCTTTTGTAAAATGTGGGGCTGCATGGAAGGTGACTAAGTTCGCCCGCCCCAACCCCAACTCTGTCAGGCTGTAATCTTGTTCTATGAAATGCCCTTTCCAGAACAGACTCCACCCAGCTGCTATGAGCACAGTTTGCTTGCAAGATAGATGCTATCTCTGCCTCTGGCACCAGGTTTCTACTAAACCTGTGCACCCCCTCTCTCCTCCCCCCCCCCCCGCCCCCCACCGGCCGGTAGATGTCCTGAGGTTGACCGGTTGACCGGGGGAGAAGAAGCTGTTGGATTCTTCTGCAACGTAATGCAAAGCAGACCTGGCCTTGGCGCTAGCCCACACCAGGGAAGTGGACTTCATTGTAAAAGCTACCTTGTCAGCCGGAGGCCGGGGTGATTAATGACTCTTGAGTCCCACAGCAGAATACCTGACAAACTATGCCTGGGCCCAAAAGGCAGAACAAACCTCATTAGCCTGGTCGACCCACTCACAAGGTGTGGGCTGCTGAGGGTCCCCACAGCTTGGAAAGCAAGCCTCTCCCTGCCTCTGCCTCTCCCGTTAGGTCTGTGAAAGAATCAAGTGGCCACAATGGGGAAGGGACTCCATTAAAAGGAGGGGGCTGGCCAATGAATAAACATGCAGGTTACCGTGTTGGTATTTCACTGAATGCCATCCTGAAGTGGGGTGCTTGGGGCCTCGGAGGCCGGCACCCCCGGCATTGTCCTGGGGGAGGGACTGGCCATTTGAAGTCAAGGTGAGGACATACTGGGGGCAGATGGAACCTGCTTTGTTTGTGAAAGACTTTTTCTGCTATTTATGCTAATGAGTGGGAAACACTTCTCAAGCATTTCAGATGATTCTGTAATGAGGCCCTGCAGAATGTGCCAACATTGTTGGCCCAGGACAATTTTAAACTCCCACTCGCCACATTAGCAGCCCCTTTCTTTACATGGAGGCCCTTGGAGGGTGAAAGAGGACAATGAAGGAAGAGTGAAAACATCACAAAGAGAGGCTTTTGTTTCCCGTTCCTTTGAACCCTCTCAAAAGCCTGGTTTCAAGGGGTGTGTTGGGCCTGCCTTTCAACGTTACTGAACCCAGAATCCCCTGTTGTTTAGCAACATAGAAAGCTGACCTTAATTGACTCCACTTCTGAGCGGGCTTTGTAAATCACTCTGCCCAGAGTGAAATTTCCTCATGGGGTCTGTATGTGATATACACCATGGATGCACAGGAGACCAACACGCCACTGCAACTCACACGCCTTCACGCGCGTACAGTGGCTTTCCGCTTACACCCCGCTCCTCAGAGGAATTCTCACAAGCACCCACCTCTGGATTAGGAATCATCATTCTTGTTTTACAGATAAGACAACTGAGGTGCAGAGAGGTTAGCTGAGCTGCCCAGTGTCAGACATCAAATAAGAGTCAGAGCTGTGAGCAGACCTTAGCTGGCCCAGACTTTCTCACTCGATCACAGTTGTCCCAGAGACTGTGGGTCCATGTATATGTGTGTGTAGAGAGACATTGTCTGTGATAAGTTGCTTGGAAACATTTATTATTATTATTATTATTATTATTATTATTATTATTTTGAGAAGGGCATCAGTAGGTTATGGTGACTATTTGGATTTCCCCCTTAATTTCTGGTCATGATACTTTTTCCTTGACAAGACGTCTCCTTTCACTGTACTCTAGCTGTGCCCACTGGGTGAGTCATTCCCCGCCCTGAGACCACTCAGGGGCAGGCCCGTGGCTGTTGAGGGGAGCAGTACTGGGGATTCCTTCTCTCTACAGGATGGCGTTTCTCTGAGGCTTATCAGTTCCAGGTGTGTTGTGAGGAAGGGGGTCCACCCTGGAATTCATCTAGAAGTTTGGCTGCAAGCCTGAGAGACATGTTAACACCCTCAAAGCCTCTAAACTAGTCATAATGAAAGTTGACTTGGATTTCTAACCCGGGCCGGCTTCATGGGCATGCGATCTACGCAGTTTCCCAGGACTCTGCGCTTGGAAGGGCGCTGTGCTTGGGTTGATGCTCTGCTGTCGCTGTCTTGACATTCTGTGATTTCGTCTTGGACTTCCATTCTGTAAGTGAAGCCCAATGAGACGGAGGAGCAAGGGCGTTATGTGCAATATGCTTGTCTGCCGCAATTCCTTGCTCCCCCACTCCTGGGCAGAGTGTGTTCTCATGCCCCAGGAGCACAGGGTTCGGGGGTTCCGGGGGGCCACCAAGCATGAGGGTTCAGCAAAACTCAAAGCAAGATGAGTGTGCTGTGTCTGCAACCGAGTAAGCGGGAGCTGATGGCTCCAGGAGCCCATGCTTTCTGTTCAAACCAGAATGGAAGAATGCAAAAAGCGGGCAGTGGCATTCTGAGAAACATGATTGGCCAAAGAACCCTATCATATCTTTCTTGTTTGTTAATCCTCTCACCTGAGGATATTTTTCCATTGATTTTTAGAGATAGTGGAAGGGCGGGTGGATAGAGAGAGAGAAACATTTATGTGAGAGAGACACATCAATTGGTTGCCTCCCGAACCCCCCGACCAAGGCTGGGAATTGAGCCTGCAACAGGTAGGTGCCCTTGACCGGAATCAAACCTAGGACCCTTCAATCCTTGGGCCAATGCTCTATCCACTGAGCCAAACCAGCTAGGGCCTTATCAAAGTAGGGAGCACTGGGAGAATGAGTGTGTGTTACAAAGTGAAATAAAAACAGTTGCATTAGTTTTGAGCAGCCCTTCTACTATTCTGATAAAAACAAAACATATGCATGTACAGCTACAAAAGCAAAATTCTGTAACTTTGATGATTCTGTGTAGGAGTTAAATGGTCTTCTATTTGCATTTAAAACTGGCATTGTACAATCTAAAGATGAATGGTAACATTTATGTTAATAATTAAAATTTGAAAAAAATTAAAACTTAGGATGATATTATGTAGCAAATGAAAACCACTATGACCAGCCAAGAGACTAACCAGAGAAAAAAGAAAAAGTTTGGTTTTAGGACCTTCAATGGCACTCATTTTCTTGAGTTTTGAACAAGGGGTCCCACACTCTCCTTTTGTGCTGGGTCCTGCAGATTCCACAGGCAGTCCTGTTTCTGGCAGAAGACAGAGAGAAATGAATAGTATGTGTTTAAAAAAACTTCTGTGATCACAGATCTCACAGTGAACTCAGAAAGATCTGCTCTGTCAATGGTGCCTTCCTAGTGTTTTACCTGGGTGTTGTGAGGGCTGGCGCATGGTGCTGCCTTGCTCTGCGGGCGAAGGGTGGTGCGGTGGAGGCCACGTGGACCTGCTACCTGTGTGGTGAACGTGGCTAAGCCCCTTATCTCCAGGCCGCCGCTTTCTTAATCTGCACAGTGGAGATAGCACAGGCCTTGCCCATTTGTCAGTGGTTCCAGGAAAAGAATGGATGTGAAGATGTTTTGTAAAAGTTGAAGTGTTGTACATGTATAAAGTACTTTATGATTTTTAGTATTATTTAGTATCCAAGCAGGAATCATGGACATTGCTGTCTTCGTTCCCTCTGATTTGCAAATTAATTTTGGATGAATTCCTATCAAATTTGAATAGATCCAAATTCATCTTTTTTTTTTTCCTTTTAAACAAAATATGTTAATAACTATTTGGAAGATAGTTTGGAACTCCAGTATATTCACAACTTTTTCCCCTTCTTGTAGTAATACAATACACATTCATGTTTTTAAAGGCCAGAGTAGTTTGGCCAAAGAAAGAAAAGTTTTACTCTATGGAAAAAGCCAAAAAGAAAAATGTAAAGTAGTTTATAGAGTATTCCATGATTACACAGTTGTCAAACTTGTGTCGAGAAAAATGACAAGGAAATAAACCAAAAACCTAACAGTTAGAAAACTGAACAGCTTGGTAGAGAAGACAGATGAGCCATAATCACATTGGCCCTCTCAGAGCATGCTGTACTGTTTTTATCACACAGTTTAGGTAACTTCTGGATTAAAACGTGTTTCTCCAAACGTAACAGCAGCTCACAGGCAAAGTCTGATTGATTAACCTCCTGAGGCTACAGAGAATGTGCTAATCTTATCCATCTAATACCAGCATTAGAAATAGGTCTCTGCCATCTAGTAGGAAATTTATTTTAAAAATGGCAGATTGCCCGGCCTGCACTGCTCAGGGGTTGAGCATCGACCTGTGAATCAGGAGGCCACAGTTTGATTCCCGGTCAGGGCACATGCCTGGGTTTTGGGCTTGACCCCCAGTGTGGGGCGTGTGGGAGGTGGCTGACCAGTGGTTCTCTCTCATCATTGATGTTTCTGTCTATCTCTCTCTCCCTTACTCTCTGAAATCAATAAACATATTTTTAATAATAAAAAATGGCAGATTAATACAGTGGAATATGATAGTACCAGGAGGGAAAACATTTTTGCCCCGTGACATTGCAAAAGGAACTTCTCTCAGCAAGGGCCTCAGCTTCCCCATCTGTCCTTGCAGTGGAGCAGAGCATGCGCTCTAAAGGGCCGGGCTGTCCAGCATGAAGAACGTTCTTTGTTTTGAGGGCTTTGATGTTACCTTCAACGTCTTAGTGCCAATGTCACTCCCAGGACCATCTGAAGTGAGGTGATGAGTATACATGGGGACACTGGGCAGAGAGAGGTTCTGTGTGCCAAGGTGACACAGCAGGACTGGACTCTGGAATATCTATTCCAAGTCCAAACCCCACTTGTCCCTCAGCCCGATCTGCTCTCCTCTGGATGGGACTCAGTCTCCCAGCATGGGAGGCTCTTCTCCCAGAGCTCCAAGGAGCGGGTTCCGCCTCCTCGCTGCAGCTTGTCTGACCATCTCCCCAGCACACCAACAAAGCAGGCGACCCCCAAGTGTTTGTTGAACACTGAGTTATGGTTTCATAATTTATCACTCATTATATTTCTCCTTTTAGACTACAAACACTTCAAAAACATAGGCTCATCAAATTCATCTCTCTCTTGCCACAGTCCCCAGGGCGCCCATGGGGCCTAGCACATGAGTAGGAGCTCAGCAAATGTAAATTCAAATGTTTTGAGTAGACCTGAATGATGGCAAACACCTATTTTTCCGAGATATTCCTGCTCATGAAGGACTTGGCTGCCCTAGATCAGTCCTGGTGTATGCCTCCTGCCTACCAGGGAGAGGAATAAAGATGTAATTTCTGCTTTCTGGGGAGGATGTGGACAGCCAGAAACTGTCACGTCCCAGAAACCCTTCCCTGTCTTTCCTTGTTTTGCAGTCTTGTTTGAAATGGCATTTGGATATACCCTACAACCCAGCAGTAAAAAATAGTGCAAGGCCATTCATAACAGCTGCATCCATAACAGCCTCAAACTGGAAACAACTCAATATCCATCTGCAGGAGAATGGGCAAACAAAATGCAATATGTCCTTACTAGGAAAGACTACTCGGCAAAAAAAAAAAAAAAAAAAAAAAAAAAAAAAAAAAAAAGGCGCAAACTACATAGATGAACCTTAAAAGCATGCTAAGTGAAAGAAGCCAGACACAAAGAGTACATACTGAATGCTTCCATGTAAATGCAGTTCTAAACAGACAAAACTGATTCAGAGTGATAGACGTCAGAACAGAGATTGCCTGGGGGTGAGTGAAGGTGGTATGACTGTATGAGGACATAAGGGAATTTCTGGGGTGATGGAAATGTTCTATATATTGACTGGCATGGTGGTTGCATATGTCCAAACTCACTAAACTGTACACTTACAAATTTGTGCATAGTACTGTTTGCTAAATTAACCCTCAAGTAAACCCCCACAATGGCTGGTTGTCTCTCGGCTCAGACCCCAGGGGGAAGGGGGGGCGCAGTTGTGATTCCTGCAGCTGTGGCCATGCTGCAATTTCCTCACATCCACCTGGGGCGGCCCCAGCACGTGGCCCATTTCTCATCCAGGCACTTTGCTGGCACGTGAACGCCTGGGGCTCTCTTGGGGCTCATAGAAGACACTCACCCTTCTTGCTTCAGATGTAAAGTTCTCTGCGTTTTCTCTTCTTCGGGCTAATCCCCAGGTTTGCCATGCATGCTTCACTGAACGTGATTTCCAAACGCTTCCTCCTCCTCGCGTCCCTGCCCTGGATACATTCCAGCTGCCCAGGGCCCATTCACATGGTTCTCTGAACACTTTGGCAGACAAGCTCGACTTCTCCCTCTGTGGTGGTTGCAGCAGGAGGAGGCAGGCTGTGAGCCACCATCTGAATGACTCAACAGGTTGAACTTTTTTTTTAAGGGAGAAGAGAAATGAAAATGTGGTAGGTATTCTACAAAGGCCCCCGCGGATGATTGACGGACATTTAAGCAGACAACGTATTTGTGCCATGCCAGGGGGCTGATGCATTAATAGATACAATTTGTAGGCTCCTGAGGAGAGGTTAAAGAGGAGAGCACCGATTCCTTTGAGCCGACTTGGTGCTCCATGTCATCTGTCCCAGCCTTAATCAAGTTATCATATCAGCCCAGTGTCTCCTGGACCCCAGCTCTCGGGCTGAATGAGGGAAAAATTTGCAGACAAATTTCTAGCAGCAGGAAGTTGGTGCTCTCCTGCTAGGCTGGATGAAAAGTACCTGTAACCTCTTCAGGCCTCCCTCCTGCTCCTGCTGGGAGTTCAGTTCAAGTGGCTCCCTTATTTGATTACGCCTCTCAGGCCTTCTCTGTGTAGGTATCCAATTCACTGCCGTGCCCATTGGCTCCCTGCAAGGCAGGAAACATTAGAGTTACTCTTTTGTTAAATTATGGGGAAGCTGAGTGGGCTGTGATGTGTGTGTGTGTGTGTGTGTGTGTGTGTGTGCGCGCGCGAGTGCCTGCACTCACACACTCCTGTGTATGTGTGAGGAGACACACAGATGCGCATAAAGAGAGGAATGCCGTTTGTTAGCAGATGTGGCGTTGATTTATATTAGCTTCCTTTACTCACAGAACAACTGAGTGACATCTCCAAATTCTCACGATATAAAAAAAGAGGAAAAAAGACTCTTGACTAAGTGCTATATATCATTTTTTGTGTGTGTGTTTGCAAAAGCTTTATAGCACGCATAATTTACAACCAATGGACCAAATTCTCCTATTATGGATTTCTTTGCTTTGTGATTATATAATTCAAATTATAGGACTACATATGATTTTATAATGAGAGTACGAATTATGATGGTCTTTGTGTTTGCACAGGAGTCGTGTGGGCGATGTGATGTGTGGGTAGGTGTGTGCATATTCATCTCTCCTATCGTCACTTTATGAGTGGACACAAGAGGATGGGCCACATGCACTGTAAGCCTGTGCCACCTATAGATTGTGGGATTTTGCTTTCTCTCTTATTGGTTTCTTTAAAAAAAAGGACATTTTGCCCCCAAACAATTACTAAAAAACACACAAAAACTTCACAAGGCAATGTTTTGGATTCGCTTCGGGAAATATCAACCCAATCAAGGAAAATAATGGTAACATCGCTTCATCTGCAGGTGCCTTGGGCTTGAGAACTGGCCTCTGAGGCGCCTCGGATCAGCCCGCGACTCCAGGAGGGCGGGCTCGGAGGGAGCTGCTAGGGCTGAAAATTCGGGCTGAAATAGACTTGCTGGGTCGCGTGGAGGACAGCGCTGGGCGGGACAGAAAGGGCGTTATCATTCATCTATTCATCCCCGAGGCGGGAAAAGGAAACACCCCCTCCGAACTCAAGATGTCTATTGATTTATCCCCTTTAACAGGCAAGACACTTGAGAACCCAACGTCTTGGGGTTCGTTAGCGATTTTTATTGAGAGAAGAACTTCCCTGGCGAGTTCCCACAGCGGCTGGGAAGTCGGAGGAGCGGGCGGACGGCGGGGGCCAGGGCGGCCCAGCGCCGGCTTTTCTTTGCGCCATAAAGGCCTTCGCATTGTCCGCGGGAGTTACAACAGTTAAAGAGAGCTCGCTGCACAAAGGGCGCGCCGCCGAAATCGGGAAATAAATTTGATTTTCTGAATTCTTTGGCAGCTGGTGACAAAGGGCCAGGTATGGCGCCGCGGCGGGGGTGATCTTTGCAGAAGGCGGCCGCCCGGCGGGGCGCGGCCGGACACAAAGGCGGCGTCCCCAGCGCCTCAATGGCCCGGCCGCTCTGCGCCCCCGCCCCCGCGTCCCGGGGCCCGCAGCCCGGGCGGTGTGGGGGCGAAGCCCTGCGCTGAGCCCCAGGCCCCTGGGCCCTGTGAGCCCCCCAGCTGCTTCCCACCTGGGCCAGCGGCTCTCCCCGCCTGCGCAGGGGCTGAGCCCAGGGACGCCTGGTGAAGCAGAAGGGACACCTCACTCATCTTAAACTTCCAACTCAAGGGCCTTCTGCTGGGCCCACCCACAAGCAGGTGGAGACTTCTCAAGCTTAAATCAATTCATCAAGAAATGTCCATAGGGAACAAAATATTTTAAAACCATGTATCCAACAAAGGACTTACATCAAAAATATGTAGAGGTCTTGCCCTGGCTGCTGTGGTTCAGTTGGTTGAAGCATCTTCCCGGGCAATGACAAGGTCGTGGGTTTGATTCCCAGGCAGGGCACATACCTAGGTTTCAGGTTTGGTCCCCAGTTGGGCACATTCCAGAAGCAACCAATGGATGTTTCTCTCTCACATCCATGTTTCTCTTTCTCCCTTCCTCTCTCTGAAATCAATAAACAATAAACATATCCTTGGGTGGAGATTAATAAATATATATATATATATATAGAGAGAGAGAGAGAGAGAGAGAGAGAGAGAGAGATCTCAATACTCAAAAATTAGAAAACAAGCCAGCCAATTTTAAAAATGGGCTAAAGACATCTACTGACATTTCAGCAAAGTGAGCATATAGATGGCAAATAAGCAAATGAAAATTTGTTCTATATCATTAGACAGTAAAGAAATTTAAATTAAAACCAAAATACCATGCTACATTAGAAAGGAAGGAAGGAGGGAAGGAAGGAAGGAAGGAAGGAAGGAAGGAAAGAAGGAAGGAAGAAATAAAGAAGGAAAGAAAGAAAAAAAAAAAGAAAGAAAGAAAGAAAGAAAGAGAGAGAGAAAGAAAGAAAGAAACTCCTTGCCTAGTCCAGCCTTTGGAAGGTCCACAAACTCCTTGCCTAGTCCAGCCTTTGCTGGGGTTTTGGAAGGGTCCCCTGAAGCGGAAAGTGCGGGGCTCCCCGCGGCTAGAAGGCCCTTGCCTTAGAACCGCAGACATGCTCCTCCTCACACTTGCAGATGTGTGTGGGCCATGTTTCCTCAACACCATTCTGAAACATTCTGACAGCCACCAACTCAGACACTAGCCAACCTTGGTTTCGTTTCTTTCATGTCCAAAATCAGGCAGTCTATAATGTCGATTTTATTTGTAGAAGGTGTCAGGATTCCAGAAAAGAGGTTTGAAAAGGAACAAAATGTGTTGAATAACATACAGCTTACTGAGGCTCTTTCACACTCTGAGCAAATCTGTACATAAAATGAAGCCCAATATCTTCAGCTGGCAAATATTTAAAATATAAGTGGACATATTTTTTATTGCAGAAATGTGGATCCTCTGCTAGATTAATTCTTCCTCAGACTTGTTTCATTTTGGCAGATTGTTCTACTTGACTGTTTCTCTTGGGACCAATACTGCAAATTATACCAAAGTCTCTTGATGAGCGTCCTCAAGAATCTATCTTAGAGGAGTTTTCTTTTTTGCTGGAGCCATTTTATTTCAGGTTGATCTCTAATTAAATCCAGTGTAAAGGGGGACCTGTGTGAGTATGGTGTTTGTAATTAGCAGTAAAAAGCCTGGAAATGAGGCCTGATTAAAGGAGAATTTAAATATAGAACAAGTACCCTAGGAGCTTTAAAAAGATAACTTATTCTCCACCCAACACAGTGACAGCAGCTTGCAATGTGTTTGTGTCATAGTGAAATGGTTTCATTTATGTGAGTAATGCTGATAGCATCCTATATAATAAAAGGCTAAATGCAAATAGACCAAACGGTGGAACAACCGAACAACCAGTCGCTATGATGTATGCTGACCACCAGGAGGGGGCACACAGAACATGGCGGGCATTGGCATGGTGGCAGAGTGGGGAAAATGACAGGCGTCAGCTGCAGCAGGATGGTGGAGCAGGTGAGCAGGGGCGACAGACCAAGGTGAGGTGCCGATCACTGTCATCTGGGCAAGCCTCTGGTGGTTACTGAAAATTCTTTGCTCCCATGTGCTGTGGTCCCGCCTGGCGCTTGCTTCTGCTGCCGGTGCTGGCCCTGCTAACACCCGCTGCTGGCACCAGAGCCACCACTTGCACCCCCTGCCAGCGCCTGGCGCCAGCCACCACTGCTTGGCACCATCACCGGGTGCAAGTGGTGGCTGCTGACCCCAATTGCAGTTCAGGGCTTCTCCATCTTGCCCTGCTCCTGAGGGGTGATCGGGGCTGGCAGCCGCTGCTCACACTTGCTGCCAGCGCTGGCCCCACTCGCACCCTCTGCTGGTGCCGGCCCCAATCACTTGTGCCATCAGATTGTGGAAACAGCCACAGAGGCAGGAGTGGGGTTGCCAGCAGACAGAGGACCTGAGGTCGCAGCGGGAGGGGCCAGGCAGGGGTGCAGAGGATGGGTCAAGACCCACCCCTGTGCCCACCACAGCTTTGTGGCCCACAGTTCCTTTCAAGGTGCATGAATTTATGCACTGGGCCCCTAGTAAGAACATAATTATCGTACTCATAGCATGTCAGGTATAGAAGGTTCTAACTGCTTCTATTACTGCATAACAAATTTCCACAAACTTAGTGGCTTCAAACATACATTTATTATCTTACAGTTTCTGTTGGTCAGGAGCCTTCACACAGCATTTCTGGGTCCTGTGTTTTGGGGTCTCACAGGCTCTTCGTATCCAGGTGTCTGCCAGGGCTGGGTCTCATCTGCAGCTTGACTGGAGAAGGATCTACTGCCAAGCTCACGTGGTTGTTGACAGGATTCAGTTCCTTGAGGACTGTTGGGTTGAAGGCCTCAGCTCCTGGTACGCTATCAGCCAGAGGTCACCCTCAGTTCCTTGCCATGTGGACCTCTCTGTGGCAGCTTACTGCATCAAAGCCAGTGAGGGAGACGGTCAATAGAGAGAGTGTGCTGGCCAGATGAGTGTTACAGTCTTGTCTAATGTAATCATGAGAGTGACATCCTACCACCTTTGCCATATTCTATTGATTTGAAACAAGTCACAGGTCCTCCCTGCACTTGAGGGGCGGGGATTCCACAGAGTATGGATATCAGGAAGTATAAACCATGGGGGTCTCCTTTGTGTCTGTCTATCACCTTCATTCCACCCACAAGTGATCTGAGGCCCTAAAATAGGGGCGTGCCCTGGTCATAGTCTCGGTGAGTTAGTTTAGTGGCTGGAGTCTCATCTAGGACTTCTGTTCCTTGTGTGCTCTGTCCACTGCAGCATGCCTCTGTAATGCAAGCTTGGAATCTGGGAAGCCTCTGGTCTGGAGAGCAGGCTGCGGTCTCTGCATAGCAGTTCTTGATTGCTGCCAGATTACCCCCCACCCTGTGAGCACTGTGGTCCCCCACTAAGGAACTCAGGAACCATAATCCCCCTGGCCCCTACACAATATCCCCAAACCAAAACGGTAGAAAGAGGCTCCTTTCCAGATCAGTTACATCAGAAACATTTTAAGAATCTCAGGGTTTTCCTGGTTCCCCACTTCCACCCCACCCCAACTCCTTGTAACAGATGAGACAATTGAGGTGTAGGAAAGAAAAGAAGAGATTGACTCAAGATCACACGAACACAGTCTGGTTCTCTCTCTTTTTAAAACACATTAAAATCAATCACTGAGAATGTATTGACTTGTAGCTGAGCATAGGAAGGAAGGGCTGGCTCTCTGTGTCAGCGTGCAACGCTGGGTCCCCAGCTCCAGCCAGATCCTGAGACCAAAAGGAAAACACTCAAATGTAAACAACAACCTTAATCCCAACAGGCCATGCTGCCTCTTGAGGAAGAAAGCTGCTGAGATCATAAATTCTGGATTGCCAAGGCTGCTTACCCAGTTCATTCCCAAGAGGCCACGCATCGTTGACAGATCAGCACAGGGTAATGGGACCTTGGCTTTGCCTCTGCAATTTCAGGAAGGTTGCATCCCACCTCAGGAGGTGGCGGTTAAGTCTAATTTGACATGAAATGTCTGTGTGTGTGTGTGTGCGTGTTTCTTTCTTCTGGGTCCAAGTCTTTGTTTCCCTTCCTCTCTGCACAAGGAAGAAAAAGTAGTATTTTCTGACCTCTGGTCACTGCATTTGGTTAAACAGGCTCCAAGCAAAGTTATGAACAAAATTTCCTCCCCACTAATGCACTTATTCAAGAAGCTTCTAGCTGCATTCACCTTCCATTATTCTCAGAGAACAACTGAAGAAATGAAACAGGGTGTAATGAGTTCTGTGCCCATTCATCTTGCAATTAGAAGCCCTAAGTTTTCTTTTCGCTGGCTCTGAAGAGCTGAAATCACTCCATATGTTGGGGTGGCTCACAGAATATGAAGAGGTTTCTCCTAGGACGGGCTAACTGAGTAGTTCTGACCCTATGCTGTCCAAGTTTTATCTCCTGGGCCCACGTGGACTTTCTAAAAAGTACTTGTTTTCCAACAGAAATCAGAATTAGACTTTGCAAAAATATCCATCAAATCATTTGGGAAGAAATAAGAAAAGAACGTTTATTTTAGCAGTAAAATGAGCTTTTCTGGTATGCATCACTAATTTGGTGGAAATATGTCCATTTTAAGTCAAGTGCACATGAGTATTAGAATAAAGTGGGTTGATTTTCAGGGCCCTTTGGACTCTCTGACCTCATCATTTCCTGAACGTGGACTGTTAGGACTGTGTTCCTTGGCACAAGCTGCTCGCTGTACCTGGAGGAGCTCCCATCTCCTCTTTCTGACAAATTTCTTCTTACTCACCTGGTAGGGTCCAGCTCAGTTGTCACCTCCTCTGTGAAGTCTGCCACGGTTCCTGATCCCCCACTCTTCTCACTATGCACAGCGGCAGTCACTTGCACTCTGTACCTGCAGCCCTTCTTGACAGCTCTATCTGGGCAATGACTAGATTTGCCCTGGGAGACTGTGATAACATGACAGTAAGATTTCATCTTGCCCATTTTCATTTTCATTTTTGTAGGCCTTGTAGGACTTCCGCAGTGGCTGTAATGGATGGATGAATTGGTAAACTGCTTTGAGAAAAATCTCTTAGACTTAGTTATTATGAATCTTTGTTAATTGCCTACTAGCATTCCTGTGTATATGCAGCCAGATATCTAACAGCACTGAAATGATGGACATCTTCTATGTGCAAATATGTGCTTTAAAGAAGACAAAGACCAAGACAAATGTATCACAAATGAGTTAGAGCACTCTTGGAAATCAAAAGAAGATTATATCCCTACTAGTCCATATTTCTAATAATTCCCTCAACTGATTGAGCATTCAGATTATATTCTAGGAACTTTATATAGACCACCATGAAGTCCCTTTGAGGTGGGTCTTATTATGCTCATTTTTCATATGTGAAAACTGAGGCCCAGAGATGAAGTAAGTTGCCATGGGTCTCCTGAGCTATCTGACACAACCTCTTAAGGGTCACAGCTTTGTCACAGTATACACTGGCTGTAATGGAACATTTATGGCACACAAGTTCCTGCTCCTGGTGCTTTGAATACATAAATGAAAGATCAATCAGGTCACTGCCCTTGACTTTCTCCAAGGAGGGGTGGAGGTAGGAGCTCAGACAAGTATAGAAGTTATTACAATGCAGGATTAAATGAAAGTGTCATAAAGAGGCACACTGTATTGGGGGGAGGAAGCATGCCCCATCTGGAGGATGGATCAGGAAGGGCTTCTTGTAGGAGGTGGCATGTGAGGTGAGTCTTAAAGAATGGGGAGGGTATCAGCAGGTCTGTGGGGAGGGATCCAGATAGAAGCTGTGGAGGAGAGAACCAGCAGGGCCAGGTGGGAGCCCTGGAAAAAGAGACTGAGAGGGAAGGCAGGGCCAGCACATGGAGCCCCCTCCCCCCCTCCCCGCCCCAACCCTGGGCTATCTGCCAGGAGGATGCAGCCAATCTGGCAAGCAGAGCCTGGGCTATTTTAAATGAGCAAAGAGAACCTGCAGTGCAGATGGATGAAGCATAGCCTAGTGGGTCTGAAGGTCTAGTTTAGACTACTAGTTTAATGTCTCTGTTAAATGAATTCCAAGCTTGTCTCTCCTTTCTGAATTTCTGTCTTCGCTGTAGGCATCTAACAATCCTCTACTCCAGTATCCACATCCCTTACCCACCCCCATTACCTTCTAATTTTGATTTGAGAGTCTGTGAGATCTTCTTATATTTGAAGATGGTTAATAACTTGTCACCCCTCTTGGTCACCCCTGCTGAGAGCCTCCCTGCCTCTGTTCTGTGATCATCCTTTCAGCTCTCCCCCGCTGCTCCGCTGTATCCCCAGTAGCACTCAGCCATGGAGCCCCAAGTCTTACCTGTCACACACATGGTCCTTTTGACCTCTCTTAGCCTAAGTAAACATTAAAATCCCATCGTCTATAAAGTGAGTAGAAACTCACTCATGAGAATCCACTTAATGGCTTTGAAATGAAGCATCATCCAAGAGTTCAACCTACAAGGCATTCATGGGAAGGGGCTTGGCTCTACCATTCCTGGGACAGGTTATCCTTCCCCTCTGCCTGAATGTGTTCAGTGGTTGTGTGCACCATCCAGTGAGGAACTTGGCCCCTTCCTTCCTTCCTTCCTTCCTTCCTTCCTTCCTTCCTTCCTTCATTTCTTCCCTCCATCCTTCCCTCCCTCCCTCCCTTCCTTCCCTCTTCCCTTCCTTCCATGTGTCATTAGCTGGGGCAAATCCAAGTCCACTGGGGAAGCTGAGACCACACCTCAAGAATTTGGTTCACCCACTTCTCCCGGGCCCTGTAGCATCTGCTCACTCATGCTTTCCACACCCTGTGGCTTAAGGAGATTGAAGAGCCATCCAAAACATTCTTTGAAGGGGATGCCTTGCTTATACATCTTTGGATTCACTTAGCATGGTGCCCTGCACACAGGAATTATTCAGTAAGTGTTTATTGACTTGCTTCTTTCCAGTTCACTAGATTTCATGGACTTGAAATCCACTCCCCAGAACTTCTTTGGTTGTCTCGCCTCAGAGAGCAGGCCCAGGAATCCTGGCTCCTTCATCAGCTTTCTTTGTAGGTCTTGTTCCCAACACTGTAATCATGTGCTTAGCTCCATTCTGAACCTCCTCCTCCTTACTGTGTCCCTCTAAAGCTATCAAGCCCACAACTTGACTCTTAAAGTGGATACAATGGACTTTAAAATACATTTTGAACTGCAAAGTGCTGTGCAAATGTAGAGAACATGACAGGTATAACGATGAGTTTTCTGTGAACCATAATAGTTAAGAGCAGTAATAGGATGGTGGGATAAGGAATGACTTTTAACATACACAGACAAGTCAAATGACTGTGAATTGAATATAGTACTCTTGGGAAAATAATCATCTTCTTGCTTAACAAATATTGATGAGATACCTTGTATATTTTTAGTTGGAAAACAAAATAAATTTCGTTTAATAGTATACTTATGATTTCATTACACCTACTTCCAAAAACTATTTTAGAAACATAGAATAAGTTATCAGCCAGGAAAAGAAAAATAATTTGCATATTGTCCCCAGCTTTAGAACTGTGCGACCACTCCCCCCCCCCCCCCCCCCCCCCCCGCTCCCCCTTGGCTCTCTATTTGTAAAATGAGGAGGTTGGAACAGATAATGTGTAAGGTTCCTCCTGACACTGATAGTCTATGGCTTATTGAGAAAACCAAACCATCCTCTGATTTCTTGCAGGACTGGGTCCCTGTCTATGGGCCGTTTCTTGGCACACGTTATTTGCCATTCTTGTTTAAGTGTAGTTTTCTCTGACTAAACACTCAGCCCTCTCAAGTCAGGACAGTGTCTTATTCTGCTCTGTGCCTGGCACATAGCAGATGCCCAGTAAATATTGTCAAATGAAGAGTCAGAGATGGCTGAAGACAGGTGATTGGGCTCATGAGTAAACTGAACACTCAGTAAAGGAAAGGACTTTACTGGGAGAAAAAGATTTTTAAACAACTGGTCTGAAAATCTTCTTCAGGGACCCTTTCCCATGTCATCTGAGGTTGGTGACGAGGCAGGGCTAAAAGGATAGCATATCTCCATTGTTCATGGCTTTTTCAGTTTGTGTCAGTCTTCTGAGTTCTTTTTTATTTTGCTGGTGATGGTCTGACACATTTTAACATCATAAGCTGCTTCACAGACTGATGGAGAAGAGCTTGCCAGGTGCACCTGGCTGCTTGTTCAGATATGCTGGCTTGTTGTGGTCCATCATCCCACCTGAGGTCATGTCACCACCTCATTTCTTATGTGGAAAACTCAGTCATCCATCCAGATGTTTTGTTTGGATAATGTTTTGTCTTCAAGAAGTAAATATCATAACCTTTGGTAACATATATATTCCAAGGTTCAAGAATATCCTGATGCAACATGTTGAGATGGTGCCAAGACCGCTGGGCTGGGGAACTGACTGATTTCCTTCCCATTAGAATGACTGCTGTGGTCTTAGTTTGGTCACTGCTTGTTTTAGGGCAATGTATGTTATTGTGGAATTTACTTTCCCTGGTGAAAAAATTAATTTCATAACTGGACCATTCAAATGGAAAACATTGCTAGAGGAAGATACAGTTTTGAGAACAGCATGATGTTTCATGCATCAGAATCCCTGGGCCTCATCTCCTCCAGGCCTGGAAAGGGTTCTAGACAGCACAGGTTCAAGGTCTATTGGCTGCTGTTGTCTTAGCCAAAGAGGTTTAATTCCGGAACAGATTCAGTGGGCAGAACATATTCTGTAAACCTAAGTTAAGAGTCTGGAAAACGGCTGGACAAGTGCATGCCTTGCTTGGCTGAGCAGATAGAATGAGAAGAAGAAATAAATAAAGAGCTCCCCGTGGCATGGCTCAGTTAATTGAGCATTGTCCCATGCACCAAGCGGTTCCTGGTTTGATTCCCAGTCAGGGCACATACCCGGGTTTCTGGCTTGATCCCCAGTAGGAGGTGTGCAGGAGGCAGATGATTGATGTCTCTCTCCCGTCAATGTTTCTCTCTCTCTCTACCTTTCCCTGGTCCTCTCTCTAAAAAATCAATAAAAACATTTTTTTTAAAAAATACATAAAGAGAAGATGAAACAGATGTAAAATTCAGGAACAGAAAAATAGTAAGAAGGGAAATATTTTACTGGCCCGCAATTGAAGAAATGTAAAATTGAGTATGTAGGGACTTGTGCAAGTGAGTTCAGTCCTCTGGTTATAGAAATAGGAATGGTGAGGCTCAGAGAAGGGCATGAACTGTCCAAGATCACACAGCTTGTTAGTGACACACCTGGAATTGGAACTCAGATCTCCTGGCTCCAGTGCTGATAACAGGACGTCATAAAGTCTGCTGAAATTTGTTTTACTAACAACATCTCTGTTTATTTAAAGCCAGAGAGTAAGAGAAGAAAAATCAATTCAATTAGTTATGATTCACCAATTGACCCTCAATTCCTTCTCCCCTTGCCAGAGGAAGAAACTCTAATCTATTTGTCTCATGGGAAGAATCTGCAAGAATGCCCACCTCAGACTCACCTGAGCAACCCCTCAGAGAATAAGATTTTATCTCAATCTGTTGTTTCTTTTGAGGCTTTCTTTTCAGTCCTTAAACATAGGACAATACAAATATTTCTTAGGTAGCATATGCCTCTTTATTTGACTGGGTGGCAGATAACATTTTGAGGAATTAACTACTATATTCTCATTCCTCTCCCACACCCAGCAGACACACACATCCAGGACTTCCTTCTGCCTTGGGGTCCTTCCTCTCTAGTCCACACAGATAGGGCCTAATGCCTTCACTCACTGCTTCTAGGAAGAATATCACAGCAAATGCAGGGAGCCAAGCCATCCATTTCTCCTTGTCACCAGGAAGTAGCAGGGGACAAGGCTGGAAGAGTAACCATGGTCAGCTTCTGAAGGTTTTTAAATGCTAAATAGAAGAGTTTCTTCTTGATCCTATAGGCCAGGGAGGCCAGAGGAGGTCTTTAAAGGATAAATACCATGATCAGATTTAGATTTAATTTAGAAAGACTGGTTGAACTGTGGAGGAAGGGGCAGCAGAGTAGGGAGACCAATTGCCAGGCTGCTGGGATTGTTAAAGGGAGAGTGCTGGTGGCTTGACCTTGGACAGTTCCAATAAGGACAAAAAGGAGGTGGATTCAAGAGGGGGGAAAAAATAGAATGGAGGCTGGGAAGGATCTGGCTATGGTGTGAGCAGTGATTGGAGGGGCCATGAGGTTGGGGAGAGAAAGGGGTAGGGGAAGTGGAGGAAAATGAGAATTCTGGCCTGAGAGCTGTGGCGTATCCAGGGGTGTATGGTGGGTGTGTGTGTGTTGGGGGCGGGGAGGGCAGGCAGATGTGTGGCAGTATGTGGGGCAGTGGGGGGAAGGGAATGATGAGCTCTGCTTTGAGAGCATCGGGTTAAGAAGCTTGTGGGACATGTAGGTGGACATGCTCTCTAGGGAGCCGGAAACACAGGTCTGGAGTCACAGAGGGAATACAGCCGACCATGCAGACTTGCAAGCCAGGTGGTGATAGAAGCCATGGGCATGAGGCTCAGATGGGTTTATGCCTAAACAAATGTCTAACATCCTAACCAGTGTCTCTGTCCAATGCACTGTCGCTGTATTAATCTTTCTAAAGCACAACTCAGACTCAATTCCCCTACTGGTATGCACAATGCTCAGTGGCTTTTTAAAAGAAAAATGCAAGGTTTCTGTCAAGGCCCTTCAAGACCTGGTCTCACCCTGCCCTTCTAGAATTATTCCCTCCACATGCAAATACCACTATGCTCCTTATAAATTAAACTGTCTTTTCTTGAATGCGCTTTAATTCTCGCACTCATTCTCTTCCTTCTGCTTGGAATACTTCTCCTATCTCTTCCTGTTGAAATCTTACTGGTTCTTCAAAGAATCAAAGAAAAGCATTCCTGGTCACCTCCATATGTGGTCTTTTGGATTCTTATACCTCCCAGTTTGAATTGTGATAATACTTCTGCTCTGTGACACCCCTCTACCCACCACCACCACATACCTGGTGACTCTCCCCAGCTCCCAAAACTTGTATTAACAGACAAGGACTGGCCTGAAGCGGGTCTGCCTGGGGCTGGCCTGTAATGTGTAGGTTCTTGACTTTGTGCAGCAAAGATTTCACAACATGAGTCCAGGTGACTTTGAGAGTAGGTTTATTAAAGCTGGGGACAGTGAAACATGGAAGGGCTCAAGACAGGGGAAAGCCTAGCTGGGGTTGCTTTGGGTCACTGAGAAGTGAGACAAAAGAGTTACTTGGAGACAGGTTCAGGGGGTTGGCCCAGGACTAGTTGCTGCTTCCCAGTGGTCCTCTGGTTGCAAGTCTCATGGGGTCATTTAGAATTTAGGAAGGAAGAAGAGGGGGAAGGAAAATGTGTGGATTGCTCCCAAGAGGGAGAGCTGGCACTGGGGCCTTCCTTTTGAGGGTTTTAAGGGCCAGGAGTTTAGGGGAGATCTTAGGGGAGAATCTCAATGGAATATTCATCAATATTCCAGGTGTGCTTTTTCAGGGTCATGGTCTCCACTGATTGGTCAGCACCGGGGCAGAGGCTCCTTAGTCACTGCAGATCTGGTTTTGCTGCTTTCCTGGGCCTGGAGCTGAAATGCAACAGAAGCCTAGATTTTATCTCTAGGGAGGAAAGGTCAGGAGAGGGTCTGAACTGCATATGAAAGGTCAAGGGGTCTAAACAGAATAACAGAACTATGCCAGGGAGGAAAGGCCACTCTGGGGGCGAGGTCAGGCACCTGGGGCTTTCTGCCCTGATGACCTTGTGTAGCTGCTATAAATTGCTTGGCCAGTTTGTTCAGCAATCTGTCCTAGCTTCCCCATTCTACTTGCCAAGGGATTTTCCTAGCTCCTTTCTATCCGGCCTCACTTTCATATTATATGCCTCAAGAAAGGGCAGAATGCGGAGTTCAAATAAGTCAGATCTTGGCTTTTGACTTTTAAAACTCAAGGATGTGGAGTTACAAGAACCTGGACTTTTGATATAATAAATAATAGATTTGGAAAAATAGATTAAGAACCAGGTTTCCTTACCCTCAGATTAGATGAAGATTCTCCAGACTGGGAGAGATGGGAGTTGGAAGGACATGATGAAAGAGAGAAATTTATGGGGCTCAGGATGAAAGAACTAGGCCTGGAGGGGTCTATTCCAAGGACAGAAGAGAAACCAGTCTTCAGGGACTGTGCTGGCTCTGCTCCGGTGGGCACCGCCTGGCGCAGGCAGCCGGGGTCCTGCCTGCAGACCACCCAGTTTCCACCCCAGCAAGTCTGCATTCCGCCAGCACATTGTTGGTGTTGAGGAGCTGCATCAGCTCTCCTCCTGTTGGGACACTGCCATGGACCATCCATCAAGAACCACTCCTGTTAGTGCCCAGAGGCTCTGAATAGTCCCCATCTGGCTTGCTCATGGGGACAACTCCCTTTCCAACAGCCTGGGACTCTCTTAAGCCCCAAGATGAAGGGTGGAATCCCAGACATCCAGAGGACTGCTGGTGATGTGAACTTGTCCTCTTCGCCATATCTATACTTTTGTGGCATGGCGTGGAAACAGCCCAGATTTCTCTCTTGCAGAACTAAACTCTGTTACTTCTCTATTGGCATGAGATGAAAATCATCCTTGTACTGCAGTTATTTATTACTGCTCATATCTTCTGTTTGCCTCTCCAGATGTGCTCTCCCCTCTTCTCCATCTGCTGTCTTCCCAAGAGGTTGGTCAGTGTGGGCTTTAGGCCGCTGGGCTTCCTGTTGGGTTCAGCCAAGGGGGAGCCCCGGCAGGAGATTGCAGGGAGGGGAAGGTACGGTCAGGGCATTATTCTCCTGCTGCCTCTCTTCTTGGTTGTCCTCTCAAGGGAGCCCTTCCTGAGCTCTTCTCTCCTGAATTCCTGTAACCTCCCCCTCCTCGGTTCCTTCTGAAAAGGGGCGGTAACAATGCCTCTGTTGCTAGCCACATCCAGGATATTGCACTTAACTCTTGTTCCCATATACCAGGGGTGGGGAACCTTTTTTCTGCCAAGGGCCATTTGGATATTTATAACATCATTTGCAGGCCATACAAAATTATCAACTTAAAAATTGCCTGCTATATTTGGTCAAACATTTAATTAACTCACTCCTAATACCTTGGCAGGGCCAGATCAAACGATTTTACAGGCCTTGTATGGCCCTCCGGCCAGACATTCTCCACCCCTACCCTACACCCTGCCTATATCTTCATAACTTGTGCCTTTGTTAAGCCTCCTCAAGTTGTCCTAATTCAGATGGGACATTTGTTTTTCTGCTGAAATCCTGTTGCAAATTATATTTTCCAAAGGTGGTTAAAACAATATCTCCCACCCCACATGCTGTTCTTACACTGTGACTTTGACAATTACCTCTTAAGAGGAAGTGACACTGTGACTTCTGAACTAATCACAAAAGGTGATACAGCTTCTGCTTCATTCTCTTGGGACACTCATCTTTGGAGCCCTGAGATGTCATGTAAACAATCCGTACTCAGGCTGCCATCTTGTGAGGAAGCCCAAGCTGGCCCACACAGAGAGGCAACATGGAGAGGCCCTGAGACTACATGAAGAGAGAGATTCCTGTCCAGGCTCCATCTGCTTCAGCACCCCCTATCTGACAGCAACTAAAGGAGAAACTGGAGCCCTAATTGCCTAGCTGAGCCCTTCCTGAATTCCTATCCCATAGATACTATGAAAGATACTAAAATGATTGTTATTTTAAACTGCTAAAATTGGAATGAATTGTTATGTATTAACTCTTAGGACAGATGTTACACAAACATTTCTCCCTACTGAGAAGTTTCCTGTGGTGTAGGGATCATGCTTTATTTTATTTCCCAGAGCAGCTATCACACAAGAGTCCATTCATGAATGGGTCCAAAGGATGTGACTGATTTGAGTTTTGGTCCTCGAGGAGGGTTTGAGTGTTCTGCTTGCTTGGGAAATAAGAAAATGGAGAACATTGCACCCTGGCTGGTTGAGCATCCTCTCAAGCACCAAAAAGTTGCCAGTTTGATTCCCGGTAGGAGCACATGCCTGGATTGGGACTTGATTCCCGCGCAGGAGGGAGCTGATTGATTTTCTCACATCAATGTTTCTCTTGCTCTCTTCCTGTCCTTTCCTCTCTCTCTAAAAATCAATTTTAAAAACTTAATAAAGAAAATGGAGAACATTGCATTGTTGACCACAGGAAGGCAAACTGTGGATTCTGCTTTTTATGCTTACAAATATGCCTCTTTGAACTCTAGTGACCAGGAGTAGATTTTCCTCAGATTTAAGATCTTCTTTTAAAATAATATTTGAATTAAGAAGTAGAACTAATTGTGCCAAAATGAGATTATGGACTTTCCCAAAGACTTAGCTAAAGCCCAGCACTTAAATGTGGCCTCCCTGTTCTCTCTCTCTCTCTCTCTCTCTCTCTCTCTCTCTCTCTCTCTCTCGGTCAGTTCAAGGTCAGAAAGAGAACTGTCTCAAACTGGGAAATAGAGTTACGTGTGAGGACAGAGGCCATTGCTTGGATAACATTCCTGAGATGATGGGTTTGAAAAGTGGGTGTGCCAGAAATTTCCTGGAAGGTTTATTTTTGCTGAGTTTTAAGCCTGACTTCAGACCATTAGAGCTCTTGGAGAATGCCAGTTTGTTGAAACATGTAGAGAGCCAGCTGTCTCTAGAAATGAGGCTCTCTCTTGCCAGCTGAGAGTTTTGTGGTCTGGCTCGTCTATGTGCCTGAACACTTCACATTTAAAGCAAATCATAAGAAAAGGTCAGTGAGATGTTGTGTTGTCCAGAGGCAGGGCTGATAGGAGTTCCTCTAGACTAGGGCCTCTCCCTGGGGGGAGCTTGTGGAAATGCAGATTCGGACTCAGGCCTCTGGGGGAGGGCTGAGACTGTAGCTCTCGCCAGGTTCCAGGTGCAGCCCATGCTGGTCCCCCCGCTACACTGGAGTGGCCTGGCTTACTCACCCTGGGGAAGTCCCCGGTCTGATCTACCTCCATTGGGAAGTCCTCTCATTGGGGCTCAAAGTTTTATAATTGTTATTTCAAGAATTTTCTAGTAAAATGAAAGTGTCAGTGGGTTGGAGTGGGGTACAAATTGGGTCTCCACCCGAATTTGGTCAGCAAATGTCACTGCTATTTAAAATAAAAATTTAACATAATAACAACTAAAATTATTATTGAACTATTATAATTATTATTGAAATTTACCCTTTGCTGAGCTCTGTGGTAAGGGCTTTGTGTGTTGTATCAACAACTCTAATCCTTACAATGACTTTGGTGAGGCAGGTTCTATTGTGCCCTTCCACACATGAGGAAACTGAGGCACAGAAAAGCTAAGTTCCTTGCCCAAGGTCCAACAGCTGGTGCGGAGCAGCACTGAGACTGACTCAGACATCGGAGCCCAGGTGTCGAGGAGGAGAACATGGGAGGCCCCTGTAGGTAGCTGGGGGGTCAGGTCCTGGAGGAGGCAGGGGCAGATGTGATGGTTCAGCCTTGCCAACCTCAGTATTTCCAGGGACAATGTGGCTGGCTACGTGTTTGACTTTAAGTGCTATTATTTTGCCCACACTAAACGATTTATCTATTTAGCATTTTCTGAACATGCAATGGTGCACTAGGCGCTAGGGCAGTGATGGCGAACCTATGACACGCGTGTCAGAGGTGACACACGAACTCATTTTTTTGGTTGATTTTTCTTTGTTAAATGGCATTTAAATATCAAAAATATAAGTCTTTGTTTCACTATGGTTGCAAATATCAAAAAATTTCTATATGTGACACGGCACCAGAGTTAAGTTAGGGTTTTTCAAAATGCTGACACGCCGAGCTCAAAAGGTTCGCCATCACTGCACTAGGTTAACAGCAGACTATGCCGTCTCCCTGCCTTACAGGAGTTCGGAGTTTCATGAAGGAGGTTGAACTGCATCAGTGCCAGGATGAAAGAAACCAACAGGCTGCTAATCTCATTGTTATTTTCATGACCCCAGAATGGACACTGCATGTGCTGAAGTTTCAAAGTCTCTGCCCCAAACACTTAACTCTCTCAAGGACCTGGTTGGTATCTTTGGTGGCATCTTGGTTGACACCCTTGGCATATTCATTCCTCTCTATCTTTGCTGATGCTGTGTCCTCCTTCTAAAGTACATTTCAGCCCATTTCCCCTTGTCTAAATTCTACTGAAAGGATAAGTTACATCCTCCATGAGAGCTGTCCAGATCCCCAGTACACTCATTACTCAGGCCTGCAACTCATCTAGGGTGACCAGTTGTCCCAGTTTGTCCAGGACTAAAGTATTTCCTGGGGCATTGCATTTCTATTGCCGTAAAACAAATTACTACACACTTAGCAGCTTAGACAACACTCATATTAGCTTGCAGTTCCATAGGAAGCAGTCCAGGCATCTGCTCAGACTCTCAAGACCTGAAATTTAGGTGTCCCCCAGGCTGAGTTTCCATCTGGAGGCTCTGGGTAAAATCCATTTGCAAGATCATTGAGATGGTTGGCAGAATTCAGTTTCTTGTCTGGCTGAGATCCCCATTTCCTTGCCAGCTGGCATCTAGAGGCCACTTAGCTCCTAGAGGCCACCCATATTCTTTGCCATGTGTCCCCTCCACCTTCAAAGCCTCCTTGAATCCCTTGTGCTTCTAATCTCTCTGCCTTCTTGGTCTCTGACCGCCATACCTAGATTTAAAAGGCTCCACTAATAAGGTCAGGCCCACCCAGCTAATTCATCTTAAAGTCAACTTATTTACACCTGCTAAGTCCCTTCACAGCAGCACCTAAATTGAATGTTTGATTGAATAACTGCATGAAGCTGTGGGTACAGCAGATACCAGGAATTTTGGGAGTTATCCTAGAATTCTGCCTACCCCATCTGGGATGAACCACTCTTGGTGCTTAAAAACTGGGACAGTCCCAAGCAAACTGGGGCTGCTGGTCACTCTGTTAGCTAGTTAAGCAAGGGCAGACATGGGTTATTCACCTCTTGTCCTCATTTCTGACCCTAACCCACAGCTCTGCACATAACAGGTTATTGGTAAGATGCACTGTACCTTGGTCTAAAGCAGTGGTTCTCAACCTTGGCTGCACATTACAATCACCTGGGAATCTTTTTTATTTTTTTATTTTCAATTTTTTTTTTTAGCTGCTTATCAAAATATTTTTATTTTAGGAGACCCCTCAAAAAAAGACCCTCCACATTAGACAGACGTCCAACAATACCCATGGCCTTTATTTTTTATTTTTTTTATTTTTTTAACTTTTTTTTTTTTGATCCTGGGGATGGGCTGGGGTGGGGAAGAGGTTGCTCAGTATGGGAATCTTTTTAAAATCCTGATTTCTGGGCCTCATCCTCCGGAAATTCTGTTTCTTTGTTATGGGGTGGGGCCACAACATTAGTAACAAAGAAACAGAATTTCCGGAGGATGAGAACCACTGGTCTAAAGGCAGCTGATATTTTCCCACATGCATCAGTGTCATACAGTGTTGGGACAAGGGGCATAGCGCTGCGACTGTGGGCACCAAGTCAGATAAACCTGGATTCAAACTCTAATTTACCAACTTTGTGATCTTTGACTAGACGAACTCTCAGAGCCTCACATATTTTTTTTCTTCTATAAACTAAGGATGATAACAATACCCACCTAGCCATGTTGCCAAGAGGATGGAATGAAATCATGTACATTAAGCATTGAACTCAAGCACCCAGTGGAAGCAGTTCTTCTTCTTATCCCTACACCAGACCAGTTGAGTGCTGGCAAACAGGAATTACTTGTAGTGCCATCTCTAGCCCAGATGCACAGGTAGGGGCTGTCTGGCTGACCATCCAGAGTGCCTGGCGCTGGAAATAACAGAAGGGTTTTCCTACAGTGGTATCCTGGCCGACCTAGGTAACTGAGCTCGACTCTGAACATTCCTTTGGTAATTTGGTGAGAGAAACACATCTTCCTTCAATTTAAAACTTTTGGGTGGTACAGCAGTACAGATGTTAAATATTTTCTGTGTATGGCTCCAGCGGGTAGGGGGCGGGGCAGTCATTCCGAATCCTTTGAACGTCTTAGCGGCCTGTCTGGATGAAAGGTGCATGTTGAATGTGGCATTTTATGAAATTAAAAGAAAACAATTTTCTGCTAAAACAGCAGTGGGGTCCCTGCGAACCGGAGGGATGTCTCGAAGCAGTCAGTGGACCTCAGGGCAAGGGGCCTTTTTGGAAAACATCTGGAAACTGCACATCCAACTCCAACACGGCAAATCAAGTACAAAGTAGTTTATTGAGAAATTCTCCCATTTCAGGGCATTCTGTTGCAAAAAAAGAAAGCCTTCTAGTGCAGACTTGTGCCATGAAAAGTGTACTAAGGTGTATGTGTGTGTGTGTGTGGAGGGGGGTTGTTTTAATGAAAAATCATTTAAACTTTGAATGGTTCTTTATAAAACAGCACACAGACTCAAACAAAGGCCATCCAAGCATCCCCCTCTCCTCTTCCTCCTGCTAAAGCACACGGCTTTAGCTTTAAAGGGGGACTTACTGCCTTAGTCCCGGATTCGGCAAGCCAGGTGGTCACACCATCAGCAAACCGATAACAATTACGGACATCGCAATTTTCTACTTCGCTGCCATAAACAAACACTAAGCAACGGGGCAAGGAAGGCCTGGAACCAGCAGCCTGAATAGAAAGGAAAGACAAACAGAGTTGTGTCCCAAGATTTCCACGAGCCTCAGGCACCTAACAAAAGTAAAGCTTCCTCTCTTCCTTCAGCGCAAATGTTCCAGGGAAGGACCCCTAATACCTGAGCTTAGTGGGGCTTAGTGAACTGTAACAGGCCCCAACAAGGGCCGGTGTGACCACCACAATAAATCACTTCAGTAAATGGCTGGGAGATAGAGGCATCCCTCTCTCCCGGCCACCCCTACACTGCCACTAGATTATATTTAAGGAGTTGAAGTTGAGGGGAAATGTGTGTGTGTGTGTTTTTTTAATTGCCTTTTCAATTCTGTTTATGTATGTGGGTCATACTTCCCATGACGGGCATTATTTTTTAAAAACTTCTGAAGTCCATGAGCTGTCCTGTCTTCCTTTTCCTTGTTACTTAAAAGAAAGTTCCATCTCCCAGAGACTTTGATGTAATTTATAGCACCTTTTTAGTGGTTGTCTCTGGGCCAGAAAGGACTTCAGAGGTCATTTAAGTCCAGTGGTGACCTAACAGTAATGTTAAATCATAACAGGCTAGTCATCAGCACCAGCTTGGGGGTTCCTGCACCTATGAAATCAGAGGTGGGGGCTACCTCAGAAAGTGTGTTTAAATGCTCCTGCCCCTCATCCCACCCTTGGTGAATCTGATGTGGTTTATTGGTGGATACACACCTGGGAACAAGAGGTCGGAAATCTACTCCCCACACCATCACCCTCAATTTACAGACGTGAAAAATGAGCTCCTGAAAGCAAGGTCATGACCTGTCCGAGGTCATCTGAGAGGTTAGTGGCAGGCTCTCCTGACTAAGTCCAGGACTGTTTCCATGGCCTGGCAATCCCTGAAAAGCTCTCCTTGCTGGCCCGCTGAGGCCTGGGACATTTCCCAGCAGCCGTGTGTGTGTGTTTGGGGGGAGAGGGGGGACGGTTCTGACTCCAGAGCTCAGGAGTGGTCCTGTAGTGACGGGGAGTGCCAGCACAGTTTGCATTTACAGGGAAGTTGACTCTTCTGGCGACCACATTTACATCACCAAAGCCTCACTTGGAAGCAACTCGGTTCCTTGCCCGACTGACTCCATCTGGCTCAGTATCCTCTGGGTCATTTTTCTTGTTTGGTGTGTTTGGCCAAGACTAATTGTTGTAGCTGAATGTGCGACTCACAGTAGCAACAATATCATCACTGGTGGACTCTTTCTCCCCACTTCTCTCTCTCTCTCTCTCTCTCTCTCTCTCTCTCTCTCTCTCTCTCTCTCTTTTATTTTAAAGAAGAAAAAGCAGTTCTTTCCTTTAGCCACTAATCCTTTGAACACCTCCCTCCCTGCCCTCTAGTCAGTTGAGGGCCAGGCAGCTATATGTCCTGGATTTGCACCTTCTTTCCTTACTTAAAAAAAAAGTTGTAATCAATCGTCATTGCTGCCAGTTTGTCATCACAGTCTTCTGGAGCAGACTCACGTGAAATAGTTTAATCATAATTTAAGAAACCAGGGCCCTACTTAGTACTGTTTCTTCTCTTCCTCACCATCTCTTCTTTTCCCTTCTTTTTATTTTTTCTCCTTTCTTCCTCTTAGTCTTTTTGTTTCTTCCCTTCATCCTGCGCTGTGGTTTTCCTCTCCCTCTTCTTCCTTCCCATCATCATCATCATCATCATCATCATCTCCTTCCTTAGAGCTGGCACACAGAAGAGGAGGAAAAGGGGAGAAGGAGGGGAAGGAGGAGAAGAAACTGATGAATGATGAATACAAGAGTGCAATTAGGATGATCACAGCTCTGGTCTGGGCCCCAGAGTGGAGGTCTGGGGTGGTATAATCCACAATTGAACTGCTGAAGTCGTGGGCATTTTTCTGGAACTCCCTCCTGCCGCATTCCATTGGATGTGGGGACGCTAAGTAAAGGTCACAGTTAATTGTGAAAAGAGATTGAATTTGATACTGAGCCAAAGTTCTCTTCTTCCTCTCCCACCACCTAATCTCAGCGATCATTTTTATTCCACTAGATGGATGTCAGCTGCAGCTTGAGGGGTCTGAATATACCTGTAACAGCTAAAATAACACCCGCCAACTTCTTCCCCAAGCCAATTTCTTCCCCCACTAACTTTTTTTTAAAGTACCACAATTTTGTCACCTGGGGTCTTCCTACATTCAGCCGTGCTGAGCCACACTGCAGAGAGAGAGTTGGTCGAGCCACATCTTCAGGGATGCTAGAGTTGAGACTTTAGTCAGAAGACAGCTAAGGTCTGCCCAAGTAATATTGCTTTTAATTTTAATTTTTAAAAAGTCTACACAACATATAAATTAGTTTTTAATTTTAAAAAGTTTAAATAAAATGTAAATTTAAAGTTAAAAGCAAAAGCCCCACCCTTCCTTTACCCCTACACGAACCACAATCGTACTCCCCCTATTCTACTCCCAGGTGTATATTTGTACCCTTATGAATATATATTTGCCATATATATTTTTTTTAAATATATTTTTATTGAATATATTTCTATTGATTTCAGAGAGGAAGGAAGAGGGAGGGAAAGATAGAATTATCAATGATGAGGGAGAATCATTGATCGGCTGCCTCCTGCACGCCCCACACTGGGGATCAAGCCCGCAACCTGGGCATGTGCTCTGACTGGAAATCTGTGACCTCCTGGTTCATAGGTTGACACTCAACCACTACGCCATGCCGGCTGCGCTACTTGCCCTATATTTTTGGAGAAATAACTAAAAGTGGAATTGCTGAATTGAAGGGTACTTTTATTTCAATAGAAACTGCTAAGTTATACTCTCAGAAGGGTAAGCCACTGCCGATAGAGCCTGAGTGCTCAGGGGTGGGCTATGAACACACTGAACACTACCTGCCCGCAGGGCAGGTGCTGGCCATCAGCCTGTGGTACTGAAGCGGGACCTAGGGGAGGGGGTGTCCCAAGAGAGAGGACAGGGTGGCCGGGTCAGCAGGGCACACGGAGAAGTCAGTGAGTAGTGTTCGTCAGCTGTCATGGATGTCCTCGACAACCTGGCTCTACTTGCCTGTTCCTGCACCAACACAGGAACATTGCTCACAGTGGCCCAGCTCTATGGTTAGTTGTAATGTTTGCTGAGATGAGCTCCTCTTCACGATTCCTTTTAAATTCTTGGCTGTATTTTTAGATGATCTCTCTGAGATAAAGTTCGTGCAACAGGCTCTCATTTCTCGGTGGTGCATTTCCTCCTTTGGTGAAAGCAATGTGCCTTCCCTTCCCGAGGCATCTCTGTGACCAGGTCTATGGGCCATTCTTTAGGTCATTTTTTTCTGACTTAACTAGTTAGAGTCCAAAATAAAGTGACCATGTGGAATAAAAGTCTGAGAATGCAATACTAGGGGAAAAGGATGGATGGAATGAGAAACCTCTCAGCCAGCTGTGTCCCATTTAACAAACGAGAATATTAGGATCCAGAGAGGTGAAGTGATGTGGAGGAGGCAGATGGGGAGAGGGTGGTAGATGGGGATATTGGGACTCAGGACTGCTGCCCTTCAACCCAGAGCAGCATCCCTCATGCCCACCTGCCTCACCAGGCAGCCTGTGCTTTGGTGCTTTTGCGATGGGCGCAGCCCTACATCCCTCAGGGCACATTCGCACTATTCCATGTTCCCTGCCTGCTCACCTCACAGACCTAGTAAAGGGAGATGAGAGAGTGGTGGAAAGTGCCTGAGTCAGTAAGTGTCCCCAGGCACTTCTGGAGACATGCTTGAGAAGATCCCTCTCTATCATCACCTGGAATCTCCTTTACTTATTTCCCTTTACCATCTGCCCTGACCTCCCTCCCCCGTAACAGGATCTCCAGGAGAGCAGGGATGTTGTTTTGTTATGGACTATATTCCCACGTGCCTAGAACAATGCCTGGCACCTAGTTGCTCAGTAAATGTTTGTTTTGTGACTGATGCACTGAGCGACAGTTTAGTTTGGCTGCAATAACAGAAATACCATAGACGGGGTGGCTTCTAAACAACAGAAGTTTGTTTCTCACGTCTCTGGAGGCTGGGAAGTTCCAGGTCACAGCACCGCAGATTCCGTGCCTGGTAAGGGCCGGCTTCCTGGTTCTCAGAGGGCTGTCTCCTCACTGTGTCCTCACGTGGTGGAAAGGGCAAAGGAGCTCTGGTAGGTCCCTTTTATAAGCCATGCATCCCATGACCTGACCACCTCCCAAAGGCCCCACCTCCTCAAACCATCACATTGGAGCTGGGTTTTCACATATGAATTTTGGGGAGACACAAACATTCAGGCCACAGTGACTGGGGGAGCTCTTGTGCACTTGCAGCCTGTTTCTCCGGGAAGAGGAAGAAGTTGAGGGCAGTCGGCGCCACAGCCCCGTCGAAGTGGGAATCGGGGGAGGGCGTGGAGACAGAGATTGAAGACACAGTCTCAGGAGTCTTGGTACCAGGGCACAAACACCTCAACCAAATAGCTCATAGGAATTTCAACAATTCTTTTCATCATTCATTGGTTTTCTTTCCTAAACCTTCCAATGCTGATACTGTTTATGATCTTTGGTTCCTGTTTTTTAAAAACCTTGCAGCTCGCCGAAACCGGTTTGGCTCAGTGGATAGAGCGTCGGTCTGTGGACTGAAGGGTCCCGGGTTCGATTCCGGTCAAGGGCATGTACCTGGGTTGCGGGCACATCCCCAGTAGGAGATGTGCGGGAGGCAGCTGATTGATGTTTCTCTCTCGTCGATGTTTCTAACTCTCTATCTCTCTCCCTTCCTCTCTGTAAGGAATCAATAAAATATATTTGGAAAAAAAAAAAAAACTTATAAAAAAAAAAAAAAAAAAACCTTGCAGCTGAGTGATCAAAAACAATAGAGCTAACACCAGAAGACGGTTAGAAGTTGCATTAGGTTGTTTCACCTAAGTTCACCGGGCTGCTTAGTAGCGGAGGAGGAAATATATCATGGTGTGGTATGGACAGGTTTTGGTTTACTGAGAGTTCGGCCAAGTTCAGAGGAGATTTGACACGCATGGCTTGCCACCCTCTTCTCAGGACCAGGAAAAAAGGAACTACAAATACCTCACCCCTTCCCTAAGCCTTGGGCTGGTCTGTAAATGGGGTGGCAAAGAGCTAGCTTGCAGGGCTGGAGGATATAGGGAGCTGGTGAGGAGGACAGTGCCCTCTGGCCTGGAGGGTGTTGTCGAGGCTTGTGCTTGTTCTCATTATGACAAGATCTGAATTCTGCCTGGTGAGGGTGGCATGTACCAAATGGCAGGGTGATTTACTGAGTTATCCATTTAGAATTTGTTCTTGATGTATTTTTTCCTCTCTCACTTGAGGTAGATAGAGGGCCTTTGGGTTTCCATGTTTAAGGATTCTTTGGGTCTTAGCATTGAAAGCAGTGGTTCTACAAGGTCATTCTCTCTCCCATTCAGGCCTGGCTTTAGAGAGCCTGCTACTGTGCTAACTGGGGAGGAGGCAGCAGGGAGGTGGGAAGCAGTAAGTGGGAGAAGGGGAGGGGAGAGCGGGCTAGAGAAGTTTGGGGTTCCAGGCCCTTACTCCCTTCCCTCTCAGTGCCCCCAGGGTAGAGGCAGAGCTTCAGTGGACCCAGAGCCCCTTCTTCTGCAGAGAACACAGCCTGGAGCAGGTGAGATGCCTGCCTGCCGTGACCCGGGGCTGTGCGGACATGAATAACCAGAGGCCCGTACAGCTGCTCCACTTGCACACGTTTGGCCCTTGCATGGCCCCCAGGTGGGTGGGGCAACTGCCTCTTCCAGAATGAGCTCCATTCACTCATGACTGAATGGGAGCATTTGTCTACCAAATCAGTGAACTGGAAGCTCCTAATCAGAATTAAGTCATTTTAAAAACAATCATGTGGCATTTCTTTCAAAGCCCATACCTGCTCCATGTAAAACACAATATCTAACAGACGCCCTTGGACAAAAATGTTAGTAAATAGCAACACCGCTGGGAGAGACGTGTCCTGAAAGAACCAGTAGAAACCAGGAAGTCACGGTCCTCTTTTTGCCTCTGACACTAATAGCTCTGTGACCTCAAGTCAGTCACTTCCTCCATCTGTGCCTCCATTTACTTATTGGTTAAATGAAGGGAACTGGGCTAAATTCCTGGGCCATGTTACTGCAGATTTGGAATGGATTTGGGAAATATGGAATAATTATGAAACCGTATTCTTAACTAAGGGTATCGTTTAGAAGCTGTTTCTGTACTATTAGTCTCTACTTCAAAAATAATTGACTTTTCAGAAAAGCAGTTTCTGTGATTGCAGAAGACAACCCAAGTAAGTGTGACATTCTGTCCCTGACCTGCTTAGGCAACACTTGTCCACGCACTGTGGTCTCTCTGCCGGGATCTGGATCCACATGGTAACATGTACTTTCTGGGATTTTCATTTTAAAAGGAAAAGAGCCTTTGGAAAAAAAAAAGCCAATCCTTCCACAAGAGGCTCAGCTTTAGCCAGGCTGGGGGAGTGTACACAGGACCGCATGAGGCTCCGTGTTTATGTTTTCTCAATGACTTCCAGATCAAATTTGCTGTGTTTACAAGATGGAGACACTTTTTCTAACCGCTGGCATTGCAGATTCAAAGGGGGGAGGGGTGGAGGAGAGGAGAAGACCCCAGCTGGGCCCTCTGCTCTGAGTTATCCGTGTCTCTGATGACGGATCCGTGTTGCCCCAGCAGGATGGGCGGCCCGCTCAGCAGCCGCCTGTAGACACTGGTTTTTCACTTAAATCGAATCAAGATGCCAGGTTATTATTATTATTATTTTAAACTTTAAGCCTCAGGCCCAGAGGTGGGACCCCATGCTTGACAACTGCTTTACTGTTCCCTGTGTTCCCTCAGTTCTTGCCGCACCCAGACCCCCTGAATCTCATTTTGAAGTTTCTCTTAATTTCCTTGAGTCATGAGCAGTGTTAACCTAATCCCAGAAGCCCCTGGGTGGCCACGAGGTTTGCAGGTCATCTGTTAAGGTACCCATTAGTCTTCTGCAAAACTTCCAACATAAGTCCTTGAATCTTTCACCTTGAAAAAGAAACGTATTACTTAAAAACAGCCATTTCGCTCAAATGGTTGTGTTGGATGTTTAATAAATACTTATAAGAGATGGTGCTTTGACCTTGGAGCTGGCACCCCAATGAGCTGTCACAGAGTCCTTGCAGGGGTGGCGTCAGTGGGCAATGGGGTACACTGGTCCATCTGTCACTGTCATTCTTATAGGGGGATCATAGCACGGAGGGAAAAGGGTGGACATGCCTTCGACAGCTTGACTCAGTCAGGAGCTGAGCCTCCAGCGGCACTGCCTGCGGGGCCACCTTGGCTGAGCCTGACTCTCTGAAGCACACTTTCCTCTCCTGCCCTCTTACCTCACAGGGGTCAGCCATGGTCCACGGGGCGTGCCAGGCATGAAAGGGTGCTGCACCTAATGCAACACCCTGGAAGGAAGAAGTTCTGTGACCATCAGGCTCAAGCTTCTCGGGGAGGTGGCTAAAGGGGCTAGGAGTACTGTCTGTTGCTATGCAACTGGGGCTATTTGTAAAAGCAACTTAAAAATTATTTTTTATCGTTAACAACCCTGAAACTCAGACATGAGGTGTCCAGTGCCTCTCTGGCAACACCCACCCCCCTCGCCCCCCTCCCCTTTTCTTGGGCTCTGCCATTACTGTGGCCATTCCCTCCCTCTCTGGGGTTCCAGTTGTCCCTCTGTCAACTAGAGGGTTGGGCTGGGTGGTATACGAGGAGCCTTCTAGCTCCAAAGTGCTGAGTTCTGCTCCATGGTTCTCAGGCTGGTGTGTAGGAAGATGTGATAGGATTAGAGAAGAAAGGAAGAATCTCTAGTCATATCTCTATTAAAGGTGTTCTTTTTTTTTTTTAATGAATAAGCAAATGAAAACTTTATACCAGGAACTCAGACCTAATCAATTTTAAGTCCTTGAATCTTTCTTATGGTCTAATAAGACCATTATTATTAGAAGTTTTGATTTCACACCCTCCCCCAGAAAAATTATTTTTTACCACCTCTCCCCACCCACACAGACCACACACACACACACACACACACACACACACACACACACATATGTGCATGCTTTATTCACACATTCTTATTTCTGCCTCTCCCCCTCTCTCTTGGTTTGATTGCAAGTGTTTTATTGTACACAATTTTAAATTTTTTTTGAAGTTGAGTAAGCAAAAATATTATATTTCTAAAAATGAAGAGAAATTACTTATAAAGGAAGTGAACTGTGTTTCTTTGTATATTCAGTACTGTAATCTTGTTCCTGCAACTCACAGCCCAGGGAGCTCTACTGTCTGTTGATCAAATAGCTCCTTGATCTAGAGCTGGAGGTGTTTTTGTAGCCCTGACTCTGATGCTGGCTGCTGTGTGACCTTGGGACAGTCACTTGCCCTCTCTGGACCATAGCTACGTCATTTGAAAATGAAGGGTTGGAGCAGATAGTCTCTAAGTTACCTTCCAGGCTTACAGCTCTCCCTATAGGTGTCTCACCTTATAAAACCCAACATTGAAACAACTAATAAATAAAACCCACCCTCCCAAAACACCATCTCTACTTATGAAATAGGCCAGTAAAGGTAAAAATGATTACACTGTAAAAAAGAATTTTTTAAAAAATAGCTGCTTCAGTTGAAATGGTTTGATTTATGTGTAGCATTTCAAAGTCTCTCATACCTGTAGCTGAGAAATTTTTGTCTAGTTGGACATTTCAGTGATGGTTCTTTATCCCTGGCAGCTGACCCTGCCACATCGATCAGACAAATTCCCAAGAAACATCTCTCTAATGTTCAGCTGAAATCTCTAATGGGTGTGATCAAATCAGGCTTAATGTTCTCTCTGGTGAACAGTCACTTTGAAAGCATGTGTTGCGTTCTCATTACCATTTTATTTCTACCATTAGCCACATTTTAAAATATAAATCACTACTAACGTCTTTCAGAATGAAGGTTAACCCTCTCCCCTGACAGCTGATCATTATGGCAAGTAAGGACGTGGAGCATTGTGAGAAGAGGGGACACAGAGTCAAGGGAGCATGCGCTGTGTGACCTTGTGTAATTCACTTCCCTCTCTGGGCCTCAGTTCCCTCATATGGAAATGTGGGATTGGTTGAGGTCCCTCCAAGGGGCCCATTGGAGCTGATGTGCAAGGATGTTGAACAATAATTTCAGTTGTCACTGTGCTGTGGTGTATAAGAAAATTACCCTTTAAAACATTTATGATAAAACAGTTTATGCTAGGGTATAGTGGACCAACCCTTGACATCCTAGAGTTTAGAAGGAGAAAGTGGTTCCTCGGACCCAGGGAAGCCACCATAATGGAGAAAAGTGGGGAGTCAGCAAAAAGTTTTATTTTATTTTATTTTTTAAAATATATTTTTATTTCAGAGAGGAAGAGAAAGAGATAGAAACATCAATGATGAGAATCATTGATTGGCTGCCTCCTGCACGCCCCCTACTGGGGGGATCAAGCCCGCAACTCAGGCATGTGCCCTTGACTGGAATAGAACCTGGGACCCTTCAGTCTGCAGGCCCACGCTCTATCCACTGAGCCAAAGCAGTTAGGGCAGCAAAGAATTTTAATTATGAGAACTCCCCGGACATGTCCCCCAACAGCCTCATTGCAAAGTGCCTCCGTGGAATTGCCTTGAGACCTGGTTCTCCTATTGGATCCTGCCAGAATAAGGACAAGTCTGTAGGCAGGTAGGTTTCAAGGTCCTGGGGAGCAGGACATGCAAGAGTGGGTCTGGGGAACAGATGAGAAGGTGCAACCTCCCTTTAATGGTCTAGGGAGGGGCTTTCAAACTTTTTGACACACCAAAATCTTTTTAAAACTGAAATTTAATGTGGAACCTAAGTATGTAAAACAACTAGAAGTGGTGTTTAGCTGGCATACATTTATTTTGTATGTTCAAATTTGTGACGTTTATTATAAACCCAATGAGAGGTTGTTTGCTTTGACTAGCACATTTTGAAATTGGAGAACACAGGCGACAGTTGTTGTCTTATCGGCCTCTGCCCCGAATAAACTTCTCTAAGTTATTTCGTTGCCTCGTTTTTGTGAAGGAGGACAGGAATGGAGCCACAGTGAAGTGGAGCCGGAGTGGCCATTTGAGAGGAATTTCCTGCACGTCTTGTTTTTCTTTACTTTCTGAACTGGACCAAACCACCAACATTCCAAGAAGTCAGTGAGAAGGAGAATAGCCTATTTGTAAGAACGGATGAGATTGTTCTTTACCAAAGACTGACTTGCTAGCCAATCAATGAAGTAGAAATCTAGCCTTCTGCCTGGGGACCAAAGATCGGCTAATCCACCAAGTGTAAAATCTAAATTTACCTCATCTAGCGCCAATAACTCTTCTTTAATACAGCTTACCTCATCTTCTTCCCTTTTCCCCGCAAAACCCCTGAGTCCCTTTCTTCTACTGGGGGGACCTAAGGAGGGGGTCTGCCTCAACTTGTTCTCCCAGATTGCAATTCTTTGATCTCAAATAAACACTTGTTGCCTCTCATTTGGACTTTTTACTTTTAGGTTAACACTTTCCAGGTTGCAAATGGTAACTTTTTCCTGAGGGGACACTCCAACTATACAGGGATAACAAACTTTTTATTCTGAGGTTGGCCCTAAAATGAGTTTGAGAATGAGTTAGAGATTTCTGTTAGTGGTCTATGATGTGATAATGTAGTATAATTCCATGGACCATGCATAGTATTTTTTTAAAAAACAATTCACTCTTTTAAATATGTTTTTTAATTTCTTTTAGAGGGAAAGGAAGGGAGAGGGAGATAGAAACATCTATGAGAGAGAATCATTGATCAGCTGCCTCCTGCACACCCCCTACTGGGGATCCAGCCCGAAACCTGGTCATGTGCCCTGAACAGAAATCTAACCAGTGATCTCCTAGTTCATGGGTCGACGCTCAACCACTGAGTCACACCGGCCAGGTGCATATTATTTCTTGTTTTAGTTTTTAAAAATATTTCTAACTATATTATGAAAATATAGATTTAACCAGAGTGCTTGTAGAATTTCCAAGTCAGTTGTGTGGAATGCCTTTGGGCAATGGGCATGGAGAATTCTGGAGGCCTAAGGCAGCCCTACTGGGGGGAGCCCGGGGAAATGTGTTCTCTGCCACAGAGGGAGGGAAAAGGGCCATGGTGAGCGTGAGCTCCTGCCATATAAAACTGCGCTTTACAGCCAGGTCTTAAGACTCGCTGGATCTCTGCTACACCCTTCTAGAGGTTTCCTACTGGCTATAAAGTCTTCTTTTTTTTTTTTTTTTTAATGCCCCACCTCCCCTCAGCAGGCTCCAGACCTCACCTGGAAAGATGGTGGGACCAGCACATCAGAGGAAGCCCAGAGGCCACCCTGGAGGTGGGAGGGGTGGGCCCAAGGTCACTCCAAGGTGAAGGCGAATCCTAGATATGCAGTGAGGGTCTCCAAAGCTGCCTTTCTCAGCCCGCCTCTTACCCCCGAGCCAATCTCCTCCCAGTGCCAGCCCTGTAGATTCTGGGCTTCATTTCCAATAATAAAGCCACTATTTCCCGAATGCTCCAGTGTGCCATGCTGTACATTAGGCTCTGTGGGGGTGCAGAAATAAACGGGCTCCGGCCAAGCCCCCCAGCGCTCATCATCAACAGAAAAGTGAACTCTGGGGCCGCTCACCTGAAAGAGAAGTGGGGTTCCCGTGCTCCTCAAATATTATTTTCAACATCCATTCAGCTCGTGTCAAAGATCTTTTGATACCAATTCATGCTTTAAGACCCAGCAAGATCTATTTAAATGTTCACATTCTTCTGCCGTCACCCCCCCACCCCTCCCACCAAAGTGTGAGAAAAGACCCTTCGGGATGTCTGCTGGTGATTGATGGCCCTGCTCTCTCTTTGTATTTGTTGGCCGGTAGGTTTCGATCCAGATTGTTTCAAAATGGCCAGAGCAGTCAGCATGTGGTGTCTCTGAAATGTCAGGCCCCAGGTCGCACGCTCGCAATATCATACAACCGAAGGGATTATAGAAAACAATAAAATTATCTGACATTTGTTCGTGGAGAATGAAGACTTTACTTCCTGGGCAGTGAAGAACAGAATCCCAGAGAAAGCAATTTTACAGAGGAAGGAAAAAAAAAGGAAGTAAGGAGTAATGTCTTGTCTCAGCCCATATAGCATTTCTGCTTCCCCAGGGGTCCCCAACAGTGGAGGGGGCTGGGAACCACGCTTTCCGTGTCCTTGCACATGAACCTTCCGCACAGACTTACTGAATCTCAGCATGTCTCTTATGTGAGGGAATGGGACTTAGCAAGTGGGCCCCTATCTCTGAGCCCCCGGACCTCTAGGAATGATTAAAGGTGTGAATGGCATGGAAGATGAGAGAGGAGGTCTGTGAGCAATTTTCAATATTTCAAAGAGCTTGACGGCAATTCCTCATTTGCCTGGATGTGGGTTGCAGTCTCATCAAAATGCCCCTGTTTCGTTGTTTTTGGCTGTGTGGTTCCCACCTCACGTAAACCAGAGGGAAGCTCTGCTGGGCCAAATGGAATAGTGATGCATCACCTGTGCTTTGACTGCACACAGGTCTGGGGTCAGCCCATGCCCATCCACCTCTCACTGAATGATGTTGATGGAGCTACTTGATCTCCCTGAACCTCAGTGTCCTCATCTGTCAAATAGGCACAATAAGAACACCCACCTCACAGGGTTGGTGGGGTTGGTCCATAGCAAGGCCTCCACTAAAGGTAGCTGTGGTTGTTAGTAGCTGTGGTTAATGAAACAACGGGACGTCGAATTATTATTTCATGAGAGCTGCACATTGGTAGGCACAAATCTTTCAGAACATGTAGCTCGGAGGGCTTCTGGCTGATGAAAGGTTGAGGCCCTTTACACCAGGCGACTGTAAGGTTTTTGATTTTCGTTCTGACAGTGGCGTGGACGTGTGCATGATTAAAATTTAATTGGGAGACTTTTATTTCTTTCCCTGGGGCTGACGATGCATATCTTCTGGTGTCATAAAACAAGCCTGGGACCATCATGCCGGCCACATGCCCCGAGGTGACCTCTTTCTAAGCCACCTCTGTGTCCTCGAGATGGAAAACTGTTGATTGAAAAGGACAGAACAATACCCTCTGTCATGAGGGCGGCAGATCACATTCAATCAGGACAGCATTCTACTGACTCAAAGGACACACACTCGCACACTCACACACACACTTCCCAGATGGTGACATCAGTGACCCGGGGCAGGGGGGAGGTGTGAGGACAGTGTACCTGGGAATGGAGGTTTCAATCATACTACCACCCAGTGGTGGGTGGAAGTAACTTGGATAAACAACACCTGTTCTAGTATTTTGCTTAATTCTCAAGCATCGTACAGCTACTCTTTGTTCTTGGAAGTCATTCTTGGCAATATGTTAAGACCCATGGTTTTCTTCTTAAAAAAAAAAAAAAAATACTGTGGACCTAAAACTGTTCTAAAAGACAAAGACATTAACAAAAAAAAAGTGTGTGTGTGTTGTGCTGAAAACAGCCATGAAACATAACATTTGGTTCCCAACTTTTCTTCATGGTAATATGTTACATGACTTGAAGGCTAGAGCTTTGTATGTAATATTATGGTTTCCCTATTTATTGAGCCCATGGAAATCTCCTGCTGAGAGCCAGCCTTCTTCCCCATCCTCCCTGCTCACAGCCCTCCCACCCACCCGCTTTGCAGTGGATGTTCTTTAGAAGGTCTTTTTTTAGGTTTTCTTTTTCATCACACACGGATGTTGTCATGAATAACAAGTTCTTCCTCCAGTTGAAGACTTTAGCTGATGACAAATGGGATAAATTCATGTTCTTCTCTGTAAGACACTTGAAATGTAATAGTTCGTTGAAGGGGGAGGGGGAAACTCATAGTTGAAATCCATTTAGTTCTAGACTTGACTAAAATGAAAGGAAGAGAGATTAACAATTCAAAAATGGAGCTTGTTAATTAAAATGAACTACAACTGCACAACTTGTTAGGCAGCTCACAGGGAATGATTTATTTCCTGCTTGATTATGATGATGAAAATTTATCTTTTACTAGGATAAAATGAAGTCATCCTTATCAGAGAGGAAAATTGTTTCCCTAGACTGGCTGCAGAAATGTTTGTTTTGTTAGAATTTTTCAAAAATGCCCCTAAAGCAATAGTTAAATGAAGTTGTTCTCCAGACCTCACTGTGTATTAGTGTATAATTGAATATGGGGGTAGGGGGAGAGTTGAGGGGGCATATTTCTCACAGAATGACTCCAAACTTAATAAACCAAACACATTTAGATTTCTGCAAGTGGAAAGTTTCAGCATTGTAGATACCTGAACAGATACACCATTTCAATAATTCTGAGGTTTCTGAAGCCATATTTAAAATGCTCTGTGCCTGTATCACATGGTTTATTAGATATAAATGACCTGTTCCAGAATTCCCTTCTCCCTAAAGAAGAGTAATTTGTTCTTACATGGTTACTGCTACACAGTCATGCAGATACGATACTGTTACTAAGCAAGCCAACACCTTTTAAGAAGACGCCATTCCCCCCCCCCCCCAAAAAAAAAATAAAGTGACTCTCTAGGAAGCAGAGGAGTGGAGGAAAATAGAACTATGAGCTTTAATCCCTGAAATAATTTCAACTCTGCAACAAGAGAAAGCAAGACGACCCTAATTGGCAAACTCTACTGGCTCTTGTGATTATGAGAGACCTTCTCTGGCAGGGAAGCCATATGCCCATTGCAGACCGTTTCGCCCACCACTGGCCTGTGGACAACCTGTCAGTAAGAGAAAGAAAGGTCCCTTTATGCTTAAATCTCACTGCTTCTGAAACTGCCCTTCAGAAGCCCTATCATTCTCGTTCTCTCTTTTCTTGGCAACACTAAACGTCCTTTGTAAACATCCTCCCGGAAAAGTCTCTGTAGATCGGTCTGATAAACTTCGAATGGGGGAGCTTAAACTCCTGTCTGAGAACAGATTGGATGGAGAGCTTAAAAGATTATTCCCTTCAGAGAAGTAGCTGAAGTCACCAAGCTTGAAAGCGTCAAAGAGAAATGAAAATGATACAGTCCTGATCTTTCCACACAGAGCTTTTTCTCTCCTCAGAACCCAAAGTTCTTAGGAGGCTTGTTGCTGACCAGGCGGAAGGCAGGCCATGCTCTGGGTCTGAATGCACAAAGTTGGGAAAGCCAAGGTGACGAGACATGAAGAGCTGTGCTCAAAGTTAGTCAGAGCTAACTAACATAGAAGCCCCTTCAACCAAACAAATGGCCCCCGTGGTCACACATGCCATTCTTTAAGAAGACTTTGTTAGCAAGTTAGGTCTCATTTTTCACATCCGTTCATCTCTCCTTCTTCCACCTCCTCCACTGAAAATAATTGATTTCCTCCCAAATTTAGAGTTCCCAAGGAACCACATTGAAAGAAAGGATAGAGATCCTCGTGGGTTTCAGGGACAGCTCTCACATTTCCTCTTGTCCCACTCCGGTTTCTTCCCATTGGAATGTAGCTAGTTGCTTTATATTCGGTGAACAGTGGCAATTTCCATCCCAGAGACATTGCCAGAGGGTGGATGATGGTTACTCAGAAACAGAGGGGATTCCTACACTTTATGAAGGTGGGATTAGAACACCCCCAAGGCCCCTTCCAGGTCTCAGGCCCTGGGGACAAGTCCCTCAATCCTGTCCCAGAGGGTCACTTGTGGTTCAGAATCAGTTGTGCAAGTCTCAAGAAGTCAGACTTAGATATCTACTCCTCCTCCCACCAGATGCTCAAACTTAGTGGGGACAGTAGCACATTGTAAGTGTGTTAGGCCAAGTGTTGCGTGATTGTAGAGAATGCTGGACTAGATGATGCCAAAACAGAATAGATAAACACATGAAAACCCTTTCCTCCTTCGAGTAGTGTCTCTTCAGTGAGACCACGACTCTGAGCTCCTAGATGACAGACTATGTCTATCTTTTTAAATTAAGCTTCACTGAGATATACTTGACATAAGATAACTGCATAGATTTAAAGTGAACGATTTGAAAAGTTTTGACATATGTGTACACCCATGAAACCATCACCACAATCAAGATAGTAAATATCTCTATCACCCTCAAAGGATCTCTCTTTGTGATTCTTCTCAGCCCTCTCCAGCACCTTATCTGCTGCCCTCCCCCAACCCTTAGGCAACCACTGATTTGTCTTATGTCGCTATAGATTAGTTTGCATTTTGTAGAATTTTGTATAAATGAAATCACAGAGGATGCATTCTTCTTTTTCTGGCTTTTTTCCCCACTCAGCACAATTATTTTGAAACGCATCCACGTTGTTACATGTATCAAAATTTATTCTATTTTATTGAATAGTGATCTATTGTACAGATATGCTACAGTTGTTTATGCATTACCTTACTGATAGATATTTGTATTGTTTCCAGTTTGGGGCTATTACAAATAAAACTTTCTTGAATATTCACATATAAATGTTTGTATGGACATTTGCTTTTATCTCTTGGGTACATGCCTAGAAGTGTTATGGCTAGAACATATGTTAGGCATATCTTTAACTTTTTTTAAAGAAATTGTTTTCCAAAATGGTTATACTATTTTACATTCCCACCAGTGGTGTGTGGGAGTTACTCCACCTCTCTGCCAACACTTCATATAATTAGTCTTTTTAGGTTTAAATTAGTTTTAGTGGGTGTTCAATGTTTGCATACCTCATGTGATTTTTAATTTGTATTTTCCTAATACTAGTAACATATATCTCTTCATGCGCTTGTTTGACATACATATTCTTCTTGGATGAAGTACCTGTTTAAATCTTTTGCCCATTGTGTAATTGGTTTGTTTTCTTATTATTGAGTTTTAAATTTTCTTTATATAATCTGGACACAATATCTTACCAGATCTGTGATTTGCAAATATTTTATCCAAATTCCTTTTTCTCTATTTGTTTAATTTGTTAAACTTCATTAAACCACACTGGTTACCAGTGTCTTAGAAAAGAGAATTCAGCGGTAGATACCAATACTCATTGATTATACTTTTACGTAGAAATACAGCATTTACATATCTTGAAAGATAAATGTTTAAGTAATTTGAAAGAAAGAAAGAAAGGAAGGAAGCAGAAAAGACAAGCTTCATAGAAGAGATGAAATTTATTGGTAGAATTTTGGTAAGGAGTAGCTAGAACACGAGTTAGCACGTAGAGAGGATAAAGTATGTTCAGCAAGAATTCCAGTTAGATTGTAAGAACGGGTGCATGAGGAAAGTGGGCTATCTTCATATTGTAGAGATGGAGGTTGAAGCTTTTGTGCTTAATTCTCTAGACAATGAGTAGCCACGAATATTTTTTTAAGAGAGTGTGTGCTCTTTTGTTGTTGTTTTTTGAGAGAAATGGGGTTTTAAGGTGGAGAGGATGTTATAGGAGTTGAATCAACAGCACTAACTTAACCTCTTCATGCTATTATCCTCTTAGAGACCCAATCACCTCTCCTAGGCTACTGCAATCTGGAGGAGGAGAAGGAAGAGAGGGCTAGGACTTGTGGGAGAGGTGGATTGGCAACAAGGCTTCAATTTCAATGGAATGTTTTCATGGGCATCGCCTTTCCCTTCTTGGATGGGTGGATGAGTGGAGTTTCCTTGGGAGTGTTTTTCTTGGGCACTTTTATTGGGTTTCAACGGAAAACACAGGATATTGGTATGGATCTTCAAGGTTTATGTTGAATTGCAGTCCACCCCCCAAACTTCCTTGAGGTTCTATTTTACTCAAGCCTACAAATGCCTACCAAACACAGATTTATAGAATGCCAAAGCTGGAAAGGGCCTCCATCCTTATCCTCTTACTCCCTCTGTGTTGTGAAGAAATGAGGGCAAGAAACTCAGTTTCAATAACATGAATTTGATCCCATCGTTTGCCCCTAAAATCCTTCAATGGCAGATCTTCAGCTAGAGTGGCCATGCCCCCTGGTTTGCCTGGAATGGCCCTAAGTTCTTACTTGTTGCCCTGGTGCAGTTATTCATAATGACCCTTTCAGTCCCCAAAGCGAAACAGTTTGGATGATATGTCACTGTAGGGGGTACCCCTAAGTAACGCTTTCCAACCTATGGGCCCTGGTGTGGAGACAGACATAAGGGTTGAGGGGAGTCTCAGAGTTACTGTGTGTGTGGGGGGGGGGGGGGGGGAGCGGGTTATAAATCCATCATGGTTATATAGTTTCTCAATCAGCAGAGAGAAAAGTTAAGATGACTACATTTTAAGGATCTAATAAGAATGTTGAAGTTAAGTAGAAACCACTCAAAAATACTGGGACATAGTGACCTACAGCAAGCTTGTCAAACTCAAAGGCTAACACGGGCCAAAGAAATGAGGCATGCGGCCCGAGGGCCTCGAGTTTGACATGCCTGGCCTACAGGATCCAGCCTCCCGCCTCCTCCAGTCATCTCCTAACACTCAGCCTCCTTCCTGTGGTCCAGCCTTGAGGGAGGGACGGTGTGTGGAGTTCTGGACTCTGCCATGCTGTCCCAGGGCTCTGTGCTTTGGAAAACAAGCTACCTGCCACCTCCCCCAACCACCACCTCCCCTCTTACCCAATTAATGAACTTACCCTTCCTTCAATGCCCAGAGCTGCCACTCCTCTCCTGCCCCCCAACACCCCCCCACACACACACAGCAGAGCTGAACTCCCCTTTTCTGAACCTCCCTGACTGTGCCCTGTTTTCTCTTCTGTCCCCAGTAACACCCGATATCAGCTGTGTTTGTTTACGCGTCTGTCTCCCTCCTGGACTGTGAACAACATGAGGGCCAGGGCTGACCCTAAGCTCTGAGCACAATGGTTGGCACGAGAAGGGAACACAGGAACTATTTATCAAGTGTATTCATTCAACAGATATTTATTGAGCATTGACCTTATTCCAAGCACTACCTTGCGGGGGACGCAGCAGTGCACAGAACGATGCCCCTCAGGAGTGCAGCCCAGTTGGTGAATGGATGTGACGTGAGCGTGTGGGTGGATTTGTGCATCACCCATGTGTAGACACCTGTGTCTGTGCCGGCTCAAGGAGGTTTCCCAGAACCCCGGGTTCCTCTCAGGAAGCCAAAACACTTCAGAACAAATCCTTCTTTTTCCAGGCAGCTTCTTTGTGAGTAAAGCAGCATAAATTTCAGTTCTATTTTAAAACAGGGAAAGGGAAGTCTGCAGAGGCTAAAATAACTTTCTCAAGGTCGCTGAGTTGTGTGGTTGGTCTCCTGGGAGACAAGCCTTGTGCCTTGGACCCGGCTGAGCCCAGGGCGAGGGTGAGGGCGAGGGTGAGGGTGAAGGTGAGGGTGAGGGTGGCTGTGAGCAGCCCAGCCGGACCTTTCCAGGTCCCTCTGAGCCTGTCAGGTCACCTGGGAGGCAGAGTGTTTGTGAGAGGCAGGCTGCGTGCGTGCTTGTCACCAGGCAGGGGCCCTTTCCAGGAGCTAGTCCAAGGCCACAGAGGCTGAGCAGAAGCCTGCGTGCTGCTCGTGGTGAGGAGAGCTCTGTTCTCAGTGATTTATTTGTGAAAGGCCTAGAGTGGGGAGGAAGGCTTACAGCTGGGGCTGAAGTAGATATGGGTCCTGCGGCTCTCAGAACTTGGCGAATGATCACGCAAACCACTGAAGCGAAAAAAGAGAGAGAGGGGTGGGGGGGAGGGGTGGGGCGGTGGAGCCATGGGAGAGATGGAAATATTGAGATTCTCACGCTGAGCCTGAGCTCATGCTGCGGAGAGGGAAGCTTCTAACATTTGGCTCTCAGAACACTGTAAATCAGTCTTGTTCTCTCTCTCTCCGTACATACTCACAATCCCACTCTCATCCCAACTCATTTCTGCCTTTAGACCACCCTCCCCACCCCAGCTCAGAGATTTCTCTTCTTTCACTTAGAGGTTGCAACTCCTTTGGCCTGGCCTGGGCTCCCAGTTCAGCATCCCTTTCCTGCCCTCACCATCTCCCTAACTACAAATACAAACACTCTTCAGGGCAAAGAAGATTCAGGGGAAGATGTGGCCTCCCAGAGGACAGGAGGAAAGGCTGTGGCTCCTGCTCTCATGGGGGCCTTAACTACCAGGTCAGGCTGGGGGTGGAGGGAGGGCTGTAACCCCAGCAGCAGCCCGGGCCTGCTTGCTCTGTCCATGGTTGGGAGAGCTTGCCGGGTCTCCCTGGAGGTAGGTGTCCTCAAGTTCTGGGCATCGATTAGATTCCATGACCGGCCCTCCCAGTTCAAAGCAAATCAGGAGCCACAGGGAGGGGAAAGAAGGTGACTTGGGGGTAGGAGAGAAAGGCCAGTGGCTGTCAGGTACCCTGAACCCTGAAACCAGATTATTCAGCTACTGGCTGGCTTTGGCAGGGGCCCTCCCTGGGCCTAAGGCAGGGGTGGGCAAACTTTTTGACTCGAGGGCCATAATGGGTTCTTAAACTGGACTCAGAAGAAGGAGCTGCGGCCGTGTTTCCCGACGTTGCCATGTTAACACTGCTGCTGGTGAAGGAGCGGAGGGGAGAGCAAGAGAACCCTCCGCTCTTTCGGCTCCGCGGGCCGGATAGAACAGCCGAACGGGCCAGATCCGGCCCGCAGGCCGTAGTTTGCCCACGGCTGACCTAAGGCCTCTCCCAACACAACTTCCTTCTGCTGCTTCAATCCTCTGTTGGTGGGCAAGTGCCCTTTCCTCGATGCTTGTCAGGCCCACACTCACCCTTCCACTTCTTGGGGTCACTTGCCTCCTCTGTGTAAGGAGTGTAAGGAGTCCATAGGGACTGAAATGGCTTTAACTGGAGGGGACAGGAAGGGTATTTCTGTTAACTGTTGGGAAAGGAGTGATGTGAGGAGGAGGAAATCTTGAGTTTCATTTTGAAGTGCTGAGTCTCAAATACGGTGCGACATCCATGTATGGTAACTCCCCCACTCTCCATTTGCTGAAAATCCAAAGACTGGGCAAGACCTTCTCCAGAGCTGAGAATGAGTCCTAGGACCAGCCTGACAGCATTTTCACTTAGAAAGTTCGTCCCAGAGTGAGGTTGGGATAGCTTGTGGTGCCTCATATAGTGCTTAGTATTCAGCAGGTGCTAAACAGTTTTGTTGAATAAAAGAAAGAAAGAAAGAAAGAAAGAAAGAAAGAAAGAAAGAAAGAAAGAAAGAACAAAAGAAAGAAAGAAAGAAAGGTTGAAATTGAAGCCAAAAGGAGAGTAGAGCAGGGAAAGACAGAAGCTGAAATTAGGAGTGGGCAGAGACTGGGGACAAGGGTGGATGAATGAGAGATTGAAAGGGGCTCTGTGTCCTTGAGCAGATAACATGCACTTGCAAAGCACGAATGATAACCGTTAGCATGAATGATAACCATTCGTTTCTAACAGCGGCATCCGGCATACATAGTTCCATGGCTCACATTGTCTGCACATAGTGACCCTCACTGAGGGGACAGGACTATTGGGAGGGCATTGTGGGGATTGTGGTATCAAGTTGGAGCTGGGACCATATGACCCACTGCTCCCATTTTACAGGCAAAGAAACTAGAGTTAAATGAGGGCAAGTGAGAGTGTCAAGGTCTTGGTGAGTTGGGGCAGAGCCCATCTCCAGATTAGGCTCTTCTGCCTGTATCTGGGCTCCTCCGGGAGATTTAAAGAGGCAGCTTTTTCTGGAAAACATTGACTGATGGCCGTGACTCATTAGCACATGAAACCAGTCAAACCTGGCCTTTCTCTGCCCTCCCTCTCTAAGTCACACCCAGCCCTGCAGCCTCTTCATCTACTTCTTCAACCTCACTCACCTACCACACCATCTGGAATCTCCAGCCTTAAAAGAAGTACTCATTTTTCTTAAGGGACCTCTTCAAACAAAATCTTTATTTACACCTAAATGCTCCAGAGATTGAGAGGCGGATGTCCCATTCATCTGTCTCTCTACAGCAGTGGTTCTCAACCTTCCTAATGCCGCGACCCTTTAATACAGTTCCTCATGTTGTGGTGAACCCCAATTTCATTGTTACAAATTGAACATAATTAAAGCATAGTGATTAATCACAAAACAATATGTAATTATATATGTGTTTTCCGATGGTCTTAGGCAACCCCTATGAAAGGGTCGTTCGCCCCCCAAAAGGGATCGCGACCCCACAGGTTGAGAACCGCTGCTCGACAGGATAGCACATAGTAGGTGTTCAGTAAGAGTTTAATGTTAGTAGGGGATAGAAAGAGATGGAGACCGAAACTCTAGGCAGCCTGGGGCACCATGAGTTTTATGAGCTCTGAGAAAGAATTTACCTGTCAAGACTCCTTGTGGTTAAATGAAACTAAAATGTAAATCTCATGAACCTTGCACCCCAGGAGAAACCACACACTGAACTTCTAACCTCCTGCACCATCCTGTCTGTCTATGCTGGTTTGAGCCCATCACTGTAGGGAAGTTCCTCCTTCTGTCGCCATGCTACATCCAGCCAATAGACTGCAACCTGCCCGGACCAATCAGAACTACACAATTTGGAAACCTCATTTGCATGAAATGGATCAAAATGGGAACTCTGGGCAGGAAGTTTCTCCATAAAAGGTGGCCTCCCCTTTGTCTCAGGGGCACAATTTAGGTTGCTACCTGAATCTGTGTCTTCCCAACTAGAGCACTTTTTGCTCAAATAAATGATTCAATTCCTTATTACAGTTTAAAATTAATTTTGTTTCACAGCTTTGTCTGTAGGTTTTCTCAGTAGAGCCTTGGACCCGTGGTCTGGAAAGGAGAGGGCCTTTAAAATGTGCCTATTAGACAACCAGGAAGTTTGCAAAGGACTGAAGGAGGCTCCCAAACCAAATTAAAATCAAGTCAAATCAAGTTAGTAGAGAAGATCTAGGGAATGGGGACTCCAGCTGGAACAAGCTCATGAGCCCTTGGCCTTTCAATATTAGTTTTCAGAGATGCAAGCACAAGCTTCCTTCAATAGCAAGTTATAACTTCCTTCACTTCCAGCCCAGCTCTGGAGTTAATATCTCACACCCATAAATAGGCAAGAGCAGCTGTGTGACATGCACCGGCATGTGGCCATCATGTGAATTTTGTCTTGATGGCTCTTTTGGAATGGGGTCTGCAAAAATTACATATTCAGTTACATACAAGTTTCAACCAAGGGAAAGAAGAAAAACATGAGGAATGGCCTGCAACCACACTTCAAAGAGGGTGGTTAAGATGCTCTCCCAAGGTCATAACCAAAGTTGAGGAGGATTTTAGAGATTCCCAGCCTGGACTTGTTATATCCTATAGTGTTTCCTGTAATTTCAAGTGATGTCATAGGTTTTTAAAATACAATTAAGTCTATTTTAGCTTAAAATTTTACACACACACACACACACACACACACACACACACACACACACGTGTGATGCTTGTTTACATACAGTTGCCATACCTCACTTTTGCTAAGAGTTGGCTATAGGACAAGAACAAACAAATCAAGCAACAAGCAGGCAACTCATATCCAAACATTGCAGGTCACTGGAATTGCTTTTAAAATAAATTTTAAAAAGCTTTATAAAATAAAAACTATCAACTAAAAACTAGAAAAAAAACCACTTTACAAAATAAAAACTATACAGAGAAGAAAATTACTATTAAAGAAAAATAATAAGCAGAAACAAATCCTGAAAGCTTCCAATGTTTGAGTATAATTAATCCATGGTGTTTAATGATATTTTGGGCAATAACATAACTTCTGTGAGTCACTGGGGGCAAGCGTAATGATGTGGACCAAGCTGGGACCTGGGTTTTAACTGTGTTACATAAAGAGGGCCGTGGGAAAGAAGGCTAAAAGGACAGGTGGGGCTATTTTAGGAGGGGTCTCGTAAGGCTTCCAAAGGAGTTTGAACTGCAGGGCGCAGGGAGCTATGGAAGATTTTGAAGGGGAGAAGGGAGAAGATGGAAGCTGCGCTTTAGCAGAGCTCATCAGTAGCCTGGTGGGGAGAGATTGGTGGAGTTAGAGCAAAGGCAGAAAGCCCAGATCAGAGGATGTAGCAATAACTGACGTACAAAGTATCAAAGACACTTGATCTGGGGTAAAGATGATGGAAGAGACGAGGCAGTATTTAGATGGAATTATGCACGCTCTTGGATAATGATGGCAGGTCAGTATGAGGGAAGAGAGAAATGAATGCTCTGAGGATGATGACTGTTAGACCCTCCATGCTGCTCTGGCCATTACTGCTCCTGAGCACTGTAATGTGGCTAGTCTGAATTGGAGATGTGCACATAAACCAAAGACTTAGCACCGAAAAAAGAACGTAAACTATCCCTTGATAATGTTACATAGGGGTTACATGTTGACATAATATTTTGGATACATTGGGGTAAATAAAATATTAAAATTAATTTTAGTAAATAACTACTTTAAAAAAATGTGGCTACTAGAAAATTAAAAATTGCCTATGTTGCTCCCATTTGACTTCTAGTGGGCTGCGCTGCTCCAGTGGCTTCCCATTGCCCTAGGTTCAAATCTGAGTTCCTCACCATGACCATGGCCCTATATGATCTGACCTCTGCCAGCCTTTCAGGCCTCATCCTGGGCCCCACCCGCTCTGGTCTGCATGTTTCAGACATGGCAGTGCTCTCTCCTGCCTCACGAGCTTTGCCCTGGCTGTGCCCCAGTCTGTAATGCTCTCTGCTGAGAGCTTGGCTTGTTGGGGCCTTCCACCATTCACAGGTCACCCAGCGCATCTTCTCAGGAGGACTTCCATTGCCCTATTTTATTTTCCTCAGAACACCTCATTCATATCGAAATTACCTTGTTCATGCTTTTGTTTAATGTTTTACTGTCTATCTCTTCCTGACTACAATTTCAGCTCTGAAAAAGCAGGGCTCCTGTCTTTGTCTCCTCTGTATCTCCAGTGCCTAGCCCTGTGCTTGGCACATGATAGGTGTATAATATTTGATGAGTAAATGGGGAAATACAGAAACGTTGAGAAGCGGAAGGTTTTGGGGAGTGTCTCAATGGTTAACTGCTGTATAACAAACCATCCCCAAACTTAGCGCTTGAGAACCGAAATCAGCCAGCCCCACACTCGGCCTGGACATGAGAACATAAACCACATCTTACTGTTTATTTTAACAGGACTCTGTGCTCTTTCTCTGTCTTTATTAGCAGAACTTTAATATTCCTCTGCCTTCATTAATATGACTATTTCTTCAGGAGTCTCCTGCCCAGGGAAATGGTTTGATTGGTCATTAAAGAAACTTCTCATCAACGCTTCATTGGGAAACGTCAACAGATTGTGCTGTAAGATTCTTTGAATTGCTGCAGTAAAAATCCCTTGCCTTGCTGTTTCCACCAATCTCGGATTGTTATGTGGTGATTCTTGCCCAATTCTAATCATGTCTCTGCCTTAAACCAAGCTTCTAGTTATCAATATGTACCTCCCTCGTTGGTGATACTGACAAAGCTTTGCTGCGTGGTGTTTTCCCCTAACCACAGTAAAAAGTAAGCTAAGGTTTGTCTTATCAACAGGTTGTGCTGGTTTTATTTGCAAGCCAGCTTGATAGGCTTAAAAAATAAGCCAATTATTTCTCATCATTCTGCAGGTTGACTGGGCTCAGCTGGGCAGCTCTTCCGTTCCATATGCCACTGGCTGTGCAGCAGTCATCTCAGGACTCCACCAGCTGCAATATCAAGTTGTTCCCTCTCATATTTGGTGCTGGTGCCTTGGTGGTGCTCCTGGAGGGTTAGGCTCAGCTGGCATGCTGTGATGGTGGGTCCTCTCTCTCTCCATGTAGTTTTTTAAAATATATATATTTTTATTGATTTCAGAAAAGAAGGGAGACGGAGATAGAAACATCAATGATGAGAATCATTGATTGGCTGCCTCCTGCATGCCCCCAAACTGGGGATGGAGCCTGCAACCTGGGCATATGCCCTGACCTGGAATCAAACCGTGACCTCCTGGTTCACAGGTTGACCCTCAACCACTGAGCCACGCCAATTGGCTGCTCCATGTACTCTGGAGGCCTCTCTCTCTTCCTCTTGATGTGGTTGCCCCCCGCCCCCTCTCCCCCCGGCCAGGTCTCTCCATCAGTGTAGCTGACTTCTTACTTGGCAGCTCAGGACTCCCCAAGGTGCAAAGGCAGAGGCTGCCAGCTCTTCTTGAGGCTCAGGCCTGGAAGTGGCACAGGGGCAACTTTGCTGCTTTTGATTCATTAAAACAGTCATAGGGCCAGACCAGAATCAAAAGGGGGAGAAAAAAACTCTTCCTCTCTACTGGGGAAATAGCAAGAAATCTGCCTCCACCTTAATCCACCAGAGAACTGAACTCAGAGACTTACTGGTAGACAGTCATTAGCCATCATGACTGGGGAAGAGAGTGGTCAGGCAGGGCCAAGCCCACCAGCTGAAGCCCTGGGGCTGCCCTCCATTTGCTGCATGAGCAAAGGAGCCCAGCAGTGTCTCTGAGCAGCCCAATGTGCCAGGCAGATCCTGGACTGATCTCAGCAGAGGAAAGCATCAGAGTGCCTCTGTGTGCCAGGCTAGCGGTGAGAGACCCAACAAAGACACTCAGGACTCAGGAACATAATAATTAAATGCTGAGCCAAACTGTACCGAGTGTTGGCATAGCCGGCACTTAGAAAAGAGAACTACTTCCTCTAAGCTGTTGTCAAAAACTCATTTTTAAAAACAAACATTTCAGCTAGAAAAGTAGCATAACCACTTTACAGAGTATTTGGAAAATGGGAAGAGGGGAAAAAACCAAACCCCCACCCACATTCTCTTTCAACACAGCCACCCTGACCTCCCAGCCTAATTCTGTGCTGGGTGCTGTTGGGGTACCTGGGAAACTGCTAAGGAATTCTGGGTAGCTTTTGGGGGCCAATCAGTGTTTACTCACAGAGAGATCTTCCCAGCCTTTTGCAAAGGGATGTAGTTGGGAGAAAAAGACTCGGTCAGGGCTTTTCTTGGGTCTTCTGTCCACTCATCAAACCAGAACGCCCAGACTGGGCAAGTGTGGTGTGAATAGTCCCCCGGCACTTGGCGGAAGGCTGGTCTCAGTGAAGCCCTGGTGGGCGAGCAGGCACACTGAGGTCTGGGGTGCTGCCTGGAGGTGAGAAGGGCAGGAAGGTGGGAGGTGAGGAAGAACGGAGGTCTTGGAGATAATAGGACGCCTTTGGAAGTTTTCTCATAGAGACATGATTGGATATGTTACAGCTGATGGATTGGAGGGAGACAAGACTGAAGGTGAAGAGATCCATTTAGAGGAGGTGAACCCAAAAAAACTCGAAACTCCTGAACAAAGGCAATGACGATGGGGGTTGAGATTCAGAAGACAGGGAAACCTGCTGGTTCCTGGTGACCTGTGAGATGTGGGGATGAGAGAGGTCATGGGGCTGAGAGGGACACGTTGAACCTGGGAAACAGGGGTAGGGTACCTCATAGAGATGAAATCCGGGGTCATGAATTGAGTTGGAAACTTACTGACTTGCATGTGGAAATGTCCCGTGGGCAGCTGGGTCCATAGTATGGAGCTCAGGAAAGAAGATGCCCATCACTGCCATGAGTGGCTGAGTGACAAGAGGAAAAGGACATGGATAGAATTTCAGGGACTGTGACCTTAATGGAGTGGGTAGAGGGGAAAAATCCATGATGGATGTTGAAAAGTCATCAGAAAGATTGGAAGCAGTCAGGAGAAGGAGATGCCACAGGGGCTAAGGAAGGAAGGAATTGCAAGGATGGAGTTTGCACATGGTCAAAAGCTTACACATGTTGGCAGAGGAAATGACAGGAAAGTAATCATCTGGTGTGTTCTCTGAGTTGCCCTGGCCAGAGCATGCCAGTAGAGATGGGGTTAAAGAAGCCTGGCCTTGAGCGGGGGCAGCGAGAGACAAGTGGGGCAGTGAAGCTCTGAGCAAGGTTTCCGGAGTCTTGGTGAGAAAGGGGCAGAGAAGTTGCAGGTAGAGAGGGAAGTAGAGGGTTGGAGAAGTTGACTTTTAAAGATTGTAGAGGAATAAATGTGTTTATACGCTGAAGAAACAAGGCAAAAAGGTAAGGCAGGTTGAAAATTCAGGACTAAAAGCAGATGTTCTGTGGGCCACCTCCCCGATGAAGGAGAAGGGATGGATCCAGAACACAGGCCCTGAGAAAGGAGTGCAGGAGGAAGCCGGGTGAAGGTAAGCTGAGGGGGAGATGTACAAGGACCAGAATGGCAGGAGGACAGAGTTTTACTTGAGGAAGGAGAAGCCCTGTTTAGCATGGGTAGGGGAGGCAGAAATGTGTCCTCACTCCCAGCCCAGTGTGCACTCCTTGGTCCATGGTACCCATGCTCCCAGGTCCAGATGCAAACCCCAGCTCATAGTACCCCACTCCTGAGCCCAGGCACCCACATTACCCATCCCCCTGTAACTGCTCCCCACCTTAGTCACACCTGAGGTGGGAAAATGAAGTCATCAACCCAGCAGGCTCAAAAGAAAGGCAGAACCAGGCAATGAGGGGGTTCATATTGAGGCTGCAGTTGGAGGGGCATTTACTTAAAACAGAACAAGTTTCCAGGGAGTCCAGTGAAAGTCTGAGGAGGGACCCACCCAATTAGGGGAAGTACGGAGCTGAGATCTGGACCTGTGGCTACAGGTTGTATATTAAAAAAGAAAACTTGGCTTTTTAAAAATTAAGTTGAATTCAGCTCAATATCAGTTTAGCTATATTTCAACATAATCGATTGTTTGAAACTCAACTTCTATTTCTAAGCCAGTGTATGTGTGTAAATATGATGATAGCCTTAGGTCTTTGATATGGGAGCTGTGCAAATATCTGAAGCAAGAACAACATTTTAAGTTATTCTTTTGAACTGTTCCCAGCATCAAACTGTTTCAAAATGTCTCTTCTTTGGATGCATACTCTCTGTTTTGAACTTAAAATAAAATCTCAAAGAGATCACACAAAAGTAATTTCAGAATTGTTTACATGATTATGTATTACTAGAGGCCCAGTGCATGAAAATTTGTGCACTCCGGGGGGGGGGGGGGGCGCCTGGGAGCCCTGGGGGGATGTCTGCAGTCTTGCCTCCCTCTGCAGGAGGCAACCAGGGGGCCAAATGGGGGATGGTGCCAGCACCACTGGTTGTGAGCCACCCCCCTACCCTCACCCCCCATCGCCATCCCCTCCCTCTGCCCACTGGCACCCGCCTTGGCTGGCCTGACACCATCCACTCACTGGCCCCGCCCCCCACTGACTGGTAGTTCTGCAGTGTGGTCGATTTGCATATTAGGCTTTTATTATATAGGATGTTCCCCCTCCCAAATCTGGGCCTCCCCATTTTGCTCCTGTCCCAAACTCCAAAACAAGAAAACAAAAATGACACCAATGAGTCTTTGGTTTCAGAGTTCTTTAGAGACTTGTTCTCCCCTGAAAAGCATTAATGGACAATTCCACAATTATTCTGTTTTGTAGAATTTTAAGGGAAATATCCATCGTCTCCTGCAAGATTCTGTTTGTATGAAAATAATTATATGGGTCCTAATTATGGAGTAGAAGACAGGAAAAAATAACTTTGTGTGCTGAAAAGTATTTGTTTTTCCTAAATCTGGGGTGTGGGAAGCCTTCCCACAAGTTTTGTATCCCATTCCTGACCCTAAATATCTATTAGGTCTTCACTAAAATGAAGAAATGCCTTAAGCACTTTTACACTTACTTTTACTTTGAAATGTCACATATGGCAGTGGCTTCTGAAACTGATTTTACATGGCATTTGCCCTGTCATTGCCCTGTTAAAGAATAATATTCCTGTTTTACATTTTGATGCCTTAAGGACAAATTTTATGGCTCAGGGGAAAAGCTGAAAGAGGGAAACTGTGTGGCAGAAAACATGAAGTCATGGGTGGTGGTGTTTGACAGTATCAATAGGATTTTTCTAGGCTGGAGATTTTTATAAACTGGATTTATAAATTTCAGGTCTCACATTGATGACTAAACCAGCAAAGTTAGTTTAACATGAAAACAGATCACATTAGTGAATAACAAAATAGTAAGTTACAAACAGTGCTCTTTAACTTCACCATCATTAAGTGATATTTGCAATTCTAAGGGGGAAAATGCATTGATCCCTGCTGGACTAAATATAAATCACCACTGAAAATATATCTGGACATAAAAAGAATAGTAACAGTAACGCCTTATTATTAATTTAGACTGAAATTATTTACGTGGACTGCAATCATGGCTCCTCTTATTCTTACTGTAAAGAAAGATTGATAGTATAAATGATATTGCAAGAGGCACGTTTCACCTGCTTGAGAGAATACATTCTTTACATGACTTTAATGCATTAGTTTTACGACAGCAAGTGCCTTTGTAAGTGGTGAATTCAGACCCACTACAAGTATTTGCAAAGTTTCCTGCTTTTCCTGTTGGATATTTAAAATTCAGAGTTTTCACTAATTTAGACTGACATTCTTGTCTAACAGACTAATTCAGCAGTGTACCAGTGGAAAAACTCTAGCCCGTTGGGGAAATATGTTTCCTTGGTGGAAAGAGTCCTGATAACCAACAAATCATATTCTCCATTCAGAAAATAAGTGGGGGGAAAAAATAATAATAAAGGAGTGAGAAAATGGACAGGGTGGGAAGACATTTTTTAGGATGAAGAGGGAGAGTGATGGTATTTTTAACTCTTGCTAGTCTGTTTTCCAGGTAAGATAACCAGACGTTGTGAGCAAATCCCATCAGATGCAGCCTCCTTGGATGTGGGGCACAGTTGTCACTAACAGGGCAGGTCTCCAAGCATCTAACGTGTGTCCTATTTCCTTACAGCAGTGGGACTACAATGCCCATCCTTTAGGTCTGTTATCACATCTTTAACTGTAGATAAATACTTGGTTGTAAAATCACCCCAGGACTTGGTTGAAAGTTTTGAAATATGCCCCATGTAGGCTCTTATAGCCATAGAGCACATGTTAAACTGTACCAGGCACAGAGAAGCATGCTGAGCAAAGAGAATCACACTGACTGTGGAGTTGAAAAGGACTTCCGGTCTAGCCTTCTCACCGTATCAGTGAGGGGACTGAAGCCCAGTGACTTATGAGGAATTGCTCAGCATCTCACAGGGAGTGGCCCATTTGAAACCAGGATTTTGTGGCTCTGGTCGAGTTCCTTGACCTCATCAAGGTGATGATGCAGACTCAGAAAATATTAGCATTGTAAAATAATTAATCTAGAAATTAACCATTTGACAATAACTTTTTTTAGGTGGAATTTGACTCTTTACTGCCCCAGGAATATGGTCACAAAAATTCACAAAGATTCATCATAATTTGGAGGACCAAGAAGTTACCTGTCATGACCTGTGACCTTCTTTTGTACCACGATGCACACTACTCCTTTATGGCATTTAACACAGAGTAATTTTTTTTTTAACTGGTTTGTCTTCCCACCAGACTGTGAGCTTTATAGCTACAGAGATTCTGTCTTTCTTCTCCTTTATTCCCATAGTGTGTGGCTCAATAATTATTGAGTGAATACTTGAAATTCAGAAACCAAGGATGAAGCAGTGATCCTTTAATATGAGGCCTGGTGCAATTACAAGCCGATCCTGAAATCGCCGGGCAAAAGGACTGGGTTTCTTATTTGGCGAACAAACTTCACCGTGGTTGTTTAAAAATCATCACAGCTGACATGTATTGAAGACTGATGTCCCAAGCACCATTTTTTTTTTTTAAATCCTCACCCGAGGATAATTTTCCATTGATTTTTAGAGAGAGTGGAAGAGAGAGGGAAAGACAGAGAGAAATATCGATGTGAAAGAAACACATGGAGCAAGGGCCCCAACCAGGGCCCTGGTGGGGAGGAGCCAGGGGAGGAGCCTGCAAATGAGGTATGGACCCTTTACTGAAATGGAACTGGGACCCTTCGGTCCGCAGGCCGGCTCTCTATCCACTGAGCCAAACCCGCTAGGGCCAACCGCCGTTCTTCATGCTTTATGAACGTTTACCCATTTCATCCTCACAACCCTATGAAATACCACCCGAAGAGCCCTAAGTTCCAAATGTGGCCCAGAGTTACAAAACTGAGGCACAGAGAAGTAATAATTTGCCTTGGTTTTACAACCTAAGCATCCAAAACCAGATCATGCGCTTTTATATGCCCTCCCCCCCCCCCCCCCCCGCCCCGGACTACACTGCACTAAGCCAGGACTGATGCAGACAAGGCAGCCTTCTCTTTTTTTACCTCTAAGGCAGCCAATGGACGTATTTGAAAAGTAACAACCACGGGCGAACTTCCTGAAATGTCCCCAGACTGGCCCTACCTGCGTTTTCCTTCACCTCCCTAGTCCTCTCTCTTCCTGCTGAACTCATCTTCCACCTCTCCACTTCAAGTGCCAACTCTCTGCAAACCTTACCCAGTTTCCTCTCGAATCAGAATTAATCTCCGCGCTGAGATGCCCTTTGTTCAAGCTTCGGTTTTGGCACTGACCGCCCCACGCCCGGGATGAGTCACTGGCGTGCGTATCTCTGGCTAAACCGAGAGCGCTGTGCGCGCAGGGGCCGCGCGGGACCCGCTGGGTCTCTCCTGCGCTGGCCGTGGCTTTGCGGCGCACTTAGTAGGTGCTGGGCTTTGGGAAACGAGGCTGATTGCTTAAGGAGTCCAGGGTGACCGCCTGGTGACTGTCTTTTGGGGGGGACGCCTCTGTGGGCCGAGATGCCCCCGCCCCGCCCCCACTCGCCCTGCCGGCCCCGGCCCCCGCCCGGCCTCCCGCTGGGCATGGCTCTGCAGGCCGCCAGGGCCTCCGGTGCCCTGACACCGGCCTCGGCCCAGTTTCCCGGCTGCTAACCACGGCCGGGAGCTACCGGGAGAACTGGAAAAACACTGGCAGGCGGCCCCACCCCCAGGCCCCGGCGGGCCGGGCGGCCGCGTTTCTGCGGCGAGGGCCTGCTGCTTGGGAGGCGCTGGGGCCCGGGGCGGGGGAAGCGGGGGAGGCGGCCGGGCGCGGGCGGCTGCCTGCCTGTCAGCAGGAGCGGGCGCGGGCTCGTGTGTCAGCGGCTCCCTCCTCCCTCCCCCGCCGCCGCCCGCCCGCCCGCCGGGCCTCCCGGCCTCCCGCCGCCGCCGCCGCCCGCTCCCCCCGCGGCCTGGCAGGCTGCCGGCTGCACAGGCGGGGGTTCGCGCCGTTCTCACGACCTCTCAGGTTGCCTGAGCTCATCTGGGAGCTATTCATTTCCTGCCAGAAAGCAGCCGGGCCTGCTAAGCAAACCACCTTGGCCGCAGGGCCGCCGGGGCTGGCCCGGTGTGGCCGCCCTGGCCTGCTCCCGCCCGGCCGCGGGCCCCGGCCGCCTCCCTGGAACCCCCTGCCGCCCCGGCGGGCGGGCGGGCGGGCGGGCGCGCGGCGGGGGCAGCTCGGCCGCCCATCTGGTTGCACTTAGGAGCCGGGGAGGAAGCTAGCAGCGAGTAGTTACCGGCCAAGGGGTGTGGGAAAAGTTAATTGACTTTAATGACAGGTTTCCCGGGACGGCGGTGACGCCGAGGGGGTCCAGTTTAACCCCTGGGTCCCCACTCCAGAAACACGTGGGGTGGAAGGGGGAGCGAGAGGGTGCGCATCGCGGAGTCGCGCTTAGTCACCATTTAGGGGAGGCTCCTTTTTTGACCTGGAGAGACCCCCCCTCCCTCCTTCCAGTTCAGCGGCTTTCCCGCTCCCGGTGCCAGGGTCCGAGAGGGCCGGGCCCGGGAGGGTCTCCAGAGAGAGGCTAATGCGGGGGACCCAGGCCCGTGGCCCGCATCCCTACCTGGAGCTTGGGGCTGTGCCTTATCTCCTGGAGCCATCAGCGCCGCCGGGGGTGGGAGGAGGGCTGCTGGGGGTGCCCCAAGGCGGTGTAAGTAGGCAAGCCCGAGGGATCCTGGTGAGGGGGGGCAAGACTGAAGTGGCCTTTGAAGCTTCGCCTCCCCGCACTGATTGCTCCAGAATCAGCCTGGGTGCAGGACGGCGCAAAGTCTTAGGAATAAACCTACTCACGTTACGGGTGTAGAATTGTCCCGGAGAAGGGAAGTGACTCGTGCAAAGTGACACAGTGAGTTTAGTAGCAGAACGGGCATCGGAGCCCAGGGTCTCCCCTTGTCCATACTGTACAGAAACAAATGCCTCATCTAGTAATCTAAACCCATATTTCAGGGGAAAATACCACTTTTATTTTCAAGTGAACAAATGTTTACTTCTTTAAAAAAAATTATTACTACCCTCCCCAAGATACCTATGTACTGTTGATATTAATAAAAATTCACCTTTCCCCCCGTTGTTTCCCCTTAGCACAGGGAAAGACAGAGACTTAGTTTAAATTTGGTGTAGAGATTGCAGGGGAACGGGAAGAAGGGAGGAGAGAATGTAGAATTTTTTAAAACACAAATGTACTTTTATAAAAATGGGACTGATGTCTCCATTGTTCCTGCCAGGACAGTTAAGGAAGGACTTCTAGTGGGGCCAGAAGACAAGTTTACCTAATGAAGTATTGGAGCTTGGGTTGGGAGTCTTGATAGAACAATTATTATTATGTTTGTGTTTAAACAAGAGGGAAATCTTGGAAATTTATGATGAAGAAGGGTGTGTGTGTGTACTAGTATTTATTTGGGCGTAGGGTGTATTGGGCCCTTTTCACATACACGAAATGAAGCAAGTAGAAGCCAAATTTTTAAAAGTATCTTTTAAATCTCTTCCTCTGAGTCTGAAGTTGGATAGGAGGTATCTGAATAGGAAACGAACCGCTGTCTGCTAGATCATCCCTTCGATAGAGCTGCTCTCCACACTGGCCTGTGGGAAAGGCCAGAGAAGGCAGGGGAGGAGGTAAAGCTTTTGAAACAAGACAGAAAATCGTTGGTTTTATCTTTGTTAGGAAGGCTTCAAAGATTGATCTCTCCCGCCTCATCCTCCTCCCAGAAGCCCTTCTAAAGGAAGGGCGGGGGAGGGGGGCGGGTGGTGGTGAGAGGAGGCTGGCGGGAGGGGCCTGGCCGGGAGCAGGACTGGCCGGCAGTGCGGGAGGAGGGCGCGCCCGCCAGACCCACAGCGCCGCTGATGTGTCTGGTCTCGTAGGGCTCGTGGTTTTCATTTCCCCAACACCTGGATGCAGTCAAACACCTGGCCAAATCTGACAAAATCTGACAAGCCTTTGTGATGGGATTTGGAAGAAATTCCCTGCAGATCCTGGCACAGTTTAAAGCTGTCCGCTTTGAGTTAGGACTTGTTAAGGAGGGTTATGTGAGCTGAAACCCGAGACAAGCCTTTTGCTCCTATCTGGAGCCCACATCTTGCCTGGAAATGGGGCATGACCAAGCGGAGGGGTCGCTTGCTGTTTGTATTAAAAGGGGGAAGATGGCCTGTGTGCCTGCCAGCTCGGCCCCCACATGCTTTCTCTATTAGAGCCAAGCACAGAAACTTATCAAAAACATATGTCTGGTGTTAATCATCTGGACTTGGGCTCCACATGGGAGTCTAACTAGCTGTCCCTTGGCAGAAGGAATCTGTTGACCTTCTCAGCTTGCTTGAAGAGGGTGCAGAGAGGCATTTCAAACTTTTGGATGCTGGTACGAGGGAATGTCTAGCTGAACCTAAGGGCTGACTAATTAAAGGAAGACTTCCAACTCTTGAAGGTTGGAGGCTGCACTGGTTAAGAGTGTTTTTACTTTGAATGTTGGTAAGCTACCCCAGGGGGGAAGGGCTGCAGGAGCCTCCCTTAAAGTGACCCGGGCAATGGTACTAGATCCATTAACTTCATGAATTCAGTCCTGTTCAACCTTTCTCAGAAGGAGCAGGTACCCTGAATGGCCTACCCAACTATAAACTGTTTGAAATTCTTTAAGGAATTTATCACAAATTGATCAGAGAAGCCATATTGCGTAGGTTCTTGCAAATTAAATGGAATATAGTTCATGGTGAAAGGTTTGATGGATTTTTAAAAATGTTCTTTGAATAACAACAGAGCCAGTTCCTGAATTCTCAGATTATATGTAATTCAAATTCTGCCAAGTGCCTTTATTTTTTTACATATTCTGAAATAATCAGTTCTAAGACATAAAAGCCTTCACTTTTTTCTTTTATTATATTTTCTCAAATAAACTTCCCAAAAGGAAGATATTTTAAGAGCATTTTCAAACATCTTTGGCATCACATAAAAAAGAAATCTCGTGTAAAAAACGAAATGTCATCTGAACTTTTATAATACAAAGGCGCAATCCAATATGAACATATAAAATATATACAAATATAGTGCATGGTCAGTCACTTAATACAGCTCTCTACAAAAAAAGTAACTTTTTAGAAATTAAAAAAACAAAGTAACGACTTAATCACAAAAGTTCTCTTCTTTCCCAGCATCCAAGTTCCTGTTTAGTGTCCCGAGAGGAGAGAGAGAGAGGTTGAGTTTGGGGGGAGGGGTGGCCTGAGCCCCTCAGTTCCGCCAGGGCCTCCACATGGAGTCGGCCGTGAGCGAAGGTCCGCTGGAAGGCGACACTGCATTGGGTCCCACGGTGGTCCCGCTGTTGCTGGTGTAAACTGGGATGACGGGGCCACTGTGAGCAAAGGCCCCGTTGGGGATGAGGAAGGCGAACTGGCCGTCTGGAGCCGGCACCACCTGGAAGCCACCGAACACCTTAGCTGCCTCTCCGGCGGGGCTGCCCAGCTTGCAGGGCGCGCCGCCGGGAGGGGGCGCCGCGCCCCCGGGGATGGGCACGAGTGGCGGCGGCGGCGCGAATGGCGCGTGCTGCGGCCCGCCGGGTCCTGGCGGGGGTGGGGGCGGCGCCTGCAAGACCGGGTGCGGCTGCCCCGGGTAGGTCATGGCGTTGATCTGGGTCATGCAGTTGGCCAGGTGGCCGAGCAGCCGGGTGCGCACCTCGGTGTTAACGCCCTCGCACGTGGACAGGAAGCGGGTCACCTCGTTCATGCACTCGCTGAAACCCGCGCGGTACTTCCCCAGCACGCTCGGGTCTGTGCTTAGCGCGGCTGCAGACCAGAAGGAGACAGACAGGTCAGGTCACCGTAAGGCCCTGGCCCCGAGGCCACCGCCTCCGCCCTGGGAGGTCCCCGCGGCTTGCCTTCCTGACCACTGGGCCCGCAGAACTGCCTCCAGTTAGGGTGGGTGGGTTTAGTAAAACCATCCACTTCTCCACACTAGCTTGGCGACTTAAGCCAAGACGCTCCTTCTCTCCATTCTTAATCGCTGGATTTAAACCGATCTCGGCCCTAGATCTTACCCCCCCCCCCCCCCCACACACACACACAGCGCGTGCGATGTGACCTTGGGTAATGCCCTTCCCGGCCATCCGAACCTCATTTTCCCTTCTATAATGGGGGAGGAGGGACTGCTAAAGCACAAGACCTCCAGGCTCTACGCAGCTCAAAACGCCACAGTTCTAAGCCCTTTGGCCCCCACCCGCTTTCCCCGCTGCCAAGCCGCCCGCCGCCCTCGCCGCTGCAACCACTCTCCCTCCCTTTCCGGAACAGTAACAACTTGGAGTTGTGGCTATAAATAAGCCCCAGACCGTGGGAACGTAAGAGTGAGCCAAGGCAGTAAAATGTAGCTGAATGCCTCTCACAACCACGGGCGGAAGTCTGGAAGAAATCACCGCCCGGTGAGAGGGACGCCCGCAGAGGGGGATGCGGCAAGCCGCCCTCACCCGTCATCTGTGCCCGCTGCAGGTTCCGGAGGTGCTTCACTGTCATTTCCAGAATGTCTGCTTTCTCCAGTTTGGAATGCCGCGAACTCTGCACAGAAGAGGAGGCAAGGAAGGCAAGTGAGACCCCCGCCGGCAGCCTCGGAGTGCTGGGGGTCCCTCCCATGGCGCCGACCTCCCCAGACCCCCACTGAAGGGGACCGGCCCTCCCGCCTCAAAGAACGCAATGCTGGCGGGGAAGATCCGCCGGTGAGATTTCATTCTTACGTAGTACCCGAGAAATAGTATTTCATTTATTAAAGCTAAAAAAGCAGCATTATCCACTTACATCTTTCTTAAGAGCATCCAAAATCAGTGTTTTCAGCTGGCTCAGACTTTCATTTATTCTTGCTCTTCGTCTTTTCTCCATAATAGGCTTTGATGACTGTAAAGAAATGAAAAAGTCCTCAGTTCCCATGGGATCTGCCATTTCACCAAGGGAGTTTTAAGGGATAAAAGACCCCCCGCCCACCCCAGCTTAATTTCTTGGGGCTTCAGAGAGATACAGGTACTGCCCTTACCTTTCTGTGTTCAGATGCTGTCTTTGGTTTATCCGGTGTCGTGTTGACACTGGCTGGAGTAGCAGCCACCGGGGACGAGGAATTTTTCTCCATTATATCAGCTGGCATTTTCTGTTGATGTTTTTTTTAAATCCCTAGAGAATTTTATTTTTGGAGTCCTTCACACACACACGAAAAAATTGTTTTATGTCCCTTTTATTCGAGACTTTCACAAAACTACTGAGCAAGTGCTGAGCATTTATTATAATATCTTATGGCTACTTGGTGATCCGTAGCGCTATTCCAGGACCAAGGAGAGAGGTAGATAGGGGATTCCGCTGTTATCAGCACCGGCTCCGGATCCTGTGTGATCCCCAGGCCCTGGCGGCCTCTATATATATCTGGGACTGCACGCGAACGGCTCGTGTGAAACTTCCCAAACTTTCTTTCCCACAGTAACTTTCAGCCAATGGGAGGAGGAGACACGCGGCACCGCTCGTGGACCGCGCCCCCCCATTGGCCGCCAGGCACAAGCCCTGGCGGCCAATGGCGCGCGCCTGAGCCCGGGGCACCGGAGGCTACAACGTCAATCAAAAGGATTTTAACCCTTTGATACTATCCCTGCTGGGCTTTGCTTTAGGCAGGATTTTTTCCGCGTTGGTTTTGCTCTAGTTTAGTTTATTTCTTTGGGGGCTACGGTCTTTGCTCTTCATTTCCTTTCAAATGGGTAATAGAGCTTTGACGCTAAGTTAATTTGAAAAATATTTTTAAAAGGTTTAGAAGGACAGGGTAAAAGATTATACTTGTAGTGGTTAAAAGGGGGAACGTGTGCAAGGGTGTGAGTTACCGAAACATCCAACCAATTTCCCGCTCAGACTATACATTGGGGGGTGGGGGTGAAAGTCGATCATGCAGAAAAAGAACAAAAAAAAATGTCCTTTTGTCATGCAGAAAAGGGAAAAAAATGCCTCCCACCTTACATTTGCAGGTCGTTCAGAGCAAGGTGGTTTTTGATCTTCACCCCTCATTCCTCTTCAGGAGTTGGGGCTTGGATCCCGCTCTTCCCCTGGAAATAATCAGAATAATTTCCAACTGGGCAGAAAGGAAATAGAATTTCAAATGAAAGATGAACAAGGAGGACTTTGATGGCAATGCCTTAGGGATGCGCCATCTCCACCCTTTCCCTTTCCACCCGCAGGCTCTCGCTCGGTTCGGTGGCACCTAGAGGTGGCGGGCTGTGCAGGAGCCTCTCTCCTCCTCCTCGCCAGGCGGGCGGGCGGCGGCGGCGCAGCCTCAGCACCAGGCGCACGCGGGCCCTTTAAGAGCGACACCAGCCGAGCTGCAGTTTGACATCAGCCGGCCGGCGAGGGCGCGCCTGGAGCCGGAGCACGTGCCAGGATGTTTTATTGCCGCCGCGGCTGCGGCCGGGGCCGGGAGGATGTGTGTGTGCGTGCGTGTGTGAGTGTGTGTGCGCGCGCCCCGGGGGCAGAGAGGCGGGGGGCGGCGGCGGGCGGCGGAGCGCGGGGGCTGGTTCCTGGTCCCCAGGAGAAGCCAAGAAGGTAAATAGCAGCTGCTGTGCTCGAGCCTGGGAAAACTCCGCCCCCTGCCCCTGGCCAGGGCTCATTGGCGCGCGCTGCGTGTGGGGTGTGTGTGTGTGTCCGGGGGCCCCCTCCTTGGGCTGGGAATCCGAGGGGGCGGCGGGAGGGCGGGCTGGGAGCCGAGTCCCTGTGCTTACTGCCCCCCTCCCCCGCGTTCCCCCTGGCCAAGGTCAGCCCTTCGGGGCGGGGAGCGCGAGCCCCAGGGTGGAGAGTGGGGAACGATTCCAACTTCCCACTCCACCCCTGATTTCAGGCTTGGGGTTTTAACTCGGGCGAAAGCCTCACCAGCAACAGCCCGGGGGGGGGGGGGGGAAGAGGGGGAGGGCCTTCTTGTTTGCTCCTTGCCCCGGCCAGCCCGCCTTCCCTCCCCCCGCGGGGCCCCGGGCGCCCGCCGCGGTCACGAGATGCCTGACCGCACTTAGGAAGCGGCCGGGTCAGCCTCCTGCCTCCGCTCGGCGACTGCGGTTAGAGCGGCTTCGCGCCACCCGCCTCTTCCCGGGGTCCAGGGCGGCCGGGCGGCTCCCCCTTACTGCGCCCGGGAGGCCGCCGGCGGGCGGCCGGGAGGAGGCGGGCGGCGCGGGCGGCTGCGTGCTGCCGGCTGGCCGGGCCGCGCGCCGCGAGGAGCCGCCGCCGCCGCCGCCGCCGGGTGCCACGTGGCGGGCGCCGGGCCGGGAGCGCCAGGGCTCTGGCGGCGGCCTCCCTGGGGGATTTGCCGCGCGGGGCGGGCGACGCGCACTGCCCCGGCCTGCCGGCCGCCTCCTGCCCGCCCTCCCTCCCTCCGGCTCGCCTGCCCGGGTCGGCCACCCCTCGCCGCCACCCCCTCCGCCCTTCCCGCCGCCCGGGCGCTCGGCGCGCTGTTCCGGCGGCTCGGGGCAGCCTAGGCGTCTTGTTTGATGTCGCCCCCCCTTCCCCCCCGCCCTTCCCCAGGCTTGGAGGCCGCTGAAGGCCTGGCACACATTTCTCAGACACTTCATTCCTTCCTTCCTCCCAGCTCCCCACTGAGATAATGTTGTAAATGATTTCACCAGATCTCGTCCCGGCTGAGAGGAGGCGATTCCTGACTCTGGGTGACCTTGTGCAAGCCCCCCTCTTCCTTCCATTATGGAACGCCACTCTGTGCCAGACAGTGTGTTAATCCCCCGGATTACCACGTTGAGAGAGACAGTGGCAGCCTGCAAGGAGTTTCCAGTCCACTCTGGAGGCAGACAGACCCTGATTTTCTGATTGATGACCAGGCATTCCTCTACCGTTCCTTTTTCTTGGGGCTTAGATGATGGCCGGAGAGTTCAGGAGAACCTAAAAGAAACACTAGGGCACACATGTGTGGGCAACAGTGTTGGTCTATTTGGGGATACAGGGATGCCTAAGATAGGTATTACCCCCAGGAAGCCCACAGACTAGAGATACTATACTCATAAGGGCAACTAATGTCTATTTCCCAGTATATTTCTCTGGTATGTCCTAGGTTCAATAGAGACAGTTATATGCCTAGATCAGCGGTTCTCAACCTGTGGGTCGCGACCCCTTTGGGGTCGAATGACCCTTTCACAGGGGTCGCCTAAGACCATCGGGAAACACATATATAATTACATATTGTTTTGTGATTAATCACTATGCTTTAATTATGTTCAATTTGTAGCAATGAAATTGAGGGTCACCACAACATGAGGAACTGTATTAAAGGGTCGCGGCATTAGGAAGGTTGAGAACTACTGGTCTAGATAGAAGTAAAATGCTGAGGAGGTTTAGGATGATTAAATTACTCATAAATTGGGGTATCCTGGAATACTTCCTGGAGGAAGTGGCCTATGCTTTGTATCTTAAAAAATAGGATGAGGGGCATTGGAAATGTGGTGAGTCATGGGGCCGGGAGGATGGAAGTACCCATGGCATTTAAGTCATAGGCTGTCAAACTTGCGGTCCTCATTCAGGGAAATGATTTGGACCCCAGGGTGGGTGACTGGGAGGAGTATAAGAAGCGACTGAAGGAGGAGGCTTGAAGCTATGTCACAAGACCCTTAGATAAAGGACTCTGGACTTATCTTTAGACAATGGAAGGCTATAAAATGCTCTTGAGCAGAGAAGGGACATTAAGGTTCTCCTATACAAAGATGACTCTGGCAAAAGTGTGGAGAGTGGGTTGTAGGATTTGAAGGCAGAGAGCCCAGTTAGGAGGTTCAAGCCAGTAAAGGAGGTTCCTAAGTGACAGGTGTAGGCTGATACTCTCCTGGAAGCACCTGCCCAGAACCAGCTCACCTGGGCATTGACTGCACACTGTCCAGTGATCCAAGTTTAGTGGAAACCTGCCTTCCCTTTAATGTACCCCCTGTGGCCTGGAGTCTAACTAAGGAATCATTGTGATTATGACCATATTTACCTTCCAAGCCTCATTTCCACCTTTCAGATCAGCCCTCAAATCTGCAGCCAAATCTTAGCTCATTGCAGGCTTGATTTACTTACTCTTGCCCCTCAGGCTACTCTCTGAGAGAGAGAGAGAGAGAGAGAGAGAGAGAGAGAGAGAGAGAGAGAGAGAGAGAGAGAGAGTTTTCTTAACATTGCAGAGCAGGCTGTGCCCTGTCATGTTCTGAAGAAATGATGAACAATGTCTCCTTTGTTGACCTGCAACCTGGGCCAATGGGGTAGTACTTTGTTTTGTTATTTTAAAGAGATGGAAAAGTGATGATGACAGAAAATTGTCTGTTGCTTTTGAAAATGGTGGTGTTTTCCTGTGTGTTTGAAATCCTCTTGGTGAAAGGTGATGAGCCTATGAAGTTACCCTCCTTTCTGCCTTGCAGACGTTGTAGGCCTCTTAAAATGCTTCTGCTCAGCACCCGACTTTTTAAAAACTGCCTAAATACTCTGACCCAGATTCTTCCAAGGAACTAAACTCTTCCAGGGAAGCATGTTAACCCTTTCTAGGTTCCCCCAAATTTATGAGAGTCAGTAACTTCCTCCAGGAAGCTCTGCTATTGACTGCTGTCTGCTCTTGGGCCCTAATTAACTAGCTGGGTATACCATTCCTGTCCTTTCTAGCCTAAAAGTCTTTTATTTTTGGTCTAACTTCCATCTCCTCAGGATTGGGCACCCTGAAGGTACATGGAGAATGTTGAATGAGTGTTGACTATAGTCAAGTTAGGGTCTCACTGCAGTGCCTACAGCAGCCTCCTCAGTCAGTTAATCAGCAACTTGTTTCTGGCTACTTTAGGAGTGCTTAGATTGGGAGAATGAGCAACTAACTCACACACACACTTTTAGATAGACAGAGGGGTCAATTAAGTAACCAAAAATTTGCCATGAATTTGTGTTTGGGCCAAACAAACAAAGATAAAAACCAACCCAGGAAGTTGTGGCCCTCCACCCTAACTGTTTAAGAAGAAAGCTTCTTTGCAAATGTGCTCACAGACTATTTTTCAGTATCCTTTTCCTGGGCAGCGAAAATAGCACCACGTTGACACACTCTCCACCCCTTTCTCAAATGGAGAATTAAGCTCCTAAACTCGAGAAAAGACTTTGGCTTTGGAAGGCTCCTCTTAGATCGCAACAGCCTTTATTTTTCAGTCATTCTCCTTTCTCTCCCAAAGCAGAGAGAATATTGGACCGTGTTCATCAGCGGTCACGTCTTTGATCCCACTGTGAGACCAGCAACTCACAAGGCGTCTTTGCTACTGTATCATGCCCCTTTATTAGGACCAGAGGCTGCTGCGTTTCCTCTTTCCCCTTTTCTGCCCCCAAGAAGGGCTGTTCTCTGTCTTATTGCTTTACCTGTTTGCTTTAAACCGTAAAACAAATAATGCAGCTACATGTAGTGAGACTCCCCTTTGTCCTGGAGTATCTGAATGATTTGTGGGTTTGGTTTAAAGCTACAGAAAGGAGAGAGAGCGAGAGAAGAAGAAAAAGGTATTTTGCCTGAGGACTTGAAGGCCCCCCCCCCCCCCCCGCCCCTTTTCCTCCGCTTGACTGACTTTCTCACACTCAGATTCCCTGCAGCCTGCCAGAGACGTGGTCGCTGCCCTGCCAAGAGCTATCTGGGAGAGCTATTGAAAGAGTCTTGAGTAAGTACACACTGGGCGGATTTTCTCCTCCCCTTGGTACCTGCTCCGCACCTGTACCAGGAGCAGTCCCACACATATCACCTGATCGCAGCCCTTTCAGAGACCGTGAGAAAAATAAAGCCCAGGATAGAAGAGATGTTTGTCGCCTCTCCAGGGCTGCAGCGGGCTCCCCGCAGTCCCAGTGCCCAGGAACAGCACATTCCAGGCCTGCGGTGCTTGCCTGTTTGCCTGTGCGCGTGCGGGGTGGGGGCACCACAACAGGAAGGGGAGGGAAGCCTGAGATCACCTTCATAATGTCTGCCTGGCTGCCTTTGTTTTCTGGCACCTGCCTGACTGGTAGTTTTATGATCCTTTACTAGAATCATTATTATGGTTCTTGTAGACAAGAGTCCATCTATGCACGTCACAGCAGAATTCATAACTGGGACTTCTTACCTTAGGTTCATGGATGAACTCCCAGAGAGCCTAGAAAGCCCGTGAAATGGAATTCAAAATTGTTCTCCATGAATACTGTTTGAAAGAATGAATGGACGTGTTATTTTTTTTTTCCTGAGGTGAGGGTCCATAGCTTTCAGCAGAATTTCAAAACATTTTGTGACCTCGAAAGACTGAGGGAACTGAGCCAGACAGTCTCCACTTACAAGTGGATACCCAGCTTCAGGGAGGGCAAGGGACTGGCTCAAGGGTCCACAGCACCGTAAGCCAGAGTGGGGGCTAGCCACCAGCTGGGAGCTCTTTCCATCACACCATAGTGCTGTGGTCCTGGGTCAGTTTAGGGTGGGTTTATAGGGGGCTGTCCCCACCAAAGCCTGGATTGAAAGTGGACACATTAATAAAGACACTTTGAATTTCCAGAACTTTTTCTGGGTCTTAATTCGGAGACACTGGAGTTGCTCTGCACGCAGTTTTTGGATGGCAAAGGGATAGGCTAGAAAGCCAGGTGTCCAGGCAGAGAAGAGGATTCCCTAGAGCTTGGAGCAAGAGTCCTGGTTGCCATGCAGGGGCATTACAAACAACGGCAGCTCTGCATTCCACCTTTGATAAAAATAAGTCGCTACTTCTGAACAAAACTGCTTAGTTGGTTTCCAGCCAAGCTGGGACCTTGGACTGCTAACTGCGGGTGGAGGTGGAAGACAGAAGCTTTCAACATTGGCTAACGGCAGCCTGTAGTGCTTTCCGCCTCCCCCACCTCCTCTTGGAAAACTCGGCTAGAGCCAGAGAGACCACGGGAATGTGCGCTTTCTAATGGGCTCTGAAGAAGGATGGTTGCCAAGAAAGCCTTTCCCAATGGGGTGGGGGCAGGGCGCCCTTAACTCCCACGTTCGGCCTGGCCTCAGCAGCGTGGTTGGAAGGCTCTAAATGTGCTCTTGGCTAACCTTTTACCCTCTGAGCAGCATTGCAGTGAGGCAAGCCTGCAAGCCCGGGACACAGGAGGTCGTTCCCGAGGGATCTGACTTGTACCCTTGTGTGCAAAAGGCTCAGAACTTTACCCTGGCTGGTGACTGGGGGGGCCTCTGGAAGGCCCAGGAAGGGAGGCAAAGCCTAACCCCTTTCAACCCAGGACATGCGTTTGTTTGGATTGCTGATAGCTGTTCAGATGGTGATATCAGACCAAGTTTCTCAAAAAATCACAAACAAAAGCAAAACTCAGCTAGCCAGGAAAACTACTTAGGTAAAATTGTGAGCCTAAAAGTAATATGGGACAAATGTATATAACATTTTAATTAAAATCACCATCATTGTTATCTTTGCATTATCTCTCAGAGCAAAAGGGAAAGAGGAGGCAGGGGAAGGGACCTAAAAAGCAGCTGAACTGGCCGGCCCCCTCATTGAAGGCACTGGAAGAACTGAGCCCAGGAGGAAGTGACTTGCCCAAGGTCAAGCAGCCTCCCAGAGAGGGTCTAGCAAAGCCAGAACAGGCTCAGGTTTCCTGCCCACCAGTCCAGAAAACCACCCCGCTGTATCTCTATGTGAAAACATTTTGAAATGCCATCTACAGCAAGTGAGCAACATTACCACGAAAGACGGGTTTTCCAGCTGTGTGCTGGTGAGTGATTTGGGTAGTATGACAGAATATGCCCAGCACAGAGCACGGGTAAATTTCAGGCTTGCTGCGTTGTAACTCTCTTCTTGGATATGCTCATCACTCCATAACCTCTGGAAAAGAAGGGATCTTGACTTCCAAGTCCCGGGAGCCAGGAAGCCACTTAAAGGGCCCACACACGACAATCATCCTGCCTCATGTCATCCCTTCTTATAATGGCCAACCTGTTTCCTTTATTTGTGCTCTAAAAGGAAGGTTGGGGGAGAGAATATTTCCAGCCCTGAATCTGTGTTCTGTCAATACGAGGCTTGTGTTAGGCCCAGAGAAGGTGCGATGCTGGTGATATAGTGAAGGCCTTGGGGCACAATCACATCGACCTGCTGGCTGACTCACATTTAGCAGAGGGAAAGGGGAGAAATAGAAGAGATTTTCCCAGTGGTCAGTAAATGGTATTTGCATGTGAAATATATACAGAGGTGGGCAAAAGTAAGTTTATCGCTGTGAGTATATGAAACAGTTCATCCTCATATTATTACTAATTATTATATTTATTTGTATTATTATTATTTTGTATCCTTACTTATGACTCATCGTTTAGGTAATGATGGCTGGTAATTTAACCTGTTTTTGCCCACCCTGTATTTTCCTTTTGGATATCAGGCTTAGGGCATGAGAGAAGGTGTTCGGGCAGCCGCCACAAACGCAGCCTAAGACTGGTGGGTGCTGGCCTGGTTGAGGCCTTCTGGTCTCTTCCACGGAGTTGGAGGTACCTGTTTCCCTGCTTTGTTGTACTTGACACTTGACAAGACACTTTTTAGTCCATTGCGACATGTTGTCATTATATATATCCTTATGATTTAGAAAGACTTTGGTGGGAGGATGGGGGCAGAGACAGGATTCAAGTGGTCAGTGCAGGAGACATTCAACAGGGCCCTGGGCTACTGGGGGCACAGGGTATAGGACAGATGAGTTTTCTGAAAAATAGTACCTTTAGAGCAGGGGTGGGGGACCTTTTCTCTGCCAAGGGCCATTTGGATATTTATCACATCATTTGTGGGCCATATAAAATTATTAGCTTAAAAATTCATCTGCTATATTCAGTCAAACATTTAATTAACTCACCCCTAATGCCTTGGCAGGGCCAGACCAAATGATTCTTGGGCCTTAGATGGCCCTGGGCCTGACCTTCCCACCCCTGCTCTAGAGAGACAAGGCCGGGCAGGGAGCTTAGAGGCCAGGAGAGAACCGCATTTCCTTTCTTAGCCACAGGCGACAATAAGATTTCCAGAAACCGGGACATGGGACCATTTGGTGTAGCATATTAGTAACCCAGAGGATGCATCTTTGGGGCAAAAATGAAAGGTCCTTCCTCCTTTGGGGGAGGAGGAAAGTCAGGGGAAGAGATCTCACTGAGCAGGTAGGTGATTGAGCAGGTTCTAGGAAAGGCATGGAAAGGTGGTGGTCGTAGTCTCCCCTGGCCTGAGGCTGGAGCTGCTTAGTTCAGCGTCCAGTGCCTTCAGGGGGATTTCCTGGAAAGCCCTCGGCAAGGGAGACCAGGCCTGTGACCGAGGGTCCTTGTAGAACTCTGGACTCCGCATCCCTTTCCCTCATGAGTTAGCTTTGCTCTGTGCTGTCTGTATTGTCGTCAGCATCACATAAAACCCGTGGCCTGGACCTGGTTCAGGGGCTGCTTGGGCGAGACATTCTGTGAGGAAGAGAAAAGAACCTCTCCTTTTGCGGGGTCAGACGACCATGGCCAGCCTTGACTGAAATGCCAGGGGAGCGCTGTGTGACGTGCTGGTGTGCGGCCGCCTGCCTGACCCACAGAGGGCTCCGAGAAAGTGCCAGAGTGTCACCGGCTTCCCGAGGAGATAGCCACGCTGTGCACGTATCACACATGTATCCAGCTGGGACCTCACCTCGCTGGGCTCCCACAGTCACAGAGGGCCCAGTAACCGCGTTCAAGTAGTTGGCATCGTTGGCCGGGGTGGCTCTTCCACCCTCTGCACCCTCCTCACCTGCCCTCAAAGCCTGGCACCTGGGACAGACCTCGATGGCGTGTCTAGAAGTACCTGTCATCAGACAGATGGGAGGAGTCTTGGCTTACTTTCTTTGTGCCTGGTGAGCCTGTGTTGATGGTAGTCAGACAATACAGTCAGGGGTTTAAACCACCCAATTTCCAATGACCCGAACTTAACTTGAATTAACCTTCAAATATTTGAAGAATAATTGCATAAATGAACTTTGACTTAAGTCTATTTTATTGGCAATGTCATGGAGCCCTCAGAGGGTTAGCACATTTTCCCATTTTCTTTGGTTGCTGAATCAGAGCTGGGTTAACTTTGACCACTCCCAGTGACTACCTCTGGGCAGCCAGGATACCCTTGCGGACAGCCCTGCTCTGTTGCAGTCAGGGGAATTTAGAGGAATCTGTGGCTGTCCGTGTTTTCCCAGGCCTATCTTTATTGATGGTTATTAAAGACACACCACCACATGGCCATATGAAAGTACAAAGCAATTCCCAGGGTAAGGTTCGTGGGAAGAAGTGAGATACTGAGCTCCCAAATAATTCTACTGTAATCGCATTCTGCCATATCTGTGTATAGTTAATAAGTAAGACTTAAGCAGGCAGGTTCCACCACTGGGCAGCAGATGCAACGGCAAAAGAGGCCAGTGGGAGATCCCAGGTCCTTCTGGAAAGTGGGAAGGGAACTAAAAAGGAGGACAGCTGGGACAGGAGAGTCTGGTGGGCAGTCGCTGAAGCGGACGGGTCCCTGTGAGGAGGACCATGGCTTACCTCTGTGTGTGCCCTCACTCTCTTTATGCCACCCCTCATGGAAGCGTGCATGACCAAGAAGTAAAGAGTAATCATGCCCAGACACACTGAGTTCAATAGGTGTAAACACCACACACAAAACCACCTGTTTTCATCGAGCACCCTGCCACACCTGCTGTTTTACGATGGTGAGTGATATTGATAAAGGAGGCTATAAAAGCGAGGCGAAATGGCCTCATATTTAAATAGCACCTTCCTCTGTGAACTTGAAGTGTTTTACAGCTGAGATTTGACTGACCGGGTGATCATTTCTTATAGGAATGTTGACCACATATCTCTATATCTGTTCAGAAAAGAAACTGTAGCAGGTGGCTCAAAAGTAAAGACTTTGGAGACTGACCGCCCTGGTTCGCGTCCCAGCTTGCTCGCTTTCTAGCTAGGTGACATGACCATTCTGTGCCTCAATTCACTTACCGGTTACGTAGAAAGATCATGTTACCTTATAGGTTCGTTATGAGAACCACTGTATATAATGTGCTTAGAACAATGCCTGGCATATTGTAAATACAATGTAACTTTTCAGCTGTTTTTAGCATTGCTATATACCAGTATGTGTCTTGGGCGAGTAACATAGGTACCCTCATTCATCTGAAAAAAGTCACAAGATGTTAATATTTTCAAAGACATGGACAGCCACTGTGGTAAATTGGTCCATGAGTATTTGACAAAGCAGAAGCGTCAGCCAGTGTTTTATGAATCTCAGGCGGTGGGAGCAGGAGAAACCTAAAAAGGGATCTGGCTGCTTCTCCTTTCCCAGGGAGGAGGGTCTCTACCGCCCTAGCACTGTGGATGCGGCTTTGTCTGCAGTGTAGAGCTTGGTGTGGCCTGGCCCTGATCATTGCAATGAGCCTCAGGCCCACGGAAAGCAGAGTTCTGGTGGAGGCAGGGGCATCAGCAAGATGTGTGGGTGACTCCTTCCCCACCCTCCCCACCCCCCACCCCCCCCCCCCCCCCGCCAGGAAGGAATGGGGTGGCTGCAGAGGGACACAACCCAAAAGAGTAATGTGAACAGGCCCTCCAGGGACCCCAGCCGCATTTATATGAGATAAAGATTGGTGGGGAAGATGACTGTCTGAGGTCTTTCCTGCTCCAGCAGGTTCTTGTCGATGAGCATATACTTTGTGGTCCAAACTGGGACACTCTTGAGTGTTAGGACGTAATGCTTTTAACAGTTATGTCAGGACAACTGGCATCAGCTGGGACATGTGGCCATCCCACTTCTGTGGGCCCAGGACGGCATCTACTAGTTTCTTCATCCACCTCTTCCGTTATCTTTTCGTCAGGGATGCTTCCTGAGAAGAAAGATTCTTCTCCAGTCACTGATGTTTTAGCATTTCAGCATCTGTGAAAGGTGATGCCATTGATCTGCCTTCCATAGAGGTAGGAGCCCCATTTCTGAACCTAGAGTATAAAGGAGAAAGCAAGGTCAGAGGGAGGCGCCTGATGGTTGGACGGTTGTGCTCAAGGCATGCTTGACATGACGGCTTCCTCTTCGGTTAGAGTGTGTGTGCTCTGAGCTTCCTCCCCTACCAGTTTGCACCCAGATTGTGGCTACCGCATAGCAGTGTTACCGGGGACTCTTGCACCTACTTACTATGGCTGAGCACATCTGTTTTCCTTAGGCAGGTGAATGTGGAAAAACGAGTGCTAACATTTGAAATCCAAGCCATTGTTTCATAGCCGAAGGAAGACCCTAAAGGAAGGAGCATTTTCCCACATGAAATATTTGTCCTTTTAGCCTTGAAGTTGACTAAAACTTTAATAGAAAAAAAAACAAAAACACCCAGAAAATTTTTTCCAAATAGGCCAAAGTCAAGGTTTATTCTTTGTTAATTCCCTTAAAAAAAAAAAAAAAAGACAAAAAGAAAAATGGCTCCCTCGCCTGAGTGGTCTTCTATGTGCCTATTTAATGATTAATAATACCTTGTGGGCTATTGTTTGATGTGGCCTCTGCTGGTTTGAACAGGAGAATACTGATTCACTCGTAAGGCATTTATGAATCACGAGTGTTTACCCTGAAACAATAAATGAAAGGGGGAGATGAAAAAACACCCAAATATGCTGAGTTCTTTGACTAAAAACTGTAGATAACCCTGTGTGGGGCCACCGCTTTCTCTTGGAGAAGAAAGGCTGTGCACAGTGACCAAGACTGGGGATTTGGAGTTTTGTGAATTTTTTTCCTTTCACTTACTGATAGGGTTGAGCCAACTTTCCCACTCAGTTTCCGTACAACGTGCATTCATTTTCTTCTGATCTGTCTTTTGACTTGTAACCCAGAGGGGAAGCTGGAGCCCTGCCTTAACTAAAGTGGGGCTGGTGGGCTGAAGAGAAGGGATTCAAGAGGCTACGAGACCTGCCAGGCCTCCACTGGACCATGATGGGGAAGGAGGAGTCAAAAGATGACGACTGGTTTGTTGTCTGAACTATGTGGACCCTTCTTCCACATTCCACGTTTAATAATAACTCCTAGACTTGTTTCCCCTTTTTCCTGCCCCAACACCTAGAGTTCAGTGAGAAAAGACTTCCAAATTTGCCCCAATGACGTTTAAATATATTTTTATATTTTGAGGTAATTTTAGACTTATAGAAAAGGTGCAAAAATAGTACATAGGGCTCATTTAACCCTTGAACCAGCTTCCCCGGTGTTACCATCTTATACAATGATGGAGTGATCATTAAAGCTAAGGAAATCATCTTGCTCCAATCCTATAACTACAGACTTAATTCAGATTCCACCATTTTTTCCATTAATAGATTGTGTTTTCTTTCTGTTCCAGGACCCCATCCAGGCTTCCACAGTGTATTTAGTTATCTCATCTCCTTCATCTGCTTCACTCTGTGGCAGCTCCACCATCTTTCCTTGTCTTTCATGACACTTTCAAGAGTCCTAGTCAGTTGTTTCATAGAATGTCCTCCACTGGGTCTGTCTGACATTTCCTCGTGGCGATATTGAGGAGCTGCATTATTGGGAAGAACACCCAGACGTACCTGACGTTGTATTTCACTGCCATTAAACATGATCACAAGGTTAAGATCGTTTCTCCAGGATTGTCTATGATCAAGTTATGACTTTTGTATTTCCTAAAAGTTTTTTTGGGGTGTGCGTGTGTGATATTTCAAAGCAATGCAAATATGCTATTACGCTTGCACTTCTGCCTACTAAATGTCTCAAAGGATCTCACCTGTGGCAATGAATATTGTGGCAATCTAAAAGTCATGTTATTCCCCTCATTCCTTCTACATTTATGAATTGCAACTCTCCTTAAGGAGGAGTTGCATGGTGTTACATTGTGGTAAAGCAGAAATAAAAAATAACCCATACTCTTGGAGCCTAAATTTTAGATGAAGAGATAAACAAGCAAAATAAATAAGTGGATTTGATAGTATATTGAATGGTGACAAGTACTGCAAAGAGAAATCAAGGAAGGGAGGGGAGATAGAAAGTGCCAGGAGGTGCAGATTTAAATTGCATGGTTAGGGAAGGCCTTAGAAGACTTGAAGCAAAGGAGGGAGCCAGTGTGTGAAGCTTTCTCCAAAGAAGAAATAGCAAGTACAAAGGCTCGGAGGCAGGACCGCATCCAGCCTAAGTGCTCTAAGGAAGCCAGGCGGCCAGAGTGATGGGTGCCAAGTGAGCAAAGTGGGAAGGGGAGTGAGAGAGAGCTGATGCAGGCCTGGGGACATTTTACTGACCTGGCTATTGATCTGAGGAAGGCAGGAGCCATTGCAAGATTTTGAGCAAAGAGGTCACATGATGTGACTTCATATTATGAAAAAATCTGCTCTGTGGTTGGCAAGGACAGAGGCAAGGAGACCCTGCTTAGGGAGCTATGACATCATCCAGGTGAGAGATGGAAGTGGGTTGGACCAGAATGGTAGCAAAGAGGTGATTGGATTGTGCATGTGTTTTGGCAGTAGAACTAACACTGCTAAGAAAGGTCTTCAGCAGCTTTGGCCACCTCTTGAACGCCCAGGGCATCTATCTTCTCTCTCCCACCTTGAAGTGGGGCTTCAGGAACACGATTAAGAAGCACGGGCTGGCCACCTGGAGTCTAAGCTCTGCAGTCCCTCATTGGAGCCTTCTTTATCTGGGTCTACCTTCATTTTCTCTGCACCCCCACTTCTCTCTGCCCCAGGCCCACCTCTGCCCAGACCAGCCCACCACCATTTGCTCACAGTCTCCCACCCCTGCTCTGCCAAACAAGATCCTTCCCCTCCTTTAAGGTTCAGCTTTGCCACCCCCAGCCCCTCTAGGAACACCTTCCCTCTTGGTTGTTGACACTAACTAGAGCAGCCGTGGGCAAACTACGGCCCGCGGGCCGCATCCGGCCTGTTTGAAATGAATAAAACTAAAAAGAAAAGAGACCATGCCCTTTTATGTAATGATGTTTACTTTGAATTTATATTAGTTCACACAAACACTCCATCCATGCTTTTGTTCCGGCCCTCTGGTCCAGTTTAAGAACCCATTGTGGCCCTCGAGTCAAAAAGTTTGCCCACCCCTGAACTAGACTCTGCTTCACAGGTGCAACCCCGGAGACAAACAGGCTCTCAGACACCCCTGCAGCTCAGGGACCCTGGAACACAGAGCCGGCACCGACCGCTTGGTTGGCATGGTGCTTGGTTTGTTTGTATATGGCATACAGTGGAATGAAAACATTATGTTTCCTCTTAGTTATCCAAGCACATTTTGCATTATACTTCACATATATCCATACTTTTTTTTCATGTAAAAGTAACTGTGTTTGCCACTCCCTCTGCCCAGTCGTTCAAGTAAAGTTGAAATTCCAGAATTCCTCTTGTTGGTCCAGTCTGTGTCCCTGGGGGTCATGTGTATCTCAGGCTGAGAAGTCAGATGAGGAGTACAGGGAGAAACAGGCATCACTGAGCAGTCATTTACTGCTAATGAATTTTGTCTCTTTATCTACGGATTGACTGAGTGTATCAAAATGCATCTGGTTAGAAATTTTAAGCAGTACAAAAGTAACCCTTCCAGCCCAGTGGCCCAGTGGTTGAGCGTCAACCTATGAATCAGCAGGTCACGGTTTGATTCCCAGTCGGAGCACATGCCCAGGTTGTGGGCTCAATCCCCAGTGTGGGGCAATCAATGGTTCTCTCTCATCATTGGTGCTTCTATCTCTTTCTACCTCTCCCTTCCTCTCTGAAATCAATAAAAATACATTTTAAAAAAGTAACGGTTCCATGGGTGGCCCCATCCCCCAAGCGGTGTCCCAGAGGCAGTCACTCTCACCTGTCTCTTAAATACCCATTCGGAAGTGGCTAATGAACAGTCAGTGGCTGGTAGTAGACAGTCACTATCAACTGCAGGTAAACTGGGGCGCCATGAAAACCAGCCCCAGCTCTGCACTTTCCGGGGCCGAGGCAGCTCCATGCAGAAGGGCTGGCTCAGCACAGCCAACCTGCCATTTTGATTGTTGTCGTTGGCTCAGACCACACAGGGGTGAGTTTGCAAAGACACCACACTCAGTGGAATTGGGCAGTTGGTACCACCTTCTTTGGCTCTGGTTTTGTGCCCTCACAGGGAGATTCGTTGTCATTGAGATTTCCCAGGTTGGCTGTCGCCTCTCCCTCAAAGCCAGCCAGGGGAACACAGCCAAAAGCTACATCAGGAAGAAAGGCCGGTGGGAGAAGGGGTGGAGGAAGCCAGCCCCCGAGCTGCGATTACAGCAATGCAGGGGATTATAGGGAGTTTCAGGGGGAGCTTTACCCCGGACCCCACTCCTGGGCTCACCTGAAAGGCAGCCCTCTCCCTCCACCTTTCCCGTGGGAATTCGGCGCAGCCAGCAGAACCCCTGAACTCTGCTGGGCCACTGCCAGCAACTTTCAAGCCATTCCCCCTGCCGACTACCGTGACATGATGTCGTTTTTTATTGAGGCAAGATTAGATTTTTTTTTTTAAGTTTTCAAAAGTGTGGTTCACATGATCTCTGGTACTTTTCCTATTGCTTGAAGACCACAGAGCTGCCAATTTCAATTTGCTTCAGCTTTTATCACTAGAAGAAGCTTAAAAGAAAAAGAAAGGGGGAGAAAGGCTGGATGAAAATATTCCCCTGGGCCTTGGCAGTTAGTATGAGGGTGGCAGGGGACACACGCATCGCTCACTCCCTTTTGTGTAACGGGTGTAACAGGAAGATGTCAGAAGATTGAAGCTGGGACTGGCGGCTGGACAGCATACAATGTCTTCTAGAACGAAGGGTTTTTATGCCATAGCCAGAAAGGGAGCGTGCAGCGTGGAGTCAGGCACAGCAGCCAGGACAGTATTAAAGAGAATGCTGATCTATATGAAATAGGTAAAATAAACTCAGAAAAGCTGTTCTTACTCTTAATTCTAATTTCATTAATTCTTCTCTTTGGAGGCAAGATTTCCCATTCATTCATTCAGTCAGTCAGTCAGTCAGTCAACATATTTACTAAGCACATATTTACTATGTTGCTGGGAATGCAGGATGAATAAGGCAAAGTCCTATTTTTTAAGAAAAACTGAAGAATATCTATTTGCAGGGATCATGGTTTTTCAGATGCCAACTCAGCCCTCAAAATGGGTGGTGTGATGGAAAGTTAGGAAAAACGTAAGATCGAATCCTATTGTTTTGGCATAAAATCAGAGAAAGAGGTCTGGAGGAGTAAAGGACACGCTGGGGAAATAAATGTCTCCCACTCCATCGGGATCTTGGAGGAGAAACAACATGTAAATATCACCACCATTGACTATCAGATTCCTAACAGTCCGATGATCCCCACACCAGCCTGTGCAGTAGGAAGGGGCAGCATTCATCACAGCTCTGCATTGCATGGTAGGTGCTCAGTCAGTGTTTGCTGAATGACTGTGGGTAAACCCCCAATTTACAGGGCGGGACAGGTTCAAGAGTAATCAGGAGATCGATCCTGAGTCACCTGGTAGTAAGTGGCAGAGGCTGGACTTGAATCAGAGGTGTTGAGTACACATATCAAGGCCCATCATTCCTCCTAGAGGCACCACTCTGGAGATTTCTCCAAACTACTGCCCTTCCTTTGACTGGCAGGAGAGTGTCTCTGGACTCAACATCCCCCAAGGTTGCAGTGAGTTTTTGGAGAGCAATTTCAATGGATGGAGGACAAATTGACCACAACTGTGGACAGGACACGCCATGAACAGACCCGGTCTCCTTGGAAGTTTCTCCCAGGGTTGAGTTGGTTGGGTTAAGAAAGTTGGATGTTGGCTGTTCTTTGAGTATAGACTCCTAAGCTGTCCCAAATTGAGGTGGAAATATTTTGTGGAAGTCTATGCATCTCCCCAACTTATTCTGCCTCTGTCAAACATCTGGATCAGAAAAAGCTGGTTTTAGAACAAACTTGTGAAGAAATCACTTCCAATTTGTGTCTCATGAACCTTGATTTTTCTCCTCCACTGAGGGATAGAGTGGGGCAAGTCCCGGGGAGTTTTGAAGGATTCACCAGGGTTGTAGAGCAAGGAAGTCTAATTCCACTGGCTGGAAGGAACTGGAAAGCCACTGAGTCCCTTCCCCTGCCTCCAGGAACAGAGGATCACAGCACTGGATAGGCCCTGCCAGGAAAGCAGTGTGGGGACGAGAAGGAGCCTGCAGAAAAGGAGAGTCTGGGTGAGAAGGCGACCAGGAGGTGGAAACCCATCTTCCTGTCCACTTTACCCCGAGATAGGAGGTAGTGTCGAAAGCTCTGGACTGAAAGTCAGGGGAGGATCGAGTTCTAGTCCTGCCTCTGCCGTAGACTCACAGTGTATGTCCCTGAGGACCACATTCATTGCCTCCTCTCTGGGCCTTAGTGTCCTCATGAGTAGTCTCATGGTTTCCAACGAATGCCTGGGAGGAGTTTCCTCCCAGGGAGTGCGGGCAGAGGCTGGGGTGCTGAGCAGGAGGGGCACTTGCAAACCCTCTCACCCTTCTACCACAACCATTTGGCTTTCGCCTGTTCACACATCACATATCCTCATACCATTTTGGTTTTGTTTGTTTTTAAACAGTTCTATTGGTTTTTGTGTTTAAGTTTGAAAACCACCAACTAGATCAGTGGTTCTCAACCTCGGCTACACATTAGAATCACCTGGGGATCGTTTTAAAATCCTGATTTCTGGACCTCATCCTCCGGAAATTCTGTTTCTTTGTTACTAATGTTGTGGCCCCACCCCATAACAAAGAAACAGAATTTCTGGAGGATGAGGCCCAGAAATCAGGATTTTAAAAAGATTCCCAGGTGATTCTAATGTGCAGCCAATGTTGAGAACCACTGAACTAGATGCTCTCAAAAATTCTCTCCAGCTCTAAAATCTCAAGAGTATTCCCTGTGCCTCCCTGGCTTTTGAATTTTTTTCTCCTCTAACCTGTAGTACATTGTGCTTTAGCCACTTGAATGCTTGTTTTTCTTTCCCCAAAGGCTCCTTGCAGCCCAATTCCACAAATAATTATGAATATGTGGGACCTGTTTCAAAGGCCACCTGGGCCAGGTTACCTGGCTCTCAAACTGCTCATACTTAGGCGGTATAGGCTGGAGACAGTTGAACAAAGATTTACAAAACTAAACAGTTTTTCTTCGAAAATTCTTCATCAATAACTGGGACCTTGTCTTATTTCTCTCATCCATAGCCAGTGTGTGTAGGACACTTAATAAGTGCTTAGTAAACATTTGCTGAAAGAATTGATGAATGAATGTCTCATTTCCATCTTGGGGGGGAATCACAGATGTATCCCTAGCTAAGGGCCTTCCCAGGACTGAGTGGAGCTAGGTAGACTGTGTGGGCTCTGGGATTTCCTTTTATGAGCTGGGCTGATTACAGCTGTTGGGAGTTGTTACCTTTTATGGGTTGAATTGTGGTCCCCAAAATATATGTTGAAATCCTAACCTCCTGTACCTCATAATGTGACCTTATTTAGAAAGAAGGTGGTTGCAGATGTACTTGGTTAAGATGAGGTCATACTAGAGTGGGGTGGTTTTATAATCCAATCTGACTGGTGTCCTTAAAACAAGAGACACAGAGGGAGAAGTTGACCATGTGACGATGGTGGCAGAGATTGGAGTGATGCATCAGTCTGGGAGCGCGTTTCACTTCCCCCGAAGAGCGGGGCATGCTTGTCTGAGTTAAACGTTATGCAGAGTCATTGTCCTTCTCTCCTCAGAAATGGTGCCCCTTGCTTCTGAGTATCTTCCCCAAGTTTTGTTTCATCCACTTGTCCTGGGGTAGGTTTCCAGTTCTGGCTTCTCCTCTCGTGCACTTGATCACAGAAATACAGCCCCCTTCCATCCCCAAGGAGATTCAGGAATTTCATAGGACCCACCTCATTTCTGGTTACTGAATAACTGTTGGGGCATCGAATGTCAAGGCAAAGAAAACAGAAGGGCCTACGTGTTGGACCAAATTACCTCATAACCCAAGCTGTTCCCATGGTGTCTGCTTGCACTGTCTGTCAGCAACTCTTTCATCACCAGCCCCACTTACATCACACTGTCCTCAACACCCAACCTGATCATTGTCACCTGCTTACAGCACAGAGCGCAGGAGCACAGGTGAATGGCAGCAGCTTAAGGTTTTGATTTAGCCTGGGGCAGTCTGGCAGGACGCAAGACAGGCAGGGCCTTTTATTTTCAGCTTTAAGAATGGAAGATGTGAATGGGAAAGGAATGAGGAGCTTATTGTGTTTTGATTCAAAACTCACCATTAACATCCCAACCTGGATTTCTAGCCCAAAGCTTTTCTCAGCAGTAGAGGTGGAGAAGGGCAAACTACGCTCCCCCTGCCCCCCCCTACCACCCCCCCCCCCACACACACAAACACAAACACACTCCTTCCCCAAATCTGACCTAGGGCTTTTCTGCAGGAAGAGAAGGTCTGGTGCCATTTCTCTGGCCTGGGAGCCACAGCAGCAGTGCCTGTGGATGGACGTCTTCGATCCACCCATCTTTGGGCTTTAGTGGAGAACCAGACATGCTCCCTTAGGCTGCATGTGTGGAACTGCTTTCCACCACTGGTGCTGACTTTAGTGTCTCTGAGAGATTGCCACAAGGACACAGAATGAAAAATGGTCTCAAATAGCAAGTCACGGTTTCCTCAAGTTAGAGCTGGAAGAACTGGGAGGAACCCAAAAAGGCTGTACTTACTCGGTGCTGATGTTAAATTCATTCACTTGCTCACTCACTCATTGACTTATTTACTCATTGATTCAACAGACATTTCCTGAATACCCCCTACAGGCCATGCTCTGTGTGACATGCTGGAGAAATAGAGACAAGGCCACAGTTCCGTGACACTAATGTGACTTGGGCCTAAGGAGAGGTATGTCCAGGGGGTGGATGGAGTCATGGGGAAGAGGACAGCTCCACCAGTGGCCTGGGGAAACCCGGAGAAGAGTTTTAGTCCTGGGACTAAAATAGCGATTTTTTAAAGCATAGGCCTTGGGTCCTCAGCATCAGAATGACCTGGGGAGTTTGTTAGCTTGTAGATTTGCAGATTCCAGACTGCCACCCAAGCCAACAGAGCCGGAGTCTCCGGAGTGGCCCTGGGATATGCATGTTGAGTCCTAGGTACTAAGGTGTAGAATGTCCAATTCAGGAGCTTTAAAGCCTCTGCCGCACAAAGGATATTCCAGCGAGAGCCAAGCCAGTGAGCGCCCAAGTGAAGAAGGACGTCTGGCCCTGGGAGAGGCCCAGAGCTCCAGAGAGTGACAATAAACTCATTGTTTTATGTATATTTTTTATTGATTTCAAAGAGGACGGGAGAGGGAGAGAGAGAGAGAGAAACATCAATGATGATAATCACTGATTGGCTGCTTCCTGCACACCCCCTACTGGGGATTGATCCTGCAACCCAGGCATGTGCCCTTGGCCAGAATCAAACCCGGGACCCTTCAGTCCGCAGGCTGACGCTCTATCCACTGAGCCAAGCCAGCTAGGGCTAAACTCATTTATAACTGAGACCGCACTGAGGTAGAGCTGAGCAAGGGACGGCCTATTATATCTTTTTGCAAAATTCAAGGACAGAGCTCCATGTCGCATAACTGATTTTGTCTCAAAACTTTAGGAAATTGCTTTTCTGTCCCTGTCTCTTAAAGGAGGTTGTTTGTATAAGAAGGTTGAAGACATGCTGCACAATTCCATTCCGAGGAGATTACTGGGGTGAATTGTTTATGCTGCCTGTTGCTCAGCCACCTGCTCTGGGGGATTAGCACTCTCCTTTGAGGCTCTGTTTGGGGGGGACCTGTGTGGTTCCCGCTTACAGCTCCAGGTAATCTTCCACTTCGGAGAGAGAGCGCCACCCAATTTCCAACGTTCTCAGTTCTCAACAAAAAACAAGAGGAAGGACAGCGAAGGGGCAGGCTGTGCGACACTTCCCATAATGTGCTGTTCTGTTTAGTGAGTAATAACAGTTGGAGGAAATCAAAGCTGAAAGTTGGGGTCCCCTTGCCATCCCTAGAGTCCCTTCCATGGCATTGCAGGTGTTGCTGGAGTTTGGGGTGAATAAGACGGGCACAGCCCCTGGCCTCGTGGTGTTTATGATGCACAGGGAAGAGAAACCCATTATGATGGAGTTCAAGGAAATGTGGTGAGTTATATTCATTCTCCCATGGTCCTCCATGCCTCATGGTCCACCTGGCCCAGGACTGGATGGCTCCTTGGTACCTGAGATATCCTTGTCCTGCATTTATTCGTGCCTTCATTTGCAAACATTTGCTAAACCCCATGTTATATGTCATGTTGAATGAATTGTGTCCCAGACTCTGTGCTAATAACCTGAGAGGCTGATAAAAAAAAAAATGATGAAAAGCCTGGCCTATGTGGCTCAGTGGTTGAGTGTCAATCTATGAACCAGAAGGTCACAGTTCAATTCCTGGTCATGGCACTTGCCCAGGTTGTGGGCTCCATCCCTGGTGTGGGTCATATAAGAGGCAGCTAGTCAATGATTCTCTCATCATTGATGTTTTTCTCTCCTTTTCCCTCTCCCTTCCTCTCTAAAATCAATTAAAAATATGTTTTTAAAAAATTGAGCAAAATGCAAAACCTTGTCCTAAGGATCTGAGTCAAGTGAGAAGTCAGATGAGTAAACAAATTGCATCACCGCTGGGAGAATGGCTCAAGTGGACAGCTGTGGTCTGTAAAGGCCATAGGGGAGTGTGGGGTGGGGTCCAGGAAGGGCAGAGCGGTCAGGTGGGACCTGGATCTGGAAGCATATGCAGGAGGGTTTTCACTCTTTTGGCATTTCCCAGTCAAAAAGTTAGCTGATATCTGTTCATCACTCAGTCACTCAGTAACTGTGGATTGAATACCTACAATGTCCTTAGTGAACCAATCTAACCAATCAAACCAACAACTCTCTCCTGGAAGGTGACAAATTGCTGTCAAGCACTGGGGACCATATAGAAGAAGTGGGAGAATCTGTCTCTTGCCCTCAGGGCATCTGCAGCTGAACTGAGATGGCCACATGTGTCCAGTCACCTTCAGAGCTCCTCTGTTTAGAAAAAGGTGGGTCTAGCCCACTAGCAATAGTGAGTTCCCTTCTGGGGGGAAGTGAGATGCCCTTTCATCTGGGTGAGGCAGTTTAAGTACAGCTCTTAAGTTTTGTAGCAGAATGCCTGGTCTGTTGTCTGCCAGGTTGGTAACTAAAGTATGAGCATCTATAGGCAGCTAATATATATATATGAACAATAAAGTTTATTTTATTATGTTCATTAAAATATAAAAATACAGCAATAGGTGAAAGAAGAGAACTGATCTAATTATTTGATATTTTTATTTCTTCCATGCTTTTACCTGGTTATGATCATTGCATATGCATAATTCTATCATCTGTGTTTTCTGTTTAATGTTATAGCGACATAAACATTATTTCAAATGACTACATAGTTTTCTTCACTTATGTACCATGATTTACTTAATATATTTAAGTATAGAACTTTTAAAATATTTACTTTTCTTAAGATAAATTCCCAGAACTGGAATTTCTAGTTAAAGAGAGAAGCATTATTAAGACCCTCAGTACATATTGCCAAATTGTTTTCCAAAGGGCCATACCAGGTTTTATTTCCATAGTATACGGAGTGCATGAGTTTAATTCTAAATTGCCTGCTATTTGTTCTTGCTGAAAACATAACTGAAATAATAAATTAAGCCCCATCCTTGTATGTGATTGGGTCAACAGAAAGAAATAGGTTTGAATTATATTAGTTTAGTTTCTTTACTTTGTATTGTAAATTAATACTGTGCCCTTAACTTTTATTATAGTTTATTATAAAACAAAATAAAAAAGACACATTTGGCATCTTTTGCTAAACCATCATTGATGATCCCATCCATTGTGTTATTCAGAGTCCTTTATAACAAGATATTCCTCTTCAACTTCAGCCATATTTCCATTTTCTTAAAATTGGATAATGGTACCTAGGATACCAAGAAGCTCATAGTTCATATTCATGTTTTCTAGAAGTAAGGTCTTAAAACCATCTTTCGGAGTGATTGAGAACAGGCTTAAGGACCACTAGCCAAATACACATCAGTGTAGCAGCTTAATTGACAATGAGGTAAGTTTCCAAAAGGTCGGGTTCTCTTTTAACCCTTGTATGGAGAATGGGGTGGGACCTCCTACTCCCTCCCTGAACTAGACTTTGGGACTTGCCTGCTCTGCCAAGCAGATGCTGAGCCCACATATTCAAGCTACCGCAAGGAGTAGATGACAGGCCTGCTTCTAGAAGGCTGGTAGAGTGGACGCAGCAGGAGAATGGAGACCATCCTGCTTGTGGTGGTGGCAGTGGGCAGTGAGGGACGATTCCCCGTGCAGGTGGCCTATCACAGAAGTCCAGGGGGACAGAGAGCAGGAGCCTGCCCTGCTCTGATCAGACCAAAGAGGACAGGCAGTGACTGCATCACAGCGCCCCTGACTCAGTGACCCCTCCTGGCATAGGTGGACCTCACCCATCTCATCAGCGACTCCTCCTCTCCAAGAGGAGAGACATGGAAAGTTCCATGCCAATTCTCCCCTTTTGTGGCCTGGGGCAGGCAAGTCTCTCCTGGACAGAAAGGTGGAGAAGAGAAAAGGAGGATTGCCCCCAAGGGTACTGAACTTCGGTAGCCAGCTTAACCAGATGTCTAGCATAATTGTCCTTTTCCGCCCTCAGTGATGTTTCTGATTATTCCCTCCCTGTGTATCTTGAGCTTTGCTATCATTTAAGTGAATTTATTTTTTGATGTTAAGCAGCCTACATTTTTGTATTACATTATATACAAGGAAATAACATGTGCTAGACACAGTCAACAGATCAAAACAGGTCCCGGGTGAGGCCTTAAAAGCTAGAGTCAGTAAGAACTCTGGTTATCAGGCATTTTCTATGGGCATCCAGGCTTGGGTTGTGTTTGACTGGGTGTAAGAGTCATGTCTTCAAAGGCAGTGCTGGGGGTGAGAATAATCATGAGTCAATATGAACAATTGTCATTCCTTTAGCCCAGTGGTAGGCAAACTGCGGCTCGGCAAACGCAGCTCATGAGCCACATGAGGCTCTTTGGCCCCTTGAGTGTGGCTCTTCCACAAAATACTGACTTCTGCGCACGGGCCACGAAGTTTCAATCACACTGTACGTGTGCGCCGGCACGTGGTGTTTCGTGGAAGAGCCACACTCAAGGGGCCAAAGAGCCGCATGTGGCTCGCGAGCCGCAGTTTGCCGACCACGGCTTTAGCCCTTTACAGTATGTAAAGCACTTTAACATCTATTGGACTGCGTAATCCTCACACCAGCCCTACGGAGTAGGTACTATTATCATCCCCATTTATCCATGAGAAATGAGGCTCAGAGAGGTCGAATGGTGGGTCTGGGACTCCCATCCAGGTCTTCTGGCTCCAAATACCATGCCCCCTGTCCTGTCCTGTTCCAGCTGAGGAGACCCACGTGACTCTAGAGAGCGTGGGAAACTGTGGTGTTGAGTTAAGGCTGAACCCGATGAGGAGGTCCCTGACAGCCAAGCAGCACAAATTTTTTTTTTTTTTTAATTAAATCTTTATTGTTCAGATTATTACATTTGTTCCTCTTTTTTTTCCCCCCATAACTCCCCTCCTCCCAGTTCCCGCCCCACCCTCCGCCCTCACTCCCCACCCACTGTCCTCATCCATAGGTGCACGATTTTTGTCCAGTCTCTTCCCGCATCTCCCACACCCCTTTCCCCCCCAGGAATAGTCAGTCCATTCCCTTTCTATGTCCCTGATTCTATTATAATCAACAGTTCATTCTGTTCATCAGATTATTTATTCACTTGATTCTTAGATTCACTTGTTGATAGATGCATATTTGTTGTTCATAATTTGTATCTTTACCTTTTTCTTCCTCTTCCTCTTCTTAAAGGACACCTTTCAGCATTTCATATAATACTGGTTTGGTGGTGATGAACTCCTTTAGCTTTTCCTTATCTGTGAAGCTCTTTATCTGACCTTCAATTCTGAATGATAGCTTTGCTGGATAAAGTAATCTTGGTTGTAGGTTCTTGGTATTCATCACTTTGAATATTTCTTGCCACTCCCTTCTGGCCTGCAAAGTTTCTGTTGAGAAATCAGCTGACAGTCGTATGGGTATTCCCTTGTAGGTAACTGAGTTTCTTTCTCTTGCTGTTTTTAAGATTCTCTCTTTATCTTTTGCTCTTGGCATTTTAATTATGATGTGTCTTGGTGTGGTCCTCTTTGGATTCCTTTTGTTTGGGGTTCTCCGCGCTTCTTGGACCTGTAAGTCCATTTCTTTCACCAGGTGGGGGAAGTTTTCTGTCATTATTTCTTCAAATAGGTTTTCAATATCTTGCTCTCTCTCATCTTCTGGCACCCCTATAATTCTGATGTTGGTACGCTTGAAGCTGTCCCAGAGGCTCCTTACACTATCCTCGCATTTTTGGATTCTTTTTTCATTTTGCTTTTCCGGTTGGGTGTTTTTTGCTTGCTCGCATTTCAAATCATTGACTTGATTCTTGCGCTCCTCTGATCTGCTGTCGGGAGTCTGTATAATATTCGTTATTTCAGTCCCTGTATGCTTAATTTCTAGTTGGTTCCCCAATATAATATCGAGGGTCTTATTAGTTTTCTTGTAGATCTCATTAAGTTTATCGGCGGCTTCTAAACAGTTCTTGAGAGACCTTAAAAGTGTGGTTCTGAACTCTATATCTTCCATTGACAATTTTGTCCTGTTTCTTTGTCTCCGCATTTTGTTATGCTTCCTTGGTGCACCCCCTAGTGGTCTTTGTTCGCAGTCTTATAGTTAAATCTTGATTGTTGTAGCTAATTCCAGGGAGGGTTTGACCTCCAGGCCAAGGGCTATGAGAATCAGCTGTGTCAGCAGTGAGAGAACTTCTGTCCCCTAGGGAGGTGCTAATCTGGGGTTTGCCTGAGGCTATCCGGCAAATGCCTGTGTGCAGGGCTTGGGCGGGGTGGGTCGCACAGGATCAACAGGGTGGGCCGGAGAGAGCAGTTATGGCGGCTCTCAGTCCTGTCCCCAGGGGCTCTGCCTCTCTGAGTCCCAGCACCCGCTGCAAAGCTCGGAGAGAAAGCTGCACTCGCTCTGACCGAAGCCAGACAGTCCCGCTTCTCCCGTTTGAGTCTGGGTCCCTAAAGACTCGCCCGGATCTGGAGCTCAGATTCTGCGACTCCCTCCCGATTGAAAACACCAACCGCGCCCTCCGCCGCCAGCCCGCTCCGCGCACTCCGCACCTCAGAATTTGACTTCAGCACTGCGCCTCCTCTGAGTGTCCGTATGCGTTTCTCTTTCCTCCTAGTTGTAGGACTTCCACTCAGCCAGCGTTCCTGTGGTTCTGGGTGATGTCCCTTCCGTTTTTTGGTTTCACTTTTGAAGTAGTTGTTCAAAGCAGCAAACTCCGGCATTAACCTATGCCGCCATCTTGGTTCTCGCAGCACAAATTTAATGCAGAAGAAACTGAGAGCCATCGAAGGCTTTTGGGCAGGAGTGTCACGATCCAGATGGTGAGATCCATCCATCTGATAGCTAGTGTGCAGAGGTTGGGGAGGTGAGAAGGAGGGAGCGTAGGAGTAGAGATGCTCAGAAGGTGGAGTCTGGAGAAAGCCTGGTCTCCAGGTGACATTGTTAGTACCCACGATATTATTGGCTTTTTCTTGGGATTTATCATGATGCCCCAAATTGGAATTAGATACAATTGATATATTCTGTCCCTCTCATTCCCTATCTTTATTAATGAGCCAGCATCCCGGATGTTTTCTCCATGTGGTTTTGTTGTGCTTTTTTCTCAGCATTTCTGCACTACCTCACCTCAGGACCCTCTCTATAAGCAAAATTGTGATTAAAATAATGCCCTAACATGACAACGAGTTGGGAGAAACGTTGACTTATTATAGTTAATGAATAGTTACTAAGAACCAACTACGTGCTGTTGGGGGGCAGGACTGGGAGAGAGGGTATGGGGGAGGGAGAGGGTTTGCAAAACTGGCTCCTTCTCACCCTGGGAGGGAGAGGATTAGGTGTGGATCCACCCTGCAGGGTATGTCCCACTCTGAGGTTTGCTTTGCAGTGTGATCAAAGGGTGTCTCAGAGAGGCCAACAGGCCCAGCCTCAGAGGTTAAACCGCTCCTTCTGCTCTGCTGTGGCCACCCCCGAAACTGGCTGCCCCAAAAGAGGGAGTGGGAGCCTGTCTCCTCCCCTCCTCCACCCCTTATCTGCTCCCCTGGGGCTGCACTGGAGCGCCCCACCCTCCAAGGGGAAGTCTGTGCTGTGAGGTGCAAGAGGGCACCTAGTCCAGCGACACTGACTCGCCGTGTGCCCTTGGGCAAGTTATTTCTTGTCTTTGGTTCCTTCCTCTTTCAGAATCGGAGCAGTTCCTTGTAGCTCTGAAGATCTGAGGGTGATTACTGCAGAATTGCATGGTGTGTGTGTGTGTGTGTGTGTGTGTGTGTGTGTGTGTGTGTGTGTGAGACTTGCTGTTTAATAGGGTGCTAAGACAGCAGGGGAGTCGTTCTTCCCGCCCCCCACCCCCTCAGCCGCACACGTGTGGCTCTCATTACTGTCAGGAGGCCTTAAGTCGGCCACATGGAGATGAGAACAGACCCCTTAATTAGGCACTGTTCCCAGAGCGAGAGAGGGACCAGCCTGGGCCTGGCTGCCCTGGCCTCATGGGGAGCCCAGCCTGCAGGGCTGGAGGGGGGCGGGAAGGGGAGGCTGCGGCCCGGGCATCTGAAGGACTCAGCAGGTTTACACTTCACTGACCCGATGGATGAATGGGGCCCTGTCCACCCACATGGGGGCCTGGAATCTTCAATTATGGCAATTACATCAACAGGTCGGAAGGGCAGTGCTTTCCACTGAAGAGGTTGAGGGATTAAAAGAAAAATCCTAAAGCCACTGTTTTATTTCTTTCTTTTAAAGGGATTGGGTTGATGGAAGAAGACCCCCATCTGCAGTTTAATTGGGCTGTGGGTAGAAAACAAAGATGTGCCATGTTTGGGGGGTAAAATCTGGCTGGCATGTGCTCACCAGCCTCTGGACTCTGGTTCTTCCCTCAGTTGACTTTGTACTACAGTTCCTGGTGGGTGTGCATCTCCTTTGTCGTCTTCCTGAGGACTGGACGGGCACCTTCATCTCTGAATCCTCCCAGCATGCAGTGCAGTGGATGATAGTTAAGACAGCACTGAACTGGTGTCAGAAGGGCTGGATTAGACCTTGGAGAAATCAATTAGTCCCTCTGACTCTCAGTTTCCATATCTGTAAAAGGGGTATAATGCTCGCTATCCTTCCTCCTTTCTAAGGTTTTGAAGAAGACACTAGTTCCTGCTATATACTCGAGCTGATGGGCTGGTTTCTTTCTCTCAGCCACCTGTTGGGTAGATAAGACTCAAGTGTGGCCCTTGCACCAGCTGTATGGGTGTCACCTGGGAGTTTGTTAGAAATGTAGAATCTCAGCCCCACCCGAGACCTACTGAAGCAGAACCTGCATTTGACCAAGCTCCCCAGGAAATTCATGTGCACAGTCAAGTTTGAGAAGTACTGCTATCGACTGAAACTTCACATAATAAACATTAGTTAAATGAGTGAATGACAGGGAGCTTTGTGGCCTTTTTCTCATTTGTAAAATGAGGATAATAATACTTGTATTTTTTTTTCCCATATGAGGAATGATGTGAGGACCAAATAAAAAAGTAGTTTATAATTGTAAAGGTGTTTTATCATCACTCACTAACCCATTCAGCAAACATTTGCTGAGCAGCTATATAAGGCAGGTTTGGGGTTATAAATGTGTTCTCTGTTTATGAACAATTGGAAGCATTCTAAAAGTCTGGTTTTTAAAAGAACTGAGTGCAAGATAATGTGGTCAGGGCTGTGAAATAGCTGTGCTCACCACAGGGAATAAGGGGGGGAGCCGTCAATTCCGATTGAAGTTCAGGGCTGAGTGAGGTGGGAGAGCCTTCTCTGAGTGGGTGGCATCACACTTTTGTAGGCATGAACCAGGTGGAGAAGAAAGAAAACGTCCTCTGGAGGCTCTGAGGTCTGACTCGGTTGGTAAGTACAGATGGGAGAGGCCTTGCTGCCTGGTTAGTTTCTTTTAGGCCCATCGTCTGCTTTCTTTTAGGTTCCAGTCTTGCATTGGGGCCATCAGAGAGCTGTTGTCCTGTCTACACTGCCAACTGCCTAAGAAGACATCATTTATTTTTGTTTTTGTTTTTCTTTTTGTTGTTGTTGTTTTTTTTTTAAATTAAATCTTTATTGTTCAGATTATTACAGTTGTTCCTCTTTTTCCCCCCATAGCTCCCCTCCACCTGGTTCCCACCCCACCCTCCGCCCTCACTCCCCACCCACTGTCCTCATCCATAGGTGCACAATTTTTGTCCAGTCTCTTCCCACATCCCCCCACACCCCTTTCCCCCCCAAGAATAGTCAGTCCACTCCCTTTCTATTCCCCTGATTCTATTATATTCACCAGTTTATTCTGTTCATCAGATTATTTATTCACTTGATTTTTAGATTCACTTGTTGATAGATGTGTATTTGTTGTTCATAATTTGTATCTTTACCTTTTTCTTCTTCTTCCTCTTCTTAAAGGATACCTTTCAGCATTTCATATAATACTGGTTTGGTGGTGATGAACTCCTTTAGCTTTTCCTTATCTGTGAAGCTCTTTATCTGACCTTCAACTCTGAATGATAGCTTTGCTGGGTAGACTAATCTTGGTTGTAGGTTCTTGGCATTCATCACTTTGAATATTTCTTGCCATTCCCTTCTGGCCTGAAAAGTTTCTGTTGAGAAATCAGCTGACAGTCATATGGGTACTCCCTTGTAGGTAACTGACTGTCTTTCTCTTGCTGCTTTTAGGATTCTCTCTTTGTCTTTTGCTCTTGGCATTTTAATTATGATGTGTCTTGGTGTGGTCCTCTTTGGACTCCTTTTGTTTGGGGTTCTCTGCACTTCCTGGACTTGTAAGTCTATTTCGTTCACCAGGTAGGGGAAGCTTTCTGTCATTATTTCTTCAAATAGGTTTTCAATATCTTGCTCTCTCTCTTCTTCTGACACCCCTATAATTCGGATGTTGGTACACTTGAAGCTGTCCCAGAGGCTCCTTACACTGTCTTTGTATTTTTGGATTCTTTTTTCATTTTGCTTTTCCGGTTGGGTGTTTTTTGCTTCTTCGTATTTCAAATCTTTGACTTGATTCTTGCGATCCTCTAGTCTGCTGTTGGAACTCTGCATAATATCCTTTATTTCAGTCAGTGTATGCTTAATTTCCAGTTGATCCTTTTTCATAACCTCAAGGGTCTCACTAGATTTCTTGAGGGTCTCACTACATTTATCAGCGGTCTCGCCAGTCTTTTTGAGGGTCTTACTAAATTTATTGGCGGTTTCTAGAAAGTTCTTGAAAAACCTTAAAAGTGTGGTTTTGAACTCTATATCCAGTCATTTGCTTTCCTCCATTTCTGTCATTTGCGACCTGTTTCTTTGTCTCTGCATTTTTTATGCTTCCCTGTGTTGGTAGAGTGTCTTTGTGTGCTAGGTGTCCTATAGGGCCCAGTGGCTCGGCCTCCCCAATTACCTGAGGTGGACACTCTTGGTGCACCCCTTTGTGGGCTTTGTGCACAGTCTTGTTGTAGTTAAGCCTTGATTGTTGTAGGTATCACTGGGAGGAATTGACCTCCAGGCCAATTGGCTGTGAGAATCAGCTGTGTCTACAGTGGGAGAACTTCTGTGCTGAAGACACCCTTATGAGGCAAGACTTGCTTCAGTGGAGCTTTGGTGTTCACTGAGTCTGCCCCCTGAGTGTGTCCCTTATGGATCTGAGGAGCTGTAATTGGATGGTCCCACTCTGACCACTGGGTACACTGGCTCTTGGATCTAAGGAGGTGCTAATTTAGCCTCTGCCTGAGGCTACCCAGCAGGAGCTACAAGGAGATCTGCAGATTCCCCTTCCTTGTTTGGGGTTTGGAGGTGCCCAGATGAGGCCCAGCTGTGAAGCACTGCCAGCTGCTGTGGGGCCTTGGGCCTTCTCTTGGAAGTTCTGGGTCTGTCTGGTCCAGCTGCAGTTTGTTAGGTAATTTTCAGATTGCAAAGGGCCAGGGCATTCATATGCAAAAGCCTCTGCTGCAGCTTGGGTGGGACAGGGTCTCAGGGAATCAACAGGGCGGATCAAGCAGCTATGGCTGATCCTCAGCCCTGCCCAAAGGGGCCCTGCATCTCAGTGTCCCGGTAATAGCTGCAAGCACCTTTGAGAGAAAGCCACCCTTGAATTCCGAGTTCTGCCCGCTGCCAGACAGGCCAGTTTCTCCCCATATGAGTCTAGGTCTCCCGGAACTGGAGTTCAGAGCAGTCGGGGGCTTGTGACTCCCTCCCGGTTCAAAAAGACAGCCGAGTCCTCAGTTGCCAGCCCTTGCCGCGTGCGCCTCCATACCTCTACACTTCCACACCTCCTCTGAGTCTCAGTGTGCTTTTCTCTTTCCTTCTAGTTGTAGAATTTCCACTCAGCCAGCCTTCCTGTGGTTCTGGGTGATGTCCGTTTTGTCTTTTAGTTGTATTTTTGAATTTGTTGTGGGAGGCAGCAATTTCCGGTGTTTACCTATGCCACCATCTTGGTTTCTCCCTGTTTTTGTTTTTCTTTTTAAAGATTCTTCATTAGCTCTAGTGCAGCGGTTCTCAACCTGTGGGTCGTGACCCCTTTAGGGGTTGAACGACCCTTTCACAGGGGTCACCTAAGACCATCAGAAAACACATATATAATTACATATTGTTTTTGTGATTAATCACTGTGCTTTAATTATGTTCAATTTGTAACAATGAAAATACATCCTGCATATCAGATATTTACATTATGATTCATAACAGTAGCAAAATTACAGTTATGAAGTAGCAACAAAAATAATTTTATGGTTGGGGGTCACCCCAACATGAGGAACCGTATTAAAGGGTTGCAGCATTAGGAAGGTTGAGAACCACTGCTCTAACGGGTGAGGTTTATGGCCAACCTCAATGTCTTACTTCATAAGATTTTAATGTAACACTGAGTAGTGGGGTCAGTTAAGAAAGGGAAGTAGGTTTCCAGCTATATCATTGTTTTCCCCACCCCGCTGGAGAGGCAAGTTGGCACCTATGGTAACCGAGAATGGAGATGTCAGCACGATTAGGAAATGGTCAGTGCCCTCCTCCGGCACCACTGAGACCTGTCACTGCCCTGCTCCCTGTTGCCACCCCACTGTGTCCACAGCAATAGTGGTCACAGCCAAGGGCCACGTGGCTCTCAGTCAGGGAGCAGTCTGCAGAGTAGAGATACCCTGAGGCCCAGAGAGCAGAAACCCTCATACACCTGGAAGAGGCGACTCCCATGGGAAGCAGAAAGGGAGTGGAGGTTCTGTCTCAGCTCTACCTGGCCACAGCCGGGAGACAGGAGTGAGAGTGGGTGACACCGTGTGGGTGTGTGCAGAAGCAGGCACGGAGCAGGGCAGGCCCAGGGTGTACACCGAGTTCACCGGAAGGTCAGGAGACGTTCCGGTGGCATGAGGGCTGAGCTCTGGCTTGCTGGTCTGGGCCGCCAGTGTCTGCATGTGGTGCCTGATTGCCACTCCTGATGGAGAGGGAGGCCCTGTGCAGGGCTCCTGGGCGTGGCAGGAAAGACCGATCTAGATACTCAGGCTCCTCTTCTCAGTTCTGAGGTCCCCAGTGATAGGCAAGGACTTTGTCTTGGTTGTACGGGACAGCGCCCTTGGTGGCGAGTTAAATATTTAACCAAACTTGCAAATAAGGGTTATCTGTTTGTCTCTGGCAAGGACATTGGGGCAAATGGCTTTCTGCACCACTGCCCTCGGTACTAGTGTTTATTCTCTTGGGGCAGAGGGAAGAGATAGAGCCTCCCCTTATCTCTGGTCCCTTTTAGTTCTGTTAGCACAGGCAGTCAACTTAAAAAAAAAAAAAAGAGAGAGAGACAAAACCCAGGCGTGGAGCTCTGGGTGAATCTTCACTGTGAGCTTGAGAGCAGCACGTGGCAGAGAAATAGCCTGAGGATTGCAGCCAGGTGGGACTGGACTCAAACGTGGACTTCTCCCCTGAAAAACTGCAGTGCTCAGGAAAGTGCTTTTACCATGCCCTGCCTCAGTTTCCCCATCAGTACCGCAGAACTGGGCTGTGCCCCTTGCTGGCGGTGAGGACTGAAAGGCGGTGCAGTGACAGGGCGGTGCTGGCTGGTTTGCTGGGAAGCTGGATGTGATCGGCCCGAGTGGGCTGGACTAGGAGACTTGAGGGCTTTCAGTTCATGAACAGCATCTCAGTGTCAGAGCTGGGCACACAAGGAACCTCATGTCAACTCTTCATCAGACAGAAAAGGAAGCTGCAGCCAGAAATGCCCCACCCTGCAGAGCCTCTGTGGCCACCACGCCTGTCCTCAGACCACACCCCATCCCAGGAGAAGCTCCTGTACCCTCGGGCTTTCTGGACCTGTTCTTAGCACCCACCCTGCCACCACCTGACCTGGTGACTGCTCTCTAGCTCCAGTCGCCTTGTTGTCGGACTTAACTCTTGCTAGTTCCCAGCCATGGCCTGGAATCCACTAGCAAGTGACTGATCACACACCCATGCATTACTTCTGCTGCCTCTGGTGCACACACCTCCCTTTTCAGTGGGGTCCAGAGCCCAGGGCTTTAGGAGAATGCTCTCCCCATCTCCCCACTCCTGGCTGCTGTGGTTTCTGGATTGACATTTCCTTTCTCTCTCCCTCCCTCCCTCTTTCTCTCTCTTCTTTGTATTTTTTATAGCTCTGGGAAGCAATCTTTGAGGATTTGGGGGGTGAACACGCTGTTTGCCTGCAGTAAGGATGTCCTTAAAGTATCATGAAATCAAAAAGGGCTCTAGCCTCCCCTCCAGAGGGCAGAGGGCAAGTCCTGAGCAAGCTCCTGACATCGGTGAATGAATCCACCTCCTCTAGATGCTATGGATTGTTGCAAAACATTCATCTCCCTGCTTGGGGCCTTAGTTTCCTACTCTGTAAAATGGGCACAATAATGATTCTAATCTAGGTAACCAAGTTGCTGGCTGGACCGCAGCAGATACTGATGTGGAAATGGTTGGTAGGCTACACGGCTGGTGCACTTGACCTGACATAGTTCTCAGCCCCATTCTGGGGTGAGGTCTGTGTATGGTTCCTGGATCAGTCCTGGTTGTGCTAAGCAGCCCCCTTCAAAGGATTGTCTGGTTCTAGGACTGCAGAACCACAGCCATGGGTTCCATTGGACCTCTCTCCTCAGACTCCTCTTCCAGATGCAATGCTCCTCACAGGTGGTAAGGAGGCTGAAGGAGTGCTCAAGGGTTATCTGACTCCAGATGGGATCTCCCATGGCAGACACGCCTAGACCAAGGACCCCACCCTGACCCCCCTTGCCCTCCCAGTTAGAGGTGATAGTGTAGGGCCCAGGGAGATATGTGGAGCTGCATAGGTGACATGGCTCCCCTGGGTAAGGAGGGGAAAAAACACATTCTAAAGGGCAGCCATACCCATTGCCCAGGCAGTAACCCAGCCACCAGCAGCATTTGCATAAGGCATTTATTCACCGTAAAGGAGCCAAGAGAGTTGTCACAAACTTTTCAGAGACAGCAGCACCAGGCTGGGAATATTTACTAGTTCATTCATTTGTTCATGTCCTCAAACATGTGTCGATTTCTTTAATCTTGACGTATTTATTAAGCACTTCGTATGTATCAGAGCCGTGCAAGGGTCCTGGAGACATTATGTCTTGTGTTAGTCAGGGTAGATCAGGTAATGCTGTGGTAACAAACAACCCCCAAATCTCAGTGGCTGGAAGCAATACCAGTTTATTTTTGACTGTCTCAGCGTAGCTCTTTAGAGAAGGGTCTGCTCATGGTTGACAACTTGAGGGGTGCTCCACCATTTATGATGTCACCGTTCAGCATGAGCCCCTATGATTCACTGTAGCAGGGGGAGAGAACCCAGAGAACTGTGCACCCGTCTCTAAATGATTCATCCTGGAGGTGACACTCATACTTCTGTTCATATTTCCCTGGATGTCACATTGCCACACCTACCAGGTAACTTCAAGGAGGGGTAGAGAAGTATAATCCTTCTCTGGGCCTTAAAGAAAGGAAAGATGGAAATAGTGTCAACTCTGTTAATTTCTATCACATTGTGAACCGTCCTCCACCCCCAACAACCCTGCATATAGTTACTATTCTGGTTTTACAATGAAGAAACTGAGCATGAGAAAGATTAAGCACCTCCTTCACATTTGCATAGCTAATAAGAGGGAGATGTGGGATTTGAACCTGGGATGGTTTGATTGCAAAGCCTTTTCTGGTTCCTTTCTATCACACAGTCATGCCTACAAAATGGTTATCTCACAAGTCAGGGGACGGTAGCCCGTCAGCCAAAGAAGGATGGGTGAGGTGCTGTGTAGTTTTAGAGGACGGAGAGATTGCTTCCAGTTGGATAAATCCAGGAAGCCTTTATTGTGGAGGTGGCTTTTGCCTCCAGATCTTGAAGAGTAAGCCAGATTTAGACCGTCAGAGATGTTTATTTTTTCAATCAGTCAGTTATTCATTCTGTGTGCTGTGTGGGCGGCTTCTTATATCTGGCAAACCTTTTTGAAATCCATTTAGTTCACACTCTTTCCTCACATGAAAAGTCCTGGAGTGATGAGGATGGGAGGGGTGGTGGTTCTGAACTGGGTTTGACTAAGGAACTTTCCTGGAATGGGCCCTGGGGAGAGATCTGATGCAGTTGGTCAATTAAGAACTGGATTTTATTGCCAATTTATTACAGCCTTCCTTCCTTTCTCCCTCCCTCCTTCCCTCTTTGCCTTTCTCTCTCTCTCCCTTCTTGTGTCCTTAGTGCCTGGGATCTGCCGGGGCAGTGCTCAGTACTGGGGAAGGGAACTGACCTGGACACAATTTTTGTCCCTGGGAGCTTCGGGGTTTAATGATAGGAGGGATAAGGTTGCAGGGCCCCAGGGCCCCATGTTTGCCTAGGAACTCAAGAAGAAGCCCCCAGCGTGGGGCAGAGTGACCCCATGGAGGGGTGTGGGTAACTAGAGTAAAAGAAAATAAGCTAGCCACACAGAGTAGAGGTGGAGGAGGGGGGAGAAGCTTGCAGGGCAGCCAGAGGGGAAGTCCCAGGCCTGCTGTGAGAGGGGCTGAATGAGTCAGGACCAGCCTGTGTTATTCCCTGACTTGCAGGGGGTGGGGGCAGCTGGGCCCTCGGGCTCACCCAGAGGCCGCCCGACTGCACCTGGCCTTGCCCACAGCTGTGCTTCCTTGAGTGGCCCACGCCAGCAGCCAGCTTGTGCCAGGGAAGCTAGAGCAGAACTGGCTGCGGCACTGATTTTATTCTGCTTCCTATTCCCCCTCCCTGATCCAGGGAGAACTTCAGTTTGGAGGACAGAACTCTGCCTCCATCAGGGATGGCTCAGGTGAACCAAGGATAAGAGAAGCGGAAGACATCCTTGCATACAACTTGGGGCACACGTTTCCCTTCCAAGATTCACAGCAAAGCGCCTGAGGTTTCTACTCTGGAGAAAGTGTCCTCAGGCCATTCCTGGGGGGCAAGGGAGGAATGCATGCTCTTTAGCTGAGTCTGCACCCCTTCTACTCCAGTCTCTTCTCTCAGTCACACCATCAAAGGATCTCAGCGCTGGAAGGACCTCGGAAGGTATCTAGGCCAGTGGTTGTTCAACTGGCAGATTGTCACCCGGGAAGCTTTAAAAATAAACACACTGCCAGGCCCTGAGCCCAGGCGTCTGACTCCGTAGGCCTGGGCCTGGTCTGTGCTGGGAGTTGATTGAGCCGGTCCCACGCTCAGAGGGGTGGTCCCCTGGGGCCAGAGGCCCGCAGAGCACTTCCCTTGCTTGTGCTTGGCAACCAGCCTTTTCTTGTGAATTTATCGTTCTCATTAAGGGAATGGCTCTCCAAACCCGCTGAGAGGACCAACACCATTGTGCTCCTGAATGCAGGGCCGACCGGCCAGGAGAGGGTTTCTGCTCTGGCTTGGTTCCATTTCATCAAGGAGAAGGAGCCCTTCCCTGGGGTGGGCGAGCATGGTCTGTGCCAGGCGCAGCTGCCTAGGGAGTTCCCTGAGCCAGCCGTGGGGAGACTGATCAGCCAGCAGCATCCTCACCAGGGCTCAGGGCTGCCCAGCGGAGAAGAGGGGCTGCAGAAATACCGCTGACCGCCGCCCCGACATCTCCACACACCCGGGCCTGGCCGAAGAGCAGGCTGTCGGCTGGAGGAAGTGAGACTCTGGGCAGTTCTCTGGGAAAACACTTCACTTTTTATTTCTAAGTCCAAAGAAGATAATAGAGATTTTATTCCATGTGCCCAAGGTTTGCTCACGCAGGCTCTCATGTGCTCCTCAGTAACTGCCCTGGGAGGAAAGGGCACAGGATTATCCTTCTGTGGGGCTATGATGTCTGTTAGGTACCATCAAATTGCTCAGAAAGAAATTGTGTGTGTGTGTGTGTGTGTGTGTGTGTGTGTGTGTGTGTGTGTGAGAGAGAGAGAGAGAGAGAGAGAGAGAGAGAGAGAGAGAACAACTGATAAAGAAAATGGGGTAAATTTTAACAATAGTGGGTCATCTGGGTAAAAAATATACAGGGTTTTAATGTGGCTTATTCAAGACACAGAGCAAGTTACCAGTGGGGTCCCTGTCCGTGTAAGACCTACTTGTCACATCTCTAAGTTAATATATTTCTTAGACTCTGTTTAAAAGCTACTTCTTGAGGCGCCTTACCTGGCCTCCCAGACTGGATCGTGTGCCCCAATTTCAGGTACTTTTCCTGCCACTTTTCACAACAAGTAGGAATGAATTGTTTTGAATGTAATGCCTGTGCTCCTGCTGGACTATGAGCTCCATGAGGGCAGGACCTCAGCTGTCTTGGTCCTGGCTCTGTCCCAAGGGCCTAGCACAGAGACTGGAGTGCAACAGATGCCCAGCTAAGACTCGTCGAAGGGATGAATGAATGAGTGAGTGGATGCCAGGGCATGGGCCACAGATGTGCACCAGTGGACACTCCCATGCGCGGACACGCTCGCGCTCTGCTGTCTTAGTTCCATTGCTCTGTGTCATACTCAGGCTGGAGATGCCAAGATTTAGAGGCAGCTGGCAGGGTGGCATCATGCCTCTGGAAATGACATCTGGAATGAATGACATCCTTTGGGAAGAGAGGATGACATCCCTTCCCAGCCAGTGCCCCGCCCCTCCCCTCCCCACCTCAAGCCCAGATGCTCTTCTGGGGAGAAATGATGCCCTTACAGCAGGTGGTGGAGGGATCCCAGGGACAGCAGGCATGAGAGGGGGGCGGGGGTGCCGAGTGGAAACCGCTGCCTTTCCAGAAACAAAAGAGCCCTTTAAAGTCACTTGGTATCACGTCTTCCTGCCCTGGGCCTCTGCCAAGCCTGCCTTTTCCTATCTTGGAGCAGCAGTACCAGCAGAGACCTGTGTTTGCTCCCCCTGACGCCCTGCCATGGGGAATGGGGGCAAGTGCCGTGCTGCGCAGGCCTTGTGTGCCCATTCACCGAAGCATTTTGATTTTAATTTTTGAATAAGTAATACATCCACAGATTTCAAAGTTCAAAAAGTATAACCATACATGAGGTAAAAGTCCCCCTCCCACCTCGGCCACCCATTCATCCAGTTCTCCCTATCGATGTTTTTAGTTTTCAAATCCTTCTGCAGATAGTTGATGCACATACAACCAAATACATACTTCCCTGCCGTGGTAGAATTCCATACACTGGACACTGTGTCTTGCCTTTTTACCTAATATATATCTTGGCACTCTTTCCACGGGAGTCTATAAAAGAGTATCCTTGTTTTGTTTTCCTTGGCTATATAGTATTCCATAGTGTCAGCATAATGGGGCAAATGCTCAATATATCTAAGAAGCCACGCTCCAGCCTTCCCCTTGCCATGCTGTGTGCGCAAACCCACACTTCTGTTCCTGGATCCGATTGAGTACTATGGACTGATGGAGACTTAGAGATGGGAGGCACCTCACACCTGTGCTGTCTGGTGAAGTAACCACTAGTCTCGCGTGGCTGTTGAGCACTTGACACATGGCTAGCCACACTGAGATGCACTGTCTGCCAAACGCTCACTGGATATTGACGATTTCATTTTGAAAATCTAAAATATCTTAGTAATGAATAAACTAGATGTTTGTTACAAGTTGAAATTATGATGTTTAAATACACTGGTTAAATAAAACATGTGAAAATAAATGTCAGCTGTTTTTAAAATTACCTTTAAAAAATGTGGCTACTCACAAATGTAAAATGATGTAGGAAGGTCACGGTCGTGGCCAGCATATTTGTGTGGGACTATAGGCTTCCTTGGAGACTTGGAGCCCGGGGGGAAGCTGGGGTGGGAAGGCGCTAAACAGAGCAGAAGGAGCGAAGCAGAGGAAAACAGACAGATGGCCAGCAGCGTGCTGGAAGCCCCCGAGTCTCACAGTGACTTTCTGGGAGGCCTTGGGACCGGCCCCCTCCCTTCTCGGTCCTGGTGTCCGCCTGTGTCCGGATGATGACTGGGATTCGAACAGTTGCCACCAGGAGAGCTGAGGCTCTCTGTGGTTTGTTCTCTCCTCTATCCCCAGAGCTAGAACAGCGTCTGGCACAGACTGGGTGCTTGCCGAATGAATGAATGAATGCATGAATGAATGAATGAATGAATGAAGGAGAGTAGGAAGTAAAATGGAAAATGTAATTTTTCTTTTCTAGGCAAGTATTAGGCTCATCAAACTATCAGGACTCAGAGGCTGGGATCATAGGAAGCCTCGGACGAGGAAGCCAGAGCTCAGAATGCAGGAGCGACTGGGCCGAGGTCCCTCTGGGCGTTGATAGCAGAGACAGGAGCCCCTCCAGTTTCTTCACTCCCACAACCAAAGAATCATCCAGAGAAAAAGGCTGTTCTAAATTGGTGTCTGCCCTCGGTAATGCCTGCTGTAAATGCATCCTGACCGTGGCACCCCCTCCTTCTCCTTCACCGGTTTTTAGGGAAAGAATGGGAGCAAGGAACCCACTCAAAGCCAAGGGCTCAGCGTTTTCCCATGTCCCTCAGCCAGAGGTCCTTGCTCCAGCGTGATCACCAGGCAGAGCTCCCGTCCTGTCCTCTCCCCTGGCCTCCGGGGCCCAGGCACTGGCCTGGAGAAGCCGGAGGCCAGCCCCAGGCCTTGAGGAGCCAGCAGGCTGCACTGGGCAGCCGGGGGAGCAGCCTCTAAATCATTCCCGCAGGTGGGAGGGGCCGAGAGGGGATTTTCATAGATTATATTGAAAGAATTACAATGGCGAGGGAAGGGAGCCGAGTTCCCACAGAGTGTCCGGTCCCTCCTGAGGGGGGCTGGGGAGCTGGGCCGGCAGCCTCTTTCTCTCTGGGCAGCAGCACACATAGCTTTTAATAATTAAGTAACTTTAATTGTCCTGGGAAAGCCGAGCTCGCCTTGGGGCGCGCTGCACAAACTCATAATTAATGTTACCAAGAGAGATTAGCAAAGGAGAACTGAGAAATGATTCACTTTTTAAAAAGCGCCTCACTGTTAAGCCTTATTATCCTAAGTTTAGAACCTCATTTATCTGCTTTGGGAGGGGGGCGGGGGGAAGACCCGAGACCCAGAAACGAATGCCTGTGAGATTAAAACTCCATGCCTTTGTAATGTGGTTTAAAAACATCAGATGGGAAAATGTTGCCATTTAGTGACTCCATTCTGGCAAGTGGGGGAGAATTTAAGACACAGGAATAGAATTCATAAATTATAATGCATTAACAAAAACTCCAGTTTTTTGTTGTTGTTGCTTTTTTTGTTTTTGTTTTTACTGCTCTCCCTGTTCCTTAGAAACGATTTCATTTTAGGAGTTTTGGGAACAGCCTTTTCTCTCTGGTTGCCCATGACAGACATACCAAATTCTGTGTAATTTTCTATAATTATTCATATGAAACGATCCTAGTGGAGTGTCTAGCATATCAGAGTTCGGTAAATAGCTGATGAATTACTGGATGAGCACCTTAATGAAGAAAGGAGAGCTTCTGTGCTTGCTCAGACCTCCTGGATCCACACGAAGGGCCAACCAGCCTGTGCCTGGCCACTTAAGGATATGGTGGGAGAGCTGGCTGAGAGGGAGGGGCGAGAGCAGGCACGAGTTAGGAGTGGGTGTAAGAATGAGGGCCAGGCGTGAAGTGAAGCACAGAGCTCGGGGCCTTGGGTGGCCCTTATGCATAATGAGGGGTCCATAAATAGTGCATGACTGATGGCCCTCAACTGTGAGTGTGCTTCCTCACGAAGTCCTAGTGTCTCCACAGCACTGCCCTGCTTTTGTCTTCCATTCACGCTGCAAATATTTGTTCCCTAAATCATGGGTGCCCTACCCTTTCCAAGCACCACCATGGATTTGCTTACATTTAGTTGCCTCATATTGATTGGACGCCCACTATATTCCAGGCACCCTTTTACACGGACATACCTTGAAACAACTAGAATGCAGGTGGGAGCATTCTCTCCACCAGATACACGGTTCCTTTCTTCTCTCTGAGCCTCAGTTTCCTCATCCACAAGATGGGAACCATGGTAGCAGCTTCCCCGAGGCTCTGCTGAGAGTGTGGATGGCAGGTCCTTGGCAGGTGGACAGGTGATGCTGGGAATTCCTGGAGCCCCTTTTCCAGGTCATTGTGGGGGAGTTTCCTCTTTTCTTCTGGCTTCTCGGAAGGAAACCTTAGAGAAGGTTTCGGTCTTAGGAAAGGGGACTGTTCTCCCCACATACCCACACAACAGGGCTCAGATGGCCCCTCCTCGCTTGTCCTAGAGTGGGAGCTGGAGGGTGACTAGTCCTGTGCAGCCACCTGCCAGCACGATCAGGCCTCTCCTGAGAGCTGTGCTGTCTGGAGAGGCTGGTGGGTAAATACGAGGTGGTGGTTGATTCAGCTCAAGGTGTGATTCCTTTCAAGGTCGCTCCATGTGATCAGATAGCTTACAAAGAACAAATGCTTTTAAGACATGAAGGAATGAAGTCATTCTCTCCCTGGTGCTGTCCCTTTGCAGCATTAGGCAAATCGCATCTGGGCCTTTGTTGCCTGAGGGGAAAGAGTAGAAGGGGCTTCCCCAGGGCTTCTCCCAAGGCACTGGGCTCTGAGGTGGCAGAGGCTGGGAGTAGCATCCAGGCCTGGCCTGGAGAGGAGGGGGCTAGGAAACAGGGCTTGCCAGGCGCAGCATCAGTGAGTAGAAATCACTCTTAGAAACCATGGCTAATTAAGGGCACTGAGCGGAAAAGCACGCACTGAGAATAAATAGTATTGCTAATAAACATGGTCCCTCAACCTCTTCCAAAGGTTAGATATTATAGATTACTTTCCCATGCATCATCTCATTTGATCCACATAAAAGTTCCAGGTCAGAGAGTACTATTCCTATTTTGCAGATGAGTAAACTGAGGTTTCTGAGATTTTAGTTGACCTAGGACTTGAGCCCAGGTTCTCACACTCCTACCACTCTGCCCGATGAAAGGCTGCTCATGATAATCCTATTTCCTTCCGGCTCTTCAGTACTGAGATCTATACTCCCGCTCTTTCCAACAGGTGATGCCATATATTTTACTATTACATGGGCGCTCAGGAAAAAAACAGACAAATTTCTGTTCATTACTCATCTTTCAATCCATTGTATATTCAGTTTATTTTTCCCGAGAACTTACAATGTGTTTTAGCTAACCAGGATCCCTGACTCCCAGTCTTTGAGCTAGGTGTGATTTTTGGATTTTAAAATGACATGCACAGGCCCATGTAAGTGAAAACGTGTAAGAGAAAAGAGTAAAATGTTAGCTCCTCCCTCTTATTCTTGATTCTCTGTCGCTCTCCCGGACACAATCAGTCTTGCCAGTTCCTTGTGCATCCTTCAGAGATAGCCTATGCAGATGCAAGCGCACACGCACACACACACACACACACACACACACACACACACACAGTGCACAGTGCGCACCCTTCTTCCAAAATGGTAACGTACTACATGTACTGTTTCTGTATCTTGGTTTTCTGTTTCCATACCTGGTTTTTATCAGGGAGATAGCTCCGTATTAGAACACAGAGAGCCACGCCAATCTTTCTAAATGGCTGATTAACGTTTCATTTTATTTAACCTACATTTCACTTGCAAACTACTTGCCTACTGATGGGTTTTTGGGTGGCTATCATCATCTTGCCACTTAGGTTTTCCCCAGGCCTGCCCTTTGTGGTGGCTGCCGGGCATGCCTAGGCTGTTGCCATGCAGTGCAAGCTCCAGATGGGCCCTCATGTCCTGGCCTCACCGGGTCCTGTCCCAGAAGTCCTGACAGGGGCTCCTTCAGACTGGACACTGGGCCCTGAGCGGAGCCTCCCCCCAATTCTCCCAGGCCAGACTGAGCTCCCTTAGAGGAGAGGGTCCTTTCCTGCTGGCTCAGCCAACCCTGAACATCATCTTGGAGTAACTGGTGCAGTAGAAATGGCTGGGGACAGAGAATAGAACTTGAGAGATGGAAGTTCTAGTCTAAATCTGCATTTTTTAGCTACTTGACTTTGGACAAGTGCCACGGCCACCCTGGACCTGAGTTTTACTATCCATCAAATGGGGACATTGGGCTCTAGCTAGTATCTAGCGTCCTTCCCAGCCTGTCTGCCTCTGGACCCTTGAGTCTCCCCGAACCTCAGAAGTAGCAGAGCGCCCCACAGAGGGTCAGCCCCAGCTGGAGCTGTGGGTGGGGTCCACAGGGCTCGGTGACCTAGTGAGCCTCTCCCGTCGCTGATCTCGGTGAGGCAATATTGAACCCAGGCAAGTTTGGCCTTGTTCTCCCCCACATGCAGCGTGATTCAGGGCCTGTAGCGTGGCTTCCCCACCAGCAAATGAGCTGCAAGACACTTTTCTTGGCAATGGGCTTAACGAGGGCTCCGGGAATGTCTGATTACTCATGTGTTTTGCAAGGCAGCAACTCCTGGCTGAGAAAAGGAGGCAGCAAGCGTGGCTTCCTTCCTGAATTAATGACTTAAGCGTTAAGAATGACTAATCAGTTCAGCATGGAGCAGAACCGGGTGGTCGAGCTGAGGCTGGGGGTGGCAGCGAGGCAGATGGTGCTGGTGTTGGCTTTAGGGGGGCAGAACTGGGGTCACGTGTCCTTCCCAGATGCAAATCTCCACTGCCCCCTGGAACCTGTCTACCTGGGACATCGTGGCTGTCAGCAAACTTCCCCTCTAGCTTCAGGTCTGGTCCTGCAGAAGCAAAGCTAAATGCTGACACAGAAATCCAGGAGTAATATCCAAAATGCCTAAGTTGCATGACATCCTCTACTGTGTACAAGAAAGATTTCTGCAATGAATCTATTACTGGGAGAAGGCATACAGGTGGGGAGCATTCTCTTTGCCACCCTCCTGTGACAAGATCAACAGATGGAGGACTTTCTCCTCTCCTATCTCAGGCAACCTATTGCATATTCTAGGATGAATGGGGACAGGAGGGAATATTTCTCCTTTAAAGCAAGGTCTCTGGCTCAGAGTTGCCCTCTCTACCACCCCTCTCCCTCCCCCTGCCCCTGCTTTCCAGCAGTGATTAGGCAACTGCTCTTTGCTCTTTGCTGTGGCTCAGGGCATGCCCGGACTGTTGTCATGCAGCACAAACCCTGGCCTCACCTGGTCTATCCCAGAAGTCCCGAAACGAGCTCTTTCCACCTGGACACTGGGATCTGTGGAGAGTCTCTCTTCTCTCCTCGGCCAGGCTGTGCTCCTCACATCAGCCCCCTGACTCCTTGGAGGAGAGAGGTCCTCTTCTGTGAGCTCCTCTCCTTAGCATCCTTTTGAAATTGTTCTCCTGAATGACATACAGGACACGTGGCTTCAGTCTATGCCATGTGTGGCTTAGGCTATAGGAAATCTCTGAGCATCCTGCATGTGCTGGCCCTCCTGTCTTCAGCAACATGTACTGGCCCCGTCTCTGGGGTTTGTATTGGGACGCTTTCCCCTGCACTTCCATAGGTAACCCTCATTGAGGGTTCTCTAAGTGTTCTGCTCTTCCCACAGACTCCCTTTCTAGGGCTTCATAGGCCAACATGCCCTCTTGAGATTGGAGGGTCTAGCCATTTAAAACAGGGCTCTGGCCCAGCCGGTATGGCTCAATGGCTGAGCATCAACCTATGAACCAGAAGGTCATGGTTTGATTCCTGATCGGGGAACATGCCAAGTGTTGGGCTGGATCCCCAGTGTGGGTGTGCAGGACGCAGCTAATCAATGATTCTCTCTCATCACTGATGTTTCTTTCTCTCCCTCTCTTCCTCTCTGAAATCAACAAAAATATATCTAAAAATAAAGCAGGGCTCTGCCCACTGTAGACAATTGTTGAATGAACAGATGGGTGAATGGTTTTCATCCTGGGCACGAACACATTCCCTTTGCCTTCAAAACTCTAAAATCTCCTTTTGCTACATATACCTGGGCCGGCCGCTTAGTCCTCAAGGATTTCTTTCCTGGGAACACCTCCACCTTTCTTGGGACATGGCAGCAAAGTTCATCGTGTCAGCGCGCCCCGGTTGCTTACAAGTTTACCAGCTTCCCGGCCTGACTGAGAAGTCATCCTCAACTAAACTCTTTAATAATTAGGATGTCACCCTACTTGGCCTTTTCTTAGAAATCCCCCCCACAAATTCATTGTATGGGCTCAGAGTGGGCAATACGACCTTCACAAGAGCAAGGCACGTGCTTGAGGAGCAGGACTTCCCACGTGTGAAGTGACATTTATCTTTTTTCTCCCAGAGCCTTTAAGTTGCATACCCTAAGTCTCAGTGTGAAATGCCCAAGGAGTGCTCCCTGTCCCTCCCTTCTCTGCCCAGGGCCTATGGGCTCTGGGCCTTGGGGTTCTGCCCTTTCCCATGTGGACTGCTCCTTGGCCTAGGGGAGTGCAGGCCCTGCTCCTCACAGAGAGGTCATGCCTCAGGAAGGAATGTACACCGAGGCGGAAAGGGGGCAGAGACAAACCTGTGTATTTCCTGTACCTGGAAGACAAAAGCTAACACATTGCCTGTTTTAAGATTAACAAGCTATTTGACTACAGAGATTTTGTTCTTTTCTGTTCCTCACTCTATCCCCTTCCTTTCGGGTGCTTGACACACCAAGACATGGGAGTCACAGGGAATATGGGTGGTGTTTTATCTTCAGAAACCCCTTTTCAGGCAACTATGTGAAGAATGTTTTCATACTTTGGGTTGGATGGGGAGGGAGAAAAAAAGGCTTAATTCCCTGAGATGGATATTGCTCTGAAAACAGACATGCAAATGTTGGGCTTGTCACCCCCTAAAATGTTTTCTTTATTCTTGAGAGTTATGGCATACTGCCTGCTGAGCCTGGGAGATCTGACAGGTGAAGGAGCGAGCCCTGGAGGTGGGGTGAACAGAGTGTGGGAAAGGGGGGACAGCAGAGGCAGAGGCACGTGCCAGATGAGCAAGGCCATCCCTCCCCAGTCCCTCAGGCTCCCTGAGGTTGGAGCTTGCCTTCCAGGGAACTGAACACCGGGATAAGGGAAAAGCTCGTGCACATGCTCAGACACTCTTGTGCCTGCTCTGCAGCTGTGGGGCTAGCTGGAGCTCCCGCCAGCTGGCTGGAGCTCAGACCTGCCAACCTGAGTATAACCATAGAGACTTAGTGAGAACTCGGCATGCCTGCAGACGCCACCGGAGTGAGGCTCATGGTGCAGAATCTCTCTAGATCTCCTCCATCTGGAGGCATTGGGATGGGAGTGGGGCAGAGTTACGAAGTGCTTCCTGTGGGCTACTAAATAATTGCAAAGCACCTCATGAGGCCTTGATGTCCCTAGGTGTGAGTTCACAGCTCTGTGGGAGAGACAGACAAGAAACACACATGCTAACGCAAGGCAGTCTGAGCAGAATGCAAAAAGAGAGGGGCAAAGATCCCTCATCCCCACACACGGTTAAAATAAGTATCCCAGATGATAAAGTGGCTTTAAACTATTTTACTGCATCTGTAGCTCTAGAGAAGAGCTGGTGTAAATTTTTCAGGGTTAGGTTTCTCATTTCCCACTTTGCCTAATGAAAGTATAGAAACAGGGCAGGAAGTGGCCTGCTCTGCATAGTTGGGGGAGCTTGGGTTGCACAGTCTCCCAGAGGTTGAAGGAAGAACTGTGGAGTGGGCTGCTATCTGACCTATCTCTCCGAGTTATTGTTTTGAGACTCAAATAAGGTAATAATTAGGATTACATTTTGCACATTATAAATTAGTAAATAACTAAAGAGTAGTCTTTTTCCTTGAGAATTATAATTATAGCTTTGAAAACTCTCAGGATGCCTTCAACTTATTGAGTATCCACTATGTTCCAGGCTTATCTAGGGACTTAACTCATGTTAGAGCCAACTAGAATGTAAGCTTGATGAGGGTCAGCACTTGGCTTTGTTTCTTGCTGTAGTCACAGGGCCCAGAAGAATGCTGGTTACGTAGAAATTCTTCAACAGGTATTTTTAGAGTTTGAAAAGGTGATTTTTGATCCTGGCAGCCTACTAGGGCATTGGCCCTGCTATGCTGATGCACAAACAGAGGTTTGGAAGGGTTGAGTGGCCTGCGCTAGGGCCCCCTGTCAGCTAATTAGTGAGTTGGGATTGGAATTCAGTCCATCTGTCTGTGGATCCAGCTCTTTCCATGATACCCAGGCTGACCTAGACTTCTGGGTCATCTGTCTCCTGACTTTGTTGGGCTTAGTTGTCCTTGGCAAAGGAGGCTGCTGTACCAGGAAGATGTGAAACCTTAGAATCAGCTTCAGGGACAGACAGCCTCTCCTCTCCAGACTCTAAGGACAGTGCAGAAGGTAGTCCCCAATTAACTGCAAAATGTTTGAGCTCTTCTGTTCAGAAACAGGTGGAACAGTATCTATGGAAGGCAGAAAGAATGGTCCCCCTCAAATGCCCATAATCTAATTTCTGGAACCTATGAAAATGCTATGTTGCAGCTCAAAGGGGAATTAAGATTGCTAACCAGCTGATCTTTATATGGGGAAATTGTCCTGGCTTATCCATTATAATCACAGGGGTCCTTATAACGGGGAAGAGCGAGGCAGGAGAGCCAGTGTCGGAATGATGTGATAAGAGAAAGGCTTACCTGGTCACCGCTGGCTTTGAAGATGGAGTAGGGGGCCACAAACCAAGAGATGCAAGCACCTTCTACAAGGTAGAAAAAGCAAGAAAACTCTCTCTCCTAGAGCTTCCAGAAAGAAAGCAGCCTGGCTTTCCCCTCTTCCCTGTTTTCCTCTCAACCGGACCTCACTCCTGCCCCTGGAATCATCACCCCCATGAGAACCTTTGCTTCTAGCCCTGCTTTTGGAGGAAGTTTCTAAGACAATATGCTTGAACAGAACAGCTGCTCAGCTAGTATCTGCTCAAGGTATATCCCGGGCCCCCGTCTCACAGAGCTGTGGGAACTCATGAGGGCGAGGGGTAGTGGGTGGCAGCAATCCCTGGGTCCTGCCAAGCACAGTTGCAGACCGGTCTGTCCTGGGGTCCTGGCTGAGGGTACTTCCTGGTCTAGTTAGAGGTGGATGAAGTCTGGAGGGGTTGTGGCCAGGCTCTTGGGGACATCAAGGATCCTCCTTATTTAGTCACCCAAGCCCCCTGATTCTCGTAGGAGTCCCTCAGGGCATGCCAACTGTTCCTATCATTCAGAACAGATGTTTTTCTGATGAACTTAATTGCATTATTAGCAACCAGACTACAAACTGGGTGATTTGAGAGCCGTCCCAGGCTGGACAGCTGTTCCCAGGGCTGGCTGAGCTTGCCTTTGCAATGGGCTCCTTCCCCACCCCCAAGGAGGCTGCCTCTGTCATGCTGATAGGTCAAGCTGCCCGATCTGAGGTTTTCCCACCAGCCTTGCCCAGAACAGATGGAAGGGGATCTCTTGGACATTTCCAGCTGATGCGGATTTCACAGCGGGCGGAAGAGAGTGAGGGGGAGCAGACAACCCAGCCCCTTCCCACGGCCACTTGGGAGGCCACACTGGTTGTTCAGCTGTCCACCTTCACTCCTTGTGAAAGGGGTGGGGCTCAAAATTGGGGGATCTATTTCAGTGGAGGTGAACCCAGAAGCTAGGATTACAAAATACCCCAGTTCCTTATGGTTTTAAACCTGAGCTCCAAGGAGCTGTGGAGAGGAGGGTGGGTGTGGGAGGGTACCCCTTACCATCACTGCTTCAGTCAGCTTCATTGTATAGTACCCACTGCAGAAAAGGTGGGAGAAGGGACGGGGCAGGGGGATGTGGGGGGGGGGGGGGGAGATGTTAGTCCCAGAATGCCCCTCCCTCTACTTTCTGCCTTCCAGCCTCTGCTCTTTGCTCCTATCCCAATCTCTTTTCTGCACCAGCACATCCACCTTACCCTCTAGACCGGGCTCACATGCCATTTTCTCCAGGAAGTTGTGCCCTTCCCACCCCCTCCCCATTTTTAGCAGTAATTCATCCTTCTTTCCTCTGATTGCTCAGATGGAGCCAGTCACTTAATGTCTGGGGTCATAATTACTTCTGTCCTTAGTTATCTCCCCCACTGGACTGGGTCCCCTTCAGATCAGGGGATAGCTCTTTTTGACTCCATAGTCCCCATGGGAGGTGCTTGTGAAAAAGCTGCTGTTTAAAGCTACTCTTCCCAATGACTCTGTCTTAGCCTGCTTGGATTGCTGTAGCAGAATACCACACCAGTAGACTAGTAGACCTGGTGGCTTAAACAATCAGCACGTCTCTCTTCCAGTTCTGAAGGCTGGGAGGTCCAAGGTCAAGGAGCCAGCTCAGGCAAGCTCCCTCCTTCCTGGTTTGCGGGCTGCTGCCTTCTTGCTGGGTCCTAGCATGGCGGAGAGAGAGAGGGCTCTGGTCTCTTACAAATACCATCCCATTGGGGATTAGGGCTTCCAGATATGAATGGGGAGGGAGGGCATAAACGTTTAGTCCAGTGTTGCCTGTCTTGTAATCACAACAATCTCTGAATTAAATATTGGGAAATCTGTTCAAAACAACTTCTTTTGAATGAATACCTACTGTGACAGGCATTGGGGGAAGGTGTTGAATGGTGAGTGAGACCCAGTGCTGCCCTCTGGGAGCTCACAGTCCAGCAGACTTGCTGTTGCACACCCAGACAACCGTGCATCTTGTCATCAGGGCTAGACGGGCAGGGGCGGGAGGTGGCGTTTGACAGGCATGGGTGGCGAGGCCCACTCCTAATCTCCCAATCTTCATGTTCCTGTTCCTCTGCTTCCTTGGCAGGGTCAGGAGACAAAAACCACGGGCCTCAGTGAAAGGCAGCCCAAAAAAGGTTTAATCTAATTTCCCTCATTTGGGGAAATCGAGGCCATCAGAAGAGAAGCTCCTTGTGGGCCCCATGAAGCAAAGCAGCAACTCAGCCTGTCTTGGGAGACCTCAGGGTTTGCATGATTGCTCTTAAGGAATCGAAGAAGAGCAGGAAGAGGGAGGGGTGCCCTGCTGCCTACAACACATTCACAGAGATAATCTGTCAAGGGAACGAAGGAGAAAAACAACGGCGAACAAGCCATCTATTCTTGTCTGTGCCATTTTCCCATGTCAGGAGCAGCCTGCTGAAGAATTTAGGTTCCTCCTTTCATGTTTCCTTTCACCACACTCTGGACAAAATGTCTTTCTTTCCCCCTTTTCCTTTGGCAAGATCCTGACCAAAGCTGTAGAAAAAGAATCTCTTCAGAACATATATATCTATCTATCGATATACATTCAGCCCCTGACAGTGACATGGAACTGCAGTGCCTCTTAATTGCCCAGGAAGTGACAAGGTCAAGAGGTGTCTGAAAGCGGCCTTGTGGTTCTGAGCATTGATTTCTCACCATTGTCGCCGTGCCACAAGCTGGAGTGGGGGGCCACGGCGCCTGGTTTTTGTCTACTGTTTGGATTTCTTCCTTTCTTCTTTCCTCACTCCCTTTTGAAAAGAAACTTCTGGTATTTTGGGTATTGACTGAAAATTCATAAAAGCAGGACGAGTTTCAGGTTGGCTGACTAATCATAATTGCTGCTTGGGTGCTTGGGGAGGAGGTCAGCTTCTTACAGATACACCCTCCCCTGATGTCCCCATTCTCTGCTACTCTCCCACTTTCTTCCCATTATCTTTGGACTTTTCAGGAGAAAATTACAATTAAGGAAAAATTTTAATCCCATGAATGGTCACTGGTTGTGTTTGTGATGCATAAGTAAGTTGCACCTTTTCTGCTTCACGTAGAGTTTTGAGGCAGAGAGTGGTTATTTTTTTGAGGAGGGGAACTGAGGTTTTGAATCATAGTCCTCAAGAAGTAGTATACTAAAAAACAGAGCCTTGGGTGTTTCTGGAAACTGTTGATCAAAGTTTTAGAAATTCCTGGGCAGCATTGTTTAGTTGTATTTTGAGATAAAGAAGTAAGAGCCTTCTCCAGAGACGTCAGAGAAACCAGTAGTGCACAGGGGCCCCTCTGAGTAATTTGTTCTTCAATAAAAACTATGGGAAGTGTTTACATCACCAGAGAAGAGGAATAGTTAATTCTTGGTCTGATAATAGAGGTGTCTTTCGAAATGTTCCCAAGTCCTAGTGGATGTTAGAATCTTTACTATGAAGAAAAGTCAGGGCCTACACAATGCAAATCTATAATTCTTCATGTTTCCCTGTCAGAGAGGAGCTTGTTGTGCACGTACAGCTCCTGGAATCTTCCAAAACTCTCAGGAAGGAGTCTGGGACATAGTATTTTTCTCTTCATTGTACAAATGACACCTTGGAAAGTTAAGGCCCGAATCTAATGTTAAACATTGAGAGAATCTGTAATAAGAGAAATTTTACCTCTCTTTACAGAAGTCTTGGATTTTCTTCCCAACCTCCCTGCTTTTCATCAAGGTTTGAAACATACCTAGAATAGATAAGCCAGACCTTTGGCTTTAAGTTTAAGATGTAAAGGACAGAACAAGAAGTTGGGAGTTGGGAGTCAGGTGCAGTTTTAGTTTCACGCTACATCTGGTCTATGCAAACCTTGTCTCCGCTCCAGACCTTGGTTTCCTCGTCTGAAAAACGAGCAGTTACACCGGTTGACCTCTGATCCAGTTGGGACCCCAAGGACAGAAACAAGAATACATTGACGTCTACTTTTGAAAGCTGGGACAAACTCATCATATTTCCGGATAGGGACAAATTACAACATAATGGACCTTTTGTCAACTGCAAATATTGACATCACAGGATTTGAGATCCAGCCTGAATGAAGTATTCCCAGTGCCTGTTCCCATGATGAGAAATAAATTGTGGAAGATAGACAAGATATAGAAGCTATTGAATAAACATTAAACAAGTAAATATATTAACATGATGAAGACACCCAGGTATAAATATACCATACGGCTCTTACTGCCAGGCTGTTACCTATCTACCCATCCAACAATGTACATACATTCCCTCCATCCATCCATGAACTCACCAATCTGCCCATTTGTCCATCTTATTCTTCTACGCTACATGGGAGATAGGGATGAGTGCCATAACAAGGAGGTTTAGAAAAGTGCCATGGGGCTCAGAGGAAGGGAGAGATCCCTTCCAGCCGGTAACCTTAGAGAAGGCTTCCTGAAGGATTTGAGCTGAGTGTTGAAGAATGGGTAGCGTGTGAAGAAGAAGGGAGTGTGGGGGAGACAGCATGCGCAAAGGCACAGAGATAGGAAAGGACTGTGCTTGTCTGGGGCACAGAGTGTAGTCCAGAAAGAAAGTCAAGTAAGAAAGAAGACTAAAGAAACCTTAACTTTGGGGATCAAGGCAATTAAGGAGGGAAACCGAGAGTGTGTTAGACCTTCCAATGAGTCATTTTTATGGTAGAGAGAGTGTGACGAGAACGAAGTTAAGGAGGCAGGAGGGGTGGAGAGTCACTAGACAATGACCAGCACATTTTGTTATGGGAAAGGATGTGTGAATAAAATATGAAAAAAAAAAGCAAAAGGAAACCCTGTGTATTGTGTGAAGTTTTACAAGAGCCTCACATTCAGTCTCTCTAAGTTCTACAAGCAACTCTTTATAGAACATTGAAAAGTCAAGGAGACTTGAGTTCGTAAGAGACTCATTAAGGAGTGGGAGGCAGGAGGGTGTGAAAGGAATTTTATGGTTTTTGTGTGAGACAAGAGCCTTTCCACCTTCCTGCACCTGGCCCTCTTAGGCTATTTTTTCTGGAATTGCAGAAAAGAAAGCTCATGTGGGTGGAGTCCACTGCTGTGCCCCAGCCAGACGGTTTTCTAACCCGGAAGCACCCTGTGGACTGAGGACAGGAAGAGGGACAGAGACCTGGGCTGGAAGCTTGTCCTTGCTTCTCCACAGGTGCACAACTTCAGAGCTGCAATCCCTCTTTAAAATGGTACCATGAAAATGTTCACAGTAAGGTTTAATTACAATGAAATATGATAAAAACAATGAACCCCAAGTGGTAAGCCCCCCAAACATGCTGGCTCTTTTCACAGGTTATCTCATTTTATCCCTCAGCCCACTGAAGCAGGAATTATTTCCCCTCTTTTGCAAATAAGAAAATTGAGGCCAGAGAGCTTGAGGGATGTTCTCACGATCACACAGCTAATTAGATGGTGGCAGAAGGATGTTCCAAACTCAACGCACCGGGTGACCTTTGATAATTTACTAAACAGTTTCTGTGCTTTTTGTGCTTCGGTTATGGTGGAATTCTTGGGGGCAGAGATTCCTGACTGCCCTGGACTGTTAAGTAATTAGCATACATCCCTATAACCATATTTATCTAAGAAGGGGGATGGAAGATTGTGGGTGTAAGGAAGTGAGTGTTGGAGGAAATATGAGGGAGGAGAGAGAACTGGGAGGCAGAGTAACTTTGCAAGCTCCTCAAATGGGGAGGAGGAAAGCTGAGCCGAGTGGGAGCCTGGCCGTGGGGATGACTGGGCCAGATGACCTCAGTGCCCTCCAGCTGCCCAGCCCATACTCTGCCCTGTGGCTGGGGAACCTAGTAATCACAGTGGGCGGCAAAGCAAATAATGCTTTGTTGGTTTTGCTAAAAGAAAATAAGAGAGACAGTTTAGTCCCCGAGGCCCATGTGCTGAGCCAGCTGCTTTGTAGCCCCACGCTGGGCCCTGGTCCTCTGCTCCTAAGGTACCTTGAGGGTTCAAGTGAAGGAAGTCCAGGCTTTTCAGCTGTGGTGTCTTTGTCTGTTCTTATAATTTATAAACAGTGAAATGCCATGCGAAGCCCAGAACATTTCTATCACTCCAGAAAGTTTGCTTGGGCTCCTTCCCAGTCCGTCCCCACCTCCCCTAACAACCATGATCTGATTTCTATCACGATTGGCTAGTTTTGACTATGTGAGAATTTCTTATAAATGCAGTCATACAGGAAGTTCTTCTCAAGCTTGTCTTCTTCCACGTAGCGTGATAGTTTTGGGATTCATCCACGTGCTTATGTGTCTCAGTGGATCACTCATTGCCATTGTATGAATACAGTGCTGCTTACTTATTTCGTCACTTGTTATGTGCCGGGGTCCAGCCCCAGGGGTCCAGCCCCAGCGGTCCAGGGGTTCCCAAAGGTGTGGACGGAGCCAGCGAAGAATGTTTTACACAGAGACAGCTTTCAGAGCTCTCTAGCTTTCTTTAGTCCCCGTGGATCTTCCTGTGCCTGGCTGAGGCCACAGAGAAAGATCCCAAGGCAAGCTGAACCTTTATTTTATAGTGAGAGGTAAACGAGGTAGTGGTTACCAAAGTTACACTATTCTTGTAAGTTTCACTTGTTTTTGTTCTTGTGAGTTTCACTTGTTTACACCACGGTTATACTTCCTGCACTTCCTCAGCCCATTACTTCCCAGATAAGACCTATGGAGTGTTATAAGGTCAAGCCTAATAATGCTAAGAGGACTGTGCCCTCTAAGCTGGGAATTGTTTGTGACTTTGCCCACAGGTCAGTCCGAGGCTTTACCCTATATCAGCTCCCCACAGTTATGGGCATCTGGGTTGTTTCCAGTGTTGCCTAGAATGAATAAAGCTGCTACGAGAACATTCTTCTAAGAGACTTTTGGAGACGTATGTTTTCCTTTCTCTTCGGTAAATTCCTACGAGTAGAATTGCTAGGTCAGGGTGCGGATGCAATGGTGTGCTGGCGCGGACTGGTACTGGCCGGCAAGAGGTAACTGCTCGTCGCTTTCCAGCTCCGTTTTCAGTGATTCCCATAGGCAGCTTGAAATTGGCTTTATGGGAATATTTATGCCAAGAAAATCAGCAAGTGCAACAATTCAGGTTTGGTTTATCTCTCCTCTCCCACCCCCTGACCAGGGGTCAGTTGCCAACCATTTAGTAGTATACCACTGTGTAGAGATGTATAACTTTTTAAGAAGCTGTCAGTTTTTCAAAGTGGCTAACATTCCTTCCGGTGATATGTGAGAGTTCCAATTGCTTCACTTCCTCCTCAACATCTGGTATTGTCAGTTTTTACTTTGGGCCATCTTGGTAGGTGTGTGATGGTATCTCACTGTAGTTAATTGGCATTTTTCTGGTAACTGATGATGTTGAGGGCTTATGTGCATCTTTTGTGAAGGATCTGTTTCGTCTTTGGCCATTAAAAATAAAACTGGGTTGTTTGTCATTTTATTATTGAGTGGCAGGAGTTCTTTATATGTATAGTCTGCATGTAAGCCTTTGTCAGATATATGTGCTATGACTATTTTCCCCTAGTCTGTGGTTTGCCTGTTTATTTTCTTGATGGTAGAATTCTTTTGTGAGCGGACATTTAAAACGTTGATGACATAGTCTATCAGTTTTTTATTTGTGATTCCTATTTCCTGTGCCTCTCTAAGTTATCCCGATGTGTTTCCTCCTGGAGTGGCCTTCCCTGTTGCCTCCTCTGTCAAGAGGACCACGTATTCTTTATGGCCCAACGTAAAGCTCACCTCTATAGGGAACCCTTCCTGCACTTCAACTGCCAGCATCCTTGCCTTGGTACCCCTACTTATTTCACACCTCTCTGATCATGCGGTGATGTAATTGTCTTTGGATGGGTCTCTTTAACCCACCTGACTGGGAGCCTCATGTGGGCCTTCTGGATTGCATTCTCCCTTTTGCCTTCTCTTCGGCTGCTTGTTTCCATCACCACCCTGCTAGGTGCCTGGCCAAGCACGGAAGGCTAACTGACGGAGTGAATTAACTTGACTATACCCAGGACATCATGGCTGACCTCTTTGTCCTTTCATTATGTTGTCATGGTCGAGAATTACTGATTGCGGATCAGAAGACGAGGATAGTTTCTTTCATAGAACAAAAGTGAGTTTGAAAAATTCTGCCGGGTTCTACCAAAGTTAGAGCCACTGAGGATCCTCGGTGAGGGCACACTGAGGATCAAGGGGGATTCTGCTCTGAGAAGACTAAGGCTGGGCAGGTCTTTGTGGACGTGTGTGCTCTGGGGGAGTGGGGGAGAGGGTGTGAGTGTGGAATGTAATCTGAACTGCACTTTAACTTTGAGAGATTGCTGACAAAGCACTGGACTGGTGGTGAGACAAACCTGGGGTCAAGCATGTTTACAGCAATGGGACCTCAGGCAAGTGATTTTACCTCTTTAAGTCTCAATTTCCTTAGGTATAAACCAGGAACACTAAAACTACCCACCTCACTGGTTGTCATTGGAATTAAAGGCAATGCATGTAAGACCGCTGTGGAAATGGTGAAGTTTCCAGAACACTTCCTGACCCCAGGGTCTGGGCAGCTCCTGTGGGAGATGCTTGCTGGGTTGCTTGTTTTGTGGGGTTTCACATGAGTGATGGCTACCCAGGGCCTCCTACTTCATGGCGCTATTTGCCGGGGCAGTTAGATACAGTCCTAGGGTGCTAGAGTTGGAGAGAACCCACACAGGGCTGAAGGGAAGCAGAAACCGGGAGTGCTTGCCACCCCACGGAACCGAATGCCTGCCCTAGAATCAGAGGGCACTTTCTTATTTTACTTTTCTAATTGCCTATTTTGCAGCTCTCAAATGGCTGCCAGCATGGGCTGTGATCAAGGCTTCTGCAGCCCATCAATAAACAGGAGCTGTGGGAGTGGGTCTTGGCTACAGACTGGCAGGCCCCCTAATTACAGATCCAAAGGTAGAGGATGGACTTGATGGAGAGTCCCCCAACCCCACCTCCCTTTGACAGTTCCTATGTGAATCTAAAAGCAAAAACCTCTGCCTTGAGCAAGCCACCTCTCCCTGAGTCCAGTTTCCCAGCGGTAACCTGGGGGTGGGGTGGGAGGGAATGTAAATGCCCCCTCCCGCACTTCCTGGGGTCTCTTCCAAATGTGTGGAGAGAATGGGAGTCCGGTGCTTTCGAAATTGCGAATGACTGTACAGCGCATTGTGTGTGCCTGCCAGGAGGGGCTGCCCGGCGTTCCTTTGTTCCTTCCTTCATTTATTCACTCCACATGTATTGGGCACCTACACACTGCGGTTTGGAAAAAAAAACACACACACCGTGCAATTGTGTCCAGACGCCCAAGGGTTAAGCAGGCGGCGGGCCCCTGGTCCTGCCGGCCAGGCCCGCCCGCGGGAGGGGTGGCGGGAGGGCGGCGCAGCGGGTGCCAAAGTCGGAACCTGCTCCGCGGCAGCGGCTCCCGGCGCGGCCTTGACTCGCAGCCAGGCCTGGCGCGGCCGCCGGCTGTGGAATGTGTGAGCGCCATGTGTCACCGCCCCAGACTGTGGGAAAAGGCTGCTCCGCTCACCTCCCAGCAGCTGCCCCGCGCCCGCCCTGGCTGAGCCGGGAAACAGGAGCCGCCCGCCGCCCTGGCCCCAGGGGCACTTCCGAGCGTGCGCCGCACCCACGCGCTCCCAGCCCACCCCGCCCCCGGGACTCGGGAGGACCTGCCCCTGCAGGGGCGCGGCTCGGCTCGGCTGGAGGCAGGCAGGCAGCCGGCAGGGGCAGCCCAGTAGGGCCCTTTCCTGCCCTTCATATTCCGGGGGAGTGATCTAGCCTCCTTGGGTTAAGTAGGTTAGCCTTGTTAGACCTAGCAGTCTTGCAAGCGTGGCCTCACTCGGAGAAGGGCCTGGGGAGTGAAGGCCTGAGGTTGGAGAGGCCAGAAAGGAGGCCCTTCAACCTGGGGGTGTCTGACACCAGCCCTTCCTGGACCCCACCAGGCTCCGTGAGGCCAGGCTCAGTGATCCCAGAGCTCTGAGCAGGAGGCCCCACTGTGCCCACTTCCCGGAATCAGAAACAGCATCCTCTGGGCTAGGCAGGTGATCAGCACCTCCCTTCGGGTTCAAGCCTCCACCCTCTGGCAGATCCACAACTCCGGCCCGCCCCTGCCGAGAGTGGACATTACATGGAGCTCAGGAAACGCCCAGGCCAAGGCCCTTGAAGTCCTGCCCCAAGTCCTGCCTTGCTGGGACACATATCCAAGGTCACCCTGCTGGGTGGAGCAGAGCTACTTCTAGACTCCAAGTCCAGAGCCTCTCTGCCACACCCTACACTCCCCTTTTAGGAATGGAGCGCCTTCCCAGCAGCCCTGTGCCCCAAGGAGTTCCCTGCCTGAACTAGAGAAGTCGGGGTGGGGCACATGGGAATGGATGGGGTAAACCATGTGTCCCGAGACCCCAGTAGCTTTGCCAAAAGTCAGCCTCATGCTACCAGAGGTCCTACTCCTGGTACCTCAGCCTGACTTCCTGGGGGTCCAGCACCCTACAAACCTTGGGTCCTGGTAGTGAACCATCCACAGTTCACTCTACCAGCACCTTTCCGTTTCTGCACCTTGTTCCTGCTTGTCCTTCAATGTCTGGTCTCTGGGTCAGAGTGCAATGGGTCCCGGACACCTGAAACACTTGCTTCCTGCCCCTTCTTCTGGCATTTGTAGTCACCTACAACCTGTGATCTGCATGACCTCTCCTCTCAGCTACAATTCCACCAGGACAGAGACTATGCTGCTCTCCTTCCTACAAATAATAGTTTGGGGGTTCTGCTTATGGCATCTGCTCTGTTTATGGGCTGAATGAACTAGCAAATGAATGCTCTTAAGGGCAATCTATCACGGGCTCTCAATTTCACGTACCAGGTGTGTGACCTTGGACAAGTTACTTAACCGACTTAAGTTTCATTTTTCTCAGCTGTAAAATGGAGATAAGTTTAACTGATATTGGGTCTGAAGTGACTTATATAGAGGTTGGTACACAGCAGGTGCTCAGAAATATATACATATAATTGAAAATATTTAGTATACAACCGCTTTTTAGTATACACATTTTAAGGTGCAAATAAGTGACACATATTTTCAGTGACTGTTTCAATATGGATGTCTATTTCTCTGTTAGCTAGTCTGGTGGTTTGGGAATCTCTTTGTTACATCCATGTAGATCATCTTGTGTGTTTGCCCCTTCCCAGCACCCTGCCTTGGGCCGTGGTGAAGGAGCCAAGATTGGACACAGGAAAGCAAATGTCTGGGTCAGGGTAAGTGTGTGCCCCTAAAGGCACCCCCAGCCACCCTGGAAAGACTCCTATCCTCTTGGACCACTGTTCCTCCTCCATCACTGAAGGACCTGTAACCAGAGAAGCACATCTTAAGCAGCTGCTGTGTATAATGCTTTGTGTAGGACCTGTGGGTGATACAGACCCTCGTGCTCCTACCTGCAAAGCATTTATCTCCTTATTGGAGGAGCAAAATGGGCACACATAGGGGAAATGGCTCAGTGAGACAGAGTGTCACTGACTTAGTGCTATCATGTGAGGGACAGGCGACAAGTGACATAGAGTTCTGAGGAAGAAGAGAGAAGCTGGATGTATTAGTCAGTGTGGGCTGCCATAATAAAATACCAAAGGCTGGGTGACTCACACAACAGAAATTTATTTTCTCACAGTTCTGGAGTCTGGGAAGCCCAAGATCAAGGTGATGGCCAATTTGCTTTTTGGTGAGAGCTCTTTTCCTGGTTTGCAGGTAGTTACCTTCTCATTGTGTCTTCACATGGCAGAGAGAGAGAGAGAGAGAGAGAGAGAGAGAGAGAGAGAGAGAAGGAGAAGAAGGAAGAGAAGGAGGAGGAGGAGAAGAAGGAGGAGGAGAGGAGAAGGAGGAGGAGGAGAAGGAGGAGGAGGAGAAGAAGGAGGAGGAGGAGAGAGAGATTGAGAGAGCAAGCAAGCTCTCAGATGTCTTTGTCTTATAAGGACATGAATGCTATTGGATTAGGGCCCTACCCTTATAACCTCATTTAGCTTTAACTACTTCCTTAGAGGCCCTGTCTCCAGATACAGTTCACACTAGGGGAGTTAGTGAATGTATGAATTGGGGGTGGGGTTACACAATTCAGTCTATAGCAGTGGGGAAAGGTTGTGACTCAGTCTAGAAAGAGAGACCTCCTTGGATAGGTGGGCAGAGGGCATGCCTCATAAAGGGAACAACTTGGGCAGAAATGCAGAAGCTGGGGTAGGTGAGCACTGAGGAGCCTGGCATGGCTGGTACCAAAAGTGTATTCTGGGTGGGACATAAGTTTGAGAAGTTTGGGGTGCAGCCAGGTTATGGAGGGTTCTAAATGCTGGGTGTTTGAAGGGGTTTGAATTCTGAGTTTGTGCTTGATATGCCTGGAAATAGGAGCTGAAGAAGATTTGGAAGTTGGAGGAGTCAATGCTTGTTAAATGACATGGCAACAATAAGGCTTTGAAAATGCTTCTCCTGGGCACCAGATATAGGAAACTTAATCCTAGTCTTTAGAGGTGGGCACTGAGGCTGAGAAAGGTCAAGTGACCCGATTAAGGTCAGCAGCAGGTTACTGGGGGGGCAGGATCAGGTATGGCGCTTGGCTGGCTTTGCAGAGGACCCCCCTTCCACTGTCCTCATTGGCCCCTGAGTACTAGGTGACGAGAGGTGGCTCAAGGAAGGCCCACGTGCTGTGACAAGTGGACTAGAGGGAAGTGAGCACAGAGGCAAAAGCAGCTGGAACCTACAGCAATGATCTGACGAGCCTTCTGACCTGGCTGGGGCAGGTTCAGCCCATGTGAAACTCTAGGGAGCAATGGAGAGTGGGTTTGAGTGGAGTCTCCAATAGAATGAGGAGGATTTAGAATAGATGGGCAGGGATACAGAGGGCATTTTATTTATATCTGTTGGGATATTTTGGTTGCTGTTATCATAGCTGTTTAAGATGGCACTTGGAACCCTACATTTAAGTTAATGCTTGAAATTATAACACACAAGAGTTGACCAAAATCCAAACAATGACAGTACAGACAGAATGGCAGAAACATCTGGAAGATATTAAGTGTCTATGAGCAGTAGTGGTTGTTCTGATAAGCCCAAATCCATGGGTCTAACTTCCAGAGAAACTAACAATTTTCTAGATGAAGAAACTGAGGCTCAGAAAGAATAAAAGCTGCCTGGAGCCACACGGAGAGTAAGTGGCAAATCTGGTTGACCCAAGAACCATCTGGCTCCAAAATCTGTCCTCTTTCCACCCCCATGACGCTGACTCTGGGTCTGTTTGACGCTTGGATATCGGGTGTCCATGTGGTAACTATGTTTTCCAAACTGCAAATAGGGACACATGATCTGACAAGTGTGAAGGCACTTCTGGGGACAAGAGGCTAGAATGTTTTAAATTAGGACCATCCCAGCAAATCCAGGACATCTGGTAATCATAGCTATCTAGGGGCTGCCCACACCCTTGGCACGAGGCTGGCTTTGGCCATTTAATACTCTTTCCCAGCCTGAATGCCCAAGGTCTATTTTTCATTTGGAGCATATGCCACAGACAAGTGAGAGACATTTAAAAAGATCAAACAGCTGGAGAGAGATGCAACAGACATTCTTTTCAGGGCATCCTAAGGAGGGGAGAGAGCAGGAGAGGGCAGGGAAGTGGCAGAAGGTCAGATGAACAGCTCAGGGGTTATAAATCCTGGGAGGTGTAAGGTACTGGGAGCTGAGGGCAGATTAAGGTTGATGGCCTTCGGACTTTTCACCACTATCAGGAATGTAGCTGTCCCCTTCTTCCATCTCTTCCCCTTGCTCTTGTTTCTTCTGGAACTCCAACTGCTCCCTTCCCGAAGCCTCCCACTCAAGAAGCTCCTGCAGCTGTGCCTGTGGCACCTCAGGGAGGGGCAGGTGGGTTCTGTGGGTGGCAACAACTTACCAGTTTGCTATGGGACTGCATCAAACTCTCTTCTGTAAAATGGGCCCAACAGTAGCAGGTTATTGTAGAACGTTGTGGGATTATATGTAAAACTGTCCTGTAAAGAATTGGATATATATAGTGCTCAGTTTTGTATTTAGTGGAATTTGGGGTCAATGTCATGTTGAATTTATTAGAATTAAATGCCAGTCTTAGGAGCATGCATATTGAGAGGCCTAAGAGCAATAATTTGAGGTCTGTGTGTTTGAGGTTGTGCGTTTGCCTCGTTTAAAGTGGTCAGTTGCCTGCTAACTCACAAATACAGGGAGAAGAAAGGAGAGGTGGTATTTATATGGGGCAGATTTTTGGCATTTGCTTGAAATCGCATAATCATAGAATATTAGGGACAGGCCTCAAAAAATGTATAACCCATCCTTTTCACTTTATAGATGGCACACTAAAGTCCTTCAGTGGTCACCCTGGGCATGGTCTCCAGGCCTTCCAGTCCAAGTCTAAGGCTCTTCCTGACAGGCCATGCTCAGCCCACACCATACACACAACTCTATTCTAGGAGCAGCGCGGGAGGCAGAGAGGAGAGGAAATGTAATCTCTAGTGTCAGGGTCAGAGACTAATTGGGAAGACCATGACCCAGTCAGAGAATAGCTCCAAACTGTATTGGATGGGGTGTGAGATCCAAGGATACAGCCTAGGGGGCTGTGAGGATTTCGATACAGTGACAGCATCCAGGCTGGGGTGGTTGGGGAGGACTTGAGGGAATAGCTGAAGGGGTGACATGGACAGTTGGAATGATGTCGCATTTCCTTTTGCTCCAACTCTTGTCTAGAGGCTGTTATTTCAGCTTTAATCAGATCTCTATTTTGAATCAAAATGTACTAGGACTTTGCTTTCCCTGAAAAGCTCCTTAAAACTATAAATTGATGGTTCCTAAAACTTCGGCATAGCGTTAAAAGTCTGTCAGAGACAAAGAATCTCACCAGTTAATATCTACTTCTTAATCAGCCAATGTGCTAAAGAAAGATCATTCACTAAGTGGTTGGCAAAGCTAATTTGTCATGCCAGTGTTTTACTCTATTGTGCTTTTAAAGTGTTATGCTCCCAAACCATTTCAAAAGTCTCTCTATTTAGTTTCTCTTGGGAGCAACCAATTAGCAAGCAGCCTTTACTTGCAATGACTTGCTCTTAAAGTTCCTCGTGTAGTTTTCCTTTTCATCTGAAAACTTGACTGGGAACCTCTGGAAGATGGGGAACCTGACTTATCCATCCCTACACCCTCCATCTCACCTCCCATAGTTTTTGGCCAGGGTAGGCTCTGAGGCTCGAGCAAATGATCAAAGCTGGTGGCTTGCCCAAGTTACCCTCAGCTATCTTGACTACCAAGCCTCGAGTTGTGAGCAACGAGATTTATCATCAGTGAACTTGGTTGTACTAATAGCTCATATGAATTTCCACTGTAAGTAATGCCACCTGATGTCTTGAGGAAGGGGACTGTCTTACTCATCTTCACATCTTTATGCTTAGCCCAGTACCTGGTATATAGTAAGTGCTCAATAAATGTTTATTGGTTTAGACAGACACAAAACACATTTTCATCAGGCAACTTCTGTTCCAAAACTCAAGCTACGTATCATTATAGGTAAGCGAGATTTAAATAAATAATTTCTTGCTTTGGAAACTGTACTATTAGCTTCTTTTCTTAGGATCAGTCTTTCTGATCTGGTCCCTGTAGTTATACGAGAAGTGACAATTTCCCTGTTACTTCAAAGCCCCTTTCTCTTACCTAGACTGATTTTTAAATTTAATTTTTAAAGCACAGACCCATCTTTGATCCGTGTCTGTGGGTTGACAAGATATTTCCCCTAGTTTCCTTATTTAAGCAGGCTTTATCAGTCTGCTTCTCCCTTATTCTAGTCTTTATTATTTTGCCCAGAGTTTACCATGGAAATTCACATTAGAGAACATTTCTGCATCTTCCTGTGGTTTTCATCTTTAATTACCAGGATAAGCCCCCATCCCAACTCCTGATTCCTTGGATGATATCCTTATTTAAGAACATGATCCTGGGCTGAATATTCATTCATGTGACTACTAACTGATGCAGATGAACTTTACTGGAATGTAAATACTGTAGCTAGAAGGCTAGATCAAAACTGTTCCCTGTACAGAAATCTTAATCTCCCATTGCCCGGGGGAAGCAGCTTACCATGTGAGGCGATGCCACTTGTTCCCCATTAAGTAGAATTTTGTGTCTGTTTTGTATGGTTGAGATTGTTTACAAGTAACAGGTACAGATGAAAAGCCCAGAATTGCCTGATGTTCCTGTTTCCTGTTTGAATATCAGTCCCACCAAAGATGTTTGAAGAAATCACAGTTCTGACCACAGTATCAACTAATACTACCTACTAGTATTTCATGCACCTGAGCTATGTCACCAGAGGTTGGAGAAAACAAAACAAAAAAACTAGTTTTTCTGTGTGTGTGTGTGTGTGTGTGTGTGTGTGAATGATGTGGTGGTGGAGTGGTAAATCTTATAGTTTCCCACAAAAGAGAAAGCTTAAGCTTAATGAACAAATTATAACAGATTTAAAAAAAAAATTCTTTAAATGTCTCCCGTATATCAAGAAATCAGTAGATCCTTCCATAAGAAGAAGTAAATCTTTTTTGGACGTATAAGAATGCTTGGACTTTCTCTGGGTACTTGTGTCATTGTGTCACATTTAGATGGAGAGCTTTGGAAAGTTTGCCTCCCTCTAACAGATGCCAAATCAAGAGACTAATAGTACATGAAATAGCCCAGGGCCTTTGGGGATTCAAATGGCTCCAGGCTGACCTCTTAGCCAGACTTCCAGACTTCTACCACCTCCAGCTCAACCCGGTCTCCCAGGCCAGATCTAAAACAGCCTGTTTCCAAAGAATGGGTATTATTAGCCTGGGGTTAAATAAATATTTTGCGTGATCTCTTTCACCTAGCCAATCACTTATTGGATCAGATTGACCTAGAACCTCTGGTTATTGTAACACTCTTCTGTCTCTATCCTTGAAGAAAAAGTCATCTATTGTCTCAGCAACAATAACAACACACACACACACACACACACACACACACACACAGCATTTTGAAGCTATGATCAGACACCTTAACTTAAGCAAATTACACAAGAGTTCACATCTGTTTTGAGAAGGACTCTGGTAGCACTAGTGTTATTGCATTTTATGAAAAGGAATTCCAGTTACACCAGCTACATGTAGAAAAGCACCACTGGGGTGGATGAAATTGGAGTAGTTCACTACCTTAGATTAGTATTCAGTCCTGGCTCCACATTCACCTGGGGAACTTTTGAAAAATACCGATGCCTGGGCCACACATCAGAACAATTCAATTAGAATCTCTGCGGGTGTGGCCTGAGCATCTGTATTTCTAAAAGCTCTTGCAGCATATTCTAATGTGCGGCCAGTGTTGAGAGCCCCAGAGTTAGATGATCAGAACCAGGGAATCCGAAGAGTAGGGATGAATATTATGTCATGTCCAATACCAGGCTGATGGATCTGAACTTTTAATTTAGGATACATCTTCAGATGACAGAGCTAGATGGGACTTTAGAGATCATGTGTCATTTTAGAGAGGGGAAACTGAGGCTCAGAGCCTTGGTAAGTAGTTGAGTGGCAAGACAATATAGGCAGCACTAGCTCTAGAAACCAGGGCCTTTCACTGTATGCCCCTTTCCCTAAAAGTTATGTTGAAAATTAAGAGAAAAGATCAGCTACACACACTGCTATGTCCTTAACCATCCATTTACTTAGAAATGCTTAGACACTGGAAATGGTTTATGGTGGCGAAAAGAGCACAGTTTTGCAGCTCTCACACGGAGTGGCATGAGCATCAAGCCTGCATCATTTATTAGCTATCGCTTATTCTCCCTGAGCCTTCTTCTCATCTCTAAAATAGGAATTAAGAGTAACTATTCCTGCCCGGCCCGGCGTGGCTCAGTGTTGAGCATCGACCTATGAACCAGGAGGTCATGGTTCAATTCCCGACCAGGGTACATGCCTGGGTTGTGGGCTCGATCTCCAGTGTAGGGTGTGCAGGAGGCAGTCAATCAATGATTCTCTCTCATCATTGATGTTCCTATCTCTTTCTCCCTCTCCCTTCCTTTCTGAAATAAATTAAAAAATATGTATTTAAAAAAGAATATATTTAGAAAAGAATACAGTATTATCACAAATGAGAGTACAAGTCACACATGTAGAATGTGCTCGGTGAATTAAATGGTAATTATAATTATTAGCAGCATTTAAAAAATCTCGAGCTTAATGTTAAAATAGCTGCAGAGGGGATAAAATAATGTCGTGGTGTTTCTTTGCACAAAATCCCTAAATCTTGCAAAGGTTGTTTTTGGTTTCCACTGGTTGAAAACACAAATAAACCTGAACTAAAGCACTTAGGAAGGAATGAATGGATTTCCAATCTGTGTTTTCTTGTTTACAATGGAAAATATGCAATCCAAGGAAAACACAGGTGGTTAAACTGTTCAGTGCCCCTATTTTTATCAGATGTAGAAGGCTCTCAGCATGCAAAGGTATTAACTAATGAAAAATGAAGACTTTCAAGGTTAAATGGCTTCGGGTTTCCTATGCCTAATGTAGGGTTTTCTCTGTATGCCATTTATTGAAAAAGAACTGTATATCCAATATAAACAAATTCCAAAACAATTTTTAAAAAATGCCCACAATTAGCATTTGTAAAGAAGCCTTTCTTTTAGTTTAGAGCTTTTTGCTTTGTTTTGCAAAAAGAATATCATAGAGAGGAAAGCCACCTTTGGCGGGCGGGGGCGGGTGTGGGGTGTGGGGTGTTGCATGATTGCGGAATGAAGATGGAAACCGAGACCAGGCCTAACCCCCAACCCTCATGCCCCCCAGGCCGGGCTTGTGCGGACGTGTCTCGGGCGTGACCTCCCAGCAGCTGCGCCTCCGCCACCGGCTCAGCCCCGCGGCGGGAGAAACCCGAGCTCCCCACAAACAGTCCGGGCTTTGGCAGGTCCTCTGGTATTTGAGGCGCTGCCGGTGGGGAGAGCTGCCGCGTGCCTGAGAGGCCCTGGGAACTCGCAAGCCTGGGCTTCCCTGGTTTAAATTTCTGAAGGGTCTGAACATCTGCCGGGGAACCTCCATTCTGGGGCAGGGGTGGGGGTGGGGCCCAAAGGGCAAACGGAGCATCTTCAGGGAGGCTGCAGGGTGAGCCTGGTTCACCCTCCTCCCTGGGCGCGGGTCCTGGGTCTTGATTTGATCTTTCTTAATTATTTCATTTTTATTTTTAAAAAAATATTTTTATTGATTTCAGAGGAAGGGAGAAGGAGAGAGAGGGAAACATCAATGATGAGAGAAAAGCATTGATCGGCCGCCTCCTGAATAACCCCACTGGGGATCAAGCCCGCAACCTGGGCATGTGCCCTGACTGGGAATTGAACTGTGACCTTCTGGATCACAGGTCGAGGTTCAACCACTGAGCTACACCGGCTGGGCTTCTTTATTTTATTTTTATTTTTTTCCTGCAAATATCATGTGGTCAGCAGGGGCTATGAATAACCCCTTAGAAGACTAGATCTCCTGATACAGGTTTTCACAGTGCCTCTTCCTGCCTCAAGTCCTGGCCGTGCAAAGGTGAGGTTGACGAAAAATAATGGATTCTTTCTGGAGAAGATGTTTCCAGGCCTCTTGATAGTAGTTAACATTTATTGGGTGCTTACTTGGTGCTAAGACCTTTAATGCAACGACTCATTTAATTCTCACCACAATCCTATGAATCCTATGAAATAGGAATTCTTATTACCCATGGTTTACAGGCAACCAGACAGGCACAGAGAGCTTCAACAATTTGCTCACAGTCACACAGCGAGTAAATGGGAGGGCTGGAGTTTCAATCTAGGCAGTCTTGCTCCAGACCTCATGTTTGCAGCCACTTGATGAAAGATGCTGTCTTCCAGAAATCCTCACCTAGCACACCAGCTCTCCACAAAGGTCAAGTTCTGGAAAGTTTGGGTGTCAGACACAGCAGGCCAGGAATTTCCTAAATGTTCTGATATTATCGGAAAGAGCTGGGATGTGGGAGGAGGGTGGGGGTGGGGCGGGCTTGTAGCCGACATTCTCTGGGAATTATGTGCATGCTGTTTGGGACATGCTGGTAAATTGTTGCCACTCATCCTGTCCGTCTCAGGAAGGGCTTCCTGGCAACTTGGCCGATCGGAAAGGGACAGGACACACAGTGACAGGAGGTGAGCATTGTGGTCAGTCTGCTACAAGTGTTGGTCTGAAAAGAAAAGACAGGGGTTTGAGTGCGACATGCCACCTGGCAGCCCAGCTGAGCCTTGCCTGAGAGTTGGGGGAGGGTCCTGGTCTCCCCTTCACTGCCCCAGGAAGTATGCTGGCATTTGGAAACCCTACCCTGAAGCCTGAATCTGGCAGGCAAGTTTATTGATGGGCAGTGTTAGCTAGACTGTCCCATCCAGGACCACCGCCCTCCTGCTATGGCGATATGAGGAGTGGAGTGAGTCACTGGAGGATGCTTTTGGGGAAAGGGCAATGAAAAAGCCCAGGTTCGAGGATGGTTTGGGGGCTCATTTCTTGGGAGTGTGGAAGGGCTAAGTGCACCGCCTCCTACATACACACACCACAGCAAGTTCGCTTCCCACTGCTCTGTCTCTCCAAGTCGGCAATGTTCAACTGGTATGCTGACAGAACCTCGAGAACATGCAATACCTGACTGTTTAGCCAGGGGCACTGACCACTTTTCCCTTAGATTGCCAAATAAAAAAGAATGACAACTGCCAACATAACAATAGCCATCTGGTGTGAGTGAATCAAAATTATACCCCCCTTTTTTTTTGTCAGATTGGCAAAGAATATAATTTTTGTTATTAGTTTATGTGTGCCATGAGATGAAAAGGTTGGAAATCACTGCTCTAGGTTAATCCTTACTCTCTGATTCCACTACATTTGTGCTAACAGCCCCTATGGTACCATTTTATTTTATATTTTTAAAATATAGTTATATTGATTTCAGGGAGGATGGGAGAGGGAGAGAGAAGCATCAATGATGAGAGAGAATCATTAATCGGCTGCCTCCTGCATGCCCCACACTGAGGACTGAGCCCATAATCCAGGTATGTGCCTTGACCAGGAATCGAAACCGTGACCTTCTGGTTCACAGGTTGGTGCTCAACCACTGAGCCACACCAGCCAGGGTGGTACCATTCTATACCAGTGAAAGTAGTCATCACATTTGCCGTCAGTCCGGCAGGAAGAGCTTTTCTCTCATGATCCTCTCTCCTGGTACCCGCCTTTAGAGTGAGGGGCCTGGCACAGCAGAAGTACAGAAAATGCACCTCCACCCACCATCAAAGGGCAGTGATTAGGACACAGAGCAGTCCTAGGACTATATCTGAGGCACGGGGACTGTACCTGGTGTTCCCAGGCCAATGCTCAGAATACAGCATTCCTTCAGGTGGGGAAACTGCTGTGGTGGGGACACATATAGCTTTTTGGGGTTCCTACATGGCTCTACCACTGACTTGCTGTGTGACCTTGTGCCAGTTACTTAACTTTTCTGCGCTCCGGTTTTGTCATCCACAAAATGGTCATAATACTAATAACCACCTCAGAGAATTATAAGAATGAAAATGAGTTCATAAATGTAAAATACCTGGCACATGGGAAGTGCTTAATAAATATTGGCATCTGCTTTTACTATTACTATAAATGTTATCATCATACAATTCTAGGCAGCTTACTGTACCTCTCTGAATCTCATTCTCCCCCTATGTACGATTGGTATAATACGATCTACTTTATGGGATGTTGTGAGAGCTAAATAGTGTTAATTCCTTTTGTAAAGTTTGCAGTAGATGACTATTCTTTATGCATTGTTTTAGCCTAGTTTACTTCCAAGGGGACAATTTTATTTTCAAATATGAGGAGGTTTCTTAGAAGAGCATCAAAATCCTGACCATAGCCAGTGAGGGCGCTGGGACACGTTGCTTAACCTCAGCCACATCCCTTTTCCCAGCTGTAAAATTGTATGATGATAACCGTCCCCAGGAATCTCCAGGATAATACGAGGGGGAAATATACAATAACACACAAAGCACTTTGAGCTCCTCTGAAGAGAGACGCACATAAATGGAAGGTGGTATTACAAGGAGGAGTAATGACTGGGTTCTCTCCCCCCCTTTTTTATTTAATTAGGAGAAAACTAGTCATTAGAAAGCATGGTCTTGTTAAAACTGTGGCCTGAGAAATCCTGCCCTTGGCACCTAACCAGGACTGTGACTTGGCAAGTTTCTGTCAAATGTGGGCAGCAGGGGACCTTCCCCCGGGCTCAGGGACAGGCCTGCAGATTGGGAGGCTTGGCTGTCTGAGGGCCATGGCCCAAGGTGGCTGACGCAGGGGTGGCTGGGGAGTGTCCCTGGTCCGCTCCTGAGGAGGTTTCCCTCCAGGTCAGCAAGGCGACTCCGCCCAGCTCGGTAGCCTTATTCCCCCCAGGTGGCCTGAAGTCACCCTGGTCTGCAGGTTTCAGCTGGCTACACACCTGGATCCAAGCTTTTCCACCACTGGGCTCTCTTGGTCCCACTGGGGTGACTGCAGGGCTCTGGGAGTCCCTGCCATCTGGCCTTTCTCTCCAATTCAGTGCAGGGAGGAAAGTCTGCCTGCTCTTCTTACAATGGGCCATGGTGGAGTAGGTGTGTGGGGCCTTCGCTTGCACCCAGCGCTGCCTCTGTCCCTGTAGCAGCCCCCAGCTGGGCAGACTTACCCTCCTCTCTGCCAGGCCCACGCTGCCCATCTGGATCTTGCCGAAGGGCTGCCTCTGCTGGGTGCCTTCCCCAGGCTCCCCAGTTCCCATTACTCTCTTCATCTTCTAGTCTCTGTTGCTACAGTGTGATTTTTGTGTTCGTCCGTGACTTATTTCACCTTTGACTCTGGGCCACTGGAAAGGGGGGAAGGAAAATCAGAGACGTGAAGTACACCAGCCGGAATCACAGCCAGAATTACTAGCAGAACTGATTGTGCCGATTCCTTCCGATGCATTGATGAGCAAGTGAGACTTTCTGATAAACCCTGAGATGAGCAGTCCTTTGTAAAATTAAGGATTACTTTAAATATACTGAAAAAATTAATAGACACCTACGTATCCACCACTCAGATTGCCAGATGCTAATATCTTACCATATTTTCCTGAAACATCTTCTTGTGTATATTTAAAAAGAAGCGCACCTTTTAGATACAGCTAAGGCCTTCGCGCTCCTCTGGAGTCACCACGTTCCCCTCCCTCCTTGGGGTCACCACTTCCCTTTATCACTGAATCCGTGGAGGTGGATGTTTAGGAGATTGGTGACTGTTGCATTGTGTGTGTGTGTGAAATTATAGGTGCATGTCTCTCTTGCACACACCACAGCTATTCAGAAAATCCTCTGGCTCAACCTTC